>NC_141875.1:12506666-13752500 GCF_056163025.1 Triticum urartu
CTCAGCTTCATTCACACTGGTAGACCGATCAATAAAGTCCCACGAAGAAACAATAATATCTCCAAATGAATTACGAGATATGACCCCCACACTGGCTGCATTAGTACTCTCCACAAAACTGACGTCAACATTGATCTTGATATGATCATTAGGGGGAGGAGTCCACACCACATGATCTTTTAACGATGTGTAACCCGCTACAACTCCGCTCACCTTCTCCTTACCTTTGTTGCTAGCGTCCAATTGAGCGGTGTCATGACTAGACGTGAAAGTGGACCAAAAATTGTCCACAAAATGTGCAGAGGCATTAACGGATTCTTTCCCCTTCCCAGGGGCGTACCCATGTTGAGCCACCCGGGTGCACAGGACACCGAGTGCAGGAATTTTTCTTTGTAAATTTAATGCAAACTATAGTGAAGGACACCCCATTCTTAGATGAATATTGTGAGTGATTATATGATGGGACACCGGATCATTTTCTCTCTAGGTCCGCCCCTGCCCCTTCCCAAAAATTAAATTATTTCTCAAATGCCATGCTCGTCAGAAAAGAAACATGATTTGCTCCCTCTGCCACAAACCCAACTGCGCCAGCAAAATCAATAACCAATCTGGTCCCGTGCACTTGAAGAACTCTTCATCAGGAATATTCCACCGCTCTCTCACGGCCATTCGAAGAGCACGAGCTTTAGAACAACTCACCAGAGCATGAAGGATGTCTTCATCTTGAACCCCACAAATAGAACACATACATGAATCAGTCTGATGGTGCTTAACTTTATTCATCTGGACCGCCAAGCTATTGGTAGCAGCTCGCCACGCAAAAATCTTGATTTTTTGAGGTATATTAGCTTTCCATATTATCCCCCAAATCCCTCTTCCCCCCTCTGGTTCGCCACTAGATTGTTTCTGAGGTACGACAAAAATATTTAGCCTAGTGGGTGGTTTGTTGTGCGTTTGTGCAGTTTTAGTAATACTTGCAAGGTTTTGTTTCCCATCCTTATGCTTGCAGCGCGCCAATGGCCACACTCCATGCTCAAACTGCTCGAACGATCTTGGCTATGATTGCGACTTGTGCGTTGAGCATGAGACTGTAACCCACTGCTCTGCCATGGAGCGTGTCCTCCGTGTGGACCTTGTGTGGTTCTTGCGATACAGACAACATTTTTCCTTTACAAAATAAGCTCCAGATGAGCCGGGTTTTAAATTGACAAAGGTATCAACCGACCAAGAATTACAAGAAAACAACAAGCCGCAATGGCCCGAACCGATGGAAGGGAGCTTATTGGAAAGTTTACAACACAACGACCAAGACCAGCACCTAAGAAAGGGAAAGAGAGAACACAATTAGCAAAGACTCTACCCCCCACACTCTGGCACCAAGGAAAGTTAACCAGAAGAAGCAAAGTGAGGATCAACCTAGAGTTACACGTGAAGTCCAGATCCAAGTGACGCCAAACTGAAGGAACACACCACATTATATTCTCAAACAGTGAAGAGGGGCCCTACCCCCTCGCCTTGGTTTGAAAGGCGGCACATTATCGGATTGTAGAGACGCTCACCTAAGAGCTAGAAGGATGTTGGCCTCGATGCCCGTGGCAACACTACTTCAAAACTGCCTATAGGTGAAAGCATATAGTAATATAGGAAAACTTAGTACTGGCATGGGGGACGAGGCACCACCAATATAATGCAACTGATATAACCCACATACTAGTGGTGTTCCGTTACACACGCGCCACTTGCATCACACACTAGGGGTGTGTTTGATATTCTTTTTTAAGAAATGATATTTTTTTCTAACGGTGGCATTTGCGGGATTAAGCACGCTACTAATGACGAGGAACAATAATGGCATGGCTTTCTGGCCACATGACACATATAGTTTTCAGGCCTAGAAAATGTTGTCACGACAATGTTTTTCGCTTTTTCACTTTGCTGCCACGGCAGCCTTTTTTCCCCTGTCGTGGCATCAACTATAATTATATCAGTAATAGATGTTTGCACATTATAATGATATCTCAATATAGAAAGTATGAATGAATCATAAAAAGAGAAGTGAGGCGAAGGGAACTTTAGATAGCTCGGCACGTTTGGAAGAACATTAACACAACAACAATGTAATATATACCCACTAGTACCCCAACACCGTCACTCTGCTTTGACATAGCTAGCGCTCGCTTCAATTGTTGACGAAACTATAATGGCGAATGTTTGCTATCAAGTTGAAGAAGGGCAGGAGGTCATCAACCTATCCCTTTAAGCGAGCCTCTACCTCCTACGGACTAGCCGCGCCGCCATTGAACATCCCTCTAGTGTCGATGGCATCCTGGTTGATGATGTTCACAAACTTCAACTAGATGCATCTGAACTGATCTCTGCAATATCCATCTCGGATTTCATGCATTCTTTTCCCCTAGTTGATGATGTCACCTGATGTAATGGATGTTGTGGCCGGCGATTTCGCCGCACCCACTAGTTAATGGAATGCATGCATGGTGTTCCAGACAAAAAAAAACATCCACTTGCAACGATTCATCCCAAAACAAAGCCAAACCACCACTTATGTTGTCACGGCAAACACCATGAAAACTCTTCATACCTAAACCCGACTTCATCTTCTCAATCTTAGTTGAAACTTGTCTTGTCTCGCAGAGAAAAACCAAGTTTGGAGACAATAAATTTTGCGATGGCCAACACCTCACGAATTGTTTGGTGGTTCCCATCCCTCCCGGCCAGTTCTAGAATAGGAGATTCATTGTTCCTGGCGGCGCCCCTCTTTGGAGCCCACAAAATATTTTGCACCATCACCGTTGTACCCATCCATTTTCGCCTTTTTGCTGCTAGAGCTCGATGTAGGAGGTACATGTTGTTTGTCCTCTTCTCTGCCGTCAGTGAGAGCTAGAAATCCGTTACCAGGAAGAACTTTCTCCATACTCAGGCATTTCCTCGCCCCTTTGCCAAGTTACATCAAAGCAACCACAAGCAGATTCTTATGGGGACTCGTGGCAGAATCCCTAACATCATCATCCACCTCCACCCCCTTACTCGGCATACCACCAAGACCACTACCACCAGCCATGTTCCTAGTATTCCCATGATAATCGAAGCCGGCACGAAGCTTGCTTGGGGCATCAGCATAAAGCGAGTCATCGAACTTCAAACCTTTAGCTTAAAAAAACCACACTCCTTGAACTCATGCCAAATTCTTTCGCAAGCCTTGCAAAACCGAGCAAGTTTCTCATATTGAACAGCGAACACATGCCACTCCTTACAACCATATAATGCTCAATCCTAACACACACACATAATCACTCTTGAGGCCTTGAGTTCCCAGTCAGCCTCACATCAAGCACCTTCCCGGCGTTTTTATCAACTTTTCCATTATTTCTTTGTTGCAATAACCATCGGGGAGCTTATGGATTTGCAACCACATAGGCATAAAACTCATGTGAATCTCTTTCGCCTTGCTGACGCCGTCATATGGGTGTAGAAGAACCCCCCAGTAACGGAATATCCAAGGTCCTTGGTTCATGATCCTCTCCAAATCTCCTAAGTACGGAGCTTGCACCACAAACATATTTGCACCCAACAACCGAAAGCGGACTTCCTGGGATTCCAGGCAGAATATTATGCCCTTATTTGATCTTTGAAACTTAAGCATACTTTGAAATTGCAGTGGTCGATGAAAAGGTGGGATGCGGGAAGAGAAACTTTAGCGCTTGTTGTGGTGTGGTTGAGGCATTTTTCACCATGTGCTTATTGCAACACACATGCATTGTCCTTGTCCTAGTAGTAATATCACTGATATTAATAAGAAAAACCTCCCGCTAAACTCGGTCCATTTTTTTAGGCCAAAGCTAAAACCGAAGAAAAAAGAAATGTATCTGTTGGACAAAAGAGTTGGCAACTCCAAACATTTTTTATGACAAGTTTAGTGACGTGAGAATGCAACTTTAGTTGTCGAGCACGACAACTTCTTTTCGGATGGCAAGTTTTATTTTTTCTGGTATTTTTTTCGGATTGCAACCTTAGTTGTAAAAACATCAGGTCCGGAGTGCCTCGTGCCACTGGATCGTGTGACACTTATCGTTTAGGTAAAAAAAAAAGTTACCATAGCTGCCTAAGGAGAAGACAGATCATTCTCCATCGAGAAACCGCTTGTACAGAAGAGAGCTCGACGGGAACTGGATCCAGAAGCACCGCACGCAGAGCTCGGCGGGAGATCGATCGGCCGATCGTCCATCCATCCATCATGGCCAAGGTGATCACCTCGGACACATTTCTCTCTCCGATCCCCGTCCAGCCTATCTTCCGGCCGCCGCCGCCGGGATTCACCGCGTGCAGAGCTGAATGGGGTTCTTAGGTTGCCCGCTTAGGAGGAGGGCGACGGTGGCCTGATGGAGGTGCGGAAGGGGAGGCGGCGCCGGCACGTCCGCTCTCTCTGGGCGGCGGCGGCGCGGCCGGAGCTTTAGGGTTTAATTTGGGGGAGATTGATTGAAGCGCGTGCTCTCGCATAATTTCCCTGATTCAAAGCGACTTTGCAAATTCTATCGCGAGAATGCTGATTGCCATGGTCTGATTTGTGTTTGCTGACTGAACATTCGGGTGTCCTGTATCAAAATTTGGATATGGACCTCTGAGGAGCCTTCAAATCTCTGAAAGATGGATGATATGCGTACGACTTTCTGCTTCACTGTCTTGCATTGTTACTGAACTTTGCATTTTGCTGGGAGCAATCTGCAGAAGGCTGGCGCTGATAGGAGCGCGGCGGTGGTGAAGGCAGGGAGCTGCTCCAGGAAGAAGGCTAGGGTCGAGCCCGAGGCCAAGGCTGCATCCTTCTCCAAGATCACTGTCACCTTAGACCCCAAGTTGCTGGAGTGCTAGGTTTGTTGCAGCCCATTGGTTGCCCCCCTTTCTCAGGTACTGAACAGAGCCCTGACTTGGCGAACTAGTATTCAGTATTCCCTTGTTGAATTGAATTCTTACTCCATTTTACTAGATTCTGTTCACCCTGCAATTTAGTTTCGTGGGTCGAGTATTTGACACTTTGTATCTTGTATCTTGTATGTTGATGTATAGTTTCTGATACTTCACTTGTAGCAAATCTTGCATCAGTTATGATGTTTTGGTCAGTATGCTGATCGTAGGATTTTTTTTTCCCCTTCATCTCATTTCAGTACAGTTGGTTCAATGTTACTAGGGAAGCTAACAAAATTAAGATGTGCTGCACATATTGGTCCCAACTCATTTCAGTATGTATCGGTCAGTAACTTTGCATTTAGGTACACTAAGTTACCTTTCAGAGCAATGCGGACATATATTTTCTCCTGTGGCTTGTCAATTTCCATTACCAAGAATCTGCATTGCCAATCTTGGCTTATGGCACTATCAACTCTCTGGGTGAGTAAGTGGACCGAGGTTCAACAAACTGTTACTAGCATGAATATCATATGGAGTACATGCTTAGTAACAGAGTCTGAGCCAAAATTTGGAAGGCCATTATCTAGTCAAGGGATACATGAAACATGCGCAAGCATGCTATGCTTTACATCAAAATCACCGTGGATAGTACGGCACAAAGTTGGCAGCACCGGTAATCCAGTGTTATGTTGTGCTTATGCACTCCTGCTGTTTCAGTAACACATTCCTGTTTCTCTCTTTTTGTCTGCAGTGCGCAAATGGCCATATCACATGCTTCGAGTGCTCCTCCGATCTGAACGACAGTTGCGGCTTGTGTTCTGGCCCCGCCAACACCCACTGCAGCGCCTTGGAGCGCATCCTCGGCGGCCTGGCCGTGCCATGCTCGTTCCAGGAGCACGGGTGCACCGAGATGATCCCGTTCACGGAGAAGCTGGCCCATGAAGAGTCCTGCCTCCATGGCCCATGCCACTGTCCCGTCGCTGGCTGCTGCCCCTACCCCGGCCGGTCCCTGCGCGACCACATCAATGCGGAGCACCCTACGATCCAGTACACCCGCATCACAGCCGGCCGCCTCTACCCCCTGAGCATGCACCATGACGAGCCGGCCCGCCTTGTATCCCTTGGCAGCAAGGCAGTCTTTCTTCTTGTGGTTGACCGGAGCATCCCGTCGGGGCTCACATTGTCTGTGATCCACCTCATGAGCGACCCGATCGAGAGGGAGGACTTCAAGTACAAGATCCAAGTGCATACGCAGACGGGCATTCTCTCTCTGTCCGGCGAGACACAGAGTGTCGGTCGACTGAGGGGGCCTTACCAGGCTGGCGCGTCGCTGTTCGTCTCGGACACCATGTGGTCTCCCCCAGATTCTCCAGTGTACCTCGAGCTGAAATGCTAAATCTATACTCAATCTGGTAGTAGAAGAATTCTGAGACTCCATCCTATGTTTGCGCTCTTGTCAGCTGTTTCAATGTGGTTACTAGGAGTACATTATCTCTGTTGTTTGTTGAAGTTGGGTAATTGGATCATAACATATGGATTGGTGCAATGCTAGCTTAATTATTAAGCGAAAGGTAATTCTTGGAGAGTGCAGATTTGTGAGATGTCTGTAGCCCGGCCAAGAGCTGCTACTTCTTTTTTGTCCAACAGTGAGTTTGCAGATTTGTGAGGTTTCTGGTGCCCGGCCAAGAGCTACTACAATTCTTTTGCCCAACTGTATGCTTGCAGCTTTTCTCCATGTATGCATGCATGCACGTATTCTTGAGCTCGATCGATCCGTGAAGCGACAAAATTGAAAGAGTTGCCATTTTTCATGGTAGCACGAATCATATTCAATATAGATATATAGAGTTCCGCTGGAGCTTTTGAGGAGTAGATACTCCCTCCGTCTCATAATGTAAGACGTTTTTTAACACTACACTTATGTTATGGGACGGAGGGAGTAGTAAATAGTGATTGGATCGCATCTGGGCCGTTGGAGCCAAGGGGTGTTGGCAGGACAGACAAGGGGTGTTGGATAACTGAAGAATGTTGACACTACACTTGAACACCGTGTTGCAGTAATGTTGCAAACTACAGTACCTACCTACCATGCTCTGCATCTTGCAAAGTTGTATATTCAGAAAACTCTTTTGCAATGTTACGGCAGTATTATGCACACCAAACCTAGCGAACCCTTGTTAATCTCGTAGTGAATTAGTTTGTCAGGTACTCATTTCCTGATATTGTTATATGAGTTTCAGAGGAGAGAAAGTGCACACACATATTTATTACAGTTAGAATGTGAAATCCCATCCACCAACATCTAAAATGCGAGTCTCAGGACTATACAGAAAGCCAGAGGCACAGAACCACCTTCCCTGGCTCCAAGATAAGGATGATGAAAAATCATATAAACATGTTTGAAACGAGAACCCAAGGCACCTGCAAAAAAAAAAAGAACTAGAACCTGAGGCGACATTCAAGCAGGTAGCAGTGTTGTTCCCACTGAAAACACCGAAAATGATAGTGAGTGTTGTTCTCTGAAACAAAGCTCATTCAGGCGCTCAAAAAACAGCAGGTAGCACCAATCTGACGTTTTTGCTTCATCGGTGTCAGAAATCTTGCCCATAAGAGCATCTCCAATAGATGGTTCAAATTTTGACGGTCCAAAGCCGGAGATGTAAAATATGGACCGCCAAAAAATGCGTTTTGGAGCTTCGAAAAATGCTCAACTCCAACAGATGGTCCAAATCAGAGATGTAAAAGAGCAACTCCAACAAATGATCCAAAATGAAGATGTAAAATCGCCTTGATTGTCTTCTTCAACCTCGGGACGTTGGCCGCCTTCGTCAAATCCGTCGCCATCAAGCTCTCCCCGACCTCCCCGAGCGCGCCATCCTTCCCGTGATGAGCTTCTCTCCCAATCCCCCTATTTTTTCCCTTCGATCGGTGTCGTTTGCCACCGCTCCCGTGCTCGTCCGTGGTCGCCATGGCCGGAGCCTAAGCTCCCCTGCACGTGCTCCTTTGCCGGCCAGCAGCGACGGAGGCGGGCAGCAGCCGACGCGAACACCACGAGCAGCGGCACAGGCACGCTGCACGGGCCAGCAGCGACGGCAGCTCGGCTGGACAGGGTCAGTGCGGGGCGGCGGTGGGGCCGGGAGGCGGTGGCAACGGGGCGGGCCAGCGAGCAGCGGCGGGCGGCGGCCTAAGGACCTAGCGGAGGCCTACACGGGCAGCCGGACCGCCGGAGGCGCCGAATCCCACCGCGGCTGCCTCCCGATTCAGCGGCGCCAGGGCGGCTGCGAGACGGCTTCCGGCGAGGGAGGCGACGGGGGCGAGGGCGGCGGAGGGCGGTGGCGGTGGCGGCGACGGCGGCGGGGATTTGGGCAGTGGCGGCGACGGATTCCGGCAGACTGGTGTTCGGGCGGGCGGACGGGCGCGGCTGTGAAATGACATGAAGGGCGGTTGGGCGTTGGCGGGCGGTCGCCGAATTTGGACCAGTTGTATCTCGTGATGCAAATTTGCATCGCGAGGTGTTGTATTTTACATCACCAGGAGGCCACGGTCCAATTTTTTTTACATATGGACCGTCTGTTGAAGCAACGTTTTTTGTTGGGGAACGTAGCAGAATTTTAAAATTTTCTACGCATCACCGAGATCAATCTACGAAGTCATCTAGCAACGAGGGAGAGAAGAGTGCATCTACATACCCTTGTAGATCGCGCGCGGAAGCGTTCAAGAGAACTGGGTTGATGGAGTCATACTCGACGTGATTCAAATCACCAATGACCAAGTGCCGAACGGACAGCACCTCCGCGTTCAACACACGTACGGTTGGGAAGGCGTCTCCTCCAACTTGATCCAGCAAGGGGGAAGGAGAGGTTGATGAAGATCCAGCAGCACGACGGCGTGGTGGTGGAAGCAACTAATCTCGGCAGGGCTTCGCCAAGCGTAGGGAGACGGAGGAGTGTCACGGGAGGGAGAGGGAGAGGCCAGGGGCTTGGGTGCGGCTGCCCTCCCTCCCCCCCCCCCACTATATATAGGGTGCCTAGGGGGGCGCCGGCCCTAGGAGATCCAATCTCCTAGGGGGGCGGCGGCCAAGGGGGTGCCTTGCCCCCCAAGGCAAGGGTGGCGCCCCCCACCCCTAGGGTTTCCAACCCTAGGCGCAGGAGGAGGCCCAAGAGGGGTGCACCAGCCCACTAGGGGCTGGTTCCCCTCCCACTTCAGCCCATGGGCCCTCCGGGATAGGTGGCCCCACCCGGTGGACCCCCGGGACCCTCCGGTGGTCCCGGTACAATACCGGTGACCCCCGAAACCTTCCCGATGGCCGAAACTGGACTTCCTATATATAAATCTTTACCTCCGGACCATTCCGGAACTCCTCGTGACGTCTGGGATCTCATCCGGGACTCCGAACAACTTTCAGGTTACCGTATGCTAATATCTCCACAACCCTAGTGTCACCGAACCTTAAGTGTGTAGACCCTGCGGGTTCGGAAGACATGCAGACATGACCGAGAAGCCTCTCCAGTCAATAACCAACAGCGGGGTCTGGATACCCATGTTGGCTCCCACATGCTCCACGATAATCTCATCGGATGAACCACGATGTCGAGAATTCAATCAATCCGTATACAATTCCCTTTGTCAATCAGTACGTTACTTGCCCGAGACTCGATCGTCGGTATCCCAATACCTCGTTCAATCTCATTACCAGCAAGTCACTTTAGTCGTACCGTAATGCATGATCCCGTGATCAACCACTTGATCACATTGAGCTCATTATGATGATGCATTACCGAGTGGGCCCAGAGATACCTCTCCGTCATACGGAGTGACAAATCCCAGTCTCGATTCGTGCCAACCCAACAGACACTTTCGGAGATACCTGTAATGTACCTTTATAGTCACCCAGTTACGTTGTGACGTTTGGCACACCCAAGGCACTCCTACGGTATCCGGAAGTTGCACAATCTCATGGTCTAAGGAAATGATACTTGACATTCAGAAAAGCTACAGCAAACGAACTACACGATCTTTGAGCTATGCTTAGGATTGGGTCTTGTCCATCACATCATTCTCCTAATGATGTGATACCGTTATCAATGACATCCAATATCCATAGTCAGGAAACCATGACTATCTTTTGATCAACGAGCTAGTCAACTAGAGGCTCACTAGGGACGTGTTGTGGTCTATGTATTCACACATGTATTACGATTTCCGGATAACACAATTATAGCATGAACAATAGACAATTATCATGAACAAAGAAATATAATAATAACCATTTTATTATTGCCTCTAGGGCATATTTCCAACAGTCTCCCACTTGCACTAGAGTCAATAGTCTAGTTAGATTGTGATGAATCGAACACCCATGCAGTTCTGGTGTTGATCATGTTTTGCTCTAGGGAGAGGTTTAGTCAACGGATCTGCTACATTCAGGTCTGTATGTACTTTACAAATATCTATGTCTCCATTTTGAACACTTTCACGAATGGAGTTGAAGCGACGCTTGATATGCCTGGTCTTCCTGTGAAACCTGGGCTACTTGGCAAGGGCAATAGCTCCAGTGTTGTCACAGAAGAGAATCATCGGGCCCGACGCATTGGGTATGACTCATAGGTCGGTAATGAACTCCTTCACCCAGACTGCTTCTTGTGCTGCCTCTGAGGCTGCCATGTACTCCGCTTCACATGTAGATCCCGCCACAACGCTTTGCTTGCAACTGCACCAGCTTACTGCCCCATCATTCAAAATATACACGTATCCGGTTTGTGACTTAGAGTCATCCAGATCTGTGTCGAAGCTAGCATCGACGTAACCCTTTACGACGAGCTCTTCGTCACCTCCATAAACGAGAAACATATCCTTAGTCCTTTTCAGGTACTTCAGGACATTCTTGACCGCTGTCCAGTGTTCCATGCCGGGATTACTTTGGTACCTTCCTACCAAACTTACGGCAAGGTTTACATCAGGTCTGGTACACAACATAGCATACATGATAGACCCTATGGTCGAGGCATAGGGGACGACACTCATCTTTTCTCTATCTTCTGCCGTGGTCGGGCATTGAGCCGTGCTCAATCTCGTACCTTGCAATACAGGCAAGAACCCCTTCTTTGACTGATCCATTTTGAACTTCTTCAATATCTTGTCAAGGTACGTACTCTGTGAAAGACCAATGAGGCGTCTCGATCTATCTCTATAAATCTTTATGCCTAATATATAAGCAGCTTCTCCAAGGTCCTTCATTGAAAAACACTTGTTCAAGTAGGCCTTTATGCTTTCCAAGAATTCTATATCATTTCCCATCAACAGTATGTCATCCACATACAATATGAGAAATGCTACAGAGCTCCCACTCACTTTCTTGTAAATGCAGGCTTCTCCATAAGTCTGCATAAACCCAAACGCTTTGATCATCTCATCAAAATGAATGTTCCAACTCCAAGATGCTTGCACCAGCCCATAAATCGAGCGTTGGAGCTTGCACACTTTGTCAGCATTCTTAGGATCGACAAAACCTTCCGGCTGCATCATATACAATTCTTCCTTAAGGAAACCATTAAGGAATGTCGTTTTGACGTCCATTTGTCATATCTCATAATCATAGAATGCGGCAATTGCTAACATGATTCGGACGGACTTCAGCTTCGCTACGGGTGAGAAAGTCTGATCGTAGTCAACCCCTTGAACTTGTCGATAACCCTTAGCGACAAGCCGAGCTTTATAGATGGTCGCATTTCCATCCGCGTCTGTCTTCTTCTTAAAGATCCATTTATTTTCTATGGCTCGCCGATCAACGGGCAAGTCATTCAAAGTCCATACTTCGTTTTCATACATGGATCCTATCTCGGATTTCATGGCTTCCAGCCATTTGTCGGAATCCGGACCCGCCATCGCTTCTTCATAGTTCGAAGGTTCACCGTTGTCTAACAACATGATTTCCAAGACAGGGTTGCCGTACCACTCTAGTGCGGAACGTGTCCTTGTGGACCTACGAAGTTTAGTAGCAACTTGATCTGAAGTTTCATGATCATCATCATCAACTTCCTCTCTAGTCGGTGCAGGCACCTCAGGAACATTTTCTTGAGCTGCGCCACTTACCGGTTCAAGAGGTAATACTTCATCAAGTTATACTTTCCTCCCACTTATTTCTTTCGAGAGAAACTCTTTCTCTAGAAAGGACCCATTCTTGGCAACAAAGATCTTGCCTTCGGATCTGAGGTAGAAGGTATACCCAACAGTTTCTTTAGGGTATCCTATGAAGACGCATTTTTCCGATTTGCGTTCGAGCTTTTCAGGTTGAAGTTTCATGACATACGCATCACATCCCCAAAGTTTTAGAAACGACAGCTTAAGTTTCTTCCCAAACCATAATTCAGACGGTGTCGTCTCAACGGATTTCGACTGAGCCCTATCTAAAGTGAATGCGGCAGTCTCTAAAGCATAGCCCCAAAATGACAGTGGTAGATCGGTAAGAGACATCATAGATCGCACCACATCCAATAGAGTGCGATTACAACGTTCGGACACACCATTACGCTGAGGTGTTCCAGGCGGCGTGAGTTGTGAAACTATTCCACATTTTCTTAAGTGTGTGCCAAATTCGTGACTCAAGTATTCTCCCCCACGATCTGATCGCAAGAACTTGATTTTCCTGTCACGTTGATTCTCAACCTCACTCTGAAATTCCTTGAACTTTTCAAAGGTCTCAGACTTGTGTTTCATTAAGTAGACATACCCATATCTACTCAAGTCATCAGTGAGGGTGAGAACATAACGATAGCCACCGCGAGCCTCAACACTCATTGGACCGCACACATCAATATGTATGATTTCCAATAAGTTGGTTGGTTACTCCATTGTTCCTAAGAACGGAGTCTTGGTCATTTTACCCATGAGGCATGGTTCGCACGTGTCAAATGATTCGTAATCAAGAGACTCTAAAAGTCCATCTGCATGGAGCTTCTTCATGCGTTTGACACCTATGTGACCAAGGCGGCAGTGCCACAAGTATGTGGGACTATCATTATCAACCTTACATCTTTTGGTACTCACACTATGAATATGTGTAGCATTACGCTCGAGATTCATTAAGAATAAACCATTCATCATCGGAGCATGACCATAAAACATATCTCTCATATAAATAGAACAACCATTATTCTCGAATTTAAATGAGTAGCCATCTCGAATTAAACGAGATCCTGATACAATGTTCATGCTCAAAGCTGGCACTAAATAACAATTATTGAGGTTTAAAACTAATCCCGTAGGTAAATGTAGAGGTAGCGTGCCGACGGCGATCACATCGACCTTGGAACCATTCCCGACGCGCATCGTCACCTCGTCCTTCGCCAGTCTCCGCTTATTCCGCAGCTCCTGCTTTGAGTTACAAATGTGAGCAACCGCACCGGTATCAAATACCCAGGAGCTACAACGAGTACTGGTAAGGTACACATCAATTACATGTATATCACATATACCTTTCGTGTTGCCGGCCTTCTTGTCCGCTAAGTATTTGGGGCAGTTCCGCTTCCAGTGACCACTTCCCTTGCAATAAAAACACTCAGTCTCGGGCTTGGGTCCATTCTTTGGCTTCTTTCCGGCAGCTTGCTTACCGGGCGCGGCAACTGCCTTGCCGTCCTTCTTGAAGTTCTTTTTACCCTTGCCTTTCTTGAACTTAGTGGTTTTATTCACCATCAACACTTGATGTTCCTTTTTGACTTCCACCTCTGCTGATTTCAACATTAAATATACCTCAGGAATGGTCTTTTCCATCCCCTGCATATTGAAGTTCATCACAAAGCTCTTGTAGCTCAGTGGAAGCGACTGAAGGATTTTTTCAATGACCGCGTCATCCGGGAGATTAACTCCCAGCTGAGTCAAGCGGTTATGCAACCCAGACATTTTGAGTATGTGCTCACTGACAGAACTATTTTCCTCCATCTTACAGCTGAAGAACTTGTCGGAAACTTCATATCTCTCGACCCGGGCATGAGCTTGAAAAATCATTTTCAGCTCTTCGAACATCTCATATGCTCCGTGTCTCTCAAAACACTTTTGGAGCCCCAGTTCTAAGCTGTAAAGCATGCCGCACTGAACGAGGGAGTAATCATCAGCACGTGAGTGCCAAGCGTTCATAACGTCTTGGTTCTGTGGGACAGGTGCGTCACCTAGCGGTGCTTCTAGGACATAATCTTTCTTGGCAGCTATGAGGATGATCCTCAGGTTCCGGACCTAGTCTGTATAGTTGCTGCGATCGTCTTTCAGCTTGGTTTTCTCTAGGAACGCGTTGAAATTGAGGACAACGTGGGCCATTTGATCTATAAGACATATTGTAAAGATTTTAGACTAAGTTCATGATAATTAAGTTCATCTAATCAAATTATTCAATGAACTCCCACTCAGATAGACATCTCTCCAGTCATCTAAGTATAACATGATCCGAGTTAACTAGGCCGTGTCCGATCATCACGTGAGACGTACTAGTCAACATCGGTGAACATCTTCATGTTGATCGTATCTTCTATACGACTCATGCTCGACCTTTCGATCTTCTGTGTTCCGAGGCCATGTCTGTACATGCTAGGCTCGTCAAGTCAACCTAAATGTATTGCGTGTGTAAATGTTGCTTACACCCGTTGTATTCGAACGTTAGAATCTATCACACCCGATCATCACGTGGTGCTTCGAAACAACGAACCTTCGCAACGGTGCACAGTTAGGGGGAACACTTTCTTGAAATTATTACGAGGGATCATCTCATTTAAGCTACCGTCGTTCTAAGCAAATAAGATGTAAAACATGATAAACATCACATGCAATCAAATAGTGACATGATATGGCCAATATCATTTTCTCCTTTTGATCTCCATCTTCGGGGATCCATGATCATCCACTACTAGGGAAGAGCCTATACACAGAATCTTACCAGCAGCGCGCTTTAAAATCAAGTGTTGCTGCTAAGTGGCAGTAGCGCGGGTTTTTAACCCTCGCTACTACTAAGTTGATAGCAGTAGCGCTGGTTTTTTACCCTCGCTACTACTAAGCGGTCTCTACCGTGCCCCCCGGGACATGCCATAGTAGTAGCGCGGGTTTTTAACCCTCACTACTACTAAGTTGATAGCAGTAGCGCTGGTTTTTACCCCTCGCTACTACTAAGCGGTCTCTACCGTGCCCCTGGGCCATGCCATAGTAGTAGCGAGGGTTATAAACCCGCGCTACTACTAAGTTTTTACCCCTCGCTACTACTAAGAGGTCTCAACCGTGCCCCTCCGGGACATGCCATAGTAGTAGCGAGGGGTAAAATCCCTCGCTACTACTAAAGGTCCCATTTTGAAACTCTACCCCCCCAGTGGATCGCCTTTTCGGTTTTGTAAAAAGCAAAAGAAAATGATAAAAACTTCAAAAATTAAAATCCTTCGAGATGTAGTTATGCTACTACATCTACTAGTTAGGAAAATTTAAAAACTTAAATTTGGACATGTTTTGCAAAAAGTGTAGGGAAAATATAAAACGGCTATAACTTTTGCATACGATGTTAGAACAAAACGTATAATATATCAAAATGTTTCAAAAATTAAAATCCTTCGAGATGTAGTTATGTTACTACATCTACTAGTTAGGAAAATTTAAAAACTTAAATTTGGACATGTTTTGCAAAAAGTGTAGGGAAAATATAAAACGGCTATAACTTTTGCATACGATGTCAGAAAAAAACGTATAATAAATCAAAATGTTCAGCATGAAAATCCGCATACGATGGAGATGGCCTATGGCCTGTTTGCAAATTTTTAGAATCCTCAAATTCTAAAAGGAAAAAAAGTTATGCTCAAATTTCAGTTTTTTTAATTTTGGTCAAATCTGGTCAAAGTGTGGTCAAACTACTTATTCAAGAAGTATTAGTGTTACTAAATAATTATTCAAGAATATTAGTGTTACTAAATAATTATTTCAGTTTTTTGGAATTTTGGTCAAATCTGGTCAAAATGTGGTCAAACTTTGGTCAAAATGTGGTCAAACTCCTTATTCAAGAAATATTAGTGTTACTAAATAATAATTGTTTGTTAGAACAATAGTTTTAAACTCAAACAGCGAAATGTGTGACTTCATGCTCAAGTTAAACTCCCGAGGGTTAATAGGATTGACATCTTACTATTGTCAGGAAAACAACAAGTGCAGACTTGGAATCAAGGGAGAATAGAACCCGGAAGTTAAGCATGCTCAGGCTGGAGTAGTGAGAGGATGGGTGACCGTCCGGGAAGTTAGATAATTTGGAATGATGAGAGGTGATTAGAGATTAAATTGAGCAACGATGAGGGTGATTAGAGATTAGAGGTTAAAATAATTCAGAAATTTGAAAATTCGCGCAAAAAATTCCGCGGGTTAGTAGTAGCGCGGGTTTTTACCCACGCTACTAGTAGCGCGGGTGGCACCCGCGCTGCTGCTATACGTTAGCTGTAGCGCCTTATTAGTAGCGCGGGTTTTTACCCACGCTACTAGTAGCGCGGGTGGCACCCGCGCTGCTGCTATACGTTAGCTGTAGCGCCTTATTAGTAGCGCCGGTCCCCGCGCTGCTAATAGGCCCAAAACCCACGCTGCTGCTAGGCTTTTCCCTAGTAGTGATCGTTGTCATCGGCATGACACCATGATCTCCATCATCGTATCTTCTTCAAGTTGTCTCGTCATCTATTACTTCTACTACTATGGCTAACGCTTTAGCAATAAAGTAAAGTAATTACATCACGTTTATGTTGACACGCAGGTCATAAATAAATAAAGACAACTCCTATGGCTCCTGCCGGTTGTCATACTCATCGACATGAAAGTCGTGATTCCTATTACAAGAACATGATCATCTCATACATCACATATATCATTCATCACATCCTTTGGCCATATCACATCGCAAAACACATGCTGCAAAAACAAGTTAGACGTCCTCTAATTGTTGTTGCAAGTTTTTACGTGGCTGCTATAGGATTCTAGCAAGAACGTTTCTTACCTACGCCAAAACCACAACGTGAATTGCCAATTTCTATTTACCCTTTATAAGGACCCTGTTCATCGAATCCGATCCGACTAAAGTGGGAGAGACAGACACCCGCCAGCCACCTTATGCAACTAGTGCATGTCAGTCGGTGGAACCAGTCTCACGTAAGCGTACGTGTAAGGTCGGTCCAGGCCGCTTCATCCCACGATGCCGCAGAATCAAGATAAGACTAGTAACGGCAAGCAAATTGACAATATCGACGCCCACAACTACTTTGTGTTCTACTCGTGCATAGAAACTATGCATAGACCTAGCTCATGATGCCACTGTTGGGGAACGTAGCAGAATTTTAAAATTTTCTACGCATCACCAAGATCAATCTATGGAGTCATCTAGCAACGAGGGAGAGAAGAGTGCATCTACATACCCTTGTAGATCGCGTGCGGAAGCGTTCAAGAGAACTGGGTTGATGGAGTCGTACTCGACGTGACAGCACCTCCGCGTTCAACACACGTACGGTTGGGAAGACGTCTCCTCCAACTTGATCCAGTAAGGGGGAAGGAGAGGTTGATGAAGATCCAGAAGCACGACGGCGTGGTGGTGGAAGCAACGGTGATCTCGGCAGGGCTTCGCCAAGCGCAGGGAGACGGAGGAGTGTCACGGGAGGGAGAGGGGGAGGCCAGGGGCTTGGGTGCGGCTGCCCTCCCTCCCCCCCTCCCACTATATATAGGGTGCCTAGGGGGGGCACCGGCCCTAGGAGATCCAATCTCCTAGGGGGGGGGGGGGCGGCCAAGGGGGTGCCTTGCCCCCAAGGCAAGGGTGGCGCCCCCCATCCCTAGGGTTTCCAACCCTAGGCGCAGGGGGAGGCCCAAGGGGGGCGCACCAGCCCACTAGGGGCTGGTTCCCCTCCCACTTCAGCCCATGGGGCCCTCCGGGATAGGTGGCCCCACCCGGTGGACCCCTGGGATCCTTCGGTGTTCCCGGTACAATACCGGTGACCCCCGAAACCTTCTCGGTGGCCGAAACTGGACTTCCTATATATAAATCTTTACCTCCGGACCATTCCGGAACTCCTCGTGACGTCCGGGATCTCATCCGTGACTCTGAACAACTTTCGGGTTACCGTATGCTAATATCTCTACAACCCTAGTGTCACCGAACCTTAAGTGTGTAGACCCTACGGGTTCGGGAGACATGCAGACATGACCGAGAAGCCTCTCCGGTCAATAACCAACAGCGGGATCTGGATACCCAAGTTGGCTCCCACATGCCCCACGATGATCTCATCGGATGAACCACGATGTCGAGGATTCAATCAATCCGTATACAATTCCCTTTGTCAATCGGTACGTTACTTGCCCGAGACTCGATCGTCGGTATCCCAATACCTCATTCAATCTCGTTACCGGCAAGTCACTTTACTCGTACCGTAATGCATGATCCCGTGATCAACCACTTGATCACATTGAGCTCATTATGGTGATGCATTACCGAGTGGGCCTAGAGATATCTCTCCGTCATACGGAGTGACAAATCCCAGTCTCGATTCGTGCCAACCCAACAGACACTTTCGGAGATACCTGTAATGTACCTTTATAGTCACCCAATTACGTTGTGACGTTTGGCACACCCAAGGCCACTAGTAGAAAATAGGGCTTTGGTCCAGGCCGGGTCAGCCCATTAGTCCCGGTTCAGTCCAGAACCGGGACCAATGGGGGCATTGGTCCCGGTTCGTGAGCCCAGGGGGCCGGCCGGGCCACGTGGGCCATTGGTCCCGGTTCATCTGGACCTTTTGGTCCCGGTTGGTGGGATGAACCGGGACCAATGGGCCTCGCTCCTGGCCCACAACCATTGGTCCCGGTTCGTGCCTCAAACCGGGACTAAAGATTAGACCTTTAGTCCCGGTTTGAGGCACGAACCGGGACTAATGGGGTTGAGACCTTTAGTCCCGGTTCGTGCCACGAACCGGTACTAAAGGTCCCATTTTCAAACTCTACCCCCCCCCCCCTGTGGATCGCCTTTTCAGTTTTAAAAATAAAAGAAAATGATGGAAATGTCAAAAAAAATAAAAGAAAATAAGTTTCCCATGTGATATGTGGTCTAGTTGTTGGGAAAATTTGCAAATGTGAATTTTGACTTTATTTGCAAAATCTCTCTGAAATTTGTAAAAATGGGCATAACTTTTGCATACTAACTCGGATGAAAAAGTTTTTTATATGAAAAATCATCTACTCGAAAAGTTACATCCGAATTTAACTGGGGGAACCCCGTTAAACATTTTCAAAATCCTCAAAAACCTAATAGAAAAAATTTACGGGGCTTTTAAGATCTAGAGTGAAAAAATCGAAAAAAATTCAAACAGTGGGCAAACTGTGGTCAAACAATGGTCAAACTAATTATTCTAGAATATTAGTGTTACTAAATAATTATTTCTGTTATTTCAATTTTGGTCAAATCTGGTCAAATCGTGGTCAAACTATGGTCAAACAATGGTCAAACTAATTATTCAAGAAATATTAGTGTTACTAAATAATTATTGTTTTTTAAAACAATAGTTTCAAAATAAAACTATGAAATGTGTCACTTCATGCTCAAGCAAAATTCCTGAAGGTTAATAGGATTGACATCTTAGTATTGTCAGGAAAACAACAAGTGCAGACTTGGAGCGAGGGAGAATAGAACCCGGAAGTTAAGCGTGCTCAGGCTGGGGGAGTGGGAGGATGGGTGACCGTTCGGGAAGTTAGATGATTTGGAATGATGAGGGGTGATTAGAGGATAAATTGAGAAGTGATGAGGGGTGGTGATTACAGACTAGAGGTTAAAATAATTCAGAAATTTGAAAATAAAAAAAATTCAAAAAAAATTCAAAAAAAATCATAAAATTTCCTTTAGTCCCGGTTGGTGTTCCACGTGGCCGCGCCCCTTAGTCCGGTGGAGCTCCACGTGGCCGCGCCCCTTAGTCCCGGTTCTGGATTGAACCGGGACTAAAGGGATAGGCATTAGTACCGACCCTTTAGTCCCGGTTCCAGAACCGGGACTAAAGGCCCTTATGAACCGGGACAACATGCCCTTTTTCTACCAGTGGGCACTCCTACGATATCCGGGAGTTGCACAATCTCATGGTCTAAGGAAATGATACTTGACATTCAGAAAAGCCACCGCAAACGAACTACACGATCTTTGAGCTATGCTTAGGATTGGGTCTTGTCCATCACATCATTCTCCTAATGATGTGATCCCGTTATCAAAGACATCCAATGTGCATAGTCAGGAAACCACGACTATCTTTTGATTAACGAGCTAGTCAACTGGAGGCTCATTAGGGACGTGTTGTGGTCTATGTATTCACATATGTATTACGATTTCTGGATAACACAATTATAGTATGAACAATAGACAATTATCATGAACAAAGAAATATAATAATAACCATTTTATTATTACCTTTAGGGCATATTTTCAACATTTTTATCCCAGACGGTCCAAAAGTTAAGTATTTTTACATTTGAACCGTCTATTGAAGATGCTCTAACCATATACATAATGTATCTCTGACATACGTCGGTGCACCGGCTTCTTGTTACACCGGGCGAGCTTGGCGGACTCAGGGTGATAATTAGACCGGTGCTAATGGATCAAGAATTCAAGATTCTAGTAAATCCAGCAGCTATAACAATTACGATGATGCGGAAGCATGTATTACAAGATAATGGGAACTAGTGGACCATTCTCTTACATATATAGGCTTACTTATTACTCCCTCTGTTTTAAAATAAGTGTCTCAACCTTAATATAACTTTGTACTAAAGTTAGTATAAAGTTGAGACACTTATTTTGTATGAAGGGAATATATATAAAAATAGCGAGTGAGGCGTTTTGGCTCTTGGCCTCCGGGCCAAATTTTTTGAAAAAAAAATCAAAAACTGAACTTTTCGGTTTAAAAAATCTGAAAGAAAATTGTAAAAGTAAACAAGGACGTTGTGTGTATGTGTATAAAATTTCAGGATGGAATGTCTTGAAATGCGATCTGTACAAAAAAGGCAAATTCATGTCTGGGAGGATGAATAGTATCATGTGTTAAAAGCCCCATATTTATTTATTTTTTGCACAGCCCTCATTTCAACGTATTTCGTCCTGTGCATTATGCCTCCATGAATATCTATGTTTTTTCAGGATTTTTTAAATGAAAAAAAATATATGAATTGTGAATTTTTCAAAAACCGGCCTCCAAAAGGAATTTACATAAAAATAGCTCAAAACTTGAAGGAAAAATGGCATTTTCTTACGGCCAAAGAACTTGGTTTCTCTTAAAATATTGGACAGAGTGTTTACAATAAGATGCAAAATGAAGTCCGGGATTGAGCTCTTCCAAAATGGTTTGATATGGTCTGGGTACCGATCCGCTAGGATAAGGGGGAGATCCTAGTACTCCAAAGCGGTTTTAGAGCATCTCTAGCAGATACCATATAACCTTGCGTGGATCGTGTTTTTCCGACGGATTTACGGGACGGCCACAAAATTTGGCCCGTGCAGGTCTGGCAAAAACGCCCGGCTTGTAAAACATTTGCAGGAGGCCCATAAACCGCCCATGATTCCAGTATATATACTGGCTTGGCTCTGGGTCGATTTAGGGTTCACATCCGGCTTTTCCCCATCCCCTTTCGTCGCGTTTCCTCTCCTCGGGCGAGAAATCCAGCTTCGATATGCGACTTGGTTACCCGCCGGAACTTGCCGGAGATATCCACGGCTGGTGGCGGTCGGGGTGGCTGGGGGGGGGGGGGAGGGGGGGCTCGGCGAACGCGGTAGGAACGACGGTCGTGGCGGGCTCAACGGCGACCCGAGCCACAACGACGCGGAGGCCGGGAGCTCCTTCCTTCACCTGGTGGTGGACGAATGGCGGAGGGAGCACCCGCAGCAGCGGCGCTCGGGCGTGGACGAACTTCCACCACACCTTCTCCCCCGTGCTGAAGTGTCACTGGGAGGCGGAGAAGGCATGGTTCGAGGCCAAGGAGGCCGCCGCCTCGGGAGATGAAGTTGCGGCCGCGCGCGTCCCGGCGCTCTTCGAGGAGTACCAGCTCGTGCAGGTCCTCTCCAGCACCCTCATGTACCACCACCTCCACGACAACCTGCCCCGCGAGGACACCGACGACATCAACGATGGCGATAGAGGAGTAGACTAGTATGCACTCCGTAGTATGAACTTCCATATGCTATGTTTAATTTCTATTTTTTAGTACGTACTATATATGCTATGTTTGTGCATGACAAACTCCGATGGTCTAGTTTTAGGCATGATCTGTAAGTTTAAATATACGGACTTGGTATGTAGGATCTGCTCTGGCTCGGCATCTGACGCCCAACAAAAAACATTTTTTGAATACCGTAAATAAGTTTTGCGGGACGGTCGGTTACGGGATCTACTAGGGATGCTCTTATGACTATGCATATTAAAATCTGAGCATCCAATTTGTCACGCCGTAAGGCGATTCATGATCGAACGGCCAGCCGCAGCCGGCAGTCATATCGTCGAGCCCACCGTCACCTACTCCGGCGACTGAACTCTCACCGCCGGCTCGATGCCTCCGTAACCACGCCGCGCCTACCACCTTGCATTCCGCTATGGCCAAGCTCATCCCCTGGCCGGCTCGCCCCCTCCTCCTGCCCCAACACCTCGGCTCTCCACACGCTCGCGTCCTCCTCATGCGCCTCCTTCCCACCTGCCGCCACCACCGCCGCTGCCGCGCTCCTCTCCTCCTCTTACCCCCGCCGTCCTTCCCCTGCCCATATCGGAAGGAATCACCTGAGCCAACATAATGCGGCTTCCCAGATATTGCTATCTCTCTTCAAGATTCGTGAGCTCGCCCTTGCCCGTGTCCTGTTCGATGAAATGTTGCGGTCTGGTGTTCGCCTGGATGAGTATGCTTACGCGGCTGAGATTAGGGCTTACTGCGAGGCCAGGGATCTTGACAGCATAAAGGGGCTTTTGGCCAGGATGTGCAGGATGACGCGATCAAGATCGGCATGGTGCCCTGCAGTGTATTGATGCATGGTTTGTGCGTTATCAGCATACTTAGTGGAGGTAATAGTAGCAGCATATCAAGAGTACCATGGTGGGCAGGGGAATTACAGCTGATGAAATGCCTTACAGGATGCTGGTGTATGGGTTTTGTTGGACGGAGGAGCTGGAAATGGCATTGAGAATGACATATGACATGGCCAGGTTTGGGTTTGTGCCATCAAGAGGCCACCGGAGAGAGGGTGGAGTGGAGGAGGCTTTCAGGTTAGCTTGTCAGTTGGGCAAGTTGGGTATAGCGTCGAACTTATTTGCATATAATGTATTGCTTGATAATCTGTGCAAGAATCGTATGTTTGGCAAAGCAGATAGGCTCTTCAATGAGATGGTAGACAGGGGGCTGGAGCTAAATGAGGCGATTTATCCTATACCGATGCATTCACTTTGTAAAATTGGGGGAGGGGGGGGGGGGGGGGGTGATGGAGGAGGATTCAATTCAGATGTCTGATAGGATATGGGAAAAGGGTGTCAGAGTGACAGAGTGACAGTTTATCCAGACATTTCCTTAGTTAATGGTTGTTGCAAACAGGATGAATTCGATAAGCCGATAGGCTTCCTGAGCGAGATGGCTAAGACTGGAGTGACACCGAATGCAGCTTCATATGCTCTATGCATCGCTGGTTTCTGTAGAAAGGAGGATTTGTCCAGTGCCGTGGAACTCCGCAGGGAGATGGCTTAGAAGGGTGTTCCATGGAATACTTGCACTTTAACAGTGCTTCTCAATGGTTTCTGCAAAGACAAAAAGATGGATGAAGCTTCTAGGTTCTTCATAAGATAATTGACAGCAACTGTCTTAGTGTTATCATTTACTCGAGTAGTCTGGCTGTCATGTCACACTGATGATTTCCCTGAGCAGTTGCTGCATGGACAATCTGGGGCTGCCAGAATACACAGTTGATTCCTCCATGCGCAAAATCTCACTCTAGATGTTATGTACTTCCTATCATGTTTTGGTAAATAAATTTTCATTTGGCGATAGTATGTCAATTGTTACAGCTCTCAGTAGATTATACTCCTGTGGGCAATTTTTTTCTTTCCTTCTGTGGACTCGTGGTGTTGGCCATAACAGTTTCCTTTTAGCATTGTAAGGATTTGGCCGGTTACTCAATAATAGGCCGGATACATGCTTCATCTCAATGATTGTCTTGGTGCCTTTAATTGTAACCGCAAGGAACGAAATAAGGAAGATCAATCTTAAACCAGGCCGCCTGCAGTCCTACTCCTCAGACTTTGCTGTCTCCCAATCCACCAAGGATGGCACCAAGTTCAAATCCTCTAGTAATACTAGCACTGTCGTGTGTTAATTGCTGCTTAGACTTTTGTTATATTCGAGTAGTAACGCGAGTACTTGATGGAAATTCGCGCTGGATGTGCTAATATGTGTTGGGTAACTTGGGTTCACGCGCTTTAGAAGGATTACATGCTGCTGCTTTTGGAAACTGAATGATACTGATCTATTACTAGTCTGTGCTTTCCGTTTCTTGTGACAATTTGCTTGTGCTATCAAATATATGCATTTATTACTGGATATGTGAAATATTATGGCCTGCTGCTACCACATATTATCCCGTATGCTTTTTTGTACACATGGACAATATATACTTTGTTAACAGTTTTGACTACTGATTTTCCTGGAGCGATGAATTCATGTTGCCAGCATAGAGGAAGTGATTTCTCAAATCTTTAGAATGTTTACAAGCCATGCAGTATTTGAAAACTGCTATTGTACAACACTAGGATTTTAAATATTACTCCCTCCATTCCATAATGTAGTGCATATAGATTTTCTGGAAAGTCAAACTTTACAAACTTTGACCAAGTTTATATAGAAAACTATTTATATCTACAATACCAAATATATACAATATGGAAGTACGTCTTGTGATGTATCTAAGGATATGTATTTGGTATTCTAGATGTATATGTTGTTCTCTACAAATTTGGTCAAACTCTATAAAGTTTGACTTCTCAAAAAATCTATACGCGCTACATTGTGGAACAGAGGGAGTACATTTATCTCATACTGTTGCAAATAAAATAGATCTGATAACAAGTGCTGACCGAAATGACATACACAACTTTTATTATTGCAGGATCATATCATTACAGCTCAAATGTCTAGAGCTGAGGCTCCTCTTTTGCTCCATATTCCCCAATATGCTCACCAGCAAAGAGGAGGTACGCATCTCTGATTGCATGCATCTCTACCGCTGCGTTTCTTGTCAATATCCGTTCTCGAGGCTGTGTTTTTGAGCAGGATATGCCAAGGCTGAAGACAGAAACCAAGCACTCCTGGATTCTACTTCTTTTAAGATCATCCTTTGGTTCTCTGTGTAGCCAGATTGTTGGGTCAGCTATCTCAAAGGTTCTATCTGGGAGAGCATCCTCGACAAATTTATGCAGATCTAATGAACCCTCGAACATTTTGTCTGTTGGGCTTCTTCCAGTAAACATCTCAAGCAGCAATATGCCAAGGCTATAAATATCACCAGGTGTTGAGACCGCAGATCCTTCTCCATACTCTGCAATTTAAATTTTGTGCTTAGTAACTTAGCATGCAATATTTTTGTGAAAATGAAAGACAAAATTTAGACGAAAAAAAATCACCTGGAGCAACGTAGCCTATGGAACCTCTAATTCCAGCTGAACTATATGAATTTTGAATCTTCTTGCTTGTATTTTCTTGAAAGATTTTTGATATGCCAAAGTCTCCAACTCGGGCGCTTATGTCTTCCGCAAGAAGAATGTTGCTTGGCTTAAGATCACAATGGACTACCAGCGGTCGACAGTAATTGTGCAGATATTCTACTGCATCCACAATATCGACAGCAACATCCAGCCTTTTCTCAAGGCTGAGTGTGTTGTCTGTAGTGAGCTCTTGACAATTTGGATGAATCCAGCCATTTAAGTTGCCATTAGGCATAAACTCAAAAACCAATGCCTTGAAATCCCGGCCTTCGCTGTCGATGCTCGAGCAACATGTTATGATCTTTATGAGACAGTGGTGTCTTATCCTTCTCATGGCCTCACATTCAACCTGAAAACTCTTAGAAGATCCTGATCGTCGAAGGTTAAACACCTTGACAGCCAACAATCTATCCTCACTGCCCAAAACACACTTATAAACCGCACCATAACTTCCTCTCCCAAGCAAGTTAGCTTCCGAAAACCCATTAGTTCCACGGAATAATTCAATATATGAGATTCTTTCATATTGCTCCTCAGCAATTGGAGATTGAACTATTCCCTTCTGCCTTCTTTTGAGCTTCTTGTAAAGTATCCAAACAAGAAGAATAACTGAAAGTGACATCAAGATTGTTCCCATTGTTGCTAGAGAAATTACAAGTGACTTTGGCATCTTTTTTTTGTTCTTGCTTAAGGGGCATGGAGTTAAGTGAAGTTTAGGTGTGCCACCACACAAATTGATATTCCCAACAACTGCTATGTAAGTGATGTTTCTGAAAACACCTCCATCTGGCACCTGGCCCTGCAAATTATTGAAGGATATATCCAATTTGGCCAATGTTGTCAAATTCTGTAGAACTAATGGGATTGACCCTGACAAGTTGTTGTGTGCTAGGTAAAGTTCCTGCAGGTTTCCAATGCTGCCAAGGGCATCAGGAATATTTCCAATCAACTTATTCATCGTCAGGTTCAGTTTACTTAGCCCCTTTATATTCTTGAGAGACTGAGGTATGCTTCCCTCAAACGAGTTATTGTCTAATAATAGCCATTCCAACACTATGCAATTCTGAAGGCTGTCGGGTATCTTGCCAGACAAGCGGTTTCCTGATAGAATCAGTTGGTTAAGGTTTGCCAAGCTACCAACTTCATTGGGAAGGGGTCCAGAAAGGGAATTGTATGATAAGTCCAAATACCAGGAAAGGTCAGGTAATTGTAAAATCTCTTTGGGAATTGAACCGTTAAGATGATAATTCGTTGACAAATCAAGTACAAAGAGGTTTTTCAGCTTCCCTAGGCTTGGTGGAATTGGTCCCTCCAAATTACCATAGTACGCATAAAGCCTATTCAATTGTGAAAGATTTCCTAAAGATGACGGTATGAGGCCAGACAAGCTATCATTGTACAAGCCTAGCTCAATCAAGTTCTCTAGCTTACCATTGCTATCTGGAATCACTCCGGATATGAAAGTATTTTCTATGGCAAGCACGGTGAGACCAACCAGATTGCCTATGTCTGCAGGAATAACCCCCGTTGCTGTACTGTCCATTAAGTGTAATACCTGAAGATTCGTTGAGAGGTTCACAATAGAACCCGGTAGTTGTCCTCCAAAAGAGTCACCTCCGAGTTGCAAGCGCTCTAGTTGGCTGCAGTTTGCCAAAGAAGTGATGAATTCCCACCCCTTGTTGTCATCCGCTTCAAGTTTATTGCCAGCCAAGTCCAGATATTGGAGAGCTCCCAGCCTTCCCAAAGTGGGAGGCACAAACCCGCTAAATCTATTGCTACCCAGAGTAAGTTTTTTGAGGTCAGATAGATTGGATACTGAGGAAGGTATGGTTCCCCCGAAATAATTGTCATCCAAGCCAAGACTTTTCATCCTGGGGAACTTGTTGCCGATATCATCCGGAATGCTTCCATGCAACATGTTGAACTCTACCTCAAATAATTCCAGCGATGACCAGTTGTAGAGAGAAGGCGGGATCATACCAGAGAGGTGGTTGTCGGAGATACTGAATTGCGACATTTTCCGGATGCTGCCGAGCCCTGGTGGGATTGAGCCCATGAGCTGGTTAAGAGAGAGATCAAGGTATGTTAGATATGACATGTTGGCCAGCGAGGCCGGGATGGGCCCTGTAAAGCTGTTGTTTCTCAGTGAGATTCCTTCCAGGGCCGTGAGCTTTTCGCCGAGCTCAGGTGGGATGCGCCCCCCAAGCTTGTTGTCAAGCAGGGCCATTATGGTCATGCTGACACAGGAGCTCAGGTTCGCAGGGAGCGTGCCGGAGAACGCGTTGTTGTTCAAGTAGAGCCTCCGCAAGCGGCGGAGCCGGCCGAGGCTTGAGGGGATCTCCCCGTGGAGATGGTTGAAACTCAAGTCGAGCAACCGCAGGAACGTGAGGTTCCCGAGGGCCGGGGAGAGTGGTCCGGCGAGCCCAGTGCTATTCAATCTCAACGCCACCACCCGCCCAGGCCTCCGGTGGCTGCAAGACACGCCCTCCCAGCTGCAGAAGTGAACGCTCCCGTTCCACGAGGCCAGCGTGGGAGGAGAGCCGGTGTTGCGGACTCGCTCTTTGAAAGCGAGTAGCACGGCCTCGTCATGAGCGCTCGCCATGGCGATCATCATCAGGACGGCGGCAAGTGAGCGCAGCAAGCTCATGGCCATTATCCCCAATGGCATGCCTCTCTTGGTTTGGTTGCTAGGAACGTACTGTAGTAGCATATATGCCTGCTGCACATATACTTGGCCATGCGTGCTTGCCTTATCCCTGTTGGAAGCCTTGTTGTGCCATTGTTCCGACAGTGTCTTCATCACCATTTATCTCGGTCCACTTTCACTTTGAAGAAAAACAATTTAGACCCTCTGTCCAGATTTGACATGATCAAATCTTCAAGCTACAGAGTTTTCCTGGAGGTCGCGATCACCTGCCAGCGATCCGATGGCTGCTATGAAAGAGGGTTGTCGGCGAGATGGCAAGTGCAGTCCAATTGCTCTTGCTCCGTCGACGCTGATTGGCAAATTTAAAGTGTCCCTTTCTTGTTGGATGAAGAGGAGCTTTATATCATCAAAGAGGCAGAGCTTTATATCTAGCCCACCCTTTATTTTTCTAGATATAAAGCTTACAAGAATGAAGCAGGAGCAATGCTTTACTAGAATTTAGAAGATTACAAGGAGAGCTTATGCCGGCCAGAACATGACAGAGGCTAGGGTTCAACCCCAAACACAAGAGATAAGATATTCCTGCGTTTTGGCTTACACGGCTTATATAGCCCAGAAACAGAACAACAAAGCAGGAAGATAAACAGTTGGTGACCGAGGACCCTAGGATCAGAGATGGCGGTCACACAATCAGCAGCCGCAGCGAAGACGTATGGAGCTGTAGGTCAACAGTACAAGTGTCTAAATCTTCTGTAATCTTTAGATAGGGCTACAGGGATGAAGGTGGCTCAGATTAACGGGTCCTGATAAAGTGGCGTCCCTGGTGTTCTGTACAAAAATAAAATAAAACCGGTTCTCTAAAAGAGACATCTCTGAAGCATTTTGGAGCCCTGCTTGCTTTTTACGGCCAAAATGTCACGGATGTCATTTCTTCGTGAAAATTCACATGCGACCATGTTTGTTAAAAAAGTATTCGTATTTTTTTAAAATTTATTGTTCAAAAGAGTCCATATATTTTTAGATTTTACTGTTCCTTCAGGTGCATGTGTAACCATGTTCACCGATGCATTTTCGCATAGCGCTGCGCCATCATGATCTATTGCCATCTTGATTCATTAGCAGGTCAAACCCTGGAGCAGAATCGGTCTCAATCTCCACACGTCCAGTACAGATACGTGAGAGGCTACAAATTCAGACCATTCGGCATCAACACGTGCTGTCAGGTTTTGATCTAATGGAGAAAATGACCTCTCCATTAAGTTTCATGCCCAGCGTTCCAACACTCACCTGTCCCCCGTAACAGCTATGACGGATCCACCGACGTTTCTTCCAGGGCTCCTCCAGGTATGCCTGTTGTGTGAGATTTTTCTTACGCAACTTAGCATGCTCCATCACAATCAGGTCTTAAAGTGTCTTTATATTGTAAAGACAACGTGTTTGGATGCAAACTCGATGTATGTATGTATGTCTGCATGTATCTGGGAGCTATGGTGATGGCTTTATGCTGCACATGTATGGACAATGACATATGCTGTGTGGTCAAGTGACAGGAACCAATTACTCTATGACCCAGCCATTTCGCTGCGTGCAACTACTCAGCCGTTTCTCAAACCAATCTTCATTTTTTTTCTCGAAATCTTTCCAGATTTTTAATTGATTATCATGGCTTCAGAGGCTAACTGATGCATTGCATCCCAACTTAGCTTTCGGCGGGGGATTTTACGGGAGCTTTGGTTGCCAAGTGGCTCCCTCTCACTTCAAAGGCCACTGTCAACTGATTGATCTCTGTGATCTACTGCCACCTCGATCCATTGAAAGTTCAAACACTGCGTTGCAACCGGTCTCAGTTTCCACAAGTCCAGTACAGATGCCTGAGAGGACACGCAGTCCGTGCACGATCACAGCAAATTCAGATCATTCAGCATCGACGCATCATGTCGGATTATGACCTGATAAAACAATGGACTTCTCCATTATGATTCCTGCCACAAAGGATCCGTCGACCTTTAGCTTGATCCACTCCTGCCCCGGTTCGTCCAAGGCTCGTCCAGGTTTGCCTGTTGTGTGAAATTTTTCTTGCGCATCTCAGCATGGGGAGCTGTCTTGCCTTTCTCATAATCACAATCAGGTTATAAAGTGTCGTTTTAATTCTAAATACGAATTGTTTTCCGAACCTTTCATTCTGCACGCCTGCACCTTTATTGCCAATGATATTTGCCATATATAAGTTTCAATTTTTTTTTTGCCATATATACGTGTGGCCAAGTGGCAGGAACCATCGGCGGCAATCTCCCGAGTGGTGAGTGGAACAACTGTTTGAACATCTACCATGAAGACGACGACTCTATATTTCGGGTGAAACCTAGGACCTGCCTTTCATTGGTTTGATCAAAACTTTTCTTCATTAGTCGCTCAGAGCGCTGTTGATTGTACACGCACTCAGTATGATTGCTGGGCGTATGCATGCTGACTCTTTATTCATAGTGCTAAGAGCAGAGAGAAAGGGGATCAAGACTTTTCTTCATTCATGCTACACCTATTTTTCATGCGTTTGGCCGTGGAGCACCCACCCTAAGTGGGTCATTAAGCATATTGATAAACTAAGAAGGGCTTTCTTATGAGCGGGAACTGATGCGGTAGGTCAGTGGAGGGAAATGTTTAATCAGATCGGGCCCAGGTTTGCTCCCTAGGTGGTCTTGGCATTGCTGATTTGACTTGTCAAGGGAGGGCTCTCAGGGTAAGATGGCTATTGTTTTGCCCTTAATCTGATCTGAGGGCCTCTCCAACGCGGACCTTCGAACCATCCGGACGATGCGGTCCGGACGTGTTTTACCATCTAACGCGGTCTTGTATTGGTCCGCTCGATAATCCGGACTCCAATGTCACCTTCATGCCGGTCCAGAGCGGACGCGACCTCTCACATTGCTCCAGCATTGAAGCGGCGCGGTGGTTGAGAGCACCGTCCGCGCCGCTTCCTAGTGCATGCGACCGCTTTGCGTTCAAATGACAGCGCGTTTGTCTGTCGAGGAACCTGCTCCGGCGCCACCCGTTCGTTCGTCGGTTGCCCTGCCATCCGGACACTACTTACACTCCAGCCTCGCCCATAGCCGCACCCAACCTTCTCTGCTCCCTTTCTCCTCTCAGCACCATGCCCGCCATGGCCTCCTCAAGCTCCAAAGCCATTTGAGACAGCCTCTTGTGCGGCCAGAAGAAGGAGAACACCGTTATTGCAGCCGACTGGCAGGCCAGCGGGCAAATGGAGGCTAGCTCTGTGGACGCACCAATGGAGGAGGTAGCCGACGACGAGCCGATGCCATCGTCCTCGCTGGTCCATGTTGGCAAAGCGGGAGGCCGTGTTTCGGCAGACGCACGCCAACCAGGAGTACAACCTTCGCCTCCTTGACGAGCACCGGCGCATGGAGGAGCAACTCGCTGCCGAGACGGCCATCGCGCCTGACGTGGACGTAGTTGAGCAGGAGGCACTGCTTGACTCCTACTGCTTTGCCCGCGACATCAGCCGCAACCGCATCGGCCTTGTATCCAAAAGGCCCCGTATCCGGTTTCTTTGCCACTTCTTTTATAGTGTGACGGAACATATGTTTGTGCGTATTTTAGAAAGAAAAATAAAGGGCAAAATGGCTATGGCAGAATGCAACCCAAGATGATAAGCCTTGGAAAGACCTGCCTCTCCTGTGGATAAGCAAATCCTCCTGTGGAAATGGTGAAAGTACCTCTTTCTTAGATGATCATTGGCTAAATGGTGAGACCCCGGCGGTGCCTTTTCCAAACCTGTACAAGCACAGCAGGCAGCACAAGATGTCTCTTGTGGTAGGCCTCAATGGAAGGAGGTGGGTTAGGATAATTAAATGAAACCTGGACGAGATTGTCCTCCGACAATATGTGGATTTCTGACACAAATCCTTGGGTATTTCCGTCAATGGACAAGAAGACAAACTTTATTTGTAAATGGACGGCAGATCAGATATACTCCTATTTGAGAAAATCACACTACTTCAGAATCGGTCATTGGAGATGGCTTTGGTACACGGGCCGGCGGCGGTTGGTCGTTCCGCCCTGTGTCGCTAATACTCGATACCGCGTAGGCGGTTTCCGCAGCATGACCAACTCCAGTTCGAAGCGATTTCCTATATATAACCGCTTGGAGTACTCTATCATTTGAAGCAGCTTTTTGCCTACAGCATCCTCCAGTGCAATATTTTCTTAACTTACCGTATCATTGGAATTCATGTTTCAGATTCCGCAAAGAACATATATGCATATACAGAGGCGATTCTTTGCCCACTTGGGTTATAAAACACTCCAGAAACATGGAAGTCACTAATGTATGCCCAATCTGTGGTACTGAGCCGGAATGCTCCTTCCACGCCTTATGCAGATGCCCTCATGCCCAGTCCTTATGGCGAGCTATGTCGGAAGTTTGGAGATTGCCAAGACTTGATCTTATGCAAAATATAGGCCCTGGGTGGCTCTTCAAATACTCATGTGATCTTGCCGAGGTGAACCGCGTTATGCTGTACATGACGTTGTGGCGTATTTGGCACTGCCGAAATGAGATTGTCCCCGACAAGACACCTCCACCCATTGAAGCATCACGAAGATTTCTTATCAGTTATCTGGACTCTATTCTTGGTATTGCCCAACACCCGGATAAGGACTTGGTGAAAGGAAAAGGAGTGATATCTTATGAATGTAAAACAAGAAGTCCCTTGCCTGGCATCTCGATGGGTAATCATAAACCAGAAATTAGATGGCAACCTCCCGATAGTGGTTGGGTAAAATTGAATATTGATGGCTCTTTCATATCAACTGATGATGCGGGCAGCGGCATTGTTTTGCGTGATTCAGTTGGCAACATCATTGCATCTGCATGTAGGCAATTATTCTCTTGCCATGATGCACCAGAGGCAGAACTTCCGGCTATTAAGGAAGGATTATCATTAGTACTGGTTTGGAGTCCACTGCCTATAGTTGTTGAATAAGACTGTCTTGAAGCTGTATACCTCATTCAGAGAGCAGGTGACGATATAACAAGATATGTGTTTATTCTTAGAGAAATCAATGCCCTTATGCATGATGATCGTGTAATTTGTATTACTCACACCAAGCGTACTCAAAATTGTGCTAGTGATGCAATGTCATCGTATGGTAGGAGTGAGTCCAGAACTGCAGTATGGTTAGGCTCAGGTCCGGATTTCTTGTTGGAACTTTGTAACAGAGACCGAGATGGTCTGGTTTGAGTAATACAAATTATTCTCCCCTCAAAACAAAAAGAGGCGTACACATTCTCACTCATTGGACAGGTGAATTACATCTCATGATTGTTAAACAGATTGTTAGCGGTTTTTGCTAGAACTCAGCTAGCTTGAGATTTTTGTTTGGTCTCATTCACATGTGTGACTAGCAGATCAATATGCACCGATATTCGTGTTATTTCCTGTTGATATTTCTTTTTTTGTCAATTTGTTGTCGATAGGCTTTGTCCAGCGATTCTTAGATGATTTTAGTTTATCTTGACCAACAACATACCATACTAGTTGCAAATGAGAGTCATACCTACACATTTACAAAACTAGCTAGATAATACCCCACACATTGGTGCGGAAAATTGTAACTGTATAAGAGGAGGATTATGGAGTGAAAATATTAAACAATGAATATAAATATAAATGTATGTTATTTAAACCTTTGATGGTATGGTATTTAAAGTCAGAAAATCAGTATATTGTAGAGTATCTCCATATTGTGTAATTAGTATGTGTTGTCTTTTTCATCTAGAGAAAGTATGTGTCTCTTTTTATGCGAGAAATACATTGCTAACATAAAAAATGCAGCCTATAGCTTGAATTTTTTTTGAAGGGGAAAAGCTAACCTTTATTGATGATAATCCACATGAAGTGGGATACAATTCGGATCGTAGGGATTGGCCAACGAAACGTGGCGTTCCGGGCCGAGAGTAAGAAGGTGCTTAGCTAATGTATGGGCCTCGTGGCACGCCCTTTAAAAATGAAATTACAACTGAAAGTAGTAGCTCGAAGTTTTATCTCCGTGATAATGGACCCATACTGGCCTTGGTTACCCTTTTTATGTCACTCGCCACCTGTTTGCAGTCTGAAGAGATAATAAAATTGTGCAGAAGTAGGTCCACCACCAATGCTACCGCTTCCCTACACGCGATCACCTCCAAAGTTGCTGGATCAATTAGGCCATCAATCACCAAAGAGGAACTCCCAAGATAGTTGACGGCTTCGTCGCGACAAACTGCTATGGCAGACCCACCGTTGTCTCGCAGGACGCCTCCATCCACATGGATTTTTGCGTGACCTGGCGGCGGTGCAGCTGGTCTTGCATGTGAATGCCCTTCCTCCCGGCGTGCTCTATGCAAAGTAGTCGGTGTCTGCTCCTACAGTAGGTCAAGCTCAGAAATGAATCGTTGATAAACATGTGCGTGGCTTGATTGCTCTGAGTGTTCCCCTCATGTATAACTTTGCGACCAGCTGACCAAATAGCCCAGAGGGAAACAGACATCCTCAAAAAAACCCATGCGGTAGGATGTTCATTAAAGCAAATATCCAGTGGCTCGCACTTGGCTCCGTGTTGGATATCATTTCACTTGAAACATACCCCAAGCCCAGTACAAACCCAATATTTCACTGAAATCGAAGCCCGACGAAACTCCCAACACAAAAGCCCGGAAGGCTGAAACCTAGCTCAAGGCCCGATAAAATAACTAACACGAATGCTTGTTGAGTTATTTGCCCTTCAAAAGTTGTTAAAAAAAATCTGCCCTTCAAAAGCGCAAGCACAAAATACATATAAATCCATCAGCAACGCATCCATACATCTTGGAATGCATCCATACATCCTGGAGTTTCTACATGACCACGAGCCACACACGATCACTAAAAAACACTGTAGTAAAAAGAACGTGCATGCAGTAATAAATATCAGGTACGCACAATTAGTGCTAACAGGCAGCGCCCATGACAATTATGTAGTATTATGAAGGAGTTAGATGCTGTATGCTCGGACCAAAGTGATTGTGCGCTTGTGCATTGTTACAGCATCACTGATCCAATAAATGCAGTTTGCCGATTCAGCAAAAAGAAGGCAGCTTTTCATTGATGAACAAACGCCTTGCAGTTTTGTAGCTTACTGTAGAAAAACGATGTGTGTGATATTCTGACTGTATGGACATGCTTCCCGAAAAACAATGTGTGTGATATTCTGACTGTATGGACATGCTTCCCATGCCCCTGATCTTCATTAAGAGAATGTATGTGTAGAAGACTAGCACTATTCTTCTCTGGGTGCTAATAGTTTGTTTTTGAACTGAACCTTCTGGTTTGCAAATATATATTTCTCACTTTATCATGAAAAGTAAAATTGGTACACAATGAGAGTTGCTTCTCCCGCGCCTAGATTTTGCATCTAATGACTAAATTTGTGCTGCTCTGTTTCTTAAGTTAAAACTTCAGTACTCTGTTCCCACCCAGAAACATACAAAATGCAAAATAACCTTGACTCAGTTTTTTGTCATCACAATGATTGATACTGCCCCTGTAAAGAAATATAAGAGTGTTTAGATCTATATTTCTTTACAGAGGGAGTACATCACAAAGAAACAATTGATGCTGCAGTCACACATTTTAGAAAAATCAACAAAGCAGTATTGTATAATGGTGCAAGGGATTCAGTAGTGCTAAATGGCATAATCAATAAAACAGGCATATAGGAAAAAATTTCACGCGGCCTGGATGTTTAAATTTCAAATTGGTTCACAATGTTCTCTAATTTGCCCAGTTCGCCACGTCTCATGGCCAAATCATTGTTGGTGTGGACTTGTGCCTTCTTCGCTCAGTTGGCCACGTATGTCCATGGCGGACTTAGCAGCAATTACTAGTAAATCAACTTATTCAGTACTGCACCAAATCATATATAGTTAATCATCCATAACATGCACCAGGTGAGATACATACTTCACTGCATCCTCGAGCCGGTCCGTTCAATTCATCTCTTCAGCCTTCAGGTGGGTGCAGGCTATGACATACTTCTTTCACACGTCCATTGCATGTGTGTCAGGGGCCCATAGGACAGACGATGAATGATAAAAGACTCATTGTTGCGAATAAGCTCGTCTCATCGGCAGGCAGCTTCAAACCGAAGCATGCCATGAAGTGTCTTAAGTGAAGACGACTCGATCTATTTGTTTGATCTGAGTATGGTGGATATGTAATTTGTTTATCACACCTGTTAAATCTTAATCGATTCAATATGTTACTTCTGAGTGTTGATGTTTATGTTATATCTTTTGCACTCACTAGTTACTCAATTCTCAGGAGGCTCCGACAACGTCTACTCGTAAAATTTTACGCAACGTAACATAGAAATGATTGCATGCATGCACTGATATATAAGTAATTAACAACCATGCCATATTCAATAGCAATGTCCAAAGTAGGGTTCCACAAGTCGGACCCTCACACTAAAGCTGCATAGCTATAGTAGCGGACATCTAGTCCTTCTTCTTCTTTGATGCTCCCTCCGGGACATTGTCTCGGCGAGGACGCTTGGCACGGACCATCGGCTGGTTGTCGTCGTCCTCCTCCACCTCCTCCTTGCCATCCTCCTCGTCGTCGTCATCCTCCTCCTCCTCCTTCTCATGCTCCTTGTTGTTATCCTTGTCCTCATTGTCCTTCTCCGAGTTGGCCTTCAAGGGCCCCTTCGGCCCTTCCGTGAACTCAATATAGTCGGGGTCGTCAAAACTCTTGAGGTCGGAGGGCATCCATAGTGCACTTGAATATTTTGTATCAGTATTTCTAACAATTAAATAATTCAATAAACAATACATTTTAACAAATGAATAATTTGCTTCTAATTAATTATATAATTACTGCTCTCTCCGATTTAAAATAAGTGTCGTGATTTTAGTTTAGAGGGACTACTGGGGCCGGCGGACTTAGCTGCAATTACTAGTAAGTCAAACTTATTCAATACTGCACAGGATCATATATACAGTAGTTACCATCCATAACATGCACAGGATGAGATACATACTTGATTGCATCCTCCTTGATGTCCTGGCCTGTGGTGTAGTTGACTTCGTTGGGAGCGCCGGCGGAAGGTGGGGCAAGATCGATCCAGACGCTGAGCATAAGCGTGTCGCCGGAGAGCATCTCCTGGGGCACCGCCAAGAACATCCCCTGCCACGGCGCGGGTGCGCCAGCGGCCAGCGTGCTGCTGCTCACCGGTGAGGCCATGAGGACCATGTGGTTGCCCGGGGGCCCCACGGACAGCTTGCACCAGAACCGGGGCGCCCCCTCAGCCTCACCGTCGGGCCTGACGCACACCAGCGACACGGCCGTAGCCGCGCCCAGGGGGGCCAGGGACACGAGGAAAACGCTGCGGTCGTCCTCCCCGACGAGCGCATGCCAGGGGTGCGACAGGGAGAAGCCGAGGTTAGAGGACAGGCCGTAGCGGACCGTGACGGCGGGGCGCTGGTGGCTGTCGGCGAAATGTTCGAGGAGCATCGCCGGGGATCCCACGAAGGCGCACCCGGACTCCGGGCAGGAGCAGGCCATACTGCACTGCTTCTTCTTCGTTGCGGCGGGCTGTAATGGCTAATGCGGCGAGAAGCACCGTAAGTGAAGCGCTGAGAATAGGCAGGGACAGCAGCCCCCTTTTATACCCTCTGCACGGACGCGTCTCTTCGGCGAATGAATGCAAACGCCGGATGCATGCGTCGCTTCAAACCAACGGCTGCTGATCCCCACGCGTCGCTTGACCACGCCTCTCTTGCAATACGCACGTAGTACGTTATCTATACTACTTATAAAAAAGCAAACATTGTCCTCTTTAAGTGCACCCCACAAAATGTACATGGATATATTACCACCGCATGATTAATTCCACTAAATTCAATCTAACGGCTAGCCTTAACCGAATCTGTTCTCTTTGTGCACTTAGCAATTTACATTGACTGACCATACTCCACCGCGGAGGAAAATATGAAAGTCCAAGCCTAATCAATTAAGAAACTATAATCACGGACACATCCTATTAAGAAACTAATCACGGACACATCTAATTATTAGGAAACTAATCACAAACCCATCTTATTATTAGGAAAAAAAATCACACGTGCATCCTATTATTAGGAAAATAATTACGAATCATCATATTAGGAAATTAATCACGGACGCATCTAATTATTGAGAAACTAATCATGGCTGCATCCTATTAGATAACTAACCACGAACGCATCTAATTATTAGGAAACTAATCATGAGCGCATCCTATCGTCTCCTATTAGGGAATCGTGATCGCGAGTCGCCAGCCATCACCATCCCACCACCCAAGCGAGCCACAATGGGAGACACGCGAGGAGGAGCTGCGGCTTCCTCCGAACACACTTCTACTGACTGCAACGACTTCGTCCACATCTTGGGCATGCTCTCCGGGAACCACCGGCATCCACGTCGACTTCAGCTCCATCCACAACACCCACGCTGACAACCACCCACCGCCGAGGTCCTTCAAGTGGGGGCAACGCTGAGTATCTTGGACCAGTATAAGCGGGCCAAAAAAAATCTGCCCCCACAGCCATGCATGCAGATTCGCCTGGTCGCCAACCATCATCGTCCCCAGGGCGGTGCAGGTCTCGGCCACTGTGCAACAGGTGAAGCTAATCACGGCCCCATCTCACTCGCCTGAAGCCACCGCCGACTCCCTCATCTCTGACGCATGCTGATCCATTGGACACGCTTGTCCGGTACTCGCGCGTGGACGACGTCGTCCAAAGCTAATCCCGGTGCGTGGAGGCCGCCGCCTTAAAGCTGGACGACTGACTCACCTACGTCGACAATGCCGCCCAGCTGGTGAGAGGACACGGTCGCCGCGGCCGCTCGCAGGCCTGAACGACGGAGACGCTCGCCTTCACGCAAACGCACCACACGCACGCATTAATCAGGTAAGTATCGAGTGTTGTTTTTTTACTGTCATCGCTACCTCGCCGGTGGTGACACATCTAGAAGTACAGGAATTAGAGATGAGGCAATGAGAAACAGAGGAGCGCTGGAGCACACACAGAGACGTTCGCCTTCTTTCTTTCTTTATTTTTTTACTGATTTTCGCGTACCTGTAGCAGACATTCCTGTTTTTTTAAGTACTAACTATCGGTTATTACATGGCCAACTCACGACTACATAGTGAACTCACAGACAAATTCGCTGAACCAAGACCTTACTTGCAGTCATAAAATTACGTTTCACTGAAAAAAAACCCAGAAGTTTGCATAAGTTTTAATGAAAAAAACTAAAGTTCGCATAAGTTTTACTAAAAAAGCCTGAAGTTTGCATAAGTGTATTTGTTTGTCCAGCAGATACATGGCAATTGTAATTTTACATGAGTATTTTCATACCGTCCTTATCTACAATTGAGTTAATATGTTTTCCTGATAGAAAACTTGGACTACATACAAGAGAAGCAAAAACTGCATGTTGATTATGATGATGATGAATGTAGGATATTTTGTGGTCATGGTAATTCTCATGTCATTTAGTACATAAACAATATTCACAATTTTATTTTATTACCATCAATTGTGTTGAGTTTCTTTCATATATATGTATTGACCCTCTTCTTTAGATTAGATGTGACGGATGCGGAATAAACTCATACTACATGATCACATACAAGCAATTCAAGAGGAATTGGCGGGATTCTTTCTTGACCATGTCATACATAAAGACGGAGAATGCCATGTGGAAGTTGAAATTGATTTTAGATGTTAGGGATTATAAGAGATGTTATATTGTATATATGTAGTAGTGTCGGATAGATATATACAAAAACTTGTTGTTCGATCAATCTCGAAGAAAGAGAGGTCACTTCTCTCTGTATATGTTCATGACGATCTTGTGTGATTCTTGACTGGAATTTGTTGGCACTAAAACGGTTCCTTAGCTTGTCGTAAGTGACATTTTCATGTGTGACTATACTTGCATAAATGTGTGCATATGAAGAATCATGATGGATCTTCTAAATAATTTTGAATTTTATACATTAAGAAAAGTGGGTGGTCTTTTAATATAAGAGAGATGTTGATTAAGGAGAAACGATATTTCAAATTATTTATACGAGTTGGAAATAAGAGATCGTGTACTTTATAGGGAAATTTCAAATTTATGAATAAATTGTCTTGTATTAAGTTTATCATAATATGTTAATCCAAATAGATGCGTATTGTGTGTGCACACTTATTAGTTTAAATAGACATGCGTTGCATCGTGCACACTTATTAGTTGGTCGTAGTAGCAAGTCATGTACTTGCACCTGATTGGTCCTTTTTTTTTGCAGGCTCACCTGATTGGTCCCTGAGACAATCCCATATGCATGCACTTCCACTAGTATACGTACGTAGCCATTATCTAGTATATGCACGCAACTAAACCATGTTGGCACCGCTTTACTCCATGCATGCACTAGGCATTGTAGTATCTAGCCAGCTTTCTACGTGCCACCAAAATACACACCAACATGTGATGACAAATACAGGGAGAAAAGATGGAACTAAAAACCCACATTTTAATCTATTTATTCCTATCCCGTTGGTGTCTCCAGAAATATTTCACGGTCCTGCCAGTTTCTCCTTAAAAAATTTTTGTATCCCACAACAAATTTTCGCCGAAATAATGCACTTTTCCTCAGGCCCAATAAACTTAAAATAAAATTATAACGTGCCCGTGTCTCTGGAAAATAATTTGCGGTCCCACCCATAGCTGCCAAATTACTTACCATCGCCCCTTCATAATTTACTGCAAAAATATTGCTTCTCCTAGGACCAAAAGTCCAATAGGTAGAAATCCTATCCCATGGGTGTCTCACAAAATATTTCCTCCCGCCAGAATTTTTGCCAAAATATGGCACTCCCGCTGACGGCCAAAACCCTTTAGCCGAAAATTCATATACCACCAATACGTACTGTAATACTCTGAATCCCACCATTGTCCTCTGAACTTTTTTTCATCCTGCCGGAATATTTTCAGATGGCGGGATGCAGAGTATTACGAGACATATCTTCTACAACTTAAAAACGGTTATTTTGAAAGAATTAAAATATATTTCTAATCCCATTTCAAAGATAGCAGGAACAGTGACCTGCGCTCCTCGCAGGGCCGGCAAGACCTGGGCCTTCCATAGGAGGAAGTTCCCCCTTGCTAATTTCTCTATCTCGGCGACGGTCTGATGTTGAGGGAAACCGTAGCCAAGGAGGAAGACATAGTGATTGGATTGATTTTTGTTGGATGCTGTAGAGAGATGATTTGCAATACAATAATCGTTGTATTGATGGGGTGCTGGTGCACGTATATATAATACAAGGGAAGACCTCTACCTCAACTATACAAGACTAGGAGGTGGGCCAGAACTCCAATACACGTGCAATACAAAACACATACTCAACACCCCCCCCCCCCTAGTCGAAGCGTCGCCGGAGACACAGAGACTGGACCGAAACTCCTCGAAGGCGGGAGTAGGCAATCCCTTAGTCATCACATCAGTAAACTGTTGCGACGTCGGCATGTGGAGAACTCAAACACGACCAAGGGCAACCTGCTCGCGCACGAAGTGAATGTCGAGCTCAATATGCTTCGTCCGTCGATGGTGCACCGGGTTGGTGGAGAGGTAGACCGCGCTGACGTTATCGCAGTAGACAAGAGTGGCCTTGTGAACATCACAAAGCAACTCCTGGAGCAACTGACGTATCCAAGAGCACTCGGCCATGGCGTTGGCCACGGCGCGATACTCTGCCTCGGCGCTGGAGCGGGAGATCGTGGGCTGCCGCTTCGATGACCAAGAGATCAACGAGGGCCCAAGGTAGACGCGGTAGCCTGACGTAGAGCGTCGCGTGTTGGGGCAGCCAGCCCAGTCAGCATCCGAGTTGACCACGAGGTCGGTGGAGGCGGAGGCCGTCAGAGTGACTCCCAAGGACATGGTGCCGCGTATGTAACAAAGAATATGCTTCACCAGAGTCCAGTGAGAGTCACGCGGGGCGTGCATATGGAGGCACACCTGCTGAACAGCGTACTGCGGGTCGGGGCGAGTCAGCGTCAAGTACTGTAAACACCGACAATAGAGCGATAAAATGCTCCATCGGACGCGAGAGACCCCTCAAGAGCAGAGACCTTCGCCTTCGTGTCGACGGGAGTGGGAGCCGGCTTGCAGTTAAGCATACCAGCACGCTCAAGGAGCTCGTGGGCGTACTTTTGCTGATGCAGAAAGAAACCGTCAGCCCGGCGGATCACCTCGATGCCGAGAAAGTAGTGCAGGGGCCCCAAGTCCTTAAGGGCGAACTCATCACAAAGACGAGCAGTCAGCCGCTGAAGGAGATCGGGGGTGGACGCCGTGAGGATGATGTCGTCGACGTAGAGCAGCAGATATGCAGTGTCAGCTCCCTGATGATACACAAAAAGTGAGGCATCGGAGCGAGTGGACCGAAATCCCAGAGACTGCAGGAAGGCGGCGATACGCTGGTACCAAGCCCGAGGCGCCTACTTCAACCCGTACAGAGAGCGGGAGAGCAAGCACACGAAATCGGGGTGCTCGGTGTCGACGAAACCAGTAGGCTGCTCACAGAACACCTGCTCGGCGAGATGACCGTGCAAGAAGGCATTGGAAACGTCCAACTGATGCACAGGCCAGGCGCGCGAGATGGCCAGCTGAAGGACGGCGTGGATCGTGCCCGGTTTCACAACCGGGGCGAAAGTGTCGGTGAAGTCCACGCCCGCGCGCTGCCGAAAACCACGAACCACCCATCGAGCCTTGTAGCGCTCGAGAGAACCATCTGGCGAGTCTTGTGGTGAAACACCCACTTGCCAAAGATGATGTTGGCACGAGGGGGTCGCGGAACAAGCTGCCACATGCGGTTGCGCTGTAAGGCGTCGAATGTTGGGGAACGTAGCATAAATTCAAAATTTTCCTACGTGTCACCAAGATCAATCTATGGAGTCATCTAGCAACGAGGGAGGAGTGGATCTACATACCCTTGTAGATCGCGCGCGGAAGCGTTCAAGAGAACGGGGTTGATGGAGTCGTACTCGTCGTGATTCAAATCACCGATGATCCTAGCGCCGAACGGACGGCACCTCCGCGTTCAACACACGTACGGAACGGAGACGTCTCCCACGCCTTGATCCAGCAAGGAGGAGGGAGAGGTTGATGGAGATCCAGCAGCACGACGGCGTGGTGGAAGTAGTGGGATTCCAATAGGGCTTCGCTAAGCGCTGCGGGAGGAGGGAGATGTGTCACGGGAGGGAGAGGGAGGCGCCAGGCCTTAGGTATGGTTGCTCCTCCTTTTCCCCACTATATATAGGGCCAAGGGAGAGGGGGGAGGCGCAGCCCTTGCCCCTTCCTCCAAGGAAGGGTGCGGCCAAGGGGGGGAGGAGTCCATCCTCCCCAAGGCACCTCGGAGGTGCCTTCCCCTTTTAGGACTCTCCCCTTTTCTCTTCTCTTGGCGCATGGGCCTCTTGGGGCTGGTGCCCTTGGCCCATGTAGGCCAAGGCGCACCCCCTAAAGCCCATGTGGCCCCCCGGGGCAGGTGGCCCCACCCGGTGGACCCCCGGGACCCTTCCGGTGGTCCCGGTACAATACCGGTGACCCCGAAACTTGTCCCGATGGCCGAAATAGCACTTCCTATATATAATTCTTTACCTCCGGACCATTCCGGAACTCCTCGTGACGTCCGGGATCTCATCCGGGACTCCGAACAACTTTCGGGTTACCGCATACTAATATCTCTATAACCCTAGCGTCACCGAACCTTAAGTGTGTAGACCCTACGGGTTCGGGAGACATGCAGACATGACCGAGATGACTCTCCGGTCAATAACCAACAGCGGGATCTGGATACCCATGTTGGCTCCCACATGTTCCACGATGATCTCATCGGATGAACCACGATGTCAAGGACTTAATCAATCCCGTATACAATTCCCTTTGTCTAGCGGTACGATACTTGCCCGAGATTCGATCGTCGGTATCCCGATACCTTGTTCAACCTCGTTACCGGCAAGTCTCTTTACTCGTTTCGTAACACATCATCCCGTGATCAACTCCTTGATCACATTGTGCACATTATGATGATGTCCTACCGAGTGGGCCCAGAGATACCTCTCCGTTTACACGGAGTGACAAATCCCAGTCTCGATTCGTGCCAACCCAACAGACACTTTCGGAGATACCTATAGTGTACCTTTATAGCCACCCAGTTACGTTGTGACGTTTGGCACACCCAAAGCATTCCTACGGTATCCGGGAGTTGCACAATCTCATGGTCTAAGGAATGATACTTGACATTAGAAAAGCTTTAGCATACGAACTACACGATCTAGTGCTATGCTTAGGATTGGGTCTTGTCCATCACATCATTCTCCTAATGATGTGATCCCGTTATCAACGACATCCAATGTCCATGGTCAGGAAACCGTAACCATCTATTGATCAACGAGCTAGTCAACTAGAGGCTTACTAGGGACATGGTGTTGTCTATGTATCCACACATGTATCTGAGTTTCCTATCAATACAATTATAGCATGGATAATAAACGATTATCATGAACAAGGAAATATAATAATAACTAATTTATTATTGCCTCTAGGGCATATTTCCAACATCGAACTCCTCCTGCATCGCAGCTAGCCAGTGGGGATCCCGAAGGGCAGCACGAGCGGAGGTGGAGACAGGTGATGGCGTCGACGTCGAGGCGGTGCACACATACTCGTCGGTGGAGTAGTGCGTACTGGGCCGAAGCACTCCTGCTCGGGCACGGGTAGTCACGCCAAGTGACGGGGCAGCAGGGCCGGTGGGTGCTGCGGCGGCAGGGGCACGGCGGCCGTGGCACCCGGTACGGCGACACCCGGTGCGGCGGCGGGGGCCGCGGTGGTGGAGGCACCCGATGCGGCGGCGGGGGCCACGGCGGCGGGGGCCGCGGCAGCGGGGGCCGCGGCGGCAGCAGCGTCGGCCGATCCCGCGGCGGCAGGAGCGACGGGCGAGGTCGATGTCGAGCCCGTCGCAGGGGTGGCGGCGCCAGCTGGGGTGGCGGGCGGTGTGCCCACCGACTCGACCTCGTAAGAGGGAGTCGAGAACCCGGGAGGTGGCGGCAGAAGGTGCCGGGCCGGGGGGCCGCCGGGGTGTGCCGCCGCGCATCGCTCCAGTTAGGGTGCGTGGGGGCCAGCGCCGAAGAATCCGCAGCCAGAGGGACCTAAAAAAAAGGGAACACCATCTCGACAAAGGACACGTGCCGCGAGGTGTACAAACGATGAGTGACAGGATCATAGCACCGGTAACCTTTGGTGTTGGGAGGGTAGCCAAGGAAGATGCATGAGACGGATCGGGGTGCGAGCTTGTGTGGCGTGGTGGACGTGGTGCTGGGATAACAGAGACACCCAAAGATGCGGAGACCATCATAGGACGGTGGTGTACCGAAGAGAAGGTGGTGAGGAGCGTAGTTCCATCGAGGACGACACGGACGAATGTTAACTAAGAGGGTGGCGGTGGCGAGAGCATCGGGCCAAAACCGAGCGGGCACGTTTGAGTGAAAGAGTAACGTGCGAACGCAATCACTAAGAGTGCGGAGAATGTGCTCGGCGCGGCCGTTCTGCTGTGAAGTGTAGGGGCAAGTCAGACAGAAGATGGTGCCGTGAGAGGCGAGAAGTGTGTGAAGACCAACGTTGTCAAACTCTTTTTCGTTATCAGTTTGGAGTGCAAGTATGGGGCGACCGGACTGGGTGGTGACATAGGAATAAAAGGCGGTGAGTGTGGCTAAAGCATCGGATTTACGACTAAGAGGAAAAGTCCACACATAATGAGAATAATCATCTAAAATCACCAAGTAGTAGAGATAGCCCGTGTTACTCGCAACGGGAGATGTCCAAACATCACTATGAAGTAATTGAAACGGAAAAGTGGAAACTGAGAAGGACGCACTAAAGGGAAGACGAACATGCTTGCCTAAGCGACATGCCTCACAAGAGTGCTCGTCGAGATTATTACATGAGAAAGAGAAACTCCTAAGAATTTGACGTAACACGGTGTGGTTGGGGTGACCCAAGCGAGCGTGCCAAAGGTCGACGCTGGCGGCAAAGGCGACAGGTGTGGAGGTGGAGGCACCGGCGTGCACGAGGTAGAGCTCATCGGGAATGTCACAACGGTGAAGAACCATCCGGGTACGGGCGTCTTTCACAGAAAAGCCAACGCCATCAAATTCAACAGTAAGTGGGTTCTCACGAGTAAGACGACGAACGGAAACTAGGTTCATGACTAAGTCTAGTGAAACAAGAACATTAGACATATTGATGGGTGTGGAAGTGGAGGGAAAACTAGCGCTACCGATATGAGTAATAGGTAAGGAGGAGCCGTTGCCGACGGTGATACAAGTGGGTGTGTGCATGGGAGTGGAGGAGGTTAGGTTACCGGGATGAGCTGTCATGTGCGTGGTAGCACCTGAGTCCATGTACCAGTTGCCTCCGCCGATAGAGCTACTCGGCGACGGCACGGAGTGCTGGGCGGCGAGGAGAGCGGGGTCCCATGACATAGGTACCGGCGGCGGCGATAGGCCCCCGTAGGGTGGCACCGAAGCGGGCGGGCCATAACCACCGAAGGGCAGCGGCACAAGGAGGGTGCCGTAGCCGGTGCCGGTCGACTGGTAAGGCGCGCCAATGAACCCCCGGTGGCCCGCGGGGAGAGCCTGCGGGTAGTGTGGGGCCCAGTCGGCGCCCTGGGCCGGCGGCGGCACAAGGAGGGTGCCGTAACCGGTGTCGGTCGATGGGTAACACCAGCCCGGAGAGGCCATCGTCGGGGCGGGCGGAGCAGGGCCGCCGGCCATTGGCGGGGACGGCTGCATGTGGGTGACACCGTATGCGCCGTAGGCGGTGACCGCGCCGTATGGCGTCGGGGCCGCACCGGAGGGCGCTGGTGGCGGGACGGCAGAGGCGGCGGCGGATAGCCCGATTAATGCCATCGGCGGCGGCGGCGCGGAGGACTCGCGCGGCGGCGGGTTAGCGGCGGCGATGGCGCGGAGGAGTCGCGCCGCGGCGGGTTAGCGGCGGCGGCGGCGCGGGAGGAGTCGCGCGGCGGCGGCGGTGCTGGGTCACGGCGGCGGCGGCATGGGAGGAGCGCGCGGCGGTGGCGGCGGTGGTGGGGTGGCGGCAGCGGCACGGGAGTCGCGCGGCGGCGTGGGAGGAGCGCACGGCGGCGGCGGCGGTGGGATGGCGGCGGCGGCGCGCGGGAGGATCGCGCGGCGGCGGCGGCAACGGAAGGCGAGGATTAAAACCTAAAAATGGATACCATGTAGAGAGATGATTTGCAATACAATAATCGTTGTATTGATGGGTGCTGGTGTACGTATATATAATACAAGGGAAGGCCTCTACCTCAACTATACAAGACTAGAAGGTGGGCTACAACTCCAATACACGTGCAATATAAAACACATACTCAAGAGATGCAACCTCTCTATACCATTTTAGATGAAAGCCTTCCTACTTAGTGGAGGGAGCTGCATGATGTTTATTTATCAGAGATGAGAAGCCCTTGCGGTGGCATATAAGAGAAGAACTGATCACTTGGATACAATCATTATAGAGGGTGCGTACAGGAGGAATGAGGGAGTCCTGGATTAGGGGGTGTCCGGACAGCCGGACTATAACCTTTAGCCGGACTGTTGGACTATGAAGATACAAGATTGAAGACTTCATCCCGTGTTCGGATGGGACTTTCCTTGGCGTGAAAGGCAAGCTTGGCAATACAGATATGTAGATCTTCTCCCATTGTAACCGACTCTGTGTAACCCTAGCCCCTTCCGGTGTCTATATAAACCGGAGGGTTTAGTCCGTAGGACAACAACAGTCATACCATAGGCTAGCTTCTAGGGTTTAGCCTCTCTGATCTCGTGGTAGATCTACTCTTGTACTACCCATATCATCAATATTAATCAAGCAGGAGTAGGGTTTTACCTCCATCGAGAGGGCCCGAACCTGGGTAAAAACATCGTGTCCTTTGTCTCCTGTTACCATCCACCTAGACGCACAGTTCGGGACCCCCTACCCGAGATCCGCCGGTTTTGACACCGACATTGGTGCTTTCATTGAGAGTTCCTCTGTGTCGTCGTCATCAGGCTTGATGGCTCCTTCGATCATCGCTAGCGATGCAGTCCGGGGTGAGACTTTTCTCCCCGGACAGATCTTTATATTCGGCGGCTTTGCACTACGGGCCAATTCGCTTGGCCATTTGGAGCAGATTAAAAGCTACGCCCCTGGCCATCAGGTTAGGTTTGGAAGATTAAACTACACGGCCGATATCCGCGGAGACTTGATCTTCGACGGGTTCGAGCCCCTGCCAAGTGCGTCGTACTATCACGACGGGCATGATTTAGCTCTGCCGCCGAACAGTATCCTGGAGACCGCACCTGCATCCACTCCGACCTTTAATTCGGAGCCAACTGCACCATCCGAGGGCGGGTGGTTAGACCCCGCCATGGAGGCCGCAGCCTCAACGGCGATCGAGCCAAACACCAGCCTTACTCTTCGCGAGGTCCGTGACTCCGCATCGCCGGACTCTTCTCAAGACTCTGAACCCTCCGCGCCCCTGCCAATCGAATCCGATTGGGCGCCGATCATGGAGTTCACCGCCGCGGATATCTTTTAGCACTCGCCCTTTGGCGACATTCTGAATTCACTAAAGTCTCTCTCTTTGTCAGGAGAGCCTTGGCCGGATTATGACTGGCAGAATTGGGGTGTGGACGATGAAGAAATCCGACACCCACCCACCACCCACTTCATAGCCACTATCGATGATTTGACCGACATGCTTGACTTCGACTCTGAAGACATCGACGGTATGGACGACGATATAGGAGACGAACAGGAACCGGCACCCACAGGGCACTGGATAGCCACCTCATCCTACGATGTATACATGGTGGACACACCCAAAGGAAACGACGACGAGGAACGGGAGGATGCAACGAAGGATCGTTCCTTCGAAAAGCAGTCAAAGCGGCGACGTAAGCGCCGCTCCAAGCCCCGCCTCGACAGAGACAGCGGTCATACAGACCCAGCCATAGAGTAGGGCGAGCCGGCGGACGATGAACATGGCATCGAGCTACCGTCCGAACAAGGCAACTTGGATAACCAAACCGAACAACCCGTCCCCGGCAAAGATAACAGTCCGGACGACCTCACGCCGGACAAGTTCCTTGAGCAGAAGAACCTCCACAAAAGGCTCGTCACCACTGCGCATAGCCTGAAAAAGCAGAAGCGGAAGCTCAAAACTGATGGAGCAAAGTACTCAACACCGTAGACAAATATGGCGGCAGTCGCCACACAAAGAGCTACCCGAAGCGAAAGCTACTGCCTGAATTTGATGAGGAGGCCTTAGAGCCCCCGCAATCAAAAAACAAAGAAGCCACCCGGTCGGATAGACGACCTCATGGCCAACATAGAGCGGCAAACGGCGCCGCACACAAGCCAGCACGCGATCCACACGAGGATTCGCATCAAAAAGATGGCCCAGCCAGATCTATCTACGGGCCAAGAAAGCAAGCTCTAATAAGCAATGCAATGCAACAAATATCCGAACACCACGGCACACCCAAATACAGGGGTGCCACACACCCCCTATGTTGCACCAATGAGGTGCTGGACCATGAATTTCCAGCGGGATTCAAACCCGTAAACATAGAGGCATACGACGGAACGACAGACCCTGGAGTCTGGATTGAGGACTATATCCTCCATATCCACATGGCCAGAGGAGACGACCTCCATGCCATAAAATACCTACCCATCAAGCTCAAAGGGCCAACCCGGCATTGACTTAAAGGCCTTCTCAAAAACACCATCTGAAGTTGGGAAGAGCTCGAGGACGTTTTTTGGGCAAATTTTCACTACAAGAAATATGTCAAATTATGACCTTCTGTCAGTGACCCTCGAAGAATTAGTCATAAATTTATGACCATTTTAGACCAATTGGTCAAAAGCTGTTCAGGGGGCTCCAAACCCTAAACCATTGCGACCATTTTGGTCAGAAAAGTCGTAATTTCCTTACACGAAATGGTCACAAAGCAAACAGTGCTAGTCCGCTGCCTTATTTCTAGTTGTTAATGACCAATATAGATGGTCATAGCCTTGTATATTGTGGTGGGTTGTGATGACTAGGTACCATCTCATCAGTTTTGCCTATGTGTCATGTCCATGTGGCAGTTTTTGCCCTAGGTTGTGAAGCAACCTATATTTCTATCATTCCCAAAATTCCCAAAAAAATCTCATAAATTCTTTGGGGCATATCTTCATCAAATATGTAAAAATCCTTCCTTGCATAGTTCAAAACTAATTCAACAATATTCATTTTCCTATTCTGTTCACAACAACACTTTATGAAGGAAGTGCTATTTATATATTCTTGATTGCCCTTGGAATTTTTGGGCACTCTTTCCTATCCAAATCATTACCGCATGACAAAATTCAGCTCCATTTGCCTAGCAAATCTTCTTCGGCAAATTTCCAAAGTTTTTATCCACCAAGAAGCATTGTGAAGGAAGTACCTTTTTTATATCTCTAAATGACATGAAATTTATACAGTTCCTTCATATGCCCAAATTATCACCCTCCTCCAAATTGCAGCTCAGTCAAATCATCTATGTGAGCCCAGGTTCAATTTATATTTTATGGCCAAATTGGCACGTTGCAAAGCAAGTGTTATATAGACCCCTCCTATTACCCTCAAACTTTTCGGGCACTCTTCCATACCCAAATCATTGCCACATGATAATATTCAGCTCAATTTTCCTAGTAAATATTTCTCGGGAAATTTCCAAAGTTTCTACCTCGAGAGAAGCTTTGTGAAGTAAGTACTAGCTAGGCTTACCCAAATGATCTGAAAATTTACCAGCGTGTGACCATACCTAAGTAACTTACCTACACCAATTTTGAGCTCATTTCATTCATCAAATCTCTCTCACTAGTTTTCCCAAGTTTCTGTCCATAGAAGAGCATTGTGAAGGAAGTACTACTTTGGCATGTCCAAATGGTATCAATTTTCTACAATGCTTTCCTATGCCCAAATAACCATCCTCCACAAAATTTCAGCTCACTCCATTCATTATTTTGAGCCCAGCTTCAACATTCATATTTTTGTCCAGCGTGGTACTTCCTCCTTTTGATCTCAAAATTTGTGAAGACATTCTCCTTAGTAGATGATCATCCTCAGCCAAAACTCACGCCCATTGGCCATGTGCATTTTCCATACCGCTAATCAAACAATTGGCTGCTAATTCATGTTTGAGTATCGATCGGTCTCCTCGTGAGAATCTTATGTTGTAATCTTCTTCCTAGCACCAACCTGGGGAGTGCCCAACCCACTAGACATGCCTAGGCCGCCCAGAACACATGGCAACATCACGGTCACGCGGTGACCACGCGACGGGCATGCGAGTTTACGCGCTCTAGAGTCGGGGCCCTCGGCCACCGCCCAAACCTCGACGTATCGCCACCAAACTATGTATTTATGATTAAATAGGTCCTTATGTAACTAGAAATGATTTTTGGAAAAAATAAATAGCAAACTATGAGGCAGCTGCAGTTCAAATTTGACCCGCTTCCAATTAAATCGGCGGAAATTTGTCTTTTTCACGAGAGGTGGATCAAAACATTTTACACCCAACCATTTTGTCAATTGTGCATTAAATATGGCCTAGTATTTTATAAAAATGATTTGGTCCAATTTTGCAACAATTATTTGGTAGTTCCTTCACAAAAAACCTCCTTTCGGGCACTCGAAAAATGGAAAATGGTTTTTTCGTCCAACGAAAATGAAAACTTCCTTAGGAAACATTGTTTGCCATTCCAATATGCATCCTTGTGCACAATATGAGATCATTTGAACAAACTATGCCATGAATGTGGCCATAAGATTGATCATTTGGCTTGAAAGCCATTGATCTGCACACATGATAGCTCGTTTCTGAGAACACTTTTTTAAAATAATTGCCGTATTATAAGTTTTTTATTTTTCCTAGGAACTTGGCCACATATGATAACACAATGCGAAGGTTTCCCAAGTTTTTGATTTTTTTGAATTTTTTATGCCCGTTTCAAAATGCAGTCAAAACGACGGGAATGGCCGTTCCTAGCTAGTGGTTGAATCTTGGAAGTTTTTTGGTGTTTCTCTGATTAAATAGATACTTATGTACCTAGAAATGATTTTTTGAAAAAATAAATAGCAAACTATGAGGCAACTGCAGTTCAAATTTGACCCACTTCCAACTGAATCGGCAGAAATTTGTCTTTTTCACGAGAGGTGGATCAAAAACTTTTACACCCAACCATTTTGTCAATTGTGCATTAAATATAGCCTAGTATTTTATAAAAATGATTTGGTCCAATTTTGCAACAATTATTTGGTAGTTCCTTCACAAAAAAACCTCCTTTCGGGCACTCGAAAAATGGAAAATGGTTTTTTCGTCCAACGAAAATGAAAACTTCCTTAGGAAACATTGTTTGCCATTCCAATATGCACCCTTGTGCACAATATGAGATCATTTGAACAAACTATGCCATGAATGTGGCCATAAGATTGATCATTTGGCTTGAAAGCCATGAATCTTCAGAGATGATAGCTCATTTCTGAGAACACTTTTTTTGAAAGAATTGCCGTATTACAAGTTTATTATTTTTCCTGCTAACTTGGTCACATATAATGACACAACGCGAAGGTTCTCCAATTATTTGATTTTTTTTTGAATTTTCTATGCCCATTTGAAAACGCGGTCAAAACGGTGGGCATGGTTGTTCCTAGTTGAATCCCTGAAAACTTTTGTTGTTTCTCTGATTAAATAGATACTTTTGTACCTAAAAATGATTTTTGGGAAAAATAAATAGCAAACTATGAGGCAGTCACGGTTCAAATTTGACCCGCTTCTAGCTGAATCGGCAGAAATTAGTCTTTTCACGAGAGGTGGATCAAAACTTTTGACACCCAACCATTTGGTCAATTATGCATTAAATATGGCCTAGTATTTTGAAAAATTGAATTGGTTCAATTTTTCAACAAATATGTGGTAGGTCCTTCACAAAAACTCAAAACTTCCTTGGCGATAAGTTTAATCATTTGGGTTCAAACCGGCCTCATTCTCCCCCCTCATCCTCTGTCGCCCGCGCACACTCAAGCCGCTCGCCGCCCACATGTGCTATGATTGTGAGTAATAAAATTGATGTGCTCCAAATTTGCAACAAATATTTGCTAGGTTCTTTATAAAAATATCATTTTGGACACTCGAAAAATGATTCTCTTACAAAAAACTCATATCTTAGAACACTTTTTTTAATGATATTTACATTATTCAAAGTTTTTTATTTTTGCTGAAAAGTAGGTTACACTTGGTGATAGAATGCGAAGGTTTTTTATTTCTATTTATTTTTACAAATTTCTTAGGTCGTCAAATAGCAGAGATGATTCAAAATCTTATTTTTAATCAATTATGACCAATTAAAATGGTCTTAACATCATCAAAGGAGATACTGCGTTCTGATTGGTCTAAAATCATCTCACGCGGATCATGGATTAAGCACCGTCCGATGCGCCTGGATCCAACGGCAGCCCACACCTCCCTCGTCGCTGTCACCCCCTCCCGAATCCCTCTCATCCTCGTCCACACACGAAACCCTAGCCCCCTTCTCCCAATCGCCGCTACCGCTCCCTTATCCCCATCGCCGCCGCCACCGTCCTTCCCCTCGCGCTGCCCACATCTACGCACACTCTCGCCGCCACCGTCCTTCCCTCACCGCCTCACCTCTGTCTCCCACCATGCCGCTGCCACCGCCCCCGCCCCCGCACCATGGCCGGCCTCCACCCCTGCATCGACGACGAGGAGCCTGAGTACCCATGCCTCCCCGCCCTCAAGTGGCTCCTGTTCCCCGCTACCTGGATCCGCGTCGCCCCATCCACTCTCTCGCCCGGACCACACGCCGGACTGATCCCGCACCCGCACAGCCCATCGGCGACCTCGCCGGAGAAGAGAGAAGAAGGTGAGAGATGGAAGCGGCGGAGGCCGCGGCCGGCGTGCAGCTGGGCTCCTCGAAGCCGCAGATCGCGACCCAGCTGGGCTCCTCCGCCGACCCACACCAAGTTCCTCGAGGAGTTCGCGCGGCGGTTCGACCTCCTCGGGCTGGTCTGATTCGGGATGGAGGTAGTGAGCATCCGTCGTAGCAGGGCCGACGACACGGGCTGGAGGGTGAGGCTCGCCTGCGCTGGCAGCGAGCTGGAGGAGGAGGTTTGGCGCCGTGAGATCAACCGCCGGATGCCATGGGCGCCAGTTGGAAGCTGCAGGGCGAGATCGACCACGTCCTCAAGAAGGTCCAGGAGGGCGTCGTCCTCTTCGACAACATCTGGAACAAGGCACGCACGCATGCGCCTCCTTCTTTCCTCTCCCCAACCCCCATGCTAGATTCTCATGATTTTGCATGATTTTGGGGCAGGTCTACGACACCGAGATTGCGAACCAGAAGGAGAAGTTCGAGGCGGACCTCAAGAAGGAGATCAAGAAGTTGCAGCACTACTGGGACCAGATCAAGACCTGGATCCAGTCCAGCGAGATCAAGGACAAGAAGGTGACCCCTCTGTAAACAGATCAAGGACCATGATCTGTTTGGTGCTGTTTTCGGTGATGATTTGGTCCTTGTAAATGCCCTCCTTGTAGATTTAGCTTAGTACACTAGATCATGTAATCTGTGTAGGCTTATTACTCTGTGTGGTTTTATCTTGCCACTGCAGTGAAGATCAGGGATTCACCGGCAACGGAGTTAGTTCTAATATTTCTGTTGTAACAGTTGTTACATTTCTCATGTTTGATTCCTGTTCTGGAAGTCCAAGTAACTTACAAAGTACGTCATATCATGATACATATTGCATGCATATTTGGTTTCCGGTTGATGCATGGTTGGTGTGCTAGCTGTTCGTTAGTACCTGCTGGTTGTTACTATTGCTCTTTTTTATTAAGGCAGTTAGTGTTTAACATCTATCGCTTTAGCGCCTAGCGACTAAATAATGTTTTGTTTCTGGTTAGTTAGGATGATTCGTCCGCTTGTATCCATTTTCCTGAACTAATTCTGTGTATTAGTTCGTTTTAGGTTAATTTTATACTATCTAGGACCATGTGTTTTTTGGTTAATTTTACTGTGTTGGATTTGGAAGCGCAGGCGACCTCCATGGATGACATCGACGATGAAGAGGAGGACAAGGAGGACGACATCGACGATGAAGAGGAGGACAAGGAGGACGACCAGGACATGCGCGACCCCACCCCCGAGCCCAACGAGCTCGACGAGGGCATAGTCGAGTCCGACCTCGAGCTCGACGAGGGCATAGTCGAGTCCGACCTCGAGCTCGACGAGGAGGGCATCGTCCAGTCTGACCATGACGGCGTGCCACAGAAGGTCCTGTGCTCTGCTCTGCCTGCCTCATTTACTGCCTCGCCACCGCAATAGATGTTCTTTTTTCTTTTGTAATTTGGCTGGACTTGTGCGTCTCCGTTCTGATGCGTTTGTGCGTGCGTATGTTGAACAGTGACCTCGGATCTGGTGAAAGGCGCCAAGGAGAAGCAGCTCAAGGTCAATGGCCCCGTCAGGATGCTGCTCAACATCACCACCAGGAAGTTCCCCTGTGGAGTAGGTAGCCACCTCCCTCTCTTTGCCCTTCCTTACCAATCCCATTTGCTTAGTAGCTCTGCATAGTATATGGCCCTTGCATGCTCACAGTAGCTCGTTGGTGATGTGGGTCACTATGTTTTTGTGGATAGCTGACTGTTTAGGGAATTTCCGTGACGATGATGATGTTGTGCTGGGCAGAGGATGTGAAACATTTAGACCGCTGAGGCCTTTCCGGTCTTTGATGATCTAAAATTGAGCTTTTTAAAACCGATGCCTAGCATGCCATCAACGTTTTTTTGTTCCTCATCTAGAATGCAGCTCTGTGTGTTGGTGTAATATAATGTAGAGGAGTTGCATGTGACTCGTTTGTCAGCTGAGCATATGATGTTACAAGGAGATGCTACTGAGATTTTACGCCGTTGAAGTATCTTAAACCGAGCTTTTTAAAACTGATGCTTGGTTGATCTAGTTCTAGTATATTAGTTGGGTGAGAGTCTACTGTTGTTGGTGCTGTGTTGTTATTTCTTTTTATGTCGTTGAAGAATAAAAAGATAAGCATTTCTCCAGCCAATGTCTGAAGTAGTTGCTGCTGTGTAGTCATCGGCTGAACCTAGTTTGGCAGCGCTGTATTTAAAATACCATAGTATCTCAAAGCTTCGGTATTGCAATGCGTGGGCAATGAATACTACGGTTTTAAAGAAAATACATTTTTCTCAGTTTTAGAAAAACTACCGATGCGTTTGGCTCATGTTGTTTTACTGTAGTTTTGATCGATAGTCACACAACTTAATCTAACTTATACTAAACCTACGGAGCTACACGAATCAGTGTGTGCCGGCCGGCTGCATGCAACGCTGTATGGTCTTCTGACAGCTGAGCTACGAAGTTGCAGACGTGATCGGCAGTAGCTAATTACAAAGAATAGGAATCAGTATCTTATTTTAATTAGTGTGGTGCATGCCATTGAAAGCATACTGACATGTGGTTAGTTATGCTTGTGAACCAAGATGCACGGTAGTCAACCAGCAATGACACGAGCGACTTTTCCTCAGTTTGAGAAAAAGAGGTCTAGACCACTTTTTTTAATACTCTAAGAGAACCACAGTAACAACAATACCACTGTTTATGAAACCGTAGTTTTTGGTATAGCCAAATGCCTCAAAGTATTCAAAACTACAGTTTTTCAAAATCTATGGTATTCTAGTAATGCTTTGAAAATACTTTGCATCCAAACGGGGCCTGCAATTAGCACATAGCTGCGTTGTACAGTTGCTTATATAATCAGATGTTGTATGTAGTCACATACGCTTTCCAATTTTGATCCAATGCTTGCTTCCTAGCTCACGTGTGTCAGTTTTTCAGATACTTGTGACTCCTTGTGCATCACCCCTCAACTAACAAGTAAAAGTAAATAAAATTGTTGTTTATGCTCACTCCTTGTCTTCATATACTTTTTTCGTTGGCTGTTACTTCTCTTCTTTTATATTGAGTTTGGGAATTTGGTATTGATGATAGTACGACGACTCTGTCATCTGATGCGCAAGTCCATGCACGTCGGCTCTTTGGGTAAGAGAACTTGTCTCGCTGCAGTTGCAGTTATTGAATGACAGTAGAGCAAATTGAATTTTAACAATTCTATCTTCCGCGATTAAAACAAATCTACGACAGAGTTGCAGCAAACTAATGTTATCAGTTCTATCTTCTGTGATCAAAACAAACCCGCAGCAGTTTTCCAATGTCAGTAGCAGCAAGCTGAATTTTATAATTATATCTTCTGTGAAGTTTAGGTGCAATGTGTGGCAGTGAAGTATTTTGCATGGCCTGCACTTGTGCAATGAATTTTCATATTGTGTCTCTGTTTTCTTGTATGAATGAGTATCTCATTTTAACTAGCTGGAGAATAAAAAGCATGGTACTAGCTGAATTTGTGTTGGCATTCTTAATAACTGCCCTTTTTTGAAAGGTCTGCTCATAATATATTGGCTTCAGTTTTTTTGATTCTTTTTTGTTGATTCATGTAACATGTCATCCAGTAAAGCTGTCGAAGGAGCTCCATGCTGAAGAACATAACACTTGTAGAGCTTGTAAAATACTGTATCTCATTATTGAACTTGTGGAGCTTGTAGCTGTGACTGGCATACTGTTATTACACTTGCAGAGCTTGCAAAGTGTATGTTAGAGCTTATTTTGTACAGCAGGAGCTTTGTATTGAATCTGGCTGATAATATTTGAAGTGTTACTTGTAGAATTGTTTTGTCCGGCGACTCAGACATACTGGGTATTTATTTATGTTAAATTGAAAAAAAATGAAGAATATGACCCTGACAGCTAGGACCCAGTTACCAGAACCTCAAAACGGGGACCCATTTTATAAAAAACAAAAAATGGGACTGCTAAGACAAAAAGGCCATGGCCCAAAAATAAAAAGGCTGCAATGTTGGGCTTGGCCCATGAAGTCAACGAAAAATTAACAGGAAAAAAAATATAGAAAGGCTGAATTAATGGGCTAGGCCCATGTAGAAAACTGAATTGGACCGGGCTGAATCTTGTGCCACATCAGCTTGCCACGCTGGATGCCTACGTGGCCTGGGGAGGTTGCTAGTGACCAAAACGCCACAGTGGACTTATTTTGGTCATAAACGTTTGCGACCATTCCAGAAGAAAGGTCGATATAGTCAGTTTACGACGCCCAGCTTTTGACCTTATGTTTTTGGTCACAAAAAGGTCATAAATGGAAATTTGTGACCATTCAGTGACCAATAGTGGTGGTCATAAGTTGGCATATTTCTTGTAGTGTTTCAAGGGACCTATGTCCGACCACTAGATGCAGACTACTTAAGTCATATAACTCAACAACCCAGAGAGTCAGCCCAGAAGCTCTGGAACAGATTTCTTACTAAAAAGAACCAGATAGTCGACTGTCCGGACGCCGAAGCCTTAGCAGCTTTCAAACACGGCATTCGAGATGAATGGCTCGCCAGACACCTCAGCCAAGAAAAGCCAAGAAAAATGGCTGCATTAACAAGCCTCATGACCCGCTTTTGCGTGGGAGAGGACAGCTAGTTGGCAAGATGCAGCACCAGCGACCCAAGTACATCCGAAGTCAGGGATGGAAACGGGAAGCCATGACGCAGCAAAGACCAGCGCCAGAATAAGGGAAACATGCCCGAAGAGCACGGCGGTCAACGCCGGATTCAAAAGCTCTCAGCAGGGTCAGCAAAAGCTGCCCCTCAAAAATAACAGGGACAAACTGTCTAATCTAAACAAAATCCTGGACAAGATATGTCAAACCCACAGCACCCCCGGGAAGCCTGCAAATCATTCCCACAGAGAATGTTGGGTCTTCAAGCAATTTGGCAAACTCAATGCCGAACACAAGGGGCTGGATACACCAAGTGAGGACGATGATGAACCCCACAAACAAAGCACTGGGGAACAAAAGAAATTCCCACAAGAAGTCAAAACAGTAAACTTACTACACGTGACAATAGGGAGAAATGAAGTGGCGCCCACAGAGATACGCGCCATGTGGCCTATCACAAAGGAGTCTCGCCACTGGTTGTCAAAACCGATCACCTTCGACCATCAGGATTACTCCGGAAGTATCCGACACGCAGGCTGGGCTGCCTTGGTGTTAGATCCGATAATTGACGGATTCCACTTTACACGAGTCCTGATGGACGGCGGCAGTGGTTTAAACCTACTATATCAGGACACAGTCCGCAAAATGGGGATGGACCCATTAGCCATAGCAATACCTCCTTTAAAGGAGTAACGCCAGGCCCAGAAGCCCATTGCACGGGCTCCCTCCTACTAGAAGTTATGTTCGGCTCCCCCGATAACTTCCGTAGCGAAAAGCTAACCTTCCACATCGCCCCGTTTCAAAGTGGCTATCAAGCACTACTGGGACGCGAAGCTTTCCCCCACTTTAACACAATACCGCATTATGCGTCTCTCACGCTTAAGATGCCCGGTCCACGAGGCATCATGTCACTAAATGTAAATATTGAGTGCTCCTCACGCGCGGAAGACTGTGCGGCTGCCTTGACAGGCACACACTAAAACAGCTTCACCAACCAAAGCACCTAACAGGTCGTTAAGACCACGGACACGCCTAGACGAGTCCGGCGTAAACATACAATTGATAAAGGCTTAATAGCCGTATACCCCTATACTAGGGGCTCCGCGCATGTAAAACAAGCGACAATAAGGCTCGATTTTACCCATCTTGAATTATACTTTGTTTATTTAGTATAACATACATTTCGCACGACCTTTTTTTTAACTAAGTTCCTCTCTTTTACAGATGAACAGCATGCTACACCCATCCAGGACACGGCACAACGGAGACACAGGCGTAGACGTGCAGCAGGGACCCGTTCCAAGGATTCTTTTTAGATTCCCTGCGTAAACCTTTTTTACTGTCTCTTGTTGATACACATCCCCGGATTCTTAGTATAACCGAGGAGGAGGCTGGCATCTTGGCATGTGGCCACGTCAGAATTTTGCACGTACCTAGACACCAGGGGCTTATTACCAAGGGCACTGTTCAGCCCGTTCTCATAAAGACCGAATACCTTAGGGAGTGTTCGGTGTCGCGAGTTTGGCCTTATATGCATCAGCTCCGAATCATGTCTTTGGTCAAATGTTGGGTTTGCCGGCTCCAGTGTTTTGCTGCCTTACGTTCCGCTCTATCGGCTAAGGCGGCACCAGGAGAACTACTGCGATTGTGCCCCGGTTCAGCCAGGCGAGCACCTCAGTAGAGAAAGCCGAAAAGTGACTGTCATGATATAGCGTGAGACTGGTCAACCACTCGATGACCTATCGGAATCTTCAGGATTCCTCCGCATTAACGAAGGGCCGTTTCCCGGCTAGGCACACACGCGCCCCGAGTTCGGGCGAGCGTGGCGCCACCAGGGGCTATATAGTAGTCCCACTGTCAAACTCCTATGGCTAAGTGAAAGTGATAACGCATTATAGTCCGATTGCCTAGTTCGCTATGCTATCACCTCCTTCATGGACCAAGACGTTGGATCAAGTGTGAAAATGCGCCTTCTGCGAATACCCCCGCATTATATGCGTGGGGACTGAAGCCGACGACTGCCATCTTTCAGATTATATACACATATACATTAACGGCCGCACAGGAGGTATTATAATTCTTGCAGGCACAAGTATAAAAAGCTTCTACATTTCATCAAAATATTGTTTTAAACAAGAATACTGTTGGGTTTCGTAGTAATTTCAAAAAATTTCCTACGCACACGCAAGATCATGGTGATGCATAGCAACGAGAGGGGGAGAGTGTGATCTACGTACCCTTGTAGATCGACAATGGAAGCGTTAACTTGGTTGATGTAGTCGTACGTCTCCACGGCCCGACCGATCAAGCACCGAAACTACGGCACCTCCGAGTTCTAGCACACGTTCAGCTCAATCACGATCCCCGGACACCGATCCAGCAAACTGTCGGGGAAGAGTTCCGTTAGCACGACGGCGTGGTGACGATCTTGATGTACTACCGTCGCAGGGCTTCGCCTAAGCACCGCTACAATATTATCGAGGACTATAGTGGAAGGGGGCACCGCACACGGCTAAGAATATGATCACGTGGATCAACTTGTGTCTCTAGGGGTGCCCCGTGCCTCCGTATATAAAGGCTCAAAGGGGGGGCTGGCCGGCCAAGAGGTGGTGCGCCAGGAGGAGTCCTACTCCTTCCGGGAGTAGGACTCCCCCCCTTTCCTAGTTGGAATAGGATTCGCGGAGGGGGGAAAAGAGGAGAGAGAGGAGGAAGGGGGGCCGGCCCCCTCTCCTTGTCCTATTCAGACCAAAGGGGGGGAGGGGCGCGCGGCCCATCTCTGGCCACCTCTCCTCTCTTCCACTAAGGCCCACTAAGGCCCATATACCTCCCGGGGGGTTCCGGTAACCTCCCGGTACTCCGGTAAAATCCCGATTTCACCCGGAACACTTCCGATATCCAAACATAGGCTTCCAATATATCAATATTTATGTCTCGACCATTTAGAGACTCCTCGTCATGTCCGTGATCACTTCCGGGACTCCGAACAACCTTCGGTACATCAAAATGCATAAACTCATAATATAACTGTCATCGTAACCTTAAGCGTGCGGACCCTACGGGTTCGAGAACAATGTAGACATGACCGAGACACGTCTCCGGTCAATAACCAATAGCGGAACCTGGATGCTCATATTGGCTCCTACATATTCTACGAAGATCTTTTATCGGTCAGACCGCATAACAACATACGTTGTTCCCTTTGTCATCGGTATGTTACTTGCCCGAGATTCGATCGTCGGTATCCCATACCTAGTTCAATCTCGTTACCAGCAAGTCTCTTTACTCGTTCCGTAATACATTATCCCTTAAATAACTCATTAGTTGCAATGCTTGCAAGGCTTAAGTGATGTGCATTACCGAGAGGGCCCAGAGATACCTCTCCGACAATCGGAGTGACAAATCCTAATCTCGAAATACGCCAACCCAACATGTACCTTTGGAGACACCTGTAGAGCTCCTTTATAATCACCCAGTTACGTTGTGACGTTTGGTAGCACACAAAGTGTTCCTCCGGCAAACTGGAGTTGCATAATCTCATAGTCATAGGAACATGTATAAGTCATGAAGAAAGCAATAGCAACATACTAAACGATCGGGTGCTAAGCTAATGGAATGGGTCATGTCAATCAGATCATTCAACTAATGATGTGATCCCGTTAATCAAATAACAACTCTTTGTCCATGGTTAGGAAACATAACCATCTTTGATTAACGAGCTAGTCAAGTAGAGGCATACTAGTGACACTCTGTTTGTCTATGTATTCACACATGTATTATGTTTCCGGTAAATACAATTCTAGCATGAATAATAAACTTTTATCATGATATAAGGAAATAAATAATAACTTTATTATTGCCTCTAGGGCATATTTCCTTCAGTCTCCCACTTGCACTAGAGTCAATAATCTAGATTATACTGTAATGATTCTAACACCCATGGAGCCTTGGTGCTGATCATGTTTTGCTCGTGGAAGAGGCTTAGTCAACGGGTCTGCTACATTCAGATCCGTATGTATCTTGCAAATCTCTATGTCTCCCACCTGGACTAGATCCCGGATGGAATTGAAGCGTCTCTTGATGTGCTTGGTTCTCTTGTGAAATCTGGATTCCTTCGCCAAGGCAATTGCACCAGTATTGTCACAAAAGATTTTCATTGAACCCGATGCACTAGGTATGACACCTAGATCGGATATGAACTCCTTCATCCAGACTCCTTTGTTTGCTGCTTCCGAAGCAGCTATGTATTCTGCTTTACATGTAGATCCCGCCACGACGCTTTGTTTAGAACTGCACCAACTGACAGCTCCACCGTTTAATGTAAACACGTATCTGGTTTGCGATTTAGAATCGTCCGGATCAGTGTCAAAGCTTGCATCAACGTAACCGTTTATGATGAGCTCTTTGTCACCTCCATATACGAGAAACTTATCCTTAGTCCTTTTAAGGTACTTCAGGATGTTCTTGACCGCTATCCAGTGATCCACTCCTGGATTACTTTGGTACCTCCCTGCTAGACTTATAGCAAGGCACACATCAGGTCTGGTACACAGCATTGCATACAAGATAGAGCCTATGGCTGAAGCATAGGGAACATCGTTCATTTTCTCTCTATCTTCTGCAGTGGTCGGGCATTGAGTCTGACTCAACTTCACACCTTGTAACACAGGCAAGAACCCTTTCTTTGCTTGATCCATTTTGAACTTCTTCAAAACTTTGTCAAGGTATGTGCTTTGTGAAAGTCCAATTAAGCGTCTTGATCTATCTCTATAGATCTTAATGCCTAATATGTAAGCAGCTTCACCGAGGTCTTTCATTGAAAAACTCTTATTCAAGTATCCCTTTATGCTATCCAAAAATTCTATATCATTTCCAATTAGTAATATGTCATCCACATATAATATCAGAAATGCTACAGAGCTCCCACTCACTTTCTTGTAAATACAGGCTTCTCCGAAAGTCTGCATAAAACCAAATGCTTTGATCACACTATCAAAGCGTTTATTCCAACTCCGAGAGGCTTGCACCAGTCCATAAATGGATCGCTGGAGCTTGCACACTTTGTTAGCTCCCTTTGGATCGACAAAACCCTCTGGTTGCATCATATACAACTCTTCTTCCAGAAATCCATTCAGGAATGCAGTTTTGACATCCATCTGCCAAATTTCATAATCATAAAATGTGGCAATTGCTAACATGATTCGGACAGACTTAAGCATCGCTACGGGTGAGAAGGTCTCATCGTAGTCAATCCCTTGAACTTGCCGAAACCCTTTTGCGACAAGTCGAGCTTTGTAGACAGTAATATTACTGTCGGCGTCAGTCTTCTTCTTGTAGATCCATTTATTCTCAATTGCTTGCCGATCATTGGGCAAGTCAACCAAAGTCCACACTTTGTTCTCATACATGGATCCCATCTCAGATTTCATGGCTTCAAGCCATTTTGCGGAATCTGGGCTCACCATCGCTTCTTCATAGTTCGTAGGTTCATCATGATCTAGTAGCATGACTTCCAGAATAGGATTACCGTACCACTCTGGCGCGGATCTCACTCTGGTTGATCTACGAGGTTCAGTAGTATCTTGTTCTGAAGTTTCATGATCATTATCATTAGCTTCCTCACTAATTGGTGTAGGTGTCACAGAAACAGTTTTCTGTGATGCACTACTTTCCAATAAGGGAGCAGGTACAGTTACCTCGTCAAGTTCTACTTTCCTCCCACTCACTTCTTTCGAGAGAAACTCCTTCTCCAGAAAGTTTCCGAACTTAGCAACAAAAGTCTTGCCTTCGGATCTGTGATAGAAGGTGTATCCAATAGTCTCCTTTGGATATCCTATGAAGACACATTTCTCCGATTTGGGTTCGAGCTTATCAGGTTGAAGCTTTTTCACATAAGCATCGCAGCCCCAAACTTTCAGAAACGACAACTTTGGTTTCTTGCCAAACCATAGTTCATAAGGCGTCGTCTCAACGGATTTTGATGGTGCCCTACTTAACGTGAATGTGGCCGTCTCCAAAGCATAACCCCAAAACGATAGCGGTAAATCAGTAAGAGACATCATAGATCGCACCATATCTAGTAAAGTACGATTACGACGTTCGGACACACCATTACGCTGTGGTGTTCCGGGTGGCGTGAGTTGCGAAACTATTCCGCATTGTTTCAAATGTACACCAAACTCGTAACTCAAATATTCTCCTCCACGATCAGATCGTAGAAACTTTATTTTCTTGTTACGATGATTTTCAACTTCACTCTGAAATTCTTTGAACTTTTCAAACGTTTCAGACTTATGTTTCATTAAGTAGATATACCCATATCTGCTTAAGTCATCTGTGAAGGTGAGAAAATAACGATATCCACCACGAGCCTCAATATTCATCGGACCACATACATCTGTATGTATGATTTCCAACAAATTTGTTGCTCTCTCCATAGTACCGGAGAACGGCGTTTTAGTCATCTTGCCCATGAGGCACGGTTCGCAAGTACCAAGTGATTCATAATCAAGTGGTTCCAAAAGTCCATGAGTATGGAGTTTCTTCATGCGCTTTACACCGATATGACCTAAACGGCAGTGCCACAAATAAGTTGCACTATCATTATCAACTCTGCATCTTTTGGCTTCAACATTATGAATATGTGTGTCACTACTATCGAGATTCAATAAGAATAGACCATTCTTCAAGGGTGCATGACCATAAAAGATATTACTCATATAAATAAAACAACCATTATTCTCTGATTTAAATGAATAACCGTCTCGCATCAAACAAGATCCAGATATAATGTTCATGCTTAACGCTGGCACCAAATAACAATTATTTAGGTCTAATATTAATCCCGAAGGTAGATGTAGAGGTAGCGCGCCGACTGCGATCACATCAACTTTGGAACCGTTTCCCACGCGCATCGTCACCTCGTCCTTAGCCAATCTTCGCTTAATCTGTAGTCCCTGTTTCGAGTTGCAAATATTAGCAACAGAACCAGTATCAAATACCCAGGTGCTACTGCGAGCATTAGTAAGGTACACATCAATAACATGTATATCACATCTACCTTTGTTCACCTTGCCATCCTTCTTATCTGCCAAATACTTGGGGCAGTTCCGCTTCCAGTGACCAGTCTGCTTGCAGTAAAAGCACTCAGTTTCAGGCTTAGGTCCAGACTTGGGTTTCTTCTCTCGAGCAACAACTTGCTTTCTGTTCTTCTTGCAGTTCCCCTTCTTCTTCCCTTTGCCCTTTTTCTTGAAACTGGTGGTCTTGTTGACCATCAACACTTGATGCTCTTTCTTGATTTCTACCTCCGCAGCTTTCAGCATTGCGAAGAGCTCGGGAATAGTCTTATTCATCCCTTGCATATTATAGTTCATCATGAAGCTCTTGTAGCTTGGTGGAAGTGATTGGAGAATTCTGTCAATGACACTATCATCCGGAAGATTAACTCCCACTTGAATCAAGTGATTACAATACCCAGACATCTTGAGTATATGCTCACTGACAGAACTGTTCTCCTCCATCTTGCAGCTATAGAACTTATTGGAGACTTCATATCTCTCAATCCGGGCATTTGCTTGAAATATTAACTTCAACTCCTGGAACATCTAATATGCCCCATGACGTTCAAAACGTCGTTGAAGTCCCGGTTCTAAGCCGTAAAGCATGGCACATTGAACTATCGAGTAGTCATCAGCTTTGCTCTGCCAGACGTTCATAACATCTGGTGTTGCTCCAGCAGCAGGCCTGGCACCCAGCGGTGCTTCCAGGACGTAATTCTTCTGTGCAGCAATGAGGATAATCCTCAAGTTACGGACCCAGTCCGTGTAATTGCTACCATCATCTTTCAACTTTGCTTTCTCAAGGAACGCATTAAAATTCAATGGCACAACAGCACGGGCCATCTATCTACAATCAAACATACATAAGCAAGATACTATCAGGTACTAAGTTCATGATAAATTTAGGTTCAATTAATCATATTACTTAAAGAACTCCCACTTAGATAGACATCCCTCTAATCCTCTAAGTGATTACGTGATCCAAATCAACTAAACCATGTCCGATCATCACGTGAGATGGAGTAGTTTCATTGGTGAACATCACTATGTTGATCATATCTACTATATGATTCACGCTCGACCATTCGGTATCCGTGTTCCGAGGCCATATCTGTATATGCTTGGCTCGTCAAGTATAACCTGAGTATTCCGCATGTGCAACTGTTTTGCACCCGTTGTATTTGAACGTAGAGCCTATCACACCCGATCATCACGTGGTGTCTCAGCACGAAGAACTTTCGCAACGGTGCATACTCAGGGAGAACACTTCTTGATAATTAGTGAGAGATCATCTTATAATGCTACCGTCAATCAAAGCAAGATAAGATGCATAAAAGATAAACATCACATGCAATCAATATAAGTGATATGATATGGCCATCATCATCTTGTGCTTGTGATCTCCATCCTCGAAGCACCGTCGTGATCACCATCGTCACCGGCGCGACACCTTGATCTCCATCGTAGCATCGTTGTCGTCTCGCCAATCTCATGCTTCCACGACTATCGCTACCGCTTAGTGATAAAGCATTACAGCGCGATTGCATTGCATACAATAAAGCGACAACCATATGGCTCCTGCCAGTTTCCGATAACTCGGTTACAAAACATGATAATCTCATACAATAAAATTTAGCATCATGTCTTGACCATATCACATCACAACATGCCCTGCAAAAACAAGTTAGACGTCCTCTACTTTGTTGTTGCAAGTTTTACGTGGCTGCTACGGGCTTAAGCAAGAACCAATCTTACCTACGCATCAAAACCACAACGATAGTTTGTCAAGTTGGTGATGTTTTTAACCTTCGCAAGGACCGGGCGTAGCCACACTCGGTTCAACTAAAGTTGGAGAAACTGTCACCCGCTAGCCACCTTTGTGCAAAGCACGTCGGGAGAACCGGTCTCGCGTAAGCGTACGCGTAATGTCGGTCCAGGCCACTTCGTCCAAAAATACCGCCGAACCAAAGTATGACATGCTGGTAAGCAGTATGACTTATATCGCCCACAACTCACTTGTGTTCTACTCGTGCATATAACATCAACACCTATAACCTAGGCTCGGATGCCACTATTGGGTTTCGTAGTAATTTCAAAAAAATTCCTACGCACACGCAAGATCATGGTGATGCATAGAACCGAGAGGGGGGGAGTGTGATCTACGTACCCTTGTAGATCGACAACGGAAGCGTTAACTTGGTTGATGTAGTCGTACGTCTCCACGGCCCGACCGATCAAGCACCGAAACTACGACACCTCCGAGTTCTAGCACACGTTCAGCTCGATGACGATCTCCGGACTCCGATCCAGCAAAGTGTCGGGGAAGAGTTCCGTCAGCACGACAGCGTGGTGACGATCTTGATGTACTACCGTCGCAGGGCTTCGCCTAAGCACCGCTACAATATTATCGAGGACTATAGTGGAAGGGGGCACCGCACACGGCTAAGAATATGATCACGTGGATCAACTTGTGTCTCTAGGGGTGCCCCGTGCCTCCGTATATAAAGGCTCAAAGGGGGGGCTGGCCGGCCAAGAGGTGGCACGCCAGGAGGAGTCCTACTCCTTCCGGGAATAGGACTCCCCCCTTTCCTAGTTGGAATAGGATTCGCGGAGGGAGGAAAAGAGGAGAGAGAGGAGGAAGGGGGGCCGGCCCCCTCTCCTTGTCCTATTCGGACCAAAGGGGGGGAGGGGCGCGCGGCCCATCTCTGGCCACCTCTCCTCTCTTCCACTAAGGCCCACTAAGGCCCATATACCTCCCGGGGGGTTCCGGTAACCTCACGGTACTCCGGTAAAATCCCGATTTCACCCGGAACACTTCTGATATCCAAACATAGGCTTCCAATATATCAATCTTTATGTCTCGACCATTTCGAGACTCCTAGTCATGTCCGTGATCACATCCGGGACTCCGAACAACCGTCGGTACATCAAAATGCATAAACTCATAATATAACTGTCATCGTAACCTTAAGCGTGCGGACCCTACGGGTTCGAGAACAATGTAGACATGACCGAGACACGTCTCCGGTCAATAACCAATAGCGGAACCTGGATGCTCATATTGGCTCCTACATATTCTACGAAGATCTTTTATCGGTCAGACCGCATAACAACATACGTTGTTCCCTTTGTCATCGGTATGTTACTTGCCCGAGATTCGATCGTCGGTATCCCATACCTAGTTCAATCTCGTTACCGGCAAGTCTCTTTACTCGTTCCGTAATACATTATCCCGCAACTAACTCATTAGTTGCAATGCTTGCAAAGCTTAAGTGATGTGCATTATCGAGAGGGCCCAGAGATACCTCTCCGACAATCGGAGTGACATCCTAATCTCGAAATACGCCAACCCAACATGTACCTTTGGAGACACCTGTAGAGCTCCTTTATAATCACCCAGTTACGTTGTGATGTTTGGTAGCACACAATGTGTTCCTCCGGCAAACGGGAGTTGCATAATCTCATAGTCATAGGAACATGTATAAGTCATGAAGAAAGCAATAGCAACATACTAAACGATCGGGTGCTAAGCTAATGGAATGGGTCATGTCAATCAGATCATTCAACTAATGATGTGATCCCGTTAATCAAATGACAACTCTTTGTCCATGGTTAGGAAACATAACCATCTTTGATTAACGAGCTAGTCAAGTAGAGGCATACTAGTGACACTCTGTTTGTCTATGTATTCACACATGTATTATGTTTCCGGTTAATACAATTCTAGCATGAATAATAAACTTTTATCATGATATAAGGAAATAAATAATAACTTTATTATTGCCTCTAGGGCATATTTCCTTCAAATACATGTTATTCGAACATAATATCCTTCGACCACTGCGTCTCTATTAAACGAGCGCCTTGCATAACTTCCTGAAAGTAGTGCTCGACACGTACTCAGCCTCCGTCCGAATCTTGGGATGCAACGGCGGTGGCCTCCATCTCCGCCCAGTATGTCTTGACACGGGAAAGGTGTAGGGGAACGTAGTAATTTCAAAAAAATTCTACGCACACGCAAGATCATGGTGATGCATAGCAACGAGAGGGGAGAGTGTTGTCTACGTACCCTCGTAGACCGACAGCGGAAGCGTTATGACAACGCGATTGATGTAGTCGTACGTCTTCACGGCCCGACCGATCAAGCACCGAAACTACGGCACCTCCGAGTTCTAGCACACGTTCAGCTCGATGACGATCCCCGGATTCCGATCCAGCAAAGTGTCGGGGAAGAGTTCCGTCAGCACGACGGCGTGGTGACGATCTTGATGTACTACTGTCGCAGGGCTTCGCCTAAGCACCGCTACAATATTATCGAGGATTATGGTGGAAGGGGGCACCGCACACGGCTAAGAATATGATCACGTGGATCAACTTGTGTGTCTATGGGGTGCCCCCTGCCCCCGTATATAAAGGTGCAAGGGGGAGGCCGGCCGGCCCTTGTGGGCGCGCCAAGGAGGAGTAGGATTCCTACTCCTAGTTGGAGTAGGTTTCCACCTTTCCTAGTCCAACTAGGAGAAGGGGGGAAAGGGGGAAGAGGGGAAGGAAGGGAGAGAGGGGCCGCGCCCCAAACCCCTTGTCCAATTCGGACTGGGCTTGGGAGGGGCGCGCGCCACCTCCTGGTCCTTTCCACTAAGGCCCATTGCTTCTTCCTCGTATTCTCGTAACTCCCCGGTACCTCCGAAAATACCCGAATCACTCGGAACCTTTCCGATGTCCGAATATAGTCGTCCAATATATCGATCTTTACGTCTCGACCATTTCGAGACTCCTCGTCATGTCCCCGATCTCATCCGGGACTCCGAACTCCTTCGGTACATCAAAACTCATAAACTCATAATATAACTGTCATCGAAACCTTAAGCGTGCGGACCCTATGGGTTCGAGAACAATGTAGACATGGCCGAGACACGTCTCCGGTCAATAACCAATAGCGGAACCTGGATGCTCATATTGGCTCCTACATATTCTACGGAGATCTTTATCGGTCAGATCGCATAACAACATGCGTTGTTCCCTTTGTCATCGGTATGTTACTTGCCCGAGATTCGATCGTCGGTATCTTAATACCTAGTTCAATCTCGTTACCGTCAAGTCTCTTTACTCGTTCCGTAATACATCATCTCACAACTAACTCATTAGTTGTAATGCTTGCAAGGCTTATGTGATGTGCATTACCGAGAGGGCCCAGAGATACCTCTCCGACAATCGGAGTGACAAATCCTAATCTCGAAATACGCCAACCCAACATGTACCTTTGGAGACACCTGTAGAGCTCCTTTATAATCACCCAGTTACGTTGTGACATTTGGTAGCACACAAAGTGTTCCTCCGGTAAATGGGAGTTGCATAATCTCATAGTCATAGGAACATGTATAAGTCATGAAGAAAGCATAGCAACATACTAAACGATCGAGTGCTAAGCTAACGGAATGGGTCAAGTCAATCACATCATTCTCCTAATGATGTGATCCCGTTAATCAAATAACAACTCTTTGTCTATGGTTAGGAAACATAACCATCTTTGATTAACGAGCTAGTCAAGTAGAGGCATACTAGTGACACTCTGTTTGTCTATGTATTCACACATGTATTATGTTTCCGGTTAATACAATTCTAGCATGAATAATAAACATTTATCATGAAATAAGGAAATAAATAATAACTTTATTATTGCCTCTAGGGCATATTTCCTTCACAAGGGCCATCCGCGCACCCTCTATGCATGCTGACCTCTTCATCGCGTTGATATACGGCACTGCACCAAGGAACTGCTACACCAAGCTAAAATAACTGTTCGGCTTTGGCCTTTCCGGCCACAGATGATCCACGACATACTTCATGGCGAGTCCGGATAACCTATTCAGCTCGGACCATTCAGCCAAACGATCGGTCAATGGAAGCGGACGCTCTGGATTGTTGAACGGTGACCAGAATAGCTTTTCCACTTCGCGATCTTTCTGATCTCGGAAGTGTTTGGCCGCATCAGCGGCACTCGCCGCTAAATCCAGATATGTGTCCGCAGCATAAAGGGCTTCCTAGCTGCGATATCTCCGGCTTGACGCAGCTCCTCCTTCATCGCTCTCATCGCAGAACGAGCATCCTTGGCCGCTGTAGTGGCCTTCTCCATGTCTGTCCGCTCCGCCTGATCTTCTTTTTCAAGAAGCTTGCAGCGGTCAGCAGCGTTCTTTAACTTCACAGCCATTTTGTCCATTTCCTTCTTGCTTCGGCAGTGAGCAGCCTGTTCGGCTTTTAGCTCCTCAACCACATTTAGGGCAGCCGCATCGCTTTTTCTGGCTTGCTCCTTGGCTCGGACAAGCTCTGCCCGAAGGTCCTCCACGGCGGCAGCCTCATCTACATCAAGCGCACACGTTGTAAGATACTGGCATCACGATCCTCTTACCAGGTGTCTCCGGAGAAATTACATACCTTGTGCCCCGTCAAGCCGCTTGTTGACAAGCGTGATGTCGGCATCTGCCTCGTTAAGTTGCCGCTTTAGCTCGGCAAATTCATCAGTCCGGCTGGCCACCGGACACTTCGCCACCTACATAGGAAGGCGGCAAAATTATACCTGGGACTATGATCCTCTGCGTGCCGTCGTCTTCGACAGCACACAGAGTCTCAGGGGCTACTATCTACACAGGGCGCATCTTAAAATGTGCGGAAATGTCAAAAGGTACATCATTTCGCGTACCTCAAAACCGGTCAGCAAACTCCTGACAGCTTCATGCAACCCACTCTCCGTGGACGAAATCCTTTCAATTACCGTACCCATCAACGTACGGTGCTCCTCTGAGATAGACGCTCGCCCTAGAATATCCTTCAGTACCTCCGACCATGCACCAGGTGATGCCGGACTCGTTCGATTGCTTTTTTCGAAGGCCAGACACGGAGGGCTTCGGGGGGCCATATGACTGCCTTCCGGCCCTGCCGGACTAGGAGAAACCCTCTGCGACGATACCTCGGGGTTGCCCGCCTCGTAAGGCGGTACGGCAGGGGGAGGCGTTCCGCTCTCCATCATTTCCGGAAGAAGATCCCCCGAAGACGAGCTCTGCTGAGAAGGGCTAAGATCCGAACTACAAGGTAAATTTTCGGTTATTTTCCTCAGAAATAAAGCAAGGATTTCTCTCATTTTAAACCCCCTTTTTACTTATGGCTCGGTGGAGGGATGATCCCCTTGAGGGCATAGTCCGAGGTATCCCCCGGCACAGGACCCTCTGGCGAAGACTTCTTCCCCCGCTTTGAGATCACGGTCTCCGGGTCTTCAGAGGCGGTCCTCTTCTTCCCCTGAGGAGAGGAATTTTTTATTCCTCTTTTCCGGACAGCCTCCTTCGCGGAGGCAGTAGCTTCCTTGTTCTCCCTTTTGTTTTCTTCCGAAGGCGCAATCTCCAGCATCCTGGTCAACACGAGATCTGGCGAGGTCTCGGGAAGGGGGGCGGACACCTGATTAACTTCGCCTTCGCTATCCACTCCTGTTTCAAGAACAACTCTTTTAAGGGCGATGTTGTGATAAATGAACGGATAGCGTGTCCGGACACAGGGCTACTTACTTGGGTATCCGGACGATTGCAGCTTAGACCTGTGTCCTCCACAGAATCCGGACACACTACTTGTGGTCCGAAGAACAATTTGTACATCTCCACGGGCGTCATGCCAAGAAAATGTTGGAGAGCTCGTGGTCCCTCTGGATTGAACTCCCACAGGCGGAGGGGGCGACGTTTGCAGGGCAGAACTCGGCGAATTAACATAACCTGTGTCGCCACGACCAGACTGATGTCTCTTTCCAGGAGATCTCGGATGCGGCTCTGCAGCAAGGGCACATCTTTTGCTGGCCCCCAGTCCAGCCCCTTATTGACCCATGACGCTAGTCGGGGCGGGGGACCCGAGCGGAAAGCAAGCGGCGCCACCCACTTGGTGCCCCTGGGAGCTGTGATATAAAACCACTCTTGTTACCATAAGCTGGACTCCTCTTGAAAAGAGCCCTCGGGCCATGGAGCGTCGTCATTCTTGCTTATAACAGCGCCTCCGCACTCTGCGTGCTGGCCCTCGATCATCTTCGGCTCTACTTTAAAGGTCTTGAGCCACAGTCCGAAGTGAGGAGTAATACGGAGGAAAGCTTCGCACACGACGATGAACGATGAGATGTGGAGGATAGACTCCGGAGCTAAGTCGTGAAATTCTAGCCCGTAATAGAACATGAGCCCCCTCACGAAGGGATCCGGCGCGAAGCCTAGCCCTCGGAGGAAGTGAGACACGAACACCACGCTCTCACCGGGCTTGGGAGTGGGAATAACCTGCCCTTGAGCAGGCAACCTATGTGAGATTTCGCCGGTCAAATACCTGGCCTCTCTCAGCTTTAGCACGTCTTCCTCCGTGACGGAGGAAGGCATCCATCGGCTTCGAAGGTCGGAGCCGGACATCATCGAAGGTCCGAAGCGCCTAAATCTGGAGCCCTGGGTGTTGGAACTCGAGGCGAGAGGCGGATTCGATTGAGATCGAGAGAAAGGAGTAAAGCCTTGGTCCCTTTATAAGAGGCTGAATACCAAGAGCCCTCCCCGTGACCGTTTGGGACTTACCTTCGATCGAGGGGGTATACCAACGGGCACGACTGGGTTACCCACGTCCGTAATGATGAGGATCCCGTAAATAAAGAGGACACGATCTATGCTTCGACAAGACGTGCCAAGGAAACCGCCTCACAAAACGCGCTGAGGTGGGACAGTAAAAACGATTCGAATAAAGGCTTGGCTGTGGTGTGATGTCACGCTACGGAATACGTCAGCAGATTAGATTTGTGAAAATATTACTCTCTCTCTCTCTATGGTGGTATGTGGAACTTATTTTGCAGAGCTAGACACGATCCTCGTGTTCAAAATCTTCTATGAAGTATTCGGAGGAGGAACCCGCCTTGCAATGCCGAAGACAATCTGCGCGCCAGACTCGTCATCATTGAAGCCTGGTTCAGGGGCTACTGAGGGAGTCCTCGATTAGGGGGTGTCCGGACAGCCGGACTATGACCTTTGGCCGGACTGTTGGACTATGAAGATACAAGATTGAAGACTTCGTCCCGTGTCCGGATGGGACTTTCCTTGGTATGGAAGGCAAGCTTGGCGATACGGATATGTAGATCTCCTCCCATTGTAACCGACTCTGTGTAACCCTAGCCCCCTCCGGTGTCTATATAAACCGGAGGGTTTAGTCCGTAGGACAACCACAATCATACCATAGGCTAGCTTCTAGGGTTTAGCCTCTCTGATCTCGTGGTAGATCTACTCTTGTACTACCCATATCATCAATATTAATCAAGAAGGAGTAGGGTTTTACCTCCATCGAGAGGGCCCGAACCTGGGTAAAAACATCGTGTCCCTTGTCTCCTGTTACCATCCGCCTAGACGCACAGTTCGGGACCCCCTACCCGAGATCCGCCGGTTTTGACACCGACAAGGAGGGAATAGATATAGGGGGTGGTTGAGATTACAACTGTTAAACATGCCCATTACCTATATGTCTACCAGCCGACATGAACCACATCTGCTGCTCAATATCACTGCTCACCTCATAGGCCAGGGCCTCCAGAAAGGTTTGATGGAATTCATCAGCTCCGGTGTGGAGCATTTACTACTAGGTGAGGCTGTCTCTGAGAGAGCATTGTTGGGAAACATAGTAGAAAACAAAAAAACGCACCTACGATCGTCCAAGTTCAATATGAAGATGCATAACAGGTTGAGATCACGATCGTTACCATCACGAAGTTGTAGTGGGAGAAGAACGTGTCAGTGTAGATCGTACTTGGAGTCCCTCGAACCTTCGATGAACTATCACTCGTACTGCCCACAAAGAGTCCCTCGAAATAAAGACCGAAAGCACGACATCTCTACTTGGTTGCAACCGTGCAACCTTCACGATCAAACAACGCTTCCCCGTCCAGAGCTAATCGTCACCGGAGAATTAGAGAGAGGAGATTAGAACCACATATGGCTTCTAATTATGAGGACATGCGGATTAGCCTAGCTCTAATAAGTCAACTAGGACCAACTAGAACTAGAACTAGAAGAACTAGAGGAAGCTCCAAAACTTGTATATACAATAGAGAAAAACTTCTTCTTCTTCTTCTTCTTCTTCTTCTTCTTCTTCTTATTTACACAGTTCTGGGATTAATTCATTGATATCGATTTTTTCCCAAGCATAACCTCTAGGTTAGTTCATGGTCCAATGTAACAAACTGCTTGGGGTATTAATATAACCTGAAAAAAACAAACTTAGATTGTGTTGTGCTTTTTTTTGTGAAAAACGTCCAACCTATTCATCTTCAATCATGGTAGTACAATAAAGACTAGAAATAATAAAAAATTACATCCGGATCCGTAGACCACATAGCGATGACTACAAGCAATGAAGCGAGCCGAAAGTGCACCGTCATCATCGCCCCTCCCTCGCTGGAGTCAAACAAACCTTGTTGTAGTGGACAGTTGAGAAGTCGTCGTGTTAAGGCCCCATAGGACCAGCGCACTAGAACAACAACAACCGTTGTTGAAGAGTAGCATAGATCTGAAGGATACAACCTGAAGACACATGGGCGTAGACGAACTACGACAAGATACGAACAAATCCACCAATGACAGATCGACTAGAGACACACCTCCACAAACCCACCAGCGATGCTAGACGCACCACTGGAGTGGGCACTAGGCGGGGAGAGCCTTATTCCATCTTCAGAAAGCCGCCACCGTCTCATATTCCAAAGTAGGACACAGACCCTATCAAACTTGAAGGAACATCTAAAGGCGAAGCCCTTCTGCTGGCAAGGTCCGGGATCCACCACGCCGCCATGGCTCTAAGCCCACCGAAGACGAGGCGGACCAGCGTGGAGCCAGCGGGAGACAGAGGAAAACTAGCCTTTTCTTTTCTTGGGGGAGGAGGCGTCCCGAGACCAATATTGTGTCGTGCTTGCTCAAACCATTTGGGTTAGGCCATGTGCTTGGGGGGTATATGCGTGGTTCAGACTTGGTGATTCTGCCTAGATCACTAGGTTATGTACAGGTTGATCGAAAGGTGCACAAGTGACAAAGCGTAGCGCGTGCAGGTTCTTGAGTTCACTAGGTATGTTTTGCGTGACAACGGGAAGAACCGCAACACGCTCTGTCATGTTCTGAAGGCTGCCCGTAATCAACCTGCCGCTGCTACTATAATTCCAAACTTGCAATAATGCTACCACGCACTAAGTCGCGCGCAGAGAGGGGACGAATTTATCTGTACATTATAACCGAATTTATCTGTAGTTCTGTACTAGCAACAAAAACCAAATATTAAAAAATTCAGATTTGCTGTCGGTTTCGTCGGTTTTTATGCCCACTCAAAACACTGGACATGACGATGGATATTGGCCCAAGTTACTGATAGACTCGGAAATCTCTGATTTTTTTAATCAAATCAATTTTGAATTAAACAACAAACACAGATCATGGAGATCTAAACAGATAATAAACGGCATAAACGTCGGGTCTGAGCTAATCTCCCTGCTCCTAGCTTGGTGGTATAGGCGGTACTTCCATTTAGATCACCCATGCTCCGCGTCGGCATGGGAAACATCAACGCCGCAAAATTACGCATGGGCACCGGTGTCTTTGCCCTTCCCAGCTGCTGAGTCGAATAGAAAGGAAGGAGAGCTCCCATCCCTAGCGCATGTGACGTTGAAGGAGGACACGGAGTGGTACCCATGGTTCGGTGACAGGTCAGGTCAACGCAAGGGCGTATGGATTTGGGCAGTATCAGCCCGCAGGTCTCTACTGGCGACATCTGGGCGATCGAAGGCTTGGTCGGCGGTCGCGCACTATGGAGAGCGATACATAAAGAGGAGAGGAGAAGAATCGGGAAGGACTCAGTGGTGATTTATTGATGGAGGGGAGATGAAGAAAACCACTGAACGAAGAGGTAGTAGTAAAACGAAGGGGCTGATCAGGGACACTAATTATCGTGGTGAAGACTATGAGAAGAATGGTAGGCTCGACTACTTGTGATTCGTTTGGTGAAGAAGATAAAGAGACCGGTCCTATTGAGGGGGAGAGAATACCGTACTGTCTGTAATGGACGCTAATGTGGCAGGACTATTGTGCCGGTCGGGCCCATTCGTAAGCTGGTAATGAAATGTTGATGTGGTAGGCCTGCTGAGGTGGATAGACTGCATGTTAAGAGAAATAACATAGTTAGGATGAACTAATTAGGTAGTATAGATAGGATTGTAATTGCAAGGCTCTGGTGCCAATTTTTGGTGCTGCCTCCTTGCAGCGCCTCTTCTTCTTGCTCTCACAACTCTTTTGTGATTTCTCTCAAGGAAACACTCACACACACACACACGATGTCAAGGACTCAACACATATGCACACACACGTAAGGATGAAACCAAGCACTAGCTTTGTCGAGTGGCTCTCCTCCTCGTGGCACAAGTGCTATATCGTTTTTCCAGCCCTCATGGCCTCTTCCATTTACTCAATCCATGGTACTCCTTCCATTTTTTTTTAGTCTGCATATAAGATTTGGTCAAAGTCAAACTTTGTAAAGTTTGACAAATTTTGTAGAAAAAAATATCAAAATCTACAATACTAAAGTTACATGATATGAAAATTAATTTCATGATGCATCTAACAATGATGATTTCATATTGTGAATCTTGATAATTTTTTCTATAAACTTAGTCAAAGTTAACAAAGTTTGATTTTGACCAAATCTTATATGCAGACTAAAAAGAAACAGAGAGAGTATATACGCACAGCTAACTCGCCTACGACCTGAACTGCTTGATCCACTTCTTATGCACACGTCCAGAACGTGTGAAACTATTCTACTATTGTAGATGCATGCAACCTCCTCTAGCGAATGTTATGCACGTACTAATCAACTTTGACAGAATCACCCAGCCATCTCCCAACTAACTCATGCGTGCACCGCAACGTCAACAAACTGAGCGGCTCAGCTGTTCATCCGGCTCAACCTGATGCCTGTCACGCTTCAGCTTTTGTCGCGCTTTGCTGCTTCTCAAGGCGTCGTCGTATCGCGCGGCATCATCGGCATCTCACCATGCTCACCGGATCGCACGGCAGCCCGGCATCTCGCCTCCTTCACACGCACGGCTGAAGCGCCATTGGCCTAAGTACACTTTCCTAGACCATCTAAACTACATGCAAAACAAAAACTAAACATGCTAATACATAATATCAAGATTAGTGCTAACAGGCAGCGCCCATGACAATTATGTAGTATTATGAAGGAGTTAGATGATGTATGCTCCGATCAAAGTGATTGTGCGCTTGTGCATTGTTACAGCATCACTGATCCAATAAATGCAGTTTGCCGATTCAGCAAAAAGAAAGCAGCTTTTCATTAATGAACAAACGCCTTGCAGTTTTGTAGCTTACTGTAGAAAAACGATGTGTGTGATGTTCTGACTATATGGACATGCTTCCCATGCCCCTGATCTTCATTAAGAGAATGCATGTGTAGAAGACTAGCACTATTCTTCTCTGGGTGCTAATAGTTTGTTTTTGAACTGAACCTTCTGGTTTGCAAACATATATTTGTCACTTAGGTGAGACTAGTAGACTGCCCGTGCGTTGCCACGGGCATGTCAACTTTAACATGGATTGAAAAAATAGCCAATAATAATTAAAATCCACTTCACTTGCAATATATTTTGATAAATTTTTTTGAAACATTGCACTTCATTACAAATGATAATAACACTTGAATGCTTTTATTATTTATGCTTAAGATTCGATCATCTCACGAAAGCATGTGTATTGTTATTATCCATTAATTAAAGACAAACACATGGAGTACTGTGTTCCCTTTAAACAAATCTGCAAACCCCCAAACCTAGAACATATGTGGGGACGTGTCCTGACAGCACATCATGCCAGACCAGAACTTTCAACTCTCATTGTGTGGCAATATAAAATGTCCTGAAAAAATATAGCTCTCTGAAATAATGCAAGGCAGCCCCAAGATATCGAGGTTCTAAATTGCTAGGAGCTTAAATGCTTAATAATACAATCATGTTTCTCCACTTTGAGCCAGTCCAATGTGGACTACTTCATTAATACCTACCATCATTCCAGATAACCTGCAAAACCAGAGGTAAAAGACTATACAAATAAAAGTTTCAGTTGAGTTGAAAGGCTCAAACTAAAAGCCAACAAATATATGCAGGGTTATTTCATACTGCTATTTTATTCAGCACCAATAACCTCCTTGTCAGCATCATAATATATCATCCAAAATCATATTAACAATTTTGGGGCAACTTTATACTACTTACAATTATAAAGAATAATATTAACTAAAAAAACCTTGGATTGTAATAGATGTAAAAAATACTTCTATGTTTCAAGGAATCATATGGTGTGAGTATCGTCTAAAAGCTTTTAGGAGAAATAAGGATAGAGAGCTGTTTTGTTCAACGAAACAGATTGGCTCTTCTTACACTAAGTCTAAGTTCATCATCATTCATCATTGTTACATGTATAAATCAGGATAACACACAATGAATAAGAGGAATAAGGATAGAAAGTTGTTAACTTCATCACAATGTTCATTTGCTTATACTTGAAGAAATAAGACAACATCTCCTGTGAAAAAAAATATTTTTATTGACAAACGAATTCCCTCCATTTGTTAAAAAGATGCCTATTTGGTTCACCTGGAAGGCAAAGGAGAATTTCATAACATGTCTATGGTACCTTGCTAGAAGGAAAAAGATAACGGGTATACTTGGCTCAAAATCAGAATGGATGATAGAATTACAGAGTTGTTTGTCCTTTTCGAAGATACAACTTTTGTAAGGAACTGTGTCAACGAATTCGCACAGAAAATATATCATCTGATTCCGGATGTAATAGAGCACACTAAATCGTATGTATGAATGCGTAGGAATCTGGACTCTTTAGAAGAAATGGACAGAGCAAATGAGCATGGTCCAATGCAGGTTGTACAGGTTCTATTGTACACATGTTTTTATACAAAATTTATTAGAAACACGGGAACAAGATATGTTTGGGTAGGTAACAAAATTTGTTTTAGAAGATGATGACTTCCTAATATTGAAGCATGTAACTGAACTCTACTGGTTTTGGGGAGTTGAAACAGAGGTACAAGACAAGAATGAAGAAATAGGTTTTATTTCTGTTACTCACAGACTACATCAGATGCAGAGGCCGGGGGTCATCCTCCTTTTCTAAAAAAAACTCACAGACTACATGTACAACATTGGGAAGCTCCTTGTGAATCAAGCTTACAACAGTGAGCACTGAAAAATCATACTCTCTTCTTGCTAGCCGGTGGTGAGAACACCTTTGCAGCAATTAGTATTGAAATGTTCTCCTTGATAGGTTCATGAAGAATGCCAGCAATGAAAATCTCATCCAATATTTAGACCTGAATATTTCACCATTGGTACCCATGGGATTAGTCAGTACTAAAAAGAATGGTAGCTCTTGCAAGAAATTTCATATAACTCGATTGCTGGTTCTTCGGTGTCAACATTTCAGCATATATGTGAATATAAAATCGACCTCACATACCATGGTTATTAGGAAAAACACTCATCATGCATTTTATAATCAATAGAGGCTATCTTTACCAAAGTTGTATTATCATCGTTGTAATATCCCAGATTTTCATTTGAATGTTCAAACTATTACTACAATAAAGATAACACAGAAAACCAACAGCCAAATACTTTTTAAAATGTGTTTTATAACACAAAATAAACAATAAAAAAACATAATTTTAACAGTAGCATAAACATATTGCGCCATGAAGCAAATGTAATTAGTGCATGCACATCAATTTCTTTTGTCTAGCAAAAACTACGGGTTTTTTCTGGCAAAAACAACCATACCTCCATTTATTTTGTGGCGCTTTTCCTTCTTCTTTTTATGCCTTCTTTGCAGTTTCCCCTCAACTTTAATGAATTGGCAGAGCTCTTGCCTTACCCGTAAAAAAATGGGCACCATATGGAGAGCTAAACTGCACAACACTAATATATGTGAGTCTCTCGAAGATATCAAGTACAAGCAAAAGTATCAAAAGCTTTCAAGTTTGCTAGAAAATTGATAGCATTAAATGGAAGTTCACCTAGATGGCTAGATCCATGTTAACTTTTGAATTGTTAATATTGAATGTAAAAGGTCCAAGAATATACACAACTGGGCACTGTCACGCATTGTCATTAGCTAAAAGACCGAAAAGATAAACATCGTAGGAAGAAATCCTCGAAAAATTGGTTAACACCAAATTTCAACGGATGCATGCTTGAGAAGGAGACACCTCCATTCGAATATGTTGGCAACTAAAAAACAAAACCGTATAGTGGGAAGAATTGATCAGGCTAAGGCAGAAGGATGCAGATGCTGCTCAGGGATAAGTGATTCAGAAAAAACAATCCTCATCGAGGATCTTGCATAGTCTTGCATACATAACTGGATCACCTCTACTATTAAAGGTGATACTTTTTTCTATGACAACAAATTCAAATCTAGCCTGAGAGGATAGAGCACACACCAGTGAAAACAAAGATTAAGAACACAAATACTCAAATAAAATAAACCAAAGCACGAATAGGTTGGTGATGGCCTGCTCGGCTTGGCCCATCTATTCACACGAGAAATTATTAACATAGTTAGAACCAGAAAGTAAATTTGTTTTACTTAGACTAAAAAATGTTATAGTTCCGCAGATCTTAAGCACCTAGTTTTACGACAACCACCTCCTATAAAATTCTGTGCTGCAAGTTCACAATGACATGGCCCAACTAAAGCTCCTTCTTGTTCTTGTTCTATTTCTTATCTAGCAAACTACCTCATATCTCCCAAATACTGACTACCATCTACAAACATATGCATAACAAATTATCACCACATCACACGGGCAGAAGAAAACACATACATTAGTCCTAGTCGGTGAAGATGTTAGATCTTTGCACGAGTGCCCACATACCTTGGTGTAGAGCGGACATTGTCATACTTGGAAGTGCTGCACAGTGTGCTCCCATCAGCCCACATAGCAGGGGCCACTGCCTGCGCCGCGCTCTCGGACACTGCTCTGCCACTGCCGCAACCACCAGCCACAAGCCGCGAGCAGCCGACCAAGATGCTGAATCTTTCCATTAGTGTTGCATTCTGGTGTGCAGTTCATCTAGTAAATTAAAGACATGGTATAAATTATCATTGAGCAATGCATGGGCAAAAAACATCAGTTCGTGTACTTGCAATGAAGATTCTGAGTTTACAAACTATCTTGCTACTTCACACTCACGACTGGCTTATCTTATTCTTATCACTCATTACTCCTGAATAATATATTGGCAGAAAACATTGAAATAGAAAGTCATTTGATCAGTAGATAGAAGCAGGAGCACATCTGTAAAAACACCTCTAAAGCATGTTCGTTTGAAATAAGGAACAACCTTAATACAAATGATGCAAACCTTAAGGCCCGTTTTCTTACAATATTGTCTCGATCTGAGGACCCCAAATTATACAAAGTGCACCAATGCAATTTTCCTAGCTATTTCACGACATAAAGAGTTCCAGAACAACAACAGCAAAGCTACTGAACTCTTGCCCCAGTTTTGGTCCATAGGTTCCAGTCTGCCCGAGATCTCTTCTACGTAAAAATTGTCCTAATGGCCCCTCCTCCCGTTTCTGTCAAACAAATTCTCATTAAAATTTCTCAAACTCTAGAAGGAATCCATAAACCTGCAAATAAGTGTTCATAAGAACCACACCCTAAGGGATACACATGGAAGAAAACAATGAACATTCTATTAATTCAGCTAATGGGCAGTGTGCATAGGGCATCATATTGACTATATGATGTTGTGTCAGATGATGTACCACAAAGCTTGGCAATACGATCAATGGCAGCATACTGATGCCGATGCTGCATTTTCATAAGAGACTAGCTTTTTAACACCCGGGTGTCTAGACACCCGGTTATCACAATCGTCCACACAGAAACATCTTGTTGAGATATGTGCCATGTCCTCCACCACCGCTTGGTTTAACAGGCTATATGTGAACAGTAAAAGAGGGAGTAGTAAATTGTTTGTCCTGTACAAGATTCTCGTTCACCTGTCCCACCACTCACTCGCTGTTCCTTCTTTCCCGTGAGTGAGAGTGTGCAACATGCAAGATGCATGCAAAAGTGAGAGAGAGCTGCTTGCAAAGCTTTTTGGAGTTTTTTAAGAGGTATTCAACAGAGAGCATGCAAAGTTTAAGGGGAGAGAGACACACATGCTCTCAGTTGAACTATTCGAGTTGACTGGTCGGGGATACATGGCCTGACTCACCTGTTGGGAACACCCAGTCTTCGACAACCTGTCCAGCGGCGATTTGACAAGTCTTGTCAGGCAGCCTACTGCTGACAACCTGATGCCTCACAAGACTAGTGATTAGAATAGTCAAATGGCTTGAATAAGCATGCAGCCGCAGAACAGTGCACGAATCTCAGTAGCGGCAGACGGATAGGATAAGCGGGTGTCCCGACCCCCGGGTGCTACTACACCTTTTAGTTTTCATAAAGTTGTCTAGTCTAAACGAACAAACATACCATATTGAAATTTTTAGTGACACGATGGTGTGAAACTGAATTGGAAACAGAATTCTAGTACTAAACATAAATTTTAAAATACGTCAACTGAAAGATGAGCAACATCAGATCAATTATCTAAATTGTGATCAAACATTGAAGAGATATATGATATATGATATGATAACAACACTAAAAATGTGAATGTTGTGATGAACTTCAATGCGATTATGCAGTACCTACTGAAGAGCACCTTTGTGACATGGAAGTAACTACCATACAAATGTGGCCATCCTTTTTCTCTGAGCAGATCCAAATCAAGCAAAGATATCTGAAAACCACTTGTGTATCTTTAGGCATATTCATAATCGACATATTTATTGTAACTTGATTCTTCACTTTTTATTCTCTTGAATCCATCAGAATGGTCTTCTTGGTGTGGACTTCGTCCTTCATCAACTAAAAACCTGACCAAAAAGATGAATCAGCTTGTACACAAGACGTTACATCACTGACAAATTTCCAAGATGAATATATACTCCCGTTGTGAAGAGTTAGAACATATCCAGTTAATCCTAACTGAGAAGAGTTAGAACATATCCAAACTTCCTAGAGAGACATGTATTTCTAGAAGCTTAGGCCGGGTTACAATTATGTACATATGTAATGTCTCACGAAAATCAAATGAAACAGTCGGGCTGTGTCAGTAAGTTATTCTTGCTCAACCCCTAGGTAGGTGTTTCTCTTTCTAATTTGTTTATGATTTGATAATTCGTGTCTCTTCTGAAGGTTGTAGGAACTCCCAGTTACATGTGCCCTGAACTTATTGCTGATATTCTGTATGGCTCCAAGTCTGACATATGTTTGCTAGGCAAGCATTCCTATCTAACATTCAGTTGCATGTCTTGCTCGCTTGTTCTCTTGGCTAAAAATCTGCAATTTTCAGGCTGCTTCATCTATGAGATGACTTCGCTGAAGCATGCATTCAAAGTATTTGGAAGTAGCTATGTTGACATGCTCTTTAAGTTAGAGCTCCTTCTTTCCAGCAAAAATATAAAAGAAAAAAAATACAGCTCCTTTCATCAAAAGTTGCATCTTAGATGATGTTTTTTCCTAACAGAATATGTAGACACTGGTAATAAAGATAAACGAGTCTGTTGCCGCTCCTCACGCCACCCACCGGCCACCACCTCATCATGATGCCAGGTGAGGACATCGACCAAGTGCAGCGGCGGAGCCAGACGAGACAGCACAATGTGTTGGGGTTTAGCAAGGTGCGGACATTAACTAATTAAAAAAAGATTGTAATAAACTCTAATCCTACTGTCGAAACTACTTTCACTGAAAGAGATATATCGTGGGGCGAAACATTAAACTGGAATTAATTACCTTCGGATGGTTGCATAATTTCTTAAGAGCAGTAATATATGCCAAAACTTTAGTACTCTTTGCTTCTTCAGATATCAAGCGCTTAACCTGACAGGGTCAACCACAGACTCCTGTAAATATAACTCCGACTACCTTACATGTGCCTACTAAATATTGCTTGAAACTCAGAACGGTACAGAATTTCCTTACATTTTTGGAGTGTGTGAAGTGGTTGTACAGTGTCATCTGTAAGGGAGTCAGCTTGCATCACACTACTTCAACAATCTATACATAAGCAGGGTTAAGTAATGTAGATGAGGCACAATTATATAATGTAAAAAGAAGGAAGAATCACTATAAAAGACAAAATGGATAGCAGGTACACAATTCTTTTTGTGTTTTCTGAATGTGTGATGAACATATCTGGCCAAATATACACCGGACAGGACATACCTTTGGTGGCAAGTGATTGGACAGCAGGGCATTCGTTCGTCTCAATATAAACTGAATATCATTGAGAAGCCATCAGAAGAATTCAGAAGGTAATTAAGCTAGAGCCCATAAAATTGGAAGAAAATGCATCCAAACAATTCTAGAGGAGATTATTATAACATAAATGTGGACAATACAGTTGTAAAAAATTATGTAGTGCAGAGTGCAGACAACCTTCTTCAGAGGAAAAGGGCTTGCCTGATTTACTTTTGCACTAAGCTCTCCAGATCTCTCGGATCCCAACTTCTTTTCTTCTGCAGTTGCTGTGGGTTCTCTTCCACGAATTATGGGTGCCTTCAATTAGGGGCAGATAATGTGTTAAATACAGAGGAAAGGAAGATATAATGCAATTAACAGGAATAGCACATGGGTTTAGGTGCACAACACACGAAGAAACTTGAATAACAAATATCTGAGAACACCACCATCTGTTAATAAATACTTCCAGATCTCATTCCCCGCTGCCACTGGCCCCCATTCCCTTCCGCCATCGGCCCCCGTTCCCCGGATCCCCCGCTGCCATGAATGGCAGACAGAGAAAGGAGAGGGCAGGGCATCCTAGGGAGAGAGATGAGAGGAGGCGTTTACCTACATAGGTCGCCATCACCTGGTAATTGTGGAATGCGGTAGGGATGGAGAATAGTTGGATAAGTTGACCTTTGTTAGCTGCAGCATATATGTTGATGATACCATGGATCATTGTCTTTGTCTTCTTCGTCCATGATTAGGATGTAGGTGTCAGAGCACTTGTACAGACAAACACATTATGCCGTTTTGAATCGAGTAGAAGAATTCCATGGTCCGAACTGCCCTACATCACGTACGTAGCACTATTGCCAGCTGCGGAAAACTTCCTTGAACATCATCAGGGGTCTGGATGTGTGCAATTATAAGCGTCAGTCAAATACAATAGTTGATCGGCTAGAACAAGCATGGGGATAATGAATGGCTGGACATAATCCATCCATCAATGATTCATCCCTTGGTCTAATTACCTTCTGACGTTGAAGGGCCTGATGATGCCGGGAGCGCCGGCTCCACAGAGGACGCAACTACTGACGCACTTGGAGGTGCACCGAGCCGCCTCAGGCGACCCCGGGTGCTTGATCTGCTCCGCTTTTCAGTTGCCTTCTGCTGCTTCGGGCTGGGATGGGCGTCCTCCAGCCACCGCTGGACCGCCACGCCAGCGCACCAACGCTCGCGTCTGCAGTCCTCCATCCCCCCGGGGTCTTGCCGCTTGAGGAAGAGGGTGAGAGGGGCAGGCTTGGGAAGAGAAAGGGGCTCTACCAGATTCGCCGCCGCCGCCAACGATGTCTTCGCCCGTCGTCGCCATCCTTCTCCTCCGCCCCAACACGGCGCCACCGCTGCCCCTACTTCTCCACCCAAATGGTGACACCCCAGCCGGTCCAACCCCTAAGCGACGCGGCTGCCCCGCTCCCATCCTCAGTGCCCGCAACACGAGTTGGCGGCTAGGGTTAGCCACAGGGGCGCGTGCAGGGAGGGAACGGTGAGGAGGTGTTGTGCATCGATTGGGGAGACAAGGGTGAGCCGTGCTGGTGGCGGCCGGCGCGTGAGTCGGATGGCGTCGGCCAGAATCTAAGGGACGGCAACGGCGGCGGATCTCAGAGGGGGCGAAGGGCTCAGCGGCTGGGAGAGTCTTGACGATAAAATGAGGAAATAGATCGAGGGGAGTCTCGAGGCTGTTTTTTTTTTACGATCAAGGCGGAGAGACGAAAGAAAAACCGAAGGTGGGAGGATGACGGAAAAAAAACCAATGAAAATAAACCGCGCAGACTATTTCACCAAGTCGTCCATTAGGAGTAGAGATAAATACTTCAATGCACCCTCGAGAAGGTCCGCTCAATTCATCTCTTCTGGTGGGTTCAGGCTACTAGACACTTCTTTCACACGTTCATTGCATGTGTGTTAGGGGCCCATAGGACTGATGAATGATAAAAGAATCATTGTTTGAATAAGCTCGTCTCACTGGCAGGCAGATTCAAATGGAAGCATGCCACGAAGTGTCTGAAGTGAAGGCGACTCGATCTGTTTGTTTGGTCTGAGTATGGTGGATATGCAATCTGTTTATCGCACCCGTTAAATCTTAATTGATTGAATATGTTAGTTCTGAGTGTTGATGTTTATGTTATATCTTTTGCACTCAGTAGTTACTCAATTCTCAGGAGGATCCAACAACGGCTACTCGTAAAATTTAACGAAAAGTAAACATAGAAATGATTGCATGCATGCACTGATATATAAGTAATTAACAACCATGTCATACTCAACCATAATAGCGATGTCCAAAGTAGGGTTCCACAAGTTGGACCCTCACACTAAAGTTGCATGGCTACAATAGCCGACATCTAGTCCTTCTTCTTCTTCGATGCTCCTCCCTGCGGGCCATCGTCTCGGTGAGGACGCTTGGCACAAATAGTCGGCTGGTTGTCGTCCTCCTCCTTCTCACCATCCTCCTCGTCGCCGTCGTCCTCCTCCGCTTCCTTCTCATCCTCCTTGTTGTCGTCCTTGTCCTCGTCGTCCTTCTCCGAGTTGGCCTTCAAGGGCTCCTTCGGCCCTTCCGTGAACTCGATATAGTCGGGGTCATCAAAACTGTAGAGGTCGGAGGGCATCCTCAGCGCACTTGAATATTTTCTATCAATATTCCTAACAATTGAATAATTCAATAAATAATACATTTTGACAATTAAATAATTTTCTTCTAATTAATTATTTAATTACTACTCTCTCAGATCCAAAATAAGTGTCGTGGTTTTAGTTTAGAGGGAGTAGCATTTTAACAATTTGCTACTATTGGGGCCGGCAGACTTAGCTGCGATTACTAGTAAATCAAACTTATTCAGTGCTGCACCAGATCATAAATAGTTACCATCCATAACATGCACCAGATGAGATACATACTTGACAGCAGTGGCGGAGCCAGCGTTGAGTCGATGGGTTCAGCTGAACCCAACGATTTTTCCGTCGCTCCACGTGCATGCATGTATTTTTCTGGCATGAACCCAACAAAAAACCGTGGCTGAACCCATCAAATCAGCATCCCACGTACAGAGAAAAAAAGAAAAAAGATCCCACGTAGTAGCCAGTCAAAAGCCCAAAAGCCCACATCATGTGAAGTGCCTAGGTCTGTTTGTGCGTCTTCTCTTTACGAGTACTTGGCCGCCGCCTCTCGGTTCGTTGAATCGCTTCCTACAAGAAAACTCAAACAATCTCATCTCTCCTGTTGGGTGTTTCACCGTCGATTGGTCGCCACAGGCCAGCTGCTGAGGGACAACCGAACCACTAATACAGATTCAAGGTAATGAATCACAATCTGCGCATCTCCTCTCTCATCTGCAGGTCCTATCTAGTCTACTACGATCCAAGTATCGATTTTTGCGCGAGTTTTCTAGTTCCTTATCCCCTGTACTTTGATTATATGGACATTGGGATTATCCCCAGTACTATTGAATGATATTTCTTAACTAAAAAAATAAATCGCCAGATCCAGATATGATGCAGACATTTCAAGGCCAACTATTATGCCCAGGAAAAATGCATCAAATTTCAATGCTGCAAGTAATCCGCCTGATCGAAAGAAACTTTGGTAGTACATAAAAATTTCTAAGAAGCAAGATGTGATTAGGTGAAGATATTTAATCATTGGATCTTATGGGCAACCACCTAACTTTGATTATCCACTTAGGGTCATTGAAGATGCTTCACCAAGATTTGATCCAGAATGATGGTTCACTTGAGTATAGCAACAATATGCATAAGACCTTATGTTCGTGCTGCTTTCTTTTCAGGGATAACAATAAGGGACAAGTTAAGAGTGATGCATTAGCAAGTATAATGGTAGTTATTTTAGATGGGTCAAACTAACTTGTCAATTTCTTCAACGTTTCAGCAAGATGAGAAAGCTATACTTGAATCTATGAAGTTTTTTGGTCCTGGACTAGCTATAATATCTAACCGGTATGTCTGTCGTGCACTCTTCAATTTTTTATGTAACACAATATATGATAAGTGATGTCATATTTTTCATTTGTATCTTGCTTTTGAGTGCTATGATCTTTTGTTGTGAGATTGTGTGAAATTAGACTTTACACTAGATTAATTTGTAGCAATCTTCACAAGTCAATAAATGAACTCAATGGCTAAATTTGCTGGCTCGCCCCTGCTTGACAGCATCCTCCTCGATGTCCTCGCCTGTGGTGTAGTCGACTTCATTGGGAGCGCCAGCGGAAGGTGGGTTCAGATCGATCCAGATGCTGAGCGTGAGCGTGTCACCGGAGAGCATCTCCTGGGGCACCGCCAAGAACATCCCCTGCCACGGCGCGGGTGCGCCGGCGGCCAGCATGCTGCTGCTCACCGGCGAGGCCATGAGGACCATGTCGATACCCGGGGGCCCCACGGACAGCTTGCACCAGAACCGGGGCGCCACCTCGGCCTCACCGTCGGGCCTGACGTACACTAGCGACACGGCCGTAGCGGCGCCCAGGGGGCCCAGGGACACGAGGAAAACGCTGCGGTCGTCCTCCCCGACGAGCGCATGCCAGGGGTGCGAAAGGGAGAAGCCGAGGTTAGAGGACAGGCCGTAGCGGACCGTGACGGCGGGGCGCTGGTGGCTGTTGGCGAGATGATTGAGGAGCATCGCCGGGGAGCCCACGAAGGCGCACCCGGACTCCGGGCAGGAGCAGGCCAAGGCCATACTGCACTGCTTCTTCTTCGTTGCGGCGGGCTGTAGTGCGGCGAGAACCACTGGAAGTAAGCAGTAGGGGAGATGCGCTGAGAATAGGCAGGGACGGCACACGGCAGCCATTTTATACCCTCTGCACGGACGCGTCTCTTGGACGGATAAACGCGTAAGTCTCATTATTAAAACGCGGACGCGTCCCTTCAAACGACGAACCAACGGCTGTCAGGAATACGTGTTTTCAGGCAAGTAATGAGCGCCACGGCTGTCAGGCAATACGTACGCTCATATTGGTCCTTGTGGCAATCCCACGCCAATACTTAGACTCGCTGAACCAATCCACGTGTGTACCTGCACCTGATTAGTCCTTGAGGCACTCCCATGCACTTAGTGCCATTACCATTTTTTTCAAAACCAAGGCATAAGATTTGGCTCATCCAGTAAATAAGGAGGGAATAGAGTTTAGAGTTTTACAAAGCACCCACATACACAGCATGATAATTACTCACGCAAAATGATATGCCCTAGTCTTTTAGCGCCCGCCGTAACCCAAAGTTTTGCCTCCTCTAAGATGATGTTAAGAAGGATAGGCAATGGCGCACACTTGTGGTGGAACGCCCGAGCATTTCTCACATTTCAAATGGTCCAAGAGACAAGCATAGCGAGGGAGGTCATAACGCGCCAGTTGGGAACATGGTTGCCGGTTCTCTTGCCCACCATTCATGAACGGATCCGTCAAGGTGCCAGTCGGCGGTGTCCATGTGCGCAAGGCCAAGCTTGGCGATGATTGACCCCCAAATCCTAAGCGTGTGGCGACACTTAAGGAAGAGGTGTGCACCCGTTTCTTGTTCCCTTTTGCGGGCAAAGGCCACAATTTTCCTAACCTCGCCTCTCCAAACGATCGGCGGTTCAAATACTATTTTGTAGAGCCAACCATGCAAAGAATTTGACCTTCGGGGGTGCCCAAAATTTTCAAACCATGCGGTCCATGCGGAAAAGGGTTAAGCCAAGGAATTGAGCCTTATACGTGGTGGCCGCCGTGTAGATCCCATCATTAGAGTGCTTCCAAAAAATACCATCCTCGTGGTGCTCATCAAGATGGAAGTCAATCACAAGCATCCACAAAGTGAAAAATTCATTAATGTGTTCACCGGAGACGGCAGTGTTATACTTGATTTTGAAGATCCACGGGTTCCCCTTGAGAGCCTCCCGCACCTTCCAATTCTTTCTCCTCGAGGCCTCAAAAATTAGCTACACAATAACCTTGAGCTTGCGCCCAAGAAGCCAAGGGGAAGCCCAAAACGGCGTTTTGGCGCCGTCCCCACGGTGATAGTAGTCGAGGCGCAAAAGAACTTGAGACCATCCTCCATGCAAGGGTTGCCAAATCCTACCCAAACTATGCGAGGTTCCTTTCACTAATACCAAAGCCATCTTAGCCATAAAGCACCTGCAAACTTGTTGGTATTAAGCACTCCTAGGCCACCATACTCCTTCGGTCTACAAACCGTTCCCCAATTGACCTTGCATTTAACTCCCATTGTCTTTCTCCACACCAGACCAAAGGAAAGCTCTTTCAATCTTGTTTAGGTTATGAAGTGAGCTTGGTGGCACGATGAGAGGCGTGATGGAGTAGACCACTTGGCGATGAGGGTTGTGACCAATAGTAATGACGTTTTGACCCTTCCAATTGACCAATTTACTGGCCGCCTTGTTCTCAAGGTATTGGAAGGCCACCTTCTTAAGTTGCCACCTTCTTATGTATTTCACCGGAAACGTTGCTCGAGTTGCTAGCACACTCTCAAGTATGTGCCCAAGATTAAGGTGATTGCAGAGAATTAGCACCATCGAGCTTTTCTGGAAGTTGGTGCAGAGGCCCGTAACATCACCAAAACCTCTCGAGATAGAAGCTAGGTTGTCAATGTCCATCTTGATGGGAGCAGAAAATACCACCGCGTCATCCGCATGGAGAGTGATTCTCAACATGCCATCCCGGCCTCGAATCTTATGAAGAAGACCTTTCCTCATTGCCAAGTCATGAATTTTATGGAGAATGACAAATAGTAGGGGTATAGGGGGGGTCCCCCGGCCGAAGCATGCGGATGTGCTTGATCGGAGGGTAGGGCAGCCCATTTAGAAGGATCCATGACGATGATATCGATAGAAGTGCGGCGATCAAAGCCTGAAATTTGGCAGGAACCCCAAACGTTGAAGAAGATCAAGGATGTACCCTACTTGACCGATTCAAAAGCGTTCTTGATGTCAACCTTGAAAAGGAGGGCAGGAGTTTTGCACTTGTGTAACCTCTGTGCGATGTTCCAAAGGTATATGAAGTTGTCATGAATGCTTTATCAAGTACTACTACATGCACACAACTAAACCATCTTGGCACCACCGCTTTAGTCGATGCACTAAGCATTGTAGTTCTAGCCAGCTTTTTATGCACGCCAAAATGTGAAGAGAAATAGAGGGAGAAAAGAGTTAATTAAATGCCAGATTTTAATCTATTCACTACATGAAAATTCATGTACGACGAGTGTTTTTTCACTCGTACTCGTCAACCAAATTGTCCTACGTCCAACTTCATTAAGTTTAATCAAATCTATATAAAGTTATATCAATATCTATAAAATGAAATTGGTTTAATTAGATTCATTATGAAATATATTTTCATATTATATATAGAGAATGTTGTCAATCTCTGTGGATTTTTCTCCAAGCCTGGACAAACTTAAAAACAATATTACCCCCCAAGTCATGTTCAAGTATCTCAAATTTAGTGTGGGCTTTAGATACTGGCACAATGGAAAACACCTAGGAATCCTAATAAAAATTCAACCTAAAATCGAGGGGAAAATCCTGGAGCTCCCTCTACCTCTCTAAAGTCAACCATAACATTGTTATGCCTTGCACAATTAAAATTTTCAGCTCAATGTTTTTATCACCATGCATGCCCATGAGATAGGAGGGTAGGGTAGATGTCGGGGGTGGCTCGGAGGTAGGGAACAATGACTACTGGTTAGGAAGCATGGAATGACATAGGATACTTCCCATAAAATAGTTCCAGAATTTGGTTTTGCCCTACATTTTAGACTTATTTATTTGCGAGTATGGTTCTTCAAATCACAATGCCAAAAGTAGTTCAAAATAAAAATTTATCCAGGCGAAAAAAGTCCATCTACCTCGCGTTATTCTCCTTTTCAACCTAATCCATCTCATTCCCTTCTCGTTACCTCTCAAAGCCGCCTATCGTCGCCATGCCTCATCGGCATTACCCGCTCTTCCCTCACGCCCTAGCTCGATGCACGCACCATCCTCCACTCCCAACCCTTTTACCCAGACACCTAAATTGTCATGCCCTCTTTCCTCCGCCCTTCCTCATTTGCCTATATCTTCCATGTCCTCCTCCTCATCTGCGGGCAGTGCCCGCGCAGCTCTTTCCTCTCCCATCAACGAGGGTGATGTGTCTGCAACTTACGTGGCAGATCTACCTCCCTATCCATGAATACACAATCACTCGCGGCTTGATGGAGCCGGTGGTGAACCTTAGCCCGAAACTTTCCCTCACTAGAAACCAAATAAAGAACAAATTACTATCCCATCAAAATATTTTGGGTCCCACCAATGCCCCGCCCCCAAATGTTTTCCCTCCCACCTAAATTTCATGTTCATGCCCTAGAAAGCCTCGTTTCAAAATTGTCTCCAAGTTCTAGGGTTTAAAACAAATTGGAAACATGAGAGGAGTGTGACAGTCATAACCTTAACAACCAGGCAAGCCCACTCCCCCTCTATCACATGTAGTAGTCGTCGCCCTCATCTCCTTCGAATCCAGCTCATTCTCTCGCTCAGGCCCTCCCAGTTCCAGAGTTTAGATGAAATGAAAAACTAGTAACCCTAACATCCCTCAGATTCGTTAAAATATTTCTAATCCCACCAACATCTCGCGAAATATTTCGCATAATGGTGGAATATCCAGCAGAAATATTCCCCTCCTGCCAGAATTTTCCACCAAAATATTTCCTATCCCGCCGGTATCTCCCAACATATTTTGTGTGACACATGAATCTCCCACAGAAATATTCTCATCTGAATTTCCGACCAATAAAATTCCTATCCCACCGGGGTCTCCCAAAATATTTCCCATGCCATCGACATATCCCGCAGAAATATTTCCCCTCCTGAAATAATTTCCAGACAAAAAATTTATGGTCTCTCTGGTGTCTCCCAAAATATCTCATGTGTCGATGGAGTGCATTAATATTCCATGTCTCGCAAAAGAATTCCACAAAAATACTTCCCGTCCCGCCAGGGTTTTCTGAAATATTCTATGTGTCACTCGAATGTCCATAGAAATATCTAAGATTTCACACACTCGTGTTGAAAAATATTCAGGGCCAAGCAAACATAAGCGTCTTCCTTAAGTCAGCATGTTATTCCCCTCCCACCTTCTCTTTTTCATAAGGGCTCCCATGCTAGTACCACCCACACTTCACCCTCCGTCTCTTTGATCTGCACACCTAAACTGCCGGACCTAACACTTGAGCTCGCATGCGCCCCTCCCTCATTCGCCCTTCCCAACCATCCCCTGCCTGCCCTTAGCTGCATAGATCCTTGTAGGATCAAAAGTAGGTCTAGAGAGGGGTGATTAGACTACTTGACCAAATAAAAATCTAGCCTTTTCCCAATTTTAAGTCTTGGCAGATTTTAACAACTTAGCACAAGTCAAGCAATCAACTTACACATGCAGTTCTAAGAGTGTAGCAGCGGAAAGTAAAACATTGCATATGAAGGTAAAGGGAAGGGTTTGGAGAAGGCAAACGCAATGTAGACACGGAGATTTTTGGCGTGGTTTCGATAGGTGGTTCTATCATACGTCCACGTTGATGGAGACTTCAACCCATGAAGGATAACGGCTGCGCGAGTCCACGGAGGGTCCACGAAGAAGCAACCTTGTCTATCCCACCATGACCATCACCCACGAAGGACTTACCTCATTGGGGTAGATCTTCAAGAAGTAGGCGATCTCCTTGCCCTTACAAACTCCTTGGTTCAACTCCACAATCTTGTCGGAGGCTCCCAAGTGACACCTAACCAATCTAGGAGACACCACTCTCCAAAAGGTAATAGATGGTGTGTTGATGATGAACTCCTTGCTCTTGTACTTCAAATGATAGTCTCCCCAACACTCAACTATCTCTCACAGATTTGGCTATGGTGGAAAGATGATTTGAGTGGAAACCAACTTGAGGAAGGCTAGAGATCAAGATTCTTGTGGTTGGATTGGAATGTCTTGGTCTCAACACATGATAGGTGGTTCTCTCTCAGAAAATGAGTAGTGGAAGTGTAGGCACGTTCTGATGGCTCTCTCTTGAATAGATAAGGGGGTGGAGAGGTATATATAGCTTCCACACAAAATCCAACCGTTACACACAATTGACCCAATGATACGTCTCCAATGTATCTATAATTTTTTATTGTTCCATGCTATTATATTATCTGTTTTCGATGTTTGATGGGCTTTAATATGCTCTTTTATATTATTTTTAGGACTAACCTATTAACCGGAGGCCCAGTGCCAGTTTCTGTTTTTTTGCCTATTTTAGAGTTTCACGGAAAAGGAATACCAAACGGAGTCCAAACGGAATGAAACCTTCGCGATGATCTTTCTTGGACCGAAAGCGATCCAGGAAACTTGGAGTTGAAGTCTGGAACGCCACGAGGTGGCCACGAGGCAGGAGGGCGCGCCCAGGGGGTAGGTGCGTGATACGTCCATTTTGCATCATGCTTTTATATCGGTATTCATTGCATTATGGACTGTTATTTCACGTTATGTCACAATACTTATGGCTATTCTCTCTTATTTTACAAGGTTTACATAAGGAGGGAGAATGTCGGTAGCTGGAATTCTGGGCTGGAAAAGGAGCAAATATTACAGACCTATTCTGCGCAACTCCAAAAGTCCTGAAACTCCACGGAATATCTTAAAATAAATAAAGAAAAATCCTCGCCAAAGATGAAGTCCATGGGGCCCACACCCTGCTCACGAGGGTGGGGGCGCGCCCTAGCGCGCCCCCTACCTCGTGGGCCCCCTGGTGGGTCTCCGACGTCCATCTTCTGCTATATGAATTCTTTCATGAGAAAAAAAATCAGAGGGAACCTTTCGGGACGAAACTCCGCCGCCACGAGGCGGAACCAATCTAGAGCTCCGGCAGAGCTGTTCTGCCGGGGATACTTCCCTCCAGGAGGGGGAAATCATCACCATCGTCATCACTAACGCTCCTCTCATCGGGAGAGGGCAATCTCCATCAACATCTTCACCAGCACCATCTCATCTCCAAACCCTAGTTCATCTCTTGTATCCAATTCTTGTCTCCAAACCCTAGGTTGCTAGTAGTGTTGATTACTCCTTGTAGTTGATGCTAGTTGGTTTATTTGGTGGAAGATCATATGTTCAGATCATTTATGCATATTACTAGCCCTCTGATTATGAACATGAATATGCTTTGTGACTAGTTACGTTCGTTCCTGAGGACAAGGGAGAAGTCTTGCTATTAGTAGTCATGTGAATTTGGTATTCGTTCGATATTTTGATAAGATGTATGTTATCTAGCCTCTAGTGGTGTTATGTGAACGTCGACTACATAACACTTCACCATTATTTGGGCCTAGAGGAAGGCATTGGGAAGTAATAAGTAGATGATGGGTTGCTAAAGTGACAGAAGCTTAAACCCTAGTTTATGCGTTGCTTCATAAGGGGCTGATTTGGATCCATATGTTTCATGCTATGGTTAGGTTTACCTTAATACTTTTGTTGTAGTTGCGGATGCTTGCAATAGAGGTTAATCATAAGTGGGATGCTTGTTCAAGTAAGAACAGCACCCAAGCACCGGTCCACCCACATATCAAATTATCAAAGTACTGAACGCGAGTCATATGAACGTGATGAAAACTAGCTTGACGATATTCCCATGTGTCCTCGGGAGCGCTTTTCCTTATATAAGAGTTTGTTCCGGCTTGTCCTTTGCTACAAAAAGGATTGGGCCACCTTGCTGCACTTTATTTACTTTTGTTACTTTTTGCTCGTTACAATTTACCTTGTCACAAAACTATCTGTTACCACTTATTTCAGTACTTGCAGAGAATACCTTGCTGAAAACCGCTTATCATTTCCTTCTGCTCCTCGTTGGGTTTGACACTCTTACTTATCGAAAGGACTACGATAGATCCCCTATACTTGTGGGTCATCAAGACTCTTTTCTGGTGCCATTGCCGGGGAGTGTAGTGCCTTTGGTAGGTGGAATTTGGTAAGGAAAAATTTATATAGTATGCTGAAATTTACTGTCACTTGTTACTATGGAAAGTAATTCTCTGAGGGGCTTGTTTGGGGTATCTTCACCCCGTCCAGTAGAGCAAAGAGTTGCTCCTCAACCTACTGAACCTATTGAAAATGAAACTCCTTTTGAATTTCCTTCGGGTATGATGGAAAAACTGCTAGCTAATCCTTTTACAGGAGATGGAACAAAGCATCCTGATGAGCACTTAATATATGTGGATGAAGTTTGTGGATTATTTAAGCTTGCAGGTATACCCGATGACGTTGCTAAGAAGGTCTTCCCTTTATCTTTGAAGGGAGACGCATTGACATGGTATAGGCTATGTGATGATACGAGATCATGGAACTATAAAAGATTGAAATTGGAATTTCATCAAAAATATTACCCTATGCATCTTGTTCATCGTGATCGCAATTATATATATATATATATATATATATATATATAATTTTTGGCCTCGCGAAGGAGAAAGCATCGCTCAAGCTTGGGGGAGGCTTAAATCAATGTTATATTCATGCCCCAATCATGAGCTCCCAAGAGAAATAATTATTCAAAGTTTTTATGCTCAGCTTTCTGATAACAATCGCACCATGCTCGATACTTCTTGTGCTGGCTCTTTTATGATGAATACTATTGAATTTAAATGGAATTTATTGGATATAATTAAATGCAACTCTGAAGATTGGGACCTCGACGAAGGTAAGGAGTCAGGTATGACACCTAAGTTTGATTGTGTTAAATCTTTTATGGATACTGATATTTTCCGTAAGTTTAGCACTAAATATGGACTTGACTCTGAGATAGTAGCTTCTTTCTGTGAATCTTTTGCTACTTATGCTGATCTCCCTAAGGAGAAGTGGCTTAAATATCATCCTCCCATAGAAGTAAAAGTAGCTGCACCTATTAAAGTTGAAGAAAAGATTGTCACTTATAATGATCCTATTGTTCCTACTTCTGATGTTGAGAAACCACCTTTCCCTGTTAGAATAAAGGATCATGCTAAAGCTTCAACTGTTGTTCGTAAAAGCAATATTAGAATTTATGTACCTCCTGAGCAAGTTAAAGTAGAACCTAATATTGCTATTGTTAAAGATCTCTTGTCTGATAATATTTATGGGCATGTTATTCAGTTCAATGGTGAAACTGCTAGAATTGCTAAACCTTGTGCTAAAGATAAACATAGACCTGTGGTAGGCGTGCCTGTTATTTCTGTTAAAATAGGAGATCATTGTTATCATGGCTTATGTGATATGGGTGCGAGTGCTAGTGTTATACCGCATACTTTATACGAAGAAATTAAGAATGAAATTGCACCTACTGAGTTAGAAGGTATTGATGTCACAATTAAACTTGCCAATAGACACTACACCACAACACCAATGCTATGGCATGTAATCTGTCGGGCGAAGATGCTTGAGAGGGCATATAAACTGCCGGGATAGAGTTTCTCCCGGCAGATATAACTGCCACAAGAACGGCTGCCGGGAAATCCATTTCCCGGCAGATACAGATCTCCCGGCAGTTACACTGCCAGGAGGCCCTGTTTTCCCGGCAGATAGAAGTATATGCCAGGAATCTAATTGCCGGCAGCTATGTTAATCCCTGGCAGATAGCCTGCCCTTGACATTTACTTTCCCGGCAGTTTTCCTGATCCTGCTAGCATGTATGTTTATTTTATTGCTATTCAGATAGGAATTGACTCAGTATTCAGTAGCAAATCTCAAGCACATAATGACTACAGATTCAGCATTTCAACATTTATACGTGCATTCAGTTCCAACCTACTACATCGGTAAACAAAATTTACATAAGACAATAAGATTTCTTTTGTTCAAACTAAGCCAAACAAATGGTTGGAGCCTGACACACAACTACAACCATGTACAGGAACAAAAATTGCTTGTTCGCAACCTTTTGTTGGATGACTTCATCAAATGTCTTGCGAATAACAGACTCGCCACCATCATGTAAAACTGCATTATTTAAAGAGGGCCACATGTCTCCCGTAGAAGAGTCACCAAGCTTGCAATGCTTTTGAAGATCAGAGCTTAACCTCGCCCCCACATGATTGTGATGTTGTTTTGAATACGAGAAACATCATGTACACATCCTAGTTGACATATACAACTGCTATCATGTAGAACCTTTTTAGCATTCCTCATCCTTGTGACAAAGCTTGGGAAAAACTTGTTGAACTGCAGAGAAAACAAAATCAAGTTTAAATATTTTGCAGTACAAACTACCAGCATCTACAAACTAACAAAATATTAACATCATACCAGGAAAAGATTTAAAAATATCTAATGAAGATATGACAGCTGACATGCACTTTTTCTATAATACTTTAGATTTTCAGTGTGTATATATCTATAGCAATATTACTATCAAAGATTATAAATGACAAATTTTGACACTTCCAAGTACAATTCCAGATGTATAGTACTCCCTCCGTCCCATAATGTAAGATGTTTTTTGACACTAGCGTAGTGTCAAAAAACGTCTTACATTATGGGACGGAGAGAGTACATAGTAAGCAGTAAAATGCAAGGTCAAACAATTTGTACACATGAGAAAACTGCATGCCAAGCATAGCATGTTTAAACTTATCAAGGATAGCATCATGCAGGACCATACAGATAATCAAAATTTCTCATGCCATTTGATGATTAGTTTTGTACCATGTAGAGGACGGAGGCAATATATCGTCCATTTTAAAAGGAAAGGAAGGGCATCACTCCTATGAAGATCTCCCAAGACACAAGGGTAAAATGCTCGTGGTAGAACTCCAGGCTACCATATTATCAAGTTAATCACTCCTATCAAGATCTCCCAAGTTTTCTAACCAAGGTTACATTAACAGAGAACAGCAGAAGGGATATTACCAGAGTGCGCAAAAGTACTGCATGTAAGAGAAGAATGCCACAATAAAACATCGTAAATTTAGTTGCATGGATATCTCAACCCAAAAAAATTAGGAACTCACTCCGAAGGAAGATCGCCAACGAGCATCCAGTCAGCATCCTTGTCTTCATCGATAAGGACATACTCCTGGTCCCCAAGAGCATACGTCTAAGGTGTGACAGCAACCGACTTCGCCTCCCAATTGACGTCAAAAATGGGAATACCCTCCTGAAATGCCTGTGGTTAATAAAACTCCCAAACAAGAACATTACGAAAAAGGCTCCACACCCTGCTTTATAAATAAGGCACAACCAGATACAAACAAAACCGAGAACGGAGGTCCACAAAGAACAGAGCCACACACTAAGAGAGAAAATAATCTCAGTCAGGAATTAGTGAACCATATCAAATATGTTGATCGAACAGAAATGCTTAATCGGAGGAAATTATCCCCATGTGCTCAATTAAAGACGGAAAACCTAGTCAATGATTAACTTAGCCGAGGAACCAAAGAGTTGGATTTTATGTGTGGCACTCACCAGAGTAATGTGGCAGCAACCTAAAATAAGTAGAAACAACAGTGAGGGACTGACAGGTTCCAAACTTCAAGTTTGATTACCATCACCATTAAGTCACAACCAGTGCAAAAAACAAGAATATAGTTCCTCCTTTTCGGTTTAAAAGGCCCATGCATATTCATAGATTGCCAATTCAATCAATTGTAATACAAATTTTAGATCTCAAAACTAATAACATTAGAAAATATAACATTTGCAGTCTCTTATGGCATAACTTTTTGTGATATAGGGGCTGTTTGGTTCGTTCCCTCGCTTGTCCTGCCAAATCGCGAGCGCAGTTGGCGCGCCAAAAAATAGGCGGACGATTCTGGCGCCCGTGTTTTCGCCAGCGATTTGGCGCAAAACAAGCTTGAGGGAGCCGAGGCGGGCTGGCGTACCAATATTTTGGAGCCGATCCAAACGCCCCCTCGAAGCCTGGTCAACGACCCATATTTTGGCAGGGCAGCTAAGGCACCAAACCAAACAGCCTCATATAACTCATGTTTTGTTGGTTAAATTAAATAGTCAACCTAGAGATACGCATCGGCCTTTTAAACCAAAAAGGAGGTAGCACTTTGTTTTGAAATAATCACTCGTTTGTCATTCCATAAAAACAACAAAAGGAACACTTCTTCCAAAAGACAGTGTTCATCAAACTGCTCACAGGTATGCTTGGAAAAATGCTTCAGTATTAGAATAATGAGTCAGGAAGATTTTTCTTAATATCAGATAAACCAACAGAAGAAGTTACCTAATACAGGAACAAATGAGACTGGCAATATATTATTTTGAAACTATAGGTAACAACGTGCTGCTTGTATGGGAAGGCAGCAACTTACTCTTTTCTTTTCACATTTTTTATTGTTCCATATTGTATTTTGATCTGATGCCAAAAAGTATTTAGGGTTCCTCTCAGGTACATATGTAGTCTACTTTTTTGGTATGAAAGTTTTCAAATTAGCCCACCTGTTGCCCACAAGATGCAATTTTCACTTTTCAGAATTATTAATCCAAGCAACAAAAGGTGAGACAATACTCCTTGCAGACTGCAGTGGTAATTTCACTTACTGCCTTAGCTACTATCACAACATGTGTCTAGTGTAGCAGTAGTCTCTAAATGCTACTGCCACCACCTTTGAAATGTACGCTCAGTTCACTCTGAGCTCCATCAGAAACGAATGGCACATTGCTTTTATGATGTTACTATCTATGTATGAGTTGCTAAACTTTAGCACCTTCATTCCAATCTACAAGTACAACCGATGAAAAATTCGCAAGTACATGTAAACTGGTAAAGCATTGCTTAAACAACTACACCAGATCCTTCTAACACATGGGTGATTAATATGTGTGCAAATTCTAGATCACGCATCAGCACAAAAGCTCACGAAAGACTAAACAATCTGGATTATCTATTAGAAGAGAGGAGGAATCCATATGGTACCTCGTTTCAATGATGGGAATACAAAGACGGGTTTGCTGATCTGAGTACTCAAGACTGTCGGCATCTTTTGGTTCCTGGTCGCTCCCTCCCATGTCGCTCGCAGATGACACCGGGGCGTCCAAACCTGGCCGCCAAACCACAACCACGCCGCTGCACTGGCCGCGGTGAAGGCGGCCACCAAAAGCATCCGAACACATCCAAACCCTCGCCCCTGCTTCCTGGCTTCACGCTCTGCTCTGGCCACCCGGATCTGGAGCTGTGCCTCACGCCCCGTTGGCCGCCTCTCGCGCACGCCCTTCACCGGATCCGGGGGCCGCGCAACCGCGTCCATGCTTCTCGCATCCCCGCGGCAGATCCGCGGTGTGGGCAACGGCTTCGACCTCCTCCGCCCATTGTGTCTCCCTCCCTTCCCCTCCTTGTGTTGTTGGTCTGGGACGAAGCGGCGAAGGGTGTCCGACGACAATATCCAGGGAGGGATCCGGAACTGCGGTGGAATGATTAGCGGGCGTATGGTGGTCGGGCACAGCGGAATGTGCTCGGCGGCGGAGGTGGTCGTGGTGGAAGCTAGGGCAGGTCGATTTGGGGGAGGTTGCGATTTGGGGCAGACTATGGATTTGGGTATGGTCAAGATTCCTTTGCGTGAACATTGGGCTTTCACGCGCTCTCCCACCCCAGGGCGCGCTTTGGGCTCAATTATTTCGGTCGCGGGCCATAATCAGTCCTCGGCAGATAATGGGTCGGGCTTTAGTTACGCCGGCAGATACAATGACCAGAAAAGTGGTCATTATTCGCGGCAGTATGGCTGCCGTCGTTTTTTAACTTCTACCCGCAGTTTACTTGCCCTTGCGTAATTTTGCCGGCAGTTATACTATTCCTGGCAGATAGTATGCCCTAATTCGTGTATTTCTCCCGGCAGTTAATTGCCCCCAATTAAGGGTTGTGGTGTAGTGAGAGATACTATTTCATCCATTGGGATTGTTAGAGATGTTGAAGTCTTGTGTGGAAAAACTAAATATCCTGCTGATTTTTTTGTTCTCACTTCTCCACAAGATAGCTTTTGTCCCATTATATTTGGTAGACCCTTCTTGAACACTGTTAATGCTAAGATAGACTGCGAAAAGAATGTTGTTACTATTGGCTTGGATGATATGGTTCATGAGTTTAATTTCTCTAAATTTAGTAAACAACATCGTGGGGAAGAATTGCCTAGTAAGGATGAAATTATTGGTCTTGCTTCTATTGCCGTACCTCCTAGTGATCCTTTAGAACACTATTTGCTAGACCATGAAAATGATATGTTCATGAATGAAAGAAGGGAAATAGATGAAGTATTCTTTAAACAGGAACCTATTCTGCAACACAATTTGCCTGTTGAAATTTTAGGGGATCCTCCTCCACCCAAGGGTGATCCTGTGTTTGAGCTTAAACCGTTGCCTGATAATCTTAAATATGCTTATCTTGATGAAAAGAAGATATACCCTGTTATTATTAGTGCTAACCTTTCAGAGCATGAAGAAGAAAGATTATTGAAAACCCTGAAGAAGCACCGTGCTGCTATTGGATATACTCTTGATGATCTTAAGGGCATTAGTCCCACTCTATGTCAACATAAAATAAATTTGGAAGCAGATGCCAAACCAGTTCATGATCCTCAACGACGTCTGAATCCTAAAATGAAAGAAGTGGTAAGAAAAGAAATACTCAAGCTTCTGGAGGCATGTATAATTTATCCCGTTACTGATAGTTAGTGGGTAAGTCCTGTCCATTGTGTCCCTAAGAAAGGAGGTATTACTGTTGTTCCTAATGATAAAGATGAATTGATCCCGCAAAGGATTATCACAGGTTATAGGATGGTAATTGATTTCCGCAAATTAAATAAAGCTACTAAGAAAGATCATTACCCCTTGCCTTTTATTGATCAAATGCTAGGAAGATTATGCAAACATACACATTACTGCTTTCTAGATGGTTATTCTGGTTTCTCTCAAATACCTGTGTCGGCTAAAGATCAATCAAAGACTACTTTTACATGCCCTTTTGGTACTTTTGCTTATAGACGTATGCCTTCTGGTTTATGTAATGCACCTGCTACCTTTCAAATATGCATGATGGCTATATTCTCTGACTTTTGTGAAAAGATATGTGAGGTTTTCATGGACGACTTTTCCGTCTATGGTTCCTCTTTTGATGATTGCTTGAGCAATCTTGATCGAGTTTTGCAGAGATGTGAAGAAACTAATCTTGTCTTGAATTGGGAAAAGTGCCACTTTATGGTTAATGAAGGAATTGTCTTGGGGCATAAATTTTCTGAAAGAGGTATTGAAGTTGATAAAGCCAAGGTTGATGCTATTGAAAAGATGCCATGTCCCAAGGACGTCAAAGGTATAAGAAGTTTCCTTGGTCACGTCGAATTTTATAGAAGGTTCATTAAGGACTTCTCAAAAAATTCTCGGCCTCTGACTAATTTATTACAAAAAGATGTACCATTTGTCTTTGATGATGAGTGTGTAGAAGCATTTGAAATACTTAAGAAAGCATTAGTCTCTGCACCTATTGTTCAGCCACCTGATTGGAATTTACCCTTTGAAATTATGTGTGATGCTAGTGATTATGCTGTAGGTGCTTTTCTGGGGCAAAGAGTTGATAAGAAATTAAATGTTATCCATTATGCTAGTAAGACTCTAGACAATGCTCAAAGAAATTATGCTACTACTGAAAAAGAACTTTTAGCAGTTGTATTTGCTTGTGATAAGTTCAGACCTTATATTGTTGATTCTAAAGTAACCATTCACACTGATCATGCTGCTATTAAATATCTTATGGAAAAGAAAGATGCTAAACCTAGACTTATTAGATGGGTTCTCTTGCTACAAGAATTTGATTTACATATTGTTGATAGAAAGGGAGTTGAGAACCCCGTTGCAGACAACTTGTCTAGGTTAGAAAATGTTCTTGATGACCCACTACCTATTAATGATAGCTTTCCTGATGAACAATTAAATGTTATAAGTACTTCTCGTAGTACTCCTTGGTATGCTGATTATGCTAATTATCTTGTTGCTAAGTTTATACCACCTAGTTTCACATACGAGCAAAAGAAAAAGTTCTTCTATGATTTGAGACATTACTTTTGGGATGACCCACATCTTTATAAAGAAGGAGTAGATGATGTTATTAGACGTTGTGTACCTGAGCATGAACAGGAACAGATCCTACGCAAGTGTCACTCCGAAGCCTATGGAGGACACCACGCTGGAGATAGAACTGCACATAAGGTATTGCAATCCAGTTTTTATTGGCCTACTCTCTTCAAGGATGCCCGTAAGTTTGTCTTGTCATGTGATGAATGTCAAAGAATTGGTAATATTAGTAGATGTCAAGAAATGCCTATGAATTATTCACTTGTTATCGAACCATTTGATGTTTGGGGCTTTGATTATATGGGACCTTTTCCTGCCTCTAATGGATATACACATATTCTAGTTGTTGTTGATTACGTTACTAAGTGGGTAGAAGCTATTCCAACTAGTAGTGCTGATCATAACACTTCTATTAAAATGCTTAAGGAAGTTATTTTTCCGAGGTTTGGAGTCCCTAGATATTTAATGACTGACGGTGGTTCACACTTTATTCATGATGCTTTCCGTAAAATGCTTGCTAAGTATGACGTTAATCATAGAATTGCATCTCCTTATCACCCACAGTCTAGTGGTCAAGTAGAATTGAGCAATAGAGAGCTCAAATTAATTTTGCAAAAGACTGTTAATAGGTCTAGAAAGAATTTGTCAAAGAAACTTGATGATGCATTATGGGCTTATAGAACTGCATACAAAAATCCTATGGGTATGTCTCCGTATAAAATGGTTTATGGAAAAGCATGTCACTTACCTCTCAAACTAGAACATAAGGCATATTGGGCTATTAAAGAGCTCAACTATGATTTCAAACTTGCCGGTGAGAAGAGGTTATTTGATATTAGCTCACTTGATGAATGGAGAACCCAAGCTTATGAAAATGCCAAGTTGTTTAAAGAAAAGGTTAAAAGATGGCATGACAAAAGGATACAAAAGCGTGAGTTTAATGTAGGTGATTATGTATTGCTATACAACTCTCGTTTAAGATTTTTTGCAGGAAAACTTCTCTCTAAATGGGAAGGCCCCTACGTTATCGAAGAGGTCTATCGTTCCGGTGCCATAAAAATCAATAACTTCGAAGGCACAAATCCGAAGGTGGTAAACGGTCAAAGGATTAAACATTATATCTCAGGTAATCCCATAAATGTTGAAACCAATATTATTGAAACTGTAACCCCGGAGGAATACATAAGGGACACCTTCGAGACCATTTCGGACTCCGAAAAGGAATAGGTATGTGGTACGGTAAGTAAACCGACTCCAAAACAATTTTTAAGGCAATATTTCTCCGTTTTGGAATATTTAGAAAAATAGAAAAGTAGCAGTCCGGGAAGGACACGAGGGCCCCACGAGGGTGGTGGGCGCGCCCTACCCCTCTGGGCGCGCCCCCCTACCTCGTGAGCACCTCGTGTGCCCTCCGGACTCCGTTTTCTTGTGTGATACGTATTTTGGTCAGTAAAAATTCATTATATATTCTCCCGAAGGTTTTGACTCCCGTATCACGCAAAATCCCCTATGTTCTTGTTTCGACCTGTTTTCCTGACAGATCTAGGTTATCATGACGGCCCCAAGTGCTTCCAAGGACAAGTTCTTCGAGAAGTTCATCAACCCTTACCTCGCGGAGGTGCTGCGACACCCTCAAACCATTGAGTTGCGTGATGGGTTGCTCCACATCCGCGATGAAGAGGGACCCAAGGGGACCGGAAGCATGGAGACGAGGCTCGAAGCAATGGAGCAACAAGTTTTCAAGTGTCAAGGGATGGTGGAACGTGGACTCAACTCCAACCACATGATGATCGCGGAGTTCACTAGCAACCACAAGTTGGATGCTGACAACATCGGGGAGGCCATCTTCAAGCTTCATGAGAAGATCGAGCACCTCCAAGCCCAAATCTATGACCTGCAAAACCAAAACTGTGAGTATGAATATAGATTCAAAAGGATGAGTTTGGCTGCAGATTTGAGGATCCCGGAGACTCGATCATCGTTCTATGATGGTGAGCCTATGCCTTGGAAGATGGACGACAAGCCTGCATCATCAACAACACCTCCACCTTCTTCACCAACAAAGGAGACATAATCACATGGGTATGGGCACTCCCCTTGGCAACTGCCAAGCTTGGGGGAGGTGCCCCGGTATTGTATCACAATCACAACTCCTATCTTTACCGTTTTTCTTAGTTCGATCCTATTAGTAGTATCTTGATCTAGTAGAATAAAGTTTATGGCATGATCTAGTTTTGAGTTTTGCTTTATGATGTCTCTTTGTAATCGAGTCCGTGAGCTATATATGATAAAGATTAGTGTTGAGTCAAGGGCTTGATTATTTTGCCATGATCTTGGGTGAATAAAATAAAGAAAAGAAGAAAAGAATAAAAAGAAACAAAGAGTTCATATTGATCTTATTGAGAGTAATGACTTCACATAGAAAGAGTATGATGATTTAAAGTTGTTGGGAGTTGGCAGACATAGCTTTGGTCATCGTTGCAATTAATAGGAAGTAATAAGGAAAGAGAGGTTTCACATATAGATATATTATCATTGACATCTTTTATGATTGGGAGCACTCATTAAAATATGACATGCTAAAGAGTTGATGTTGGACAAGGAAGACAACGTAATGAGTTATGTTTTTCTTATATCTGAGATAAAGTATGTTGTCATGGATCCTCTAACATGTTGAGCTTGCCTTTCCCCCTCATGCTAGCCAAATTCTCAGCACCAAGTAGAAATACTACTTGTGCTTCCAAATACCCTTAAACCAGTTTTGCCATGAGAGTCCACCATATCTACCTATGGATTGAGTAAGATCTTTCAAGTAAGTTGTCATCGGTGCAAAGCAAGAAAAATTGCTCTAAATATGTATGATTGATTGGTGCTGGAGAAATAAGCTTTATACGATCTTGTGATGTGGAAGTAATAAAAGCAACGGACTGCATAATAAAGGTTCATATCACAAGGGGCAATATAAAGTGACGTTGTTTTGCATTGAGATTTTGTGCATCCAACCATAAAAGTGCATGGCAACCTCTGCTTCCCTCTGCGAAGGGCCTATCTTTTATTATTATCCTCTACCTTATGCAAGAGTCACGGTGATCTTCACCTTTCCTTTTTCATTTTATCCTTTGGCAAGCCCAGCATGTTGGAAAGAACATGATATATATATCTAATTGGATGTAGGGGAGCATGAATTATTATTGTTGACATTACCCTTGAGGTAAAAGGTTGTGGGGCAAAACTATAAGCCCCTATCTTTCTCTGTGTCCGATTAAAACTTCATAACCACAAGTATTGCGTGAGTGTTAGCAATTATGAAGGACTAGATGATAGTTGAGTATGTGGACTTGCTTTTTAGCTCTGACATAGACTCTTTCCGATGTTATGATAAATTGCAATTGCTTCAATGACTGAGGTTATAGTTTGTTGGTGCTCAATAAGGTTTCTGATTCATGCTTTTGCATTGTGAATAGATCATCACTTGAATATAAGTAATCATATGACAAAATCTATATATGTTGCTGTTATGATAATAATCATGATGCCTTCATGTCTGTATTTTATTTTTATCGACGCCTCTACCTCTAAACATGAGGACATATTTATTGTTATCGGCTTTTCGCTTGAGGACAAGCGAGGTCTAAGCTTGGGGGAGTTGATACGTCCATTTTGCATTATGCTTTTATATCGATATTCATTGCATTATGGACTGTTATTTCACGTTATGTCACAATACTTATGGCTATTCTCTCTTATTTTACAAGGCTTACATAAGGAGGGAGAATGCCGGCAGCTGGAATTCTGGGCTGGAAAAGGAGCAAATATTAGAGACCTATTCTGCGCAACTCCAAAAGTCCTGAAACTCCAAGGAATATCTTAAAATAAATAAAGAAAAATCCTCGCCAAAGATGAAGTATAGGGGGGCCACACCCTGCTCATGAGGGTGGGGGCGCCCCCCCCCCCCCCCTCCTAGGGCGCGCCCCCTACCTCATGGGCCCCCTGGTGGGTCTCCGACGTCCATCTTCTGCTATATGAAGTCTTTTGATGAGAAAAAAAATCAGAGGGAACCTTTCGGGACGAAACTCCGCCGCCACGAGGCGGAACCTTGGCGGAACCAATCTAGAGCTCCGGCAGAGCTGTTCTGCCGGGGATACTTCCCTCCGGGGGGATCATCACCATCGTCATCACCAACGCTCCTCTCTTCGGGAGAGGGCAATATCCATCAACATCTTCACCAGCACCATCTCATCTCCAAACCCTAGTTCATCTCTTGTATCCAATTCTTATCTCAAAGTCCGGGATTGGTGTTAGTAGGTTGCTAGTAGTGTTGATTACTCCTTGTAGTTGTTGCTAGTTGGTTTATTTGGTGGAAGATCATATGTTCAGATCCTTTATGCATATTATTACCCCTCTGATTATGAACATGAATATGCTTTGTGAGTAGTTATGTTTGTTCCTGAGGACAAGGGAGAAGTCTTGCTATTAGTAGTCATGTGAATTTGGTATTCGTTCGATATTTTGATAAGATGTATGTTGTCTAGCCTCTAGTGGTGTTATGTGAACGTCGACTACATAACACTTCACCATTATTTGGGCCTAGAGGAAGGCATTGGGAAGTAATAAGTAGATGATGGGTTGCTAGAGTGACAGAAGCTTAAACCCTAGTTTATGCGTTGCTTCGTAAGGGGCTGATTTGGATCCATATGTTTCATGCTATGGTTAGGTTTACCTTAATACTTTTGTTGTAGTTGCGGATGCTTGCAATAGAGGTTAATCATAAGTGGGATGCTTGTTCGAGTAAGAACAGCACCCAAGCACCGGTCCACCCACATATCAAATTATCAAAGTACCGAACGCGAGTCATATGAACGTGATGAAAACTAGCTTGACGATATTCCCATGTGTCCTCGGGAGCACTTTTCCTTATATAAGAGTTTGTTCCGGCTTGTCCTTTGCTACAAAAAGGATTGGGCCACCTTGCTGCACTTTATTTACTTTTGTTACTTGTTGCTCGTTACAATTTACCTTGTCACAAAACTATCTGTTACCACTTATTTTAGTACTTGCAGAGAATACCTTGCTGAAAACCGCTTATCATTTCCTTCTGCTCCTCGTTGGGTTCGACACTCTTACTTATCAAAAGGACTACGATAGATCCCCTATACTTGTGGGTCATCAGTGCGCCCCCCACCCTCGTGGGCCCCTCGTAGCTCCACCGACGTACTTCTTTCGTCTATATATACTCTTATACCCTAAAAACATCACGGGGTGCCACGAAACCACTTTTCCGCCGCCGCAACCTTCTGTACCCATGAGATCCCATCTTGGGGCCTTTTTCGGCGATCTGCCGGAGGGGGAATCCATCACGGAGGGCTTCTACATCAACACCATAACCTCTCCGATGAAGCGTGTGTAGTTTACCATAGACCTTCGGGTCCATAGTTATTAGCTAGATGGCTTCTTCTCTCTCTTTGATTCTCAATACAAAGTTCTCCTCAATGTTCTTGGAGATCTATTCGATGTAATACTCTTTTGCGGTGTGTTTGCCAAGATCCGATGAATTGTGGATTTATGAACTTGATTATCTATGAATATTATTTGGTTCTTCTATGAATATTATTTGGTTCTTCTCTGAATTCTTATATGCATGATTTGATATCTTTGCAAGTCTCTTCGAATTATCGGTTTAGTTTGGCCTACTAGATTGATCTTTCTTGCAATGGGAGAAGTGCTTAGCTTCGGGTTCAATCTTGCAGTGTCCTTACCCAGTGACAGTAGGGGCAGCAAGGCACGTATTGTATTGTTGCCATTGAGGATAAAAAAGATGGGGTTTATATCATATTTCTTGAGTTTATCCCTCTACATCATGTCATCTTGCTTAATGCGTTACTCCGTTCTTATGAACTTAATACTCTAGATGCATGCTGGATAGCGGTCGATGTGTGGAGTAATAGTAGTAGATGCAGAATTATTTCGATCTACTTGACACAGACGTGATGCCTATATTCACGATCATTGCCTTAGATACTTTCATAACTATGCGCTTTTCTATCAATTGCTCGGCAGTAATTTATTCACCCACCGTAATACATGTTATCTTGAGAGAAGCCACTAGTGAAACCTATGGCCCCCGGGTCTCTGCCTTATTAAATTGCATCTATTTTATTTACATCGCACCTCCTTTACTATTTTGCAATCTTTACTTTCAAATCTATACAACAAAAATACCAAAAATATTTACTTTACTATCTCTATTAGATCTCACTTTTGCGAGTGACCGTGAAGGGATTGACAACCCCTTTATCGCGTTGGTTGCAAGGTTCTTGATTGTTTGTGCAGGTACTAGGTGACTTGTGCGTTGTCTCCTACTGGATTGATACCTTGGTTCTCAAAAACTGAGGGAAATACTTATGCTGCTTTGTTGTATCACCCTTTCCTCTTCAAGGGAAAACAACGCATGCTCAAGAGGTAGCAAGAAGGATTTCTGGCGCCGTTGCCGGGGAGATCTACACCAAGTCAAGACATACCAAGTACCCATCGTAGACTCTTCTCCCTCGCATTACATTATTTTCCATTCGCCTCTCATTTTCCTCTCCCCCACTTCTAAAACGATTTTTGAAAACCTTTGCCTTTTCTCCGCCCTCTTTCCGTATGCCTTTTTGCTCATTTGCTATCTTTGGTTGTGTTGCCATCTGCCTTCAATTTGCTTGCATCTTTGCTTGCCAAAAATCTATTGATATGGATCCTCGTCCACTTGCTAATCTTTTAAGAGATCCAATTATGATGAACCAATTGCTAGTGAGTTTTGTGCACTAGATTATCTTTATGAAGTTTTGCTTAAAATTCGTGAATCTGAAAATTGTGATGAAGAAATTTATGAAGTGATTCACGATAGCTCCTTGAATAAAAAGCATGATTGCAATGGTTTTATTGTAAATTCTATTGATGTCAATTGTGCTAATAATATGCAAAACCCTAAGCTTGGGGATGCTAGTGTTGCTATGTCCACTACTTGTTGCAATGATCATGATTTGGGGTGATTCTTCGTATGATCTTGAAAATTTATTTAAGCCCCATGATGAATATGAGATTGATAATAATGTTTGCAATAATATTGAAAGTGGGTTTGGAAGAGTGTCAACTTTGGATCCCACATATTTGGATAATGTTCAATCTTATGAAGTTTTTGAGAAAAGTGGGTTCGGAGAGGTCATGACTTTAGTTTATAACCGCTATTTTGGAAGAGTGTCAACTTTGCATGCATGTGGATAAAGTTGAAAATATTTTATGTGATAGCTATTTTGTTGAATTTTCTTATGATCCCACATGTAATTATTATGAGAGAGGAAAATATGATTGTAGAAATTTTCATGTTACTAAATTACCTCTCGTTATGTTGAGATTGCTATTGTTTCTTTCCGCTTCCTTGCATATGCTAGTTTTTGCTTGCTATGATTATTTGTTTGCCTATAAGATGCTTATGCATAGGAAGTATGTTAGACTTATATATGTTTGTCACGTGTTTCATGATGCTCTCTTTGTGCTTCAATTCTTGTCTTTCATGTGAGCATCATTGAAATTATCAATGCCTAGCTAGGGGCGTTAAACAATAGCGATCGTTGGGAGGCAACCCAATTTTATTTTTGTTCCTTACTTTTTGTTCCTGTTTAGTAATAAATAATTCATCTAGCTTCTGTTTAGATGTGGTTTTATGTTTTAATTAGTGTTTGTGCCAAGTAGAACCTTTGGGAAGACTTGGGTGAAGTCTTTGCGATCTTGCTGTAAAAAAACAGAAACTTTTGTGCTCACAAGATTAGCTGCCATTTTTTACTGGAGAGTGCTTTTAGGTTGATTCTTTTTTCATATGATTAATAGACAAATTACTCACGTCCACCAATTTATTTCATAATTTTGGGAGTTCCAGAAGTATTCGAACATTACAGATTTCTACAGACTGTTCTGTTTTGACAAATTATGTTTTCCGTGTGTTGTTTGCTTATTTTGATGAATCTATGAGTAGTATCAGGGGGTATGAACCATACAGAAGTTGGAATACAGTAGGTTTAACACGAATATAAATAAAGAATGAGTTCATTATAGTACCTTAAAGTGGTGGTTTATTTTCTAATACTAACGGAGCTCATGAGATTTTCTGTTGAGTTTTGTGTTGTGAAGTTTTCAAGTTTTTGGGTAAAGATTTGATGGATTTTGGAATAAGGAGTGGCAAGAGACTAAACTTGGGGATGCCCAAGGTACCCCAACGTAAAATTCAAGGACAACCAAAAGCCTAAGCTTGGGGATGCCCCGGAAGGCATCCCCTCTTTCGTCTTCGTCTATCGGTAACTTTACTTGAGGCTATATTTTTATTCACCACATGATATGTGTTTTGCTTGGAGAGTCTTGTATGATTTGAATCTTTGCTTTTTTTTTGTTTACCACAGTCATCCTTGCTGTACACACCTTTTGGGAGAGACACGCATGAATCTGAATTTATTAGAATACTCTATGTGCTTCACTTATATCTTTTGAGCTAGATAATTTTGCTCTAGTGCTTCACTTATATCTTTTTAGAGCACGGTGGTGGTTTTATTTTATAGAAATTATCATGCTTCACTTATATTATTTTGAGAGTCTTTTAGAACAGCATGGTAATTTTCTTTGGCTATAAAACTAGTCCTAATATGATGGACATCCAAGATGGGTATAATAAAAACTTTCATATAAAGTGCGTTGAATGCTATGAGAAGTTTGGTGATTGATGATTGTTTTGAGATATGAGGATGGTGATATTAGAGTCATGCTAGTAGATTAATTGTGAATTTGAAAAATACTTGTGTTGAGGTTTGCAAGTCCTGTAGCATGCACGTATGGTAATCGTTGTGTAACAAATTTGAAGCATGAGGTGTTTCTTTGATTGTCTTCCTTATGAGTGGCGGTCGGGGACGAGCGATGGTCTTTTCCTACCAATCTATCCCCCTAGGAGCATGCGTGTAGTGCTTGGTTTCGATGACTTGTAGATTTTTGCAATAAGTATGTGAGTTCTTTATGACTAATGTTGAGTCCATGGATTATACGCACTCTCACCCTTCCACCATTGCTAGCCTCTCTAGTACCGCACAACTTTTGCCGGTACCATAAACCCACCATTTACCTTCCTAAAAACAGCCACCATACCTACCTAATATGGCATTTCCACAGCCATTCCGAGATATATTGCCATGCAACTTTCCACCATTCTGTTTATTATGACACGCTTCATCATTGTCATATTGCCTTGCATGATCATGTAGTTGATATCGTATTTGTGGCAAAGCCACCATTCATAATTTTTCATACATGTCACTCTTGATTCATTGCACATCCCGGTACACCGCCGGAGGCACTCATATAGATTCATATTTTGTTCTAAGTATTGAGTTGTAATCCTTGAGTTGTAAATAAATAGAAGTGTGATTATCATCATTATTAGAGCATTGTCCCGTGTGAGGAAAAAAAGAGAAAGGCCAAGGAAGCCAATGAAAAAAAAGAGAGTGGCCAAAGAAGCCAAACAAAAAAGAGAGAGAAAAAGAGAGAAGGGACAATGCTAATATCCTTTTTCCATACTTGTGCTTCAAAGTAGCACCATGATCTTCATGATAGAGAGTCTCTTATTTTGTCACTTTCTTATACTAGTGGGAATTTTTCATTATAGAACTTGGCTTGTATATTTCAACGATGGGCTTCCTCAAAATGCCCTAGGTCTTCGTGAGCAAGCAAGTTGGATGCACACCCACTTAGTTTTTTTTGTTGAACTTTCATACATTTATAGCTCTAGTGCATCCATTGCATGGCAATCCCTACTCACTCACATTGATATCTATTGATGGGCATCTCCATAGCCCATTAATACGCCTAGTTGATGTGAGACCATCTTCCTCTTTTTTGCCTTCTCCACAACCACCATTCTATTCCACCTATAGTGCTATGTCAATGGCTCGCGCTCATCTATTGCGTGAAAGTTGAAAAAAGTTTGAAAATTCTAAAATATGAAACAATTGATTGGCTTGTCATCGGGGTTGTGCATGATTTGAACATTTTGTGTGACAAAGATGGAGCATAGCCAAACTATATGATTTTGTAGGGATGAACTTTCTTTGGCCATGTTATTTTGAGAAGACATGATTACTTTGTTAGTATGCTTGAACTATTATTATTTTTATGTCAATATTAAACTTTTGTCTTGAATCTTTCGGATCTAAACATTCATGCCACAATAAAGAAAATTACATTGATAATTATGTTAGGTAGCATTCCACATCAAAAATTTTGTTTTTATCATTTACCTACTCGAGGACGAGCAGGAATTAAGCATGGGGATGCTTGATACGTCTCCAACGTATCTATAATTTTTTATTGTTCCATGCTATTATATTATCTATTTTGGATTTTTAATGGGCTTTAATATGCTCTTTTATATTATTTTTGGAACTAACCTATTAACCGGAGGCCCAGTGCCAGTTTCTGTTTTTTTGCCTATTTTAGAGCTTCGCAGAAAAGAATACCAAACGAAGTCCAAACAGAATGAAACCTTCGCGATGATCTTTCTTGGACCGAAAGTAATCCAGAAGACTTGGAGTTGAAGTTTGAAACGTCACGAGGTGGCCACGAGGCAGGAGGGCGCGCCTAGGGGGTAGGCGCGCCCCCCACCCTCATGGGCCCCTCACAGCTCCACCGACGTACTTCTTTCACCTATATATACTCTTATACCCTAAAAACATCAGGGGGAGCCACGAAACCACTTTTCCACCGCCGCAACCTTATGTACCCGTGAGATCCTATCTTGGGGCCTTTCCCGGCGATCTGCCGGAGGGGGAATCGATCACGGAGGGCTCCGATATCAACACCATAGCCTCTTCGATGAAGCATGAATAGTTTACCACAGACCTTCGGGTCCATAGTTATTAGCTAGATGGCTTCTTCTCTCTCTTTGATTCTGAATACAAAGTTCTCCTCGATGTTCTTGGAGATCTATTCGATGTAATACTCTTTTGCGGTGTGTTTGCCGAGATCCGATGAATTGTGGATTTATGAACTTGATTATCTATGAATATTATTTGATTCTTCTCTGAATTCTTATATGCATGATTTGATATCTTTGCAAGTCTCTTCGAATTATCGGTTTAGTTTGGCCTACTAGATTGATCTTTCTTGCAATGGAAGAAGTGCTTAGCTTCGGGTTCAATCTTGTTGTGTCCTTTCCCAGTGACAGTAGGGGCGGCAAGGCGCGTACTGTATTGTTGCCATCGAGGATAAAAAGATGGGGTTTATATCATATTTCTTGAGTTTAGCCCTCTACATCATGTCATCTTGCTTAATGCGTTACTCCGTTCTTATGAACTTAATACTCTAGATGCATGCTGGATAGCGGTCGATGTGTGGAGTAATAGTAGTAGATGCAGAATTATTTCGATCTACTTGACACGGACGTGATGCCTATATTCACGATCATTGCCTTAGATACTTTCATAACTATGAGCTTTTCTATCAATTACTCGGCAGTAATTTGTTCACCCACTGTAATACATGCTATCTTGAGAGAAGCCACTAGTGAAACCTATGGCCCCCGGGTCTCTGTCTTATTAAATTGCATCTATTTTATTTACATCGCATCTCGTTTACTATTTTGCAATCTTTACTTTCCAATCTATACAACAAAAATACCAAAAATATTTACTTTACTATCTCTATTAGATCTCACTTTTGCGAGTGACCGTGAAGGGATTGACAACCCCTTTATCGCGTTGGTTGCAAGGTTCTTGATTGTTTGTGCAGGTACTAGGTGACTTGTGCGTTGTCTCCTATTGGATTGATACCTTGGTTCTCAAAAACTAAAGGAAATGCTTACGCTACTTTGGTGCATCACCCTTTCCTCTTTAAGGGAAAACCAATGCATGCTCAAGAGGTAGCACCCAACTCAGTCAGACCGAATAGAATAACTCGGTCAGACCGATTCAGTTCAAAATGGGAACATTAATTAGGAATCTCGGTGGGACCGATGTGCTAGGGCTAGGGCAAAACCTTATCTCCGTGTGACCGATTGCAAGAACTCGGTGAGACCGATTTCAGCAATGAGTTAACAGAGAGTTGATCAGGCAAAATCGGTGGGACCGATCACTCATTTTGGTAAGATCGAAACGTTATGAAGGGAAACAGAGAGTTTGCAATGCCATCTCAGTAAGACCGAGATCCATATCGGTGAGATCAAATTATCTAGGGTTTCTGGCAGTGGCTATGTCAAAAGAACTCGGTGGCGCCGGATAGATCAAATTGGTAGGGCCGAGTTTGACTTTGGGTTTTGGACATATTTGGAAACGAGAAAGTGGCTGAGGGTTATGGAGCAATATCACTAAGCACTTTGAGCAACTAGACCATTTAGCAACATCCCATCCCCTTTTAATAGTATTGGTTTTCTTATGGACTCAATGTGATCTTGGATCACTAGAATGAAAATGAAGAGTCTTGAGCTTTTGCCAATCTTTGTCCTTCGTATTTTGAGGGGTCCACATCTCTAGTCCATGCCATGCCAATCATTGAACTTTTTGAAATATTTAACTTGAATGGATATTAGTTCAATAAGCTATGAATTACCAAAACCACCCGGGGATTAGTTGCACTTTCAATCCTTCTTCTGCGAGTTATGTATTATGGATCCCGCACTCGCCCAAACTCAAATATTTTGGGTCTGCTCCAGGCTATAAGTTAAAATGAAAATGATACCTAGCCACGGCGGATCCCATGTTAATGATCCCTGGAAGTTGCTTTCATTCGGGTTGGACGTTGTCGGCTTGCTTGGATCAACCTTGCTACTTTCAGACTCCATCTACAAAGCAAAAAATTAGATCAAAAGATATAACATATTGGGTAGGGAATCCAAACTTTGTTATTACATTACATGCTTTTATTCCTCACAAAGAAGGGTCCAGGTAATTTGGGTTGAGCAAAGAAAAGTTTGGGCAACCAATGGTCGGGAAATTAAACTAACTAGTACTAAAACATCATGAACCTGCACCAAATTATAACACACGAGCGCACGCGTGCACACACACACATCACCACCCCCTCATGACAAAATAAACCAGCAAGCAAACGTTAGCAACTCTTTCACATGTTAAAATCTTGAATCCTAACTTTTTATGAAAAAGTGTCCATCAAGTAGATCAACAACTGAAACCATGCAATCCATCGATCAAATTCGCTGCCGGAAAACCGACATCAAGAAGAAAGAAAATTGCGGCCTTTTCTCTAGTCGTTGGAGTGGGGAAAGGCAAGAAGCCGGTGCCAAGGGCTGACGCCAAGGTTTTAGACTGCATTCCCGACGAAGCGGTGACCATAGCACGGCGGCGGAAAGGCGGGCAGCGAGGCAGGTTGTGAAGGGTCCTTCCCACTCACTTGCGTGCGACTGGGAGGCCTTCACCAAAAAAATATTTAGACACTAAAGCGATATTAGGAATGGGCAGGTTTTGGGAGGAATTAGCGCTACCTCTTGGGCAGGTTGATTAGCGAAGGAAGTTGTTCACTAGGAGGAGGTTTTTGCCGGTTTTTAGAATCTTCTCAAACCACCCACCTGGTTTTGGGAAGGTTACAAAAGTTTTTTTTTACGTTTAATATCTTCTTTCGATTTTTCATTCATCTTTCCTTTTCCTGTTTTTCTATTCGTGGCCTTTTTCAAATTTAGGAACATTTTTCAAAAAAATCATGTACTTTAATTCAAATTCTTGAAATTTTTGTTTATGAATTTGTGACCATTTTTTTAATGAACCTTTTTCTAAATTAGTGACATTTTTTTAATTTGTTAACTTTTATTCCATGTGTGAAAATCTGTGAATATTTTTTCGAACTCGCGAGTGCTTTTTTTAATTCATGATTACTTTTTGTATGTGTAAACTTTTCCAAATCAAGGAACCTTTTTAATATTAAAAAATAGAAATTAAAATTAAACCGACAAAGATATTCATTTGAGGTAATAAAACAGAGAGGGACGCAAAAGAGCAAGTGAAAAAATTGCGTGCACCCTTAGGAGACACGCGTCTCATTGTGCGTTGGGCAATTTACAGCGCTCTGTGAGGTAAAGGGAGGCCTGTAATCGATAATAAAGCGAGTCCACCTTAGACCGGGATGGGCCGGCATACGCGCGCGGCAGGCTCTTTTTCATGCCGGAAAGAGCCTTTGCTGGGATTCGTTTTTCTATTTTCTGTTTTAGATTTTAACTTTAGATTTGTAGATTTATTACAAAAAAGATTCTTAAAAAACATTTGAAAAATGTTGAAAAAGTATTTGCAAAATGTTACTCAAGCATTTGGAAAATGTTGAATATGTATACAAACATTAATCAAGCATTTTGAAAATGTTGATTGTGTATAGAAAAATTGTTGATCATGTATTACAAAAATGATGATTTTTTTATCATGTATATAAAATATTGATCAACCATTTTGAAAAACAATGTTGAACAAGTATTGGAAAATGTTAATCAAGCATTTGGGAAATGTTAAATGTGTAAAGAAAAAACGCTGACCATGTATTAAAAATTTATTAAAAAATCGATCATGTATAAAAAAATGTTCATCAAGCATCTGAAAAATGTTGAACAACTATTTAAAAATGTTCATCAATAATTTTGGAAGTTTTAAATGTGTATAGGAAAAAATGTTGATCATGTATATAAAAAATTTAATCAACCATTTAAAAAATGTTGAACCAGGGTTTGAAAAATATTAATCAGGCGTTTTGAAAATGTTAAATGTGTATATAAAAAATGTTGAGCATGAACTAAAAATGTTAAACAAGAATTTAAAATATTTGTAAAAAATATATATAAAAATGTTGCAATTTATTGAAAAATACTAATCATATATTTTAAAATGTTAATCAAGCATTTGAAAAATATTAAAATTGTGTCTAGAAACAAGGTTGACCATGTATTAACAACGTGGTCAATTTGTATTGGCAAAATCTTAGATGTGAATTAGAATAATGTTGTTGATGTATGCAAAAAAATGTAGAATAGTAACCAAAAGAACAAAGAAAACTAAAAAATAAAAATAAATAAATAAATAAATAACGAAGAAACAAAGTGCAAAATAGAATGAAAATTACTGAAAAAATGGAGAACAAAAAAAGAAAACGAAAACGACATGAAAAAAAAACTTAAGGAAAACTGGTTTGAGTCGCCTTCGGTACGACCAGCACCTACAACTTATCACGAACGGAACTAGGACGGATTGGTAGCAGCATCCTCGGTCCCCCTAGAGACCAGGTCCTCCCATATGCCGCTTACTGCGGCAAGGAGTGTCGCATTCACACAAAGCGCAGCTTACCCTAGGCCTGCCCATTTGGGTGACTCTGCTTCGTGGGGTAAAAATAGCAAAAACAGCTTGCGATACGCATGAAACCCACAACCTGTTTTGAAACTAAAAGAAACTAACAGCGACGACAAAACTTAAAAACCAGTTCACGAAATTTCCTTAAAAACTTTCTAAAGATTTTTTGACAAACAAAAGTGAAAACATGATTATTTTTTTTTGAACTTACGAAGATTTTTTAAAAAAACTCAAAACATTTTTCGGAATCCCCCCTGAGGATTTTTTGAGTTGGCGAACATATTTCGAAAACATGATTTTTTTTGAATTTGTGAAAAAATATCAAAAAGGTAAAATTTGAAGAATTTGTGGACAAATTTGAAAAACAGGAAGGTTTTTTGAAGTTTCCAAACAGTTTTTGAATTTGTGAGCAAATTTTAAAACATGAACGTTGTTTGAATGTGTGAACGGATTTGGAAAAATGGAAAAAAATTAAAATCCTTGAGCTTTTAAGATTGTGAACAACATTTAAGACGGACTTATTGGCCCGACCCTATAGTGTATCATTGCTTTGACTGTTTTACATTAGTTTTCTCAGTATTTCTTTGGGGCTTTTCTTTCAGATTTTTATTTTTTTTCTTTCTTAGTTTTCGTCTGTTTTCACTTTATTCCCTTGTTTTCTTTGATTTTCTTTATTTTATTTTTATTCCTTGGGAGACACGCGTCTCATTGGATGTGTTTGGTTGTCCGCATAAGGCCCAATCAAACCCGCGCGGAAAAAACTTAGGCTATTTGGTTACCTATGTTCGCTGTTGGGCGTGCGGGACTTAAAGTGCCTCTGAGCTTGGCACGCTCAGATCAGCAGTTTCTTGTGAGTCAGGCTGAGCTGAGCCACATCGAGCGCACATGTCTTGGCCCCTTGCATGAGAGGAGGATGGAGGGATGCTAGTTCTCTAAGTGCTTCTTCTTCCACCTCCACTAACCTCCTCCCTAATCTCATTTCTTACTTCTCCCTTCTAATTTATACCACGGTGCTTCGATTCGAATTAAACTCTACACGAAAAAGATGCGCATCAATATTACGATTTCATTCTCGCGATCGGTTCGTAGTTTCATCGACCGTAAATGCTCAATTTTGTTTCATGTTTGAAGCTATTTTGGATGAATTTGTCAAATTCGTCGCGTACGGTCGACCGTTTGAAATTTTCTTTGACCGGCAGCTTCATCACAAAATTCCACACGATATTCGTGTTGTAAGTTTTCTGTTTCGGCGATCCTACTGCATCAACGCCGCAATTACGTGCACATTGCATTTCTTCTCCTCTGTCCTGTGTCTTACAACCCTCCTATTCATCCCTTTCGACCCCGACGCCGTTCCTCTTGACCTCCTTGCCCGCATCCTACTACACTGGGGTTGTCACTGGCGTCGGTCATCTCGGCCTCCTCTCTCTCTCTCGTCCTACTACACTGACGTTGTCATGGCATGAGCACTGCATTTCTCCTCCTCTGTACACTATCTTTGTGCGGACTTTCGCAGCAGCGACGAGGCTAGCAACTAGTTCGCCGCACCGCCGACGGAGTCGCTCGCGAACGACTCCATGCATGTCGTGTCGGATGCGGCGCCACGACCACCATCCACCGCAATCGCCATGGTAACACGCACTGCATTTCTCCTACCCCGTCCTTTGCCCCAGCGCTCCTCTTCATGGACTTCTCTTCGGCGGCGACACTAGCAACTAGTTCACCGCGGTGCCGGCAAGAACGCTCGTCCGAGAGTTTGTGCTCATCGTTAAGGACGCGACGCCGCGGCCACCGTCCACTGCAGTTGCAAGGCACAGTGTGTGTTAAGTGTAAGTGTTAGCTCTTAATCATATCCCGCGTATATAATCAAACACCGTGTAGTTGCGTGAGCTGAGCCAATGCAGGTAACCAAACGCTATGCCAAAATTGCACCCCTAATGTGAAAAGAGTAGATGCAGGCAACTAAACAATCTGTAGACGTTAGTTTTCAGCCTGCATTTCGTCAACCAGCCTTCATTGAGCCAGGCTGAGCTAAGCCAGGGCCGGCTGCTACGCCTGCCAAACACGCCCATTATGTGTTGGGCCTGGCTCATTTACACGCGTCTCATTGTGTGTTACAGGCGATGTATATATATAACCGCGGAAACTATATGCCGCCCACACCGAGGCGTATTTTTCTCACCTACAAGGCGGCATTACTGGCCCGACCTAGTACTGTATCATTTGGTTTGAGTGTTTTTCATTGTTTCAAATTGGGTTTTTCAGTTTTTCTTAGGATCTCTTTTGGTTTTTTCAGTTTCTTTGGTATTTTGTTTCTTTCTCTGTATTCATGGGGTTCTTCCATTTTCCCTTTGTTCCACCTTTTTCTTTGGTTTACTTCCGATTTTTTTCCTTTTTTTCCTTTTCTATTTTTTCTTCTTTCTGTCTTATTCAACACATATCTACCTTTTTTCACAGACAATGTATAATTTACGTATACATCATAAACATTTTTATATTTATGTTTAACATTTTAAAAATACATGGTTATTAGTTTTCAATATCTCCTTTTGATATCTTCATTTTTAGTATACATCAAAAAAAATTTCTTATTCATCTTCAAAAAATACGTGATTAACATTTTTTAAATATATGTGTTTTAATATCAACTATGTTTGATACACATTGTTCATTTTTTAATCATATGAAACATTACTTCTATAACATTTTTCATATACATGATTAACATTTTTTAAGTTGCACAAACGCGCTGCACAATATCTTATTCAAAAATTAAGTAAATTTTGTCAAATATATGTATTTTAGAATTTCTTAAAATATAAACAAAAGAAAAAAGGCAAGAAAAATGAAAACAAGGAAAAAAACAAAGCAGAGGGAAGAAATGCAAAAACCTGCTACTGGGCTGGCCCACTAGAGACATAGCCATGCACATACATAACCTCCCCTCGCTTGATAACCAGATAAGTGCACATTCGCCTTTTTCTCTTCCATTTAAAAAAAATCCTTTTCTTAAAATGTTCTAACAAATAGACAGGAAATTTTTATAAGAGTGCTCCTATATTATCTAAAAAGAGTTTTTAAAATGTTTATGATACGTTTTTAAAATTTCACTGTGTGATTAAAAGATGTTGACCATGTATTTAGAAAAGTTCGTGTATTTATTAAAAAAATCAATCACGTAGCTAAAAAAATTGATTGTATATTAAAAAAAATATATATTTCATTAAAACATAATCACACATTGAAAAATGTTCACAACATTTATTAAATATTCACAAAAAAAGTTCCTGAAAATATATAAAAAATTATATACTTTGTAGATATCGTTTGTACCATTCAGAAATTTTTTCATAATATATCTAGAAATATTCACACGTTTAAAAATGTGTTCATGATATTTTAGAAAAATGATCATGAAATGTAAAAAATCGATGCATTTTTTAAAACAATCTTCTTAAAATACTACAAAAATTGTGTCATCTGAAAATATGCATAAACACTTAAGAGATGACCATCAATTTTAAAAAAATGTGACATCCTTGAAAAATGTCCGGCGTGTGTTGAAAAATATACGAAACACTTTTGGCATGTACTGCCGGTTTTATTTTCTTCTCGTCACTTGGTCCTGGACAACCGTCTAGGGGATCCATAGAAAGACTTGAGAGGGGCAAAAATGTATGAATAAGGCAGGCATCCATATAAACAAAAATATGGGCATAATCACTTCATTCTCTACAAGGTAAGCAATTTAACTGAAAAGCGGAAGAAAACTAACCATTTGAGACAAAATAGTTCACATCAATATGAATGTATCTTGTTCCGAAGTTGCAAAAGTGAACATTGACATATTCTTCAACCAATATAAACCACAACCTGCAAAAGAAAAACATTATCAAATTGAGAGACAATGAAAATACCCAAGGAGGTTGGTATTGCAAAAGAAAATGAGATTTATTACATTCCCTTTGTTTTCTCCCATGATGATCTTTCACCTCATATTGTTGGGGAACGTAGTAATTTAAAAAAATTCATACGCACACGCAAGATCATGGTGATGCATAGCAACGAGAGGGGAGAGTGTTGTCTACGTACCCTCGTAGACCGGAAGCGGAAGCGTTAGCACAACGCGATTGATGTAGTCGTACGTCTTCACGACCCGACCGATCAAGCACCGAAACTACGGCACCTCCGAGTTCTAGCACACGTTCAGCTCGATGACGATCCCCGGACTCCGATCCAGCAGAATGTCGGGGAAGAGTTCCGTCAGCACGACGGCGTGGTGACGATCTTGATGTTCTACCGTCGCAGGGCTTCGCCTAAGCACCGCTACAATATTATCGAGGATTATGTGAAGGAGGGCACCGCACACGACTAATAGATCTCAAGGATCAATTGTTGTGTCTTTGGGGTGCCCCCCTGCACCCGTATATAAAGGAGCAAGGGAGGAGGAGGCCGGCCCTAAGAGGGGGCGCGCCAAGTGTGGAGTCCTACTAGGACTCCCTAGTCCTAGTAGGATTCCACCTCCCATATGGAATAGGAAAAGAGGAAGGGAAAAGGAGAAGGAAGGAAGGGGGCGCCCCCCTTCCCTAGTCCAATTCGGACCAGACCAAGGGGAGGGGTGCAGCCATCCTTGAGGCCCTTTTCCTTCTTTCCCGTATGGCCCAATAAGGCCCAATATGTATTCCCGTAACTCTTCGGTACTCCGAAAAATACCCGAATCACTCGAAACCTTTCCGATGTCCGAATATAGTCGTCCAATATATCGATCTTTACATCTCGACCATTTCGAGACTCCTCGTTATGTCCCCGATCTCATCCGGGACTCCGAACTCCTTCGGTACATCAAAACTCATAAACTCATAATATAACTGTCATCGAAACCTTAAGCGTGCGGACCCTACGGGTTCGACAACAATGTAGACATGACCGAGACACGTCTCCGGTCAATAACCAATAGCGGAACCTGGATGCTCATATTGGCTCCCACATATTCTACGAAGATCTTTATCGGTCAGACCGCATAACAACATACGTTGTTCCCTTTGTCATCGGTATGTTACTTGTCCGAGATTCGATCGTCGGTATCTCAATACCTAGTTCAATCTCGTTACCGGCAAGTCTCTTTACTCGTTCCGTAATACATCATCCTGCAACTAACTCATTAGTTGCAATGCTTGCAAGGCTTAAGTGATGTGCATTACCGAGAGGGCCCAGAGATACCTCTCCGACAATCGGAGTGACAAATCCTAATCTCGAAATACACCAACCCAACAAGTACCTTCGGAGACACCTGTAGAGCACATTTATAATCACCCAGTTACGTTGTGACGTTTGGTGGCACACAAAGTGTTCCTCCGACAAACGGGGGTTGCATAATCTCATAGTCATAGGAACATGTATAAGTCATGAAGAAAGCAATAGCAACAAACTAAACGATCAAGTGCTATGCTAACGGAATGGGTCAAGTCAATCACATCATTCTCCTAATGATGTGATCCCGTTAATCAAATGACAACTCATGTCTATGGTTAGGAAACATAACCATCTTTGATCAACGAGCTAGTCAAGTAGAGGCATACTAGTGACACTCTGTTTGTCTATGTATTCACGCATGTATTATGTTTCTGGTTAATACAATTCTAGCATGAATAATAAACATTTATAATGATATAAGGAAATAAATAATAGCTTTTTATTGCCTCTAGGGCATATTTCCTTCAGTCTCCCACTTGCACTAGAGTCAATAATCTAGTTCACATCGCCATGTGATTTAATACCAATAGTTCACATCACCATGTGATTAACACCCATAGTTCACATCGACATGTGACCAACACCCAAAGGGTTTACTAGAGTCAATAATCTAGTTCACATCGCTATGTGATTAACACCCAAAGAGTACTAATGTGTGATCATGTTTTGCTTGTGAGAGAAGTTTAGTCAACGGGTCTGCCACATTCAGATCCGTACGTATTTTGTAAATTTCTATGTCAACAATGCTCTGCACGGAGCTACTCTAGCTAATTGCTCCCACTTCCAATATATATCCAGATTGAGACTTAGAGTCATCTGGATCAGTGTCAAAACTTGCATCGACGTAACCCTTTACGACGAACCTTTTGTCACCTCCATAATCGAGAAACATATCCCTACTAAGGATAATTTTGACCAATGTCCAGTGATCAACTCCTAGATCACTATTATACTCCTTTGCCAAACTCGGGGCAGGGTATACAATAGGTCTGGTACACAGCATGGCATACTTTATAGAACCTATGGATGAGGCATAGGGAATGACTTTCATTCTCTCTCTATCTTCTGCCGTGATCGGATTTTGAGTCTTACTCAACTTCACACCTTGTAACACAGGCAAGAACTCCTTTTTTACTATTTCATTTTGAACCACTTCAAAATCTTGTCAAGGTATGTACCCATTGAAAAACTTATCAAGCGTCTTGATATATCTCTATAGATCTTGATGCTCAATATGTAAGCAGTTTCACCGAGGTCTTTCTTTGAAAAACTCCTTTCAAACATTCCTTTATGCTTTGCAGAATAATTCTACATTATCTCTGATCAACAATATGTCCTTCACATATACTTATCAGAAATGTTGTAGTGCTCTCACTCACTTTCTTGTAAATACAGGCTTTACCACAAGTCTGTATAAAACTATATGCTTTGATCAACTTATCAAAGCGTATATTTCAACTCTGAGATGCTTGCACCAGTCCATAGATGGATCGCTGGAGCTTGCATATTTTGTTAGTACCTTTAGGGTTGACAAAACCTTCTGGTTGCATCATATACAACTCTTCTTTAATAAATCCATTAAAGAATGCAGTTTTGTTTATCCATTTGCCAGATTTCATAAAATGCGGCAATTGCTAACATGATTCGGACAGACTTAAGCATAGATACGAGTGAGAAACTCTCATCGTAGTCAACACCTTGAACTTGTCGAAAACCTTTTTGCGACAATTCTAGCTTTGTAGATAGTAACACTACTATCAGTGTTCGTCTTCCTCTTGAAGATCCATTTAATCTCAATGGCTCGCCGATCATTGGGCAAGTCAATCAAAGTCCATACTTTGTTCTCATACATGGATTTTATCTCAGATTTCATGGCCTCAAGCCATTTCGCGAAATCTGGGCTCATCATCGCTTCCTCATAGTTCGTAGGCTCATCATGGTCAAGTAACATGACCTCCAGAACAGGATTACCGTACCACTCTGGTGCGGATCTCACTCTGGTTTACCTACGAGGTTCGGTAGTAACTTGATCTGAAGTTACATGATCATCATCATTAGCTTCCTCACTAATCGGTGTAGTAGTCACAGAAATAGATTTCTGTGATGAACTACTTTCCAATAAGGGAGCAGGTACAGTTACCTCATCAAGTTCTACTTTCCTCCCACTCACTTCTTTCGAGAGAAACTCTTTCTCTAGAAAGGATCCATTCTCAGCAATGAATAACTTGCCTTCGCATCTGTGATAGAAGGTGTACCCAACATTTTCTTTTGGGTATCCTATGAAGATTTACTTCTCCGAATTGGGTTCGAGCTTATCATGTTGAAACTTTTTCACATAAGCATTGCAGTCCCAAACTTTAAGAAACGACAGCTTAGGTTTCTCGCCAAACCACAGTTCATACGGTGTCGTCTCAACGGATTTAGATGGTGCCCTTTTTAACGTGAATGTAGCTGTCTCTAATGCATAACCCCAAAACGACAGTGGTAGATCGGTAAGAGACATCATAAATCGCACTATATCTAATAAAGTCTGGTTATGACGTTCGGACACACCATTACACTGTTGTGTTCCAGGTGGCGCGAGTAAAACTTATTTCACATTGTTTTAACTGAAGGCCAAACTCGTAACTCAAATATTTTACTTCTGCGATCATATCGTAGAAACTTTTATTTTTGTTACGATGATTCTCCACATCACTCTGAAATTCTTTGAACTTTTCAAATGTTTCAGATTTGTGTTTCATCAAGTAGATATACTCATATCTGCTCAAATCATCTGTGAAGATCAGAAAATAATGATACCTGCCGCGAGCCTCAATATTCATCGGACCACATACATCAGTATGTATGATTTCCAACAAATCTGTTGCTCGCTCCATTGTTCCGGAGAACGGAGTCTTAGTCATCTTGCCCATGAGGCATGGTTCCAAGCATCAACTGATTCATAATCAAGTGATTCCAAAAGCCCATCACCATGGATTTTCTTCATGCGTTTTACACCAATATGACCTAAACGGCAGTGCCACAAATAAGTTGCACTATCATTATAAACTTTGCATCTTTTGGTTTCAATATTATGAATATGTGTATCACTACGATCGAGATCCAACGAACCATTTTCATTGGGTGCGTAACCATATAAGGTTTTATTCATGTAAACAGAACAACAATTTATTCTCTTACTTAAATGAATAACCGTATTGCAATGACCATGATCAAATCATATTCATGCTCAACACAAACACCAAATAACACTTATTTAGGTTCAACACTAATCCCGAAAGTATAGGGAGTGTGCGATGATGGTCATATCAATCTTGGAACCACTTCCAACACACATCGTCACTTCACCCTTAACTAGTCTCTGTTCATTCTGCAACTCCCGTTTTGAGCTACTATTCTTAGCAACTGAACCAATATCAAATACCAAGGGGTTGCTACGAACACTAGTAAAAATACACATCAATAATCTGTATATCAAATATACCTTTGTTCACTTTGCCATCCTTCTTATCCGCCAAATACTTGGGGCAGTTCCGCTTCCAGTGACCAGTCCCTTTGTAGTAGAAGCACTTAGTCTCAGGCTTAGGACCAGACTTGGGCTTCTTCACTTGAACAGCAACTTGCTTGCCGTTCTTCTTGAAGTTCCCCTTCTTCCCTTTGCCCTTTTCTTGAAACTAGTGGTCTTGTCTACCATCAACATTTGATATTTTTCTTAATTTCTACCTTCGTTGATTTCAGCATTACGAAGAGCTTGGGAATCGTTTCCGTTATCCCTTGCATATCATAGTTCATCACGAAGTTCTATTAACTTGGTGATGGTGACTAGAGAATTCTATCAATCACTATCTTATCTGGAAGATTAACTCCCACTTGATTCAAGCGATTGTAATACCCAGACAATCTGAGTACATGCTCACTGCTTGAGCTATTCTCCTCCATCTTTTTAGCTATAGAACTTTGTTGGAGACTTCATATCTCTCAACTCGAGTATTTGCTTGAAATATTAACTTCAACTCCTGGAACATCTCATATGGTCCATGACATTCAAAACGTCTTTGAAGTCCCGATTCTAAGCCGTTAAGCATGATGCACTAAACTATCAAGTAGTCATCATATTGAGCTAGCCAAACGTTCATAACGTCTGCATCTACTCCTGCAATAGGTCTGTCACCTAGCGGTGCATCAAAGACATAATTCTTCTGTGCAGCAATGAGGATAATCCTCAGATCACGGATCCAATCCGCATCATTGCTACTAACATTTTTCAACATAATTTTTCTCTAGGAACACAATAAACTGGGAGCAACATTGCGAGCTATTGATCTACAACATGGATATGCTAATACTACCAGGACTAAGTTTATGATAAATTAAAGTTCAATTAATCATATTACTTAAGAACTCCCACTCAGAAAGATATCCCTCTAATCCTCTAAGTGATCACGTGATCCAAATCAACTAAACCATGTCCGATCATCACGTGAGATGGAGTAGTATCAATGGTGAACATCAATATGTTGATCATATCTACTATATGATTCACGCTCGACCTTTCGGTCTCCGTGTTCCGAGGCCATATCTGTTATATGCTAGGCTCGTCAAGTTAAACCTGAGTATTCCGCGTGTGCAACTGTTTTGCACCCATTGTATTTGAACGTAGAGCCTATCACACCCGATCATCACGTGGTGTCTCAGCACGAAGAACTTTCGCAACGGTGCATACTCAGGGAGAACACTTATACTTTGATAATTTAGTGAGGGATCATCTTATAATGCTACCGTCAATCAAAGCAAGATAAGATGCATAAAAGATAAACATCACATGCAATCAATATAAGTGATATGATATGGCCATCATCATCTTGTGCTTGTGATCTCCATCTTCAAAGCACCGTCATGATCACCATCGTCACCGGCGCGACACCTTGATCACCATCGTAGCATCATTGTCGTCTCGCCAATCTTATGCTTCCACGATTATCGCTACCGCTTAGTGATAAAGTAAAGCATTACAGCGCAATTGCATTGCATACAATAAAGCGACAATCATATGGCTCCTGCCAGTTGCCGATAACTCGGTTACAAAACATGATCATCTCATACAATAAAATTTAGCATCATATCTTGACCATATCACATCACAACATGCCCTGCAAAAACAAATTAGACGTCCTCTACTTTGTTATTGCAAGTTTTACGTGGCTGCTACGGGCTTAGTAAGAACCGTTCTTACCTACGCATCAAAACCACAATGATAGTTTGTCAAGTTGGTGCTGTTTTAACCTTCGCAAGGACCGGGCGTAGCCACACTTGGTTCAACTAAACTTGGAGAAACTGACACCCGCCAGCCACCTGTGTGCAAAGCACGTCGGTAGAACCAGTCTCGCGTAAGCGTACGCGTAATGTCGGTCCGGGCCGCTTCATCCAACAATACCGCCGAACCAAAGTATGACATGCTGGTAAGCAGTATGACTTATATCGTCCATAACTCACGTGTGTTCTACTCGTGCACAACATCAACGCATAAAACCTAGGCTCTGATACCATTGTTGGGGAACGTAATAATTTTAAAAAAATTCCTACGCACACGCAAGATCATGGTGATGCATAGCAACGAGAGGGGAGAGTGTTGTCTACGTACCCTCGTAGACCGGAAGCGGAAGCGTTAGCACAACGCGGTTGATGTAGTCGTACGTCTTCATGGCCCGACCGATCAAGCACCGAAACTACGGCACCTCCGAGTTCTAGCACACGTTCAGCTCGATGACGATCCCCGGACTCCGATCCAGCAGAATGTCGGGGAAGAGTTCCGTCAGCACGACGGCGTGGTGACGATCTTGATGTTCTACCGTCGCAGGGCTTCGCCTAAGCACCGCTACAATATTATCGAGGATTATCGTGGAGGAGGGCACCGCACACGGCTAATAGATCTCAAGAATCAATTGTTGTGTCTTTGGGGTGCCCCCCTGCACCCGTATATAAAGGAGCAAGGGAGGAGGAGGCCGGCCCTAGGAGGGGGCGCGCCAAGTGTGGAGTCCTACTAGGACCCCCTAGTCCTAGTAGGATTCCACCTCCCATATGGAATAGGAAAAGAGGAAGGGAAAAGGAGAAGGAAGGAAGGGGGCGCCCCCCTTCCCTAGTCCAATTCGGACCAGACCAAGGGGAGGGGTGCGGCCACCCTTGAGGCCCTTTTCCTTCTTTCCCGTATGGCCCAATAAGGCCCAATATGTATTCCCGTAACTCTCTGGTACTCCGAAAAATACCAGAATCACTCGAAACCTTTCCGATGTCCGAATATAGTCGTCCAATATATCGATCTTTACGTCTCGACCATTTCGAGACTCCTCGTCATGTCCCCAATCTCATCCAGGACTCCAAACTCCTTCGGTACATCAAAACTCATAAACTCATAATATAACTGTCATCGAAACCTTAAGCGTGCGGACCCTACGAGTTCGACAACAATGTAGACATGACCGAGACACGTCTCCGGTCAATAACCAACAGCGGAACCTGGATGCTCATATTGGCTCCTACATATTCTACGAAGATCTTTATCGGTCAGACCGCATAACAACATACGTTGTTCCCTTTGTCATCGGTATGTTACTTGCCCGAGATTCGATCGTTGGTATCTCAATACCTAGTTCAATCTCGTTACCGGCAAGTCTCTTTACTCGTGCCGTAATACATCATCCTGCAACTAACTCATTAGTTGCAATGCTTGCAAGGCTTAAGTGATGTGCATTACCGAGAGGGCCCAGAGATACCTCTCTGACAATCGGAGTGACAAATCCTAATCTCGAAATACGCCAACCCAACAAGTACCTTCGGAGATACCTGTAGAGCACATTTATAATCACCCAGTTACGTTGTGACGTTTGGTGGCACACAAAGTGTTCCTCCGGTAAACGGGGGTTGCATAATCTCATAGTCATAGGAACATGTATAAGTCATGAAGAAAGCAATAGCAACAAACTAAACGATCAAGTGCTATGCTAACGGAATGGGTCAAGTCAATCACATCATTCTCCTAATGATGTGATCCTGTTAATCAAATGACAACTCATGTCTATGGTAGGAAACATAACCATCTTTGATCAACGAGCTAGTCAAGTAGAGGCATACTAGTGACACTCTGTTTGTCTATGTGTTCACGCATGTATTATGTTTCCGGTTAATACAATTCTAGCATGAATAATAAACATTTATAATGATATAAGGAAATAAATAATAGCTTTTTATTGCCTCTAGGGCATATTTCCTTCACATATATACATTAACTATCGCTCCATTAGGAATTTTGTTTAACATTTGTTCTTCTACAAAGTAAATAAGGTTATGTGGTTGACCCTCAAATCTGTATTCACCCTCACTAGTTAAGAGCGGTCCACTACTACATATTGACTATCTATTGGTGGTTACTTAACCTCGCCACCACGATTAAGCCACTCGTCAATAAGTAGATGTCGGCCTACTATTATGTCCTAAGAGTATCTATAATTATAGTGTTCATGCTATATTCCTACCATTCTTTGCAGTATTTAAAGTTTATTTGGACTAACGTATTAATAAAGTTTCCGGTGCGAGTTTATGTTTTTTTAGTGTTTTTGGTTTTACGAAAAATGGATATTCTCCATCGCGGGAAATGAAAATCAAAATATGAGCGGAGTTTAATTCAGGACCGGAAGAGACTATAAGCTAGAAGCCTAGGGCCTATGGGGCATGTGCATCTAGGTGCAGGATGCCCAGAGTGGGGCCCTGAACCCACCAGGTTTCCTTGTCTACCTCTGCCCCCTTGGCTCCCCTTGGCTTATATATACCCAAACAACTTAAGAAACATTTATCATGCAATTTTTCGCTGATGCCACTTTGCGGTTCGAGGCGATTTGATCTACAAAATCCTTCTAGGTACTCTGTCGGAGGGGGGAATCATCACCATCTTCATCGACATCAATTGTTGTTGCTCCCATGGTGATGTATGGTGCACACGAATGCGGTGACGAGTAGCCACAGGTCTAACGAGGTAGACATGGAGAAGTTGGTGTTCATCTTTGTTGTGCCGCCTACGTATGTTTTGGGCTGGGCCAGCCAAGGAGATGTCCCTCAAGATCTGCATCGCCAGGAAAAAGTTTCCATGTGATCTGAGTTTAGTTAGAATACATATGATTCTGATCTAAGTTTAGTTAGAATTTGTTGAAACGGGAGTACTACTTGATTAATAAGTAACGATGGCTTTTTAATGCTAGGGTAATAGCATGCGCGACAACCAGTATTTTGTTGTACCTGGTTTTTGGTAAGTTGTAGTCAACATAACGGCAGCTATTCAAATTTATGTTGTTCAATCATTCATCCTACAATGTGAGGCAAACATGGCTACCCATTAGGCCATTACTATGCTAAACAGACTAGTAAAGTTGCTCGAAGATGCCCGCGATGTATTACTGCCGAGTAATCAATAAAGCTCTTGAATTAAAAATAAATAAGGACATGCATCCTACGATGTTCCTGTTGCTAGTCACCGACACCACGCATGTGCTTCTCCACCCGCAGCAGCTTGTCGACGCCTTGGAGATAGGTCTCGTTACGGTCTCACATCACAGTACCCATGCATAGCACAATGTTATATCCTCCTCCAACTTGAAATTGCTCAATCTTCCAAGCTTCTTCTTCGTGTTGCAATCTCGACCTCAACCACCTTTCTCCTCTTGGTCCACCTCTGGCCCTGCCTCCACCGAGAAGTTGAGGTCCTCAATGCCAATGTGATCTTTCATGGTCGAACCAGTGAAACTTTTAAAACTCTTCCACTGGCAAATCATGTTGCACACTATGCCCGAGTGCGCTGACCTCAACAAAAGAAGAAGAAAACAAGTTGCATTCGAGGGATTTTCCTTGGGTACTTGGTGTGCCCTCATGCCGGTGTCAGAGTGAAGGGATTGAAGGCCGGCGCATGTTGGGGGGGGGGGGGGGGAGGGGGGGATGAGGCGGCCTAGTGGTCGGCGGCTCTGCCGGTTTCCTCTTTCTCTTCAGTGGTGCGGTGATCGAAACTCGATGCCAGGTGGCAGGAGGGGTGGCCGGCCCTCTTGTTTACGCAGAACCGGGGAATGTTTTGGAGTTCGCGGGTTTTCCCTAATATTTGAGGCTTGATGGATTATTTTTTGGTTCGCCAGAAAAGAAAACACCATCGGGGATGGGCCTTTAAATCGCATGTCTCTTGGGCGCTACAGTTTTTTTTGGATGCCAGAAAGAAAACTAGAGATTTTTTGGGATAGATTAGAGTACTACTCTTAAACCTGGTCCATGCGCACCCTTATCTCATCTTCCTGCCGCATACTCGACCCAAAGAGCCTCGCTCTCACACACCCAGTGATGCTGGCCATCTCCCCTGTCACACCCCGCCAATGGCATCCATCCCCTCCCTCGCCGTCTCCGGCGCCGCCGCCGCCGTCCCAGCCGTCGTCGCTGCCAAGCCCCTGCCCAGCTCCGCCGGCTTCGACAAGGTGACTTTCTCTTCTCTGTTTTCTTCCCCTTCTTCCCTGGACCAAGAAAGATTGCCGTGTGCTTCAGCAGGCCTCATTCTTTTTCTTTCACCATTGCATATTCGCAGGGCGGTTCTTATCAGAGGAGCACCCAAGCAGCGGAAAATGGCAGATTGGAGAGTGAGAGCCCCCCTCGTCCGCTAGACGCCCAGGAAGCAATGAGCATGCTGAAGGACGGCCGGACTGTGCAGTCGGCGATGTACGTGCCCCTGCTGCACCGGTGCGTCGAGACCAGAGGCCTCGGCGCCGCCAGGGCCCTGCACGGCCACATGGCGAAGACCGGAACCGTCGCGGACATGTTCGTGGCGACGTCCCTGGTAAACGTGTACATGAGGTGCGGGGCGAGCCGGGACGCGCGCAGCCTGTTCGACGAAATGCCCGAGAAGAACGTGGTCACCTGGACGGCGCTGATTACAGGATATACTCTGAACTCTGAAGCGGTGCTGGCGCTGGAGGTGTTCGTCGAGATGCTCGAGCTTGGGAGGTACCCGTCGCATTACACGCTGGGCGGCATGCTGAACGCGTGCTCTGCCGCGCGCAGGATCGATCTGGGCCAGCAGGTCCATGGCTACTCGATCAAGTATGGGGCTGATACCATCACGAGCATGGGCAATTCACTTTGTAGGATGTACTGCAAGTCTGGAGACTTACAATCTGGTCTGAGGGCCTTTAAGGGGACCCCTGACAAGAATGTGATCACCTGGACGACGATGATATCGTCCTGCGCCGAAGACGAGAACTACCTGGAGCTTGGGCTGAGCTTGTTTCTCGATATGCTCGAGGGAGGGGTGATGCCGAATGAGTTCACGTTGACCAGTGTCATGAGCTTGTGTGGCGCGAGGCTGGATATGAATCTCGGCAAGCAGGTCCAGGCTTTCTGCTACAAGGTTGGGTGTGAAGCGAATCTTCCAGTGAAGAACTCCACAATGTACCTCTATCTCAGGAAGGGCGAAACGGACGAGGCTATGCGGTTGTTTGAAGAGATGGACAGCAGCAGTATTATCACGTGGAATGCAATGATCTCCGGGTATGCTCAAATCATGGACTCGGCAAAGGATGACCTCCATGCTCGTTCCAGAGGGTTCCAGGCACTCAAATTGTTCCGTGATCTCGTGAGGTCTGAATTGAAGCCTGATCTGTTCACCTTCTCAAGCATCCTGTCAGTCTGCAGCGCCATGATGGCCTTGGAGCAGGGTGAGCAAATCCACGCAACCACCATAAAGACTGGATGTCTGTCGGATGTTGTTGTGAACAGCGCACTGGTAAACATGTATAACAAGTGTGGATGCATCGAGTGTGCGACCAAAGCCTTCGTCGAGATGCCAACACGGACACCTGTCACTTGGACCTCTATGATTTCAGGGTACTCGCAGCATGGCAGGTCCCGAGATGCGATACAGCTCTTTGAGGACATGATATTATCTGGCGCCAAACCAAACGAAATCACATTCGTAAGTTTGCTGTCAGCCTGCAGCTATGCTGGTTTAGTAGAGGAGGCTGAGCGCTACTTTGACATGATGCGGAATGAGTATCATATAGAGCCTCTTGTGGACCATTACGGGTGCATGGTTGACATGTTCGTGCGATTGGGCCGGCTGGATGATGCATTTTCCTTCATCAAGAGAACAGGCTTTGAGCCGAATGAGGCCATCTGGTCTAGTTTGGTAGCTGGATGTCGGAGTCACGGGAACATGGAGCTTGCTTTCTACGCTGCTGATAGGCTCCTTGAGCTCAAGCCGAAAGTGATTGAAACATATGTCTTGCTGTTGAACATGTACGTGTCTACTGGTAGATGGCGTGACGTCGCTAGGGTGCGGAAACTGGCCAAACATGAAGATGTCGGGTTTCTCAGAGACCGTAGCTGGATTGCAATCAGAGACAAGGTGTATTTCTTTAGAGCTGATGACATGACTCACCCTCAAGCTACCGAGTTGTATCAATTGTTGGAGAATTTGCTGGAAAAGGCTAAGGCCGTAGGGTACGAACCGTACCAGAATGCTCCTGAGTTGTTATCTGACAGCACGGAGGGCGATGACGACAGGCCTGCTGCTGCTGCAGGTTCACTAATAAAGCACCACAGTGAGAGGTTAGCTGTTGCACTGGGGCTGCTCAAAACACCTCCTGGTGCGACAGTCCGTGTGACCAAGAACATCACCATGTGCAGGGACTGCCACAGCTCTATCAAATACTTCTCATTACTTGCAAACAGAGAGATTGTTGTCCGGGACAGTAAACGGCTTCACAAGTTCAAGGATGGTCGGTGCTCCTGTGGGGATTTTGGTGCGCTCCTCCTGTGATGCCGAAAAATCTCATGCGCACTGCGCTATTCTATTCTGAGAACATGACAATTTTTGCATTGGAAACAGGTTTGACTTACTCTGAAGAACTTGTTTACTGCAAGGTACGTACCAATGCCATGAGATGTCCGTTTGCTTGTAGATTTTTGTATGAAAGCATGATTTGTTCAGTCAGCATTGGTGACATATGAGTATATATGACCATGCATAAACCCAATCAGATTTCTGAGGTATGCTCACATCCTTAGCACTATAGAACGGTGAATATTGTGTAACTGTTGTAAATGCTGGCCAATTAGGGTCAAGTTTCATTGTTTTAATTCGCAATGCTGACTCAAATTTTAAATTCTATGGCCCATAATTTGAGTGGAAGCATTGTGTACCATATGAAACAAATATGTTGTATGATACAAATTTTTTGAACTGTAAAGAGTATTTGTAGCATGTCTACAAATAATTGGAATATATACACACAAGATTTTATCCTGCTACCGGTATAGTTGCTCCCATGTGTGTTTCACACAATTTTTCTTCAGTCTCGTAGCACTTGGTCCTCTCTCTTCCTTCCGGCGGGAAAGAAGAAAAATAGGGCTCGATTCCGGTTGGGTAACGAAAAGGCTCTTCGATCCGGCAGCTGCCCACACCGCCGTTCCCTGTCCTTAAGTTCCGGTGCTTTTCCCTGCCGGAAGGATGGGAGGAAAGGTATGGGAATGCAGCAGCAGCAGCAGGAGGAGTTGGCGGAGGGCGGCGTCGGGAAGAGGACGAAGGTTGCGGCGGCGTTGGGAAGGGAGGAAGGTATTGTCACCATGAACCTTGGCATCCTTGACTGCCCCGTCTGCTTCCATCCCCTGCACCCCCCATCTTCCAGGTACCCCCTGTCCCTGTTGGTTCGTCTGTACGTGCTGTACCACTGAAACCCCACAAACTCCTTAAGGAAGGACGGTGCCAATTCATTTCTGCCGTAGTGGCAAAAACAAAACTCAGTTATTGATTTTTTTTAGAGCAAACCTCTTTTATTGATTTGATCCTGGAATGGAACTTAGGTGCCAGGTTTTGGACCTGTGGTTTTGTAGTGGTAAGTTGCAAGTCAAGGTTGACATCTCTGAACAATTAGAACAAAAGCAGGCGTAAACATTAGCCCAGATGCCCAATAAATCAGTAATTTTTTCAGCAATTTATGTTGCCTTCAGTCCATATATGAATTGTAAAATCTTTCTGCTCATCATTGTTTGGATTCCCAAATGGGGAGTATCCTTGTTCTCTAGCAATCACTGGTTGGTCAAGAAATCGAATATAGATGGACAACTGAAGCGTTAAGCTCATCATTGCTCAGAAACTATAAACAAGGGAATGAATACTGTATTCCTGGAAGTATTGACATTTATCTATTTTTGCAGTAGGGGGGTAGGGTGGTTTGTATGAAAATTGGCTTCAACCACTTTGATGGCATATGTACAATCCGTCAGGTTTGGTCAGAAGTTCAGAACAGCATCAGAAGTAAATATGCATGCTGTTCATCATTTTGGTTGTATTTTTGTCATTCACAATTAGCATTCAAGTTAATTTAAGCATATCAATTCATACATTTACAGTTTCATCTCCGTTCCTCAATGCACTGTTGGGCATGCTATATGTTCATCTTGCCACGAGAAGCTCCCTGACAAGTGCCACTGCTGCGCCATTCCCAGTCTACAATCGCTCCTACATGGTAGAACATGTCACTGAATCCATCAAAGTTGATCGAGGTCCACAACTCCGCATCTAACTTGGACCAACCGTCCGGGCGGGCGAAGTTGAGGAGCTTGTTACTTGTTAACATGATGGAGGTGCCCCTTGGCAGTGTCAGCCTCGCATTGATGGATCCAAGTTCAGATGCAGGCTGGCATTGTCATGCCCTGGAGTGTTATACCAGGATACAGTATTACCACTGCCCATGTAGCATTGCTTTTGACAGGTGAGTACTTCTAAGTCTCGGTTTTTGGAACAGTAGTGATGTTCTATCTGATTGCAGAGGACTGTTTGTACTCGGGGCAAAATTATTTGCCTGGAACCGTTGAAAGGAATTACACAATACATTACCCCTCAGAAGAAACCACACAGGGTATTCTCTGTCACTTGTGCCATCTTACGAGGTAGACAGTGGAATTCACTAACACTGAACCTACATCAGGCTTTTCACATCCTGAGTATGTTGGCTGTTCAAATTTTCAGAGTTAAAATGCCACATTTGTCGACCTTAGGTTTCTTCAATAAGATTCATTGTAGGATTAGCCAATCTTGACCATTGAAACTCGATTGTAGTCTTAGATAGTAACTCCATAGTTTCAGAAGAAAACATTAGTTCTACACTAGATATTGCCTGCCTGGCAGGTCCATCTCTATCAGTTACATCTTCTATCAGTTGAAATCTTTCGAGTCCTTATTATCTACAGGCAAGTCGAAGAGTCCCGGGAGATGAGCGTTAGTGAGCTTGGTCCTGCTGGTGATCCCGCGCGGCTTCTTCCTGGCCTTCTCCGGCTCTGGTTGCCGGCCGTGGATCTGCTCAGCGGCGCGTCTCTTGGCTGTGTCGGTGGCTGGCTTCTCGCCGTTCTTGCGGAGCTCCTTCTCGATGTCCAGCATGTCTACCGGCAGTTTGATGTCGTGGAACATCTTCTTGAGCTCGGCGTCCACCTCCATCCTCGACCTCGGGTCGTTGGGGTACGCAATCATGTCTCTCTCAACCGACAACAAAAAGATGTCACCGGAAGATTTCAGGGCCTGCAGATCCTCCAGCATGGTTGGGTAGGCGTCTTGCACCTCCGACACCGGGAGGCCCTCAGGGAAGCTTATGATCAGCGAGAGCAGCTCGTCTTTGCCCTTGACGTGGTGCGTGCGCTTGTACGAGTAGCGCTTCCCGTCGAAGCGCACCTTGAGGTTGTTCCTCAGGCTCTCGGCGACGGCGCCGTTGCCGTTGATGTCGACGTAGGTTTTTTCGTTGATCTGGTGCGCCGTGAGAGGTTCCCTTGTCCTCTCGAGCAGTGTGATGACATCTCTGATCTGTTTTCCGACGGCGGACCTCCTCACTTCATTGATCTTCTGTAGCCGCGCTGTGTCATCGGAGAATCTGATCCGTGTTCCGGCGGCCAACTTCCTGGCGGTGTCCGTCTCTTTTAGCTGCGCCGTTTCGTCGGAGAGTCTGGCGGCAGGAACTGGCGGTGATGGTTTAGCGGCCGGCCTTGGAGATGGAGTTGCACCGGGTTGCTGCTGGGACGACGACGGCCTGGTGGATGAAGAAGAAGAAGAGGTTTTGGCTGCGGCGAGGGCGGATAGAGCCGCCTAGTTCCTCTCCTGCTGCAGCCAGAACCTGGCGAGGCCATCGTTCAAGGCCATCGGTGCGTGGGTCAGTCCTTGATCAAGGAAAGAAGGATGGTCGGAGCAGTACGGCGGCGAAGGCTTCGAAGCGCGCTGCAGACGGCGACGGGAGGCAGCCCTGCACGAGAGTACTCCTTATTGTAGACGGAGGAGAGTAGGAGGAGGCAACGCGGCTTCGGATTCAAATAAACTGGGCCTGCTCACCTCTAGCGTCATCTCCACCTGCAAGCAAGACGGTTAAGGGCCCGTTCCTTTGGTGGCATTTTTCTAGAAGCCCAACCGATTTTTTTATAAGCCTAGTACTAGTTAAGTCTTAATTAGTAGGCTTTAAAATAAATAAATTTGGTTAAGCTTTTAGAATAAGATAGGTAGGGTGCAGCTTATTCTAGAAGCCAGCAAAAAAAGTGGCCCTAAGACCCATGGCTGATTAAATTTACACTTCAGAGGACATGCTGCCAATACAGATGTTATATCTCGCACAAGAGATATATCTTCTTACAGCGAAACAGAAGAAGCTCTCGCCTGAAGCGAGCTATATCTCGCTTATATGGCGAGATAAAATAAGCTCTCGGCTGAAACATCTGCAGTAACGGACCGGTCCATTAGCGTATATCACAGGTCTCCTCAGTTGTCGGTACCGGCGCCATTCGAGCCATTATCAAGTTCGTGATGAAATAGGAGGCGCGAGCTATTTGAGGCAAACGAGTCGGGTTTTCCACTTGTTTTCCAGGTTCTTTTCTTTTTCTTTTTTCTTTCTTTTCTCACCGGGTTTCCTTTTTTTCACTTTTTTTTTCTTTGTTTCTTTCTAGTTCACTGTTTTTTCTTTATTTTTTCCTTCGGTTTTGTTTGTTAATTTCACATATTTCAACAGTTTCTATGTTATTTTCTAGGCTTTCACCATTTCCATTCGTTTTGCATTGACTTCTTTCGTTTTTCGTTTTCTTTTGTTTTTATAGGTTTTCTTTTTTTTCGATTTCTTTAGTTTTTTTGTTCAACACATGTTAATTGTGTTTTTGGTACACATGCAATATTTTTCTTATACAACAAAAATATCTTTCATATGCACATTTAACATTTTTCAAATACATGATTAACATTTTTTGAAAACTTACATTTTTTTATGTCTACTTTTTTTCATACACATTGTACATTTCTGGTATATATAATACATTTTACTACATGTTTAACATTTTTAAAATAAAAGATTAATATTTTGTAATACATGCTCAACACTTTTTATACACATTTAGCATTTTTTTTTCAAATGCTTGATTAACATTTTTCAGATACACATTAATTTTTTTGTATACATGGTCAACATTTTCTATACAGATTTAACATTTTTTAAATGTTTTATACACATTTAACATTTTTAAATACTTGTCTAATTTTTTTAAATGCTCTATTAACATTTTTGACACACAATATACATTTTTCATGTACACCAGAAACATTTTTATATACGCATTTAACATTTTTAAGTACATAATCAACATTTTTTTCAGAGACATTGTATTTTATTGTATACATGACAAACATTTTATACATATTTAACATTTTTTAAATGCTTGATTAACACTTTTCAAATGCTTGATTAACATTTTTTAAAATACATGATCAACCTTTTTCATACACATTATATATTTTTTGTATAATTTTTTCATATACATGAGAAACTTTTTTTCTATACAAATGTTTAACTGAATCTAAATCATTCTGATTGTGTGTTGCAGGGGACTACAAGGCCAACACACTACCATGTGCTCCACGATGAGATAGGCTTCTCCCCGATGAGCTGCAGGAGCTCGTGCACAGCCTCCCCTATGTATGTGCACTGAAGTTTCAATTACAAAAGTTTCCTGCAAAAGTTTTAGTTGGTAGTTTGGTACCTTTGCCTCTGATGATCATCGTTGCATTGCTCTGACATTTCAATGCATGTCAACTCATTGCAGGTACTCCCTCCATCCGAAAAAGTTTGTCCCTCAAATGGATGTATCTAAGCACCAAGTTAGTGCTAGATACATTCATTTGAGGAACAATGGTGTTAGATACATCCATTTGAGAAACAAGTTTTGGGCAAGTTTTTTTTGAACGGATGGAGTATCAGGTAAGCAATGTTTTGCCACTAGTTGATTCCACAACGTAGGTGAAAGTGAAACAGGACGGCGTATCAGGGTCAGATTACCTGACAAACTATTGTTTTTGAGGGGAGATTACCTAACAAACCACGAGTAATTCACTAGGTAGGTTCAAGTGTTACCGGAATCGAGGGATTCAAATGGCGGCTGGGAACTGGGGTAGGGTGCTAGCACCTAGCTGCTGCAAATGCACTGTTCAAGTGTTCGGTAAGTTCAGAACAAACAGGTGTCTACATTCTTCAGTTATCCAACGGTCGTTTTCGGTGCGGGCAAACGCCCCTGCGCTCCAATCACTATTTTCTGTTTAGTCCTTGTTGAAGGCTCAACGGAACTCTCGGCTACATCCATGTCTAGATGTTGCTCAAAGCTTACAAGACAAAACAATGCATTCCAGTAGGGGATTCTATGTAAAATTATGCTTGCTATCATTCCACTTCCAGAAAATTATCAAAAAATTATCCAATTACCCAACTTCGACAAGCAAAATAGATAATATACTAACTAGAACCACATGGACACAGCTGGTAAGGGCACAGACATAGAATGGAGTCTCAGAATTCTACTAGTACCAGATTGATTGAGTATAGGCTTTCCAACTGAACGGCATACAGCTTCTCTAGATTCATTTCAGCTCGAGGTACACGGGAGAATCCTGGGGAGACCACACAGCGTCCGAGATGAACAGCGACGCACCCGCCTGGTACGTCTTCGTCAGCCGCCTGACGCTCGGTGTCTCGCTGCCGGACACAGAGAGAATGCCAATCCGCGTATGCACTTCGATCTTGTACTTGAAATCCTCCTTTTCGATCGGGTCGCTCATGAGGTGGATGACTGACAGCGCGCGCCCCGACGGGATGCTGCGGTCGACCACAAGGAGAAACACCGCCCTGCTGCCAAGGGACACCAGGCGGGCTGGCTCATCGTTGCACATGCTCAGGGGGGAGAGGCTGCTGGCTGTGATGCGGGTGTACTGGATTGTAGCGTGCTCCAAGTTGATGTGGTCGCGCAGGGACCGTCCATGGTAGGGGTGGCAGCCAGCGATGGGGCAGTGGCATGGGGCGTGGAGGCAGGACTCTTCATGTGCCAGTTTCTCCGTGAACCGGATCGTCTCGGTGCACCCGTGCTCCTGGAACGAGCACGGCATGGTAAGGCCGCCGAGGATGCGCCCCCAGGCGTGGCAGCCGGTGCGCTCCAAGGCACACAAGCCGCAACTACTGTGCTTCAGATCCGCGCAGCACTTTAAGCATGTGATGTGGCCATTTGCGCACTGCAGACAAAAAAGAGAGACATGAACATACAGGTATTACTGAAACAGAACAAAAACGTACAAGCGTTACTGAAACAACACAAGTGTACTGGATTACCGCTGCTGCCAGATTTGTGCCTCACTAATGCACAGCAATTTTGGTACAAAGCATAGCATCTTCGCAAATTTTAGAGTTCATGTATCACATGTAATGGCTTTCCAAACCTTTGGCTCAAGCTCTGTTGCTGCGCATATATATGACTTTCATGGTAGTAACCGTTTGTTGAAGTGGATTCTCTCAGTGATCCAGAGAGGCCAAGGCTGACAACGCATCATCAACACTTACTTATCATGGCAAATTGGCAATTGGCAAGCCACAGGAGAACAAATACATACTCAAATCGACTAGAGAACGTCGACAGGAGAAACGTAATACTCAAATGGACTAGAGAACGTCAAACACATAATGAAAGGTGGTGTGGCCAATATGCTTACATCTTAATTTAGTAAATTTCCTAGAAAAAAATCAGAATAAGAAGAATTTGTAATTCTACGAGCAACATACTTACAAGGAGACCATAACTGATGCAAGAAGATATTTGCTACAAGTAAACTATCAGAAACAATAGTTGAGATAGTTAGTGAAATCCAGACCAGCCACATTCTTTCAAACGAGATTAGCTTGTACACGGAGTTAAGTTGCAGGGTTAAGACTTCACTAAAAAGGAGCAAGTATTGAGCAAGGGAATATTAATTAGGTTGTACCACAGGACTCCTTTACCTGAAAAATTGGTGGAACCAACGGGCTGCAACAACCGGAGCACTCCAGCAACTTGGGGTCTAGGGTGAGAGTGATCTTCGACATTGCAGCATCGGCCTCGGCCATGACCTTAGCCTTCTTCCTGGAGCAGTTCTCCTCCGCCGAGGCCCTTTCGGCACCAGCCTTCTACAGATTGCTCACGGCAATATGCAAAGTTGTTGATCAGTGAATGCAATAGATGGCTAAGGCAGTGAAGAAAAAAAATAACAGGTAGATGATCGATCTTCAGAGATATCAAGGTCCATTTTCAAATGCTGATACAGGAGGGAGACGCCAAAATGTCCAACTGGCGAATCAGGAATTCAGGATTATCAGGGACCATAGAAATCAGCATTCTTGCGGTACCATTATTTGCAAAACCGCCTTGAATCGGGGCTATTACGCGAGCGCGCGCCCTTCACTCAATTTCCCCACAAACCCTAGACCTCCGGCCACCGCCGCCGCTCGCCCCCGCGTCCTGCGGCGAGCTCCACCACCGCCACCTCCACCAGTTGTGAGCGGAGGTGCCGGCGCCGCCTCCCCATCCGCACCTCCGTCAGGCCACCGCCACGCCACCCCCTTCCTAAAGCGGCGGTGGCAGGAAGATCAGTGAGGGAAATGCGTGCGAGGTACTTCACCTTGTCATTGTTCTAATTCATTCACAATTCTGACTCAAATTTTGAGATTGTCTGGCCCATAATTTGAGTGGAAAAATTGTGTACCATATGAGACAAATCTGTTGTATGATGCAAAAAATTTGAGTTGTAACGATTATTTATAGCGTGTCTACAAATAATTGGAATATATATACACAAGATTTTATCCTGCTACCGGTGTAGTTGCTCCCATGTGTGTTTCACACAATTTTTCTTCAGTCTCATAGCACTTGGTCATCTCTCTTCCTTCCGGCAGGAGAGAAGAGAGATGGGGCTTGATTCCGGTCGGGCAATTAAAAGGCTCTTCGATTCGGCAGCTGCCCCCATCGCTGTTCCCTGTCGCTAAGTTCTGGTGCTTTTCTCTGCCGGAAGGAAGGGAGGAAGGTATGGGAATGCAGCAGCCGCAGGAGAAAGAGTTGAAGGAGGACGGTGTCGGGAGAGGAGGAAGGTTGCGGTGGCCGCCGTCGTTGTCACTGTGAACCTTGGCATCCTCTACTACCCTATCTGCTTCCATCCCCTGCAGCCTCCCATCTTCCAGGTACCCCCTGTCCCTGTTGGTTCATCTGTACGTGCTGCACTACTGAAACCACACAAACTCCTTCAGGAAGGACGGTGCCAATTTATTTCTGCCGTAGTCGCAAAAACAAACTCAGTTATTGATTTTTTTTAGCAAAACTCAGTTATTGATTTGATCCTGGAATGGAATGTAGGTGCCAGGTTTTGGACCTGTGGTTTTGTAGTATCAAGTTGCAAGTTAAGGTTGACATCTCTGAACAATTAGAATAAAATCAGGCGTAAACATTAGCCCAGAAGCCCAATAAATCATTAAATTTTTCAGCAATTTATGTTGCCTTCAGTCCATATATGAGTTGTAAAATATTTCTGCTCATCATTGTTTGGATCCCCAAACGGGGAGTATCCTGTTCTCTAGCATTCACTGGCTGGTCAAGAAATCGAATATAGATGGACAGCTGAAGCGTTAAGCTCATCATTGCGCAGAAACCATAAACAAGGGAAGGAATACTGTATTACTGGAAGTATTGACATTTATCTATTTTTGCAGTAGGGGAGGTAGGCTGGTTTGTATGAAAATATCCTAAAGTTTTTGAGAGGACATAAAACGGCTGTAATCTTAACTCTGAAGTACGAAAATTGGCTTCAACCACTTTGATGGCATATGTACAATCCGTCAGGTCTGGTCAGAACAGCATCAGAAGTACATATGTATGCTGTTCATATTTCAGCATATTGACCAATTCATACATTTACAGTTTCATCTCCATTGCTCAGTGCACTGTTGGGCATGCCATATGTTCATCTTGCCATGAGAAGCTCCGTGACAAGTGCCATTTCTGCGCCATTCCCAGTCTACAATCACTCCGACATGGTAGAACATGTCACGGTATCCATCAAAGTTGATTGAGGTCCACAACTCCACATCCAACTGGGAGATGGGGAACTTGTTACTAGTTAACATGATGCTGGTGCCCCTTGGCAGTGTCATCTCAGTTTGTTGCATCCAGCCTCACATTGACGGATCCAAGTTCAGATGCAGGCTGGCATTGTCATGCTCTGGAGTGCTATATCAGGATATAGTATTCCACTGGCCGTGTAGCATTGCTTTTGACAGGTGAGTACTTCTAAGTCTTGGTTTTTGGACGTGTGGCACATGTGTTCGTTTGATAGACCTCTGTTTTTGGAAATGTAGTGATGTTTTATCTGATTGCAGTGCACCGTTTGTTGTAATCTGGGCATTTTTTTAACTGAAACTGTTCAAAGGAATGACACAAACTACATAGGTCATTTTCTGTCACCTGGGCCAGACAGTGGAATTTACCTAAAGCCTATTTCGGGATTTTCACATCCTCGAGGTTGTTAGCTGTTCAATTTTTCAGAGTTAAATAATGTCACGTTTGTTCTTAGGTTTCTCCAATAAACTCATTGACTGTAATCCTAGATAACTCCATAGTTTCAGAAGAAAAAATAGTTCTACACTCGATATTGCTTGCCAGGCAGGTCCACCTCCATCAGTTACAACTTGTGTCAGATGAAATCTTTTGAGTCCTTATTATCTACAGGCAAGTCGAAAGAGTCCCGGGAGACAGGCGTTAGTGAGCTCGGTCCTGCTGGTGATCCCGCGCGGCTTCTTCCTGGCCTTCTTCGGCCCTGGTTGCCGGCCGTGGACCTGCTCAGCGGCGCATCTCTTGGCTGTGTCGGTGGCCGGCTTCTCGCCGTTCTTCCGGAGCTCCTTCTCAATGTCCAGCATGTCTACCGGCAGTTTGATGTCGTGAACATCTTCTTGATCTCGGCGTCCACCTCCATCCTCGACCTCGGATCGAATAATATTAAGTTTTCTCTCTATGTGTTGAACGTTTTGAAGTTATGCTTGTTTTGCCTTCCTATACTAGTTGATTCTTGTTTTCATAAGTTGTTTGCTCACAAAATCCCTATGCATAGGAAGTGGGTTAGACTTAAATGTGCTAGTCATATGCTTCATGATGCTATCTTTTTGTTTCAAATCTAATCTTTTAGGTGAGCATCATTGAAATCATCATGCCTAACTTAAAAGGCACTAAAGAAAAACACTTGTTGGGAGACAAAACACTTTTACCTACTGTTTTTGTGTGTTCACATGTAATCATATTTTATTGCTTTTGTTTCAATAAAGTGCCAAGTAAGACTTTTGGGATGGCTTACGATGATAGTTGATTTGATCTTGCTGTAAAACAGAAACTTTTGCGCTTAGGAAAACAATTCTCATTTTCAACATAAGCGTGATAAAATGATGATTTTTTGAAGAAGAATAATAGACAAATTACCCAGGTTTTCCTATTTTTTTCAGAATTTTTGGAGTAACAGAAGTATGGTTGGAGTACAGATTACTATAGACTGTTCAGTTTTTGACAGATTCTGTTTTCAAAGTATAGTTTGCTTGTTTTCTACTCCCTCCGTTTGGAATTACTTGTCGCAGAAATGGATGTATCTAGACGTATTTTAATTCTAGATACATCCATTTTCGAGACAAGTAATTCCGAACGAAGCGAGTAGTTTCTATGGCTTATATTGCTCAATATAAATTGTGGAAATGATATGCTACAGTAGAAATTGTGTGGAAACAATTATGAGTCTTGTCTTTGACATTACTAAAGTGAAATGGTTTGCTCTTTATCATACTAACCTATCTCACAAAGTTTCGTTAAGTTTTGTGTGATTGAAGTTTTCAAGTTTTTGGTGAGATGTCGATATGAGGAGAATAAGGAGTGACAAGACCCTAAGCTTGGGGATGCCCAAGTCACCCCAAGGTAATATTCAAGGAAGATCCAAACAACTAAGCTTGGGATGCCCCGGAAGGCATCCAATCTTTTGTCTCCAACATTATCGGTAATCTCACTTGGAGCTATGTTTTCATTCGTCACATGATATGTGTTTTGCTTGGAGCGTCATGTTATTTTGTTAGGATTTTTTTGCTGTTATTTATAATAATGTTTGCATCTTTTATTTCAATAAAAAATGTTAAGTATAGTCTTTGCAATGCTTATTTTGCAAGTCTACATGTTGCTGTTTCAAAACAGAAAATTTATCGCTGTTGCAAAAATTCCCTAGAAAAGTCAGAATATGATAAAATGTTGAAACTAAGCTCTGATACATTTTCTACAGTTTGGGAAATTTTCATAATGTTTGGAGTTGAATAAGTATTGATACTCTTGCATTCTGTACAGATTGTACTGTTTTGACAGATTGCTGTTATGTTTGCATTGTTTGCATATGTTTGCTTGTTTAATGATTCTGTTTGAGGATAGGAGTATTAAATATGCAGAGGCATTTAGTATGCAATGTTGAATAATAATTTTAGTGATTTGCTATAGTACAAAATGATAAGGTTTTTGCATTGGTTTATACTAACTTATCTCACGAGTTCTTATTGAGTTTTGTGTGGATGAAGTTTTTGAGACTTAGGAAAACCATGATATGAGAGGAATTAAGGAGATACAAAAGCTCAACCTTGGGGATGCCCAAGGCATCCCAAGATAATATTTCAAGAAGTCTCAAGCATCTAAGCTTGGGGATGCCCTGATAGGCATCCTACCTTTCTCCTTCAACAATTATCGGTTAGTATCGGTTGAGCCTAAATTTTTGCTTCTTCACATGATGTGTGCTATTCTTGGAATGCCATTTTATTTTCATTTTTCTTGCTTTTTAATAAAATACTTAGATCTGAAAGTTTTTAAATAAAATAGAGTCCTCAAATAGTTACCTGGGAGGCTAGGTAAGCGGCATTCACATCCCGTTAACGAAGCTCTTTTCTATGGAATTGCTCTAGTGCTTCACTTATATATTTATGAGCACGGTGTGCTTTTGTATTTTTGAAAACAAATTCTCTCTTGATTCACTTAAATTAATTTTAGAGAAAGAAATATTATGCTCATGATCTTCATTTATATCTTTTTGGAGTAGCTTGTTATTTACTCTTGTGCTTCACTTATATCCTATGAGTAAATTGTTGAATAAATTGAATGTCATGAAGTTGAAATCATACCATTGATACGTCTCCGTCGTATCTATAATTTGTTCTCTCTATTCTTTTTTATTTTTCTATTTTGGCAAGCATCATGTGGTGAGGAAAGATCTAGGCACATATGTCCAGTTGAATATGAGTAGCATGAGTTATTATTGTTGACATCACCCTTGAGGTGAATACGTTGGGAGGCAAAACAATAAGCCCCTATCTTTCTATGTGTCCGGTCGAAACATTTTGTTCATGTGTATGCGGTGAATGTTAGCAATCATAGAATACTATATGATGGTTGAGTATGTCACTACTAGGGAAAAGCCTAGCAGTAGCGCTGGTTTTTGGTCTATCAGTAGCGCGGGCAGCCGCGCTACCAATAAGGCGCTACAGCTATTACTTAGTAGTAGCGCGTGCGACAAGCGCTAGTGCTAAGACACATAGCGGCAGCGCTTGTTCTGTCCCGCGCTGCTGCTAATCTAGCTAGTTGTAGCGTGTTTCTTATCCATCGCTACTAGTACTCTTTTTTTCATTTTAGTGTATACAACGTTATACAAATTTTGGTACAATACCAATTATGAGGTTTATATCATTATGTCCATAACAGTGTGTCAAATGAAGGTGGATTAGATTCAAGTGGAGGCAATATGTGGTGCATGTCAAAAGTATACTACTAATCCAAACTTGATCTAGTTTGGACTAGTAGTACTTTCGATGTGCACCACATGTTGCCTCCACTTGAATCTAATCCGCCAGCACAAGCTATTTAATCATCATCATAGTCATTACCACCAACAGTATTTATTTAATCACCATAGTCATAGTGTAGCACATCATCATCTTCAAACTCATTCTAGCTAGCTAATCATCACCAACACTAGCTGCGATAGCTATCTAATCACCACCAACACTAGCTAATAATAATCATCAGTCATTACCACGAACACTAGCTATTTAATCATCATAGTCATAGTGTAGCACATCATCATCATCTTCAAACTCATTTCTAGCTAGCTAATCACTCCTGCTGCTCTCTCTCAGATAAAATAACATAAAACATGTATAGCACTCCTCCTTCATCAAGTTGGAGCATGCAGATGAACCTGTCTCCTAATCGTGGGCTGCGCTTTTGATCGCTGCCCCCTAGTACTTCTCTGCGATCATTCAAAATTTTGCTCCAGTCTTCCACTATTAAGCATTCCTCGCTATTAGAAATCCTGAATGCACTAAAGTGCAGTGTAGGATATCTTGGCCATAAGCTAACAATATTCATGGTACCTTTAGTCTCGATCCAATCAGGCACAACATTCATCGGGAGTCCCTGTTGAAGAACATCGTATAGTAACATACTTAGCAATGAAGTTTAGCTTAAAAAATAATGTATGCAAAAGATGAACTGAGGACAAATAGTAAAAATCTTACCATCTTTCCTAAATAGATGTGACCGTAGTTCAGTACAAACACTATTGGTCACACGTTTTCAGTACTAACATTTCTAAGTGCAGGAAGAAAATTTGTCTTGACAGTATCAAGATCCTGAAGCCATGAAACATAATGACTTAGCTCCTCGCAGTTTAGTTTAGCCCCGGGACAGTAGTATGTCCTGTCTACCAAGCGCTGGTCATGTTTGCTTGAACGGAAATAAGCTGACAATAGAAATTAGTTGTCAACTATTTTTGAATAAACAATATCAAAGACATAAATATGGTTAAGAAACTCACATAATGGTATAACTGGAGGCGTCTGCACATCGACCCAGATGTCGGTATTACCTTCAATATCATCTTCCGGACGAATATCAAAGGTGATAACCATATCAGGCTCAAATGCATAAGTCTTGCATAGTGCTCGCCAAGTTTTGCATCCAAAATAGGTGTAGTCGTCTTCGTTGTATAATTTTGCATGGAAAATATAACCATGCTCGGTCTTCAAGTAAACTTTCTTTACCTCCATAGTACGACTGAAACCTATCTTATCCAAGACAAAAACTCTTGCATGGCAGGGGATACGCTAGTAGAATAGTAAAAAAAATTAAATTATAAGTTGAAGCAAATGAAGGAGATGTCATGCTTAATTACGAAAAAAGACTTGCTGTTGTGACTTACTGTATCCACTTCGAAGTTCTCGTCCAACTTGATGCTGAAGCGCCTATCATCATCTAGGAAGATTCCGTCGCATAGGCCGCGCTCGTCTTCGCAGTACCTGCAAATACCGAAATCCTTTTCGTCGTCAGACATTTCCTATGTTCATAGTTGAAACATTAATTGAAAATCGATCGAAGACAACTACCAGGATACTCAACACACAAATCCGAGACACTCGATATTTCCTACATATTCCGGCACAAGTCATGCCAAAATTCACGAAAAAATCCGGCATGAACTTTGCTAAAATAGGACATATCGAGCGCCTGAAATTTGCTGGAACGGAAATGAATCAACACTCCAGCAAAACATAGGCCACTCGGAGATGTAACCTGCAAACATGACCGGCCACTTGGGCAAGCACATATCCTATTTGAGCAACACAAGATATACACTTCAAAATATCTTATAGGACTCATATTGACATGAATATTCAATAAGCAAAACCAAATCGTAAAATAAGTAAGTATTCAAATTAGCATGCATTCAATAAGCAAAAGTAAATCATCTCATGCGTCCGTACATCATCGAATATTATCACTAATACATCCCGAATAGTATCATACATATAACATCACTAATACAACTAAAACCCTAGCGCACGACGGGTATCGGCGCGGGCGGTGGACACCCACAGAGAAGGAACCATCACAGGATCATAGCTCTAGTGAGATCCCTGGAGAACCTGCCAGGTATTGGAGAACCTGTGCTCCAACGCAAACAAGTAGCGACGGACATGCGCGTCCTCCTCACTGACACGGTGACGCACCACCTCCGCGGGGTCCTCGAGCCTCTGGACCATCACTGGCCCACGCGACCGCCACCAAAGAAGGTTCGGGTCAACGATGGGCTGACTCCTCACCAAGCTGCGCCCCCGGTAGGTAGCGCCTCCCAGTACCACCCTGGCGGAGCCCAGTCCCGGACATGACCCACCTGGTGACGCAGGTGTCCTCTGCCGAACCGACGACGAGGATGCGGGATAGGCATCGTTGACGTCGATGCGGGAATAATTGCTTTAACTAAAAAAGTAAACTAGTTCTATTAATTTTCGTACTAAAAATAAAATAGTTGTATTAACTCAACTAGTTCAATTAAGCACTTACTATGAATAAAAATAAACTAGTTCAACTAGTTATATTAATTTTCTTACTAATTCTATTAAACACTTACTAAAAATAGTAAAAAAACTAGTTAGATGAACTCTAAAATTTAACCCTAACCGATGAACTCTAAAATTTAATGAACCCTAACTAATTTGATGAACTCTAAAATTTAACCCTAACTAATTTGATGAACTCTAAAATTTAACCCTAACTAATTTGATGAACTCTAAAATTTAACCCTAACTAATTTGATGAACTCTAAAATTTAACCCTAACTAATTCGATGAACTCTAAAACTAATTCTATTTAACAACTACTGCCATAATTAGCATCTAATTAGATGAACCCTAACTAATTAGATGAACTCTGAAATTTAACCCTAAGAACCCTAGCTAGGCAGAGGTAAGGGAGGAGGAGGAGGGCATGCTCACCTCTGGCGTCGGCAGAGTTAGGGAGAGGGGCACGCGGTGTCGAGGTCGGGGACGGGGTCAGGGTCGGGGCGGCGGGTGCACGACGGGCATGCTAGAAAACAAGTAGCGGTAGCGCGGTTCGACGTAGATCGCTACTACTATGTGTAGCCTATCGGCTAAGCCGTGGGAATTTTACTAGTAGCGCTTTTGTACTCGGACACGCTACTGCTATAACTGTATCTGTAGCGCGGTTTAAAACACCGCGTTGCTGCTAATTAGCACCAACGTGCGTTTTTAGCCCGCGCTACTGCTAATGTTCTATGTATAAGGTTTTCCCTAGTAGTGTGTGGAGCTCTTACTTAAACTCTGTTGAATAAGTTGAATTACAATTGCTTAGTGATTGAGAACATAGGTTGTTGAGTTTTAAGAGAATTCATTGTTTGAACCTTAACATGTGAATTGGTTGCTACTATAACATGAGAATTTTTATAATAAAGAATTGTTGTTATGATGCTAGAAAAAGTGATTGAAATTATCATTGATCAAACTTATGCCCTTTGCTAGCATTCACACTTCATAAATTATTTCTTTTATCATTTACCTACTCGAGGATGAGTAGGAATTAAGCTTGGAGATGCTGATACGTCTCCAACGTATCTATAATTTATGAAGTATTCATGCTGTTTTATTATCATTCTTGGATGTTTTACAATCATTTTATAGCAACTTTATATCATTTTTTGGGACTGACCTATTGACCCAGTGCCCAGTGCCAGTTGCTGTTTTTTTTCTTGTTTTTTACATCACGGGAAATAAATATCAAATGGAGTCCAAACACCGCGAAACTTTTTGGAGATTTTTTATGGACCAGAACACACAGGATGGGCCAGAGAAGCACCTGGGGGGTGCCCCGAGGGGGGCACAACCCACCAGGGCGTGCCTGGAGGCCCAGGCGCGCCCAGGTGGGTTGTGCCCACCTTGGTGGCCTCCCGCACCCTCTTTGAGAAATAAGTAAAGAAAAAGTGCAGCAAGGTATTTTTGAAATAATAGATCTGAAAACAATATGATAAAAGATAGACCCGGGGCCGTATATTTCACTAGTGGCCTCTCTCGAGAAAATAACATACAGTGGGTAAACAAATTACTGTTGGCCAATTGATAGAAGACCAAATAATTATGACGATATCCAAGGAATCACGTCCAAGATTAGTAGACCTCCTCATGCCTGCATCTACTACTATTACTCCACACATCGACCGCTATCCAACATGCATCTAGTGTATTTAGTTCATGGAGAAATGGAGTAATGCAATAAGAACGATGGCATGATGTAGACAAGATCTATTCATGTAGGAATAGACCCCATCTTTTTATCCTCAATAGCAACGATATGCGTGCCTTGCTACCCCTTGTGTCACTAGATGAGGACACCGCAAGATCGAACCCATCACAAAGCACTTCTTCCCATTGCAAAAAAAATCAATCTAGTTGGCCAAACCAAACCGAAGTTTCGGAGAAGAAATATGAGGTTATAATAATCATGCATATATATAAGAGATCAAAGAAGACTCAGATAATATTCATAGATAGATCTGATCATAAACTCGCAATTCATCGGATCCCAACAAACACACCACAAAAAGTCATTACATCAAATAGATCCCCAAGAACATCGATGAGAACATTGTATTCAGAATCAAAAAGAGAGAGAAGAAGCCATCTAACTACTGCCGACGGACCCATAGGTCTATGGTGAAGTATTCATGCATCATCAGAGGAGCACCAATGAGGATGATAAACCCCTCCGTGATCGTGTTCGCCTCCAGCAAGGTGCTGGAATAGGGATCTAGATTGGATCTCGTGGTTCTGGAACTTGCGGTGGCTGGAATTGTGTTTCGTCGACTCCCCTAGGATTTATATAATATTTGAGTATTTATAGAGCTGAGAGGCGGTGGAGAGGACTCCCGTGGGCCCCACCACCCACCTGGGTGCGCCAGGGGCTTCCGGCATGCCCTGGTGGGTTGTGGGCCTCACGGGACTCCCCTCAGGTGCTTCCTTGGCTCCCAAGTTGTCTTCTTGGTAGAAAAAAATCTTCAAAAAGTTTCGTGGCATTTGGACTTCGTTTGTATGGATATTCCGCGAAGTAAAAAACAAGCAAGAAACATCAACTGACACTTGGCACTATGTCAATAGGTTAGTCCCAAAAAATGATATAAAGTTGATATAAACTGAATATAAGACATCCAAGAATGATAATACAATAGCATGGAACAATAAAAAATTATAGATACGTTGGAGACGTATCAGTCGCCGTCGTAGTTGGTGTTGCCAGCCAGCGAGGCCATGAGGGGGATGTGAACGGCTGCGAAGATGAAGGGGTCATGGATCTTGCACCCGCTAGGGAAGAAACGCCACTTGCGGGGGGAAACAGCGTCGCCTCGCCGGTAATAAGAAAGCTAGTGTGAATCTGGAGAAAAAAGATCCAGCCAACCTTGCGGCAAAGAAGAAGGGCGTCGTACTTGTTTTTGAGATGGCTGTGTTGGAGTTCCTTCCTCGGGAAGCCAAACTACAAGAGCGGAGCAATGGCTGGCTTTTGCATTCAGACGAGCTAGTCACTCAGTCATCATCTCCACTGTAGGCGCATGTTCACTGGTGAGAATCTCTTCTCAAGGAAACCAGCAGGTACTCTTCATTTTCATATAGAGTCTCTATTTTGACTCAAAAGATTCACTTTTCCTGGGACGATTTCAACCCTCATGCTTTGTTTGGATGTCCGTATTGGAGAGCTCCGTAATTGATTTGGACTTCCAATTCACTAAGCAAACTGCAACGTCTCTCATGTTTCAAACCAAATCTTTTTTGGATGATAAAATATGGAATTGCATAGCTACATTGCCATGAAGATTATACCTTGTTATACATGACTCAAAAATGAAATCTGCTCACATGTGATGATACTTGAATGAATATGTAGCGGTATAAAATAATTAATATTCTAGAAATGAATCACAAAAACACAATTGGTCACACAATAAGAACAATAACTCTCTTACGATAACATAACACAAATTCTAAGTAATAATAATAAATACTGCAGAGACTCAAATATGATAATTCCAAACTATACAAACACTAGTTCATAGGTATGTAGGCTCAAATATGATAGTTCCAAATAGTACACGGACTCAAATGTGATAGTTCCAAACACTAGTTCATATATAGTTCCAACATTAAGAAAAACGAGTGGACAAATATTTCAAAAACCCTAACCGTATGGACGAGACAACGGGGATTGTACTAAGATACCATGCGATATACAAAGTCTTGCGGTAGAGTAAGATTGAAGGTGTCTGCCGTCTGGGCAAGGCCGCACAGACCTTTTGAGTCCTTCCACATTGGGCACTATGAATAAGAACCCTAACATCAAGCCGAGAAAAAAAATTATGCATCGTTATTCTGGTGCACATATTACGGATATGAACAGAGCATCAGCACAAAAGAAACACGTGCACCCTTATTTGAAGAAGGCTAAGCAGGATACATGCAATTTTTCCTGGATCTCATGCATTGCGTTCAACTCCATTGGGGTTTTCTCGACTATGGAGAGTGAGGAGAGCAATGACAAATGAACAGCGGCACTAATTGTTGCTGGTGCCGCTGCTTCGAGCAGTGAAATTGCAGTGACCAACGGGAGTACAAGTGAAAAGAGAGTAGATCTACAGGACGACAGCAGAAACCAAGAGCAAGAGTGGAGGAGAGGATAGGATGTACAAAGAAGTTCATACTTCTGTGGAGCAAGCTTAGTTGGGACCACAAAAATAAATGCCTTGTAAGTCGAAGGAAAAATATGTGCGGTGCCGGAGGAAGAAGAACTAAAAGAATTATAATGAGTGAGACAAAAAAACGTTTTTGTACAGTAAATTCGGAACAATGAAACTTGGCACGATTATTTTCGTTCCGCAAGTTTGGAGAACAAAACTGAAAAGTTAAATCAGAATCAGATAGAAAGAAAATCGAAAGGCAAGTTACATTACAAGTTTGGTATAACCCAACTTAAAATAAGATCTAATAGGTTGCGAGTAAGAATAAAATCAAATATGAGAACAATCATTGTAGTTCGAAGAATGCAATCGTTGTGGTATATGTAAGTTAAGAAGTAAGGACATAATGAGGATTCTATGGAAAATGGCATAATATGTCATATCACAATAATGACATGGAATAAAGAGTCATTGAATTTGCAGTACAAAGAACCATCAGATGAACTTCCGATGTGATAGAACATGAAGATGACGATAGTTGGGCGGATGTAAAATGAATTGAGATAGAAGATGATGAAATGAGGGCAATGAAGAAACCATATCACCGGAAAGGCATGGCATTGAAAACTATCCCCTTGTTTTAAGAATCTGATGATAGGAATATTTCATCAATTTTTCATTCCTTATGAGCGGAAACAAGTTTTTGGATCACGTGACACATCGACGGCTACAGACGTATGCGTTGGTGTGTGTCCCTGTGAATTTCACGGGATTTTCTAGTTTTCATCCCTTATCAGCGGAAACAAGTTTAGCTTTCGGATCACGATGCACATCGACAGCAGCGGACAGATGCACATGTGCGTGTCCCTGTGACCCCCCCCCCCCCCCCCCAATAAGCATGGTCTATGGGTTATCCTTAGCAAAATCCACAAATTCCGGTAGAAAGGAGATTTACCCTTGTATTGGGTAGATACATGTAAAAAGTCCATAGTTATGATCTGTATCCCAAATAGATTCCTTCAGACCTTCCACGAGGTAGTAGACAATACTATGTGTAGTCGAAATCGCCCAACAAATGATCGAGGATGCACACCGACTGGAGGTCACGTTTACCAGCCTAAAAAATTGTTACAAAATCCAGTCCATGTTAACACGCACAGTCCTATGTTTTCTTGTGTTCATGTTGTCCTATCGGTGGAGGGGATGATAGGCCGGGGCATGCTATATGGAGAAAATAATTTTTGTATAACATAAACCACATCGATGAACTAAATCTTGGTCAATCAAGCAACATATATATTTGGAGTGCTTGCTAGACATCACAATTAGAATGGGCAAACTTACCCCAAATCCTGATAAATCAAGCAACATATGTATTTTGAGTGCTAGCTAGCTGCAACAAAATACTACTACAGTAAATTGCTGCATACGCCCATTGGCATTGCAACTGAAAACCATCATTCCTTGGCAAAAAAGTACTAGTCCAGTTCAAACTGACTTAAGAGGTCAACATAGGACAATCAGTATGTTACGATCATGATCACATCTTGTCAATGCAAACGTCAAGAGACACCTCCTTGGATGCCCCAGAACCAACCAGATAAGTAGGCGGCACCATCAAGAAAGACGGCAGCTCCTCCACGGCCACCTCCCCAGGCCTCGTGCTGCTCGTCACTGGCTTCATGGCCAACAAAATGCTGCCTTCTACGCTGCTCGGTGGTGGCGGACCATTCGCCTGAAGCTTGATAGCATACTGCGGCCATGAGGATGCCTCAGCTCTGATGCACACCACAGACACGCCACCGAGCACACCCATGACCAAGAGGAACACGCTGTCGTCCCCTTGCCCATGGAGCAGGCACCGCGGCCGCGGCACCGACAGCCGGAGCTGGTGAACTTGGCCATAATGGACCTTGTGCACTGGCATTGCGTGCATGGCGATCAAGTGGCTGAGGAGCGCCTGTGGTGAACCGACGAAGCCACAACCAAGCTCCGTGCAGAAGCACGGCACGTGCGAGCACACACTTTGATGGTCGTCAAGCTCGTAGTAGGGGACGTAGCTCCCGCAGCCATCATGGTGGCACTTGACTGTCAAGGAAGAGATGAGGGCGTCCAATGACCGGACGTGGCCAAAGCCACTGCCGTGCTCACACGTCTGGCACAGTTTATAGGGGAGCCCGATGAGGCATTTGTAGCAAGCCAAGTGCCCGGCATTGCACTGCACAAAATTTTAACGATTACGAACATCCTCAGACCTCGAACAAATAGAACAATAAATTGATGGAGCATCTATCTATTATCTTATAATATTAAATACTAAAATCACAATACATGTCAAAAATAGAGAAATATGCTAGAAAAAAAGTGCAGCCAAGGGATCTCGACAATTAACTATTAACATGATAGATGAAAGAAATTACCCATCTGTGCCCTAATTATTTTTCCAAACAATAAACAAAGAAAGTTGCGGTCCATAAAAAAACGGTCACTACTCTGCTCTAAAGGTTACTGGTATCATTAACGCTTCTTGGATGCAAGTACTGTTGTCTATCATGCAATGAAAGGATAAACAGAAGTAAAAATATATTATATAAGATTAAAAAAAATAACATGGTCGGCAGGCTGAAGCATGATGCCCTCGCATTTGCGAGGGCCACCTTGCTAGTTGGTGAAAGAAAATAACCTCGAAGACAGGGGGCTTGATGGGGCGGGAGCACACGCTGCAATTAAGCAAACTCATGTCCATCGTTATGGTAACTTCTCTGGCATGCTTCACTTGGCCACTCCTGGATAGCTCCACCTGCGCCTTCTTGGCACTCCGATCGTCCTTCTCCATCATCAACAGCAAACCCCTGCGCCTTTCCACGGTGGTATCCGGAGGAATCTGCACACTGTCCATAATCTGCATAGAATTCATGGAGGCAAACACATCACAAGTGGGACCCACAATGACATAGAGATGTTTCTCCATGTAATTAAAAGAATACAGCCGTGGAAGTGAAATGAAGTGCGGGAACAAACTTGTGCTGAATGCGGTTCATCAGAAGGACCAGCAGACTGCAATTGCTCGCCACTTGTTGGAAAAATTATGTGTTCTGTCAAGGAACTGGGCGCTGCAACTGTAAAATCAATGTTAAAAGGGAATTGTTTTCAATTCATGAATCATTTACATGTATGCTGTAGATATTTGTACAAGGATAACAAATTCATGATAATACAATACCGAGTTCATATCATGTTACGTACATGTTGATCGGGACAAATCGTGCGAATTAAAGGGTGAAAATGTTTATGTAAAATCTGTATATAACCTGTAATATATAGAGAAGGATTATGTACCTGATGATTGAGCTGGTGTATCAAACACTAGATTGTCAACAATGGGCGAGCTTGATGTATTATGGGTTGTTCTGGCATTGCCAAGCTCTGCTAAAATGGGATGCTTGTTGTTATTCTGATCGGTGTCGGTGATTGCAAACTGATCGGCCAGAGCATCAGTATTTGAATCAGAATCAGAGCATTTTACTCCTTCAACAGTGTTACCATTTGGCATGTTATTAAGCACCGGAGCATAGACAGACTCTTCTAGACAACGTACCTATTTGAATCAGAACACACATATTAATTGTAGCAAACAAAATCGCAACTTAGGAAAAAGAAAAAAACACGTCTGAAAAAAGTAACTCGAATATAAATTTGCACACGTAGTAAACTTGATCGGTCATTAGATTGGTTAAATAAATGCTACATAAATAATTCATTGGCAGAATGTTGTTATGGGTCTTTTATTGCATGTAGCAGTATAGACTATATAGCATGACATTCTTTTGAAACAAGGCATACGTTCATATAATAACACATATTGTGTTTCAAATAAATAGTATATCACAATTCACTTACGGAATTTAGTGGTGCACAAGTAATTACCGGCAGGAAGCTACCAAAGGGATGTGCAACTACCCATTTGGATGTGAAGCAACCCATTTCCGTAGTGACAACACTCAAGCGTGGAAAGCCATCTGGAACTATGAGTGTAGGGTGTTTCACAAGATCGATAAAAATGACCTGCATCTCAATGACAATTATGGAAATAAATTTTGTAAATTAACATGTGACATCAGCTGAATCAACCAGTTTATTATAGCATAATAATGATAGTTTCCCTAAGTGTGGTTGGAATGTTCTTACACTCAGAATGTGCACACAGCCCTTCACATGGACATACAATCTATCCGATTTTTTGTAGTCCTTGATTCCTTTGAATAGGCAATCAGCAACCAAATTGCACCAATCCATCTGTTTGAGATTACCAACCTGTTGAGCAGCTCCCAGAAATGACCTGCTGACATTCACAGATGTATTTGGTGCTAGATAAATTGCAAGTATCGCCATCATAAAGGCTATGCAGAATGGTTCCTCCTCAGTTATGCTGCACATTTCTTCCGCCACTTCCTTCGTGTTCTTCCCTCTCGTATCCCAAGTGTAGTGTTCATAGAGAGCATCGTCGACATGGAGACCCTCTATAACTTTGATGGGTCCTGAAGGAATTCCAAGGACAAACTTCACAAGGGGCCTCACTGGAATTGATATGCCTCCGTCAAATTCTAGCTTCTCGGTGTCACAATTGAACTTATCCACCAGCCATAGGGTTAGATCTTTATCCATCTTAAAATCTTGCATTGACAAGATGCTCTCAAACCCAATTTTCATGACAAAACCTATATGCTTGTCACTAAGACATTTCATAAATGGCGGAAGTTGGTCAGGTGAACATCTATAATGCACATTGGTTTTGTCCTAAAAACAAGGAACAAGTGGATTAGCCAAAAATATTTATTATATTATTAAAAAAAAGACAAACTACTCATCATTTTCATCCGCATAAGCTAAAAATATTGAACTCATTGATTTTGATTGTAATGGTTGATTTAATTTCCAATTAAGGTTGCACAAAACTATTGGCACGTGCAAAATTTGTCATAGGACATGATGACATGAGCAGATAGAACCGTACTATAACGACATATAGGAAAGTTAGAAACTCTCAATTTACCTCAAAAAAATGTAGGAAGTCTATCTCCTACTGAAAGGTACAACCATTGTCAAACAGATTGCATGCAAGGAAAAAATACGTTGGCTTCCAGAAACGACTCTGACAGGAGAACAAGAGGCATATACGGATTCTTCCATCGAAAACATACGCAGACTATTCCATGCTAGAAAAACACATGGGCTCACATGGTCGTAAAAATTCGCAGAATTCTTTGGTCGGCAAGGCCGAAAACAAATCCCAGTATTGAGAAGGCTGGAATCTCAAGACCCCACATGCCAACCCAAGCTGCACCTAAATAAGCTTCACTTTGTTCTAATAAAAAAACTAAAGGACCTTCACTTTATTGGTATAGATCAGATTAGGAATAAATTTGTGATAACCAGTCAGGTACCTCTATTCTTGAATTGATATCACTCTGTCTTATTATCCTACTTCGATTTTTTATCTCGATGTCTACTGCGTATTTGCCTTATATATTATGGAAATGGTACAATTTAGACTGGAAATAGTCTTTTAAAATTCATATAGGTTCAACATAAATCAATCAAGTGAGCTAAATTCTGGATTATTTTTACAGAATGATCATTTATATTTATACAAGGAAAATCAACCTGAAACTAAAATGTGAGAATAACTATAGTAAAATAAAATCTGTGAATAAATTTGGCCCAAGAAAAACATATACGAGCCTATATGGATAACGACCAGCGGTGGACAAAAGTGGCAGAGAACCCATGGAAATAATAGCAAGGGAATGAATGAAAGTGGACCGGAAATATATAAACTTCACATGCAGGTGATCTAAGAAAAAATCTTACATGCAAGACATGCATGGAAACAGATAAGAATATGGTACATATCAATTTCAATGTGATTTGTGTGCGATTGCAAACAAACATGTCATACGAGAAACGAGAAGGAACCGCACGATGATAAACATAGAGGAAAAAATATGTCAAATATGCAATTTGTCATTTTCTGTTATTCTACATGTAGTGCTAATAAAATGGTAAATATGGAGAAAATAAATGTATATATGCAAAACCAAATTAGATGCAAGGCAGGCATGTTCCGGGCTAGCAAGATAGCAAATCGATTCCAGTATGATTCGTGTATGAGTTTTTATTTTGCAGGTTAATATGTGTACGAAGTTGTATCCTACAAGAAAACACAACCATGTTTAATGCATGCATCATGTAAACTATGCAAGAGCATTTTAGTTGTGCCAAAATATACAAGTCTTAGAAAAATAACATGGGCACAACAAACAGTGCTATGAGAGGAGCGAGTTAAAGGCGTGCGCTTTTAAAACTATTGATTGATGTATATATATCTGTAATTATAATTTCATGAATGAAGTATTTACGAAAGGTCTAATAATAATTGTACACCATATATGAATCCCTAATTGTTTGGCTTGAATAATATAGGTGCTAAGACTATACATCCACTCTCCAATTAAGTGAGCTAAGCTCCATTTCTCTCTCAGAGTTATATTTCCATAGAATGCCAAGTAGAAAAAACACGTGAAGCACGAGAAGAAAGTGACATAAATTGGGAGTGATGGAGAGAATGTTTCATCACAAAGTGATAGAAAAATATATATTATATAAGGTATGTAATTAGAAATTTAATTGTGATAAGATTATGGAAGTAAATTAAAAAGAACATAGACACAATCACAGAGAACAGTACAGATGGTGCGAGGGATTTTTTTTCATATATATACTAACAATAAGACTTCTTATTCAATAGCCATACAATACATTAGGATGCTATAGAGCGTCGAGATATATGTGGATGCATATAATTCTATATATACAAAACACCACTGCAGCACGTACACCGAGAAGGTGAGTGGACAACGTAGGTCTCCTGATTCAGATGCAAACTATCTATGCTTTTATTTTAATTATAGATGAACAATTTTAAAAATATTAATGGTAGGAAGAGGACACCAGTCACCAGGGAACAAGGACTGCAAGACGAGAACTTGGAGCACTGTATACTGATACAGATTAATTGAGGGCACGGTAGACAGATCTCAAAACATCGTGTATGAGAGATCCGAAAACAAGCAAGATCCGAAGAGGGGAAACAAGCAAGATCCAAAAACTGATAAAGTAAAACTGGGTATTGATACAGATTAATTGAAGGCGCGGTAGACAGATCCCAAAACATCGTGTTTGAGAGAGATCGAAGCCCATAAACAGCGATTCAAGTTTCAAAGCAGTGAAACAAGCAAGATCCGAAAACAGATAAAGTAAAACTGGGTATTGATACAGATTAATTGAAGACGCGGTGGACAGATCCCAAAACATCGTGTATGATAGAGATCGAAGCAAATAAACAGCGATTCAAGTTTCAAAGCAGTGAAACAAGCAAGATCCGAAAACAGATACTGAAACTAGACGAAATCCTCTGCTTACCGGCTGTGGATGAGCCCGAGTTAGGGTTTGAGACTCGGAGCAGATGATAACAAGGGGAAATCAATCCGGAAGAGAACTGAATTTCTCTGCAAATCACGAGAAATCAACAAGTAGGGCGAGTGATGGTGCCGCTCGCCCTACCCGCATGATATGTACTGGACTGGAGTGGAGGAGCGGGGGGAAGAAGAGCTGTGTTTTCCTTTCCTTAATAGCGAAGCCAAAGATGCAGGGCGGCGGCTCGGGTTTGGTACTCCAGCGTTCGTTCGGAGAGGAAAAGCCTTTGGGCATCGATCGAACGACTTTCCTAGGCCGAGCGTTTCTCCACTGACGGGCTTCTTTTGGGTCAGTCAATGGAGTCCCACTTCTAGCTCGGGGCATCCAGCCCACCATAAAGAAAAAAAAAACTCAACGCATCCCTACTGACCCATGCAGCTCAAGTGGGCAACAGCCGTACCCGGATTCTCAAAAATCTATGTGCACGGTGGAGTGGCAAAATCAATCGAATAAAGGTGCTGTTGGTGTTATCTGCAGCGAAGACCAGGGGCGTTTCCTCGGAGCGTTGGCTGTCGTCTTCAAGGGATGTCGGATCCTGAAACTGTTGAAGCTTTCGCATCTCGGGAACCAATAGTTTTGGCTGAAGACTTGCTGCTGCGGAAGATAACCATAGCTACTGACTGTCTGAGAGACTGAAAGTGACCACTGAGCTCAGGTCAACCGATCTACTGGGAGGGTATTACATGATTACAGAGTTAAGCTCCTGAAAAACATTCTTTCGGGCATGTGATATACGAGCTGCGTCGGGGTCCGTCTTAGGGTGTGTCCGTGCGGGTGTGTGTTAGTTGGCGTCGTGTGCAGGGGTGTAACCGCGTCGAGCGTGCGCGTAGTCATCGGGTGCGCGGGCCGTGGAGTGCGGGACTTGGCGAGTGAGTGAGTGGGTGTGTTGGGAGCACCGCGCGGGGCGTCCGTGCGCATGCATAAAACCCCTCTCCCTCCTATACATTGTGGCACGGTGTGTTGAGTTTTAGCTCAAGAAAAATTGTTGTAGCCGCGGCAGGCGTTCGTGCGCCAGAAATCCACCTTGTGCTCCCATTCTTCTTCATCCTCCTTTCGGTTTGTGTTAGAGAGAGAGTGAGTGCAACGAGGGAGTGCTATGGAATGGGCTCAACCCCAACATTTGGCATCAGAGCATCGGAGGAGATCCTGCTGGCGGCCATGTCGCTTGTCCTGCACGGCGCCGACGGTGGGGTGCGATGTCGCTACCCGCCCCGTAGCTGAGGCCGGTGAACTACATCTCCTGGGCGATCATGGCGGAGGCGATCCTTGATGCCTAGGGGCTATGAGGCGTGGTGGCTTGGGCAGACGACGCAGCGATCGACGCGGGAGTTGCTGCTTGGCGTGTTGTCGGAGGACGTGCTGATGCAGGTCGCGACGAACACGACGGAGAGACGTGTGGGACAGCCTCAAGGTCTGTTTCGTCAGCGCATATCGTGTGAAGGCAACGCGACTCTCCACCCTCCGCGGCGAGTTCGAACGGTTGCGGATGAACGACGGGGAGGAGCTCGATGCGTATGCCGGGAGGGTCAGCGGCATGGCGACAAGATACGCGGGTCTAAGGGTGACGCTCCACAACACGGCCATGGTGAAGAAGTTGCTAGACTCCGTGCCAGGCTGGCTTTACACCCGGTGGCCAGAATTGAGCAATTTTGCGATGTGGACTCGGTGCCGTTCAAGGAGGTTGTCGGGCGGCTGAAGGCGTTCGAGGAGCAGACGCGGCGGCGCGCCCAGAACAGCGGCGAACGCGAAGGTGATCAGCTCCTACTCATGGCGGCTCAGTGGGCGGCACGGTGGCATCAGGAAGGCGGCGGCTTCGACCACGACGAAGATGACAGTGGCAACACGACATCGGGCGATGGAGGAAAGCGTCGTGGCCGGTGCTACAATGACGGGCAGCATGGTCTGCACAAAGCCGAAGAAGGTGGAGACAGCAGAGCAAGCACTCGCCGCCGAGTCCGACGACGTCGGGCCGGTGCTCCTCTAGACCGTGTCTTAGGGGGTGAATGTTAGGGCTTAAGCCACAGTGAGCGCGGCTAGTGCGCGAGCTGGTCGAGCCGGACGCCGGTCTGAGCCGCTTCGAGGTCCGTGTCATGGTGTGTGCATGTGTCCGTGTGTGTGCGTGCGGGTGTGTGTTAGTTGGCGTCGTCCGCGAGGGTGTGACCGCGTAGGGCGCTGGATCCGGCCGCTCGAGCACGTGCATGCGCGTCGGGTGCGTGTGCCGTGGAGCGCGGGATGTGGCCAGTGAGTGAGTGGGTGCGTCGGGAGCGCGTCGTGGGGCGTCCGCGTGCGCATGCATAAAACCCCTCTCCCTCCTGTACATTGTGGCGCGGCGTGTTGAGTTCGAGCTCAAGAAAATTTGCCGTAGCTGCGGCGGGCGCTCGTAAGCCAGGAATCCACCATGTGCTCCATTTCTTCATCCTCCTTTCGATTTGTGCCAGAGAGAGGTGAGTGCGGCGAGGGAGGGCTAGGGCATGGGCTCAGCCCCGACACTAATCTTTGTATTGCCATGGATTATTTACTTAATAGAGCACGTTGTTTGGCTAAAACAGGGATTGACAACGTACATTGTTTCATAATAGTTGTTACTATCCTAGGGTTTTTATAACTGGGTAACTCGTACATCGTTGAGGTTATTCGTCTTCGATCATCCCCGATCCACAATGAGCACTGGGATCTAGCACGCACTTGGGCTGAATCAGTGGCTCGCCTTCCACCCGGCCATGGCATTACCGCTTTTCTTGGGCTCCCTCGGTGGTAGATCTGTTTGATGGCGACATCATCATCAAGGGGTTCCAGTAGCTTGGCAACAAGGAAAAAGAAGGGGAAAGACGGGATCAATCTGGAGACAACTATAAAGAATATGAAACTGAAGGAATATGAGCTGGATGTCATCTTCGTCAGGGAAGGAGGAAATTTTAGAACTCTCGAATGCAGGAAGGTGGTTGGCAGGACAAGGGTGAACACCATAAAACCATTCAGCATGGATGCGTTCAAGGACATAATGAGAAGTATGCATTGCGGCTCTCCTATGATCCGGATTCCGCGAGATGGACGACAATCTGTTCGTGGTGCAACACATTTGCCTACGAGATTGCAACTGGGTAATGCATCAGGGTCCCTTGATCTTTTGAGGGTTGATGGTTATGATAGAAGTATATGATGGCAAGGGGTCGTCCAGATACCATCAAGCTAGACCGGGCCTCTATGTGGCCACAGATTCACAACCTCCCAAACCTTTATAGATCCCAAACAATTGATGAGCAGCTGGTGACGAGCATTTGGGCAGGTCAAGAGTCGGGATATGAACCTATCAAGGGTATATGAGGGGACCTATGTGCGAGTCAAGGCCAAAATTATAGTTGCAGATCCAATACCACAATTTGCACCACTGATTTTGAATGAGAATGAGAGAATACTTCTGCCCATAAAATATGAAAATATAGACTTCTATGAAGTTTGTGGCATCATGGGACACATCAAGGAGGAATGTGGTCATGCACCAGAGAATATTGAGTATGGTTCATGGATGGTGGCAAAACACATAGGAACTTGTCAGGTAGCCAGGGCTTTGGTCATGGGTATTCATTTTCTCAGGCTGGGAGGGCCCCGATGAGGGATGTGCGAGGTAGGGGACGGGGTGCAGGCCGGGGAATCAATCCTCACGTCCCTAGGAAGCACACATCTGGATAGGCTGACAATTAAACTGAAGGATCAAAATGCTTGTGTAAATCTATTGTTAACATATAGCTATAGATAATATTAACATATCTCCGCAAAAAAAGATAATATTAACATATACCTGCATCGAGCTGACGCTAGATGTTCAACAATGGCCGAGCTTGTTGGGATAGGAGTTGTTATGGCAGTGCCATGCTCTGCTGAAATAGAATGTTTGTTGTTACTCTTATCAGTATCAGTGGTAGCGAAATGATTAGCAAGAGCATCATCATTTCTCTCAGAATCAGCACATTTTCCATCTTCGGTTATGTTGCCATTCAGCCTTTTAACAGGCACAGAAGCATAGACCAATTCTTCCAGGCGACGAAACTGTTGATGATTATACTTGTGAAGACGTTGCTGCTTAGATGTAATTTCACAAAAGTAATAAGCTTGACCAGTCATTAGATTTGGTAAATAAATGCTAGATCCACAACATGTAGAAATTACTTTTGCATGAGTATGTGATACATGACTGAAATGCCTGTTAAGTAGCAGTATGGAGCATGCCAATATTTTGAAACAAGGTATACATCTATACGATAACTTCTTGAATAGAAAACCACAGGAAATCACAACATGTTGATCATGCAAATTAAATTCTTTTCTCTTACCAAATCATCCAAATTAACAGAATTGAACTCAATTATCTATGTATGATGTTGACAACTTCAAAGATGACTAAAGGTCAGTACTAGCTTAGTGTTGGTAACAAGGAAAAGGGAGACCACAGTTAAGCACGAGGGCACATGTGGATCTATCATTCTCACCTCGGATCTCCCCTGTTCGTCCACGGAGTCCCCCTCGATCTGGACGCCTGCCACCGCGCCTCCAAATACATGTCCCTTACTGTTGTCAGCCGCAGGTTCCTGGGAGAACCACTGAGGAGGCGGAGACGATAGCCCAGCAGCCGCAGGAACGTGCACGCGCTGTGTAGAGGGCCGTGGTCACCCACAGAGGAGGGAGCTCGACCTCATCGTCGGAGTCGGTGTTGCCGGCTGGCCAACGAGGCCATGAGGGGGACGTGAATGGCTGCGGAGACGAAGGGGTAGAAGCGCGGCTTGTGGGGGAACATCGCCTCGCCTGTAATCAGCAAGCTAGTGTGAATCTGGATAAAAATGATCCAGCCAACCTTGCGGCAAAGAAGTAGGGCAGCGTACTTGTTTTTGAGATGGCTGGATTGGAGTTCCTTCCTCAGGAAGCCAAACTACAAGAGCGGAGCAATGGCTGACTTTTGTGTTCAGACAGCCGGTCACTCACTCATAATCTCCACTGCAGGAGCATGTCCGCTGGTCAGAATCTCTTCTCAAGGAAACCGGCAGGAACTCCATGACTATGATTATTATTATTAGCTAGTGTTGTTGGTGATGATATGATGCAAAAGTTTTCATATTAATATGATGATTAGATAGCTACACAATGACTATGATGATTATCATGATGATTTGTTATTATGGTCATGATTAGTTATTATATCATAGGTGGAAGGAACGTGGATTAGATTCATGTGGATGGATCAAAAGTGACCAAAAGTTGAATTAGTAGGATCATCATCCTAATTCAACTTTTGATTCATCCAAATCTTATATCTTATATTTACTAACTGGAGGCACCATACTGAAAGAATAATGAAGCGTCTCAACTCCCGTAACATGGGAGCCCGCGGTTATTTATTGATTGGACGAGAAGTATCTTGCGATCATGTACATGGTGCGGTTGAGGAAGATCTCCAACTGTCGAGATAGATTACAACGAGAGAGGTAGAGATAGAAAGATAAACATGAAGGGATACAAGCGTGTAGCACAAGGCTATCTCTAACTATTATGTTATAGTATTTCTAACACTCCCCCTTAATCACAACTGCACCAACTTGAGATTACGACAAAATTCTTCAAAACCTTTTGTAGGTAAGGCCTTTGTAAACCCATCTGCAAGTTGATCCTTTGAAGGAATGAACCGGACATCCAATTGCTTGTTCTCAACTCGTTCTCTGACAAAGTGAAAATCTATCTCAATATGCTTTGTCCTGGCATGAAAAACTGGGTTAGCAGTAAGATACGTTGCACCAAGGTTGTCACACCATAAACAAGGACCATAAAATTTGGACCATAAAATATAGCAAACCCACCAGTCGACCTTCTATCATCTAGGCAAGCAGCCCAATCCACATCAGAAAATGCACTTATAAGGGTAGACGATGACTTCCTGAATGTGAGCCCAACAGTCAACGTATTCTTGACATACCTCAAGATTCTCTTAGCTGTCGTGCAATGAGTGGTAGTAGGTGCATGAAGAAACTGACAAACGTTGTTAACTGCAAAGGAGATGTCAGGTTGAGTAAGAGTCAAGTACTGAAGACCACCAACTAAACTTCTGTAACTAGTGATATCCTCATGATACAAAGGTTCTCCATCTGTCAGAGACAAACATTCCGAAGTGGAAAGTGGTGTTGGTGAGGGTTTGCAGTTTTGCATGCCAATTCTATTCAACAACTCAGTTGCATACTTATCCTGAGATAGATGAAGACCATCACTGTTTTTCTTTACTTCAATACCCAAGAAGAAATGTAAGTCTCCCAAATCCTTGAGAGCAAACTTAGAACTCAAATTCTTGAGCAGTTTGGTTATTGCCTCATTAGATGAGCTAGTGACAATAATATAATCCACATATATAAGAACAAACACAGATATTTGTGACTTGGTAAAGATAAACAGTGAGGTGTCAGATTTTGATGGAACAAACCCAAGTGCTTGAAGCTTCATACTGAGCCTAAAGTACCATGCTCTGGGGGCTTGCTTCAGACCATATAATGCTTTATCCAGCTTGCATATGTGAAAGGGTTTATTTTTGTCTTCAAAACAAGGAGGTTGTTTCATGTATACCTCTTCTTCCAGAACACCATGGAGAAATGCGTTCTCTACATCTAACTGTCTAAGGCTCCATCCCCTAGACACAGCAATTGACAACACAAGGAGAATGGTTGCAGCTTTAACAACAGGACTAAATGTGTCCTCATAGTCTAACCCATACCTTTGCTTGAAACCTTTTTTTTGAATATGTACTGCAAGGCAACAGCCTCACAACTCTTTATTGAAAACAACAAAGTAACAAAGTCCTATTACAAGTCCATACAAGTAAAGAAAAGAGGAAGACAGAAAAACTTACATACTTACAACCCAAGCAGGGCAAAGAAAACACTACCTAAGGGAGGTTAGAGATCCAAGTGAGAAGGCTATCCTTGTATTTACATTTTACCCTATGAGAAAGAAGGGTAATGTCATGGATAAAGTTATGTCTCCATGCTCTGAAAGAAGGTGTCTCATTCCTGAAAACTTTGCCATTCCTCAAGATCCAAATGTTCCAAGCTGCTGTAAAGACCACTTCAGTGAAGAAAGAATGCCCAAAATCCTTCCTAGCCTTTACTGCCATGTTGTATGTTGTCATCCCAGGCTGTGGGTCCCAGATAATCTGCAAGTAATTCCAGACTCTAACGCTAAAATTACAAGAGAAGAACAAATGTGCACGATCTTCATGGATCAGATATGGACATAGGACACAAGTATGATCTTCCACATGCCAATGCCTCCTGACTTTGCTTGAAACCTTTTGCAACGAGTCTAGCCTTGTAGCGATCTACAGTGCCATCAGATTTCCTTTTAATCTGATACACCCACTTGCAATCAATTAAGTTTCTGCCTTGTTGTGGTGGAACCAAGTGCCACGTCTTATTCATCATTCATGCCACCTTCCACCTATCATCACCAAGGGCATCCATTAGAGTTTTAGGTTCACCTGTCATACAAGATAATCCGTATTTGGAGAAGTTTTTATAATTAACTCGGGTAGAAACCCCCTTTTGTAGACGTGTGCGGAGTTCCACAGGATGTGCTGCATGTTGGTCGGGCCCAGAGGATCCTGGCGTGGAAGAATCACCCGTTTCCCCCATAGCGTCCGCGCCAGGAGATGCCACGCCCGATCCTGAGGCGGTCAGGGAATGCGTAGGCCAGGCAGCCACGCCCGATCCCGAGGCGGTCGGGGAACGCGTAGGTGAGGCAGTGTCGGGCGCAGGCGAGGCAGTGTTGGGCACATGCAATGTAGTGGTGGGCCCTGATGAGGCAGGCGCGGGCCCTGTTGAGACAGGCGCGCTCACCCGCCCCGACGATTGGTGCGGCGCGCTGTCCCCTGCCGGGTGCGCGCCAGGGACCGATCCTGAGGTGGATTGGGATGCCGCCTGCAGCGGAACAGATCCCGAGGGGGATCTACCTCGTGACGCGTGGTTTCCTGGAGGGGGGCACATAAAATGACCTCCTGTTGTGGTGTTTTGCACTCTTTGATCATCATTAATTGTTCCTGCAGCAATAGACTTTGGCATAATATAATGATTAGTCACAAAAGAGTCAGAACTATTATTTGTACCCTCGTGATCAATACCGGTAAGGGATGGAGGTAAGAGAAGTATCTCTTGACGAAGGAGAGCACCGACATTGGGATGACGATTTTCGAACGGAAATTTGGTCTCATCAAAAACAACATCTCTTGAGATATAGACACAGCCATTAGCAACATCAAGGCACTTAACATCTTTGTGTTGAGCGCTGTAGCCAATAAAGATGCATTGCTTGGAGCAGAACATTAGCTTGTGGTTATTGTAAGGGCGTAGGTTTGGCCAGCATGCGTAACCAAAAACACAAAGAGGAGCATAGTCTAGTTTGATATGAAGAAGACGTTCTGTAGGGGTTTCATTGTTGATGATACGACTTGGTAAGATATTGATGAGGTGAACTGCGGTTAAGAAGGCTTCACCCCAGAATTTTAACGGCATAGATGCAGCGGCAAGGAGTGAGAGACCAACATCAACGATGTGTCGATGCTTGCGTTCAGCGGACCCGTTTTGTTAGTGTGCGTGAGGACATGAGACATGGTGAGAAATTCCTATCTTTTGAAAGAAAGAGTTGAGTTTCTCATACTCACCACCCCAGTCTGATTGCATGGCTATAATTTTACAGTCAAATTTTCTTTCAACAAGAGCTTGAAAGTAATGAAAAACTTGGAAGACATCAGATCACTTTTTAAGAAGATAGATCCAAGTATATTTACTGTAATCATCGATGAAGCTCACATAGTAAGTGTGTCTACCAACAGAGGAAGGGGCTGGGCCCCATACATCAGAAAATATTAATTGCAATGGTTTAACAGACACACTAGTTGAAACAGGATATGGCAACTGATGACTTTTTGCTCTTTGGCAAGAGTCACAAATAGTTTCACAATTATGCTCACCAACAAACGGGAGATTATTATTACTAAGAACTTGAGGAACAATAGAAAACGAAGGGTGGCCTAGGCGATTATGCCACCTTTCTGAAGAGACTCTAATGGCTCCGAAGGCTCGTTTATTGAACTTGCAAAGTGTAGGAATTAATGGGTAGAGACCGTCCACGCATCTACCGCGATAGAGAACCCTCCTCGTGGCCTGATCCTTTATCAAAAAGAAAAAAGGATGAAACTCAATGAAGAGACCCTTGTCAAGAGTAATTCTATGAACTGAAGCAAGATGTTTTGATGCATGAGGAACAAGTAGAACATCATTGAGACGAATATCACGATGAGGGGTTTTAATAATAGATTGACCAATGTGACTTATCATCATACCTTGACCATTTGCCGCGGTGTAGATTTGATCATGGCCATGATACTTCTCTTGCATGGTCATCCTCTCCATGTCCGGGGTGATATACTCGGTGGCGCCCGTATCTGCATACCAATTGGTGTCCACTCCATAGGACATATCTGCAGCTGCTGCAACTTTCTTCTTCTTTTCTTCATAGCGCCAGCGACAATCTTTTGCTATGTGGTTAGTTTTTTTTACAAATTTGACATTTTCCCTCATACTCATCATAACCTTGAAAGCTGTTGCCGCCGCCATAGTTTCCACCATAGCCACCACGCTGATGCCCCTGATTGTTGTTGTAGAAGGGACATCCGTGGTGGTTGTTGTTGTTGTTGTAGAAGAAACTGCTGCCACCATTGTTGTAGTTGCCGTTGGCGTTGCCGCCACCACCATTGTTGTTGCTGCCACCACCACCATTGGTGGGTTTGGGCGAGCCACGATTATTGCCCTTGTCGCCGCCACCACGATTCCTCGCAGCCATATTGGCCGAGGACTTGAAGCGTCCTGCTCCAGAGTCGTGGAAGAGCTTGACTCGCTGGTCGAAGTTCAACACCATGGCAAACGGCTCGTCAATGGAGATCGGTTCGGTGCGGACGTCGAGGCCTGATATTCCATATCTAGCCCTGCGACGATGAAGGAAAGCAGCTCTTCTTCTCCGATGCCCCTCCCTGCAGCTGCAAGTTCATCTGAAAGCGATCTCATGTAGCCAAAATAATCAGCAGCAGATTGGGAACCTTCGTGGGCATTGGTCAGGGAGATTCTGAGGTTGTTTGCGCGGGATTTGGATTGGGAGGCAAACATGGTGGAGAGTGCTGTCCAGATCGCACGGGATGTCTTCATCGAGGCGACTTGCACAAAGATTTCTTTGGAAAGGTTTCTTGTTGACAAAAGCTCTCTACTAAAACTAATTTAGTTGTGTCTTTATCTAAACAGCCCCTAGCTTTTATTTTCGTGTTCTTTACTTTCTTGCAAGCTTACCCAAAAACACCTACAAAGTACTTCTAGTTTCATACTTGTTCTAGGTAAACCGAACGTCAAGCATGCGTAGAGTTGTATCGGTGGTCGATAGAACTTGAGGGAATATTTGTTCTACCTTTAGCTCCTCGTTGGGTTCGACACTCTTACTTATCGAAAGAGGCTACAATTGATCCCCTATAGTTGTGGGTTATCAACCATGCCTAGTGGTAGCTTCACATTGGGTTTAGAAAGTGAAATCTTTTAAGGCTCGACAATCACAATATTGGTCATACAAGCAATTCACGAATAATTAGTATAAGGAAGAAAACTTTCACATGCAAATACACTATATGGAAATCTTTTATGATTGTGAGTTCCCATCAAAATATTATATGCCAGAATTGTTGACGTTGGACAAGAAAGACAACATAATGGTTTATGTTTGTTCATATTCATATAGAAGTTATATTGTCATAGATCCTTCAACATGTGGTGCTTGCCCCCCCATCTTTGCTAGCCAAAAATTCCGCACCAAGTAGAGATACTACTTATGCATCCAAAAACCCTTAAATCCAAATCTTATTTTCAAGAGTCCACCATAACTACCTAGGGATTGAATAATATCCTCCAAGTAAGTTGTCATCGGTGAAATAAGGCAATAAAAATATCTTCTAAAAGTGTTAGATCATTTAGTGTAAGAGAAAATTGAGCGTTGTACAAACTTGTGATGGCAAAGAATAAAAGCGACAGACTGCATAATAAAGGTTGCTATCATAAGGGGCAATATATCGTGACGTTCTTTTGTGTTCAGACAGCCGGTCACTCACTCATAATCTCCACTGCAGGAGCATGTCCGCTGGTCAGAATCTCTTCTCAAGGAAACCGGCAGGAACTCCATGACTATGATTATTATTATTAGCTAGTGTTGGTGGTGATTAGATAGCTACACTATGACTATGATGATTATATAGTGTTGGTGGTAATGGTTATGATGATTATTAGCTAGTGTTGTTGGTGATGATATGATGCAAACGTTTTCATATTAATATGATGATTAGATAGCTACACAATGACTATGATGATTATCATGATGATTTGTTATTATGGTCATGATTAGTTATTATATCATAGGTGGAAGGAACGTGGATTAGATTCATATGGATGGATCAAAAGTGACCAAAAGTTGAATTAGTAGGATCGTCATCCTAATTCAACTTTTGATTCATCCAAATCTTATATCTTATATTTACTAATTGGAGGCACCATACCGAAAGAATAATGAAGCGTCTCAACTCCCGTAACATGGGAGCCCGCGGTTATTTATTGATTGGACGAGAAGTATCTTGCGATCATGTACATGGTGCGGTTGAGGAAGATCTCCAACTGTGGAGATAGATTACAACGAGAGAGGTAGAGATAGAAAGATAAACATGAAGGATACAAGCGTGTAGCACAAGGCTATCTCTAACTATTATGTTATAGTATTTCTAACACTCCCCCTTAATCACAACTGCACCAACTTGAGATTACGACAAAATTCTTCAAAACCTTTTGTAGGTAAGGCCTTTGTAAACCCATCTGCAAGCTGATCCTTTGAAGGAATGAACCGGACATCCAATTGCTTTTTCGCAACTCGTTCTCTGACAAAGTGAAAATCTATCTCAATATGCTTTGTCCTAGCATGAAAAACTGGGTTAGCAGTAAGATACGTTGCACCAAGGTTGTCACACCATAAACAAGGAGGGTGCACTTCCGGAATATGGAGTTCTTTCAACATTGGCTGAACCCAAATAACTTCAGCCGTTGCATTTGCCAAAGCTTTATATTCTGCTTCTGTACTTGACCTGGAGACTGTTGCCTGTTTCTTTGCACACCACGAGATTAAATTTGGACCATAAAATATAGCAAACCCACCAGTCGACCTTCTATCATCTAGGCAGGCAGCCCAATCCACATCAGAAAATGCACTTATAAGGGTAGACGATGGCTTTCTGAATGTGAGCCCAACAGTCAACGTATTCTTGACATACCTCAAGATTCTCTTAGCTGTCGTCCAATGAGTGGTAGTAGGTGCATGAAGAAACTGACAAACTTTGTTAACTGCAAAGGAGATGTCAGGTCGAGTAAGAGTCAAGTACTGAAGACCACCAACTAAACTTCTGTAACTAGTGATATCCTCATGATACAAAGGTTCTCCATCTGTCAGAGACAAACATTCCGAAGTGGAAAGTGGTGTTGGTGAGGGTTTGCAGTTTTGCATGCCAATTCTATTCAACAACTCAGTTGCATACTTATCCTGAGATAGATGAAGACCATCACTGTTTTTCTTTACTTCAATACCCAAGAAGAAATGTAAGTCTCCCAAATCCTTGAGAGCAAACTTAGAACTCAAATTCTTGAGCAGTTTGGTTATTGCCTCATTAGATGAGCTAGTGACAATAATATAATCCACATATATAAGAACAAACATAGATATTTGTGACTTGGTAAAGATAAACAGTGAGGTGTCAGATTTTGATGGAACAAACCCAAGTGCTTGAAGCTTCATACTGAGCCTGAAGTACCATGCTCTGGGGGCTTGCTTCAGACCATATAATGCTTTATCTAGCTTGCATATGTGAAAGGGTTTATTTTTTTCTTCAAAACAAGGAGGTTGTTTCATGTATACCTCTTCTTCCAGAACACCATGGAGAAATGCGTTCTCTACATCTAACTGTCTAAGGCTCCATCCCCTAGACACAGCAATTGACAACACAAGGAGAATGGTTGCAGCTTTAACAACAGGACTAAATGTGTCCTCATAGTCTAACCCATACCTTTGCTTGAAACCTTTTTTTTGAATATGTACTGCAAGGCAACAGCCTCAAAACTCTTTATTGAAAACAACAAAGTAACAAAGTCCTATTACAAGTCCATACAAGTAAAGGAAAGAGGAAGACAGAAAAACTTACATACTTACAACCCAAGCAGGGCAAAGAAAACACTACCTAAGGGAGGTTAGAGATCCAAGTGAGAAGGCTATCCTTGTATTTACATTTTACCCTATGAGAAAGAAGGGTAATGTCATGGATAAAGTTATGTCTCCATGCTCTGAAAGAAGGTGTCTCATTCCTGAAAACTTTGCCATCCTCAAGATCCAAATGTTCCAAGCTGCTGTAAAGACCACTTCAGTGAAGAAAGAATGCCCAAAATCCTTCCTAGCCTTTACTGCCATGTTGTATGTTGTCATCCCAGGCTGTGGGTCCCAGATAATCTGCAAGTAATTCCAGACTCTAACGCTAAAATTACAAGAGAAGAACAAATGTGCACGATCTTCATGGATCAGATATGGACATAGGACACAAGTATGATCTTCCACATGCCAATGCCTCCTGACTTTGCTTGAAACCTTTTGCAACGAGTCTGGCCTTGTAGCGATCTACAGTGCCATCGGATTTCCTTTTAATCTGATACACCCACTTGCAATCAATTAGGTTTCTGCCTTGTTGTGGTGGAACCAAGTGCCACGTCTTATTCATCATTCATGGCACATTAATTGAAAATCGATCGAAGACAACTACCAAGATAACACACAAATCCGGGACACTCAAAATTTCCTACATATTCTGGCACAAGTCATGCCAAAATTCACGGAAAAATCCGGCATGACCTTTGCTAAAATAGGACATATCGAGCGCCTGAAATTTGCCGGAACGGAAATGAATCAACACTCCAGCAAAACATAGGCCACTCGGAGGTGTAACCTGTAAACATGACCGGCCACTTGGGCAAGCACATATCCTATTTGAGCAACACAAGATATACACTTCAAAATATCTTATAGGACTCATATTGACATGAGTATTCAATAAGCAAAACCAAATCGTAAAATAAGTAAGTATTCAAATTAGCATGCATTCAGTAAGCAAAAGTAAATCATCTCATGCATCCGTACATCATCGAATATTATCACTAACACATCCCGAATAGTATCATACATATAACATCACTAATACAACTAAAACCCTAGCGCACGACGGGTATCGGCGCGGGCGGTGGACACCCACAGAGAAGGAACCATCACAGGATCATAGCTCTAGTGAGATCCCTCGAGAACCTGCCAAGTATTGGAGAACCTGTGCTCCAACGCAAACAAGTAGCGACGGACGTGCGCGTCCTCCTCACTGACATGGTGACGCACCACCTCCGCGGGGTCCTTGAGCCTCTGGACCGTCACTGGCCCACGCGACCGCCACCAAAGAAGGTTCGGGTCAACGACGGGCTGACTCCTCACCAAGCTGCGCCCCCGGTAGGTAGCGCCTCCCAGTACCACCCCGGCGGAGCCCAGTCCCGGACATGACCCACCTGGTGACGCAGGTGTCCTCTGTCGACTCGACGACGAGGATGCGGGATAGGCATCATCGACGTCGATGCGGGAATAGTTGCTTTAACTAAAAAAGTAAACTAGTTCTATTAATTTTCGTACTAAAAATAAAATAGTTGTATTAACTCAACTAGTTCAATTAAGCACTTACTATGAATAAAAATAAACTAGTTTTTACTAAAAATAAACTAGTTCAACTAGTTATATTAATTTTCTTACTAATTCTATTAAACACTTACTAAAAACAGTAAAAAAAACTAGTTAGATGAACTCTAAAATTTAACCCTAACCGATGAACTCTAAAATTTAATGAACCCTAACTAATTTGATGAACTCTAAAATTTAACCCTAACTAATTTGATGAACTCTAAAATTTAACCCTAACTAATTTGATGAACTCTAAAATTTAACCCTAACTAATTTGATGAACTCTAAAATTTAACCCTAACTAATTCGACGACTCTAAAACTAATTCTATTTAACAACTACTGCCATAATTAGCATCTAATTTGATGAACCCTAACTAATTAGATGAACTCTGAAATTTAACCCTAAGAAACCTAGCTAGGCAGAGGTAAGGGAGGAGGAGGAGGGCGTGCTCACCTCTGGCGCCGACAGAGTTAGGGAGAGGGGCACACGGTGTCGAGGTCGGGGACGGGGTCGGGGTCGGGGTGGAGGGCGCACGACGGAGGGCGGCGATGTAGGGGGCGCATCGAGGTCGGGGCCGGGCCGGTGTCGAGGTCGCGGTCGGGGGCGGGGGCGGCGTCGAAGGTGTGCGGAGAGGGACGGGTCGCGCGTGGTGGCCGACGGCGATGCGGGGCGGCGACAGCGGAGGAGTAGGGATTTGGGGGAAGTGGCCGTGGGGGAAGAACGAACCGCGCGGTTAAGTTAGAAGTAGCAGTAGCGCGTTCCAGGAAGTGCGCTTCTGCTATGGTAGCTATAGCGCGTTTCTTAACAAGCGCTACTACTATTCCTTCTCTTTTTTATTTGCTTTCCATTTAATTTTATTTTCGTTAGCAGTAGCGCCTTTGTTCGTAAATGCATTGCTACAAAACAAGTAGCGGTAGCGCGGTTCTACGTAGATCGCTACTACTATGTGTAGCCTATCGGCTAAGCCGTGGGAATTTTAGTAGTAGCGCTTTTGTACCCGGGCACGCTACTGCTATAACTGTATCTGTAGCGCGGTTTAAAACACCGCGCTGCTGCTAATTAGCACCAACGTGCGTTTTTAGCCCGCGCTACTGCTAATGTTCTGTGTATAAGGTTTTCCCTAGTAGTGTGTGGAGCTCTTACTTAAACTCTGTTGAATAAGTTGAATTACAATTGCTTAGTGATTGAGAACATAGGTTGTTGAGTTTCAAGAGAATTCATTGTTTGAACCTTAACATGTGAATTGGTTGCTACTATAACATGATAATTTTTATAATAAAGAATTGTTTTTATGATGCTAGAAAAAGTGATTGAAATTATCATTGATCAAACTTATGCCCTTTGCTAGCATTCACACTTCATAAATTATTTCTTTTATCATTTACCTACTCGAGGATGAGTAGGAATTAAGCTTGGGGATGCTGATACGTCTCCAACGTATCTATAATTTATGAAGTACTCATGCTGTTTTATTATCATTCTTGGATGTTTTACAATCATTTTATAGCAACTTTATATCATTTTTTGGGACTGACCTATTGACCCAGTGCCCAGTGCCAGTTGCTGTTTTTTTGCTTGTTTTTTACATCGTGGGAAATAAATATCAAATGGAGTCCAAACACCGCGAAACTTTTTGGAGATTTTTTATGGACCAGAACACACAGGATGGGCCAGAGAAGCACCTGGGGGGGGGTGCCCTGAGGGGGGCACAACCCACCAGGGCGTGCCTGGAGGCCCAGGCGCGCCCAGGTGGGTTGTGCCCACCTTGGTGGCCTCCCGCACCCTCTTTGAGAAATAAGTAAAGAAAAAGTGCAGCAAGGTATTTTTGAAATAATAGATCTGAAAACAATATGATAAAAGATAGACCCGGGGGCCGTATATTTCACTAGTGGCCTCTCTCGAGAAAATAACATACAGTGGGTAAACAAATTACTGTTGGCCAATTGATAGAAGACCAAATAATTATGACGATATCCAAGGAATCACGTCCAATATTTGTAGACCGCCTCATGCCTGCATCTACTACTATTACTCCACACATCGACCGCTATCCAACATGCATCTAGTGTATTTAGTTCATGGAGAAATGGAGTAATGCAATAAGAATGATGGCATGATGTAGACAAGATCTATTCATGTAGGAATAGACCCCATCTTTTTATCCTTAATAGCAACGATATGCGTGCCTTGCTACCCCTTCTGTCACTAGATGAGGACACCGCAAGATCGAACCCATCACAAAGCACTTCTTCCCATTGCAAAAAAAAAAATCAATCTAGTTGACCAAACCAAACCGAAGTTTCGGAGAAGAAATATGAGGTTATAATAATCATGCATATATATATAAGAGATCAAAGAAGACTCAGATAATATTCATAGATAGATCTGATCATAAACTCACAATTCATCGGATCCCAACAAACACACCACAAAAAGTCATTACATCAAATAGATCCCCAAGAACATCGATGAGAACATTGTATTCAGAATCAAAAATAGAGAGAAGAAGCCATCTAACTACTGCCGATGGACCCATAGGTCTATGGTGAAGTATTCACGCATCATCAAAGGAGCACCAATGAGGATGATAAACCCCTCCGTGATCGTGTTCGCCTCCAGCAAGGTGCTGGAATAGGGATCTAGATTGGATCTCGTGGTTCTGGAACTTGCGGTGGCTGGAATTGTGTTTCGTCGACTCCCCTAGGATTTATATAATATTTGAGTATTTATAGAGCTGAGAGGCGGTGGAGAGGACTCCCGTGGGCCCCACCACCCACCTGGGCGCGCCAGGGGCTTCCGGCGTGCCCTGGTGGGTCGGGACTCCCCTTAGGTGCTTCCTTGGCTCCCAAGTTGTCTTCTTGGTAGAAAAAAATCTTCAAAAAGTTTCGTGGCATTTGGACTTCGTTTGTATGGATCTTCTGCGAAGAAAAAAACAAGCAAGAAACATCAACTGACACTTGGCACTATGTCAATAGGTTAGTCCCAAAAAATGATATAAAGTTGATATAAACTGAATATAAGACATCCAAGAATGATAATACAATAGCATGGAACAATAAAAAAATTATAAATACGATTGGAGACGTATCAGTCACCGTCGTAGTTGGTGTTGCCGGCCAGCGAGGCCATGAGGGGGATGTGAACGGCTGCGAAGATGAAGGGGTCATGGATCTTGCACCCGCTAGGGAAGAAATGCCACTTGCGGGGGGAAACAGCATCGCCTTGCCGGTAATAAGAAAGCTAGTGTGAATCTGGAGAAAAAAGATCCAGCCAACCTTGCGGCAAAGAAGAAGGGCGTCGTACTTGTTTTTGAGATGGCTGTGTTGGAGTTCCTTCCTCGGGAAGCCAAACTACAAGAGCGGAGCAATGGCTGGCTTTTTCATTCAGACGAGCTAGTCACTCAGTCATCATCTCCACTGTAGGCGCATGTTCACTGGTGAGAATCTCTTCTCAAGGAAACCAGCAGGAACTCTTCATTTTCATATAGAGTCTCTATTTTGACTCAAAAGATTCACTTTTCCTGGGACGATTTCAACCCTCATGCTTTGTTTGGATGTCCGTATTGGAGAGCTCCGTAATTGATTTGGACTTCCAATTCACTAAGCAAACTGCAACGTCTCTCATGTTTCAAACCAAATCTTTTTTGGATGATAAAATATGGAATTGCATAGCTACATTGCCATGAAGATTATACCTTGTTATACATGACTCAAAAATGAAATCTGCTCACATGTGATGATACTTGAATGAATACGTAGCGGTATAAAATAATTAATATTCTAGAAATGAATCACAAAAACACAATTGGTCACACAATAAGAACAATAACTCTCTTACGATAACATAACACAAATTCTAAGTAATAATAATAAATACTGCAGAGACTCAAATATGATAATTCCAAACTATACAAACACTAGTTCATAGGTATGTAGGCTCAAATATGATAGTTCCAAATAGTACACGGACTCAAATGTGATGGTTTCAAACACTAGTTCATATATAGTTCCAACATTAAGAAAAACGAGTGGACAAATATTTCAAAAACCCTAACCATATGGACGAGACAACGGGGATTGTACTAAGATACCATGCGATATACAAAGTCTTGCGGTAGAGTAAGATTGAAGGTGTCTGCCGTCTGGGCAAGGCCGCACAGACCTTTTGAGTCCTTCCACATTGGGCACTATGAATAAGAACCCTAACATCAAGCCGAGAAAAAAATTATGCATCGTTATTCCGGTGCATGTATTACGGATATGAACAGAGCATCAGCACAAAAGAAACACGTGCACCCTTATTTGAAGAAGGCTAAGCAGGATACATGCAATTTTTCCTGGATCTCATGCATTGCGTTCAACTCCATTGGGGTTTTCTCGACTATGGAGAGTGAGGAGAGCAATGACAAATGAACAGCGGCACTAATTGTTGCTGGTGCCGCTGCTTCGAGCAGTGAAATTGCAGTGACCAACGGGAGTACAAGTGAAAAGAGAGTAGATCTACAGGACGACAGCAGAAACCAAGCAAGAGTGGAGGAGAGGATAGGATGTACAAAGAAGTTCATACTTCTGTGGAGCAAGCTTAGTTGGGACCACAAAAATAAATGCCTTGTAAGTCAAAGGAAAAATATGTGCGGTGCCGGAGGAAGAAGAACTAAAAGAATTATAATGAGTGAGACAAAAAAACGTTTTTGTACAGTAAGTTTAGAACAATGAAAGTTGGCACGATTATTTTGTTCCGCAAGTTTGGGAGTACAAAACTGAAAAGTTAAATCAGAATCAGATAGAAAAAAATCGAAAGGCAAGTTACATTACAAGTTTGGTATAACCCAACTTAAGGAAATAAGATCTAATAGGTTGCGAGTAAGAATAAAATCAAATATAAGAACAATCATTGTAGTTCGAAGAATGCAATCGTTGTGGTATATGTAAGTTAAGAAGTAAGGACATAATGAGGATTCTATGGAAAATGGCATAATATGTCGTATCACAATAATGACATGGAATAAAGAGTCACTGAATTTGCAGTACAAAGAACCATCAGATGAACTTCCGATGTGATAGAACATGAAGATGACGATAGTTGGGCGGATGTAAAATGAATTGAGATAGAAGATGATGAAATGAGGGCAATGAAGAAACCATATCACCGGAAAGGCATGGCATTGAAAACTATCCCCTTGTTTTAAGAATCTGATGATAGGAATATTTCATCAATTTTTCATCCTTATGAGCGGAAACAAGTTTTTGGATCACGCGACACATCGACGGCTACAGACGTATGCGTTGGTGTGTGTCCCTGTGAATTTCACGGGTTTTTCTAGTTTTCATCCCTTATCAGCGAAAACAAGTTTAGCTTTCGGATCACGATGCACATCGACAGCAGCGGACAGATGCACATGTGCGTGTCGCTGTGAACCCCCCCCCCCCCCCCCCCCCAATAAGCATGGTCTATGGGTTATCCTTAGCAAAATCCACAAATTCCGGTAGAAAGGAGATTACCCTTGTATTGGGTAGATACATGTAAAAAGTCCATAGTTATGATCTGTATCCCAAATAGATTCCTTCAGACCTTCCACGAGGTAGTAGACAATACTATGTGTAGTCGAAATCGCCCAACAAATGATCGAGGATGCACGCCTACTGGAGGTCACGTTTAGCAGCCTAAAAAATTGTTACGAAATCCAGTCCATGTTAACATGCACAGTCCTATGTTTTCTTGTGTTCAAGTTGTCCTATCGGTGGAGGGGATGATAGGCTGGGGCATGCTATATGGAGAAAATAATTTTTGTATAACATAAACCACACCGATGAACTAAATCTTGGTCAATCAAGCAACATATATATTTGGAGTGCTTGCTAGACATCACAATTAGAATGGGCAAACTTACTCCAAATCCTGATAAATCAAGCAACATATGTATTTTGAGTGCTAGCTAGCTGCAACAAAATACTACTACAGTAAATTGCTGCATACGCCCATTGGCATTGCAACTGAAAACCATCATTCCTTGGCAAAAAAGTACTAGTCCAGTTCAAACTGACTTAAGAGGTCAACATAGGACAATCAGTATGTTACGATCATGATCACATCTTGTCAATGCAAACGTCAAGAGACACCTCCTTGGATGCCCCAGAACCAACCAGATAAGTAGGCGGCACCATCAAGAAAGACGGCAGCTCCTCCATGGCCACCTCCCCAGGCCTCGTGCTGCTCGTCACTGGCTTCATGGCCAACAAAATGCTGCCTTCTACGCCGCTCGGTGGTGGCGGACCATTCGCCTGAAGCTTGATAGCGTACTGCGGCCATGAGGATGCCTCAGCTCTGATGCACACCACAGACACGCCACCGAGCACGCCCATGACCAAGAGGAACACGCTGTCGTCCCCTTGCCCATGGAGCAGGCACCGCGACCGCGGCACCGACAGCCGGAGCTGGTGAACTTGGCCATAATGGACCTTGTGCACTGGCATTGCGTGCATGGCGATCAAGTGGTTGAGGAGCGCCTGTGGTGAACCGACGAAGCCACAGCCAAGCTCCATGCAGAAGCACGGCATGTGCGAGCACACACTTTGATGGTCGTCAAGCTCGTAGTAGGGGACGTAGCTCCCGCAGCCATCATGGTGGCACTTGACTGTCAAGGAAGAGATGAGGGCGTCCAATGACCGGACGTGGCCAAAGCCACTGCCGTGCTCACACGACTGGCACAGTTTATAGGGGAGCTCGATGAGGCATTTGTAGCAAGCCAAGTGCCCGGCATTGCACTGCACAAAATTTTAACAATTACGAACATCCTCAGACCTCGAACAAATAGAACAATAAATTGATGGAGCATCTATCTATTATCTTATAATATTAAATACTAAAATCACAATACATGTCAAAAATAGAGAAATATGCTAGAAAAAAAGTGCAGCCAAGGGATCTCGACAATTAACTATTAACATGATAGATTTAAGAAATTACCCATCTGTGCCCTAATTATTTTTCCAAACAATAAACAAAGAAAGTTGCGGTCCATAAAAAAACGGTCACTACTCTGCTCTAAAGGTTACTGGTATCATTAACGCTTCTTGGATGCAAGTACTGTTGCCTATCATGCAATGAAAGGATAAACAGAAGTAAAAATATATTATATAAGATTAAAAAAATAACATGGTCGGCAGGCTGAAGCATGATGCCCTTGCATTTGCGAGGGCCACCTTGCTAGTTGGTGAAAGAAAGTAACCTCGAAGACAGGCGGCTTGATGGGGCGGGAGCACACGCTGCAATTAAGCAAACTCATGTCCATCGTTATGGTAACTTCTCTGGCTTGCTTCACTTGGCCACTCCTGGATAGCTCCACCTGCGCCTTCTTGGCGCTCCGATCATCCTTCTCCATCATCAACAGCAAACCCCTGCGCCTTTCCACGGTGGTATCCGGAGGAATCTGCACACTGTCCATAATCTGCATAGAATTCATGGAGGCAAACACATCACAAGTGGGACCCACAACGACATAGAGATGTTTCTCCATGTAATTAAAAGAATACAGCCGTGGAAGTGAAATGAAGTGCGGGAACAAACTTGTGCTGAATGCGGTTCATCAGAAGGACCAGCAGACTGCAATTGCTCACCACTTGTTGGAAAAATTATGTGTTCTGTCAAGGAACTGGGCGCTGCAACTGTAAAATCATTGTTAAAAGGGAATTGTTTTCAATTCATGAATCATTTACATGTATGCTGTAGATATTTGTACAAGGATAACAAATTCATGATAATACAATACCGAGTTCATATCATGTTACGTACATGTTGATCGGGACAAATCGTGCGAATTAAGGGGTGAAAATGTTTATGTAAAATCTGTATATAACCTGCGATATATAGAGAAGGATTATGTACCTGATGATTGAGCTGGTGTATCAAACACTAGATTGTCAACAATGGGCGAGCTTGATGTATTATGGGTTGTTCTGGCATTGCCAAGCTCTGCTAAAATGGGATGCTTGTTGTTATTCTGATCGGTGTCGGTGATTGCAAACTGATCGGCCAGAGCATCAGTATTTGAATCAGAATCAGAGCATTTTACTCCTTCAACAGTGTTACCATTTGGCATGTTATTAAGCACCGGAGCATAGACAGACTCTTCTATACAACGTACCTATTTGAATCAGAACACACATATTAATTGTAGCAAACAAAATCGCAACTTAGGAAAAAGAAAAAAACACGTCTGAAAAAAGTAACTCGAATATAAATTTGCACACGTAGTAAACTTGATCGGTCATTAGATTGGTTAAATAAATGCTACATAAATAATTCATTGGCAGAATGTTGTTATGGGTCTTTTATTGCATGTAGCAGTATAGACTATATAGCATGACATTCTTTTGAAACAAGGCATACGTTCATATAATAACACATATTGTGTTTCAAATAAATAGTATATCACAATTTGCTTACGGAATTTAGTGGTGCACAAGTAATTACCGGCAGGAAGCTACCAAAGGGATGTGCAGCTACCCATTTGGATGTGAAGCAACCCATTTCCGTAGTGACAACACTCAAGCGTGGAAAGCCATCTGGAACTATGAGTGTAGGGTGTTTCACAAGATCGATAAAAATGACCTGCATCTCAATGACAATTATGGAAATAAATTTTGTAAATTAACATGTGACATCAGCTGAACCAACCAGTTTATTATAGCATAATAATGATAGTTTCCCTAAGTGTGCTTGGAATGTTCTTACACTCAGAATGTGCACACAGCCCTTCACATGGACATACAATCTATCCGATTTTTTGTAGTCCTTGATTCCTTTGAATAGGCAATCAGCAACCAAATTGCACCAATCCATCTGTTTGAGATTACCAACCTGTTGAGCAGCTCCCAGAAATGACCTGCTGACATTCACAGATGTATTTGGTGCTAGATAAATTGCAAGTATCGCCATCATAAAGGCTATGCAGAATGGTTCCTCCTCAGTTATGCTGCACATTTCTTCCGCCACTTCCTTCGCGTTCTTCCCTCTCGTATCCCAAGTGTAGTGTTCATAGAGAGCATCGTCGACATGGAGACCCTCTATAACTTTGATGGGTCCTGAAGGAATTCCAAGGACAAACTTCACAAGGGGCCTCACTGGAATTGATATGCCTCCGTCAAATTCTAGCTTCTCGGTGTCACAATTGAACTTATCCACCAGCCATAGGGTTAGATCTTCATCCATCTTAAAATCTTGCATTGACAAGATGCTCTCAAACCCAATTTTCATGACAAAACCTATCTGCTTGTCACTAAGACATTTCATAAACGGCGGAAGTTGGTCAGGTGAACATCTATAATGCACATTGGTTTTGTCCTAAAAAACAAGGAACAAGTGGATTAGCCAAAAATATTTATTATATTATTAAAAAAGACAAACTACTCATCATTTTCATCCGCATAAGCTAAAAATATTGAACTCATTGATTTTGATTGTAATGGTTGATTGAATTTCCAATTAAGGTTACACAAAACTATTGGCACGTGCAAAATTTGTCATAGGACATGATGACATGAGCAGATAGAACCGTACTATAACGACATATAGGAAAGTTAGAAACTCTCAATTTACCTCAAAAAATGTAGGAAGTCTATCTCCTACTGAAAGGTACAACCATTGTCAAACAGATTGCATGCAAGGAAAAAATACGTTGGCTTCCAGAAACGACTCTGACGGGAGTACAAGAGGCATATACAGATTCTTCCATCGAAAACATACGCAGACTATTCCATGCTAGAAAAACACATGGGCTCACATGGTCGTAAAAATTCGCAGAATTCTTTGGTCGGCAAGGCCGAAAACAAATCCCAGTATTGAAAAGGCTGGAATCTCAAGACCCCACATACCAACCCAAGCTGCACCTAAATAAGCTTCACTTTGTTCTAATAAAAAAAACTAAAGGACCTTCACTTTATTGGTATAGATCAGATTAGGAATAAATTTGTGATAACCAGTCAGGTACCTCTATTCTTGAATTGATATCACTCTGTCTTATTATCCTACTTCGATTTTTTATCTCGATGTCTACTGCGTATTTGCCTTATATATTATGGAAATGGTACAATTTAGACTGGAAATAGTCTTTTAAAATTCATATAAGTTCAACATAAATCAATCAAGTGAGCTAAATTCTGGATTAGTTTTTACAGAATGATCATTTATATTTATACAAGGAAAATCAACCTGAAACTAAAATGTGAGAATAACTATAGTAAAATAAAATCTGTGAATAAATTTGGCCCAAGAAAAACATATACGAGCCTATATGGATAACGACCAGCGGTGGACAAAAGTGGCAGAGAACCCATGGAAATAATAGCAAGGGAATGAATGAAGTGGACCGGAAATATATAAACTTCACATGCAGGTGATCTAAGAAAAAATCTTACATGCAAGACATGCATGGAAACAGATAAGAATATGGTACATATCAATTTCAATGTGATTTGTGTGCGATTGGAAACAAACATGTCATACGAGAAACGAGAAGGAACCGCACAATGATAAACATAGAGGAAAAAATATGTCAAATATGCAATTTGTCATTTTCTGTTATTCTAGATATATATGTTGATGCAAAACAGCACCGATGAATACAAAATCAGTTATAAGCATGAGATGATGTTTTTACAATTCATATGAATTTAGACTGATAATTAATTTTGCTTAGATGGCCAAGTGGCATGGTAAGACCATGAGATGATGTTTTTACAATTCCACATGGGCTAAATAATTATCTGATCTGTGAATTATATGCTAGGTCCGAGATTAAATAATGTATGCTCATGAGATCCTGACATACTGACTGAGATTAAATTCGCATGACAATCGGGCACGACAGACCACTAATCCGGAGCTGCCCAAGTATATACGTGAATAGAAAAGGAGTTGGCATGCAAGTGATGACATAACTGCCAATGTAAAAAGGAAACTTATACTGCTGCTTTGCTTCGTGCTTGCTTTCCCAGATCATGTATTAAGTTAGCATTTGATGGATTTCAACGTATCAAATCTATAGTCATAAATACATCAATTTTTATTCTGTAGACAACGATTTGCATGTCTAATTTAATTATGAAAATCAACATAAAAAGTAAAGTTATTTCCATAGCATGCTTTTAAATTTACAAAACTAGACTTCAGAATATATGAAAATTCAAACGAAACTTAAATCCTAAATGTAGAAACAAAATACAATGAAATGAAATGTTTGACGAGTAGGACACGTAGGTCAATTATTCATTTGGCAGTCATACCTATAGTGCTAATAAAATGGTAAATATGGAGAAAATAAATGTATATATGCAAAACCAAATTAGATGCAAGGCAGGCATGTTCCGGGCTAGCAAGATAGCAAATCGATTCCAGTATGATTGGTGTATGAGTTTTTATTTTGCAGGTTAATATGTGTATGAAGTTGTATCCTACAAGAAAAAACAACCATGTTTAATACATGCCTCATGTAAACTATGCAAGAGCATTTTAGTTGTGCCAAAATATACAAGTCTTAGAACAATAACATGGGCACAACAAACAGTGCTATGAGAGGAGCGAGTTAAAGGCGTGCGCTTTTAAAACTATTGATTGATGTATACATATCTGTAATTATAATTTTCATGAATGAAGTATTTACGAAAGGTCTAATAATAATTGTACACCATATATGAATCCCTAATTGTTTGGATTGAATAATATAGGTGCTAAGACTATACATCCACTCTCCAATTAAGTGAGCTAAGCTCCATTTCTCTCTCAGAGTTATATTTCCATAGAACGCCAAGTAGAAAAAACACGTGAAGCACGAGAAGAAAGTGACATAAATTGGGAGTGATGGAGAGAATGTTTCATCACAAAGTGATAGAAAAATATATATTATATAAGGTATGTAATTAGAAATTTAATTGTGATAAGATTATGGAAGTAAATTAAAAAGAACATAGACACAATCACAGAGAACAGTACAGATGGTGCGAGGGATTTTTTTTCATATATATACTAACAATAAGACTTCTTATTCAATAGCCATGCAATACATTAGGATGCTATAGAGCGTCGAGATATATGTGGATGCATATAATTCTATATATACAAAACACCACTGCAGCACGTACACCGAGAAGGTGAGTGGACAACGTAGGTCTCCTGATTCAGATGCAAACTATCTATGCTTTTATTTTAATTATAGATGAACAATTTTAAAAATATTAATGGTAGGAAGAGGACACCAGTCACCAGGGAACAAGGACTGCAAGACGAGAACTTGGAGCACTGTATATACGTCTGTTCTCACATACCAAGCAGCGACTTGAGTGTTGTCTGTAATTTGTCATTACTTGCCCTTAATTAAATATTTGCAATCAAAGTGCAATCGTGTTTTTACAAGATGTATACATTGACTATATTGAGACATTATGTGATACCATATTTTTGAAAGAAAAAATCTTAAACATAAAAGTATGTATGAAACCGAGCCGTGCAAAGGCTCGGTCTCCCTGATAGTTTCGAACTGAATAAAACATGATGATAATGGAGGGATGCCAACCCCTCGCAAAAAAAGAAGGGGAGGAGGGGATTCCAGCAATGTACCCTCCCGGAAGATCCAATTGGTAGATTACTATAAGCATCCATGACACTCCCCCGTCTTTGGATCTGTTCCTACTTGGATTAGCAGCCCTGGAACAGGAAACCGTGAAGCTGTTAGTAATCTTCGAAAGATAGTCGAAAGTAACACTGGGAACTCATAAAGATTAATTGAAGGCACGGTAGACAGATCCCAAAACATTGTATATGAGAGAGATCGAAGCAGTTTTGAAAGATCTCTCTCATATAAAATGCTTTATAGTACTCGATGTTCTATATTCATATATGAGAGAGATCTCTCACGTGCACGGCCCGAAGCAGCTTTGACCAAGAAGGTGGGTGGACAACGGAGGTCTCCTGATTCAGATGCAAACTATATATCTATGCTTCTATTTCAATTATTGATGAACAAATTTACAAATATTAATGGTAGGAAGAGGACACGAGGGAACAAGGACTGCAAGAGAACTTGGAGAACTGTATATAAGTCTATGTTCTCACATACCAAGCAGCGACTTGAGTGTTGTCTGTAATTTGTCAATACTTGCCCTTACTTAAATATTTGCAATCAAAGTGAAATCAAGTTTTCACAAGATGTATACATTGACTATATTGAGAATTTATGTGATACCATATTTTCAAAAGAAAAAAAAATACTAAATATAACAACATGTATGAAACCTAGCCGCGCAAGCGCGGTCTCCCTGGTAGTTTTGAACTGAATAAAACATGATGATAATGGAGGGATGCCAAGCCCTCGCAACAAAAGAAGGGGAGGGGGCATTCCAGCAATGTACCTTCCCGGAAGATCCAATTGGTAGATTACTATAACTATCCATGACACTGCCCCTCTTCGGATCGGTTCCTACTGGAATTAGCAAGCCTGGAACGGAAAACCGTGAAACTGTTAGTAATCTTGGGAAGATAGCCACAAGTAAAACTGGGTACTGATACAGATTAATTGAAGGCACGGTAGACAGATCTCAAAACATCGTGTATGAGAGATCCGAAAACAAGCAAGATCCGAAGAGGGGAAACAAGCAAGATCCAAAAACTGATAAAGTAAAACTGGGTATTGATACAGATTAATTGAAGGCGCGGTAGACAGATCCCAAAACATCGTGTTTGAGAGAGATCGAAGCCCATAAACAGCGATTCAAGTTTCAAAGCAGTGAAACAAGCAAGATCCGAAAACAGATAAAGTAAAACTGGGTATTGATACAGATTAATTGAAGACGCGGTGGACAGATCCCAAAACATCGTGTATGATAGAGATCGAAGCAAATAAACAGCGATTCAAGTTTCAAAGCAGTGAAACAAGCAAGATCCGAAAACAGATACTGAAACTAGACGAAATCCTCTGCTTACCGGCTGTGGATGAGCCCGAGTTAGGGTTTGAGACTCGGAGCAGATGATAACAAGGGGAAATCAATCCGGAAGAGAACTGAATTTCTCTGCAAATCACGAGAAATCAACAAGTAGGGCGAGTGATGGTGCCGCTCGCCCTACCCGCATGATATGTACTGGACTGGAGTGGAGGAGCGGGGGGAAGAAGAGCTGTGTTTTCCTTTCCTTAATAGCGAAGCCAAAGATGCAGGGCGGCGGCTCGGGTTTGGTACTCCAGCGTTCGTTCGGAGAGGAAAAGCCTTTGGGCATCGATCGAACGACTTTCCTAGGCCGAGCGTTTCTCCACTGACGGGCTTCTTTTGGGTCAGTCAATGGAGTCCCACTTCTAGCTCGGGGCATCCAGCCCACCATAAAGAAAAAAAAAACTCAACGCATCCCTACTGACCCATGCAGCTCAAGTGGGCAACAGCCGTACCCGGATTCTCAAAAATCTATGTGCACGGTGGAGTGGCAAAATCAATCGAATAAAGGTGCTGTTGGTGTTATCTGCAGCGAAGACCAGGGGCGTTTCCTCGGAGCGTTGGCTGTCGTCTTCAAGGGATGTCGGATCCTGAAACTGTTGAAGCTTTCGCATCTCGGGAACCAATAGTTTTGGCTGAAGACTTGCTGCTGCGGAAGATAACCATAGCTACTGACTGTCTGAGAGACTGAAAGTGACCACTGAGCTCAGGTCAACCGATCTACTGGGAGGGTATTACATGATTACAGAGTTAAACTCCTGAAAAACAATCTTTCGGGCATGTGATATACGAGCTGCGTCGGGGTCCGTCTTAGGGTGCGTGCGTGCAGGTGTGTGTTAGTTGGCGTCGTGTGCAGGGGTGTAACCGCGTCGAGCGTGCGCGTACGCGTCGGGTGCGCGGGCCGTGGAGCGCGGGACTTGGCGAGTGAGTGAGTGGGTGTGTTGGGAGCACCGCGTGGGGCGTCCGTGCGCATGCATAAAACCCCTCTCCCTCCTATACATTGTGGCACGGTGTGTTGAGTTTTAGCTCAAGAAAAATTGTTGTAGCCGCGGCAGGCGTTCGTGCGCCAGAAATCCACCGTGTGCTCCCATTCTTCTTCATCCTCCTTTCGGTTTGTGTTAGAGAGAGAGTGAGTGCAACGAGGGAGGGCTATGGAATGGGCTCAACCCCAACATTTGGCATCAGCACGGCGCCGACGGTGGGGGTGCGATGTCGCTACCCGCCCCGTAGCTGAGGCCGGTGAACTACATCTCCTGGGCGATCATGGCGGAGGCGATCCTTGATGCCTAGGGGCTATGAGGCGTGGTGGCTTGGGCAGACGACGCAGCGATCGACGCGGGAGTTGCTGCTTGGCGTGTTGTCGGAGGACGTGCTGATGCAGGTCGCGACGAACACGACGGAGAGACGTGTGGGACAGCCTCAAGGTCTGTTTCGTCAGCGCATATCGTGTGAAGGCAACGCGACTCTCCACCCTCCGCGGCGAGTTCGAACGGTTGCGGATGAACGACGGGGAGGAGCTCGATGCGTACGCCGGGAGGGTCAGCGGCATGGCGACAAGATACGCGGGTCTAAGGGTGACGCTCCACAACACGGCCATGGTGAAGAAGTTGCTAGACTCCGTGCCAGGCTGGCTTTACACCCGGTGGCCAGAATTGAGCAATTTTGCGATGTGGACTCGGTGCCGTTCAAGGAGGTTGTCGGGCGGCTGAAGGCGTTCGAGGAGCAGACGCGGCGGCGCGCCCAGAACAGCGGCGAACGCGAAGGTGATCAGCTCCTACTCATGGCGGCTCAGTGGGCGGCACGGTGGCATCAGGAAGGCGGCGGCTTCGACCACGACGAAGATGACAGTGGCAACACGACATCGGGCGATGGAGGAAAGCGTCGTGGCCGGTGCTACAATGACGGGCAGCATGGTCTGCACAAAGCCGAAGAAGGTGGAGACAGCAAAGCAAGCACTCGCCGCCGAGTCCGACGACGTCGGGCCGGTGCTCCTCTAGACCGTGTCTTAGGGGGTGAATGTTAGGGCTTAAGCCACAGTGAGCGCAGCTAGTGCGCGAGCTGGTCGAGCCGGACGCCGGTCTGAGCCGCTTCGAGGTCCGTGTCATGGTGTGTGCATGTGTCCGTGTGTGTGCGTGCGGGTGTGTGTTAGTTGGCGTCGTCCGCGAGGGTGTGACCGCGTAGGGCGCTGGATCCGGCCGCTCGAGCGCGTGCATGCGCGTCGGGTGCGTGTGCCGTGGAGCGCGGGATGTGGCGAGTGAGTGAGTGGGTGCATCGGGAGCGCGTCGTGGGGCGTCCGCGTGCGCATGCATAAAACCCCTCTCCCTCCTGTACATTGTGGCGCGGCGTGTTGAGTTCGAGCTCAAGAAAATTTGCCGTAGCTGCGGCGGGCGCTCGTAAGCCAGGAATCCACCATGTGCTCCATTTCTTCATCCTCCTTTCGATTTGTGCCAGAGAGAGGTGAGTGCGGCGAGGGAGGGCTAGGGCATGGGCTCAGCCCCGACACTAATCTTTGTATTGCCATGGATTATTTACTTAATAGAGCACGTTGTTTGGCTAAAACAGGGATTGACAACGTACATTGTTTGATAATAGTTGTTACTATCCTAGGGTTTTTATAACTGGGTAACTCGTACATCGTTGAGGTTATTCGTCTTCGATCATCCCCGATCCACAATGAGCACTGGGATCTAGCACGCACTTGGGCTGAATCAGTGGCTCGCCTTCCACCCGGCCATGGCATTACCGCTTTTCTTGGGCTCCCTCGGTGGTAGATCTGTTTGATGGCGACATCATCATCAAGGGGTTCCAGTAGCTTGGCAACAAGGAAAAAGAAGGGGAAAGACGGGATCAATCTGGAGACAACTATAAAGAATATGAAACTGAAGGAATATGAGCTGGATGTCATCTTCGTCAGGGAAGGAGGAAATTTTAGAACTCTCGAATGCAGGAAGGTGGTTGGCAGGACAAGGGCGAACACCATAAAACCATTCAGCATGGATGCGTTCAAGGACATAATGAGAAGTATGCATTGCGGCTCTCCTATGATCCGGATTCCGCGAGATGGACGACAATCTGTTCGTGGTGCAACACATTTGCCTACGAGATTGCAACTGGGTAATGCATCAGGGTCCCTTGATCTTTTGAGGGTTGATGGTTATGATAGAAGTATATGATGGCAAGGGTCGTCCAGATACCATCAAGCTAGACCGGGCCTCTATGTGGCCACAGATTCACAACCTCCCAAACCTTTACAGATCCCAAACAATTGATGAGCAGCTGGTGACGAGCATTTGGGCAGGTCAAGAGTCGGGATATGAACCTATCAAGGGTATATGAGGGGACCTATGTGCGAGTCAAGGCCAAAATTATAGTTGCAGATCCAATACCACAATTTGCACCACTGATTTTGAATGAGAATGAGAGAATACTTCTGCCCATAAAATATGAAAATATAGACTTCTATGAAGTTTGTGGCATCATGGGACACATCAAGGAGGAATGTGGTCATGCACCAGAGAATATTGAGTATGGTTCATGGATGGTGGCAAAACACATAGGAACTTGTCAGGTAGCCAGGGCTTTGGTCATGGGTATTCATTTTCTCAGGCTGGGAGGGCCCCGATGAGGGATGTGCGAGGTAGGGGACGGGGTGCAGGCCGGGGAATCAATCCTCACGTCCCTAGGAAGCACACATCTGGATAGGCTGACAATTAAACTGAAGGATCAAAATGCTTGTTTAAATCTATTGTTAACATATAGCTATAGATAATATTAACATATCTCCGCAAAAAAAGATAATATTAACATATACCTGCATCGAGCTGACGCTAGATGTTCAACAATGGCCGAGCTTGTTGGGATAGGAGTTGTTATGGCAGTGCCATGCTCTGCTGAAATAGAATGTTTGTTGTTACTCTTATCAGTATCAGTGGTAGCGAAATGATTAGCAAGAGCATCATCATTTCTCTCAGAATCAGCACATTTTCCATCTTCGGTTATGTTGTCATTCAGCCTTTTAACAGGCACAGAAGCATAGACCAATTCTTCCAGGCGACGAAACTGTTGAAGATTATACTTGTGAAGACGTTGCTGCTTAGATGTAATTTCACAAAAGTAATAAGCTTGACCAGTCATTAGATTTGGTAAATAAATGCTAGATCCACAACATGTAGAAATTACTTTTGCATGAGTATGTGATACATGACTGAAATGCCTGTTAAGTAGCAGTATGGAGCATGCCAATATTTTGAAACAAGGTATACATCTATACGATAACTTCTTGAATAGAAAACCACAGGAAATCACAACATGTTGATCATGCAAATTAAATTCTTTTCTCTTACCAAATCATCCAAATTAATAGAATTGAACTCAATTATCTATGTATGATGTTGACAACTTCAAAGATGACTAAAGGTCAGTACTAGCTTAGTGTTGGTAACAAGGAAAAGGGAGACCACAGTTAAGCACGAGGGCACATGTGGATCTATCATTCTCACCTCGGATCTCCCCTGTTCATCCACGGAGTCCCCCTCGATCTGGACGCCTGCCACCGCGCCTCCAAATACATGTCCCTTGCTGTTGTCAGCCGCAGGTTCCTGGGAGAACCACTGAGGAGGCGGAGACGATACCCCAGCAGCCGCAGGAACGTGCACGCGGCTGTGTAGAGGGCTGTGGTCACCCACAGAGGAGGGAGCTCGACCTCATCGTCGGAGTCGGTGTTGCCGGCCGGCCAACGAGGCCATGAGGGGGACGTGAATGGCTGCGAAGACGAAGGGGTAGAAGCGCGGCTTGTGGGGGAACATCGCCTCGCCTATAATCAGCAAGCTAGTGTGAATCTGGATAAAAATGATCCAGCCAACCTTGCGGCAAAGAAGTAGGGCAGCGTACTTGTTTTTGAGATGGCTGGATTGGAGTTCCTTCCTCAGGAAGCCAAACTACAAGAGCGGAGCAATGGCTGACTTTTGTGTTCAGACAGCCGGTCACTCACTCATAATCTCCACTGCAGGAGCATGTCCGCTGGTCAGAATCTCTTCTCAAGGAAACCGGCAGGAACTCCATGACTATGATTATTATTATTAGCTAGTGTTGGTGGTGATTAGATAGCTACACTATGACTATGATGATTATATAGTGTTGGTGGTAATGGTTATGATGATTATTAGCTAGTGTTGTTGGTGATGATATGATGCAAAAGTTTTCATATTAATATGATGATTAGATAGCTACACAATGACTATGATGATTATCATGATGATTTGTTATTATGGTCATGATTAGTTATTATATCATAGGTGGAAGGAACGTGGATTAGATTCATGTGGATGGATCAAAAGTGACCAAAAGTTGAATTAGTAGGATCGTCATCCTAATTCAACTTTTGATTCATCCAGATCTTATATCTTATATTTACTAATTGGAGGCACCATACTGAAAGAATAATGAAGCGTCTCAACTCCCGTAACATGGGAGCCCGCGGTTATTTATTGATTGGACGAGAAGTATCTTGCGATCATGTACATGGTGCGGTTGAGGAAGATCTCCAACTGTCGAGATAGATTACAACGAGAGAGGTAGAGATAGAAAGATAAACATGAAGGGATACAAGCGTGTAGCACAAGGCTATCTCTAACTATTATGTTATAGTATTTCTAACACTCCCCCTTAATCACAACTGCACCAACTTGAGATTACGACAAAATTCTTCAAAACCTTTTGTAGGTAAGGCCTTTGTAAACCCATCTGCAAGCTGATCCTTTGAAGGAATGAACCGGACATCCAATTGCTTGTTCTCAACTCGTTCTCTGACAAAGTGAAAATCTATCTCAATATGCTTTGTCCTGGCATGAAAAACTGGGTTAGTAGTAAGATACGTTGCACCAAGGTTGTCACACCATAAACAAGGACCATAAAATTTGGACCATAAAATATAGCAAACCCACCAGTCGACCTTCTATCATCTAGGCAAGCAGCCCAATCCACATCAGAAAATGCACTTATAAGGGTAGACGATGACTTTCTGAATGTGAGCCCAACAGTCAACGTATTCTTGACATACCTCAAGATTCTCTTAGCTGTCGTCCAATGAGTGGTAGTAGGTGCATGAAGAAACTGACAAACTTTGTTAACTGCAAAGGAGATGTCAGGTCGAGTAAGAGTCAAGTACTGAAGACCACCAACTAAACTTCTGTAACTAGTGATATCCTCATGATACAAAGGTTCTCCATCTGTCAGAGACAAACATTCCGAAGTGGAAAGTGGTGTTGGTGAGGGTTTGCAGTTTTGCATGCCAGTTCTATTCAACAACTCAGTTGCATACTTATCCTGAGATAGATGAAGACCATCACTGTTTTTCTTTACTTCAATACCCAAGAAGAAATGTAAGTCTCCCAAATCCTTGAGAGCAAACTTAGAACTCAAATTCTTGAGCAGTTTGGTTATTGCCTCATTAGATGAGCTAGTGACAATAATATAATCCACATATATAAGAACAAACACAGATATTTGTGACTTGGTAAAGATAAACAGTGAGGTGTCAGATTTTGATGGAACAAACCCAAGTGCTTGAAGCTTCATACTGAGCCTAAAGTACCATGCTCTGGGGGCTTGCTTCAGACCATATAATGCTTTATCCAGCTTGCATATGTGAAAGGGTTTATTTTTGTCTTCAAAACAAGGAGGTTGTTTCATGTATACCTCTTCTTCCAGAACACCATGGAGAAATGCGTTCTCTACATCTAACTGTCTAAGGCTCCATCCCCTAGACACAGCAATTGACAACACAAGGAGAATGGTTGCAGCTTTAACAATAGGACTAAATGTGTCCTCATAGTCTAACCCATACCTTTGCTTGAAACCTTTTTTTGAATATGTACTGCAAGGCAACAGCCTCACAACTCTTTATTGAAAACAACAAAGTAACAAAGTCCTATTACAAGTCCATACAAGTAAAGGAAAGAGGAAGATAGAAAAACTTACATACTTACAACCCAAGCAGGGCAAAGAAAACACTACCTAAGGGAGGTTAGAGATCCAAGTGAGAAGGCTATCCTTGTATTTACATTTTACCCTATGAGAAAGAAGGGTAATGTCATGGATAAAGTTATGTCTCCATGCTCTGAAAGAAGGTGTCTCATTCCTGAAAACTTTGCCATTCCTCAAGATCCAAATGTTCCAAGCTGCTGTAAAGACCACTTCAGTGAAGAAAGAATGCCCAAAATCCTTCCTAGCCTTTACTGCCATGTTGTATGTTGTCATCCCAGGCTGTGGGTCGCAGATAATCTGCAAGTAATTCCAGACTCTAACGCTAAAATTACAAGAGAAGAACAAATGTGCACGATCTTCATGGATCAGATATGGACATAGGACACAAGTATGATCTTCCACATGCCAATGCCTCCTGACTTTGCTTGAAACCTTTTGCAACGAGTCTGGCCTTGTAGCGATCTACAGTGCCATCAGATTTCCTTTTAATCTGATACACCCACTTGCAATCAATTAAGTTTCTGCCTTGTTGTGGTGGAACCAAGTGCCACGTCTTATTCATCATTCATAGCCACCTTCCACCTATCATCACCAAGGGCATCCATTAGAGTTTTAGGTTCACCTGTCATACAAGATAATCCGTATTTGGAGAAGTTTTTATAATTAACTCGGGTAGAAACCCCCTTTTGTAGACGTGTGCGGAGTTCCACAGGATGTGCTGCATGTTGGTCGGGCCCAGAGGATCCTGGCGTGGAAGAATCACCCGTTTCCCCCATAGCGTCCGCGCCAGGAGATGCCACGCCCGATCCCGAGGCGGTCAGGGAACGCGTAGGCCAGGCAGCCACGCCCGATCCCGAGGCGGTCGGGGAACGCATAGGTGAGGCAGTGTCGGGCGCAGGCGAGGCAGTGTCGGGCACATGCAATGTAGTGGCGGGCCCTGATGAGGCAGGCACGGGCCCTGTTGAGATAGGCGCGCTCACCCGCCCCGACGATTGGTGCGGCGCGCTGTCACCTGCCGGGTGCGCGCGGTCGCTGTCACCTGCCGGGTGCGCGCCAGGGACCGATCCTGAGGTGGATTGGGATGCCGCCTGCAGCGGAATAGATCCCGAGGGGGATCTACCTCGTGACGCGTGGTTTCCTGGAGGGTGGCACATAAAATGACCTCCTGTTGTGGTGTTTTGCACTCTGCTTTGATCATCATTAATTGTTCCTACAGCAATAGACTTTGGCATAATATAATGATTAGTCACAAAAGAGTCAGAACTATTATTTGTACCCTCGTGATCAATACCGGTAAGGGATGGAGGTAAGAGAAGTATCTCTTGACGAAGGAGAGCACCGACATTGGGATGACGATTTTCGAACGGAATTTTGGTCTCATCAAAAACAACATCTCTTGAGATGTAGACACGGCCATTAGCAACATCAAGGCACTTAACATCTTTGTGTTGAGCGCTGTAGCCAATAAAGACGCATTGCTTGGAGCAGAACATTAGCTTGTGGTTATTGTAAGGGCGTAGGTTTGGCCAGCATGCGTAACCAAAAACACAAAGAGGAGCATAGTCTGGTTTGATATGAAGAAGACGTTCTTTAGGGGTTTCATTGTTGATGATACGACTTGGTAAGATATTGATGAGGTGAACTGCGGTTAAGAAGGCTTCACCCCAGAATTTTAACGGCATAGATGCAGCGGCAAGGAGTGAGAGACCAACATCAACGATGTGTCGATGCTTGCGTTCAGCGGACCCGTTTTGTTAGTGTGCGTGAGGACATGAGACATGGTGAGAAATTCCTATCTTTTGAAAGAAAGAGTTGAGTTTCTCATACTCACCACCCCAGTCTGATTGCATGGCTATAATTTTACAGTCAAATTTTCTTTCAACAAGAGCTTGAAAGTAATGAAAAACTTGGAAGACATCAGATCGCTTTTTAAGAAGATAGATCCAAGTATATTTACTGTAATCATCGATGAAGCTCACATAGTAAGTGTGTCTACCAACAGAGGAAGGGGCTGGCCCCCATACATCAGAAAATATTAATTGCAATGGTTTAACAGACACACTGGTTGAAACAGGATATGGCAACTGATGACTTTTTGCTCTTTGGCAAGAGTCACAAATAGTTTCACAATTATGCTCACCAACAAACGGGAGATTATTATTACTAAGAACTTGAGGAACAATAGAAAACGAAGGGTGGCCTAGGCGATTATGCCACCTTTCTAAAGAGACTCTAATGGCTCCGAAGGCTCGTTTATTGAACTTGCAAAGTGTAGGAATTAATGGGTAGAGACCGTCCACGCATCTACCGCGATAGAGAACCCTCCTCGTGGCCTGATCCTTTATCAAAAAGAAAAAAAGGATGAAACTCAATGAAGAGACCCTTGTCAAGAGTAATTCTATGAACTGAAGAAAGATGTTTTGATGCATGAGGAACAAGTAGAACATCATTGAGACGAATATCACGATGAGGGGTTTTAATAATAGATTGACCAATGTGACTTATCATCATACCTTGACCATTTGCCGCGGTGTAGATTTGATCATGGCCATGATACTTCTCTTGCATGGTCATCCTCTCCATGTCCGGGGTGATATACTTGGTGGCGCCCGTATCTGCATACCAATTGGTGTCCACTCCATAGGACATATCTGCAGCTGCTGCAACTTTCTTCTTCTTTTCTTCATAGCGCCAGCAACAATCTTTTGCTATGTGGTTAGTTTTTTTTACAAATTTGACATTTTCCCTCATACTCATCATAACCTTGAAAGTTGTTGCCGCCGCCATAGTTTCCACCATAGCCACCACGCTGACGCCCCTGATTGTTGTTGTAGAAGGGACATCCGTGGTGGTTGTTGTTGTTGTTGTTGTAGAAGAAACTGCCGCCGCCATTGTTGTAGTTGCCGTTGGCGTTGCCGCCACCGCCATTGTTGTTGCTGCCACCACCGCGATGCCCGCCACCACCACCATTGGTGGGTTTGGGCGAGCCACGGTTATTGCCCTTGCCGCCGCCACCTCGATTCCTCGCAGCCATATTGGCCGAGGACTTGAAGCCTCCTGCTCCAGAGCCGTGGAAGAGCTTGACTCACTGGTCGAAGTTCGCCACCATGGCAAACAGCTCGTCAATGGAGATCGGGTCGGTGCGGACGTCGAGGGCTGATAGTCCATATCTAGCCCTGCGACGATGAAGGAAAGCAGCTCTTCTTCTCCGATGCCCCTCCCTGCAGCTGCAAGTTCATCTGAAAGCGATCTCATGTAGCCAAAATAATCAGCAGCAGATTGGGAACCTTTGTGGGCATTGGTCAGGGAGATTCTGAGGTTGTTTGCGCGGGATTTGGATTGGGAGGCAAACATGGTGGAGAGTGCTTTCCAGATCGCATGGGATGTCTCCATCGAGGCGACTTGCACAAAGATTTCTTTGGAAAGGTTTCTTGTTGACAAAAGCTCTCTACTAAAACTAATTTAGTTGTGTCTTTATCTAAACAGCCCCTAGCTTTTATTTTCGTGTTCTTTACTTTCTTGCAAGCTTACCCAAAAACACCTACAAAGTACTTCTAGTTTCATACTTGTTCTAGGTAAAGCGAACGTCAAGCATGCGTAGAGTTGTATCGGTGGTCGATAGAACTTGAGGGAATATTTGTTCTACCTTTAGCTCCTCATTGGGTTCGGCACTCTTACTTATCGAAAGAGGCTACAATTGATCCCCTATAGTTGTGGGTTATCAACCATGCCTAGTGGTAGCTTCACATTGGGTTTAGAAAGTGAAATCTTTTAAGGCTCGACAATCACAATATTGGTCATACAAGCAATTCACGAATAATTAGTATAAGGAAGAAAACTTTCACATGCAAATACACTATATGGAAATCTTTTATGATTATGAGTTCCCATCAAAATATTATATGCCAGAATTGTTGACGTTGGACAAGAAAGACAACATAATGGTTTATGTTTGTTCATATTCATATAGAAGTTATATTGCCATAGATCCTTCAACATGTGGTGCTTGCCCCCCCATCTTTGCTAGCCAAAAATTCCTCACCAAGTAGAGATACTACTTATGCATCCAAAAACCCTTAAATCCAAATCTTATTTTCAAGAGTCCACCATACCTACCTAGGGATTGAATAATATCCTCCAAGTAAGTTGTCATCGGTGCAATAAGGCAATAAAAATTTTCTTCTAAAAGTGTTAGATCATTTAGTGTAAGAGAAAATTGAGCGTTGTACAAACTTGTGATGGCAAAGAATAAAAGCGACAGACTGCATAATAAAGGTTGCTATCATAAGGGGCAATATATCGTGACGTTCTTTTGCGCTAAGGGGTTGAGCATTCAAACAAATAAGTGCATGGCAACTTCTGCTTCCCTTTGCGAAGGGCCTATCTATGTATTTACTTTTATGCAAAGAGTCAAAGTTCTTCTCTCTATTCCTTTTTATTTTTCTCTTTTGGCAAGCATCATGTGGTGAGGAAAGATCTAGGCACATATGTCCAGTTGAATATGAGTAGCATGAGTTATTATTGTTGACATCACCCTTGAGGTGAATACGTTGGGAGGCAAAACAATAAGCCCCTATCTTTCTATGTGTCCGGTCGAAACATTTTGTTCATGTGTATGCGGTCGAAACATTTTGTTCATGTGTACTCGGAGGTGTAGCCTGCAAACATGACCGGCCACTTGGGCAAGCACATATCCTATTTGAGCAACACAAGATATACACTTCAAAATATCTTATAGGACTCATATTGACATGAGTATTCAATAAGCAAAACCAAATCGTAAAATAAGTAAGTATTCAAATTAGCATGCATTCAATAAGCAAAAGTAAATCATCTCATGCGTCCGTACATCATCGAATATTATCACTAACACATCCCGAATAGTATCATACATATAACATCACTAATACAACTAAAACCCTAGCGCACGATGGGTATCGGCGCGGGCGGTGGACACCCACAGAGAAGGAACCATCACAGGATCATAGCTCTAGTGAGATCCCTGGAGAACCTGCCAGGTATTGGAGAACCTGTGCTCCAACGCAAACAAGTAGCGACGGACGTGCACGTCCTCCTCACTGACACGGTGACGCACCACCTCCGCGGGGTCCTCGAGCCTCTAGACCATGACTGGCCCACGCGACCGCCACCAAAGAAGGTTCGGGTCAACGACGGGCTGACTCCCCACCAAGCTGCGCCCCCGGTAGGTAGCGCCTCCCAGTACCACCCCGGCGGAGCCCAGTCCCGGACATGACCCACCTGGTGACGCAGGTGTCCTCTGCCGACTCGACGACGAGGATGCGGGATAGGCATCGTCGACGTCGATGCGGGAATAATTGCTTTAACTAAAAAAGTAAACTAGTTCTATTAATTTTCGTACTAAAAATAAAATAGTTGTATTAACTCAACTAGTTCAATTAAGCACTTACTAGGAATAAAAATAAACTAGTTTTTACTAAAAATAAACTAGTTCAACTAGTTATATTAATTTTCTTACTAATTCTATTAAACACTTACTAAAAAACAGTAAAAAAGCTAGTTAGATGAACTCTAAAATTTAACCCTAACCGATGAACTCTAAAATTTAATGAACCCTAACTAATTTGATGAACTCTAAAATTTAACCCTAACTAATTTGATGAACTCTAAAATTTAATGAACCCTAACTAATTTGATGAACTCTAAAATTTAACCCTAATTAATTTGATGAACTCTAAAATTTAACCCTAACTAATTCGACGAACTCTAAAATTTAACCCTAACTAATGCGGTTAAGTTAGAAGTAGCAGTAGCGCGTTCCAGGAAGTGCGCTTCTACTACGGTAGCTATTGCGCGTTTCTTAACAAGCGCTACTGCTATTCCTTCTCTTTTTTATTTGCTTTCCATTTAATTTTATTTTCGTTAGCAGTAGCGCCTTTGTTCGTAAACGCATTGCTACAAAACAAGTAGCGGTAGCGCGGTTCTACGTAGATCGCTACTACTATGTGTAGCCTATCGGCTAAACCGTGGGAATTTTAGTAGTAGCGCTTTTGTACTCGGGCGCGCTACTGCTATAACTGTATCTGTAGCGCGGTTTAAAACACCGCGCTGCTGCTAATTAGCACCAACGTGCGTTTTTAGCCCGCGCTACTGCTAATGTTCTGTGTATAAGGTTTTCCCTAGTAGTGTGTGGAGCTCTTACTTAAACTCTGTTGAATAAGTTGAATTACAATTGCTTAGTGTCGGTGTACTAAAGTAGGGGTACCCTTAGTACCCCGAACTTGTGCACGGGCAGTCGCAGCGTCCCGCGGCAAGGCCTGCCAGGTCACCGCCAAGATCCTCCGTGGTCCCTTCGAAGACCATTCAAGTACAAAGTACTCAAGACAAGACCCCGGCAAGAGGAGCTTGCCGGGGAGAAGGCAAGACCCCGGCAAGAGGAGCTTGCCCGGAAGGCCATTAGAAGCGTCCCAAGGCCCCGGCAAGAGGCGCTTGCCGGGAAGGCCATCCAAGGCACTCCAAGGAACTTGCCGCGGCGCGCTACGCGCCCCAGCAAGGCCCGGTGAGCGACTAGCTCCCGGAAGCGACAAGTCGACGGCCGCGGCAAGGCGCTTGCCGCGGCAAGCCCCCACTCCACGCCCGCGCTCCAGCACACCCACCCACATGTCGCTCCGGGGCCCCTCCCGAGCGCACGTGGCAGGAGGCTGTGCAGCTAGGGGCATGCGGTGGCACGCAGCGCTGACAAGACAACCATCATGGCAAGACGGTGGCGTCCCTAGCGGTCCCTTTCGGTGCTGTCTAGGCGACACAGACGGACATTTAATGCCCTTGTCCCCTGCCGTCAGGGTTAGGTATGATAACACTGTAGCAGCTAGCTGTGCCTACTACAGCACCTAGCTGTGCCTATCCACGGCACCTTTTCCACTTTTGCCCTCCATTGCCCTATGTCGGTAACCCCTTGAGCATATAAAAGGAGGCCCGGGGCAACGTTGAGGGGGTTCAGCAATTCCACACACCCACGCTCGATCTCGCTCCCGAGCTAGAAATCAATACCAATCCACAAAGCAGGAGTAGGGTTTTACGCATCCGTGCGGCCCGAACCTGGGTAAATCGCTCGCGTGCTTCGCCTCGATCTGCTCTTTGCGCAACCTCCGCCCCCCGCCGAACCAAAAGGGACCCGGTCCGCCGGTCCCATAGGTGCCCGTGGATCAGAAACCCCGGCATCTCTGGCGCGCCAGGTAGGGGGCGTCGAAGTTGTGTGAATCAGATACGGCGTTCTTGCGAGCTAGATCTTTTTCATCTTCATCAGCACCAGATCCGGCGTCCTCTCGGGCTAGATCTTCATCTTCTTCATCAACATGCCACCGAAGAAGAAAGTTTCGGAGGCAGCTGCTCCGTCCGCGCCGAGCCACCCACCGCCGGAGCAAACGGCCGGTGGGGCGGGCGCCGGCGGAGGAACACGCGTCGACGAGGAAACTCGCGGTGCTGCCAGGTCCCAGGGCAAGGCTGCGCTGCCCATCGGCGGCGTAGCCGGCTCCCACAACGACCGGGCGCACTCCAAGACCTCGGCGTCCGTGCATGCATCGCGCCCATCTCAGGAGGCGCGGGACCGGCAGCGTCATGGTACTCACGGTACCATGCGCTCGCTGGATCCGGATCGCGCTGGTGGATCTCGGGGCGCTCCGGACCACCATGCACGTCAACCTGCTGGCGTGAGCGAGACACGGTCGCCTGGACGGGATACTGCTCCTTCTAACGTGGTTAGGAGTCCGAGCATATCCCGCTCCTCGCACCGTTCGCTACCGCCGCCCGCCACCGCAGCAGAAGCTCTGGCGCGAGCTCAGCTGCTCCTAGACTACCCTCCAGCGGCGGACAAGATCGACGGCTGGAGGGTCACTATCCAGAGTCTCATCGGCTTCGCCAACGGCGACACTCCTCGGCAGCCGACCACGTCACCGCCGCAGCGAATCAGCCAGGCGCGAACCGGTGGAGACAAGACTGGTGGGGGTGCAACTACTGTGCACTCCCCACCCCGAAGGCCAAGATCACCGACTCGCCGGATCCACCTCGACAGCGACTCCACCGCGTCGTCTGATCCCCGAGCTCGTCGCGATCAGCGCCAAGTTCTTCAAGAACGGCAGCGGGAAGACGCTCGTACACGCATCGAGCGCCGGAGAGAAGCGCGATGTCAGTCAGACCAGCGCGCTGGGCCCTCTGTTGACATGCATGCGCCAGGGGAACCAGGCGACTTGCCGTACCCGGTAGGTTGCCCTGCGTTCACTCGTGAGCTGCGGCAAGTCCAGTGGCCCAGTACGAAGAACTTCAAGCCCGACGTACCAGAGAAGTACGACGGAAAGTTGCACCCGTCGGAGTTCCTCAGCATCTACACCATCGCGGTGCAGGCTGCTGGGGGGCGGGACGACAAGATCCTTGCCAACTACTTCCCGTTGGTACTCAAGCCCAACGTCAGGTCCTGGCTCATGCACTTGCCGGACAACTCCATATCCTCCTGGGCTGAGCTGTGCCATCAGTTTGTTGGCGCCTTCACAGGCGGCCACAAACCTCATGGCCAAGAGAGCGATCTTCATCTGCTCGTCCAGAAGGAAGGAGAGCCCCTGCGTCAGTACATCCAGAGGTTCAGCCGTGTACACCACAACATCCCAAATATCCACCCTGCCGCGGTAATCAGCGCGTTCCATCAGAACGTGCGTAACCGCAGGATGCGGGAGGAGTTGGCGATGTGCAAGGTTCGGGACGTCAGCGAGCTTTATGCCCTGGCCGACAGGTGTGCACGCGCTGAGGAGGGGAGGAAGTTCCCCGGAGAAAGCACTGGAGCAGGGGGATCTGACAGTGAGGATGCCGCCCCAGCAAAGAGAAGCCGGCGGCGCAACAACAGGAAGAAGCAAAACAACGAGGTGCTGGTCGTTGAGCAGTCCGGCAATGAAGGTGACGCCACAAAGGCTACAGTTGGTAGCTCCGGCAAGGAAGTTTCCGCGTGCACCAACTGTCAGGCTGTGGCGGTCGCCGACAAGCGGGACGGCTCCGGCAAGCAATACTGCAAGATTCACCGCACCAAGGGCCATGACCTCCAGAGCTGCAAGAAGGTCAAGCAGCTCGTACAGCAACAGAGGGCTGAGTACGAGCGGCGCGACAGGGAGAGAGCCCAAGGGGGTGCCGAGAAACCTGGCCAGAAGCGCACCGGCCAGGAAGGACGCTGCGGCAAGGCCAAGCAGCGGCAAGGAGACAGACCCCCCCGCGGTCGCGACAACGACGACGACGGCGGCGAGGATGAAGACATGGATGACGTTGAGACCAGTGAGCAGGAGTTTCAGAAAGCCACAGAGGTCTTGTGCGTTGACGGGGGTGCTTCCCTGCATACCTCGCACCGCCAACTCAAACAGTGGGTGCGGGAAGTCAATGCAGCGGAACCACCCATCGAATCGCGCAAGCTTCTGAAGTGGTCCAGCACGCCTATCATCTTTGACATTGAGGACCACCCTGATCGCACAACCGCGGTCGGGTGTCTGCCGATGTTGGTTTCACCAACCATCCGCAACCTCAAGGTCACCAAGATGCTAGTTGACGGCAGGGCCGGCTTAAACCTGATCTCCTCCGCTGTGCTCCGAAAACTCCAGATCCCTGACAGCGAGCTCGAAGAGACCGGCACATTCCAAGGAATCAGTCCGGGAAGGAGCAAGCCGAAAGGGAAGGTCTCGCTGCCAGTAACATTCGGCAGCGAGTCCAACTTCAGGACTGAGAGGGTCACGTTCGACGTTGCCGATATCCCGTTGCCTTACAACGGGATACTTGGCCGTCCAGCACTCGCCAAGTTCATGGTGGCCTCTCATTATGCATACAACATACTGAAGATGCCAGGCCCGATAAGCGTCATCTCTGTCCCTCGCGACAGGAAGGATGCGCTTATCTGTGCCGACAAGATCTACCGGGAAGCAGCAGCCACGGCAGATCGCCATCCACTTGCCGCTGAAGCTCCCGGGGGCAAGAAGGCCAAGTCCGGCAAGAGCTCTGATGCCCACTCCGGCAAGCGCACCTCTTCGGAGTGCTGCGCTGCCGTCGAGGACGCACCATCGAGCTCCATCGGCAAGAAGACCAAGTCCGGCAAAAGTTCTGATGCCCACTCCGGCAAGCGCGCCTCTTCGGAGTGCTGCGCTGCCGTCGAGGACGCACCATCGAGCTCCACCGGCAAACACAAGAAGACGATGGCAGCTCCGCCAGAGACGAAGAGGGTATCCGCCAAGGTGGACGGCGCTGGTGGTACCTTCACCATCAGTGCCACGCTTGACACTAAATAGGAAAGCGCGCTCGTTACTTTCCTGCGGGCGAATGTCGACGTGTTTGCATGGCAGCCGTCTGACATCCCCGGTGTTCCCAGGAAAGTGATCGAGCACCACCTTGCCGTTTGTCCTCATGCGCGGCCCGTCAAGCAGAAAGTCCGGAAGCAGGCGATGGAGCGCCAAGAATTCATTGCGGAGGAAATCAAGAAACTGGAAGCAGCAGGCCTTGTCAGAGGAGTGCTCCATCCCACGTGGTTGGCCAATCCTATAGTCGTGCGCAAGGCAAACGGGAAATGGAGGCTTTGCATCGATTTCACCGATGTTAACAAAGCTTGTCCCAAAGACCCATTTCCTTTGCTGCGCATTGACCAAATTGTTGACTCCACAGCTGGATGCGATTTGCTTTCATTTCTTGATGCGTACTCCGGGTATCATCAGATCTTCATGGCAGAGGAGGATGAAGAGAAGACCGCATTTATTACTCCATGTGGCACGTACTGTTTCGTACGGATGCCTTTCGGATTAAAGAATGCTGGTTCGACATTTGCAAGAGTAGTCCATATTGCTCTTGAGCCACAAATACACAGAAATGTGGAAGCCTACATGGATGATATAGTGGTCAAGAGCAAGGACAGAGCAACCCTGATCCAAGACTTGGACGAGACTTTTGCAAATCTGCGCAAGATCAGCCTCAAGCTCATCCCAGAGAAGTGTGTGTTTGGAGTTCCCTCCGGCAAGCTTCTCGGGTTCTTCGTGTCTCAGCGGGGGATTGAAGCCAATCCCGACAAGATCAAGGCCATTGAGCAGATTGAAGCACCGAAGCGCGTCAAGGATGTACAGAAACTTGCCGGTTGCGTGGCTGCTCTCAGCAGGTTCATCTCTCGGTCTGCTGAGCGCGCCCTGCCATTTTTCAAATTATTGAAAAAGGCAGGTCCAATGAAATGGACTCCGGAAGCGGAGGCTGCGCTGCAAGACCTGAAGAGATACCTGTCCTCCCCTCCAATACTTGTCGCACCTAAACCACAAGAAAAGTTGCTGCTGTACATAGCGGCAACCAATCAAGTGGTTAGTGCTGCGCTAGTGGCAGAGAGGGAGGCGGATGATGAGCCAGCAACCGCGGCAAGCGCATCCAGCGACAAGCAGGGGGCTTCCCCGACAAGCTCTGGTCCCGACAAAGATGAACCCGCGCTGATACACGAGGAGATACGGAAGAAAATGGTGCAGCGCCCAGTTTACTTTGTCAGTTCCCTCTTGCAGGGAGCTAGGTTAAGGTACTATGGTGTGCAGAAATTGCTTTTCAGCCTTCTCATGGCCTCGAGAAAGCTGCGCCATTACTTCCAAGCACATGAGATTACGGTTGTCACTCGCTTTCCGCTGAAGAGGATACTGCAGAACCCAGAAGCGACAGGCAGGATTGTCGAGTGGGCACTGGAACTGTCAAGCTTTGGTCTCAAGTTCGAAAGCACTTCAACTATCCAGAGCAGAGCATTGGCAGAATTCATAGCGGAATGGACGCCAACTCCAGATGAACAAATTCCGGAGACGAGCATCCCCGACAAAGAAGCGAGCAAAGAGTGGCTGATGTACTTTAATGGTGCATTTTCGCTGCAAGGCGCCGGCGCTGGGGTGCTGCTTATCGCACCCACCGGAGAGCACCTCAAGTACATAGTCCAGATGCACTTTCCCAAGGAGCAAGCAACAAATAATACTGCAGAGTACGAAGGCTTGCTTGCCGGTCTCCGGACCGCGGCGGACCTTGGGATCAAGAAGCTCATTGTCAGGGGTGACTCACAGCTTGTCGTCCGCCAAGTAAACAAGAATTATCAGAGTCCGTTGATGGAAGCTTACGTCGACGAAGTGAGAAAGCTAGAAGAGCGCTTTGACGGCCTGCAAATGGAGCACGTTCCGAGAACTCAGAACGCCATTGCAGATGGCCTGTCGAAGTGCGCCGCACTTAAGTTACCTGTGTGAACCAGGGACCTTTGTGCTCAAGCTGACTCAACCGTCCGTAACACCATCAACTGGACAAAGCAAGAAGAGGAAGTTGATTCCTGGTGACTACCTGCCGGCAGAGCTTCCCGAAGCCGCCACCAAGAAGGTCCCCAAGATCAACACCGAAGGCGCTGAGGAGCAGTCTGCTCCGGCGAGCCCTAGGGCTTGTTCCGTTGAAGCAAAAGCTCCCGACAAGCTTATCGCGGAATGTCACGCTCCGGCAGAGACACAGCTTCTCGCCGTAGAAGCAGATATTCCCGCAGCAACCTCCAAGATCAACGCCAAGAGCGCCGGTGAGCCAGATGCTCCGGCAAGCCCTAGGGTTTGTTCCGTTGAAGCTGAAGCTCCCGGCAAGCTTGTCACGGAACATCAAGCTCCGGCAGAGACACAGCTTCTCGCCGTGGGAGCGGATGTTCCCGCGGCAGCAGAATTGCCTTTAGTCCTTGTCGTCGAGCCACAAGCTCCGACATGGGCGCAGCAAATTGTCCATTTCCTTCAGACAGGAGAACTTCCCGAAGAGCAAGAAGAAGCCGAAAGAGTAGCCCGGCAGTCAAGTATGTACCAGTTCGTCGACAAGACGCTGTACAGAAGAAGACTCAACGGTGTGAAATTGAGGTGCATTCCCCGGGAAGACGGACAGAAGCTGTTGGCAGAGATACACGGAGGCATATGTGGTCACCACAGTGGCGCGAGAGCACTTGTCGGCAAGGCATTCCGGCAAGGATTCTTCTGGCCAACAGCCCTCCAGGATGCAACTGCACAAGTAACCAAGTGTGAAGCGTGCCAGTTCCATTCCAAGCAGATACACCAGCCAGCTCAAGCTCTCCAGGCGATCCCTTTATCCTGGCCATTTTCGGTCTGGGGGCTCGACATCCTCGGCCCCTTCCCCCGAGCTGTCGGGGGCTTTGAGTACTTGTACGTCGCAATCGACAAGTTCACAAAGTGGCCGGAAGTGGAACCAGTGAGGAAGGTGACCGCACAGTCAGCCGTCAAGTTCTTCAGGTCGATTGTTTGCCGCTTCGGGATCCCTAGCCGGATAATCACCGACAACGGCACACAATTTACGAGCCACGCCTTCATGCAGTACGTCCAAGATCTCGGCACCAAGGTCTGCTTCGCTTCTGTTGCTCACCCAAAAAGCAACGGTTAAGCGGAAAGGGCAAACGCCGAGGCGCTGCGCGGGCTCAAGACTAGAACTTTCGATAGGCTGCACAAGTGTGGAAGAAACTGGATCGAGGAGCTACCGGTGGTTCTTTGGTCGATCAGAACGACGCCAAATCGAGCCACTGGACAGACACCCTTTGCTCTAGTCTATGGAGCAGAGGCAGTTGCCCCCACGGAACTCGTATACGGGTCACCTCGAGTGCTCGCTTACGATGAGCTTGAGCAAGAGCGGCTGCGGCAAGATGACGCGCTGCTCCTTGAGGAAGATCGTCTCCAGGCTACTGTGCGAGCTGCTCGCTACCAGCAAGCTCTGCGTCGCTACCACAGCCGCAGAGTCAATGCCAGGAGTCTCGAGGAAGGCGACCTTGTTCTTCGGCGCGTTCAGTCGGCCAAGAATTCCAACAAGTTGACGCCGAAGTGGGAAGGCCCTTACCGGGTGAAACGAGTCACAAGGCCTGGCGCTGTCCGCCTTGAGACCGAAGATGGCATTTCAGTGAGCAACTCCTGGAACATCGAGCATCTTCGTAAGTTTTACCCGTAAGGCGCGGTTGTCGGACCCCGTCCGGCAACCACCTTTCTGTACGAGTCTTGCCGCTGTTGCATGTAATCCTCTGTACAGAGCCAGGCGCAGACCCTGAGCACCAGAGAATGAAGCGCTGCATACCCCGGGGGCTATAGCATGCATGCTAGGTTGAGTCTGAGTCTCGTCCTTGGTTAGGGTCGATAGTCCCTAACAGCGGCTAACCCCTAGCTTAGAGGTCGAGTGTCCGTCCCTTTGCTTTTCCTTCGTTCGCAGGGCTCGCACGTCCTGGCCAGACCACCTGGAGACGAAAAGGAGAAGAAGGGAGCGCCGGCACCTGGGCCCCGGCAAGAACACCGGGGGCTGCGGATGCCAAGATGTCACCCCCGGCAAGCCGGAGTGGCCGGGGGCTGCAGTATCAGATAAGTCTTTCATCCCTCTTCATGCACCCTCTTATGGACTGGGGGAAGCGAAACCGCGTTTCTTCCCGTAAACTACCGTGCTCCCCCGACTCTAGGCCCTGGAGCACGTTCCCGGGGCCAAGTTTGGTCGTAGCCGCGACAGCAAAGGGATGAAACGAGGAGGCCGCACCCACCTCGTTCCCGCCTCTGTCAAAGGCGCAAGGAAGGTTGAGCGACGTGGGAAGGCGGCAGGGCCTGTTGCCGGGAATGCCTGTCCGAGAGATACCAAGGATTTGTTCCTTGGCGTGGGTTTAACCCGCGAGGCAAATAACCCGGCAAACATCCCCTTTTCATTAAAAAACATCCCATACAGGTACAGTCCATAGAGGATGAAAAACATGAAAGAGAGGATTACAAGTTTTAGATACAGCTAAGGCCCGAAGGCTTACAATTAAAAGATAAGGTGCCCGTAATCCCTTTCCTGTCCCTCTCTTCAGGAGGCAGGTCAAGGAGGCGAAAAGGGGAAAGGGGCACCAAGGCGAGCTACAGGTGCCAGAAGACACCAAGAGAACATCCCGGGGGCCGGGCGGTGATGGCGACGCCGGGAGAAGGGTGCGAAGGAGGGGCGGCAGGACGTCAGCACGTTGCCGAGGGCACCACGCCCTCGTACTCCGACCTGACGGCCTTGTCGCCAGCCCTCTTCCCCTTCCGCGACCTCCCTACGCCAGCCGCCCAAGGAGACGCCCCCGGGGAGTTCAAGAAGCCGGCGGCGCGGATGACGGGGTCGCCGGCGCCGCACGAGACGGCGCCCCTCACCTAGTCGGAGCCGCCGTCCTGCCGCCCGCCACCCTCACCATCACTGCCGCTCTCCTCCTCGTCACTCTCGCTCAAGGAGGAGCCTTCGCTATCGGAGGAGCTGTCCACGCAGCACTTTGCCCGGGTGCCGAAGCACCCGAAGACCTTGACGGAGAGGAGATCGCCCTCCACCAGCTTAAAATGGAGGGTGAACCCCTCCATCAGGCTGTGGATATGGGTGAACGTCTTCCACCCTCGATCAAGATACATCACACTGGGGGCTGGGAATACCACGCGGACTCGCGTGCCGCTGATCCCACAGCCCCTCATGTGTAGTCTCAGAGTTTCGGGCGGGTCCGACTCCATCGCGCTCGCGAACGGAGCCGGAAGCCGGAGGCGACGACGAGGCGCCCGGCGCAGCTTGACGAAGAACTCGCAAGGGTTGTCTCCTATATGGACCGCCGCGGGGGGAGGAGCCGTCGGCGGGGGCGAAGCTGGCGCGTCGCCCCGTCCGCCTCTTCCCCGAGCGCCTCGACCTCGCCCTCGACCTCGTCCGCGACCTCGCCCCCTCCCTCTTCCCCTTATGGCTGGCTCTGCCACCACGAGCGAGGAAGAGGGGAGGGTGCGCTGCCTGACGGCGACCCTCGCCGCCACCGATGAAGGCCCAGGATTCCCTTTCTCCATGGCGAATGAGAGAAAGGGGAGCAGAAGCTGAAGGAAGGAGGAGACGAGAGAGTGCAGGCTTCGGTGCTCCCTTCCCGCTCCTTATAAAGGAGCGAAGTGGGAGCCCAACCGCCCCGCTCGGCGAATCAAGGCACGGGAAGAGTAGGGAGGCGGGCCGACCCGCCCCCTCTGCTCGCAACGGCCCAGGTTCCCGCTCCCGCCGTCCGCGATCCCAAGTGCATGGGAGCCGCGTGGCGGAGATGCAGAACTGAGGCGACGGATGGGGCGGCCTCGCCCTACCCCGTAATCTTGGGGAGTGGGCGCTTCGGAAACCGCGCACCGGCCCCGTCCAGTAAATGCGCCACGCCCCCACGCCTACCTCCGTTTGGAGAAGAGGGCGTGGGCCGTTCCCCTTCATCATGGCTTGACGACTGCTCGCGGGGCTTAGCCCCACGCGCGCGCGCCGCCCGCGTCACCCACGACGCCGCGTTCGACGCGTGCCGTTCCGAGCGTGCGCGACGGAAGCGGAGAGATATGCGGCGTGACCTAGGCCGCGCGTGCCCGTGCACTGGTTTGGGCCTGACCCAACAGCGCTCGGCACCGTGTCTGGCCCAGGCCTGGGGGCTCCTGTCGGTGTACTAAAGTAGGGGTACCCTTAGTACCCCGAACTTGTGCACGGGAAGTCGCAGCGTCCCGCGGCAAGGCCTGCCAGGTCACCGCCAAGATCCTCCGTGGTCCCTTCGAAGACCATTCAAGAACAAAGTACTCAAGACAAGACCCCGGCAAGAGGAGCTTGCCGGGGAGAAGGCAAGACCCCGGCAAGAGGAGCTTGCCGGGAAGGCCATTAGAAGCGTCCCAAGGCCCCGGCAAGAGGCGCTTGCCGGGAAGGCCATCCAAGGCACTCCAAGGAACTTGCCGTGGCGCGCTACGCGCCCCGGCAAGGCCCGGTGAGCGACTAGCTCCCGGAAGCGACAAGTCGACGGCCGCGGCAAGGCGCTTGCCGCGGCAAGCCCCCACTCCACGCCCGCGCTCCAGCACACCCACCCACGTGTCGCTCCGGGGCCCCTCCCGAGCGCACGTGGCAGGAGGCTGTGCAGCTAGGGGCGTGCGGTGGCACGCAGGCGCTGACAAGACAACCATCGTGGCAAGACGGTGGCGTCCCTAGCGGTCCCTTTCGGTGCTGTCTAGGCGACACAGACGGGCATTTAATGCCCTTGTCCCCTGCCGTCAGGGTTAGGTATGATAACACTGTAGCAGCTAGCTGTGCCTACTACAGCACCTAGCTGTGCCTATCCACGGCACCTTTTCCACTTTTGCCCTCCGTTGCCCTATGTCGGTAACCCCTTGAGCATATAAAAGGAGGCCCGGGGCAACGTTGAGGGGGTTCAGCAATTCCACACACCCACGCTCGATCTCGCTCCCGAGCTAGAAATCAATACCAATCCACAAAGCAGGAGTAGGGCTTTACGCATCCGTGCGGCCCGAACCTGGGTAAATCGCTCGCGTGCTTCGCCTCGATCTGCTCTTTGCGCAACCTCCGCCCCCCGCCGAACCAAAAGGGACCCGGTCCGCCGGTCCCATAGGTGCCCGTGGATCAGAAACCCCGGCACTTAGTGACTGAGAACATAGGTTGTTGAGTTTCAAGAGAATTCATTGTTTGAACCTTAACATGTGAATTGGTTGCTACTATAACACGATAATTTTTATAATAAAGAATTGTTGTTATGATGCTAGAAAAAGTGATTGAAATTATCATTGATCAAACTTATGCCCTTTGCTAGCATTCACACTTCATAAATTATTTCTTTTATCATTTACCTACTCGAGGATGAGTAGGAATTAAGCTTGGGGATGCTGATACGTCTCCAACGTATCTATAATTTATGAAGTATTCATGCTGTTTTATTATCATCCTTGGATGTTTCACAATCATTTTATAGCAACTTTATATCATTTTTTGGGACTGACCTATTGACCCAGTGCCCAGTGCCAGTTGCTATTTTTTTGCTTGTTTTTTACATCGCGGGAAATAAATATCAAATGGAGTCCAAACACCGCGAAACTTTTTGGAGATTTTTTATGAACCAGAACACACAGGATGTGCCAGAGAAGCACCTGGGGGGGTGCCCTGAGGGGGGCACAACCCACCAGGGCGTGCCTGGAGGCCCAGGCGCGCCCAGGTGGGTTGTGCCCACCTTGGTGGCCTCCCGCACCCTCTTTGAGAAATAAGTAAAGAAAAAGTGCAGCAAGGTATTTTTGAAATAATAGATCTGAAAACAATATGATAAAAGATAGACCCGGGGGCCGTATATTTCACTAGTGGCCTCTCTCGAGAAAATAACATACAGTGGGTAAACAAATTACTGTTGGCCAATTGATAGAAGACCAAATAATTATGACGATATCCAAGGAATCACGTCCAAGATTAGTAGACAGCCTCATGCCTGCATCTACTACTATTACTCCACACATCGACCGCTATCCAACATGCATCTAGTGTATTTAGTTCATGGAGAAATGGAGTAATGCAATAAGAACGATGGCATGATGTAGACAAGATCTATTCATGTAGGAATAGACCCCATCTTTTTATCCTTAATAGCAACGATATGCGTGCCTTGCTACCCCTTCTGTCACTAGATGAGGACACCGCAAGATCGAACCCATCACAAAGCACTTCTTCCCATTGCAAAAAAAAATCAATCTAGTTGGCCAAACCAAACCGAAGTTTCGGAGAAGAAATATGAGGTTACAATAATCATGCATATATATATAAGAGATCAAAGAAGACTCAGATAATATTCATAGATAGATCTGATCATAAACTCGCAATTCATCGGATCCCAACAAACACACCACAAAAAGTCATTACATCAAATAGATCCCCAAGAACATCGATGAGAACATTGTATTCAGAATCAAAAAGAGAGAAGAAGCCATCTAACTACTGCCGACGGACCCATAGGTCTATGGTGAAGTATTCACGCATCATCAAAGGAGCACCAATGAGGATGATAAACCCCTCCGTGATCGTGTTCGCCTCCAGCAAGGTGCTGGAATAGGGATCTAGATTGGATCTCGTGGTTCTGGAACTTGCGGTGGCTGAAATTGTGTTTCGTCGACTCCCCTAGGATTTATATAATATTTGAGTATTTATAGAGCTGAGAGGCGGTGGAGAGGACTCCCGTGGGCCCCACCACCCACCTGGGCGCGCCAGGGGCTTCCGGCGTGCCCTGGTGGGTTGTGGGCCTCGCGGGACTCCCCTCGGGTGCTTCCTTGGCTCCCAAGTTGTTTTCTTGGTAGAAAAAAATCTTCAAAAAGTTTCGTGGCATTTGGACTTCGTTTGTATGGATATTCTGCGAAGTAAAAAACAAGCAAGAAACATCAACTGACACTTGGCACTATGTCAATAGGTTAGTCCCAAAAAATGATATAAAGTTGATATAAACTGAATATAAGACATCCAAGAATGAAATACAATAGCATGGAACAATAAAAAAATTATAAATACGTTAGAGACGTAGTCGTAGTTGGCGTTGCCGGGCAGCGAGGCCATGAGGGGGATGTGAACGGCTGCGAAGATGAAGGGGTCATGGATCTTGCACCCGCTAGGGAAGAAACGCCACTTGCGGGGGAAACAGCATCGCCTTGCCGGTAATAAGAAAGCTAGTGTGAATCTGGAGAAAAAAGATCCAGCCAACCTTGCGGCAAAGAAGAAGGGCGTCGTACTTGTTTTTGAGATGGCTGTGTTGGAGTTCCTTCCTCGGGAAGCCAAACTACAAGAGCGGAGCAATGGCTGGCTTTTGCATTCAGACGAGCTAGTCACTCAGTCATCATCTCCACTGTAGGCGCATGTTCACTGGTGAGAATCTCTTCTCAAGGAAACCAGCAGGAACTCTTCATTTTCATATAGAGTCTCTATTTTGACTCAAAAGATTCACTTTTCCTGGGACGATTTCAACCCTCATGCTTTGTTTGGATGTCCGTATTGGAGAGCTTCGTAATTGATTTGGACTTCCAATTCACTAAGCAAACTGCAACGTCTCTCATGTTTCAAACCAAATCTTTTTTGGATGATAAAATATGGAATTGCATAGCTACATTGCCATGAAGATTATACCTTGTTATACATGACTCAAAAATGAAATCTGCTCACATGTGATGATACTTGAATGAATACGTAGCGGTATAAAATAATTAATATTCTAGAAATGAATCAAAAAAACACAATTGGTCACACAATAAGAACAATAACTCTCTTACGATAACATAACACAAATTCTAAGTAATAATAATAAATACTGCAGAGACTCAAATATGATAATTCCAAACTATACAAACACTAGTTCATAGGTATGTAGGCTCAAATATGATAGTTCCAAATAGTACACGGACTCAAATGTGATGGTTTCAAACACTAGTTCATATATAGTTCCAACATTAAGAAAAACGAGTGGACAAATATTTCAAAAACCCTAACCATATGGACGAGACAACGGGGATTGTACTAAGATACCATGCGATATACAAAGTCTTGCGGTAGAGTAAGATTGAAGGTGTCTGCCGTCTGGGCAAGGCCGCACAGACCTTTTAAGTCCTTCCACATTGGGCACTATGAATAAGAACCCTAACATCAAGCCGAGAAAAAAAATTATGCATCGTTATTCCGGTGCACGTATTACGGATATGAACAGAGCATCAGCACAAAAGAAACACGTGCACCCTTATTTGAAGAAGGCTAAGCAGGATACATGCAATTTTTCCTGGATCTCATGCATTGCGTTCAACTCCATTGGGGTTTTCTCGACTATGGAGAGTGAGGAGAGCAATGAAAAATGAACAGCGGCACTAATTGTTGCTGGTGCCGCTGCTTCGAGCAGTGAAATTGCAGTGACCAACGGGAGTACAAGTGAAAAGAGAGTAGATCTACAGGACGACAGCAGAAACCAAGCAAGAGTGGAGGAGAGGATCTGGCGCTCCTCAGCCACCTGGGTGCCCTGCATACAATGCCAGTGCACAAGGTCCACTATGGGAAGGTTCACCGGTTCCGGGTGTCGGAGCCGCAGTGCCTGCTCCACGGGCAAGGGGACGACAGCGTGTTCCTCCTGGCCGTTGGCGCCCTAGACATGGCCACCGTCGTGTCTGCAGTGTGCATCAGAGCAGGAGCGTCCCCATGCCCACGGTACGCTGTCAAGGTTTGGACAAATGGTCCACCACTACCGAGCAGCGCGGCGGGCAGCATTCTACTGGACATGAAGGCGGTGACGAGCAGCACTAGGCCCAGCGAGGTCGCTGTGGAGGAGCTGCCGTCTTTCTTGGTGGTGCCGCCTACATATCTGGTTGGTTCTGGGGCGTCCAAGGAGGTGTCTCTGGACGTTCGCATTGACAGGATGTGATCGAAGATGGTGCTCTTAAGTTCAGATGGGAATTAGTTGGTACTGTTCCAGTACGTGGTTGCTACGGAATGCTGCCAATCTATGGCCATACGCAGCAATACTATTATAGTATTTTGTTGCAGCTAGCACTCCAAATATGTTGCTTGATTGATCCCGAATTTGGGAACCTTGTGCTCATCCTAAATGTGATGTCTAGCTGCATAAAAAACCCTTCATGCAAGGTAGTGCTATTAAGAGGCATGTATCCTATGATATTCATGCCATTATTATTACCAACATTTCATTATACTCCCTCTATCGTAGTTTGTAGGCGTGCATGTTTTCTGGGATTTCAATTTGACCAATATTTTCTCCAATGGTGTGGTTTATGCTATACAAACAGTAATTATATCTTCTCAATCCCATGGCACAACATATATATCACGGGTTCTGTTCACCGATAGAATAAAAACACAAAGTACTCCAATACATTTTTGGGGGGGGTGATTGCGGCTTGTAAACAAATTTGATAGTTCCAACGAAAGAAAATTCAACTTCGCATCATCATATGTGAACTAGAGGTGTGTGTGATCATCGTGTTGCCAACCCCTCCGATGCCCGGCCACCACCCCTCCTCCTCTCTCTCCTCTCGGGCGCCACTTCGGCAAGCCCAATTGCCACTTCGCCGCCTTCATCTCCTCTTAAGCAAGCAAGTCCGATGTGTGTGCACCCGCGGCCACTGCCAATGGATCTGCCGAACCGAGTTGCCTCAGATCGAGCAGTCATGCCGCCAGGAGCATGAAGTATAGCTCAAATTGTGCAGCATGAAGAATGGATTTGTTTCTTTTTACGCGCGCGGGGGGGGGGGGGGGGGGGGTGGATTTAGTTGTTCAACCTACACTAACCATCGTCTTCCTCTCATTGATTCCTCCTACTCACGGGTGCCTAACCGACCCTGTTGCATCCCTCTCCATCCGAAATGAGTCATATCTACCTTTTTTAAGGCTAAACACACTCAGCTTTATTCATTGACCAAAATGTTCTTGTGAATAGAATGCAAATCTGGAGACAGTAGAAGCCATAAATGACAGCCTTGAGACAGACCCAAAGCGTGTCCAACGAGACTGTGTGCCTCGATGTTGGACTCCCTACTTTCGAAGATGAAAGAACAAGATCCAAAAAGAGCAGTCGTAGCTATAATATCCTTAATGATGTTTCCATGCAAGCTACCAGTATCATTCCCGATGTCTTCAACAACCTCTTTGCAGACTGAAGCAATGACCATATGGGAGATATTCAGATCAGAAAATAGAGCCAGTGTCTCGCGACATGCGATTACTTCCAGACATGCAGGGTAAATGACACCCAAGAATTTTTAGAGCACATGACCCAACATAATTCCACGACAAATCCCTACAAATGGTACAAGAAGATCCTTCATTGTTCCCCTCGCAACAGCCCCATCGACCCATATTTTCTCAACACCAGGTGGAGGAGGTATCCAACATGTGCTAGGCCCAGATATCCCCCTAGCTGCTCGAGTTGGAGCTTTTGGGGTTTGCAACTATCAACTTCACTGATGTATTTCTTGATAAATTGGTGGGTCGCCCGCGGGCCTTGAAAGAACTGTTTCCGCAAAGCTTCCAATATCCATCATCTTGCATCAGGTTCCATATTTGCCATTAGAACATCAACCAAGTCCGGCTCCTCGAGCGCTCAAACACAACACGACATGTTCTATTCCAAAAGCGAGTGTCTCTATGAATCGTTGCTCACACAAATACCGCAGTTGCAAAGGTATGACATATGACGGTGCTGAAGCACGTCGACCATTGGTAAAGATTGTTGGCAAGGACGGTGATGGCAATAAGGAGGAGGAAGAGGATGGCTCCTTCGGCATCATAGCGGCTCCGACATGGACGATGTCGATCAATAGATTAGGTTTATGCACTGGTGTTATTTTCTCACTAGCTATGTTTAGGGGTTATGCCTGTAAAATTTATAAACTTTAAATAAAATTTGTGCTGTTCACATGTTTGAATGTCCAATATTTGCCCTTTTAGTTACTTATTGCACAACGTGACAAGTGGTGACCCGCATTTCATTACTTTTGTTAAAATAATTGGGTGTTTTCATTTAAACAATGCCAAATTTTCACCCAAACAGTCCAGAAGCGGCTTTATATTTTTTCCCACAAACTAGTGCAATAAGATGGCTCAACACAAAGGCTTTTTTCATTTTCTTTGATTTTTTTTTTCAAAATAGGGTCAAACTTGCAATGTTGACCATTCATACCAAATGATTTGGAATTTCAACTTTAGTTATCCCAAGTGCATGCACCATCAACTTTAGAGCATAAATTTTTTTTCTCAAATTTTAGGATCAAAGTACATCACACTTGTAGTTCAAATTTGAGCAAGTTCTGATAATTCATTATAAGTCAACTAAATGGATGGAATATAGCAATAATACTCTGAAATTATTGAAACTTGGTCAGTGGGCATCCAATGTGGCCTACTTTTGATGAACAATGAAAATGCCCAATTTTCAAACTTATTTGAGGCACTTCCTTCACAAAAAAAGTCATTTGTGGGACTTGAAAAGTGGAAAACTATTATTTTTATTAGAAAAATAATTCATAATTCCAATGGCAAGATTGTTCACAATGGTAATGGCATAGTTGTGCCAAATTTGGGCATGTTATCATGGACTATGCCATGGATGTGGCCATGGCCATGGGCATATGGCTTGAAATCGATGCAAGTACATACTAGATAGGTCATTTTGTGAATGTTTTTTTCAAACTTGTTGTATTGTAATTTTATGATTTTTCCCACAAACTAGTGCACATAAGATGACTCAATGCAAAGGCAATTTAATTTTTGAGGCATTTTTTGTTTTTTGTTTTCAAAATGGGGTCAAACTTGCAATGTTGATCATTCATACCAAATGGTTTGAAATTTTAACTTTGGTTTGTGCCAAGTGCATGCACCACCAACATTTGAGCATAAGATGATTTTTTTTATTTTCAGACCAAAGTACATCACGCTTGTAGTTCAAATTTGAGCAAGTTCTCATAATTCAGTATGAGTACACTAAATGGATGGAATATAGCAATACTACTCTGAAATTATTGAAACTTGGTAAATGGATATCCAATGTGGCCTACTTTTGATGAAAAATGAAAAGTCCCAATTTTTAAACTTATTTGAGACACTTCATTCACAAAAAAGTGATTTGTCAGACTTGGAAAATGGAAAACTATTTTTTATGAGAAAATAATCATAATTTCTATGGCAACACCGTTGGAGACGGATCGAGGAAGACCACGCCGAACTAAGGATGAAAGACGAGAGCCACACAAGTGACCTTGTTATAGTATACGAAGGCTACTTAACTTTTTTTTTGTCAACCAGAGTTCGTTTGATACTCGAACGGATTAATATGGAGGTGTGATAGTAATACAAACAAATAAATAAAGTTTGCAATAAAACTATCAAAGTGGGTTGCTATTTCCCTCTCTCCTTTCAGCCCAACACCCCACCTAAAGCCCCCCCCCCTAAATTCTAGCCCAAATAGCCCAATAACCCCCTGTTCCTATATAAGGCAGGTCACCCCCTTCCATTTGGGGCAAACCCTAGAGAGGAGTGAGATATCCCCCTCAAATTCCGCGCCAGCCGCCACCTTCGCCGTCACCCATCCACACACCACCACTTGTTCGCTCGCGCCGCTGCTAACCTTCTCTTAACTGGTAAGGATGAAATCCCGCTTCTTTCGTTGTCAATCGCCGCCATACATCCTCACTACTCAAAGTTTTGGTGTGTTGCAACTGATTAGTTGGGTTGTAATCTGGAGTAAGCAGTGGATCGCCATGGACGGTGATAACCTACCAAGAAGATTAGCTAGGAAGAGGAAGGTACAATACCATGCTGGAATCCCACCATCGCAAGTGCTTCGATTCACTTTTTAAATCCCTCTTTGATTGATCCACTCATGCTATCTAGTATGTTTTCAAATCTCTCTAGTTTCCACATCTGCTTTAGATGTTACTACTTTTTCATATAGTGTGTGGGTCTATTCTACAAACACCCTTAAGACCTTATTCTATCTAACAAACTGCCTAAGAAAAAAATGCAGCTCACTCAAATCTGTACAACGCGTGATTCAGAATAAGTCAAACGCATCAGCACCTCCAGTGCGCTTGGTCGTCGAATGAAGTTCACATGGTGTCCGACCATGTGAACTGCATCCAAAATTGCAGCGGAAATGGTAAAAAAATTAGTGTGCAGTTCTCTCTGTTGCAATTTAGTGTGGTTGCCCGTTTGATGCAGTTCACTTCATCGATGGATCCGCAAAAAAGTAGTGTCCGCATTTCGGTAAATTCAAAACCACTTAAACCATGATTAATTAGATAAAGTGTTATACATGAAAAAGTTCCGCCTCGTCGATATCTTTCCAACATTATATCATTTGCAATGTTTTGACGAGGGGTTTGAAAAATTTCATGAAAATACGCTTGCTGCCACTCATCGGGTGGCGCGCCATTTTTGAAACTGCTCTTAGACTATAAGAAATCTCGAAAAGTGTTCTGTATGAAAAAAAATCGCCTAATTCATAGCGTTCTAACGGTATATCACACGCCTTGTTCTGTCAAATTGTTTAAAAATTGGATTGAAAACAATACCAAAATTGTGTGTAGTTTTTTTTTTGGTGTTACAGTTCATTTGCTTTCTGCTGAAGGTTTAGAAGTGCTTGCAGAATAATGTATATACCACTGTTTATTGGTTTTCCACGCTTGAGCATTGTCACCAAGGAACATAGCAAATGGGTAGCTTCACATCCCTTTGGTAGCTTGATGGTAACTACTTTTGCACTAAATTCTGCAAACTACTTGTGATACTCTTATTTGTTTAAAACACACTATTCGTTGTTTTATAGTTCATACACCTTGTTTAAGAATAATGTCATGCTGGACTTGTTGTTGGGGAACGTAGTAATTTCAAAAAAAATTCCTACGCACACGCAAGATCATGGTGATGCATAGCAACGAGAGGGGAGAGTGTTGTCTACGTACCCTCGTAGACCGAAAGCGGAAGCGTTAACACAACGCGGTTGATGTAGTCATACGTCTTCACGATCCGACCGATCCAAGTGCCGAACGTACGGCACCTCCGAGTTCAGCACACGTTCAGCTCGATGACGTCCCGCGAACTCCGATCCAGCAGAGCTTCACGAGAGAGTTCCGTCAACACGACGGCGTGGTGACGGTGATGATGTTGCTACCGACGCAGGGCTTCGCCTAAGCACCGCTACGGTATGACCGAGGTGGAATATGGTGGAGGGGGGCACCGCACACGGCTGGGAGAGATCAACTGATCAACTTGTGTCTTTGGGGTGCCCCCTGCCCCTGTATATAAAGGAGTGGAGGAGGGGGAGGGCCGGCCCTCTCTATGGCGCGACCTAGGGGAGTCCTACTCCCACCGGGAGTAGGATTCCCCCTTTCCTAGTAGAACTAGGAGCCCTTCCAAGTAGTAGGAGTAGGAGGAAAGGAAAGGGTCTTTTTGACCATGTGATTGGAGGGCGTCTTTTAACTACAAATACAAATACATGAGAAAGTTACATATATTGTTGGCCATGTGTATTATGCCGGTGCTAAGAACGTTATACGTGTCATAGGCGACACTTCCCATTTGTCAACGAAGGCTCGCGCCATCCAGACTTACCGAGGGACCCATTCATTGAGAGATTCCACCGCAAAGCCTAGGTTAACGACCCAATTGATCGTGTATCAATTCTAAATTGAAGACCTGAGTTGAATGAGGGGCTTTAAAACTAGGGAGCTTAAAAGTTAGAGATTTCATTGCCACAACCAAGGATTGACTGAGTCAAAATCAAGACATTAAAATTGTATACCTCAAATGAATGGGTCATCTCCAAAATTAATTAGGTACTCTCTCCGTCTCGGTGCATTAGTCATCTAACGAAAATCAAATAATCCCAAAATGCTAAGGCGAGAGACAGTACTACTAGTTGCATGCATATCAATTAGACCCCATCTAGACCCGGTCAAAATTAGATGACCTAATTTCAAATTGGAGATCTCAATTGGTTGTGAGGCCTTAAAAACTAGGGAGCTTAGTGTTACAGTATAGATACAATCAAAGTTGTAAAATTCATCTAAAATTTGTGTACGCAGTTTTTTGGCTAATTTTCTTTTGCATGGTTCTTATTAACATTGGCAAAAATGTGAAACATTGTATAAAGCCAATTAGCCCTTTGATACAAACCACTTCATGGGCGATCGTGTGACATTTTTTGACAAATGTGGATTTTATCGACTCAAAATGAAGCATCCAAGGAACACAAAAACAATGAGTCTCCGTTTGACTAGAAATGCACACAACGATGCCAACGCATGCACACAATGAAACACATCAGCAAATAGCAAAGTTTTACAAGACCAAGGGTACATTCCGCAAGCCAAACAGGTACATTCTTAGCACGGTCTTAAACGTAAGATGCCATGTAATGTAAGTGAAGGACACGCCTCGCACAAGCACATAGTCATGTTGTGACAAAGATTTGGCCTCCACTAATGGCCTCAATAAGATCATCTCCGCACATGCAATGAAAATTAATGATCGAGGAAGGTTAACGACATTGCCAAAATCCCAACTTGGGACGCTCCAATATTCCCACGTCGTCCCTCTCACTTCAACGTCCAAGACCCTCGGCCCTGAGGACCATCTCGTTTGGTCCCAGAGACCTCCACCCGCATATCTGTAGATGATATCATGATCGCTGACGCCCCGCCACAAAAGACCGTCTGCTCGGCCAAAAAAGTTGCCGCTGCTACACAACCATGCCCTCTTCCTCAGGTCATCTGCCATATACCGCGTCTCGCCTCAGGGTAGCCTCTTCAGTGCCTTGAGTGTCAAACCGCGACGGTGGCACCGGCGCTCACGATTACAGCTAGCGGGGCGTGGCCTAGTAATGCTAGCTCATTGTTCCGCTCGTGTGGCTAACTTGCTTCGTTCTGTTTTTGTGTGTGCTAGCTTTAGAAAAACCATCCAACTGATAACTAAAGAACACATCAACTACTGGCTAAAAAAATAGCTCTCGATTTTTTTGATAGATTTTGAGAAGTTCATGAATTCACAAAATGTTTGTGAATTTAGGGGGAAATCATGAATTCAAAAAACTCATGAATTTAAAAAAAATGTCTGTGAATTCAAAAAATATTTGTGAATTAGTAAAACTATTCATGAATTTTTAAGATATTCACAAATTTGTGGATTTAAAATTGCTCGTGATTCAAAAAAACACAAATCTGAAAAATGTTCACAGATTTAAAAAATAAAAAAATGAAAACTATTTACAGATTTAAAAAATTTCTTGACTTTGAAGAAACTTCATTTAATATGGGAAACAATTGGTGAATTTGAAAATTTTTCACTAAATTAAAATTTGTTCGTGAATTTGAAAATGGAAATAGAAATGATGAAAGAAGTAAGGAAAGAAAGAAAAAGCGAACAAAAAAGAAGAAAGAACCGAAAAAAAAAACTGAAAACAACTGAGAAAACAAGGAAAAGACAAAAAAACACGCATGAAACCAGAAATTCAATTCAGCTCCTGGGAGCACGTGCTCCGAGCAAAAAAATCATTTTTCAAATGCCAAAAAAATCAAGACAAAAATTTATGTGTTGTTAGTCACATCCAAATGCTACCTGCCAATTTTGAGGCAAAAAGGTTAAGCATTTTGGCCTGTTCAAAAAAACAAAATGAACACCAAATGTTACCCCGAAATGTCACCCCAAATTTGTTTTTCACCGACAAAACACTGCTGCTTCGTTTCGCATGAAAATTATCAAGCATGCTTGTGACACTAACACTAACATCCATAAAATATTCAGAATTTTTTGAAAATATTTAATATATTTTTTCGCATTACTGTTCACCCGGGAGCATGTGCTTTCGGGAGCCAAAACGCCCCTCGCGCATGAAACCTTCTAAAATCTTCACCAAACCAGTTGGGAGCTCAACCATACCCCCCTTAATTACATGGGCCGGCCCACTTAGGACCATCGCTACTGCACACTATATGTGTCACCAACAGAAGTACTAATAAGTTCGTCTCAAAAAAAAAGTACTAATGAGTGGCTAAGAGGAAACGCCTTCTCGCAAAAAAAAAGGGTGGCTAAGAGGAAACGCCGACCTTCGGTGGATGGCTAGAGATAACCATTCATGTTCCTTGAGGTGGATGTCATAAAAAGGTTCCATGAGGTGGGACCGGACACCTCATCAGCGAGATCGATTCACATAATAATGCTTGCGCACAAGAGGTATTTTACGGTGCATCATACTACCCAATATAACGGGTAGTATTAAACTGATCCAACGATGTTGATCATTTCTAATTAAGGGTAAATTTGTCCTTTGTTTCAACCTTTAATTGTGACGATTCATATATTTAATTAAAATATGATTCATCACGCGGTCGTCCTCAACCTCCGACATCCCGTCGTCGCCAATAACTACAGCCGGCCAAGCCTGGAGTCCGCCGGCGGCCGCCGGCCGCCCCTAACCTCCGCTTCCCAACGCCACTTGCAGTCCCCCACCCTCAGGACCTCCATCATCTTGACGCTCCCTGCCCTCCTCCAGGCGCGCGCGCCCTCATCTCCATGGCGGTGTGCGTCAGCAGGGCTGCCGGTTGGGCTGGCAAGCTTATGTAGCTGAAGGCTCATCCAGGTATGTAGAGATTGGTACAATTCTCTACCCAGCAGCCATACAATCCATCACACACACTCAACGCACTACAAATCTAGCGCCCCGCACACATCCAGTACTAAGCAGCGCACACACCCATCATCCATCCAGTACTCGCACGAATCAGCAAAACACACAGGCCACAGTTACCAGATGAGAGATAGAGGGGATGGACTGAGCTATCTTCGTGAATCGTGAGAGACGGGGGTTTACGAGGACGACGTCAGGTCGTTGGCGACGGTAGGCGTCGGTGGTATCACATGGGAGGAATCGATCTCCGAGCAGTGGCCCGGTCGTGGCGTCTGTGGCGTGGGGCTCTATGTGATGGAGAAAGGCAGCTCCGGTGCATGAGTAGACGGCCGCCGAGCGGCATGGCGAGGCTGCGTTGGATTGCCGGGTCGTCCGGCTGTGACTTCGGCGGGTCCTTGCCTGGCTGAGGTTTAACTGATGATTACTACCCAAAATACCCCTACCGTCTTAATATACTACCCAAACCGTGCTGTAGTATTCGTAAATCTGGAGCGTTCGTCCGCTTAAATGGACGGTTAATATATCATGGATGTACTGTAAAAGGTCTCGCGCACAACGGTGCACACATTTTTCACTGACCTTCAAAAGCTCCCTATAGTACGGAGCACTCAAAGTTTCTCACACTGTCGAGATATCAATTAATTTTTTTTGAAATAACCACATATATTTCATTAGACAAACATATTACAAAGAGTACACATGTGATCATCGCAAGAGGCATACATAAATGATATAAATGTCTTGCAATATTGCATCAAAGATTTCGCAAGAAGTAAAACTAGAATTTCACTTCGGCAGAATCTTGTGCCACGTCAAAACGTCGCCCACCATCGTCCTCCTTCACCGCCGAGGCAACGTCAAAGAAAGAGGAAAACTTCCTTCATACCAAGATCTAGAGGAACACCTTTACATATAATGATGCTTTTCGAGCGGATGAAACGGACCTCCGCAAGAGCAAACACATCTCGGACGTTTCTTCACCGACTGGCCACTTTTGGGCCTGTCGGTGGAAGTCCTAGTTTCCGGCTCGGCAAAGGTCTCTAGCTACGTTTGCATTGACCAACAAAGCATATATTGTGCAACAATAATACATCACTTTTTTTTTGAACCGGGCGAATCCCCTTTCCATTACTAGAACATAAATAAAACTTCAATGATCTGTTTTGCGGCATGCAATTTACATTTCATTAGCAAATAGAGGACCAGGTGTGGGCGAGTGATGTACTTTGACACGGCTGCACTTTTTTGACACGTGTTAGCAAAAACCAAACCCACCATGCACGATGCGCCCTCGCCGACTTGAGCCATGCACGCCACCGCGCAGACAACCAGACATGGTCGAGCTCCACATCGATCGTCTTATTCCTCACGCACATACAGTAGGTGGCTAGGGGCAAACAGTACAGTACAGTAGGCTCGTGTGTTCTTCCGTCCTGAGGTGCATGCATGCAGGAGATGAGATCCCGTCTCCTAGCTCGATCGGTGTCGGGTGAAGACGAAGACGGGGGTAGTCGGCGCGCGGCGACGTGGCAATTCGACGACCACCTACGAGGCTTGGAAGAATTCGGCGCGACCGCTGCTGCTGGAGCTAGCTGGCCTTCTGGGGGTACGTGCGTGCAGCTGGTGCGGCCGGTGGAACGCACCTTCGTGTTCCCCGTCCACGTGCATCATCCCGCTGGCCCGCCACTTGCCAGGAAGATCGATCAGCCGCGCGCGCGTATATATAGTACATGAGCTCGCTGCGATGAAAATCATATTCAAAGCTGATATCATTGCCACTTTCAGGAGAGTGCTCTGTCGAGGTTCATGGCGTCCATGGAGAACATCCATGTCCGGACGGACGGCGAGCCGGGGTGCGCTCTGCCGCCGGAAGCACACGCTTTCTCGGGGGATATCGGCGGCGGTACGACGATCGAGACGCCTTTCTCTGTGTCGTTGAGCGTTCCGGCCTCACCGATGGAGACGAAGATCGGTGTCCACCACCCCGCCATGCCCCTGAGGCAAGCCCGTCAACACTCGCTGCCGTCCCCGGTAGTCAGAGGTAATGCCGACGCGCCGGCCGTGCCGCGGAGCGACACCATGCGGAAGCGGGACCGGCGATTCGACCGCTTAAGGACCTTCTCCGGCCGCCTCGACCGCCAGCTCTCCACCCTCCGCGGCTTGTCACAGGAACTGCCGGCTGCTGACCCCGAGCGTGGCAGCGCCAATATCTCCGAGGAGGACACTGATGAGGACCACGACGTCCCCACCGCCGGCCGCTACTTCGCCGCACTCGAAGGCGCCGAGCTCGACACCCTTCGTGTATGTATATATCACATTTTACCATTTCCCGCAAGCAAAACCAGGGGTCGTTGCTTTGTTTTTTAACAACATGCTGAATGTTTGCAGTCGACGGAGGTGGCGGTGCTGCCCAAGGACGAGCTGTGGCCTTTCTTGCTTCGGTTCCCCATCAGCGCCTTCGGGATGTGCCTCGGCGTCAGTAGCCAAGCGATGCTATGGAAGACGCTCGAGTCAGAGCCCTCCATGGCGTTCCTCCGCGTGCGCCCCGCCGCCAACCATGTCCTCTGGTGGGTCTCCGTTGCCCTCACCGCCGTTGTCTCCATCGTCTACCTCCTCAAGGTCGTCTTCTACTTCGAGGCCGTCCGCCGCGAGTTCCACCATCCGGTCCGCGTCAACTTCTTCTTCGCTCCCTGGGTCGCCTGCCTCTTCCTCGTCAAGGGAGTGCCCCTCCCAGAGTGGGAGATCCACCATGTCTTCTGGTACCTTCTCATGGCGCCGATCTTATGCCTCGACCTCAAGATCTACGGCCAGTGGATGTCCAGCGGCGAGCGGCGCCTCTCGAAGGTGGCCAACCCATCCAACCACCTCGCTGTTGTTGGCAACTTTGTTGGTGCGCTACTCGGTGCCAGGATGGGCCTCCGCGAGCTGCCCATCTTCTTCTTTGCTGTTGGGTTGGCCCACTATGCGGTGCTCTTCGTCACCCTCTACCAACGGCTCCCCACTAACATGCAGCTCCCCAAGGAGCTCCACCCGGTCTTCTTTCTCTTCGTTGCCGCACCTAGTGTTGCGTCCATGGCATGGGCGAGGATCTCCGGCGAGTTCAACAACAGCGCCAAGCTCCTATACTTCATCTCGCTCTTCCTCTATGTATCGTTGGTGGTGCGTGTCAACCTGTTCCGGGGGTTAAGGTTCTCGTTGGCTTGGTGGGCCTACACGTTCCCGATGACGAGTGTTGCCCTAGCGACGGTGTTGTATGCGTCAGAGGTGAACACCATGGTAACACAAATGCTTGCGGTCGGGCTATCAGGAATTGCCGTTGTCACCGTCATCGGCGTGTTGGCGACCACCGTGTACCACGCCTTTGTGCGTGGGGACCTGTTCCCCAACGACGTTTCCATCGCCATCACGCAAAAGAGGCCCAAATTTAGCAACATACTTGCACACCTCCGCTCGCCCACTCCGGCGTCAAGTAGCTCATCCTCTTCATCCTAATTTCATTTCCAAGCATGACACCTACTTTGATGAGTCTATCTCCAACTCTAGGACAACGTGCAGCGTCGGTGAGACTCCGGTGGTGCATGGGCATGGAAGAGCAGAGTGTTATATGGTCGGTGAACAGAAGGATGCATGTTGTGAATGCACACAAGAGTTGATATTGATTAGTACTCCCACTGTAAACTAATATAAAAGCGTTTAGATCACTATCTAAACGCTCTTGTATTAGTTTACGGAGGGAGTGCCAACTTATTTGTACAAAGTTCCTTCTCTTTGTTTTCTTTTGTTCTTTTTCCATCATTTGCCAACTGACTACACGTAGTGGCAGGTGGCAGTGATATCCTTGAGCAATTTGCATTGCCATGGACCATGGTACGATATATAATTTCTAGAATTAACATTTGTGTTTGCAAATTGAGTGGGTTCTTAAGAAGTTTAAATTAGTACAATATCGAATTTTCAAGTATTGGTCGCCTTTCTAAGACTCTATTCTCATCTCCAATAATTCCATCGGAGGTGCTAAAAATCAGTCGACTGAGACTTCGCGAAGTCTCAGTCGACAGTCTGGCCGTTCGATGTTTGTCACTTCAAGATTGACGTAATATAATGCCTTTGTATCAATTCGGCCTGTTAAGATGCGACCAGCCCACTTTCTTTTTTTTTTGCCACGAAAGGCTACACGCGGCTGGCCAGCGGCTGGATGGCCTTTTCCATTGTTTTGCTTTTGTCTACAACAAGCAGGAAACTTGCTAGCGCAGCCCACTCTCGTGTATACCTGTATTTTATTTTTTGTTTTTATTTCCCTTTTCTGTTTAAATGTATATAATCATCAATTTATTTTTATTAAAATGGTTTATTTGTAATTTCTTTTTATCTTTAGGCAATACGGAACATCTAAATTTTGTAGAACAGACTTTTTTACATGCATGAAGGATTTTACGCTCGATTGTTGATATCTTTTGTACATGGATTTTTGTTTATTTGTATGTTGCCAGTTATTTTTTTTGTACATGGATTTTTTGTTTATTTGTATGTTGCCTGTTCTTTTTTGTAATTTTTTTGTTTCACTCATGTATTACCCAGGAATATATTTTTTGTAATGTTGATATGCCCTATTTTTCCTACATATGGTTGACAGAAAAAGGGTTGCATTTTCTTTCTTTTTTTTGTCACAAAAACTCTTGTTCCCCTTACGTACAACTAGAATTATTGGAATCCATGCAACTACGTGGGTGCAACACGTATGCAATTGTATGCATCCAAAACTACGTGCAACTCAATGGATAAAATGTGTCCGCAACTGTGACGAGACTTGTGTGGCGATGAGATCGAAACATGCATAATATGGGAAATTTTATTATTTAACTTTATTTTATTTTATAGTTTTTGTACTTTCTTTTTCCCATCCACATGGAAGTCGACATCCAGTGGGATATTCAATTTATTTTGTTTTTCCTGCAATTTGCCCCGTCGATGAGGTGTTTCTTTCTTTCTTTTTATTGCTCTTTTCAAACCTTTTTCTTGCTACCTTTTTTATTTTTCATTTTTTTTATTAAATAACTGTTTCACTTTTGAAAATTGGAAATGTTGCCATCTAGTTGCACAATCGGCCCCAACTGCAACTACATGTCTTCAACATGATGGTAACTCAGTGGTGTTTTTGTTGGGGAGGGAGTAGCTAGCAAGGGTCACCCCTAAGTATAGCTGTACATCTTCTATGGGATTGCAACTCTTTGGTGTTTTATCGAAATATGTGGTAGTTGCATGTCTATCACTAGGCACACAACTCCAAGTGCCCGCCAACTACAACTCTATGATTTTTCATCGGGAGGACAGTTGCATGCTTGGAACTACCATGCAATTGCAAGTGTCTTGTCCTGACTGCAACTGCAAGTCTTCAGTGCAATTGCAACTCTGTATTGTTTTGTCGGGAAGAGACAATTGCATGTCTGCTACTAGTCATGCAACTGCAAGTATCGCCCTATAATGCAACTATGTGTTGTTTTGTCGGGGGAGGGGGGGGATGGTCGTGCCCCGGCGGCAACTACATGTATTCAAACACGAATGCAGCTCTATGGTGTTTTGTCCAGAGGACAATTGCATGTGTACCACTAGGCATGCAATTGCAAGTGTCTCGTCCCGACTGCAACTGCAAGTCTTCAACGCAATTGCAACTCTATATTGTTTTGTCGGGGAGGGACAATTGCATGTCTAATACTAACCATGCAATTGTAAGTATTGCCTCGTAATGCAACTATGTGTTGTTTTGTGTGTGTGTGGGGGGGGGGGGTGGAGTTGCATGTATGCAACCAGGCACGCAACTCTGATTGTCGTGCCCCATCTGCAACTGCATGTCTTGTAACCTGAACGCAAGTGGACTTTTTTGTTCTGTCGGAGGGGGCGGGCCAGTTGCAAGCCCGACAACAGCCCCGCAACTGCAAGCACCGCACCCGACCGCAACTGCATGTCCTCCAACATAGTTGCAACTGGACCTTTGTTTTGACGGAGGGGGCGGGCTAGTTGCATGTCTGACACTAGGCATGCAACTGCAAGTGTTGCACTCGACCACAACTGCATGTCTTCTAGCTCGACGGCAACTGGACTTTTTTATTCTGTTGGAGGGGGTGCCGGTAGAGGGGGCAGACCAGTTGCAAGCCCGACAGCATCCCCGCAACTGCAAGCGCCGCACCCAACCAAATTTGCATGTCCCCCAACGTGGTTGCAACTAGACCTTTGTTTTGTCGGTGGGGGAGGCGGGAGAGGGGGCGGGCCAGTTGCATGTCCGACACTAGGAATGCAACTGCAAGTGTCGCACCCGACCGCAACTGCATGTCTTGTAACCCGACCGCAACTAGACTTTTTTGTTCTGTCGAAGGGGCGCCGCTAGAGGGGGCGGGCCAGTTGCAAGCACGACAACTACAAGCGCCGCACCTGACCGCAACTGCATGTCTCCCAACATGGTTGCAACTGGACATTTGTTTTGTCGGAGGGGGCGATGAGAGAGGGAGCGGGCCAGTTGTATGTCTGACACTAGGCATGCAACTGCAAGGGCCGCACCTGACCCCAACTACATGTCCCCCAACATAGTTGCAACTGGACCTTTTGTTTGCCGAAGGGGGAGGCGGGAGCGGGGACGGGCCAGTTGCATGTCCGACACTAGTTGCACGTCCCCCCATGCGCAACCACATATATTGCAAGTGACACCACCTGAGCAAAACTAGGGTGTGTGTGTGGGTGGGGGGGGGCGGTTGGTTGCTTGGGCAGACCGATATGACAGGTTTATTTTTAGCTTTTTCGTTTTCTACTTTTTTGTGTTTTTGTGTTTTGGATTTTGTGTTTTTCCTTTTCTTATTAGTGATGTCTAGGATTTTTATTTTAAATAACGCCACTCGACTTGCATACCCATGGGCCGAACAGTCACCTGTACTCTGGCCTTGCCCATCCATGTACAACTTAATATATTTTTATTTTTATAAGATAGTGCCACTAGTTATGCACGTGCCACCCGCATGTCAATCGTCCACGCGCAATTGCATGCTCGTCATTTCTATGCAACCTTTTTTCTCAAAATATTGTCATCTGATCGCTCACACGTTGATCACACGCAATTGCATGTCCGTCATCTGCGTGTAACTTATTATTTTATTTTCCCACGGATCACCTAAAACTAGTGATATACACTAAGAGAGAAGTAGATGGTCCCAGACTAGGCATATGCAACATTAGTCTTGTTTCAAATTACATTTTTGTTGATCAGAGAGTGACCTTTAGTTTTCTACTATCTGCTTCCCCTTTTTAGCAGTTTTTACGACAGGCACCAGGAAGCTCATTTTTAGTTCAACCAAAGATGTTCTCTAATGATCTTAAAAAAATATGTTCTCTAATTTATTTTTCTATTTCTTGTGTCAAAAGTATGTGCTCAAGTAATACAAACACACATTTTTTTATGCATTATGTTATGTTTCATGGAGACACACTCCACGCCTGGCAGCGTTGACACAGACACTGATATATTTGTCAGGCCAAATACAAAAAAAATAACCAACCAAGTAGGAGACTAGACAGCCCAGTACACTTCAGAAAAATAGGCACCGGAAAAGAAGACAGCCCAGCACGAGACAAGCTTTTGGGAGGACAAAATAAAAGAAAAGCAGCCCACTTAAGAAAAGAGTCGTACACACAGCCCACATGAACGAAGAGGAAAATCAATCGTCCGGGTCAAGCCTATACGTACGATCCTGACGTCAGTCGATTGAGAGTCTCAGTCGACTGAGTCCTATCTAAACCCTAATTCCATACATAACTAACAAACTGAAAATGGCACGACAGGGTGTTCCTACAATTTCATATAGATAGGAAAAAGAAAGAAAATACAAAGTGGCCTGGTTTTTTAAGAGGGAAACAAGGCCAAAGACCGAAAGAGAACAAACAATGAGAAACAAGTAAAAACGACTAAGCGGTCACCGGACGAACAAGAACAGCAGCACCAGCATATCCACCAACTGAAGAGAACTGAATGGTTTCTTGGAAGACGCCTTCAAAAAGGAAACATTGCACCCACAGGCACCGTTGCCGCTGGCATCGACCCTTGTCGAAGACTAAGGTTTCGCCCAGAATCACCCACGACCACATCGCTGAAACCATTTGAAAGGGTTCGGACACGTCATCTTCAAATTCAAGAGCCTCGGTAAATTGATGTGCACTAGTAGAAAACGGAGCTTTAAAACCGGTTTGTAAGGGCCTTTAGTGCCGGTTTCATAACCGGCACTAATTGGTGGGCACTAAAGCCCCCCCCCCCCCTTTAGTACCGGTTCGGCACAAACCGGCACTAAAGTGCCACCACGTGGCGTGAGCTCACGCCCTGGTATGGGGGACCTTTACCAACCGGTGCTAAAGGATTTTTTTTTTGAAAATTTTGGAAAAAAATTTGATTTTTTTTTCAATTTTTCTAAATTATTTGGTGATTTAGTCTTTAATCACCTCTCTTAACTGCTCAAGTGTGGATCACTCATTCTAAATCATCTAACTTCCAGACCGGTCACCCATCCCTCTCACTACTCCAGCCCGAGCACGCTTAACTTTCGGGTTCTATTCTCCTTCGTTTCCAAGTCTGCACTTGTTGTTTTCCTAACAATAGTAAGATGCCAATCCTATTAACCCTCAGTTTAGCTTGAGCATGAAGTCACACATTTCACTGTTTGAGTTTTTGAAACTATTATTCTAAAAAACAGTAATTATTTAGTGACACTAATATTTCTTGAATAAGTTTGACCACAGTTTGACCATAGTTTGACCAGATTTGACCAAAATTCAAAAAATTAAAATAATTATTTAGTAACACTAATATTCTTGAATAATTATGTAGTAACATTAATACTTCTTGAATAAGTAGTTTGACCAGATTTAACAAAAAAAAATTTAAAAAACTGAAATTTGACCATATTTTTTTTCCTTTTGGAATTTGAGGATTCTAAAAAATTGCAAACAGGCCACAGGCGGTCTCCGTCGGATGCGGATTTTCGTGCTGAATTTTTTGATATATTATACGTTTTTTTTCCGACATCGTATGCAAAAGTTATAGCCGTTTTACATTTTCTCTACACTTTTTGCGAAACATGTCCAAATTTAAGTTTTCAAATTTTCCTAACTAGTAGATGTAGTAATATAACTACCTCTCGAAGGATTTTATTTTTTGAGGTTTTTATCATTTTCAGAACTGAAATGGCGACACACGGGGGTGGGGGGGTGGGGGGGGTAGAGTTTGAAAATTGTCCTATAGTGTCGGTTTGTGTCACAAACCGGTACTATAGGTCAGACCCCTTTAGTACCGGTTCGTGACACAAACCGGTACTAAAGGTTAGCCCTTTAGTATCGGTTTGTGCCACGAACCGTGGAACGAACCGGTATTAAAGGTTCAACACGAACCGGCATTAATGCATAGTCGTTCAAACCGGCACTAATGTGCTTCACGTTTGACCCCTTTTCTACTAGTGGTGTCACCTTAAAATTCAAGAACCTCGTGAAACTTATGAACCAAATAAAGAACTTATCAATCAACCTGTCCATGGGGTCAAGAGGCCGACTTATTTTGGCTCTATGCGCCGTGTTAATTATTGCCAGGCGCCAAAGCTGATGGACCCAAACATACTGAGATATTTACGGGACAACAGCAGCGCACAGATTCAGATTCCATCTCGAATTTTATGGGGGAGCAATCCGAAAATGGAGAAGCAGCCAATTACCGTGCAGTATGCACGATGGCTTGGTCGGCAGGGCGCCAGGTGGCACCAGGATAGGGTACTGCTCTCGCTCGCCACGTCGGCCATGGCGCACAACAAAACCCTGGAAGGAGAGAGGGAGAGGGAGAGGGAGCAGTGCAGAGCAGAGCAATGGAGGCCGACATGGACGCGAGCTTGGACTTCTTGGAGCTGGAGGCCCATCTGGTGTTCGATCTCGGAGACGCCGATAGGTACGTACGTGATGAGATGAGATGAATTCAAAATATTGCATTGCTTCTCAATCTCGCGTCAAACTATTGCATTGCTGACGACGTCTGTTTCGCTCTGCCCTGCCTAGCAAACGTTGGATGAGCCTGGCTGACTGCTGCAGCTCGTACCTGCCGGCCGAGGACTCGCTCTCCGGCCTCGACTCCTGCTACAACGACTCCACCGGCTCGCCGGACGGCGCCACCAGCTCGCGGTCCACGGCGTCGACGAGGGCCACCAGGGCCAGCAAGAACATCGTTGAGGAGAGGGACCGGCGCAGGCGGCTCAACGAGAAGCTCTACGCCATCCGCGGCGTCGTCCCAAACATCACCAAGGTCTACTTCATACTAGCTAGTACAGTTTGATTTGATAGGGTTTTCTCTTAATTTGTGCGGCGTTAGATGGACAAGGCGTCCATCATCCAGGACGCCGTCGCATACATCGAGGAGCTGCAGGAGCAGGAGCGCCGGATCCTCGCCGAGGTGTCCGACCTCGAGGCCGGCGGCTGCACCGCCGTGGTGGTCAAGTCGGAGGCCTCCACCGGTAGCGAGGGGGTGGAGGACGCCGGCGTTGGCTTCTCGCCGCCGAAGAAGACGAGGAGGACTGCCTCCTCCTCCTCCATCAACGACCCCGTCACTTCTCCTGCAACGCATCTGGTCCTCCTTGAGGTAAAGATTGCTCGCCGGAGAAGTTGAGTAGCATTTTTCGGGTCTTTGTATATAAAATGATCGAGAAGTCCAAATGTAAATCTAGTGAGAATGTTTCTGACCAAAAGAATAAAAAAAACTTGTGTAACAACTAAAATGTTAGCAAAGAGAAATACTCTATGAAACATTTTATAGACAACAAAACGCTTCCAAGATAACATGGCAAATGTGAAACATTTTGGGGCAACTCTATGAAACAAGACCAGGATGTCAAAACACACCATTGAATAACCGCGTGGTTTATCATTTCTACAGCTGGAGGTGATGCCCATAGCGGAGAAGCTGGCGGTGGTGAGCATGAGGCACGACAACGCGCAACACGTCATGGCGAAGATGTACAAGGCGCTCGATTCGCTCCGTCTCAAGGTCATCACCTCAAGTGTCACCGTCGTGGACGGCCACACAGTCCACACAATGTTCATCGAGGTAGCCATCCGTGATTTGCTGCATTTCTCGTCCAATTAGTTTCCTCTAGTTCTCCTCCTGATTTCATGAACGAAAAGCTTGCTTCCATCTCTTTCGCTCGGTCGCTCTCGAATTCTTTGAGTGATGTCACATGAATGACATCATAAGGAATGTCACTGTTGGTTATGGGAGTTCATCTATACTAATATAAAAAGACCTAAATGGGCAGATCCAATTAATCTCGGCCATCAAAACATGCAATCCAACGACCTAGACTGCTTCAATGTCGAGCGCTCAACACGTTTAGCGTGCAGTTAATTTCATGTCAAATATAGTCTAATCACATAATAACACGCAAATAATATCATACTTAATATCCGTATGCACTTAATATACTTCCAAATTAACGTGCATTGCACGTACACATTGACTAGTAAATTTAGGAGTCATGTTTTACTTCACAAGGGAACCAAGTCCCTATTTGGTTTCAAAGGAAAATTACAGCAATAGTGGGGAAACACAATTCATACAGAAAGTTTTCTCTTCAGCCCACTTGGAACGTAGGATAGCAGCCCCTCCCCCCCCCCCCCCCCCCCCAAAAAGTTTTTTCCTATCTTGTGCTCCAAACGAGGCCTAAGAGGGTTGCCATCATCTCTTGTTCTTCAACCCTGTCCAATTTTTGTATGTTCTGCATTTTTTGCTTTTATCATTGGATAACTGAGACGATTTTGCACATGCTCGAAATCCTGCCCACAGGTGGGAGATATTTGAAAAAGCATTGTGAAAAAAAGTAAATGTATAGGCATGATTTGAAGGTTTGGATACAATTTTTCTTGTCTATTATTTAGTTTCATGGATATGATTATGAAAAATATTATTGAAAAAATAACCATAAAAGAATGTATGATCTAACAAATTTTCATCTAACATGTCATCCTAATGGAAGACGACAAAGAAATAATGGGCACCAGTAGAGAATCATTCACCATTTCAATCTCCCCAAGTTCCCCACATCACCGACACCTCATTAGTCAGTGAGAGGCAAGGGAACCACTTATCAATGCTTGGTGTTCATTTCTTATACGTTCTTTGTTAGGTTTGTGTGCTTTCGGCGGTTGAGATGGTGTCATGCCGAACATAGATATTTTGGCTCCATCACTTCCCTGGCATTGTTATCATGATCTAGGTCTACCATATAGAGCCAATGGTTCTCATTAGTAGTCGCTTCATACTTTTTATATTCTTCCTCCTCAATGCTGACTAGGCATCATTTTGACAAGTTTTCCATGTGAGACGTTCGACCCGTACATGGCTCATTTAAAAAAAAAATCTTGAGGTGTGCAACTATTAAGTCTCTTTAAACGTTATGAGGTTGGCTCTTTAGACCTTATGAAGTTAGTCCAGCTTGTATGGAATTTGTAACTTCATCATCAGGTACATGGGGAAACATCAAGATGGGATCTAAAGATGTCCGCTTCGAAGGACCTTGACATGATCTTTGGTCTTGTTGTTGGTTTTCATTTCAGGTCTTCTGATCTACTGGACTTTATTTCATGAATCAATAGAGCCATGCCGCTGTTCTGAAAAAGGGATTGCCAGCAAACTTATTGCATAACATAATTTTTCCAATTACGTTGATCAATGACCGTGTTGCCAGTTCATATGACTATGTATTTTAGTCACACTTTCTTTCATACGACTCATTAGACATGCGTTGGCTTGACTTAAGCTTGTGAACACATGGATTACACATATGCATTTGGTAGCATGCACATAATTTCACTATATTTTGTGCAAATATCTGCAGCCATTTATATTCTTTGAAAATCTAGTTATTATATTTTTCAGATGGAAGAAACGGATAGTGTTGAGACGATCAAGGAGATGGTACAGGCTGCACTCAGCCATCTCGAATTCTTGATGTGAGAAGAAGCCCAAAAAAGTCCATGAGTCACTGATGAAGATTAAGTGTCTCAAAGAATGCGTAATGGGCACCCCAACTACTGATGCTCCATCATGATCAATATCATGGAGGAGAGCGCGTGGTTTGGTCCAATCTGGTACTACAACATTCTAATAAAAGTGACTACAACTGCAATCACTTGTATGGCCCAAAAAATAGTAATGTGCCTAGAATTTATGTAAGCTCATAGTATTAGTACTCCCTCCCTTGGGATTTGTGAGGACATCTCCATACATCTCTACTCCTAAGGGAGCAGTTGGTAGTCTCGCTTCCAGGTTTTTTTTAGTCCCACCTCCCACGGTTTATTTTGGTACCTCCTCCCACCTCTGACTAAGCCACCACAAACCGAAAAAACCTGCTCCTGAGTCCCAAACCGCACCATTACACGTGCGAACCTCAATAGACGTTCGAAGGAAAACGTGCGACAAAAAAACCTACGACGGTTAACCAGCGATAGGAAAACCGTGCGGCCGCACGTAGGAGCGAGTCCTGTTATCGAGCTAGGTCTCCCTTCGTGGCCGCCCAACATCCCTGCGCCGCCTCGCTTCAGTCGCAACCCTACATCCTCGCCGCCCTCCATCCTGGTCGACGTCCCCGCCCCGCATCACTCGCCTTCCTCCATCCGCGTCCATCCTGGACAAGGTCACCGCTGCCCTCCATCAATTCGCCGCCGAGTTCAACACCTCGACGATCCGGCGCTAATCCGCGCTGGTCCTGGATTAGGTCGCCGACGCCATCCATCTCTTCGCCGCCGCGCTGGATACAGGATTCGGCGCTGATCCTGGACGCGGATACGCGGACACGTCCAGGACCCGGCCAAAACACGTCCTGGATCCGAAAAATAGGTATACAAACCATCTCAAACGTCAATCGCATCTAATACATCTCAAATTCCATACATAACTACCATACAATCGCATCTCACCCAGCCATGGCAAGTGCTTTGACATGGGATGAATCCGCCTGCATGATTGATTTCTGTTCTACACAGTTTAGGTTTTTTTTCATGTTAATAATAGTCTCAAGTACACATGTTTAAATATCCCGCATCCTGCATTTGTATAAATATGGCAAGAAAGAAAACACAGACCATACTGGACCAAAGAGTATGTTTCCAAGAAAGTACAGAGATGTAGAACACGTCCTGGATCCGAAAAATAGGTATACAAACCATCTCAAACGTCAATCGCATCTAATACATGTCAAATTCCATACATAACTACCATACAATCGCATCTCATCCAGCCATGGCAAGTGCTTTGACATGGGATGAATCCGCCTGCATGATTGATTTCTATTCTACACAGTTTAGGTTTTTCTTCATGTTAATAATAGTCTCAAGTACACATGTTTAAATATCCTGCATCCTGCATTTGTATAAATATGGCAAGAAAGAAAAGACAGACCATACTGGACCACAGAGTATGTTTCGAAGATAGTACAGAGATGTAGAAGATGCAGATGAAAGTGCCATCGCATTATATATGTAGAATAAAAAACCATTTCTGTCTTCATGTTTTTTGCCATTCAATAGTTGCATATGGGGAATTCAAAAAGCACAGCGGGCGAATATCAACCAGAAGACGACGTAACTACAGGTATGCTGCAGACTACCATGTTTCCTTTTAGTCGTGAGACCTGAATATCTAACAGTGAAAGACTATATGCATAACATCTTCCAGGTCTTACATGTGGGAGTAGTGATGCAGACCACAATGCGAGCATCATACCCGTAGCTGATAATGTTGATAACGTTTACACGACGGAATCAGGTATAATGCAAACTTCATCCCCTTACATGCAAGTATAAGACTGTGTCAACATTGCTGATAATGTTTCGTGCATAACATATATTTTGTTGATTGCTAAGCTGTAGGGCGGGAAACTTCAAACGATGGGATTCCGTCGTATTCTGAGAATAATATGGATGGTACGACTAAGCTACAAGATGATACTCAAGGTATTCACAGGCATGCTTATACAGCTTCCAAATAGACATCTTCGGTAGGGGATCAGAGAGGTTAAGTCCATGTTCCCAGATGAGCTTAATGGGCCTTGTGGTTTTTACGCTTAACGTAATGCAGATGACAAAACTTGCGAGCAGCATGCAATAGTATGCATATTTAATGAAGAGAATCAAATAGTTGGCGAAACAAGGAACCAGTTCAACGCACAGAGGCGTGAATCTTATCGGAAGAAAAAAGAGGAGGATATGGTCAGATTACAAAAATATTATCAGCCATCCCTTACAAAGTCTGGTAAGTATTTAAGCGTGATTGTGCTCACTAATCTTGGTGTTTTCTGAATACCTATAGTATGCAACTTAATCGTTATGGTAACCTGACTTCATAGATGTTCCCCGTGTTGGTTTCATAGATTTTGCATCAACATATATCTAATTGATTTGTACGTACCTTTGTTGTTCTCTAACTGTCATCCATGTTGTAACAGTGGTAGACAATAGGGATCTTATCAACGCGTGGAGGCGGGCATCTTATCGCACTAAGAAGGCAGATGGTTTTATAAACCAGACAGACGATGGGACGATTGTTCACTGCCGTACTCTATGTGATATCACAAATGTTCAACAACCTTCATATGTGATCCCTGGTACAATGTCGTTAGTTATATGTGTGTATTTGATAATCATACTGTTTGTGATTATGTTTAACTTATCTTTGCTTTCTGAACGCCCGTGCTGGATTACAATAGGAACTAATGTTGGGGTAGATCATATTTTGGGGCAGCTAATCAAACCCACGCGAGATGAGAAGCACCGGAAAGATGATCTTCGTCCCCTTTGTAATTCAAGTAATATTATTTTATGTTACATCCTAGCATTCATGGTTCAGCCATTTTAATAAGTAGTAACCTAGCATTTTATATCAGATGACCCTGCAAGCTCGGTTGATACATCAATCTTGCATAATGAATCAACATATCCACCTAAAGCTACGAGCACGTCGGATGTAATTGCAGATAAAAATATAGAAGGTAAAATGATTGAGCTATTTCCATACTCGTTTGCTGTCATGTTGTTTTTACCTTTCATTTTTGAGATAATGACATGTAAGACATCAGTAGATGACTTGAATGATACCACAGAAAATACGCAAGTAACAGAAGAAGAACGCAAAAGAGACCGTAAAAATGCCTTGAGGAGAGCTGCATATCGGCAGAGAAAAGATCGGAATCTGCAAGATCAACATGCACATGCTATTAATTTATCTGGTAACCTCTAACGGTTTTTACCATTATAGTCAGTACCCGACTTCATGTCTTAACGATTGTTTAACCGATTTGTTGATCCGATTTGTTTAACCAGACAACCCAACTAGCTCCAACTATACATCATTTTCGGTTGATGCGACAACATTTCATGCTACTACTACAGTCACATCTGGTCTCAATAATGACAAAGAAGTACAAGGTAATCCATTTGTGCGTACTCCATTCGGTTGATCCGATTTCATGCTGTCATTGTTATGATTTATTGTCTAATGTCCTGATCGACATCAGATGTGATCTTCAATGACACACTAGAAACAAAGCAAAAAACCGACGAAGAACTCAAGAGAGATCGTAGAAACGCACTGCGGAGAGCTGCTTACAAGAGGAGAAAGGATAAGCTTATCCATGATGAAAACCTATGTCCACTTTCGTAATCAGGTAAAACATGATCTATATTTTCACCATGAATTACATATCTTCTTGTAATGTTCATAGGTAAATGTTCTTTTAGCCACCATCATGCTCTTGGCCTACATTTTATTGTGGCATATTAATGCACCATCATGGTTTTTTTTGGTAAAGACATCTTAAATAATATTGGTTCTAACTATGTTTTCAAATCAACACGAAACCAGCCAACCCTAATAGCTCCAGCTATATTGAATTCGAGGGTGACGCAGCAATAATTCCCCATTCAACATTAGACGCGTCTGTTGTCACTCATGACAATGATCTAGCTAGGAGGAGAAAGGATAAGCTTATCCATGATGAAAACCTACATCCACTTTCGTTATCAGGTAAAACATGATATATATTTTCATCATGAATTAGATATCTTCTTGTAATGTTCATATGTAAATGTTCTTTTAGCCAAAATCATGCTATTCGCGTACAGTTTATTGCAGCATATTAATACAACATCATGGTTTTTTTCCTAAAGACGTCTAAAATAATATTGGTTCTAACTATGTTTTCAAATCAACATGAAACCAGACAACCCTAATAGCTCCAGCTATATTGAATTTGAGGGTGACGCAGCAATATTTCCCTATTCAACATTAGACGCGTCTGTTGTTACTCATGACAATGATCTAGCTAGGAGGCAACGTGATAATGAGCGGAAAAGAAATTTAACAAACGAGCAAAGGGAGCAAATAAATGCACAGAGGCGTGCAGATTATCAAGGGAATAAGGAAGATGTATCCGTTGATGTCAGAGAAACAGTGAATGAAAAAGTACGAGAGAAGCGAATGCAACGTCGCAAAAGCATGTCAGTGATTGAGAAGGGGGAGTCAAGTGCTCGGAGGAAGGCCAATTATGCCAGAAGAAAAAACACCCCATGTAACGAATCCATCGCGCTCCCACGTCCAGACCTAGCAAACTCAACCTCTGAATGTCCCACTTTAATCTGTCGTGCATCAGCCGTCTCTCGGGCGGCCGAAGATGATACATCTGATGGCGACCCTCCGATGAACAAGACAAATTACATTGATGGTATCGAAGGTATGAAGTTGCTACTGTCAATTTCGTGTTGTCATTATCATCAACCATCTTCTAACATGATTTTATCTATGGTGACATTCGCAACAACGAATGTCCAGAGGGCATCGAATTTTTTCAAAGCGGCATCATGGGCGATGAGCCGACAACAGCTGAATTGATGGATGAGGAGTACTGCATGTTCCGCAACGAAGGTATGATCAGATATGAAGTACGACGGCGTGCAGCTATATTGTAGTTAAATTTTTTATGTAATTATTATTTTGAACGTTATGTTTCAACAAATGCACGTAGGGTCCGATGATGATAACATGGATGCTGACGAGGAAGAAAGCATGTCGTTTTCTATACCTAGCGAGGTTGATCCATTAGAATTTGTTTACACAAACATCCCAGACACCACTCACATCCTGAAGCTCGACACAAACTGCAAACACTGCAAGGCCAAAAAGTTTGTGTCTGAGACCGACGGGTTCTGCTGTCGCAATGGCCAAATCGAACTTAAACAACCGGAACCAATCCCAGAGCTGATGAGGCTATGGTCAAGCATGGATGCAGATTGTAGACATTTTTGGGAGAACATACGGTTCTTCAACGGGCATTTCGCCTTCACAACCCTTGGCGTCAGCCTTGATGAGAACTACACAAACATGAAGTCTGGGGTGTACACATTCCGTGCCCATGGCTCCATTTACCACAATGTACATTCGTTCGGGCCTAGCTCCCGTCCAGAACATCTGCAGTTGTACTTCTATGATGACGACCCAACCATAACTCATCGTAAGGTGGCCACCAAGCAATTAGACCAGGATGTCGTGAAGAAGTTAGTAGACATACTCAAAGAAAACCCGTACTCTCAGCAATTTAGGAGTTTGGGTGCACACAAGGACAACCTTGATGATTATAGGATAGACCTAAACACCGACAAGAAGCTTGACCAAAGAAGATATAATAGACCGTTGTCATCTGAGGTCGCTGCAATTTGGGTTGAGGGCAACGACCTAGCAAAAAGATTTGACAGGAGGATAACACTTTGTGGTAACAACAACTAAAGGCACAGTATACGTGTGACCTCCGGAGCATATGACCCGTTGTCATATCCCCTATTCTATCCAAGGGGGGAGCTAGGTTGGCATCCAAAGCTACTTAAACGTAATGTTCCGGATGAGGTTGTACTACATCCTCAACTGGTCCATGATGATGATGAGGATGCAGGTATGCCGTCTGCGTCCCATTTTGCTTCAAATAATGTCTTATTTCTCGAATATATCCTCATTTTGATTGTACTTAATCATGTGCAGAGGGCAACAACAGGTTGTGCGTCTCTGTCAGAGACTACTACTGTTACATGCTGCAGACACGGCCTGGAATCTTCAATCCCATACTCTATGGAGCACGCGTCTTGCAGCAATGGGCGGTCGACATGTACGTCAAGATTGAAAGTTGTCGGTTGAGGTGGTACAGGAAAAACCAGACGCAGATTCGTGCCGACTTGTATAAAGGAGTTGTTGATGCAATAACATTGGGGGAGACCCGAGCAAGCGCTGTTGGGGTAAGAATAGTGCTCCCTAGAACATACCCTGGTGGCGACCGCGACATGAAGAAGAGGCATATGGATGCCATGACAATTGTTCATACATACGGGAAGCCTGACATCTTCTTGACGATGACTTGCAATCCTAAATGGGAAGAGATAACGAATGAGTTGCTGCCTGGTCAGACGGCACAAGACCGACCTGATATTGTGGCTCGCGTGTTCTACGGCAAGCTAGAGGCTATGAAGGACATGTTGTTCAAGAAGCACATCCTGGGTGTGGTTGTCGCATATGTATACGTAGTCGAGTTCCAAAAAAGGGGCCTCCCCCATGCACATTTTTTGTTGATCATGGACTCTAAATATAAGCTTATCGTCCCGGAGCAGTATGACCGACTCATTTCCGCAGAGCTCCCAGACAAGCATAAGTATCCGGAATTGTATGCTATGGTGGTAAAACATATGATGCACGGACCGTGCGGTGCTCTCAACCCGAAGAATGTTTGCATGCAAGAAAACGGATGCAAATGCAGATACCCACGGCCGTTCAATGAAAACACATCACAAGGGAAGGACTCGTACCCAATTTATCGGCGTAGAGACGATGAAGGCGTGCTAAGGTCCGAGGGAAGATGTTGGACAACAGATGGGTTGTGCCATATAACCCATACCTTCTGCGGATGTTCAATTGCCACATCAACGTTGAGGTCTGCTCCAGCATAAAGGCCGTCAAATATCTTTATAAGTACATTTACAAGGGCCATGATAAGGCTTCTTTCAGCATCGACCAGCCCGACGCCGATGGTAACATTGATGAGATCAAGAGATACATTAATGCAAGGTGGATCACCCCTCCGGAGGCTATGTGGAGGATATTTGGCTTTCCACTTTGCGCCAATTACCCGCCTGTCTTGCAATTGCCTCTTCATCTCCCGAATATGCACAAGGTCACATTCAATGCGCAGGCTGACTTGAATAATGTTGTCGCATCTGAAAATAATTCAAAATCCATGTTAACGGAGTATTTCAAGGCTAACCAGGAACACCCTCGGGCTAGGCATATATTGTACAAGGATTTTCCCGGAACCTTCACGTGGCAGAAGAAAAAGAAGTTTTGGAAGCCGCGCGTTGAGCGTTTTCAAATAGGTCGCATCGTGTCTGCCAATCCTGCCGAGGGTGACCGATACTACCTGCGTGTGTTGCTAAACCATGTTACGGGCAAAACATCCTTCGACGACTTGCTCACCGTGGATGGCGTTCTATGTGGGAGCTTTAGAGAGGCTGCTGAAAGGTTGGGAATCATCGAGGCAGACAACACGCTAGACGACTATCTTACTGAGGCTGAGCAGTGGGCGATGCCATGTTCTCTTAGGAGGCTCTTCGCAACCATCTTGGTGCACTGCGAGCCAGGCGACGTTCGTGGTTTATGGCATAGGCACCTCGATCCTATGTCAGATGACTATCGTCGATCACGCACGTCCCCTATCGAGGTGGAGCAGATGGTGTTGCTTGACATTAGGGGTATGTTGCAATCCATGGTTAAAGACATTGTTGATTTCGCTCTTCCAAGCATAGATGATGCGTTTGACCCAACCAAGGGTGAGGCAAGAGAGGTCATCGAGGAATCAACCGTTGAGTTTGACGTGCATGACACTAATTTGGCGTCTTCCCTAAACTTGGAGCAGAGGGCCGCATACGACGAGATACTAGCGACTGTTGAACGCGGTGATGGGGGTGTATTCTTTGTTGATGGCCCTGGAGGTACAGGGAAGACCTTTCTATACAGGACGATTCTTGCCAAGGTGAGGAGCGATGGCAAGATTGGTATCGCTACCGCGACGTCGGGCGTCGCCGCTTCTATCATGCCTGGCGGCAGGACTGCCCACTCGAGGTTCAAGATCCCATTGAGTTGCGATGATGGAGCCTCGTGCAGCTTCACGAAGCAGAGTGGGACCGCCAAGTTGCTTAGGATGGCCTCATTGATAATATGGGACGAGGCCAGCATGACGAAACGACAAGCGGTCGAGGCATTGGATAATAGCATGCGCGACATCATGGGAATACGCGACCGACCCTTTGGAGGAAAGACTGTTGTTTTTGGCGGGGACTTTAGGCAGGTGCTTCCGGTCGTCAGAAGGGGGTCGCGGGGCCAGATAATTGATGCAACCCTACGAAGTTCTCATCTATGGAAGGGTATGCGGCAGCTTCGGCTCATCACCAACATGAGGGCTCATAACGACACGTGGTTTGCAAATTACTTGCTAAGGGTCGGCAATGGCACTGAGGAAGTCGACGATCAAGGCAACATACTACTCCCTGAAGACATTTGTCTGCCGTCTACAGGCGAGGCTGACGACCTGGAGAAGCTTATTCACCATGTGTTTCCGAGTCTAGATGACAACATGTCTGATTCAAATTACATGACATCTCGAGCAATCCTTTCCACGACAAACGACAATGTCGACAAGATAAACATACGCATGATAGAGTGTTTTCAGGGAGATGAAGTAATATACCATAGCTTTGACAGTGCGGAGGACGACCCATATGGCTACTACGCTCAGGAATTTCTGAATGGATTGACTCCTAACGGTTTTCCTCCGCATGCACTCAAGCTAAAGCTGAACTGCCCTGTCATACTTCTAAGGAACATTGATCCAGCAAATGGATTGTGTAACGGCAGTAGGCTTGTTGTTAGAGGTTTTGAGAGGAACACCATTGATGCCGAAATCGTGATTGGACAACACGCTGGCAGGAGGGTCTTCCTTCCTCGAATACCTCTCTGCCCATCTGAAAACGACATGTTTCCGTTCAAGTTTAAGAGGAAGCAATTTCCTATAAGGCTTAGCTTTGCTATGACCATTAACAAGGCTCAAGGGCAGACAATCCCGATTGTTGGTGTCTACCTACCCAATCCCGTGTTCTCTCATGGTCAGCTCTACGTTGCTTTGTCTCGAGCCACCGCAAAGAGAAACATAAAGATACTCATTCAGAAGGAGAAGCCGAAGGAGAAGTCCAACAAGCAAAAGGACAATCCAAAGAAGCGAAAAAGTCCGACCGTGTCCTTACTGACCTCGATGAAGAACATCGTCTACAAGGAAGTCCTTATAGGCTGAAGTCCGGTCTTAATAGACCGGCAGGTTATGTAATGACGCAACATTTACTCTTGTGATGGTCAAGATTTATTGTAATTCGTTTTTACATATATCCTTTTTATTTGGTATTTTGATAGTTGGATGTATACTCCATTTAGTTGAGCTACTAAATGCATTTCAATAATCAGCCGTCATGTTGGCACCATCATCGCTGTTATATATTTTCTACTATCGCAATGTTTCTGGCAGTGTACATGTCACCCACCGTAGTATTTCATGTGTGATATGTGATTCAGATATAATGATTGGCCTGAAAAATACCTGGAACATGCAATGAAACTTTTGTGTTACGGCAAGTGATCATATCCATTGTTATTATTTTGGTATTTTGATAGTATGATTGAATGTAAATTTATTGGCGTCCTTATTAGCCCTGTATTATTCTGATATGTCAGAAGTACAGGATTATGATTTGTCTGAATTATAAGACCAACACACGCAGAAGGGAAGTTTGTGTAGCTTTTCAAGATATATTTTGCATATGTACATCTAATAAACAATAAAATGGTAGCCTGCGTACTTGCAAATATGTTCAAATGGACGTGCTACTCTGGAGAATGTGACAATGCACGTGTCTGATCGCTGAAGTGTGCAGTATTTTGGAAAAAAGATTTATTATCTGTACTTTCACGTATCTAAACTAATTATTTATCAGTTCAGCTCAAGTTTCATTTTAATTTCTTGCGTTGGCTCATGTACCTTCATGAGTTTAATGCCGATCTGAAAGAGTTCTAACCTAAAAAATTGTAGAAGGCTGCATTAATCTAGGACCTGGCGAGTATTGGTTCAGAGAGGAAGCATCGTTCTGTAGTATTTTAATGACGCTGGTTGGGCTGAGGGTCGTCGACTTAAAGGTTGCACCCAGCCAAGACGTTTGGCTGTGCAGGTATCAACTGTTTAAATGTTCATCAAAATGTGTATCCTTTTCTAGATGCCATTTAATACTAGGTTTCTCTATTTACCTTCTGATCATAGCATGCACCAGATTATATTCTTTTGGGTACGTCCGTAGCAACTAGCATGGCGACTAAGGCTCTTAGCTAATTATGTAGAGCAAGCTTCTGTATTACTTATGGATTTTCTGGTGCAACATGATTCAAACCCGGGCAACATGAATCAAATAAATAAATTATTAGAGATTGATAACTCCTAAAAGATAAGCTTGGAGGACTTTCTCTGGCCTCAGCCACGGAGATTTATCCAGCTTCCCCTTTGTGACCTACCCGTTTGTGACAGGGTTGCCATGTGGTAGTGGCCATAGTGTCCAAAAGTGTGTATGTAACAGGAGACTTCAGCCTGCAAAATTATTCATGTGCTCCAGCAGTGATTTCTAACATCCTATACAGAGCAGTCAGCTGATTGAACCATAACTGTACTGCTTAGAAGATGATAGCTGAAAATGTTTGAATTTGTTTCCTGCTCTTAGGCTACCTTTGTAGATGCATATCCTCTGCTCTCACTTACCTTTTCAACCCATTTTAATAATTTGAACAGACGCTTGCATCTAGAGTAGCTGAAGAAGTTGGTGCGGAACTTGGAGAAGAAGTACGATATACAATAAGATTTGAGGATGAAACAAACCCTGTATGATATAAGTTTTTATCCTTTCACTGATTTTCTTTGTCTGAATTCTACAGCGTGGAACACATTTTTGTACTAATTTGTTTAATGTCATGTACTCTGCTTATGCCTACATCGTTTGACACGGCATGACCATGATCATATTGCCTACATTCGCGCGTTTGCGTGGCCGCCGAGGCTGGATACCTGGAGCTGCTAGAAGGATGGTGGCATCGGCCGCTGCTGGAGGGGATCAGTTCGTTTCGAGGTGTAGGGAGAGAATAGAGGGATGGATGGAGGAAGGCGAGTCCACGGGCTTGCTGGCTTCTGCTGCTCCTTTCGGGAGAGAGAGCGAGAGATGAGCCATTTTTTTGACCGAATGATGTCGCTCATGTGCTGCTTCTGCTAATGCATGGACAGAGAGTGGCATCTGTCTAATACCGTTGCTGCTAATGCATTGGCATAGATAGACAAAATTATGTTTATCATTTGTACGTATGTGTGTTGTACAGATTGTTATGATGAAAAAGAACAAACAATATGATCTTTTGCAAATCTTTGTTTGACAAAAATATTTGTAGTCCAATAATATTTTTTGATATACATTAGGATCGTAAATTTATTGTGTTATACACGATTTATTTGAAAATACTAAAATTAACATTTGTCCCGTAGCTACGCACGGGCAATAACCTATAACATAATTAAAGATATCATCAAGGTAATGGAAAATAACATAATAGAAGGGAAAACAATAAATAAATTAATGTGATTATCATAAAGGTTAAGAAATATTCATATAGAAGAAAATTAATTTTTCATAGGCAACTGAAAAATCAGATACGTTTTCATAGGCAAGTGATCATAAATCACAAATTTGCATTAATGAAATATAATATGAATCATTACAAAGGATCATGGCCCGATTTTGAGATGTCTGTTTCCTTGTTTAATAAACAATTTTTAATAGGCTGCCAAATATTAAATATCTTAATATAGATATGTCACCCACAGGGGCGTAGCCAGCCAAAAACAAATTTTCATCACTATTTCGTTTTCCCGCCGCCCTATGCTTATATAAAAAAAGCCCCGCTGCACCATATTTGTCACCATCTTTATGTAGAGGAGAAGTCATCTCCTCTACGACTACAATGGTAATCTCATACGGATCGTTCACCTCTAAGAGGGTGATGGCGTCGCCGCCAGTTCCTGTCGTCAGTCAACCCATCACCCCTCCGATTAACAGGCAAGATAGAATAATCTTTTTGTACGTATAGTTGCCATCACTAGATAATGTGTTATTTTATTGAAATAATCACCATTGTTTGGCCACTAGAATGTTATGTTCGTTGTTTGGTTATTTTTATCCTCCCCTTGCAAAATAATTTTACCTCATCCTTTTGTTTTTATTCTACGCACAGGAACTTGAATTTTCATCGCGTCCAAATGGAGCACATATATCAGAATTGCTGGATTATTCAAGCTAGGGTCATGTGGAAGGCTCACATCAAAGAGAATGCCATGGGAAACTTGTATCTTCAGTTCATACTACTTGATCGGCTGGTAAGGCATTAATCATCTACTTGATAGCCCGCATTTTCAAATTACAATATTGACATGTATTTTTTTGCTCATAGTTGTTATGATTCATAAATATATATTAGGGAACAAAGTTGGAAGCGATTGCGTACAACAGGCAGGCAATCCGTTTCAACAGCATACTACAAACCGGTAGGACCTATGATCTCAATCGCGTCGGGTTCAACCCCACAGATTTGCCAGATGGACATTTCTGGTACCTAGCCATGGACTTTGTCACCACACTAACTGCTACGACTGAGGTTAGGATGTCGGCACAGCAAATAACGCCGACAATTTTCCCACCGTGCTTCCCACAGTTTGGAGAAATATTTGAGCTACGGGACAAAACCATCACTGGTGCATCATCTTTATATTTGTTCTTGCATATTAATCTGTACAACTCAGCGTCTCATTGTTATTTCAAATTTGCAATTTCAAATTTGCAGATGTGGTTGCTATCCTTGCCTACGTTGGTCAGATAGAATATAAGTGGGATTCAATATATGAACGCCGCGTCCCTTCACTCGAGATTGGCCTCATGAACTTTCAGTAAGCACCATTTATGATTTGAGATTTTTCATATGCTTTTCTTTTGTAATTTTATTGTTGCAATGATAGACTAACATTTGTATTTGTCTGTAGACGGCAGATAATTTCTTACGTGTACGTGAAGAGCACGTTGGGCGACACTTCTGCCACTTGCAATGCACTGACAAGCTGTTCGAGAAGCTTGTTGTTACTTACATTCAGGTAAATCGAAGGCAGCGATGCTTGCAAACTATGAGGGAGAGCACATTCTTCTTCTCTCCTAACATTAATGATGATCATCATTATCTACAAGGTAGGGGTTGCGTTCTATTTTAAATTTGTTGTCAATGTATTTTTTATGTACTACTATGTCACTACTATATAACACTGATTTTTATCGTAGATATCCATGAAGCCAGCCTCATGACACTTGACGAAACACGTGCGTACGTCATTGGTGTTGTTCAAGCTAGGAACAATGGAGGCTAGAATTATATTTGTACACAAGTGCACAATTTGTCTTAGATATAAAAATGTATGAACGCTTTGCATGCAACATTTTGTTGCCAATTGTCACATTATGAAGTGTTCGATTATGTCTTGGAGGTTTAATAATATGTGATATTCAATAAAAAAATCTATCTAACAGTGCCGTCATATTTCAGAGCCATATAATGTGAAGTTCTGAACTATATATTTGACTAATATATATTTGATGACCAAACTGTCCATAATGGACTTCAAATGGTAGCCTGTCTACTCTCATTTGAGCTACACGTACGAATCTCTTTCAATCTAGGTTCAAATTTGTTAATATACAGTGCAGCGCAAAAAGGAAAATATGTTTACCTTGACAGATGCTATCGCATGCTATCATGCATTATGACATTCCAAAGATAATATAATTAATTTTGTACATGGAATCAAGGACTGCCGTATGCCCATGCGTTGTGTTTTTTTCTACACACGGAAACAATAGTTCTTCAAGTGACGCGGGCTTTTTGATCGTGGTGAGGAGGACAAAAATATAAGAAGAAAAACTTTGTGTTTCTTTATATTTCTCGGACGCCCGTGTTTGACGTATATTTGGGAAATAAACTAATTGTTTCTTTTTATATATCTGGAGGCAAAGTTTGGAAAGGAGTCATAAATTAGGAAATATATAATCCGGCGTTGATACATTTGCCAGGTGGAGCATGCAACGAAAATAATTTTATACCATGTTTCCTATAGTTTTTGTTATGGAATATTGCCATTACGGAAGGATATGGGCCACCTTCCGAGTACATGCCCACGATTCCTCCCGGCGAGGATATGTCAATTAGAATTATAATTATCATTAAAGTCATTTCCTTCCAAAATGTTATATTGTCCAATCTCCCGGTCCGGCCTACCATACGTTCAATGGGTTTCCCAGTGTGGCCATTAATATTCCCTTAATCGGATATGTTTCTAACGAAAGTTATATTAGGCTTCTTCCGATCGGGAAAGAGAGGAATATATAATAGATATATAATCCGGCGTATATTTATTTGCCCAGTGGAGTTTGGAAGAAAAATATATGCTTGTCCTTTTATTAGCAAGGATCTATAATGGAAACGTGCACGGATGGAATAATAAAGGGCACCTTCCAATCCATACAACATGCTAATGCGTCACCGACCTGGTGCCGGACACTCATATATACTCATATATATGGTCCGGCTGTGAGTCCACCGTTGTCCACTGCCCCCTCGCTCGCTCGTCTTGGTGCTAAGACGACTTTCTGCCCGTGCCAATGGCTGCAATGCCGATTTTTGATGGAGTGAACGACGCAGTCGAGTACATATACAACTACGTCATGCTTTCCTCAGTCGAGGAGCAGTTAGAGTTTGTTCTGGCAGCCCTAAACTCTATCAATAATTTATTTGCAATTATTAGCTGCAGATCAGTACCATTATATTATGCATTATTGGCATCTTATTTTGAACCCGAGTAAAAATTTGTTCTTTCACATAACCCACGTCGATGAGTTGGTCATGTTCATAAGTTGTTGCATGGATGCACTGGTTAGGATCATGCGATCCTTTCTAAGTCCATACGGTTCTTAAGATCTAACGTAGTGGTTGCAAAAATCTGTTCATGCGCTAATATTATCCTTTTACATTACGCCATGTTAGTACCATCCACAGCACGTTATTTTAAACTACAAATTTTCAATGAACTGTAGTATATTGCAACAGGTCCTGGTGCATGATACATGTACCATTTATAGTTTTTATCATATCTGTAATAGGAATAAGTTGCAACCGAACATATCATAATAGATTTGGTTATCTTATGAAATAGTATTTATTTCCTCAAATGACATGACAACTCCAATTTTTAGGTACATACATTTCAGACCTTTCTAGAGTTGTGAATACTAAGTATTGTTTGCCCACATATTGAAGTACAATATTTTTATGATACCCTGATTTTATCATGCCGGTTTATTTGCAGCACAATATGGATAAGGAGCCCTCGTCCATTCGTGATCGAGTTAAGTCTACGGACTATTCAAGACACCATGCGAGGTGATACATGGATCAATCCGAGCTGCTTCGATCTTGCAGTGCGTAAGCTTAGTAGCGACGCGATACAGAGGAACGCAGGAACAGACTTTGTTGGCTCCACACATATGTTTGATTTGCAATTCCATGGCCTAGCACGGGTGCTGAGTCAGACTAGCTTATGCCAAGCTGAACGCACCAACTTGTTGATTAACAATGTCATTGTACGGCCTTTGCCGAAATACAACGTGCTCATGACCCCTTCCATTGTAAGGATTTTCCTTTTTAAAATTTGGTGTGTACCATTAACTTTGTATACTTATTGCAGTACCTATTGCCGTTGTATTTGGTGGATTCCTCGTACGGCCTCCTTGCAATTAATATTGAAAATAGGAGGACTCTCCTGATTGATCATTCTAACGAGTCATTCCTAGGCTCAGAGGACTTTCATGACAAGGAACTTAAGAAGGAAGCCCTGATAGTTCTGCAAGAATTTGGCAGTGTATTGCAACAGGAGAGGCCTGGTTTGAATCCCCAACTCGTGGATTGGCCACAAGATCATACCTACATTACAGCCTCGCGGTAAATGTTTTAATTGGTCATGCACATTATAGCCTCACTGGTATAGGTTCTAACATATGGAGTTTTTTTGTCACAGCCTAGACTCTGGATTCAAACTCCTACAAGAGATGGCTCACCAAGATGATACTCTCGGGCATAACATTTCCAGGACTTCGGTAGGTGCATATATAACAAGTTTCTCTCTTCCATATATTTGTTGAATATAAATTTTTGTTCTTCCACTCACATAGGTTTTTTGTGCAATTCATTCTTCAGCAGTTTATTCCCTACATATATATAACAATTCATTTTTTTATGTTTTCTAGGATGCAATACAGCTCAGAAAGAACTTGCTGGTCCAGATGCTGACGATCAAAGGCAATGAAGCAGCTGGAAACATCCTAGCTGAAATTACAGCGGCCTTGATGTTTTTGGACGAATGAATATGGACTGATGCATATTCAAATGTCGCAGATATAATAAGCCAATATAGCTTTGTTAGGGATAAAATATCAGATTTATCCTTTTGGCAATATGAATAATGTATTGGATTATATATATGTAGGGAATAAATGCTTCGATGGCACCCTCTAGCGTCGTCTTCGCTTCAACGTTGTCTGCTTGTTTTGGTTCTATCTATATAATTTGGCTTCTATGTATATTTTGTACTATAATACCGGTGCGGTCAGGAGCAGGTTTGTTGCTCCCGGTGAACCGGAGGCATTTTGGAACGGACCATGGCAGGTTCAGCCGGCAAATGAGGTTTTCAATCATCCCTCACATCATATATCGTGTAACTCCATCCATACACGCTCTGCTATACGTTACAAGGGTCGGAAATCGTCACATGCCAGCTATGGAATAGCCAACTAAAAAACATGATGGTTATAAGTCACGTTGCTTCCATTCCCTTTAATCTTAAGTTCTCACGTTATCCAGCATTTTCCGACAAACAGTATACGTGACCAACATTTTTATAATTTGATGTGGGGAGAAGAAAATTATTATTAAGCTACTCTAATGGAGTCACATCTTTTTCAATCAAATATAATATAATCGAAAATAATTTGTGTTCTATGTATGAACTTTCTCTAAACAAAATAGCCATATATTCCTAGATATGATGTTAAATAACAATAAAATAATAAAATAAAGGAGGCACCAATAACTGATTCAGAGGACGAAAAAATAGGTGTCTTTTTCAAACAGGAAAGAGATAATCAAAAAATGTGCGTGGATTTGGGAAATAAATAAACTAAATTGTTTTATCAAGTTTGGATCTTTTACATATTCTCTAATTTATTAGCAGACGTATTCCATTGCAATCCTTCGGTGTATATACATTAATATGAGTTCGTACATTAAATATTTCATTTGTCTCGCATAGAAAAATAAGATTGTATTAAATCTAGAGATATGATTTTCCTAATAAAGAAATAATGCTTGTACATGTAAAGGAAGTGGGCTGAAATAATGGATATGGGAAGATATTATCTAATATTGGGAGATATATAAGATCCGTCCACAATTAATAATAATTTCTACAAGGAAATGGATGACGGCATTAATTAAACGGCGTTCAACATTTGGAAGGCAATATCAACTCTCCAATATATTAGATGTCACGGTAACAAAATGATATTCTCCATCTGCCTACTATTTCACCATCCACCCAAGTTCACATATATCCCATCAGCAATTTCCGATCAAGAACGGATTTTCTATCACATGGAGGCGATCATTGGGAACGCTGCGCACGCACCCCAAGAGGGTGCGCCCGCGCCCCAGGAGGATGTTCCCGGGCCCCAGGAGGATGTGCCTGCGCCCATGGATCATCTGCCTCCACCAATGCATGCCGTGGAAGATGCACTCGAATACATATTTCACTTTATCATGGGCATTCGAGACCAAGATACATTAAAGTAAGTTGTCTTTTGCTACATACAAAACATGTTGGAACACTCTGCTACACATCAATGAAAGATAGCTAGACTGGCAATCCTAAAACATTCATAGGTACATGTATACGTTTTTTAGTTGATTTGATACGTGTAGATACATGTAGGTGAGGACAATGTGACCTCATGCAATGTCATGCAAACGCCATGAATTCAGATTCTAGATTTGATACGTGTAGATACATCTAGGTGAGGACAATTTGACCTCGTGCAATGTCATGCAATCTAAACATGAATTCGGTTTATAGGTTAATGTAGACAAAGTTAAACTAGAAGAGGACCATTTATGTCTTTTGCTATATGTTGTTGTGAATTTTTTTCAGCTCAATATGGATAAAAAGCACCCGGCCGTACCAGATCGAAATCAGCCTCCGAATGATCCAGGACACCCTTTTTTTCATAAGAAACTTCATCCCGAATGTTTCAACCTTATTGTTCGTAACCTTGCGAGCGCTGAAGTAGAGAGGACCGCAAGCACCAACTGGGTTGGAAGCAAACATTATTTCGACTTGCAGTTTCATGCTCAGTCACAGGCTCTGAGGTACTCCTCGATGACGCAAGGAGAGCGCATCATGACGCTGATTAACTATGTTGTGGTCCAACCTCTTCCTAAATACGATGTGTTCAACTCTATAATTGTAAGAGACGCTCGTTATTAAAGTTAGTTTTTATTATTATAATAGTAATTGACATGTGTCGACCTGCCACAGTATCTACTACCGTTGAAACTTTCAGATTCCTCGTGCGGGTTACTTGTAGTCAACCGGCTGAGGAGGAGGGTTGTCGCGATGGATCCATCCTTCAACATGTTTGATCCTGAAGATAGCACTCATAACATATTGATGAGGAAGGAAATCACTTTGCTCAAGGAAGAATTCAACAATGTGTTGCAGACGAGGATCCCGGGTTGGAATACCCAAATCATGGATTGGGAACAAGAAACCATGTCTTCTGCTGGTCGTAGGTAATGGACTAAATTGATCGCATACATAAGATGCAGACCATTATAATGTTTAATATTTAATTTTTGTGTCGCAGCAAACACTCTGGCTTATTTGTCCTACAGGAGATGGCCCACCAGATAGGTCGTTTGCGTAGCATGGGCTGGATGAACACTAGCGTAAGTACATATACGATGACTTGCTGTGTGCTAATTATTATCCAACCAATTTATTAAATGATTGAGATTTTACACCTTTCCTAGGATCCAATACAGCTCAGACACCAAGTTACGGTCCAGATGCTAATGGTCAAAGACAATGAAGCAGCTGCAAACATCCCGCAAGAGATTAGAGCGGCCTTGAGGGTTATAAGCAACTGAAGACGGACTAATGCATGCAGATATGCCAAAAAAATACTATACTTCAGCTTTGTTAGGGATCGATTTGATAATTATTTATTTTTGATATGAATAGTTAGATAATTACTTTATGGGGTCTTCTATACACGTACGTTTAAAAATTTTATGATGTTTTGGTATTATCAAACTATCCAAACTTTATGGTGTTCTGGTATTGTTGAAGTTTGGTTTTACTACAATATTGTTGGATTATTAATTGATTTTGTTGCAACGTCATGAACGAATCATTCGTTTGTCTGCCATGAAGTAGCAGTGAGACCCATTTGGGAAGCTGTACAGGGCTAATATGGTTTGACGCAATATGAGATGAGTCGCCAGGATTTATTAGATGAAAGGCACATTCATCCTATACGAGGTTTTCTTCATCGGAAATAATCACATTCCATCTAGAGAATAGTCAACAAACATATGACGGTCATACATGCACCATATACTACCTCGTATAGTATAACCCCATCCATACAGGCACTGTTATACTATACGAGGTTTTCTTAGTCCGAAATAATCACATTCCATATGACGGTCATACGGTACGTACCTTGCATGTATTCTTAAATATTGAAGGTGTCCTTGATCTTGCTCTCTCGCCGTTGCCTTTAATTCCAGCTAGCGAATAAACGCTTATTATCTTTTGTGTGCTCCTGAATAGAGTAAAAAAATGAGAGAGGAATAGTTTTTCTTATTGATCAGTACCTACAGTAAAAAAGTAAAACCATGGTAACAGTAGATATGTTAGTGTGCAGGCTGTGAATTTTAATGAGTTGCATACAAATCAATGATAAGTTCATAATTTAATGAGTTACATACACCACGGGTGCCTCGGTGTAAAATACGTCCTCAAACCCGTTGCAAGTTGTGAGCAAGTTAGCTAAATTCATCAGCGTGGCACTGACTGAAGAGGAGGATAGAGCTCTGGTATTGCTAAAGAGGTGGTGAGACTCTCCAGTTTTGTGACACTTACCAGCCTATAAGTTAACCAGGTTGGTGTCGTTAGCCACGGAAACAAAGTTTACTTTGGTAATTCCTGGTTTATACAATGGACATTAACATGATCAAAAGTATGGATAGGACAGTAAGGACAATCAGCACAACACCTACTGAAATAGACATTCAGATCAAAAAGAATATGCCCCAAATTATATGTGTTTTTGAAAAATGTTCATCATGTATTCAAAAAAAGAAAAAATCTATCTTAAAAATTGAACATGTAATAAAAAAAATGTGTAAAATTATTCATACATTTATACAAACACGTTGGACATGTTTTAACTTATTTATAGTATATCTTAGGGGTAAGAATAATTTTATTATTAAGCTACTCTAATGGAACCACGTCTTTTCCTAACATATAAGATAGTTGAGAATATCTTGCGTACGCAGGTGAAAATAATTCATACTAGGAAATGAATAATGGAAAGCATGCACGTATGGAAAGATATGGGGCACCTTCCATCTGCCTGAGCGACCATGTCCTGTCAGTCTTTAATGCCCCCGATGTTGAAAATCAGGTGGAATCAAAAGTTTGCTTATTATTTGGCTTTAAAAAATGGAAGTTGCCTTATTATTTGAAAGGCACATAAGTCTCGAAGATGCATCTGTCAATCAGGACGTGATCCCTTCTTATAACCTTCGACGAGCTCCGGTTTCAACACCTTGGACATGGTCTCTTCACCAATTTCCGATCACTCACCACTCTCATCAATGGAGGTTGTGCACGGAGCAATTGGTTTTCAGGTCGCACCACAAGAAGCTTTGCCCGCCCCTCAGGAGGATGCGACCAACGTTAATGCCCTAGCAGATGCCGTTGAATACATTTTTCAATCTATCACTGCTGTCCAAGACGATGAGGCACTGAAGTAAGTAGTATTGCTCTGCGTAATATTTGGTTTCAATATGCTTGGCTTCTGATTGCATAGTGATAATTATATAATCTAAGTGTTGAAGTCATGTACAGGTAAAACATATTTATTGCCTCATTAGCTATTCATCTAGACTTGTGTAGTACTGACTATTAGGAATATGTTGATGACTGCTACAATTTGTTTGTTGCTTTTACCTTAATTGATTACTTCTAATTATAACTCCTTAGATTAATGTTGCTTTACCTTGAGTGTTCATTGTCTCCTACACTTTGTTACCTATGGTACATGTTGCCATGTTAATTTTGTACACAAAAAAATTGCAACAGATTATCACAAAGGAGTTAGCATGTTTTTAATTAAATAATTTTTATCACTGATCCTTATTATACAAAAGAGTTAAACAATATGTGATGTTTATTGGTAAAGATTGGTCTGTATTTTTTTGTCAGCACAATTTGGATTAGAAGCGTACGATCGTATCAGATTGAAATCAGCCTACGGATGCTCCAGGAAACAATTTTGCTTTTTGGACAATTTCATCCCGAATGCTTCAATCTTGCAGTTCGTAAGCTTGCGAGTGCTGAAGTAGAGAGCACTGCAGGTACAAGAATGCTTGGAAACAAACATTTTTTCGACTTGCAGTTTCATTCTCAGGCACGGGCCCTCAGACACTCTTGGATGAATCAAGAATCACGCACCGCAGTGCTGATTGACAATGTCGTTGTCCGGCCGTTTCCTAAATATGATGTGTTCAACTCTAACATTGTAAGAGACTCATTCTTATCATTTATTTTTCTTATTATATTAGCTACTAACATGTGTCTATTTACCGTAGTATCTACTACCATTTGTTTCGGTGGATTCTTCATACGGACTATTTGTAGTCAACATGGGAAGTAGGAGGGTTCTCCCAATTGATCCATGTATCGACGCCTATGGTGGACCATACAGCTTTCATAGCACTGAAACGAGGAAGGAAGTCACAATGTTGAAGCAAGAGTTCAACAATGTGTTGCAGATGAGGATCCCTGGTTGGAATACCAATCTCATGGACTGGTCAGTGAACGGCAAGTCTTCTAACGGCAGGCGGTAATATACTAAATTTATCACATAGTTTATAAGCACACAGTTATAGTTTTAATATAGTTACTTTTTTGTAACAGCAAAGACTCCGCTTTCCTTGTCCTACAGGAGATGGCCCACCAGAATGGTACTGCTCATTCTGGTAGGATGACCACTCGCGTAAGTACATAATAACAAGGTTTGTCATGCAATTTATTTTCCAGCAAGTTATTAATTTTTTTTTCATTTTTATAGGATTCAATACAGCTCAGAAAGAACCTGTTGGTCCAGATGCTGACGATAAAAAACAATGAAGCAGCTGGAAACATACCGGCTGGAGTTAGAGCGGCCTTGAGGGTTTTAAATGACTGAATATGGATCGATGCATATTCATATGTCATAAATAAAATTCCCGTGCTACAGCTATCTTAGGGATTGAAGTGAGAATTATCTATTTGGCAATACGAATAACTTTATAATGCATTGGATTATATATACATATAGGTTTAAATACTTTTTGGTGTTTTGGATATATTAAACGTTGGTTTTGCGACGCACCCTATAATTCCCTGTCTCGTATAACTCGATCCAAGATATGTGAACTATAACTCGAAATATCACGTCAATGAGTACAATAAAGTCATGCATTATTTTGAAGGCGGTAAGGGTGATGTTTTTAAGGCGGTAAGGCGAGGCAAGGCGCCGGAGGGGGGGGGGCCTCACCGCCTAATCGGTAAGGCATAAGGTAACGCGGACGCGTTAGATAGTTCTAAGCAGTAGAATGAAGTAGAATTTGGTAGGCAACTAGGCATAAACACTACACATCTTGCACTTTCTGTTGGTTGTAGAGCGCATATAGGATCCATCCTCTTTGCACTTTCTCTTCTCCCCAACATAACCACTATAACAGAGGCAGTGAGCAACTAGCAAAGCAGCTAGCGCAAAGCAGTGAGGAACCAACAAACTAGGAAACAATGAACAACTGAAAACAACAAGCAATTAACAACTTAACATGGAAGATACAGAGCAGAGGATGGTGGGGGAGAATGGGGAGGCAGAGGTGTTGTCTCCTTGCTGTTGCTGGTTGCTGTTCTACTGAAGAGGAGGAGGATGAGCTACTGGAGAGGAGGAGGATGAGGAGCTGCTGGAGAGGAGGGGATGAGGATCTTTGTATTGTATGGAGAGGATCCAGAGAAGGAGGAGGATGTGTGTGTGGATTGACGGTTGTTTCTCCCTCTCTTTCACCCCTCTTACTTGTTGACGCCAACAGCATCTCTGTTTCCCACCAGAAGACTGTTTCCCACCTAAAACTACTTCCCTGCCTGGCTGGCAAGCTCAAGGCATCCAATGATGTCACGAACTATATCTTTGGCAATAAGAACTATATATAACTATCACGTCAATGCCTACTTATCAAAATCAGCACTAAAAGAAAAGCAGTTGTTGTAAATCATAGGTTGATGGAAAGTATGTACCTCATGTTCAAGTCCCTCTGAAATCCAACGATCATTTTCTGCATGTTTTGCCTGCAAATTAAAGTGTAACTTGACCCTATTAGAATGAATTAATGGACTCACTTATCAAAATTTAGTTGAGCATACTCTTACATGATAAGGCTTCAAGGCTGTTCCTGATTGTACATTCACCAAGTTTAGTTTATCAAGGAACACATTTGCACTGAAAACAAACATTTGTACAGGGAAATCAATGAGCCACCACGACACCAAAGTATATTCATGAGAATTTTGATTATAAAAAGAGACTGATAGTAAACGGCCAAATACATTGGAACTTATAAATTGAGCGTAGTAATATTAATATTTCAAATGAGGAAATCATCAAGCAATTTAGGTTTTATTTCTCATTTAATTAAATTCATAGTGCTTGTTATAAATTATTTGGAAACCCATAATATCTATGGATCTTATTACTAAACAGACTAGCCTGGTACTGTTTTATATATGAAATTTGGGTTGGCTAATTGGATCCTAGCCTACCAAGACGACGATGCATTTTGCTTCACACATGAAAGAAAAAATAACAAATCAAACAGTCTGTTTGTCTTACATAGATTGTGCAAATATCATCAAGCTTAACATATATAAGACCACTCACAATATCACAGACCCCCACACATATATAACCCCAGGCTTGCATATCCGGTGCAGTGAATGTTCGACATAAACTTGCGAGTACAGGAACCTACTACTACTAAGCTACTATACTAATCAAGTCAAATTTTGTTCAATTTGCTACCGTGTAGTTGTGTAGAGGATGTACCTGGTTGGGCAAAGTCGCTCGAGTCTGCTCTGTCTCACCATCAAAAATCACCACCGTGGCCGTGTCTTGGCCGTCGGGGATACGTCTTCGCCCTGGCCCTGCCTGTGAGGCCGGGTCACGTCTCCTCGATACATCAGCGAGGAGGATATCAGGTCATGGAAGCATAAAGGAAGAATTTTCTTCAAGTTGCTACCATGTATCGGATGTACCTAAAATGGGCAAATTCGCAGGAGTCTGCTCTGTCACAGATGGGCTGCAGCAGTTCCACGCCCCCTTGTGACCTATGGCCGCTCGTACTTAGTCGATGTCGACCTTGCAAAAGATCGATGATGCATTAGGTGCATTTGTGTTTTGATTGTGCAAACAACAAAATCCGAAGGCTGCTAATTGCCATATTTCAGAAACAAAACATTTAAGATTGTTTGTTTGTTAATTTAACTTGATTTATAGTACATGTTGAACTCATTAAATACACATAAATTATATATAAAGTTCATGTTTACCCCTTCAAATTGAACAATATTAACAAAAGAATAAATATTTAAATAGACAAATAAGATATTTCATTTTTATATATGGGAAAATTTTATACCTCATAAGAACGAATAAGTAACTTAGTGGCATGCAATCAATGATAAGTTGTTTATTTAATTAATACAACAATTTAATTCTTTAGTAAGTTCTGATTTCTGACATATTTTCTAATTAATTAAGATGTGTGCGTTTGATGAAAAAAGCAAAGATATCTGACCATACAGAAGTACATATCTGAAAAAGGAAATATATCTGCACCATGCATAAGTATATATCTGAAAAAAGGAAAGATATCTGCTACCCAGCCTTCCCCTGCATGGCCTACCTATATATGTTAACCTCATGTGCCATCCCTCACCCCCCTCCTTACTCTCCCTTCCCCCATCACAGATATCAAAGGATCAAAATACCCATACTTGGACGACAAATTCCCAAGGAGTACCTTCAGTAAGCATGGGGCATCAAGCAGGCGAGTTCCTCTAGGTATGCAACTTTCTGGATCTTTCTCTTCTATAAAAGGATAACAGGTGTTAGATTAGGATCATGTTTGGTCAGGCATACCATCAAATTCCAAAAAAAACACACCAGTGGAGATAGTGCCATCTTATAAAAAGATCATAGCCAATACAATTGATTGTAGATCTAATCAAGCAGTCCTATTAGGTGGGCTACAACTGAATACAAACAGTACTTTCAGATATTATAGGCTAATAGTCTATTCTGGACATTGCACGTGTGTCATACACCTAAATTTTTAAGTCATGACCATAGTTGACTGCCTAACTTTTTAATGTAATCTCATATATATATTCGAGCCAGAAAAACAAACAAATAACTTATTAAGTGTTTCAACATGCCAGAAAACAAACAAATAGAATAGGACTGCTTGAAGATATATATCATCAGAGTCATAATATTAAGCCATTACATGTAACAGAAATTGCATGAGGACAAAATGCTTCGATGGAATAGTCTAAAATTATTCACAATGGATATGTAATACTCTAATACCAACTATATCCCAACCGAATGAATCTACATTCTCAAGATAGAGCAAGTAATACAATGAATATAACAACTATATCCGGAAAGTGTCAAAGCACAACATCTGGACAAGCAAGCAATAAAAGCAAAGTTGGGCAGGAAGATCTATTACTGTATGATGCAGTACGTAGAAGGTTGCATATTCAAATTAAAATAAACTACCACTGGTTTTGAACATAAAAACTATACAGAAGTCAAGGGGAGTAATTGTATATGACATAAATAAAAGAATATATAAGGAATACAAATTTAGCCATAAGTTCCAGGTAAGCATGGTACTAAAGTACAGAAAACAAGATAATATGCTGCTCATAAAATTATATACAATTTACCTGCTTTGCAATTATTTGTGAACTGTTCTCTTTCACTTTAAGTACTTTTTGAACTCTTTGTACAGCAGCTCTAGCATTTTCAATCTCCATGCGTGCATTAGTTCGTTCTTCGTCAACAATTCTAATAGCATCTTCAGAAGCCTGTGAACGACATAGAAAGAGTGATTTGTGAAAATCAAAAAATGGCAATATACCAAGATTAAGCATACTTGATATGGATAAATTATGTTTATAAAAAATACTAATGATTGTCAATCCAAGAGGAATTGGAACATGCTTTACGCACAAATCATTGCCAGCATGTTATTTTCTTAACCATGTTAAGAAAATCAGGAAGAACTCCTAAAAATTTGTTGTTCAACAAACCATTGGCAGGCCCCTGAAAATTTGTTGTGCATTTGCAAGAAAAGGAAACCATTTCAAATTTGTAGTACTGTTTGATAGTCTGTTTCATAACTCCCAACAAAGGCAAAACTTCACCTTGCCTTGCTTAATCATGGCAGATAATTAACATTTAAAAATGACGGAACTAAGTTTTCCTCCAAAGCCCTAGCAAACATCTAGCAAGCATCTACACAAACATATGGAAACTAAAATGCTCAATATTCAGTGGAACATCTGCACAAACCCTACAAAATAGAGCTAAGGATGCAGAGATGCTGCCACAGATTAAGGATTAATTTGCTTACCATCAGATAAGCGGGATCCGTGCGAGCTAGCTGTTGCTAAGAGGGAGTTGCTGCCGAGGGGTGCAACAGCATGAGGCGGGCACAGAGCGATGTCTTATGGCCGGCAAGCTGGAGCGGTGGGGATGTGGACGGGTGGCCAGACGCGCCGTTGGTTGAGGTGGTTGTGTCCCCGCGGCGCGTCGGTCGGCGCACAATGTGCTGAGTGCTTGTGCATGTCATCGCTCCTCGCCGAGGGCGTCGGCGTCGGCAAGCAGTAGTCGTCTCGGGTTAGAGGTAGCAAGAGCATGTAGAACACTACTTTAGTGATCTAAACTCTCTTTTATTACCTTACGGAGGGAGTAAGTAATAATACTGTGCCTCCTATACTCTTGTATTACAAACAATTGATAAAGGAACTACGTAAAGACGGGAAAATAAATAAATCAAAGAAGCCTTTTCATGTTCACGTATCATCAAGATAGACAAATTAACTGTTGCCTAGAAAAACAAACTGAAAGAGAGATCTAGGCTTGCAACTGACTAAACAAACTTAAAGAGAGATCCAGGCTTGCGACTGACGAGAGGTTATTTTGTACGAGTATAGAGAATTACAACAAGAGCACACATTCCGTTGAAGCTAAATCGATGTTCTTCCTATAAATAAGCTATAAATGGATGTTTTCTTCGAACTAAGCTAAAGAGATGTTTTGGCAAACCAAGATTAGAAGATTCAAGCTTGCAGGCACAAATAATAGGCTAAATTGATGTTTCAGCACAACAAGACTAGAAGATTCAAGATTGCAGGCACAAATTACAGCTATACGTAAAAGCTATACTGTAAAAACTGGAGCTAGCATAACACACAATTACGTAAGTGTTACATAGAATTTTCTGGCCATCCTGTTCTTTTACTGTGAAACTTAAAAGGTTGGGAATGTATAGAAAGAATGGAGAAAAGTTTATCCTACAATAAAATGGCATGGTGTGAACATTATTGACAATGCAACCTTGCAGGACACAAGTTTGAACCCAAAGCACATAACTGCAGCCTACATGTATAAATCAAGATTCATTACTCATAGATTCATTTTATAAGAACAATGTGAGTTGTAATATCAAGGACGATTCTATCAGAAGAACTCATTATTAGGAAGGCATTAGGCTCTACATTTCTTAGTTTTGCTTGACAAACAGTTTTACTCTACCAAAGTAGACAATGATAGTTATATGAACATAACTAGGCAGGGCAGGGCAGGGAGGAATGCTCTTGAACTCACCAAAACGAACATGGGCAGCATTCTCCCTTGGATAACACTGAGAATTATCCGCAAACCCAGCATTGCGCTTGGCATAGTCACTGATCCGAGCAGGAGACAAGATTTCCACATCATCATCGTCGTCCTCTGATGTCGCTGGTTTCTCCATATCGATCATACGGCGGTAACCAGACCTCCCCTGTACACCACCATCATCAGGTTTTCTCCTGACTGAGCCCTCAGCACCAAATTTTCCTGCAACCCCGTTGCCACACCAAATGGCCTGCTTGCCTCGTAGCTCATGAGAAGAAGCACCCAGCAGATCCGGATCAATCTGTGGCAGCAAAGCAGAGAGACTTGTTGATTTAGATTGTAGCAATAGGAATTTGGGAAAAGTTTAGATGATTCCTGTTTGGCCTGAATAGCGTAGCTCACCATGTCAGATTGGGAGGAAGTAGCCATGGGCATGGAATGGGTGGGATAGAGGACATCATGGGATTGCTCCCAGAAGGGCACATCAGGCCTGAGATTCCTCTGCGCCCAATACAGCCTATGCAGTTCCTCGACCTACAAACACCAAATCAGATGCAACCACATGAGCAAGGGAAATATTTCACAGCACAAACAAATTAGCTTTATGTCTACCGAATCTGGCGAAGAAATTGCGAAAACAATTGACTTTTATTCATGGCTATATATTATTTTTAATCGTGATTTACACGGGATGGCTTGTGAGGAAAGAAGAGATTTTTGCGGGGAGCAAGTAGGTAAGCAGGGGAAGGCACCTGGTGGCGGTAGGCGTGTTCTTGGCGGAGCATTGCGTGGCCGAGGCGGTGGTCCTGGGGCGCGGGCTCCGGCGACGGCGGCGCGCAGTTGAGATCCAAATCCATGACAGCGTATATGATCTGCCCCCTCCCTGGATTAGACTGTACCCAACAACAAGCAACCGAGCAAGCAACAGAGAATCTAATTGAGATCAAACGAACAAATCGACTGGCAGCAGGAAAGGCAACCAAATATACTAAATAAACAACGGATTAAAACAAGAAAATATAGGCCAAGATTTTACTTACCTAGGCGAGGCAAAACATTTGGCTTCCGATGCAGGGCAGGAAGCTAGCTAGCTACTGGTCTCCTCCTCCTTTCTGCATGCTTTTCTTGTGATGTTTTCCCCTCCCCCAGCAATCGTTGCCCTCGCCATCCATGTGAGGTTTGCTCATGGCGCGGCGGCACAGAGAGAACAGATAAGGAATTCAGTGGCTAAGAAGACGAGGAGGGGCGGATCTGAGCAGCCCGCGTTGAATGGATTTGCCAGGCATGGGTAGTGGCTTACCGGAGTTGTGTTATTGCAGGTAGTGACGCGTCGTTGCGGATCCAGCTGCGACATCGCGGGAGAGTAGCACCGCCGCGGATCCGACCGGAGCGGGACCGCATCCATCACCCGCAGGTGCTCCAGGAAGCGCGCCCCATCCGTCCCGCTCGGTCGCGCAGCCCACAGCAGGCAGCCCCAAGGTCAGTGGATGCAGGAGACCGATGTGGTGGCCGGCGGAGGGGAGAGTTGGGCTTCCTGCTCGTCGACGCGGGCGACGATGCGGTGGAGGGAGGGGAAAGGGCAAGAGGGTTTGTGTGAGTGAGAGACGATAGGAGATGAGAGAGTGAGAGAGACGAGAGGATAGGTAGAATGCGGCGGGGGGAGGGGAACGGGCGACGCCGCGTCGCTTTAGTTCTACTGCCGCGCTAGCGGCCTGCATGCCAGGTGGGCCGTGGGGGCGGGCCGCGCAACAGGCCCGTCGTGGCGGGCCTGGCTTTCTTTTTTCTTTTCCTTTTTCTCTTTATGTTTTTGGGTTTCTGTTAATATTTTATTTCCTATACTTTTTTATTCTTTAGTTAGATTGTTTTGTTTATATTATAAAATACAGCGTTCGTTGCATGTCACAAAAGTGTTCAATAGTATTAATGAAATGTTCATGGGTTTTTTCAACAGTTCATCATCCATAACAAAATTGTTCAACATTTATTATAAAATGTAAAATGAATATATAATCAATGTCTTTTTTAAATTTGTAACGGTATATTACAGCAAATTCAAATATTTATTCAAAAATTGTTCAAATTATATTACAAAAATATATAATCATTGTGTTTATTTGTTTATTTTCTTGTCCTTTTATCTTTCTTTTCTTTTTTTTGTTTATATTTTTATCCTATACTCTTTTAATCTTTATTTATAATGTTTTATTTTTATTATAATATACAAAGTTCAATGCATGTCACAAAAGTGTTCAACGGTATTAAGGAAATGTTCATGTTTTTTGAAAAGTTCATCGTCCAATACAAAATTGTTCAATATTTATTATAAAATGTTAAGTGAATATATAATCACTGTGTTTTTTAAATTTGTTAAGTGTATATTACAAAAAAATGAAATATATATTAAAAAATTGTTCAACTTATATTACACAAATATTGAACAATTTTTGTTTTTTGTTTATTTTCTTTTCAATTTTCTCTGTTTTTTTCTGCTTATAATTTTTTCCCAATACTTTTCTATTCTTTATTTATATTGTTTCGTTTTTATTATAATATAGAGAGATCATTGCATGACACAACAGTGTTCAATGGTATTAAGGAAATGTTCATGGTTTTTTACAATAGTTCATCATCCATTACAAAAAATTTCAACATTTATTATAAAATGTTAAGTGAATATATAAAAATTATTGAACATTTATGATAAATTGTTCAACTGTGTTTTTGAAATTGGTTAAGTGTATATTACAATAATTTGAAAACTGTATTAAAAAATTGTTCAACTTACATTACAATATTTATCATCACTATGCATTTTTTGAGTTTTTTCAAAATAAGTTTGATACTTAATATGTCGCTCCGCAATATTTTTTTGCGGGTTACAAGAGTTCCTTAGATGTTTTTTAAGATTTATTACATGTTGTTAGTTTGTAGCCAGTTTTCTACACGGCTGGAGCTCGTTACATCCAAATGGGCCGTCCCAGTCGCCCCCTGCCATGCTTAAAGGCTCCCGTGTTTTGCTTACCGCATGTTAACCTGGCCGGGCTGTGATTATTCTTATTACATATACTAAGAGGAACAAAAAAATAGAAAAAACACATATACTTGGTTAATGCTAGTTAGTTAGCATGTTTTTGTTTGTTTCTCAAATTTCAATAGCATATGTAATTAATTTAAAATCATTTAAGCAATTTCAGATGACCACTTACTTATATATGAACATTATAATTTGTTGTTTCCTTCAATTGCTGTATTGGTAAAATGATTTGAACTGCATATTTTCTAATATAATCATAAGCATTTTTTATCACAGCTAAAATAGTTTTGTTAATTTCACATTATATGATGCATAAATAAATCCTATTTATATTTCTGCATAGATATAAAGTGATGGGTTCCGACATACGCACTGATGTAACGATGACAGTCCGCACTGATACACCACGAGAAGAGGTGCATATAGCTAACCTTACTTTGTATGTATATTATAGATGATAATATGAATGGTCTATTTATATTCTTGTTTAATCAGAATATAGGAGAAATGGATATGGACTTCGGAGATGCACGAAAAGAATCCATGGAGGTTTCAGATGCAATGTCGCTGGAAGGGGCCGGACATTCACAACATAATAACGTCGAAGAGGTTATATCTCATAACAAACCAAAAAAGGATGCTAAATTGCATGTTATCCCACAAGGTATATGTTTATATTATTATCTATCTTATTTTTGTGATCTTGCCTTTTGTATTCAACTAATTTGGTTATTTTTTTGTGTTACTAAGTTGTCTCACTTTTTATGAATTTGACAGACTATGTTTGTACCCCTAGAGATATTACAGTCATCGAATCAATAAAGTCTGCCCCCAAGAATACCCAGTTCATGGACATTGGAGATGCCTTGTTAGCAACCGACGATTTGAAATGCCTTATAAAAAATGATATGTTCTTACATGACGGTGTAAGACCAATTGCACAAACTTTGTAATCAATAATATGATCAATATATAATATCATAAAATATTAATATATTCTAAATGTTGTTTACAGGTGATAAATGCTTACATATATTGCATGCTTGATCACGACCATCTACAAGACAGAGCGGGTGAAAAGGTACACATTATTAGCACGTTTGTATCTGGCCAGATAAAAGAAGACGGTGAAAGAGACATCGACCCATCAAAATATCATCGCATCATGCGTCATGTTAATACTTATATACAGCAAGATATGGTTAGTTTTTGTCTTATGGAATGTTTTTTAGTTCATATGTGTGATTATATATTAATAATTATATCTAATTTTGATTGTGATTTGTATGATATTTACACCAGTTATTCATTCCGATTAACATGCCGGGCTACCATTGGTATCTAGCAGTTGCCAATGCCAAAAAACGAGAGATCCAAGTATTGGACTCACTTGGTGAGAATGTCAAACGCAATGACCTTGCTACTACGGTAACTATATATTTTTTACTCATCTTAACATTTGTTTTGTTTGACTTCATCCCTAACATTTCTCATATGATAGTTACGCAGGCTCGAGAAATGGCTGAAACTTGCAGAGCAGAGTCCGGAGTTTATCAGAGGTGATAAGTGGCCCGATCTCAATGTTACAAAATGGACGGTTGAAGAGCAAGTTCAGGAGGCAATACAAACCGATGGGTAAGCAATTGTTAAAATGGTTTGTTTATTTGATTCATCTCTGTGATATTCTAAAGCATTATTTTATAATATTATAGCGTATCATGTGGATTGTTTATGCTAAATTATATGGAATATTGGACATCGCATGGACTGTCAGACCAGTTCACCCAGGTATTTCATTTTTATACATTATCTCGTTATTTTATATGAAAATATTATATATATTTTTTGTATAAATTTTTTGTAGGAGGATATGAAATATTTTCGTCAAAAATTAGCAGTCATTTTGCTCGATTCAGAGCTTAATAAGCTAAAAGGATGTCCCATATACCATCAACCTGTCAGCGAAGAAACTTTAGGTAATTCTGATATCGAGATCCTGGATAATCCTTCTGACGTAGTCGAAGAAAAACCTCCTGCCCCAATCACTATCATTCCCACGGACCAACATCAAATAATTGCCGACCTCTGCAAGTACATCATGTCGATCGATGATGCCGGGTGTTTGGAGTAAGTATCATGTATCAATATTTAATGTGCGGATGTATATTATTGTTCTTCTTACCATCCAAATTATAGGAAGGTATGGGTCCTGACCTGCACACCCGATCCAATGAGCTTAAGTCTTAAGAAACTTCAGTGCATACTTAAGATGGAGCAGCCTATGGACAATGATTGCTTCAACACTGCCGTGCGTATGCTGGCATGTGATGAGGGAGTATTGTTCACAGACCCTCCTATACACTACATGGATCTACGATTTTGTGTAAGTTATCGTAACTCTTCATTCTATGTGACATTAGTATCAACATGTTTAAACAATATTTCTTCTTTTACTTAGTCCATGATGCTAGAGTCAACACGAGGTCAGAAGTTTTGTGAGAAGGAAACTATACAGACGTTGGCAACATTATTTGATAGCTGGCCTGGGATGGAGATCGACATCTCATCTTGCAATAAGGTAAATAAAATATTTTGTCCATCGTTATCATGGTTTATTGTTGTTTCTAATAACTCCACTTGTAGATTTATCTTCCCTATGCATCCATCGGCCGATACATCTTGTACGTCATCGACAAAGAGGCATGTCGTCTATATATTATGGATCCTATTCAAACATCACAATCGTCAGAGGATAACAACATGAGGCATTCACTGAAATTAAAAAGTTTTGCAAGGGATTTCAAAGAAGCACTCGGAATAAAGATTCCCGGTTGGAATTATGATATATCTAAATGGCAACGTTTATTTCCGTTCGGTGTTCCAACGAGTGTGGACGGGTAATGAATTCATAACAAGAATATTTACTTTTGTTATCACTATATTTTTTATATTATTAATTCAAATTTTTGCAGGAATGTGTCTGGCTATTTTATTTTCCATTTTATGCTCTCGTGGAATGGTAAAGAATTGGTGAAGCCGATTTGCGCGGTGAGTATTGTGCGTTACATGTGTTAAGACCTTCGACGTGAAATTGTCATACTAACTGCATGTCTTGTTTCTGCAGGATGGGTATGAATTGAGGAAGCATTTTTTATTATACTTGCTAAAACATCGTGGGAATGAAGCTAGAGGAAACTTTCCTGATATTGTGAAAGAATTTCTTAAACGCATCATGTAGATATTAATAGTTTTGTAATAGATGCTCAGTTGGAACATCACTCAGCTTGTTACATGGACATGTCGTTAATTTTTCTTTTATGTTATCCAATTACATTGCAATAATGGACTTCAGTTATTAAGTAATTGTGTTTGTGTTATATTCTTTGTACGTGTGGAATTTAACATGTAACTTTTGTAAACTATTTCAAGAGCCCGTGGCAACGCACGGGCATTCTACTAGTAATTATAGAACTTCAGTTCAGTTTACATCTTTGTGCACCCAACTACTGGTATGAAATCTGCACTTTAACTTTACCATGGTCGGCATTGCAGATTCTTTTTACATATTGATCAGGGTAAAAGGTAATATAATCTCGAAAGGCGATGGTGTGACCCTCGTCATCACGATCATAGTGAGTTGCAACGTGCAGGTCCAGGTAGAGTATCAGGAGCGGCTCCATGTATATCGGAACAGCCACACACTTCCGCGATAGCGGGAGCTCGCCATCGATGACCTCCGCCTTGTTCTCTTCTCCACGAGAAAAGAGCACGACACTCTCACCGTCGTAGAGTTCGTGGTGCGCGGTGATCTCGCCATAGACATGGTAGACGGTGCCAGTCCCAGTGGCACCGGACGGGAGGCGCGAGATCAAGGTTGACGTACACGTTGGCCTATATAGCCTTGTGCAGCGCCATGAAGGTCATGTCTATCTTGCGGCCGTGTCTATGACTTTGTTGCACACGTACGGGTTCACCGTGAACGAGAAGTTTCCATTGTCGTGATCATCGGTTTCGCTGTTGTCCCCCGGGATCTTGATTTTGACCCAGAAGGTGTCCGTCAGGGCGCTCCTCGACTCGAGTATCAGATTGTTCTGTGGATCGACGATGTCTCCTCTTTGCGAGGACCAGATGTGGCAACAAAAGCCGTCGGTGGCGGCAAAGGACCCCGTGAAGTGGAAACGAGGGCGCACGGTGAAGAGCTCCACCCGGTACTTAGTAAAGGAGTAGGCTAAGTTCAGGTTTTTGCTGTCTCCGTTGTAGTCGATCATGTGACCGGGTGGTGGATAGTCCCTCTCGTCACAGCCATCGCCGTCTCCTCGCTGATGTAGTTGGCCATGTCCTGCGGTCTGCAGAACCCCCCATTGTCGACATCATCATACTCGCTAGCTGCTCCTGTGGTCATCGTCGTCATCATCATCGCCGCTGTCGTTCACGATGACGCCGTCATTGCCGATGCAATGGAGCCCGCTTCGATCATTGTCGCCCCCGACGCCTTCATCGCCGATGCCATGGTACCCATCGCCAGCATTGTCGTTGTCAGGACCCCGATTCCAAGTCACATCGATCTAGCCGGTAACACCTCATATCACTTTGCGGCCTCACGCACGGTATCCCACGGGTGTCGCCTTACCATGGCCCGGGACCGTTTGCGCCTTTTGGCTCACGTATATGATAGTGTCGCTAGCATCCATATGACAGAGAACCCAGGCCGACATGGCTAGTCGTGAACCCAAAGCGGCACAGACCTATGGAGACAGGCATAGATGAATCACATCGAGCATGTCGGTCATCAGCGAGTGATTCCAGGCTGTAGCACTGGGCTAACAGGACTCCGGGGGACCCGGGCTGTAGCAGGCTAGGCAGGACTCCGGAAGTCACCGCGTGACATTTCCCCGAAGGGACAGACATAGAAACGAAGTGAAACACATGCCGGCCAGTCAAGTGTCCTGAACAGTAGTGCTGGGCTAGCAAGACTCCGGTGAACCGGGCTGTAACGGACTACTATGGCTCGAGGAACACTAGACTACATTTCCCCATAAGAAAGGCTGCCAAGGATAAACAACTAGATTGTCGGATCCCACTCGTACCAAGCATTTCAATCATACACACAATATGCCCGATATGAGTACATACAACATTGCATCACAACAAAACTCTACAACTCAAGTACTTTATTTAAAAGGCTCCAGGGAGCCATACATAACATGTTCATACAGATAGGGGTCACATGACCCGACAGTCAAGTCATACAATCATACAAGCACATGCAGAAGCAACCGGTCTGAGTACAGACACTAGAAAGAAAGAAGGCTTCTCGAAGCCTGTCTATCTACATAGGGCCCTCTATGGCCAGGATCACCACCTGGGTGGCTAGTCACTCATCGACATCAAGTTCTACATAAAACCCATCGGAGGGGCCAGTGTTGTCGTCTGAAAACAATAAATAAGCAAACATGAGTACAAAGGTACTCAGCAAGTCTTACATCAGAACCTAATATACATGCTCATTCTCAAGAAGGTGGTGGGGTTATTGCAGCAAGCCAGCTTTGACTCTTGGCTAAGCTATCCTACGGAACTTCACCAGTAAAATAGTTTTCGCACACGAGTCCACTACTCACCAACACAATACTCCACCGTGGATCCTCCCTCGTCATCCTACGAGAGGGCCATCCTCGGTACTCACACTTATCTTGAGTCTTTTAGTAGTATCCATTAACTCGTCTATGAACTGTATAGGCAACCAAGTAGTCCTTTACCGCGGACGCGGCTATTCGAATAGTTTTATACCCTGCAGGGGTGTACTTCGTCATACACGCTTTCACCACTTACCGCCGTTTACACGACATGTACTCGGCAACCTTCAAGCGGAAGCCCAGCGAGGGTGTCGGCCACGGCCTACCTAAACACTTAAGTCTCTAGTCCAGGTTTATCGCCTATCCAGGTTCCATCCGTAGGGAGTCCGGTCGAGGTTTCCACATACGGCCCCGAACGATGTGAACAGGGTTCTCGAGACACCAAACGGGTGACTCGGTACACCGTGCCACGGTGTATCTACCGCAACATAGCCCACCCCTAGGGTCAGCGCTACGCACGGCCGCCAACACATAACCTACAAACACCAGAAACTATTTGCAACTCCTGGACAGAGTACTAGGGTGATTAAGAAGCCGAGAGGGTCAATTAAGGATCCCAATGCATGGTAGTAGCTGAATCTTAAATCACACATACAGATCTCAGTTTTTAGGGATGATCTCAATGAAACAACCCACCATGTACTCCTACATGGCCTCTCATCGATACCTTTACCAAAACATGTTCAACACATCCCTCATATTACCGACATAAGCATTTCACTCTAGCCCATCACCCAGATGAACCAGACCTGACACAACTCTAAGCATAGCAGGCATAGCAAGGTAGGAATCACATACATGGCTCAATCAACTCCTACACATGCTAGTGGGTTTCATCTAGTTACTGTGGCAATGACAGGTCATGCAGAGGATAAGGGTTCAACTACCGTAGCACACAGCAGTTTGAATCGCGTTGTCTTAATGCAGTAAACAAGAGCAGAAGCGAGAACATGGGTTTGTATCGGAATGATCAATGGGTTGCTTGCCTGATGGAGTGGTAGTGGGATACTGCCCTTCAGTTGGATACTCGTGAATATCCTCGGAGGCAGAACCTACCACGAAGAACACATCGGAACACAATCAACACATGACGATATGCAACAATATGATGCATGCTATGACATGGCAATATGAATGTGTCTTGGCCTAATTCAAGCTATAACAGAAAGGAATGTGCTTATTTGAATCAAAGATTCAATTATTAGCTTATTAAACATGGCTTTAATAGTGCATTTCCTTATTCTGCTTAAACAGCAAGGTAAACTTGTTTTGTCATGCATGAAACCATTACAGATGGATAGATTGAATTTTTCTGATCATTTTTCATATATAAATCTTTGCATTTGGAGCTATGGTTGATTTTCTATGATTTTTAGAAGTTTTGACTATTTTCTGGAATTTCCCGAATAAAAATAAATCCAGAAAATGCATTACTGCGTCAGCATTGCGTCATGCTGACCTCAGCAGGTCAAAGGCGCCAGCCCAGGTCAAACCTGACTGGTGGGCCCCTTCTGTCAGCCTCTCAGCTAATTAACGGGATTAGATTAACACTAATTAGATGTCAATGGGGCCTGGGCCCACATGTCAGTGACTGATTTAATTAAAATTAGTTAAAACTAATCCTAGATTAGTTAGCAGACTGGCCCCACCTGTCATAGACTCAGGGGGGGTCTACCTGGGCCCACCCAGGAGTCAAGCTGGGTCAAACTCGCCGGCGACTCGACGCCGGCGAGGCCCGAGACGGTGGTGTGGCTCGGAAAATGCCCACAGGGCACGGGCGAGGCCGTTCTTGGGCTCGTTGGAGAGCTCTTGCAGTCGCGCATCTTGTGGTGGTGGAGGCCGGGCCTACGGTGGCCGGAGACGACGACGGCGAGCTCCAAGGCGGCGGCCGGAGTTCGGCCATGTGCGGGGTGTGGGCTGCGGCGTGCAAACGCAAAAACTAAGGCGCTAGCGAGGCACTACCCGATGCGGCAAGCACGTTGCATAGCACGGGATGACCAAATGGTCGCCGGAGCGACGCCGGCGACAAGCTCGAGCAGAGACGAGCTTCGGCCATGGTGGAACTATGGCCTAGAGGGTGCAAACGCGTGGGAAAGAAGAGGGGAAAAGCGGCGGAGCTCACAGGGAGGTCGATGAGCAGATCAGTGGGCTCGGGGGCGACCTGAGCGAGGCGAATCGATGAACGGCGTCCGGCGGGTACCGAGGTTGAAGACGGTGCGATAGCGGCGATGCAGGGCCTCCGGCGAAGCGTGGCTCGGTGGGGAGGGCGAGGGCATCGTGGCGGAGCGATTTGGCTTGTCGGAGGGGCGAGGGGGTGGCTCTGGCGTCGTCTACGGTGAACGGCGGCGAGGAACACGCTTGGGCATCGCGGGAGAGAGTGTGGGAGACGAGGGGGAGAGTGAGCGAGGATGAGAGGGGGACGTGGGGGTCGCGTGGCATCCCTGGACATCTCCAGGACGTCGGCAGAAGCAGGAGGTGGCCGGCGTGTGGCCGCGGGCGCCGGCCACGCGCTCCGCGTCCTTCTGGCGGGAGGAGGACGACGACTGGCAGCCAGTCGGCTGGGCCGAGCCAGGTGGGCTGGGCCAGCACAGGTAAGGCCCAGGTAGCTTCCCTCTCTCTCTTTTATTTTTATTTGTTTCTGTTTTTCTATTTAACTGCAAATATTGGGCTTTAATTAAAATACTAAAACATTTCCAAAAATCCTGAAAATAATTTTGGGCTCTGTTTAGAATATTACCAACAGCAACCATTTATTTCCAGAATTATTTGAGCATTTAAATTATTTTATAGCATTTAAATGCCCAAATTCAAATACTTATGATTTAATTCAATGACCTTTTGTTGACCTAGAAAATTGTGCGCCAATTTTGCTAGAGGTTCTAACCCAAGACAAAGAGGGTGAACTTTTTAGAAGGGCATTACAGGTTCATTGAAAATAATTTTAGTAAACCCTAGTTGTTTCCAGGGGGGTGTTGGGGGTTTCTGCCTTCCCCATTTTAAATTTAAGAGAAATTTAAACATGATGCACACTCTAATGCTTGAACTAGCTAGGGTGTGACAACTCACCCCCACTCAAAAGAATCTCGTCCCGAGATTTAGGATCTTCTGGAAAGAAGGTGGGGTACTCGAGTCAAAGACGATCCTCCCTTTCCCAAGTGGCTTCTTTCTCGGAATGGTGTGACCATTGAACCTTGAGAAACTTGATATTATGACGTCGAGTGGTACGCTCGGCTTGATCAAGGATACGAACGGGATATTCCCGATATGAGAGGTTATCTTGTAGATCAAGTGTTTCGTGGTCCACTCCACGGATAGGATCCGCGAAGCAACGCCTGAGTTGTGAAACGTGGAAGACATCGTGAACTCTGGAAAGATGCGGAGGTAGTTCCAATTGGTAGGCAACTTCTCCTCGTTTGGCAATAATGCGAAAGGGTCCAATGTAACGAGGAGCCAATTTGCCTTTGATACCGAAACGATGGGTTCCCTTTAACGGGGTAGTAAGCCTTCTCGTCGACTTCATAAGTCATAGGCTTATGTTTACGATCATATTGACTCTTTTGACGAGATTGGGCTGTTTTCAATTTCTCACGAATAACGCGAACCTGCTCTTCTGCTTCCTGAATCATATCCGGGCCAAAGAGTTGTCTTTCCCCGGTTTCTGACCAGTTAAGAGGCGTTCGACATTTTCGTCCATAGAGAACTTCGAAAGGAGCCTTGCCCAAGCTGGCTTGATAACTATTGTTATAAGCAAACTCCGCGAATGGAAGGCATTTCTCCCAACTCATTCGGAACGAGATGACAGAAGCTCGGAGCATATCTTCAGAATTTGATTGACTCGCTCTACCTGACCACTTGATTGAGGATGGAAGGCGATACTAAAAGAGAGACGAGTTCCCATAGCATTTTGGAAACTTTCCCAAAATCGAGAGGTGAAGAGACTCCCATGGTCTGAGTTAATTTCCAATGGAACACCATGAAGAGACACTATTCGGGAGATGTATAAATCGGCTAGCTGGCTAGCGGTGATGCTCTCACGAACAGGTAGGAAATGGGCTACTTTGGAAAGTCGGTCGATCACGACGAAGATGGCATTATTCCCTCTCTTGGTCCTGGGAAACCTAGTGATGAAATCCATACTGATTTTATCCCATTTCCACTCGGGAATAGCCAAAGGTTGAAGGGTGCCAGCAAGCCGTTGATGCTCTGCTTTAACACGACGACAAACGTCGCAATTAGCAATGTATTGAGCGATTTCTCTCTTCATCCTAGTCCACCAAAACCTCTGGCGTAGGTCTTGATACATTTTAGTACTATCGGGATGAATGGTGAGAGGGGATTCATGAGCTTCCTTAAGGATCAACTGGCGTAGATGTTGTTTCTTGGGAACCACCAAACGGTTCTCGAAGAAGACAGCACCTCGCTCATCCATGGAGAAACATTTAGCAACTCCGCTAGCGATGTTTTCCTTAATTCGGGATATGCCCTTATCATACCGCTGGGTGGTTATGATTTGATCCATAAGGTTAGGTTTCGCTACCAGGGTGGATAGAAAACCTCGAGGAACAATGTGAAGATTAAGCTTACGAAATTCCTCATGGAGAAGTGGTTGACTTTGTTGTAACATCAGGTTGTTACAATAGGACTTACGGCTTAGCGCATCAGCCATGACATTGGCTTTGCCCGGGGTGTAAGTTATTCCTAAATCCTAATCCGAGATCAACTCAACCCAACGTCTTTGCCTGAGATTCAAATCTGGTTGGGTGAAGATATATTTCAAACTTTGGTGATCGGTGAAGATCTCGCAACGATTACCGAGAAGGTAATGTCGCCAAGTTTTAAGTGCATGGACTACAACTGCAAGCTCTAGATCATGTGTGGGATAATTTTCCTCATGTGGGTGTAATTGCCGTGAAGCATAGGCAATTACCTGACGATCTTGCATGAGTATGCAACCTAGTCCTTGTCGCGAGGCGTCGCAATAGATAATAAAGTCCTTGGAGAAATCTGGTGGTACCAGTACGGGAGCAGATGTCAGGCATCTTTTCAGTTCCTGAAAACTGAACTCGCATTGTGGAGTCCACTCGAACTTTTATCTTTCTTGAGGAGTTCAGTTAGAGGTTTAGCAACCTTGGAGAAATTCTCAACGAAGCGGCGGCAATAGCTCGCTAAGCCAAGGAAGCTCCGAACTTGCTTAACCGTCTCAGGTGGAGTCCAATCAAGGACGGCTTGAACTCGCTCGGGATTGACAGCAATACCCTTACCAGAGATTACATGGCCTAGATAGGTCACTTCTGGCAACCAAAATTCACACTTGGAGAATTTGGCATAAAGGCGATGCTCTCGGAGTTTCATCAATACCAGCCTTAGATGTTCGGCATGTTCCTCTTCGTTCTTGGAGTAGATGAGTATGTCATCGAGGTATACTATGACGAATTTATCCAAATACTCCATGAAGACTGAGTTCATTAACCGGGAGAAGGTGGCTGGGGCATTGGTTAAACCGAAGGACATAACGGTGTACTCGTATTGGCCATAACGAGTAACAAAGGCCGTTTTGGGAATGTCCCCGTTTCTGATTTTGATTTGATGGTAGCCCAACCTCAAATCCATCTTGGAGAAGATTGAGGATCCAGCGAGCTGATCATACAGATCGTTGATCCTGGGAAGCGGGTATTTGTTGTTGATGATGACCAAATTGACAGGTCGATAATCCACAACCATTCGATCCGTTCCATCCTTCTTCTTGACGAAGAGGACGGGGCAAGCCCAAGGAGAGGAACTAGGACGGATGAAACCCTTTTTCAAGGACTCATCGAGTTGGTTCTTAAGCTCGGCTAGTTCTAAGGGTGCCATCTTGTAGGGTCTTCTAGAAATTGGAACGGTTCCTGGAACAAGGTCTATCACAAAGTCAACATCCCTGTCAGGTGGAACACCTAGCAGTTCTTCTGGAAAGACATCCGGAAAGTCTCGGACTACCGGAACATCCTCAAGGTCTGGAAGGGGGTTGGCATTTAAGGAGTAAAGCTGGCGCTTGGCCACTCGAGTTAAGACATTGACTGTCTTGCCCGATGGGTGAGTAAGTTGAACGGTTCTAGTGGCACAATCAATCTTAGCATAATGAGCTGACATCCAGTCCATACCCAAGATGATGTTTATGTCCGAGGACTTGAGAGCTATTAAGGATGCAAGGAAGACAAGTCTATCAACAAGAATTTCGTTCCCATGGCTTACTCTAGAAGTTTGCCATTTGGAACCCGGAGTTTGAATTACCATGGAAGTGGGCATGTCACAGAATGTCGTGTTATGCAATCAAGCATAGTTCTTGGATCACTAGTAGAAAACAGGGCTATGGTCCAGGCCGGCTCAGCCCATTAGTCCCGGTTCAGTCCAGAACCGGGACCAATGTGGGCATTGGTCCCGGTTCGTGAGCCCAGGGGGCCGGCCGGGCCACGTGGGCCATTGGTCCCGGTTCGTCTGGACCTTTTGGTCCCGGTTGGTGGGACGAACCAGGACCAATGGGCCTCGCTCCTGGCCCACCACCATTGGTCCCGGTTGGTGGCTTGAACCAGGACCAAAGGCTTCCCTTTAGTCCCGGTTCATGTCATCAACCGGGACCAATGAGGTGCCTATATATACCCCCTCACGCAAGAGCAGAGCACAGTGCTCTGTTTTTTCTGGCCGAGGGGGAGAGGGCTTTGTGGTGCTCTAGCTCACCTCCTATGCACATGAGGTGTTCGATGGAATGCCCGAGCCACACTACTTAAGCTTTCTCCTCTCGAAGCTCGACCTCCAAGCTCCATTTTCCTCGAGATTTGTCTAGATTTAGCGGTCCGTCACGCCCCGTCCCCGTCTTCACCGTCGTCGATCACCCGCGCCGATCTCATCACCGACACCACCGTGGTGAGCCTCTTGTTCTTATCTTCTTTCTGAAAGGAAAAATATTCTTACTTGTATGTTTAGATAGATACTTGTATCATTTTCTTACATTTATTATTGCATCTTATATAGTGCGATGGTTTTGGTATCCGCCCCCATCGGCCCTCGTCCTGTCTATGATTCGGATTTGGTATGTATACTATCTTTATAACTATTGGTTCATTTATTGTTTATGAAAATTATGCCGACCAACGTGACATAGATTTTATTTATCTAGGATGTATGTGAATCGGAAATGCCAACTGACCCTATTGTCGAGAGGTTAAATTTAGTTGAAGAAGAAAACAATTTGTTGAAGGAAAAAATAAAAAAAAATTGAGGAGGAGAAGATGATATTGGAGTTGCATGTTGCGGATGTCGTCGATGATCACAAGATCAAGATGGATGCAATGCGCTTGAAGATTAGAAAGATTAGAAAATATGCCATTCATACCGAGGCTTGGTATCATTATGCCGTTGGATCAATTGTTACCTTGGTTGCGATTATGATCGCATTTGTTTTCGCATTGAAATGTTTTACATAGTTTCAATGTATGGTTTAATTAATTAGATGCTCTGGAGAGCTATATGTTGTTAGATGAGAACTATGTATGCACTTTGGTTTTAATGTGATGATGAACTTCTATTAATTTGGACACTTAATTATATATAATGCACGCAGATGAACCGGCAATGGATGTACGGTGACAGACACACCCGCGAGTACATTAAGGGCGTGCATGAGTTTCTCGATGCGGCTGAGGCAAACAAGCAGAATGGTTTTATGTGTTGTCCATGCACTGAATGTGGGAATACGAGGTCTTACTCTAACCGGAAAATCCTTTACTCCCACCTGCTTTACAAGGGTTTCATGCCACACTATAATGTTTGGACGAGGCACGGAGAAATAGGGGTTATGATGGAAGACGGCGAAGAAGAAGAGTACGATGACAACTATGTGCCCCCTGAATACGGTGATGCTGCAACGGGGGGAGCTGGTGAAGATCAAGAGGAACCAGACGATGTGCCCAATGATGCTGCCATGGGTGAAGCTGCTGAAGATCAAGAGGAACCAGACGATGTGCCCGATGATGATGATCTCCGCCGGGTCATTGTCAATGCAAGGACGCAATGCATTAGTCAAAAGGAGAAGCTGAAGTTCGATCGCATGTTAGAGGATCACAAAAAAGGGTTATACCCCAATTGCGAAGATGGCAACACAAAGCTCGGTACCGTACTGGAATTGCTGCAGTGGAAGGCAGAGAATGCTGTGGCTGACAAAGGATTTGAGAAGCTACTGAAAATATTGAAGAAGAAGCTTCCAAACGATAACGAATTGCCCGACAGTACATACGCAGCAAAGAAGGTCGTATGCCCTCTAGGATTGGAGGTGGAGAAGATACATGCATGCCCTAATGACTGCATCCTCTACCGCGGTGCATACAAGGATCTGAACGCATGCCCGGTATGCGGTGCGTTGCGGTATAAGATCAGACAAGATGACCCTGGTGATGTTGACGGCGAGCCCCTCAGGAAGAGGGTTCCTGCGAAGGTGATGTGGTATGCTCCTATAATACCACGGTTGAAACGTCTGTTCAGAAATGAAGAGCATGCCAAGTTGATGCGATGGCACAGTGAGAACCGAAAGAAAGATGGGAAGTTGAGAGCACCCGCTGACGGGTCGCAGTGGAGAAAAATCGAGAGAAAGTACTGGGATGAGTTTGCAAAGGACCCAAGGAATGTATGGTTTGCTTTAAGCGCGGATGGCATTAATCCTTTCGGGGAGCAGAGCAGCAATCACAGCACCTGGCCCGTGACTCTATGTATGTATAACCTTCCTCCTTGGATGTGCATGAAGCGGAAGTTCAGTATGATGCCAGTTCTCATCCAAGGCCCTAAGCAACCCGGCAACGAAATTGATGTGTACCTAAGGCCATTAGTTGAAGAACTTTTACAGCTGTGGAATGGAAACGGTGTACGTACGTGGGATGAGCACAGACAGGAGGAATTTAACCGAGAAAAAGGAAAGATAAGGAAGCGAATACATCATACGATGAGCCAAAGCGCCACATAGTTCTTTCAGGAAAAAGGGACATCCTGGGAGTGGACGGCAAGACAGACATGTCTGAAGATTATGAAAAGTTTCATGAAATTCCTCCCTTCAATGTCAAGGCTGACCCAAGCATCCTGATAAACAATGAAGATTATCCATGGTTACGGCGCAATAAGCAAATGACACAAGCGAAGAAAAAGTGAAGACTTTCTCCCGCAATAAGCAAATGCTATGTGGGTGAAATTATGATACCATCCCAACTTTCAACTTTTTCAGAGTTCATTTGAAATGCTTTCATGTCTTATGGTTCGAAACTTTGATACTTCGAAAGTGATTGTCCATTTTGTACACGAAGTGCATCAAGTTTTTGTCGTAACCCTCTCTACTTTTTAGAACATGCTATGTGGGTGAAATGATGATACCATGCCAACTTTGAACCTTTTCAGAGTTCAGTTTGAAATGATTTCCAATTTCAGAGTCATTTAGCTCAAAGAATGAATTAATAGCAAACAGAATGAACTACAAAACTTTTATGAAAATAAAAACAATCAATTAAAATATTATGTTATGATCAACTAAAATAAAACTATAATATTCTTCAATAGCAAAAAGAATATAATTTTTTTGACCTAAAATCAAACTATAAGTATTTAATTGTAAGTATAAATAAAAAAATAAATAGCAAAGAAGAAAAAAAATTCTATTTTTATAGTAAAGTTATTCATAAACTAGTGATTCACACAAACTTTATAAAATTCCAATTTAAACTATTCAAAATTTTAAAACTAATGGCACTAACAGAAAGTTTATAATTTTTGTGACCTAAAAGCAAAAAGAAATCACTAAAAAACTATAAGTATTTAGTTGTAAGTATAAATAAAAAATAAATAGAAAAAAATTCTATTTTTATAGTAAAGTTAATCATAAACTAGTGATTCACACAAATTTTTAAAAATTCAAATTTAAACTATTCAAAATTTAAAACTAATGGCACTAACAGAAAGTTTATAATTTTTGTGACCTAAAAGCAAAAAGAAATCACTAAAAAACTATAAGTATTTAGTTTTAAGTAGAAATAAAAAAATAAAAAACCAAAAAAATGTAGAAATAAAAAAGAAAAAACCAAAAAAAATGCCTCCTACTGGGCCTCCACGGCCTGAATACGACTAGAAACCCTACATGGGCCAGGATTTAGGCCCGCAGAGGCCCAATAGGCCCACAGGCAGTAGCAAGTTTAGGCCCAAAAGCCTGCATTAGAGAGGAGCTCGAATGGGGAAGCACAGCAGGGCTTATAAACCAGTGTCGGCGCCCTTCAGCTAGCGATGTGGGACTAAACTTTTGGGCGCTGGCAGCACAAGGGCATTGGTCCCGGTTGGTGGCACCAACCAGGACTAAAGGGGGCATTGGTCACGGTTCGTGGTACCAACCGTGACCATTGCACCCCTTTAGTCCCGGTTGGTGCCACCAACTGGGACCAAAGGCCGCCGCTTCCGGCCCTTTGGGCTGCTGAAAATTGGCCTTTCGTCCTGGTTGGTGGCACCAACCGGGACTAATGCCCACCTTTAGTCCCGGGTTGTGCCACGAACCGGGACTAAAGGCTTTGCTATATAAGTTCAGACTTTGAAAATTTTCACTCCCGTCTCTCGCAGTTGCCGCCCCGACGCCGACGCCGCCAGGCTACCCCGCCGTCGCCGTCGCCTCGCCCGTGCCCGTCGTCGCCCGCGCCCTCGCCGTCGCCCGCCGTCGCCCGCGCCCTCGCCGTCGCCCGGGCCCCTGCCCCGGCCCGCCCCTGCCCCGACGCGGCCGCCCCGGCCCGCCCCCGTCGCCGTCGCCCGCGCGCCGCCCCGGCCCGCCCTTGTCGTCGCCCGCGCCCCTGCCCCGACGCCATCCTCGCCGCCGACCTCTCCTTAGCTTGGTCCGGCCGCCGGCGCCATCCCTTTGCAAATTTTTGTTCATAGATGATAGAGATCAAATGATGATTTTTTTGTTCATAGATGCATGATAGATGATCAAATGATGTTTTTTTTTGTTCATAGATGATCATATGATTTTTTTTAGGTTATTTTCATTTGTAGAATTTTTTATGTATCTAGGAATATTTTTGTTTATAGATGATAGATGATCAAATGATGAATATTTTTGTTCATAGATGATAGATGATCAAATGATGATTTTTTTGTTCATAGATGATAGATGATCAAATGATGTTTTTTTTGTTCATAGATGATCATATGATTTTTTTAGGTTATTTTCATTTGTAGAAATTTTTTATGTATCTAGGAATATTTTTGTTCATAGATGATAGATGATATATATGATGATGATATATATGATGATGTTTTTTTTCATATATGCATTTTTTCATATATATGATGATGTTAGTGGAGAGGAAAAAGTAAAATAAGGAAAAGGAAAATAAGTAGAGAAATAAGGAGAAGAAGAAGGAGAAGACGAGGAGAGGAAGAAAAGGAAGAGGAGCTTTTTCTCCTCTATTCCTTTCTTCTTCTCTTCTTTTTTTTCTTCTTTGTTTTCTTCGACACATGGGGGGGGTCGAGAACGTCGGACATTCATGAGAGAGGCGAGGAAGAAGGGGAAGAAGAGGGAGAAGAAGAGGAGAGGAAGAAGAGGAAGTCTTCTCCTCTATTCTTTCTTTTCTTATTTTTTCTTCTTCTTCTTCCTCTTTATTTTATCGGGAACGAGGGTCGTCGAGAGGTCGAGGAGCGGTAGAGGAGAAACCCTAAATAGAAAGTATTGTCGGTGTGAGATACATGTACCGTCGGTGTCGGACACCACACCCACATTCCACAAGTGGCGCGGGCTTCGACGCCCACGTCACTTGTGGGACGTGGATGTAGTGTCCGACACCGAAGGCCACATGTATCTCACACCCACGATACTTGCTAGCTATTTAGGGTTTCCTCTACCGAAAAGAAGAAGAGAAATAAATAAGAAGAAGAAAAAAGAAGAAAAAGAAGAGGAGAAGAAGAAAGGAATAGTGGAGAAGAAGAGAAAATAGAATATATTCTATTTTCTCTTTTCTCCACTATTCCTTTCTTCTTCTCCTCTTTTTTTTCTTCTTTTCTTCTTCTTCTTCTTCTTCTTCTTCTTATTCTTCTTCTTATTCTTATTCTTATTAGCCGGAAGTAGAGAGAGGTTTCCTAGTGTCAAAGTATTGAAGAAATCCATGCCTTCATCATTAGCCGGAAGTAACCAGGGCATGTTGGTACGAAGTTCTGCAAAGTTGTTTTGGAATGGAGTCCCGGATAGAATAATCCGCTTTTTGGTACGAATTCAGCAAAGGCCTTCCAAATAGCGATATTCAGAAGGCTCTTGCTGAACTTTGTACCAAAAAGTGAATTATCCTATCTGGGACTCCGTTCCAGAACAACTTTGAAGAGCTTCGTACCATCATGCACATGTTACTTTCGCCTAATGATGAAGACATGGTTTTGTTGAATCCTTTGACACTAGGCAACCTCCCGACCCCTCGGCGATCCTCTCGAACATGAGAGGAAGAAGAGGGTCGTCTAGGGGTCGAGGGTTCCAGGGTCGTCGAGGGTTCGAGGGGTCGAGGATCGCCGAGGGGTCGAGAGAGGTTTCCTAGTGTCAAAGTATTGAAGAAATCCATGCCTTCATCATTAGCCGGAAGTAACCAGGGCATGTTGGTACGAAGTTCTGCAAAGTTGTTCTGGAATGGAGTCCCGGATAGAATAATCCGCCTTTTGGTACGAATTCAGCAAAGGCCTTCCAAATAGCGATATTCGGAAGGCTCTTTCTGAACGTTGTACTAAAAAGCGAATTATCCTATCTGGGACTCCGTTCCAGAACAACTTTGAAGAGCTTCGTACCATCATGCACATGTTACTTTCGCCTAATGATGAAGACATGGTTTTGTTGAATCCTTTGACACTAGGCAACCTCCCGACCCCTCGGCGATCCTCTCGAACATGAGAGGAAGAAGAGGGTCGTCTAGGGGTCGAGGGTTCTTCTCCTCTATTCTTTCTTCTCCTCTTATTTTTCTTCTTCTTCCTCTTTTTTTTATCGGGAACGAGGGTCGTCGAGGGACATAGATGTAGTGTCGTCGTTGTCGATATATACCCCCTCCCGATAGCTTACTATGATTAGGTAGCTAGTTCTACGTTTGGCACTAATATATCCATCTGTCATGTTTGAATAATAATTGCCATGTTGTAAATATTTGTAGAAACTATGGACACCGCCCTAGACGAAGTAACAAAAGAAGCGTTGTTGAGGGACATAATCGCAGAAGGAAGTGATGCCATCTCGTTGTTTCTCAACGAAACTGATGGTCTGGAAGGAGAGGGTGAACAAGCTGGCTACAGTGACCTAATGCCGGTGCAAGAAGAAGAACATGAGGACGGCTCCGGTGACCCAATGCCGGTGCAAGAAGGAGACCGTGATGACGGCTCCGGTGACCGAACCGAGTCCGGCCAGGTATATATATTAGTTAAGCCTATGTTGACTAGCTGATTGATGCATTCATTGTTTTGGTATGTACACATATTAATTAAGTCTTTGTTCTTTTTTCTAGCCCTCCGGATCGAGCACAACTTCGGTAAAGAGACGAGGCCCGAAGAAAAAGTTGAGCTCGGATGAAAAGTTTGAGATCATAGCAATCGCGCCCGACGGCCAACCTATTGAACCCCTTCGGACAAAGAGCGCATTTGTTGCTCAGTGTGGGGTTCTGGTTAGGGACAAGATCCCGATAAGCATCCAGCAATGGTTTAAGCCGGCTACAGAAGACCCTGAGGTCTCTTATGTCAATGATATGCAGAAAAATGATCTTTGGACTGAGCTGAAGTCAAATTTCACCCTACCGCCTGAGGATAATCCAGAGAACCCAGTTAAAGAGAAATTAATCAAGTCTTTTGCTCTGAAGAGGATGGCAGAACTATTCAGGAGGTGAAAGAAAGAGCTGAATAAGTTTGTCGAAAATAATGAGACACCAGAATTCAAGGGCAGATATGAGAAGATCAGAGATCACTGGCCCGCATTTGTGGCCCACAAGACATCGGAAAAGAGTAAGAAGATGTCAGCGACAAACAAGCAAAATGCTGCGAAGAAGAAGCTTCACCATCGCACAGGGTCAGGTGGCTACCTCGTAGCCCGGCCTAAGTGGTCCAAGACTAAGAATGATCTGGTTCATAAAGGGATCGAACCAGAGACAATTAACTGGCCAGACCGTTGCCGGACTTGGTTCTTCGGGGCTGGCGGAACACTGGACCCTATAACAGGGAAGTGCATTTGGACGAACGATCAAATGGACATACCGGTCAGTAAGCTTAAGCAGTATATCGAAGCAGCGCAGGAAGGGACATTCTTTCCAGACAGAGAGAACGACGAGCTCACAATGGCCCTCGGGAATCCTGAGCACCCTGGACGGACACGAGGCACGCCAGGCTCCATTCCGTGGAAGGTTGGGTTTCCGGACGCAGGCGGTTACAAATCCCATGAGAGGAGGAAAAAAGTGCAGCAGACCCAAATGCAGGCGCTGGAAGCAAGGGTAGACGCGATAGAGGAACGAGAAGCAAATCGCAGCAAACGTACTGCCGAAGCCTCCCCCGAAGCTACCCCGCCATCTCAGCGCAGAAGCAGCGTGGCTTCCACCGAGCTGCTTCAGCCGGAGCATGCCTTGACGGCTCCTGCCAGCTATCCCGTGGATGCTATAACGGAGTCTCAAAATTGCCTCCTTATGACGCAATGGATGAATTTGAAGGTCAAGGCGGTTGTTGGCTCTGTTTTTCCTACTGAACCCGGCGCAACTTTTCACTGCCGGCCGATTCCAGAAGGATATGCTAGGGTGATGATGGATGAGATAACGGAGGGATTTGAGGACCTCCAGCTTGACCACCCTACCGGTGAAGGGGAGACTCGGCTGGGGTCTGCTCTGAAGACTCCATGCCTATGGCGGAAGGAGCTCATCAACCTTCCGAACTGGACGCCACCGCCTCCTCCTCCTCCTCCGGCGAGTCAGGGCACTCCGCCTCCACCGCCTCCTCCTCCTCCGGTGAGTGACGATCAGGGCCCTCGGCCGGCTCCTTCTCCGGCGCGTGGCGGCACTCCGCCTCCTTCTCCGCCTGCGCCGACGCGCCCGAGCAGCCAGCCTACTCCTTCTCCGCCTCGTCAGCAAGGGTGGAAGAGACCTGCCGCCGCTCCAGCTGCTCCGGCGCGTCGTAGTCCTTCTCCTCCGCCTCTTAAGCAAGTAAAGAAGACAACTGCTACGTCTGCTCGGTCGGCGTCTAGCAGTACAACCAGAGGCGGGAGGACATACAGATTCGGTCCTTCTCTGAAGACTCCAGAGAAGTTACCATACGAGAGGACCCAGGAGGAGAACGCCGAGATCGCGCGAGAAGAAGTGAAGAAATTCTTTGAAGGGGTGAAAGCAAAGAAACATCCACCTCCGGAGGAGAAGGTAGATCGGGTGAAATTGAAGCGCACTCTGGCTGCCCTGACAAAACCACCGAAGTCTGATCCACCGAAAGGAAACTATGACCGCATTATTGGAAAGGAATTTGCCGAAGCGGAGCGGTCGGGAAGTACTGTCAGTGATCAAAGGCTGAAAGAACGACGAGCTGGGAAACAAATTGCCCAGCTCGGCGAACAAGCGAAGCAATCGTGCCCCCCGCTCAAGGTGCCTAGCCACAATGTCGATAATGATCCGAGGATGGTGCCCGGTTATAGCAATCTTGCAGATTACCTGCCCGACGAAGTACATTATGAACCCATGGAGATGCAGATACAAAGATACGAGTACGGGAAGCCTCTCGTCAAAGATGAAAGATCTCTATCAACGATGATGCAAAGATTGCATGATTGGTACTTGAAAATCTGCAGAGACTCTGGGGGGAGGAGTACTTTGTATGTGAAAGTTAAAAAGGAGCATGACCTCGTTGGAATTGATCTGTTGCCTGTTCCATTTGAGGAGTTCTATCAGTTTTTCAATCAATTGGCCCTCGATAAAACAACGGTCGCCTGCTACTGTCTGTAAGTAGTACTACTTCTATCATTAAGTTTCTCTATATAGCTTAGCTCTTTCATTGCATGTATTTATAATCATCCTCACTATATTATGCAGATTGAAGATCGTAGAATTGAAGAAAAGACAAGTCGGTGATATTGGGTTCATTAACACATATCTCATAGATGCAACTCAGGTTAAATTTCATGCCGCAGAAACCGAGGCCAGCATGCTAGAATCGTTGATAATAAATCAAAACAAAGATATAATACTCTTTCCTTACAACTTCAAGTGAGTGTTACTGTCTTGTGCATATTCGGTTTCCCTTATATATTAGTCAAGGTTATAGTAATGTAATTGATGAGTTATGCATGCGTGTGCAGTTTCCACTATATTCTCCTACATATTAAGCTTGAGCAGGGACTAGTAACCGTCTTAGACTCAAGACGAAAAGATCCCAAGGACTATGCAGACATGACTCAAATACTCGAGAAGTAAGTTAAATCGATCATTATCCACCATATCAGCAACTTTGTTCATTTTCTGATATATCAAGTAATTGTTTTCTTTGTCCAACAGGGTTTGGAGAAAATTCACCAGAAAAGCTCCGGGACTGCCGAAGGAGCTGCAATTTAGACACCCGAAAGTAAGTACTAGCTATAGTAGCATTTTAAGCGCATCTACTAGTCATTCAAGCGCTAGTTTCATCAATACCATTTGGCATTCTTGCTTATCAGTTTGATTAACCTCTATTTCTTGTAAAGTGGTTGTGGCAGGAACAAGGGAATGATTTTTGTGGATACTATGTTTGGAGTCCATCCGCCACACGACCTGTGAGCGGGGCTACACTGACGAACAATATGAAGTACGTACATAACAACATTCACAATTTTATTTTATTACCATCATTTGTGTTGAGTTTCATTCATTCATATATATATGTATTGACCCCCTTCTTTAAATTAGATGTTTCGAAAGCGGGATGAACTCCTAGCACCAGCTCGCATGCGAGGAATTCAAGAGGAATTGGCGGCATTCTTTCTTGACCACGTGATCCCTGAAGACGGAGAATTCTATGTGGACCCTGAGTCCGTATGATTATATTTGTAAGAGATAATTATTGTATATATGTAGCCGGTAGTGTCAGATAGATATACGAGAACTTGTTGTTCGACCAATCTCTCGGAGAAGGAGAGGTGGTCGATATCACTTCTCTCTGTATATATGCATATATGTTCATGACGATCTTCTGTTTCCTTCGTTTGCTTACTAGCTAGCTAGCGTGTCTAGTCCTCTCTATATACGTATGTATAGTACGTAGCGTCGACCAAGCACGGACATAATAGAGGACACTTCTCTCTATTAATTATAACTAGCTAACACAATATATGAAACACCTAAATTAACCCCCCAAAACCCCCAACCCCCCCCCCTTTCAAAAAAACAAAAACCCCAGCCACAGAAGTGCTGACGCGTGGATGCCTATTGGTCCCGGTTGGTGCCACCAACCGGGACCAAAGGGTCTCCTGACTGGGCTCTGCGCACTGCCCACGTGGAGGGCCTTTAGTCCTGGTTCTGGATTGAACCGGGACTAAAGGGGGGAGGTATTAGTACCGACACTTTAGTCCCGGTTCCGGAACCGGGACTAAAGGCCCTTACGAACCGGGACTATAGGCCCTTTTTCTACCAGTGGATATGAAATGAATGAGATGCTCTAGTATCGAAAAGAACAGATGCCGGATGGCAGTTAACAAGGAGCGTACCAAGGACGACGTTAGGATCCTCATGAGCCTCCTCAGCTGAAACATAGTTGACATGGCCACGGGTAGTGGTGACCGGCTTGGCGTAGAATGTCTTTCCCGCGGGCTTACCACGGCCAACAGACTTTCCAGTTTGGATGGGGTTGTTGTTCTGGGGACACTCTTGGCTATAGTGACCCGGCTCTCCACACTTAAAGCATGTTACCACATTGGGGCGTGGAGCAGCATTAGCAGCGGGGCCACCATAGGGCTTGGGCGGTGCAAATTGCTAGATGGGACGAGGCGCCTCAAAGGATGGCCTCGGGAACCTGGGTGGCAGTGCCGTGCTTGGAATCCACACCCGGCGCTTCTGAGCTCCAGAGCCGGATGAAGAGCCAAAATCACGGGAGTGCTTGCGTGAAGCATCATAATCAGTCTGGCCTGTCTCAGCACTGATGGCTTTATTGACCAACTTCTGAAAGGATGTGCACTCATGCAGACGGAGATCACGGTGAAGCTCAGGGCTAAGTCTCTTGCGGAACCTTGCTTGCTTCTTAGCGTCAGTAGATACCTCTTCAGGGGCATAACGTGCCAGATTCCCAAATTCACGACTATAAGCATCCACAGTCAGTCTTCCTTGGGTGAAGTTGCAGAACTCCTCCCTCTTGTGATCCATGAGACCTTCCGGAATGTGATGCTCACGGAAAGCCTCACTGAATTCAGCCCAAGTAGTGATTTGGCCGACCGGGCGCATAGCTTCAAAATTCTCCCACCAGAGGCTAGCAGGGCCTTCAAGATGATAGGCAGCATAAGTAACTTTGTCGGCTTCGGACAACGTAGCTTGTGGGTGATGCTGCGAAGCCAGTCATCCGCATTGAGGGGCTTGACGGAATGGTTAAACTTTGGTGGGTACAGCTTGATAAAGTCATTGATTGACACCAAGTCATTTCATGGGTGGCGTGCAGTGTTCTGCTCAATCCGCTCCAGCAGGCGGTTAGTCTCACTCTTGTTTCTTTCCGCCTCCAGCATCACTTCGGCCAGAGAAGGCGGGTGAGGCAGATTTTCACCCCTAGCTGCACTGGCTTCCCCCTGCTCCGAGGCAGCAGGGTTGCTGCGGGTGTTGACCATCCTAGGAGAAAACAAGACAATGGTTTAGATAAGGATGGCTCAAACTTAGCAAGGAGTGCAGAATGTAATGGATAACACAGAATGCAGAGATGTTCATCCGTATGTCATGGTAATATAAAACTGCCATATATATACCAACGGTCATACACATCATACATAGTTTAGTACAAGCCCAGGCTACAGTACAACTATGATGAAATACGTTACATCTCATCGGAGGCATTCCAAGCTCCTATACATTATTTGTCTACACCTCCGGAATTGACTACACGCCAAGTCATATTCCACAAGTCACGCAGGACAGTGGAGATACAACTATTACAATACTAGTGGTACTACTACTAACTCAGACAACTCCGTAGTAGTCCTCATAGAAGTCACCTCCATAGCCTGGAAGTTCAACGTGACCATCCGGGAACAGACGGTCCTAAGGAGCCTGTGGACCATAGGGACTAGGATGAGGTCTTGGACCAACAAACGGTGGCCTGCGGGGACCACGGGGTGGGGTAATGCCTCCCACATCACGCCAATCCACCATGTCCGGCAGAGCTGATCTCACAGGATACAGATCCCTTGTATCCATACATCCAGCTTGCACCGCATGTGCAAACCGAGTCAATGTGGCCCAATGATCAGCACGGGTATTGAAAAGCTCCAGCCTCAAGGCCCGATTCTCTCGGTCCTTATCTTCGAGCATCTCGGCAGTGGTGCGAGTTAATGAGTCCTCCTGAGTGGAGTCAGCATAGATAGCCTGAAGATACCCTTGCGCTCCCGGAAGTGAAGCTGGCATGTAACGGAAGTCGGTGTTCCGAAGCAGGCCAGTCCGGACTCGCATGATGGTCATCATGGAATAGGCAGCATCCTGCACAACCATCTCAACAGTAACCCCGAGTCCATAGGAACAGTGAAGGGGCTCGATAGATCCGGGATAAGAAGGAAATATCCTGATGGTGCAGAAATATTGGCTTTGATTAAAGTCTCGGAATTGCTCTTCGACGGTGTATTCGGGATACCAACGGTAACCCTTCTCGATCATTACCCGGACTAACATAGCAGTATGACCGGGCACGTCGAGGCACCGGGTCAGGCGAACCACTTGGTTTTGAACACGGTTGGCCATCTGAAAGCACAACCACAATGCAAAGACATCAGAATTTCTAGGGAAAATTGGACAGCATAACAGCTGTAAATGCTCAGAAAAAGATTTGAGACATCCACAACAGTTCGCAATACCACTCAACATCATCATATCAAGGTTTTGATCCAATTAGCAACATACTAAGAATAGTAGAAACTGAACTGGGACTTGTAACAACAATCCTATAAGCTACTACGGATTAGTAACACGTGAACCTGATAGAAGAAGAGAGCCTAGTCCTTAACCCACGTTGAATGAGAAGATAATGACTCAGATCAGAGACATAGGGTAAAGGAGTAAAAGAGCCTTACGTTCCCTCCCACAATCAATTCCCCTACATATAACTAAAGCATTTCTAGACTCGACATCGACCAGTTTGGCTCAATGAACCTACAGGCAGTCCGGCTCTAATGCCAACGCTATCAGGACCCCGATTCCAAGTCACATCAATCTAGCCGGTAACACCTCATATCACTTTGCGGCCTCACACACGGTATCCCACGGGTGTCGCCTTACCATGGCCCGGGACCGTTTGCGCCTTTTGGCTCACGTATATGATAGTGTCGCTAGCATCCATATGACAGAGAACCCGGGCCGACATGGCTAGTCGTGAACCTAAAGCGGCACAGACCTATGGAGACAGGCATACATGAATCACATCGAGCATGTCGGTCATCAGCGAGTGATTCCGGGCTGTAGCATTGGGCTAACAGGACTCCGGGGGACCCGGGCTGTAGCAGGCTAGGCAGGACTCCGGAAGTCACCGCGTGACATTTCCCCAAAGGGACAGACATAGGAACGAAGTGAAACACATGTCGGCCAGTCAAGTGTCCTGAACAGTAGTGTTGGGCTAGCAGGACTCCGGTGAACCGGGCTGTAGCGGACTACTATGGCTCGAGGAACACTAGACTACATTTCCCCATAAGAAAGGCTGCCAAGGATAAACAACTAGATTGTCGGATCCCACTCATACCAAGCATTTCAATCATACACACAATATGCCCGATATGAGTACATACAACATGGCATCACAACAAAACTCTACAACTCAAGTACTTTATTTAAAAGGCTCCAGGGAGCCATACATAACATGTTCATACAGATAGGGGTCACATGACCCGACACTCAAGTCATACAATCATACAAGCACATGCGGAAGCAACCGGTCTGAGTACAGACACTAGAAAGAAAGAAGGCTTCTCGAAGCCTGTCTATCTACATAGGGCCCTCCATGGCCAGGATCACCACCTGGGTGGCTAGTCACTCGTCGACATCAAGGTCTACATAAAACCCATCGGAGGGGGCAGTGTTGTCATCTGAAAACAATAAATAAGCAAACATGGGTACAAAGGTACTCAACAAGTCTTACATCAGAACCTAATATACATGCTCATTCTCAAGAAGGTGGTGGGGTTATTGCAGCAACCCAGCTTTGACTCTTGGCTAAGCTATCCTACGGAACTTCACCAGTAAAATAGTTTTCGCACACGAGTCCACTACTCACCAACACAATACTCCACCGTGGATCCTCCCTCGTCATCCTACGAGAGGGCCATCCTCGGTACTCACACTTATCTTGAGTCTTTTAGTAGTATCCATTAACTTGTCTATGAACTGTATAGGCAACCAAGTAGTCCTTTACCGCGGACGCGGCTATTCGAATAGTTTTATACCCTGCAGGGGTGTACTTTGTCATACACGCTTTCACCACTTACCGCCGTTTACACGACATGTACTCGGCAACCTTCAAGCGGAAGCCCAGTGAGGGTGTCGGCCATGGCCTACCTAAACACTTAAGTCTCTAGTCCAGGTTTATCGCCTATCCAGGTTCCATCCGCAGGGAGTCCGGCCGAGGTTTCCACATACGGCCCCGAACGATGTGAACAGGGTTCCCGAGACACCAAACGGGTGACTCGGTACACCGTGCCATGGTGTATCTACCGCAACATAGCCCACCCCTAGGGTCAGCGCTACGCACGGCCGCCAACACATAATCTACAAACACCAGAAACTATTTGCAACTCCTGGACAGAGTACTAGGGTGATTAAGAAGCCGAGAGGGTCAATTAAGGATCCCAATGCATGGTAGTAGCTGAATCTTAAATCACACATACAGATCTCAGTTCTTAGGGACGATCTCAATGAAACAACCCACCATGTACTCCTACATGGCCTCTCATCGATACCTTTACCAAAACATGTTCAACACATCCCTCATATTACCGACATAAGCATTTCACTCTAGCCCATCACCCAGATGAACCAGACCTGACACAACTCTAAGCATAGCAGGCATAGCAAGGTAGGAATCACATACATGGCTCAATCAACTCCTACACATGCTAGTGGGTTTCATCTAGTTACTGTGGCAATGACAGGTCATGCAGAGGATAAGGGTTCAACTACCGTAGCACACAGCAGTTTGAATCGCGTTGTCTTAATGCAGTAAACAAGAGCAGAAGCGAGAACATGGGTTTGTATCGGAATGATCAATGGGTTGCTTGCCTGATGGAGTGGTAGTGGGATACTGCCCTTCAGTTGGATACTCGTGAATATCCTCGGAGGCAGAACCTACCACGAAGAACACATCGGAACACAATCAACACATGACGATATGCAACAATATGATGCATGCTATGACATGGCAATATGAATGTGTCTTGGCCTAATGCAAGCTATAACAGAAAGGAATGTGCTTATTTGAATCAAAGATTCAATTATTAGCTTATTAAACATGGCTTTAATAGTGCATTTCCTTATTCTGCTTAAACAGCAAGGTAAACTTGTTTTGTCATGCATGAAACCATTACAGATGGATAGATTGAATTTTTCTGATCATTTTTCATATATAAATCTTTGCATTTGGAGCTATGGTTGATTTTCTATGATTTTTAGAAGTTTTGACTATTTTCTGGAATTTCCTGAATAAAAATAAATCCAGAAAATGCATTACTGCGTCAGCATTGCGTCATGCTGACCTCAGCAGGTCAAAGGCGCCAGCCCAGGTCAAACCTGACTGGTGGGCCCCTTCTGTCAGCCTCTCAGCTAATTAACAGGATTAGATTAACACTAATTAGCTGTTAGTGGGGCCTGGGCCCACATGTCAGTGACTGATTTAATTAAAATTAGTTAAAACTAATCCTAGATTAGTTAGCAGACCGGCCCCACCTGTCATAGACTCAGGGGGGGTCTACCTGGGCCCACCCAGGAGTCAAGCTGGGTCAAACTCGCCGGCGACTCGACGCCGGCGAGGCCCGAGACGGTGGTGCGGCTCGGAAAACGCCCACAGGGCACGGGCGAGGCCGTTCTTGGGCTCGTTGGAGAGCTCTTGCAGTCGCGCATCTAGTGGTGGTGGAGGCCGGGCCTACGGTGGCCGGAGACGACGACGACGAGCTCCAAGGCGGCGGCCGGAGTTCGGCCATGTGCGGGGTGTGGGCTGCGGCGTGCAAACGCGAAAACTAAGGCGCTAGCGAGGCACTACGCGATGCGGCAAGCACGTTGCATAGCACGGGATGACCAAATGGTCGCCGGAGCGACGCCGGCGACAAGCTCGAGCGGAGACGAGCTTCGGCCATGGTGGAACTATGGCCTAGAGGGTGCAAACGCGTGGGAAAGAAGAGGGAAAAAGCAGCGGAGCTCACAGGGAGGTCGATGAGCAGATCAGTGTGCTCGGGGGTGACCGGAGCGAGGCGAATCGATAAACGGCGTCCGGCAGGTACCGAGGTTGAAGACGGCGCGATAGCGGCGATGCAGGGCCTCCGGCGAAGCGTGGCTCGGTGGGGAGGGCGAGGGCGTCATGGCGGAGCGATTTGGCTTGTCGGAGGGGCGAGGGGGTGGCTCTGGCGTCGTCTACGGCGAACGGCGGCGAGGAACGCGCTCGGGCATCGCGGGAGAGAGTGAGGGAGACGAGGGGAAGAGTGAGCGACGATGAGAGGGGGACGTGGGGGTCGCGTGGCATCCCTGGACGTCTCCAGGACGTCGGCAGAAGCAGGAGGTGGCCGGCGTGTGGCCGCGGGCGCCGGCCACGCGCTCCGCGTCCTTCTGGCGGGAGGAGGACGACGACTGGCAGCCAGTCGGCTGGGCCAATCCAGGTGGGCTGGGCCAGCACAGGTAAGGCCCAGGTAGCTTCCCTCTCTCTCTTTTATTTTTATTTGTTTCTGTTTTTCTATTTAACTGCAAATGTTGGGCTTTAATTAAAATACTAAAACGTTTTCAAAAATCCTGAAAATAATTTTGGGCTCTGTTTAGAATATTTCCAACAGCAACCATTTATTTCCAAAATTATTTGAGCATTTAAATTATTTTATAGCATTTAAATGCCCAAATTCAAATACTTATGATTTAATTCAATGACTTTCTGTTGACCTAGAAAATTGTGCACCAATTTTTCCAGAGGTTCTAACCCAAGACAAAGAGGGTGAACTTTTTAAAAAAGCATTTCAGGTTCACTGAAAATAATTTTAGTAAATCCTAGTTGATTCCAGAAGGGGTGTTGGGGGTTTCTGTCTTCTTCATTTCAAATTTAAGAGAAATTTAAATATGATGCACACTTTAATGCTTAAACTAATTAGGGTGTGACAGTCGTCAACCTCTTTCTGGTTGAACTCGGCAGCAGAGTCTTCCGTCTCTGCCGTTCCTGTTCCGATAGCGGGCTCAGTGGTGCATGTCTGCAGGTCGCCCAAGATGGCCCTCGGGGATGGTCTTTCCGGCGGCCCTCCGGCGGCAGCCATACCGCGCACGCCCTTGCCAAGAGTCGCCGGCGGTGATGAAAACCTAGAGCGATCGATCTGGTTGATTAACTACTTCGGTCTCCTGAGACGGACCTTCTAATTTATCCACGTCAGCCATCAAACCTGGGCCGGGCCTGGTTCTGTGTACAGTTCCTGGCCCAGTCGAGGAGGGAGACACAAAACGTCCCTGGACCGAAACTGGTTCGGCGCATTAACTTCCCTGGGCCAAGACCACCGTCCGAAGGGGAAAAACGAGAGAATACAGCGAGAACGGCGGCGGCGGCGGCGGCGCCACACTTGCCGGCGATGTACGCGGAAACGGAGCCCGGCGGCGCCGCGGAGCGCACGGCGTTCCGGCGGGCCGAGAAGCAGTACAAGCTCTACAAGCCACCCAGTCGCAAGGGCAGGTCGAAATCCAGGTCTCTCTCTCTCCCTGTCTCTCTGCCATCTCTGTGCGGAAACAGCATAGCAGAACCCTGACTTTTCAAGCGCTACAGGGGCAAGCAAGCCGGTGGTGGCGGGTTTGGCGGCGGCGGGGACCTGTCCGCGGTGGTCGACTTCCACGCGCTGCTTGCTGCCGGAGAAGGCGAGCTGCCCGCCGGGATCCGGAGGTGCGACCGCGCCGGCTTCCACCTGCCCGTGTTCTGCTTCCTCGACCGGCCGGGTAACTCCACAATTTCTCCCAATATTGCTTTGTTTTCGATACTTACGATTATTCTTGATCCAGTTTGGATTTCTGTTCTTACAAATTTGCAAGTCAGGACATTGCATTTGAACAGCGGCAACTTGCAAAATTTCTTCCTGATTCTGGTTTTGGGTCATAAAATTATTTCTTACTCCCTCCGTCCCGTAATATAACAACTATATTATGGGACGGAGGGAGTAATTGTTTATTCCAGTGCTTGTGCAATTTTCACATTAATTCTAACTTTGTCCCAAACATGAGCGGCAGAGAATGTCAAATTTTCATATGGAACTCATGATTTCCCTTAACCCCTCCTATGTGGAACATATGCTATGCCTGAACTATTATGTCAGCAAGTTCTTCATCATGAGTAGATCTGTATATGTGTATCCAAAAAGGAGGACGAATGGCATCATAACTTTTGAGTAATTAGGGTTTTGCTTGCCTATTTATGTCAACATTTCAGGTTCCAACACTTGATCGTCACACCTAATATCCATCAATCATCGTAATCTCATTATAATGTTCGTTTGTGAAATAGTACTGATAATACCCTTCGCGCCTCAATTTTTGTAGGATTCTATTTCATCCCTGGTGCTCTATCAACTGAGGAACAATGCTATTGGATCAGGGAAAGCTTGAAAACATTCCCACAGCCTCCTAATAGAACTAACTTGACTGCTACATACGGTCCAATTTCTGACTTGTTCATCGCTGCTAAAAACCAAAAGATTTTGGTTGAAGTGCAAAGTTCCAATGGCCAAGAAAGAGTTGAGCAGAGTAATGTTGGGGAAAATGCACATCCGGGTAAATTCAAATTTGTGGATGGCTCAGAGATCCAAAAGGAGGAAAGACCTAAGTCGACCATGGCAGCTGCTCTTGTGCGCAAGCTCCGGTGGAGCACCCTTGGCTTGCAATTTGATTGGTCAAAAGTATGTATGTACAATGAATGTGTCTTTATTTTCATTTTTCTTGAATTTAATTCTTTTAGCTTGTGATGGTATTAAAATTTGATGCTTTACATATGAATATGAATAAACCAGCAGGCATAATTTTCTTCAAATTTTTCTGCAGTTGTGACAAACAAGCCCAATTCATTATAATCATATTATGATGATGATGAATTATAATTCCATGTTAGCGCATAACAAGTTTTATTACTTAAGGAGCTTTGTTTGCTTATGATAGTTCTTCCTTGAAAGCTATTTTTAAGCATGATGATCTCTGAAATCATTATGCAACTAATCCCAGTGTGCATACATCATACGCTAATATCATGATGTAACTTATTCTCGTACTCAGCCATGAAACTTGATAGCTGCAATCTCTTGCGCGGTGCTCGCAGTTAATTAAAATCATGTACTTATTGCACTGTAAGATACGCTTTTGGTCGCAACTGCATATTAACCAGTTCCTGTTTCTGTCAGCGTAACTATGATGTATCGCTTCCACACAACAAGATTCCAGATGACCTTGCTACTCTAGCAAAAAAGATGGCTGTTCCAGCAATGCCTTCTGGAGAAGAATTCACTGCAGAAGCGGCCATCGTTAACTATTATGGTCCAAGTATGTAGCTTGTCTTTTCAAACAGTGAATAACCTAACCTCGTAGATATACTGATATACACCATGGCACATTACCTCGAAGTTGCATGCTTGCCTCTCTGTCCATACAACAATAAGCTTTGACTTCTGTAGGCGACATGCTTGGTGGCCATGTTGATGACATGGAAGCAGATTGGACAAAACCTATTGTGAGCATAAGGTACTACGGTTCAGTTGCTTATATAATGATCTTCATTTGAGTGTAGTCTCTTACTTTTTTGTTGTTTTAGTTTGGGTTGCAAGTGTATTTTTCTGCTTGGAGGGAAGACAAGGGATGAAGCTCCAACGCCAATGTTCCTGCGAAGTGGTGATATTGTACTGATGGCTGGGGAAGCACGAGAGCGCTTCCATGGTAATTTATTTATTTTTAATGGGAAAAATTTATGTCTTAATAAGAAAGTAAACTGAAATACCATGGATCATCAGCTTTGTAGAATAACCCATGGCCTCTATTCTACAGGTGTCCCACGGATCTTCACAGAGGGTGACCAGCAAGATATCTCTGGGCTGGTATCAGAACTATCTGATGATGATGACCGCTTTATATTGGACTACATTCATAATTCAAGGATAAATATCAACATAAGACAAGTATACTGAAGCTACTTTAGTTATTATTGAAAGTTTGCTCTCCTGCTGCCTCTCGGGCCTACACTAGATGAGCAATTGTTTGATTAACTGTGTCTGGAGTTTGTTTCTGAAATGTTGCTGGAAGATGGGGTAATTTATTGATCGGGGGAAGCGGTCATCTTCTTTCAAAGGGTAGGCCTTCCATGGACAGGGCATTTTTGATAGTTTCGTACCCTCAGCAAGACCCCAGTTATCATTAAAAAAATCCAGCTAATGCGAGAGAATGTAAATCACTTAATGGCTTACTGCCTGATGTGTGAGAAGTTGTTCATCTTGAGTATTCTTTTCCAGGAAATTTACTTGCCAATATCTCTATCTGTTGATTCGTTGAACAAAAACGTACCTTCTGCAGTGCAGATGGACAAGCTACATGTAAATTGGTCAGATGGGTTCATATTTTTTCAGCCAGTGTCCTATCAAATATAGAAATGTTTGGGCACAATTCAAAGTCACGGAGAAGTCAGCAATTTGACATGTGATCTTCTTGTGTTGGCTCTTAGTCTTACCATAGGTCATTATGTCAATATTCAGTCGTCTCCTTAACTGCCTTCGTTTTCATCCCTTTGTCGATCGATAATGGCAACTCATTGTCTCCATGGAAAATAAGAAATAAAATTGTATTTGCTTAAACTGGATGTTTTGACAAGGTTGTGTCATCAAGGTTAATTGTATGCATTTGGGGTTAAGTGAATGTATGGCAAGAAGCTGTGTACACTATTTGTAGCCTTTCCGGTGGCAAAATGCAGATAATATAAGTAGAACAGCTGTAGTCTTTTCACTTAGCAAAGTGCAGATTACATGAAGTAAAGCTGGATGGCAATTATATGCTTCTTGTATGGGCAGAATACAACCATCGGCTATAGTAGAGGGAGAAGACTGGATGGGATGTAAATCTCTCATCTCATCAAACATGTGAACTATTTCTCAACAATCTCTTGGATCTGCTCCGGAGTCAAGATTGACGCACTGGTATCGAAATCAGCACTCTCCAACTGCTTGCGCAACTGCATTGGCAATAATGTCAAGGTAAGCGTTATGCATTGCTTCTTCTGCTGATAAACGGTCAAAACAAAACTCTGGTTGTGTATGTTTTACTGAAAGGGGACGAGCATAGAGAACATACAGTCTCAAGTATGACAGATTGGCTCTCGGGGCTGTATTTTCTAATTTGAACCAACATCTCCAGTTGCTGCAACAGCAATTAAAAGGATCTAATTACCATCTTCAATACAGTTAAGATGGATGTTTTGAAGAAGGCACTATAAAAACATCTTTGCCTCACCTGTTGTTGCAATTCCTGTTGAGTGTGCATTTTCTCGGCAAACTCTAGAGGCTCAAGCTCGGCCTCGTCAATAGCCATCTCTTCTCTATCAAATTAATGGGGAAATAATCAGAACATGGCTTTTAGACAATAGTTCAGGTCAAGTTTGTAAACCACAAACTATTCTTGCCAGAGAGCAGAGGGCAGGTAACTGTGGCTTTATATTCATTTTACTTGTTCCGTTTTATAGCTGGTGGATTAACTGATACAGCTCTTTTCCTTGAAAATAAATAAATAAAAGAACACACCACTACACAGATCAACGTGGACTATATTCAAACTTGCACTACCATATAAGTTGTTTTAATTAGAAAAATTAATATGTCACTGAATTATGTAAAGGCCATGCAACATTGGAACTAATATATGAATCTATGGGGTGTAACATACACAAATGAGATCAGAAAACTGCTAAATCCAAAATAGTGAATAAATAAATTAAGGTTTACTGGCAGGTCTCTTAGCCCACTACTACCTCCGTCCGGCTTTATTAGGCCCCCTCTTATTTTGGGCTAAAGTTTGACAATAAATTTCACTAATAAATTGTATAATATGTGTCACAAAAAACTATACTATGAGAAAGCTCTTTCAAATACAAAGCTAACAATATGCTTTTTGTATCATATAATTTATATTTTATTAGTTTGATAGATGATCAAAGTTTGACCCAAAATATACAAGAAAAAAAATCAGTAGGCTCTCACTTGGCAACAAACTGGTAGAATTTAATCATCAAATCCATGTCATTCTCATACACGACATTCACCTTTCCCAGGCAGCTAATACCAAAACCTGGATCTGATGTTCAGAAATTACATGTCAGCGTAAGTCATGCATGAAACATTACTGTATATATCAAGTCAAAGAAAATCATGATTCATTCAGAACCCTTCTATAAGAAAAATAAATTAGCAATCTTACTTAGCGTACAAGTGACAAGTAGAAGTTTGATTTTTTTTTTTACATTTACAAAGCATTTTATAGACTTGACGCAACAAGGACTCCATGGCAGACGGCGAATTGATTCCAAAGCGCTGAAGATTACAACATGATGCATTTGGACACAGTTGAAGCAGAAACTACAAACATTCGGTGATGTCTTTGCGTTGGTCAGCTATGAGCAATTGGTTGTTCAGATTTTTGACTTGCATCCAAGATCACTACACTGTTGCTGCTGTGGACTCATAGTTTTCTACCAGACCAAACTCACGATCGATTTATCACATAACAAAAGATTGATTTCCTTTATTATTCAGCACAAATATTTTTCAATCGGCATCGTGTATTCTACGTACCTGAAGCTGCATTGTGTTGCAACCCATCATATGAAGAGAGATTTAATTTAAGAAGTAAAATTCCTAGTAAATGAATACACTGATCATGGCTGTAAGGCAGTGGCAGCAACAGTGGGCTATTGGCTAAACAGTAACTCCATGTATGGCACATGTACTCACTGTCAATACCTAGCATTTGACAGGAAGTATGGACCTCTTCAATAAACTAAATTTCCATACATCAGGATATGTTACATAGCTTTACAAATATGCTACTCCCTCCGATTCATATTAATTGTCACTCACTTAGTACAAGGTACAAAGTTGTACTAAGTGAGCGACAATTAATATGGATCGGCGGGAGTACCAATCGTTGAAATCTTTCTAGTTTCTACATGACTAAATTCTGCATTTGGGCATCACTACTAACATAGACATGGTAGGCCATTGTCAATTCGAACCTCACATCTGCACAAGAATCGCTGGAGCGAAGCAAGCCAGAAAAGACATGGAGCTAAGAATGCAGTTAGGAACATATACCGATCCCCATCTCGCGAAGGATCTCCTCTTGCACCTCGGTGGTCACCGCCACGGCCTCCTGTGGAACAAGAAGAACACACGGATACTGTAAGAGGGAGGCTCCACACGAACTAAACCATCTACCATCCAATCCAAGTCGGTCACATTTCAAGAATTGTCCAAACTGAATGAAATTACAGAGGACCGAGTCAATTCACTTCAATTGCATCTGCACAAATTACAGATACTACTACTGCTGCTAGCAAAGGAATGCGGGGGAAAGAACAGAGAAAGATTTCCAACCTGCTTGTCGCTGACGGCGTCGGCGATTCGGTCCTTGAACTCTGGAACTCCGCGGCAAAGACCACGATTAGGAAGGGGAGGAAAGTGACGGGGGATCAGTGTTGAAGGAAAATAAGTCGGCGGGATGGGATGGGAGACCTGGGAGCGAGGTGAGGAAGGAGAAGCGGGAGAAGAGGTGGAGCAGCTGCTCCCTCGTCATCATGCTCCCGCCGCCGGCCGCCGTCGCCATGGCAGCTCCCCACACTCTCTCCTCGAGTCCTACGGTCCTACCAACCTTTGTGTGGCTCGTGCTGCTCCTCCTGAGCGAATCCGGATCTCTTATGGGCCTGGGCCATGCCGGGCCGTACAGGGCTCATCTAGTTCCGCTCTAAGTTTCTCAATCTGAACAAAAATGAAACAAGTTTCCTGAAAAAACAAACGAGATCTCACTAACTTGAGGAATTCAGACCCAATTTCTCCATACCTGTTTTTGCTAGTAGCAGAGGGCCATTCGTGCCTTTTAAAAACCCAAGATGAATCACCTCACCTCAGTGGATTTCGAGTAGCTCCGTCGGCTCCATCGATAAGCCACTTGCTTTTTGCAGATGATAGCCTGCTGTTTGTTAAAGCCAGTTCTTTTGAAGCAAATGAGTTGTCTTCCTTGATGAATAATTATTGCAATGCCTCGGGCCAGAGAATAAACTTATCAAAATCCTCGGTGTTTTTCAGTAAGGGCTGCCCAACTTCTCTCAAAATCGAGGTAAGGAATGCAGTGAATATTACAAATGAATCGCTTACAGATAGATATCTGGGAATGCCATCTGATGTGGGTAATTGCAAGAATGGAGCTTTCAAATTTTTAAAAAGAGTCTGGAACAAGGTAAAAGGGTGGACGGAGAAGCTTCCGTCAGCGGGAGGCAAAGAAGTTTTGATTAAATCTGTTGCACAGGCGGTCACTGCATATTCCATGTCTTGCTTCAAACTTCCACGTGGCCTTTGTGAGCACATTAACTCATTGATCGGAAAATTTTGGTGGGGCGGCAAAGAAGGGCAGAGGAAGCCAAGTTGGGTCTCCTGGAGTACGATGACTAGGCCGAAATATTGTGGAGGGCTTGGATTTCGTGCCATAGAGCTTTTCAATCTAGCCCTCCTAGCCAGACAGGCGTGGAGAATCTTAACGGGTCCAGTCTCCCTCGGCGCTCGAGTACTGAAGGCCAAGTACCACCTTGGTGTTGATTTTTTTAACTCTGAGTTGGGCTCGGCTCCTTCACAAATCTGGCAGGCCACTATGGATGGCCTGGATGTTCGCACCCAAGGGCTGATCAGGCGCATCGGTGATGGACTCACCAGACACATATGGGAATGGAACTAGCTGCCGAGACTAGCCAACATGAGACCTATATTAAGCAGGGTTGCAGACCCACCTTAGTGGGTCGGTCAACTGATTCTGTCGAGTGCGGATTGGGACCGAGTTGTTGTCTCAGAGATCTTTCTACCAACGGATGTGCGGGCAATCATGTCCATACCCTTGTGCACTAGACACATTGATGAGTTTCGTCCTAGGTACATAAAAAGAACATAGCTTCCTCTGTTCGATCTGCCTACCGCATGCTTGTTGACACCAAAATGAGGAGAGAAGCATGGCTTGAGGGTCGTGCTAATTCTTTAGACACTAGCAGAGAAACCAAGGCTTGGGAGAATCTATGGAAAGTTGATGTTCCGTCCAAAGTAAAAATCTTCTTATGGAGTCTCGCCCAACAGTCAATTTCCACAGCGGATGTGCTAAACCATCGGAATATGTTGACCAGCACAACGTGCAGTTTATGCGGGGCTGAAGATTCATGTCAACACTCTTTGCTTCATTGCACAGTAGCTCGGTATGATTGGGCGCTACTGAAGGAAATATGCCCTGGAGGCAATAATAAAGTTGTTATTTTATATTTCCTTATTCATGATAAAGTTTTATTATTCATGCTAGAATTGTATTAATCGGAAACTTAAATACATGTGTGAATACATAAACAAATACTGTGTCCCTAGTAAGCCTCTACTAGACTAGCTCGTTGATCAAAGATGGTTAAGGTTTCCTAACCATAGACATGTGTTGTCATTTGATAACGGGATCACATCATTAGGAGAATGATGTGATGGACAAGACCATCCGTTAGCTTAGCATATTGATCGTTCAGTTTATCGCTATTGCTTTCTTCATGTCAAATACATATTCTTTTGACTATGAGATTTTGCAACTCCCGGACACCGGAGGAATACCTTGTGTGCTATCAAACGTCAATGTAACTGGGTGATCATAAAGATGCTCTACAGGTATCTCCGAAGGTGTTTATTGAGTTGGCATAGATCAATATTAGGATTTGCCACTCCGTGTATCGGAGAGGTATCTCTGGGCCCTCTCGGTAATACACATCATAAGCTTGCAAGTAAATGACTAAGGAGTTAGTCACGAGGTGATGTATTACGAAACGAGTAAAAAGACTTGCTGGTAACGAGATTGAACTAGGTATAGAGATACCGACGATCGAATCTTGGACAAGTAACATACCGATAGAAAAGGGGAATTACGTATGTTGTCATGACAGTTCGACCGATAAAGATCTTCGTAGAATATGTAGGAGCCAATATGGGCATCCACTTTCCGCTATTGGTTATTGACCGGGGAGGAGTCTCGGTCATGTCTACATAGTTCTCGAACCCTGTAACGCCCCAGATATACTTTTCATATTTGTATCCAACTCTTGCCGTTTCCGGCGTTAACTTATATTTATTTCTCGGGTTCGGGTCTTTGTCTCCGTGTGTTGTTTTCTTTTTCGTGCATCTCATATCATGGCATCTCGTGCATTGCATTTGCATACATGTTCATCTCGTGCATCCGAGCATTTTCCCCGTTGTCCGTTTTGCATTCCGGCGCTTCGTTCTCCTCCGGTGGCCATTTCTAGCCTTCTTTCGTGTGTGGGGATTAAACATTTCCGGATTGGACCGAGACTTGCCATGCGGCCTTGGTTTACTACCCGTAGACCGCCTGTCAAGTTTTGGGTCATTTGGACTTCGTTTGATACTCCTACAGTTAACCGAGGGACCGAAAAGGCCTCGTGTGTGTTGCAGCCCAACACCCCCCAAATTTGTCCCAAAACCCACCAAACTTTGCTCCATGTCCTAGAGCGTTCGATCACGATCGCGTGGGCGAAAACCGCACCTCATTTGGACTCTCCTAGCTCCCTCTATGCCTATTTAAAGGCCCCCCATTTTCGGATCTCGGATTCTCCCCGTCCTCCTCCTAAAAAAAATAGATCAAACCCCCCCCCCCACCGACGGACGTGTCCGGATCCGACCGGACAACGTCCGCCCGATCCGCCTCGCCCAACCAGCGTCCGCCACGTGGCCCGCCGCCGCAGCCACCGACGGGCCCGCGCGGAGCCCGAGGCCGCATCGCCGCCGCCCGCCTCCTCCTTCGCCCGAGGCCGCCGCCGCCCGCCGCCCTCGTCGCCGGCGCTGCCCCGCCGCCGCCCGCATCGGCGCTGGACGCCGCCGCCTCTCCTCGCCCCCGCACCGCCGGCCCCGCCGCCTCCTCGCCGCGCCGCCGCGGGACGCCGCCGCCGCCGCCGCCGCCGACCGCCGCCGCCCCGGCCTCGCCCCGCCTCGCCGGCCTCCTCCCCAAGCTCCGGCTCCGGCGAGCTCCTCCGGCGACTCGTGCTACAGTGCCCCGGCCGCCTCGTAATCCGTGCCGCTGGATCTGGATCTGGGTTGACCCCCTCTCCCCCGAAACCCTAACTCCCAGATTTTTATGCATTCTTTGACTGCTTGTATCTCCGCAACCGTAGCTCCTTTTTGGACGTATGATATATCAAAATCTTCGTCTCGACTTGTACATCATTTCATTCCATTGCATCATTTGAATTTGAGTTCATATTGATGCCCAAAATGCTGTTAGAAGGAGGCTTCGTGAGTTAAATTGCAGATCCGTTAGTTCATCATAGACTTTTGTCATTTTTGCCATGTTTAATCCGTGCATGATATGCCTGTGCCCCTTTGGGATGAATTGTTAAGCATTTTGTCTTCTTTCCAGAGGTGCCACCCATGCATTTTTAGGATGTGTGTGTTGTCTTGTGCAAGCTTGCAAAGAGAGGTACCTGAGATTGCTGATTTTAGGGACTTAGTGATTTCACTAAGTCTGGGATATTTTAGTTCATGATGCTATATGTCCAGCTTGTTTCCTAGTGATCCGTGCCTCTTTTGAGGATGATCAGTAAGGGAGTTTTGATATTTATGTTATGCTCTATCCATCCATGTCTTTGTTTGCATATGTGGAGTGCTCTAGGTTGACTCAATAGAGCTCAACTTTTGCTTCGTTGTTAATCTGGGCAGATCGTCAACTTGTTTGCGATTTTGCCGATGGTACCGTTAGTGTTACATGCATGCTATGCCTTTGTTTTTGCCATGTCTAGATTGTATTTTGTGCCTTCTTAATGGATGTATTCTTGTCTTTCTATGACTTGCACCATGGTGAGTGCATCAAGCTCGTTTACATGCCTTCGTGAGTTATATTTCAGCATGTCTCAGTTTTCACTAAGTCTGAAAACTGATTGTGTTTTAGCTATGTTCGTGTGCCCGTTAATATATTTTGTGATCCCTCTTGGCCTCAGGTCACTTTGGGACTTTTGTTAAGCTTGTTGAGTAGCTCCATGCCATGTTCTTACTTTTCATGTTCAGGTCATGTATCATGTTGTTTTGCTGCTCCGAAGAGGGCTTCGTGATCTGAAATTTCAGGCTAGTGTTAATTTCACTAAGTCTGGAATCTGTTTTGCATATTCATTTTTGCCATGCTTGTTTGAACCTCTTAATGGATGATTTTGAGTATGGCTCAATGCTAGTGTTTTGTTAAGCATCTTGTATGCATCACTGCCATGTATTTTGTTGTCATGTTTGGTGGCTGTAGCATGTTCATTTCGTTGCATTTAGGAGCCTACTTGCTGTATATCGCAGATCGGTTCGTTTCGTAAAACGCTCGCCATTTCCAAACCGTAGCTCCGATTCCAATGATCTTTATATCGTTTTCAAGCGATTTCATCCCCTCTATCCAGTGGCACCCTTGGAATTCCAAGTTGAGGCCAGGTTCATGCATTTCCTGTCATATCTTGCATTTTGCATCCCGCATCGCATCCCGCATAGCATGTCATCATTTCATCATATTGCTTGGTCTTGCACGTGGTTGATTGTATCCTTGTTGCTTGTTTGTCTTGTTGGGTAGATCCGGGAGACGAGTTCGCTACCGAGGAGCCCGTTGAGTTTGCTTGTGAGGATCCAGTCAACTCTGACAACTGTGCAGGCAAGATGATCATACCCTCGAAATCACTACTATCTTTGCTATGCTAGTTTGCTCGCTCTTGCTATGCCAATGCTACGATGCCTACCGTTTGCTTGTCAGCCTCCCAATTGCCATGTTGAACCTCTAACGCACCTTGTCCTAGCAAACCGTTGATTGGCTATGTTACCGCTTGGCTCAGCCCCTCTTATAGCGTTGCTAGTTGCAGGTGAAGTTTGGAGGCCGTTCCTTGTTGGAACATTTATTTACTTGTTGGGATATCATTATATTGCCATGTTATCTTAATGCATCTATATACTTGGTAAAGGGTGGAAGGCTCGGCCTCCCGCCTAGTGTTTTGTTCCACTCTTGCCGCCCTAGTTTCCGTCATATCGGTGTTATGTTCCCGGATTTGCGTTCCTTACGCGGTTGGGTTATAATGGGAACCCCTTGATAGTTCGCCTTGATTAAAGCTTTTCCAGCAATGCCCAACATTGGTCTTACCGTTTGCCACCTAGCCTTTTCCTTTCCCTTGGGTTCTGCAGACTCAAGGGTCATCTTATTTTAACCCCCCCGGGCCAGTGCTCCTCTGAGTGTTGGTCCAAACTAGAGTCCTGTGCAGCGCCCCCTCGGGGAAACTCGAGGTTTGGTTTTAGTTGTATGGAGCGCTCATCTGAGTGTGCCCTGAGAAAAAGATATGTGCAGCTCCTATCGGGATTTGTCGGCACATTCGGGCGGTGTTGCTGGTCTTGTTTTAACCTGTCGAATTGTCTTGCTGTACCGGGTTACCGAGTCTGATCGGTGTATCTCGGGTGGAGGTCTATTCCTTCGTTGACCGTGAGAGCTTGTCATGGGCTAAGTTGGGACTCCCCTGCAGGGATTGAACTTTCGAAAGCCGTGCCCGCGGTTATGGGCAGATGGGAATTTGTTAATGTCCGGTTGTAGATAACTTAAACCTTAATTAATTAAAACGAATCAACTGCGTGTGTTGCCGTGATGGCCTCTTCTCGGCGGAGTCCGGGAAGTGGACACGGTGTTGGAGTTATGCTTGCCCAGGTTATTCTTCTAGATTCTCGCTCGCGCCTTGCCTCCTCTTCTCGCTCTCTTTTGCGGATAAGTTAGCCACCACATATGCTAGTCGTTTGCTGCAGCTCCACATATACTTGCCTTATCCTTCCTATAAGCTTAAATAGTTTTGATCGCGAGGGTGCGAGATTGCTGAGTCCCTGTGGCTCACAGATACTATAATTCCAGATGCAGGTCCAGGTGATTCCGCTCCAGGTGACGAGTACGAGCTCAAGTGGGAGTTCGACGAGGACTCTCAGCGTTATTATGTTTCCTTTCCCGATGATCAGTAGTGGTGCCTAGTTGGGGTTTGATTCAGGGCCTTGTCGCATGTTGGGTTCTTTTCTATTTTGGCGCCGTAGACGGGCCATGAGTGTTTGTTTGATGGATGCTATTTATGTACTCTGATGTGACGTGGCGAGTGTAAGCCAACTACATTATCTCCCCCTTTTATTATGTATTACATGGGATGTTGTAATGATTGCCTGACTTGCGACACTGCTTTCAATGCGGTTATGCCTCTAAGCCGTGCCTCGACACGTGGGAGCTATAGCCGCATCGAGGGCGTTATAAGTTGGTAATCAGAGCCTTCCCCGACCTTAGGAGCCCCCATTGCTTGATCGTTTTTAGCAGCCGAGTTGTGTCTAGAAAAATGTTTTGGGTTCTTAGGAATTATATATCGGAGAGCTTAGGAATTCTTTTTACTTCCCAGTCTCCTCATCGCTCTGGTAAGGCATCCTGACGTAGAGTTTTGACTCTTCTCTTCTCAAATTTCACTAAAAAAAAATTTAGGATCACGCGAGTATCTTGGTTTTGTTCTGATGGTTTTGTGACGAGAACATTGTTCTTGGTGCCTCCTGTCTTTAGGGGTTGTGGCAGTGTCCCAGGGAGTTGAGCTCCGAGGTGTTGTCGTCACAATTTTATCGTTGCAATTCTGGTATACTTGAGATTTGTGCGCGACATCGAAAATCTCCTTTATGCAGTTCGTTGGTGAGATAACCTCGACGCCACCCAGTACTGGGGCGGGAGTTCGGGAGTATCGCCATAACTTGTATAACGGATGCTTTTCGAAGGTTGAGGTAGATGGTTTCCGAAGGTTTCTTGGTTATGTGTTGAAGGATGGATACAGCTGGATGTAGGATTGCTAGCTTGAGTGAGATATTATGCTCCCCTGTATCCCCAACACCTGATTGCATAACCGGGATAATTTCGGGAATTTCATAGGTGGGAATTCAAGTAGCCTTAGGATATCTTTCCGACAGATGTATGATATGAAATTGGGGTTCGACGTCTAGTGGTTCGCCTATTCACGGTCGATTTTACAATGGTCTCGTTGTGTCTTAAAGAGTCCTTGGCTATGCTGACTCGGGGACGCTTCGTATGTCATGTGCACTGCCTTGTACATGATGGTGCTGTACGATCGAGCCCGTGTAGGTCCCACCACGAAAACTTCGGACGAAATTTGTATCATGTATTTGTTCCGGCTTATTCCGCAAGCCAACCCTGGGTTTCCAAAGTCCAAGCGTGGCAATGATGCTATATTTGTTGTCATCGACAAGCTCACCAAAGTGGCTCACTTTCTGCCTATCAAAGAGTCGATCACTGCAGCTCAATTGGCGGAACTCTATACCTCTCGCATTGTCTCTCTGCACGGTATTCCTCAAGTGATATCTTCAGACCGTGGCAGCATCTTTACCTCCAAGTTTTGGGATTCTTTTCAGAAGGCCATGGGCACCAGCATCCGCTTCAGCACTTCTTTCCATCCTCAAACGAGCGGTCAAGTCGAGCGTGTCAACCAGATTCTCAAAGACATGCTCAGGGCTTGCGTAATTTCTTTCGGCATGAAGTGGGAGGACTGTCTTCCTTATGCTGAATTCTCATACAACAACAGTTTTCAAGCAAGTTCGGGCAAGGCCCCCTTTGAAATTCTGTATGGCAGGAAGTGTCGTACCCCTCTCAACTGGTCTGAAACCGGTGAACGTCAGCTGCTGGGTAATGACCTAATCACAGAGGCAGAAGAAATGTGCAAGGTCATTCGTGATAACCTCAAAGCAGCCCAATCCCGCCAGAAGAGCTACTATGACAGTAAGCACCGTGATCTGGCTTTCGAGATCGGAGATCACGTTTACCTCCGCGTCTCTCCTATGAAAGGTACTCGTCGCTTCGGTATCAAAGGGAAGCTTGCCCCTAGATATGTCGGGCCTTTCAAGATTGCTAGCAAGAGAGGCGACCTCGCCTATCAGCTCGAGCTTCCTTCAAACTTTGCCAATGTTCATGATGTGTTCCATGTCTCCCAACTCCGAAAGTGCTTCAAGACGCCTGAACGCACCATCAACTTCGAGGACATTGAGCTCCAAGAAGATCTCTCTTACCGTGAGCACCCAGTTGCCATTCTTGAAGAAACTGAACGCAGAACTCGCAACAAGTCAATCAAATTTCTCAAAGTCAACTGGTCACACCATTCCGACCGTGAAGCTACCTGGGAACGCGAGGATCACCTCCGTTCTGAGTACCCGGAGTTCTTTCAGTCCTAGATCTCGGGACGAGATCTTTTCGTAGTGGTGGAGTGTTGTAATGCCCCAGATATACTTTCCATATTTGTATCCAACTCTTGCCGTTTCCGGCGTTAACTTATATTTATTTCTCGGGTTCGGGTCTTTGTCTCTGTGTGTTGTTTTATTTTTCGTGCATCTCATATCATGGCATCTCGTGCATTGCATTTGCATACATGTTCATCTCGTGCATCCGAGCATTTTCCCCGTTGTCCGTTTTGCATTCCGGCGCTTCGTTCTCCTCCGGTGGCCATTTCTAGCCTTCTTTCGTGTGTGGGGATTAAACATTTCCGGATTGGACCGAGACTTGCCATGCGGCCTTGGTTTACTACTGGTAGACCGCCTGTCAAGTTTCGGGTCATTTGGACTTCGTTTGATACTCCTACGGTTAACCGAGGGACCGAAAAGGCCTCGTGTGTGTTGCAGCCCAACACCCCCCAAATTTGTCCCAAAACCCACCAAACTTTGCTCCATGTCCTAGAGCGTTCGATCACGATCGCGTGGGCGAAAACCGCACCTCATTTGGACTCTCCTAGCTCCCTCTATGCCTATTTAAAGGCCCCCCATTTTCGGATCTCGGATTCTCCCCGTCCTCCTCCTAAAAAAAATAGATCAAACCCCCCCGCACCGACGGACGTGTCCGGATCCGACCGGACAACGTCCGCCCGATCCGCCTCGCCCAACCAGCGTCCGCCACGTGGCCCGCCGCCGCAGCCACCGACGGGCCCGCGCGGAGCCCGAGGCCGCATCGCCGCCGCCCGCCTCCTCCTTCGCCCGAGGCCGCCGCCGTCCGCCGCCCTCGTCGCCGGCGCCGCCCCGCCGCCGCCCGCATCGGCGCCGGACGCCGCCGCCTCTCCTCGCCCCCGCACCGCCGGCCCCGCCGCCTCCTCGCCGCGCCGCCGCGGGACGCCGCCGCCGCCGCCGCCGCCGACCGCCGCCGCCCCGGCCTCGCCCCGCCTCGCCGGCCTCCTCCCCAAGCTCCGGCTCCGGCGAGCTCCTCCGGCGACTCGTGCTACAGTGCCCCGGCCGCCTCGTAATCCGTGCCGCTGGATCTGGATCTGGGTTGACCCCCCCTCCCCCGAAACCCTAACTCCCAGATTTTTATGCATTCTTTGACTGCTTGTATCTCCGCAACCGTAGCTCCTTTTTGGACGTATGATATATCAAAATCTTTGTCTCGACTTGTACATCATTTCATTCCATTGCATCATTTGAATTTGAGTTCATCTTGATGCCCAAAATGCTGTTAGAAGGAGGCTTCGTGAGTTAAATTGCAGATCCGTTAGTTCATCATAGACTTTTGTCATTTTTGCCATGTTTAATCCGTGCATGATATGCCTGTGCCCCTTTGGGATGAATTGTTAAGCATTTTGTCTTCTTTCCAGAGGTGCCACCCATGCATTTTTAGGATGTGTGTGTTGTCTTGTGCAAGCTTGCAAAGAGAGGTACCTGAGATTGCTGATTTTAGGGACTTAGTGATTTCACTAAGTCTGGGATATTTTAGTTCATGATGCTATATGTCCAGCTTGTTTCCTAGTGATCCGTGCCTCTTTTGAGGATGATCAGTAAGGGAGTTTTGATATTTATGTTATGCTCTATCCATCCATGTCTTTGTTTGCATATATGGAGTGCTCTAGGTTGACTCAATAGAGCTTAACTTTTGCTTCGTTGTTAATCTGGGCAGATCATCAACTTGTTTGCGATTTTGCCGATGGTACCGTTAGTGTTACATGCATGCTATGCCTTTGTTTTTGCCATGTCTAGCTTGTATTTTGTGCCTTCTTAATGGATGTATTCTTGTCTTTCTATGACTTGCACCATGGTGAGTGCATCAAGCTCGTTTACATGCCTTCGTGAGTTATATTTCAGCATGTCTCAGTTTTCACTAAGTCTGAAAACTGATTGTGTTTTAGCTATGTTCGTGTGCCCGTTAATATATTTTGTGATCCCTCTTGGCCTCAGGTCACTTTGGGACTTTTGTTAAGCTTGTTGAGTAGCTCCATGCCATGTTCTTACTTTTCATGTTCAGGTCATGTATCATGTTGTTTTGCTGCTCCGAAGAGGGCTTCGTGATCTGAAATTTCAGGCTAGTGTTAATTTCACTAAGTCTGGAATCTGTTTTGCATATTCATTTTTGCCATGCTTGTTTGAACCTCTTAATGGATGATTTTGAGTATGGCTCAATGCTAGTGTTTTGTTAAGCATCTTGTATGCATCACTGCCATGTATTTTGTTGTCATGTTTGGTGGCTGTAGCATGTTCATTTCGTTGCATTTAGGAGCCTACTTGCTGTATATCGCAGATCGGTTCGTTTCGTAAAACGCTCGCCATTTCCAAACCGTAGCTCCGATTCCAATGATCTTTATATCGTTTTCAAGCGATTTCATCCCCTCTATCCAGTGGCACCCTTGGAATTCCAAGTTGAGGCCAGGTTCATGCATTTCCTGTCATATCTTGCATTTTGCATCCCGCATCGCATCCCGCATAGCATGTCATCATTTCATCATATTGCTTGGTCTTGCACGTGGTTGATTGTATCCTTGTTGCTTGTTTGTCTTGTTGGGTAGATCCGGGAGATGAGTTCGCTACCGAGGAGCCCGTTGAGTTTGCTTGTGAGGATCCAGTCAACTCTGACAACTGTGCAGGCAAGATGATCATACCCTCGAAATCACTACTATCTTTGCTATGCTAGTTTGCTCGCTCTTGCTATGCCAATGCTACGATGCCTACCGTTTTCTTGTCAGCCTCCCAATTGCCATGTTGAACCTCTAACGCACCTTGTCCTAGCAAACCGTTGATTGGCTATGTTACCGCTTGGCTCAGCCCCTCTTATAGCGTTGCTAGTTGCAGGTGAAGTTTGGAGGCCGTTCCTTGTTGGAACATTTATTTACTTGTTGGGATATCATTATATTGCCATGTTATCTTAATGCATCTATATACTTGGTAAAGGGTGGAAGGCTCGGCCTCTCGCCTAGTGTTTTGTTCCACTCTTGCCGCCCTAGTTTCCGTCATATCGGTGTTATGTTCCCGGATTTGCGTTCCTTATGCGGTTGGGTTATAATGGGAACCCCTTGATAGTTCGCCTTGATTAAAGCTTTTCCAGCAATGCCCAACATTGGTCTTACCGTTTGCCACCTAGCCTTTTCCTTTCCCTTGGGTTCTGCAGACTCAAGGGTCATCTTATTTTAACCCCCCCGGGCCAGTGCTCCTCTGAGTGTTGGTCCAAACTAGAGTCCTGTGCAGCGCCCCCTCGGGGAAACTCGAGGTTTGGTTTTAGTTGTATGGAGCGCTCATCTGAGTGTGCCCTGAGAAAGAGATATGTGCAGCTCCTATCGGGATTTGTCGGCACATTCGGGCGGTGTTGCTGGTCTTGTTTTAACCTGTCGAATTGTCTTGCTGTACCGGGTTACCGAGTCTGATCGGTGTATCTTGGGTGGAGGTCTATTCCTTCGTTGACCGTGAGAGCTTGTCATGGGCTAAGTTGGGACTCCCCTGCAGGGATTGAACTTTCGAAAGCCGTGCCCGCGGTTATGGGCAGATGGGAATTTGTTAATGTCCGGTTGTAGATAACTTAAACCTTAATTAATTAAAACGAATCAACTGCGTGTGTTGCCGTGATGGCCTCTTCTCGGCGGAGTCCGGGAAGTGGACACGGTGTTGGAGTTATGCTTGCGCAGGTTATTCTTCTAGATTCTCGCTCGCGCCTTGCCTCCTCTTCTCGCTCTCTTTTGCGGATAAGTTAGCCACCACATATGCTAGTCGCTTGCTGCAGCTCCACATATACTTGCCTTATCCTTCCTATAAGCTTAAATAGTTTTGATCGCGAGGGTGCGAGATTGCTGAGTCCCTGTGGCTCACAGATACTATAATTCCAGATGCAGGTCCAGGTGATTCCGCTCCAGGTGACGAGTACGAGCTCAAGTGGGAGTTCGACGAGGACTCTCAGCGTTATTATGTTTCCTTTCCCGATGATCAGTAGTGGTGCCTAGTTGGGGTTTGATTCAGGGCCTTGTCGCATGTTGGGTTCTTTTCTATTTTGGCGCCATAGACGGGCCATGAGTGTTTGTTTGATGGATGCTATTTATGTACTCTGATGTGACGTGGCGAGTGTAAGCCAACTACGTTATCTCCCCCTTTTATTATGTATTACATGGGATGTTGTAATGATTGCCTGACTTGCGACATTGCTTTCAATGCGGTTATGCCTCTAAGCCGTGCCTCGACACGTGGGAGCTATAGCCGCATCGAGGGCGTTATAAACCCGCAGGGTCCGCAAGCTTAACGTTCGTTGATGATATAGTATTATATGAGTTATGTGATTTGGTGACCGAATGTTTTTGGAGTCCCGGATGAGATCAAGGACATGACGAGGAGTCTCGAAATGGTCGAGAGGTAAATATTGATATATAGGACGATGATATTTGGACACCGGAAGTGATTCGGAGGGTACCGGGTACTTATCGAGTCACCGGAAAGGAGTTTCGGGCACCCCCGGCAAAGATATGGGCCTTATGGGCCAAGAGAGGGAACACACTAGCCCACAAGGGGCTGGTGCGCCCCTATAGTGGCCGACCCTATGAGCAGGAGAAGGAAAGAGGGGAGGGAAAGGAAAGTGTGGAGTAGGACTCCCCCTTCTTTCCCTCCCCCCTCTTTCCTTCCCCCTTGTTGATACAAGGAAGGGGGCGTAGGGCAAGGCAGCAGCCCTAGGGCTGCCTCCATGTCTCTTGGGGCGCCCTAGGGGCTGCCTCCTCCCCTCCCACCTATATATACATGGGTAGGGAGCGCAACACAAAGAACACAACATTGTCTTAGCCATGTGCGGCGCCCCGTCCATCGTTTACTCCCTCGGTCATATTTTCGTAGTGCTTAGTCGAAACCCCGCGGAGATCACATCACCGTCACCATCACCACGCCGTCGTGCTACCGGAACTCATCTACTACTTCGACCATCTTGCTGGATCAAGAAGGCGAGGACGTCACCGAGATGAACGTGTGCTGAACGCGGAGGTGCCGTACGTTCGGTACTTGATCGGTTGGATCGCGAAGAAGTTTATGCATAGATGATATGCACGAGTAGAACACAAAGAGTTGTGGGCGGTAATAGTCATACTTCTTACCACCAATGTCTTATTTTGATTCGGCGGTATTGTGGGATGAAGTGGCCCGAACCAACCTTACATGTCCACGCACATGAGACCGGTTCCACCGACAGGCATGCAACTAGTTTTGCATAAAGGTGGCTCGCAGGTGTATGTTTCTCCTACTTTAGTTGAATCGAATTTGACTATGGACGGTCCTTGAAGAAGGTTAAAACAACAAACTTGGTGAAACACTGTTGTGGTTTTATGCGTAGGTAAGAATGGTTCTTGCTAGAAGCCCATAGCAGCCACGTAAAACTTGCAACAACAAAGTAGAGGATGTCTAACTTGTTTTTGCAGGGCATGTTGTGGTGTGGTATGGTCAAGACATGATGTGATAAATGTTATTGTATGAGATGATCATGTTTTGTAAGTTATCGACAACCGGCAGGAGCCTTATGGTTGTCTCTTTATTGTATGAAATGCAAACGTCATGTAATTGCTTTACTTTATCACTATGCATCAGCGATAGTTGTAGAAGCAATAGTTGGCGAGATGACCACGACGCTATGATGGATATCAAGGTGTCGAGCCAGTGACGATGGAGATCATGACGATGCTTTGGAGATGGAGATAAAAAACACAAGATGATGATGGCCATATCATGTCACATATTTTGATTGTATGTGATGTTTATCTTTTATGCATCTTATTTTGCTTAGAACGACAGTAGCATTATAAGATGATCCCTTCACTAAATTTCAAGATATAAGTGTTCTCTCTGAGTATGCAGCATTGCGAAAGTTCATCGTTTCGAGACACTACGTGATGATCGGGTGTGATAGACTCTACGTTCACATACAACGGGTGTAAGCCAGATTTACACACGCGGAATACTTGGGTTAAACTTGATGAGCCTAGCATGTACAAACATGGTCTCGGAACACTAGAGACCGAAAGGCCGAACATGAGTCATATAGTAGATATGATCAACATGGAGATGTTCACCATTGATGACTACCCCATCTCACGTGATGATCGAAAATGGGTTAGTTGATTTGGATCATGTATAACTTAGGCAACTTGAGGGATGTTGATTTAAGTGGGAAGTAATTTGATTAATTGAACTTAATTTATCATGAACTTAGTCTTAATAGTTTTGCATATATATGTTGTAGATTGATTGCGGCTTGAACTACGTCGGTATTTCCCCAAAGAGGAAGGGGTAATGCAGCACAACAATGGTAGGTATTTCCCTCGGTGATCAGACCAAGGTTATCGAACCAGTAGGAGAATCACGCAACACTACGTAAACAACACTTGCAGACAAAGAACAAATACTTGCAACCCGACATGTTAAAGGTGTTGTCAATCCCTTTCGGGTAACGGTGCCAGAAATTGTTGAGTTGACGGGATAAAAACATGATAGATTGGATAAATAGATCTCGAATAAATTCAAAATAAAATAAAGTGCAGCAAGGTATTTTTGGGTTTTTGGAAATATAAATCTGAAAATAAAAGCGAATAAAAATAGATCTCAAAGGCAAATATAATAAAGAAGAGACCCGGGGGGCGTAGATTTCACTAGTGGCTTCTCTCGAGAAGATAGCATACGGTGGGTAAACAAATTACCGTTGATAATTGATAGAACTTCAAATAATTATGACGATATCCAGGCAATGATCATTATATAGGCATCACATCCAAGATTAGTAGACCGACTCCTGCCTGCATCTACTACTATTACTCCACACATCGACCGCTATCCAACATGCATCTAGTGTATTAAGTTCATGGAGAAATGGAGTAATGCAATAAGAACGATGACATGATGTAGAAAAGATCTATTTATGTAGAAATAGACCCCATCTTCTTATCCTTAATAGCAACAATACATACGTGTCGGTTCCCCTTCTGTCACTGGGATCAAGCACCGTAAGATCGAACCCATCACAAAGCACATCTTCCCATGGCAAGAAAAATCGATCTAGTTGGCCGAACTAAACCGAAGATTCGAAGAAGAAATACGAGGCTATAAGTAATCATGCATATGAGAGATCAAAAGACTCAAATAAATTTCATGGATAAAAAACATAGATCTGATCATAAACTCAAAGTTCATCGGATCCCAACAAACACACCGCAAAAAGAGTCACATCAAATAGATCTCCAAGATACCATTGTATTGAGAATCAAAAGAGAGAGGAAGCCATCTAGCTACTAACTATGGACCCCTAGCTCTACAATGAACTACTCACGCATAATCGGAGAGGCACCAATGAGGATGATGAGCCCCTCCGTGATGGTGTCTAGATTGGATATCTGGTTTCTGGAACTTGCGGCGGCTGGAATTGATTTTCGTCGACTCCCCTAGGGTTTCTGGAATATTGGGGTATTTATAGAGCAAAGAGGTGGTGCGGGGGGTCACCGAGGGGAGCACAACCCACCAGGGCGCGCCTGGGGGCCCAGGCGCGCCCTGGTGGGTTGTGCTCCCCTCGGTGACCCCCTTTGGTACTTCTTGGGCCCAATAGGTGTCTTCTGGTCCAGAAAAAATCTCCAAAAAGTTTCGTTGGGTTTGGACTCCGTTTGGTATTGATTTTCTGCGAAGTAAAAAACAAGCAAAAAACAGCAACTGGCACTAGGCACTATGTCAATAGGTTGGTCCCAAAAAATGATATAAAGTTGATATAAAATGATTGTAAAACATCCAAGAATGATAGTATAACATCATGGAACAATAAAAAATTATAGATACATTGGAGACGTATCTCGTCCTTGAGTAGGTAAATGGTAAAAACAGAATTTTTGATGTGGAATGCTGCCTAACATGTTCATCACATATTCTTTTCTTTGTAGCATGGACATTTGGACTTTTATATGATTCAAAGCAATAGTCTAGTTTTGACATGAAGATTTCAGTACTCAAGCATATCAACAAGCAAGCATGTCTTTCAAAATATCAACACTAAAGCAAGTTATCCCTACCCCATTATGCTCAATCATTGATCCATTCATGAAACTCACTCGCATATTAGCTACACCCAATGCTCAAGTACGATCATAGTGCCCCTTAGTTGGTGCTTTATAAGACAAGATGGAGACTTAAGTAAAAATAAAAATTGCATAAAGTAAAAGAAAGGCCCTTCGCAGAGGGAGGTAGGGATTTGTAGAGGTGCCAGAGCTCAAAGCGAAAAAGATGGAGATAAAACATTTTGGGTGGCATGCTTTTCCTGTCAACAAAAACGATCGAGTAGTTCCCAATACTTTCCATGCTAGATATATCATGGGTGGTTCCCAAACAGAAAATGAAGTTTATTCCTTTTTCCACCATACTTTCACTTTCCATGGCTAGCTATATCCACGGGTGCCTTCCATACCAACACTTTCCTAGGAATTTATTATTTGACAACATAAAGTAAATTCATTTTTCATTTTGGGACTGGGCATCCTTAATACCTTTGCCGTACTCTCGTGCAATGACAAGTGAATAAACGCTCATCTTGAGAATAACACATCTAGCATGGAAATATATCAGCCACCCCTACCGTTTTGTGAGCAGTACGAGTACACAAAAGAGAAATTTATTTTGAAAATTAGAGATGGCACATACAGATTTGCTTAGAACGGCAAAATAATACCGCATATAGGTAGGTATAGTGGACTTATGTGGCAAAACTGGTGAGGGAGTCCTAGATTAGGGGGTCTCTGGACAGCCGGACTATCTCCATTGGCCGGACTGTTAGACTATGAAGATACAAGATTGAAGACTTCGTCTCGTGTCCGGATGGGACTCTACTTGGCGTGGAAGGCAAGCTAGGCAATACAGATATGGATATCTCCTCCTTTGTAACCGACCTTGTGTAACCCTAACCCTCTCCGGTGTCTATATGAACCGAAGGGTTTTAGTCCGTAGGACAACAATCACAACATACAATCATACCATAGGCTAACTTCTAGGGTTTAGCCTCTCTGATCTCGTGGTAGATCTACTCTTGTACTACCCATATCATCAATATTAATCAAGCAGGACGTAGTGTTTTACCTCCATCAAGAGGGCCCGAACCTGGGTAAAACTTCGTGTCCCCTGCCTCCTGTTACCATCCGGCTTAGACGCACAGTTCGGGACCCCCTACCCGAGATCCATCGGTTTTGACACCGACATTGGTGCTTTCATTGAGAGTTCCTCTGTGTCGTCGCCGTTAGGCTTGATGGCTCCTGCTATCATCGATAGTGATGCGGTCCAGGGTGAGACTTTTCTCCCCGGACAGATCTTCGTATTCAGCGGCTTTGCACTGCGGGCTAACTCGCTTGGCCATCTGGAGCAGATTGAAAGCTACGCCCCTGGCCATCAGGTCAGATTTGGAAGTTTGAACTACACGGCCGACATCCGCGGAGACTTGATCTTCGACGGATTCGAGACACAGCCGGGCGCGCCGCACTATCGCGATGGGTATGACCTAGCTCTGCCGCCGAACAGTACCCCAGAGGCCGCGCCCGCATCAGCTCCGACCCTTAGTTCGGAGCCAACTGCGCCAATCGAGGACGGGTGGTTAGACACCGCCTCAAGGGCTGCAGTCTCAACGGCGATAGAACCGAACACCAACATAATCCTCTGCGCAGCCCGTGACTCCAAGGTGCCGGACTCTTTTTCTGACCCCGAACCGCCCATGCCCCTGCCAATCGAATCCGATTGGGCGCCGATCATGGAATTCACCGCCACAGATATCTTTCAGCACTCGCCCTTCGGCGACATTCTAAATTCACTAAGGTCTCTCTATTTGTCAGGAGAGCCCTGGCCGGATTATGGCCAACAAGATTGGGATGCGGACGACGAAGAAATTTGACACCCACACACCACCCACTTCGTAGCCACTATCGATGATTTAACCGACATGCTCGACTTCGACTTGGAAGACATCAACGGTATGGACGACGATGTAGGAGACGAACATGAACCAGCACCTATAGGGCACTGGAAAGCCACCTCGTCATATGACATATACATGGTGGATACACCCAAAGAAGGCAATGGCGACGGGATAGCGGAGGATGACCCCTCCAAGAAGCAACCCAAACGCCGACGTCAGCGGCGCCGCTCTAAGTCCCGCCAAAGCAAAAGTGGTGATACCGGCACAGGACATAATAACACTCTGGATAGTGCCGAAGAAAACAACAAACCCCTCCAGCAAGATTTAGAGCAGGAGGATGGAGGAGCCAGCTCTCCTGAGAGAACGGCGGACGGAGAGGAGGAGGATGACAATTACATCCCCCCTCTGAAGACGAGGCAAGCCTCGGCGACGATGAGTTCGCCGTCCCAGAGGATCCCGTCGAATAAGAGCGCTTCAAGCACCGGCTTATGGCCACGGCAAATAGCCTAAAGAAAAAGCAGAAGCAACTTCAAGCTGATCAAGATCTGCTAGCTAAAAAATGGACTGAAGTCCTCGCGGCCGAGGAATATAAACTCGAGCGCCCCTCCAAGAGTTACCCAAGGCGCAGGTTACTACCCCGACTGGAGGAAGAAGCGTATGATACGGCTGATCGGCCACGTCGTGGCCGCGATAGAGAGGCATTCCATCCAAAAGCTCAGCCTCCACCCCAACGCCATTCAAATAAAAAGGCATGGGGAGATACGCCAGACCTGCGAGACATATTGGAGGACAAGGCAAAGCATTCAAGATCGATCTACGGATCACAAGGGCGCACCACTCTGCGAGACGACAAACGTCACGCCGGATACAGAAGCAAATCCGGCCAGGCCGAACACAGCGGGCAAGACACATTCGAGCTGCGTCGTGATATAGCCCAATACAGAGGCGCCGCACACCCCTTATGCTTCACAGACGAAGTAATGGAACATCAATTCCCAGAAGGTTTCAAACCTGTAAATATTGAATCATACGACGGCACAACAGATCCCGCAGTATGGATTGAGGGTTTCCTCCTCCACATCCACATGGCCCGCGGCGATGACTTACACGCCATCAAATACCTCCCACTAAAGCTCAAAGGACCAGCGCGGCATTGGCTTAACAGCTTGCCAGCGGACTCCATTAGCTGTTGGGAAGATCTGGAAGCCGCATTGCTCGACAACTTTCAGGGCACTTATGTGCGACCACCAGACGCCGATGATTTGAGCCACATAATTCAGCAGCCAGAAGAATCAGCCAGGCAATTCTGGACTCGGTTCCTTACTTAGAAAAATCAAATCGTCGATTGTCTGGATGCGGAGGCCTTAGCGGCTTTCAAGCACAATATCCGAGACGAGTGGCTAGCCCGGCACCTTGGTCAGGAAAAGCTGAAATCTATGGCAGCTCTCACAACACTCATGACCCGCTTTTGTGCGGGAGAAGACAGCTGGCTGGCTCGCAGTAATAACATATCAAAGAACCATGGTACCTCAGATACCAAGGACGGCAATAGCAGGTCACATCGCAACAAGCATAAGCGCCGCATTAACAGCGAAAATACTGAGGATACAACAGTCAATGCCGGATTCAAAGGCTCTAAACCCAGTCAGCGGAAAAAGCCATTCAAACAAAGTACGTCGGGTCCGTCCAGCTTGGACCGTATACTCGATAGAGCCTATGGCTGAAGCATAGGGAACATCTTTCATTTTCTCTCTATCTTCTGTGGTGGTCGGACATTGAGTCTTACTCAACTTCACACCTTGTAACACAAGCAAGAACCCTTTCTTTGCTTGATCCATTTTGAACTTCTTAAAAAATTTGTCAAGGTATGTGCTTTGTGAAAGTCCAATTAAGCATCTTGATCTATCTCTATAGATCTTAATGCCCAATATGTAAGCAGGTTCACCGAGGTCTTTCATTGAAAAACTCTTATTCCAGTATCCCTTTATGCTATCCAGAAATTCTATATTATTTCCAATCAATAATATGTCATTCACATATAATATCAGAAATGCTACAGAGCTCCCACTCACTTTCTTGTAAATACAGGCTTCTCCAAAAGTCTGTAGAAAACCAAATGCTTTGATCACACTATCAAAGCGTTTATTCCAACTCCGAGAGGCTTGCACCAGTCCATAAATGGATCGCTGGAGCTTGCACACTTTGTTAGCTCCCTTTGGATCGACAAAATCTTCTGGTTGCATCATATACAACTCTTCTTCCAGAAATACATTCAGGAATGCAGTTTTGACATCCATCTGCCAAATTTCATAATCATAAAATGCGGCAATCGCTAACATGATTCAGACAGACTTAAGCATCGCTACGGGTGAGAAGGTCTCATCGTAGTCAATCCCTTGAACTTGTCGAAAACCTTTCGCAACAAGTCGATCTTTGTAGACAGTAACATTACTGTCAGCGTCAGTCTTCTTCTTGAAGATCCATTTATTCTCAATTGCTTGCCGATCAACGGGCAAGTCAACCAAAGTCCACACTTTGTTCTCATACATGGATCCCATCTCAGATTTCATGGCTTCTAGCCATTTTGCAGAATCTGGGCTCACCATCGCTTCTTCATGGTTCGTAGGTCCATCATGATCTAGTAGCATGACTTCCAGAACAGGATTACCGTACCACTCTGGTGCGGATCTTACTCTGGTTGATCTACGAGGTTCGGTAGTAACTTGATCTGAAGTTTCATGATCATTATCATTAGCTTCCTCACTAATTGGTATAGGTGTCACAAAAACCGGTTTCTATGATGTACTACTTTCCAATAAGGGAGCAGGTACAGTTACCTCATCTAGTTCTACTTTCCTCCCACTCACTTCTTTCGAGAGAAACTCCTTCTCTAGAAAAAATCCGAATTTAGCAACAAAAGTCTTGCCTTCGGATTTGTGATAGAAGGTGTACCCAACAGTCTCCTTTGGGGTATCCTATGAAGACACATTTCTCCGATTTGGGTTCGAGCTTATCAGGTTGAAGCTTTTTCACATAAGCATCGCAGGCCCAAACTTTCAGAAACGACAACTTTGGTTTCTTGCCAAACCACAGTTCATAAGGCGTCGTCTCAATGGATTTTGATGGTGCCCTATTTAACGTGAATGCGGCCGTCTCTAAAGCATAACCCCAAAACGATAGCGGTAAATCTGTAAGAGACATCATAGATCGCACCATATCTAGTAAAGTACGATTACGACGTTCGGACACACCATTACGCTATGGTGTTCCGGGTGGCGTGAGTTGCGAAACTATTCCACTTTGTTTCAAATGTAGACTAAACTCATAACTCAAATATTCTCCTCCACGATCAGATCGTAGAAACTTCATTTTCTTGTTACGATGATTTTCAACTTCACTCTGAAATTCTTTGAACTTTTCAAATGTTTCAGACTTATGCTTCATTAAGTAGATATACCCATATCTGCTTAAATCATCTGTGAAGGTGAGAAAATAACGATATTCGCCACGAGCCTCAACATTCATTGGGCCACATACATCTGTATGTATGATTTCCAACAAATCTGTTGCTCTCTCCATAGTACCGGAGAACGTCGTTTTAGTCATATTGCCCATGAGGCACGGTTCGCAAGTACCAAGTGATTCATAATCAAGTGGTTCCAAAAGTCCATCAATATGGAGTTTCTTCACCGATATGGAGTTCCAAAAGTTCACCGATATGACCTAAACGGCAGTGCCACAAATAAGTTGCACTATCATTATCAACTCTGCATCTTTTGGTTTCAACATTATGAATATGTGTATCACTATTATCGAGATTCATAAAAAATAGACCACTCTTCAAGGGTGCATGACCATAAAAGATATTACTCATATAAATAGAACAACCATTATTCTATGATTTAAATGAATAACCGTCTCACATCAAACAAGATCCAGATATAATGTTCATGCTCAACGCTGGCACCAAATAACAATTATTTAGGTGTAATACTAATCCCGAAGGTAGATGTAGAGGTAGCGTGCCAACCACGATCACATCGACTTTGGAACCATTTCCCACGTGCATCGTCACCTCGTCCTTAGCCAATCTTCGCTTAATCCGTAGCCCCTGTTTCGAGTTGCAAATGTTAGCAACAGAACCAGTATCAAATACCCAGGTGCTACTGCGAGCATTAGTAAGGTACACATCAATAACATGTATATCACATATACCTTTGTTCACCTTGCCATCCTTCTTATCCGCCAAATACTTGAGGTAGTTCCGCTTCCAGTGACCAGTTTGCTTGCAGTAGAAGCACTCAGTTTCAGGCTTAGGTCCAGGTTTGGGTTTCTTCTCTTGAGCAGCAACTTGCTTGCTGTTCTTTTTGAAGTTCCCCTTCTTCTTCCCTTTTGCCCTTTTTCTTGAAACTAGTGGTCTTGTTGACCATCAACACTTGATGCTCCTTGATTTCTACCTCCGCAGCTTTCAGCATTGCGAAGAGCTCGGGAATAGTCTTATTCATCCCTTGCATATTATAGTTCATCACGAAGCTCTTGTAGCTTGGTGGCAGTGATTGGAGAATTCTGTCAATGATGCAATCATCTGGAAGATTAACTCCCAATTGAATCAAGTGATTATTATACCCAGACATTTTGAGTATATGCTCACTGACAGAACTGTTCTCCTCCATCTTACAGCTATAGAACTTATTGGAGACTTCATATCTCTCAATCCGGGCATTTGCTTGAAATATTAACTTCAACTCCTGGAACATCTCATATGCTACATGACGTTCAAAACGTCATTGAAGTCCCAATTCTAAGCCATAAAGCATGGCACACTGAACTATCGAGTAGTCATCAGCTTTGCTCTGCCAGATGTTCATAACATCTGGTGTTGCTCCAGCAGCAGGCCTGGCACCCAGCGGTGCTTCCAGGACGTAATTCTTCTGTGCAGCAATGAGGATAATCCTCAAGTTACGGACCCAGTCCGTGTAATTGCTACCATCATCTTTCAACTTTGCTTTCTCAAGGAACGCATTAAAATTCAACGGAACAATAGCACGGGCCATCTATCTACAATCAAACATAAACAAGCAAGATACTATCAGGTACTAAGTTCATGATAAATTTAAGTTCAATTAATCATATTACTTAAGAACTCCCACTTAGAAAGATATCCCTCTAATCCTCTAAGTGATCACGTGATCCAAATCAACTAAACCATGTCCGATCATCACGTGAGATGGAGTAGTATCAATGGTGAACATCACTATGTTGATCATATCTACTATATGATTCACGCTCGACCTTTCGGTCTCCGTGTTCCGAGGCCATATCTGTATATGCTTGGCTCGTCAAGTATAACCTGAGTATTCCGCGTGTGCAACTGTTTTGCACCCGTTGTATTTGAACGTAGAGCCTATCACACCCGATCATCACGTGGTATCTCAGCACGAAGAACTTTCGCAACGGTGCATACTCAGGGAGAACACTTCTTGATAATTAGTGAGAGATCATCTTATAATGCTACCGTCAATCAAAGCAAGATAAGATGCATAAAAGATAAACATCACATGCAATCAATTATAAGTGATATGATATGGCCATCATCATCTTGTGCTTGTGATCTCCATCTTCGAAGCACCGTCGTGATCACCATTGTCACTGGCGCGACACCTTGATCTCCATCGTAGCATCGTTGTCGTCTCGCCAATCTTATGCTTCCACGACTATCGCTACCGCTTAGTGATAAAGTAAAGCATTACAGCGCGATTGCATTACATACAATAAAGCGACAACCATATGGCTCCTGCCAGTTGCCGATAACTCGGTTACAAAACATGATCATCTCATACAATAAAATTTAGCATCATGTCTTGACCATATCACATCACTACATGCCCTGCAAAAACAAGTTAGACGTCCTCTACTTTGTTTTTGCAAGTTTTATGTGGCTGCTACAGGCTTAGCAAGAACCGTTCTTACCTACGCATCAAAACCACAACGATAGTTTGTCAAGTTGCTGCTGTTTTAACCTTCGCAAGGACCGGGGGTAGCCACACTCGGTTCAACTAAAGTTGGAGAAACTGACACCCGCCAGCCACCTGTGTGCAAAGCACGTCGGTAGAACCAGTCTCGCGTAAGCGTACCGTAATGTCGGTCCGGGCCGCTTCATCCAACAATACCGCCGAACCAAAGTATGACATGCTGGTAAGCAGTATGACTTATATCGCCCACAACTCACTTGTGTTCTACTCGTGCATAACATCAACGCATAAAACCTGGCTCGGATGCCACTGTTGGGGAACGTAGTAATTTCAAAAAAATTCCTACGCACACACAAGATCATGGTGATACATAGCAACGAGATGGGAGAGTGTTGTCTACGTACCCTCGTAGACCGGCAACGGAATCGTTGACACAACATAGAGGAAGTAGTTGTACGTCTTCCCGATCCGACCGATCCAAGTACCGAACGTACGGCACCTTCAAGTTCTGCACACGTTCAACTCGGTGACGTCCCTCGAGCTCCGATCTAGCCGAGAGTTGAGGGAGAGTTTCGTCAGCACGACGATGTGATGACGATGATGATGTTCTACTGACGCAGGGCTTCGCCTAAGCACCGCTACGATATGACCGAGGTGGAATATGGTGGAAGGGGGCACCGCACACGGCTAAGGAACGATCATGAGGATCAACTTGTGTGTCCTGGGGTGCTCCCCTGCCCCTGTATATAAAGGAGGGAGAGGGGGAGGTGCGGCCGACCCTAGGGGTGCGCCTGGAGGAGTCCTACTCCCTGGGAGTAGGACTCCCCCCTCTTGCCTTGTTGGAGAAGCAAAGGGGAAGGGGGAAAGAGGAAAGGGGGGCGCCGCGGCCCCCCCTTCCTTGTCCTATTCGGACTAGGGGGGAGGGGGCACGCGGCCTGCCCTAGCCGGCCCTCCTCTTCTCCCTTAGGGCCCATGTAGCCCATTAACCCCCGGGGGGGTTCCGGTAACCCCCCGGTACTCCGGTAAAATCCCAATTTCGGCCGGAACGTTTTCGATATCCAAATATAGGCTTCCAATATATCAATCTTTATGTCTCGACCATTTCGAGACTCCTCGTCATGTCCGTGATCACATCCAGGACTCCGAACAACCTTCGGTACATCAAAACACAAAAACCCTAATTACGATCGTCACCGAACTTTAAGCGTGCGGACCCTACGGGTTCGAGAACTATGTAGACATGACCGAGACACGTCTCCGATCAATAACCAATAGCGGAACCTGGATGCTCATATTGGCTCCTTCATATTCTACGAAGATCTTTATCGGTCAGACCGCACAACAACATACGTTGTTCCCTTTGTCATCGGTATGTTACTTGCCCGAGATTCGATCGTCGGTATCTCAATACCTAGTTCAATCTCGTTACCGGCAAGTCTCTTTACTCGTTCTGTAATACATCATCCCGCAACTAACTTATTAGTTGCAATGCTTGCAAGGCTTGAGTAATGTGCATTACCGAGAGGGCCCAGAGATACCTCTCCGACAATCGGAGTGACAAATCCTAATCTCGAAATACGCCAACCCAACAAGTACCTTTGGAGACACCTGTAGAGCACCTTTATTATCACCCAGTTACGTTGTGATGTTTGGTAGCACACAAAGTGTTCCTCCGGTAAACGGGAGTTGCATAATCTCATAGTCATAGGAACATGTATAAGTTATGAAGAAAGCAATAGCAACAAACTAAACGATCAAGTGCTAAGCTAACGGAATGGGTCAAGTCAATCACATCATTCTCCTAATGATGTGATCCCGTTAATCAAATGACAACTCATGTCTATGGCTAGGAAACATAATCATCTTTGACCAACGAGCTAGTGAAGTAGAGGCATACTAGTGACACTCTGTTTGTCTATGTATTCACATATGTATTATGTTTCCGGTTAATACAATTCTAGCATGAATAATAAACATTTATCATGATATAAGGAAATAAATAATAACTTTTATTATTGCTCTAGGGCATATTTCCTTCACATAACACTAACACTGGCTCAAGATCACATAAAGCAGTTTTAACATAGTTTGTTTTAATGGAGCATGGTATAGTGGGTACTCCTGGATCTCCAAGTTTCTTTGGTATTCCACCTTTAAAAGTATAATTAGCAAGCATGGTGGAAATTTCAGCTTCCGGTATCTTTCTTTTATTAGTAACACTATCTTTCATATACTTAGCATAAGGATTCATTTTGAGCATATCAGTTAATCGCATACGCAAAAAGATAGGTCTAATCATTTCAGCAAAGCGCTCAAAATCCTCATCATCCTTTTTCTTGGATGGCTTGGGAGGAAAAGGCATGGGTTTTTGAACCCAAGGCTCTCTTTCCTTACCGTGTTTCCTAGCAACAAAGTCTTTCTTATCATAACGTTGATTCTTTGATTATGGGTTATCAAGATCAACAACAGGTTCAATTTCTATATCATTATCATTACTAGGTTGAGCATCAATATGAACATTATCATTTACATTATCACTAGTTTCATGTTCATTACCATATTGTGTTTCAGTATCAGAAATAGAAATATCATTTGGATTCTCAGGTGTTTCAGCAATAGATTCACTAGAAGCATGCAAAGTCTTGTCATTTTTCTTTTTCTTCCTTTTAGAAGGGCTAGGCGCATCTGTATTATTTCTCTGAGAATCTTGCTCAATTCTCTTAGGGTGGCCTTCAGGATACAAAGGTTCCTGAGTCATTTTACTAGTTCTAGTAGCCACTCTAACAGCATAGTCCTTATTCTTACTATTCAATTCATTGAGCAAATCATTTTGAGCTTTAAGTACTTGTTCTACTTGAGTGGTAACCATAGAAGCATGTTTACTAATAAGTTTAAGTTCACCTTTGACATTAGCCATATAATCACCCAAGTGTTCAAGCATATCAACACTATGTTTTAATTCTCTACCAAAATAAGCATTGAAGTCTTCTTGCTTAACCATAAATTTATCAAACTCATCTAAGCATGGGCTAGCAAACTTAGTAAATGGGATTTCAGCTTTATCATAACTATAGAGAGAATTTACCTTTACTACCTATGTCGGGTTATCAAGACCATGTGTTTCTTCAATAGGTAATGGATTAAAACCATATATTTCTTCAACAAGCAGTAAATTAAGACCATGTATTTCTTCAGTAAGAGGTAAATTCTTAACATCTTCAGCTTTAATACCCTTTTCTTTCATGGATTTCTTTGCCTCTTGCATATCTTCAGGACTGAGAAATAGAACACCCCTTTTCTTCGGAGTTGGTTTAGGAATAGGCTCAGGAGTTGGCTCAGGAAGTGTCCAATTATTTTCATTTGTCAACATATTATTCAATAGAATTTCAGCTTCATCCAGTGTTCTTTCCCTGAAAACAGAACCATCACAACTATCCAGGTAATCTCTGGAAGCATCGGTTAGTCCATTATAAAAAATATCAAGTATTTAATTTTTCTTAAGAGGGTGATCAGGAAAAGCATTAAGTAATTGGAGAAGCCGCCCCCAAGCTTGTGGGAGACTCTCTTCTTCAATTTGCACAAAATTATATATATCCTTAAGGCAGCTTGTTTCTTATGAGCAGGGAAATATTTAGCAGAGAAGTAATAAATCATATCCTGGGGACTACGCACACAACCAGGATCAAGAGAATTAAACCATATCTTAGCATCACCCTTTATGAGAATAGGAATATTTTAAGGATATAAAAGTAGCGAGTTCTCTTATCATTAGTGAATAGGGTAGCTATATCATTTAATTTAGTAAGATGTACCACAACAGTTTCAGATCCATAGCCATAAAAAGGATCAGATTCAACCAAAGTAATTATATCAGGATCAATAGAGAATTCATAATCCTTATCAGTAACAAAGATAGGTGAAGTAGCATAAGCAGGATCATATTTCATTCTAGCATTCAGAGTTTTTTGTTTAAGCTTAGCTAATAATTTCTTAAGATCACTTCTATCATTGCAAGCAAGAAAGTCTCTTTTAGTTTCTTCATCCATAACATAGCCCTCAGGCACAACATGTAATTCATATTTATTAGGAGAGCCTTCATAATCACTTTCATCAGTATTATCAGTTTCAATAATTTCATTCTCTCTAGCCCTAGCAAGTTGTTCATCAAGAAATTCACCAAGTGGCACAGTTGTATCAAGCATAGAAGTACTTTCATCGTAAGTATCATGCATAGCAGAAGTGGCATCATCAATAATATGCGACATATCGGAATTAATAATAGAAGCAGGTTTAGATGTCGCAAGCTTACTCAAAACAGAAGGTGAATCAAGTATTAGAAGTGGCATCATCAACCCAAATTTATTGATTCGACACAAGGGGAGCCAAAGAATATTATCAAGTATTAGAAGCTGAGTTGTCAATTCAACCACACCTAGAAACTTAGTATCTGCAGCAAAGTGTTTAGTAGCAAAGTAATATGATAGTAGTGGTAATGGTGGCAAAAGGTAACGGTAGCAAAAATAATATTTTTGGTGTTTTGTAGTGATGATAGCAATAGCAACGGAAAAGTAAATAAGCGAAGAACAATATATGGAAAGCTCGTAGGCAATGGATCGGTGATAGAGAATTATGCCGGATGTGGTTCATCATGTAACAGTCATAACCTAGGGTGACACAGAACTAGCTCCAATTCATCAACGTAATGTAGGCATGTATTCCGAATATAGTCATACGCGCTTATGGAAAAGAACTTGCATGACATCTTTTGTCCTACCCTCCCGTGGCAGTGGGGTCCTAGCGGAAACTAAGGGATATTAAGGCCTCCTTTTAATAGAGTACTTGACCAAAGCATTAACACATAGTGAATACATGAACTCCTCAAACTACGGTCATCAGCGGAAGTGGTCCCGATTATTGTCACTTCGGGGTTGCTGGATCATAACACATAGTAGGTGACTATAGACTTGCAAGATAGGATCAAGAACTCTCATATATTCATGAAAACATAATAGGTTCAGATCTGAAATCATGGCACTCGGGCCCTAGTGACAAGCATTAAGCATAGCAAAGTCATAGCAACATCAATCTCAGAACATAGTGGATACTAGGGATCAAACCCTAACAAAACTAACTCGATTACATGATAAATCTCATCCAACCCATCACCGTCTAGCAAGCCTATGATGGAATTACTCGCGCACGGCGGTGAGCATCATGAAATTGGTGATGGAGGATGGTTGATGATGACGATGGAGACAGATTCCCCTCTCCGGAGCCCCGAACGAACTCCAGATCAGCCCTCTTGAGAGAGTTTAGGGCTTGGCGGCTGCTCCGTATTGTAAAACACGATGAATCTTTCTCTCTGATTTTTTCTCTCCGAACACGAATATATAGAGTTGGAGTTGAGGTCGGAGGAGCTCCAGGGGGCCCACGAGGTAGGGGCCCCCTGGTCTTGATCTTTTGCCAGTATTTTTTATTATTTCCAAAAATAGACTCCGTGAAGTTTCAAGTCATTCCAAGAACTTTTGTTTCTGCACATAATAACACCATGGCAATTCTGCTGAAAACAGCGTCAGTCCAGGTTAGTTCCATTCAAATCATGCAAGTTAGAGTCCAAAACAAGGGCAAAAGTGTTTGGAAAAGTAGATACGACGGAGACGTATCATAGGGGTGGCCAATATTTTTCAATGCTAGATGTGTTATTCTCAAGATGAGTGTTTATTCACTTGTCATTGCATGAGAGTACGGCGTTAATAGGGATGCCCAGTGCCGAAACGAAAAGAAAATTTACTTTATGTTGTCAAATAATAAATTCCTTGGGGAGTGTTGGTATGGAAGGCACCCGTGGATACGACTAGCCATGGATTGTGAAAGAATGGTGCAAAAAGGAATAAACTTTATTTTATGTTTGGGAACCGCCTATGATGTATCTAGCATGGAAAGTATTGGGAACTACTCGGTCTTGTCGTTGACAGGAAAATCATGCCTCTCAAAAAATTATCTCTCAATTTAAGCTTTGAGCTCTGGCACCTCTAAAAATCTCTGCTTCCCTCTGCGAAGGGCCTAACTATTTACTTTATACAATTTTTATTTTTATTTGAGTCTCCATCTTCTCTTATAAAGCGCCAACTAGGGAGCACTATGATCATACTTGAGCATTGTATGTAGCTAATATGCGGGTGTGTTTCGTGAATAGATCAATGATTGAGCATGATGGGCTAGGGATAACTTTCTTTGGTGTTGATATTTTGAAAGACATGGTTGCTTTTTGATATGCTTGCGTATTGAAATCTTCATGTCAAAACTATACTATTTCTTTGAACCATATGAAAGTCCAAATGTCCATGCTACAAAAAGAAAATAATATGTAATGAACTTGTTAGGCAGCATTCCACATCAAAAATTCAGTTTTTATCATTTACCTACTCGAGGACGAGCAGGAATTAAGATTGGGGATGTTGATACGCCTCCAACCTATCTATAATTTTTTATTGTTCCATGTTGTTATACTATCATTCTTGATGTTTTGTCGTCATTTTATAGCTACTTTATATCATTTTTTGGGACTAACCTATTGACATAGGAGAGAATTCCTTATTTAACACTGTCTAAAAAATTTGTTCCTTATTTGACACTGAAAAAATATTTCTTCCCTATCTAACACAACCTTTAAATTTTATTCCCAATATAACACTTCCATCCATTTTTTGTGCAAATAGTGTTAAATGGCACGTGAAATGACAATTCTGCCCTCAGACATCTATTCAATCATTTTCTTTATATTAGACTTAGGTTTTCTAGTTCTAATCAAGTCTCTGATAGTGCATAGACATGCTTACTGTCAAGACTGCTTTGTGCTTACCGTCAAGACTGCTTTGTACAACAGGAAAAAAGATTGAGAAGTGTAAAAAAATGCAGGAGCGACATGACCAACAAATCTCTTCGACCTGTTTGTTCTATTCACCAAGCTAACGCAAGCAAGACTCAACGCTCAAGTACGTACGTACATACGCGGCTAGAGACAAGCACGTTCTGCATCTAGGAAAAAATTAATCAAGCTGCATGTATTTCTGAGCTAGCATTGCACGTACGTGCGCTGCTTGGGTGAATCGACTTGGCATTCTAAAACTGACACTTCACCACGGGCTCACGCAACACTTGTCCGCTCCTGTCCACTGCGCCTTCGACGTCCCCACCACCATGTCTTGAGAAGTTTTTCAGCCAGAACCAGGGGTAAACTTGTCATTTCACGTGTCATTAAACACCGTTAGGTCAAAAAATGGGCGAAAGTGTTATATTAGGAACAAAATTTAAAGTTGGTGTTAGATAGGGAAGAAATATTTCTTCAGTGTTAAATAGGGAAATGAAATTTAAAATAGTGTTAAATAAGGAATTCTTTCTTGACATACTGCCCAGTGTCATTTGCCTGTTTTTTACTTCGCATAATATCAGAACCAAACGGAGTCCAAATACAGTGAAACATTTGGAATTTTTTTTGGACCAGAAGACAACTTGGGAGCTAAGGAAGCACCAGAGGGGAGGCCCGTGCGTCCCATGAGACACCAGGGCGTGCTAGAGGCCCCTAACGCGCCTTGATTGGTTGTGGGGCCCACGGGGGGTCACCTCCACCGCCTCTCAGCTCTATAAATACCCAAATATTCCAGAACCCTAGGGAGTTGAAGAAACACAATTCCAGCCGCCGCAAGTTGCAGAACCACAAGATCTAATCTAGAGCCCTATTCTGGCACTCTGCTGGAGGGGAACACGATCACGGAGGGGTTCATCATCCTCATTGGTACCCCTCCGATGATGCGTGAGTAGTTCACCATAGACCTACGGGTCCGTAGGTGCTACCTCTTGAGCACTGCGTTGGTTTTCCCTTGAAGAGGAAAGGGTGATGCAGCAAAGTAGCGTAAGTATTTCCCTCAATTTTTGAGAACCAAGGTATCAATCCAGTAGGAAACTACATGCAAGTCCCTCGTACCTACACAAACAAATAAGAACCTTGCAACCAACACGATAAAGGGGTTGTCAATCCCTTCACGGTCACTTACGAGAGTGAGATCTGATAGAGATAATAAGATAAATATTTTTGGTATTTTTATGATATAGATTGGAAAATAAAGATTGCAAAATAAAATAGATTGGAAACTTATATGATGGAAAATAGACCCGGGGCCATAGGTTTCACTAGTGGCTTCTCTCAAGATAGCATAAGTATTACGGTAGGTGAACAATTTATTGTCGAGAAATTGATAGAAAAATGCATAATTATGAGAATATCTAGGCATGATCATGTATATATGCATCACGTCCGCGACAAGTAGACCGAAACGATTCTGCATCTACTACTATTACTCCACACATCGACCGCTATCCAGCATGCATCTAGAGTATTAAGTTGATAAGAACAGAGTAACACATTAGGCAAGATGACATGATGTAGAGGGATAAACTCAAGCAATATGATATAAACCCCATCTTTTTATCCTCGATGGCAACAATACAATACGTGCCTTGTTGCCCCTGCTATCACTGGGAAAGGACACTGCAAGATTGAACCCAAAGCTAAGCACTTCTCCCATTGCAAGAAAGATCAATCTAGTAGGCCAAACCAAACTGATAATTCGAAGAGACTTGCAAAGATAACAAATCATACATAAAAGATTTCAGAGAAGAATCAAATATTGTTCATAGATAAACTTGATCATAAACCCACAATTCATCGGATCTCGACAAACACACCGCAAGAAGAATTACATCGAATAGATCTCCAAGAATATCCAGGAGAACTTTGTATTGAGACCCAAAGAGAGAGAAGAAGTCATCTAGCTAATAACTATGGACCCGCAGGTCTAAGGTAAACTACTCACACATCATCGGAGAGGCTATGGTGTTGATGTAGAAGCCCTCCGTGATCGATCCCCCCTCCGATGGAGCTCCGGAAAAGGCCCCAAGATGGGATCTCTTGGGTACAGAAGGTTGCGGCGGTGGGAATAGGGTTTCAAGGTGCTCCTGGATGTTGTTGGGGTATATGGATATATATAGGAGGAAGAAATAGGTCGGTGGAGCTGTGAGGGGCCCACGAGTGTGGGGGGCACGCCCAGGGGGCACGCGCGCCTCCCTGCCTCGTGGCCTCCTCGCTTCTTTCTTGACGTCTACTCCAAGTCCCCTGGATCACGTTTGTTCCAAAAATAACTCTCCTGAAGGTTTCATTCCGTTTGATATTCCTTTTCTGTGAAACACTGAAATAGGCAAAAAAACAGCAATTTGCAATGGGCCTTGGGTTAGTAGGTTAGTCCCAAAAATAATATAAAAGTGTATAATAAAGCCCATTAAACATCCAAAACATATAATATAATAGCATGGAACAATCAAAAATTATAGATACGTTGGAAGCGTATCAAGCATCCCCAAGCTTAATTCTTGCTCATCCTCGAGTAGGTAAATGATAAAAACAGAATTTTTGATGTGGAATGCTACCTAGCATAATTCTCAATGTAATTTTCTTTATTGTGGCATGAATACTCAGATCCGAAAGATTCAAGACAAAAGTTTAATATTGACATAAAAACAATAATACTTCAAGCATACTAACTAAGCAATCATGTCTTCTCAAAATAACATGGCCAAAGAATGTTCATCCCTACAAAATCATATAGTTTGGTGATGCTCCATTTTCGTCACACAAGAATGCTCTCATCATGCACAACCCCAATGACAAGCCAAGCAATTGTTTCATACTTTAGTAATCTCAAACTTTTTTCAACTTTCAAGCAATACATGAGCGTGAGCCATGGATATAGCACTATGGGTGGAATAGAATATAATGATAGGGGTTATGTGGAGAAGACAAAAAGGAGAAAGTATCACATTGACGTGGCTAATCAATGGGCTAGGGAGATGCCCATCAATTGATGTCAATGCAAGGAGTAGGGATTGCCATGCAATGGATGCACTAGAGCTATAAATGTATGAAAGCTCAACAAAAGAAACGAAGTGGGTGTGCACCCAACTTGCTTGCTCATGAAGACCTAGGGCATTTGAGGAAGCCCATTGTTGGAATATACAAGCCAAGTTCTATAATGAAAAATTCCCACTAGTATATGAAAGCGACAAAACAAGAGACTCTCTATCATAAAGATCATGGTGCTACTTTGAAGCACAAGTGTGGAAAAAGGATAGTAGCATTGTCCCTTTTTATTTCTTTTTTTATTTGGGACAATGCTCTATTAATGATGATCATCACACTTCTATTTATTTACAACTCAATGATTACAACTCGATACTAGAACAAAATATGACTCTATATGAATGCCTCCGGCGGTGTACCGGGAAGGGCAATGAATCAAGAGTGACATGTATGATAAATTATGCATGGTGGCTTTGCCACGAATACGATGTCAACTACATGATCATGCAAGGCAATATGACAATGATGAAGCGTGTCATAAATGAGACGGTGGAAAGTTGCATGGCAATATATCTCGGAATGGCTATGGAAATGCCATAATAGGTAGGTATGGTGGCTGTTTTGAGGAAGATATAAGGAGGTTTATGTGTGATAGAGCATATCATGTCATGGGGTTTAGATGCACCGGCGAAGTTTGCACCAACTCTCAAGGTGAGAAAGGGCAATGCACGGTACTGAAGAGGCTAGCAATGATGGAAAGGTGAGAGTGCGTATAATCCATGGACTCAACATTAGTCATAAAGAACTCACATACTTATTGCAAAAATCTACAAGTCATCAAAAACCAAGCATTACGCGCATGCTCCTAGGGGGGTAGATTGGTAGGAAAAGACCATTGCTCGTCCCCGACCGCCACTCATAAGGAAGACAATCAAAGAACACCTCATGTTTCAAATTTGTTACACAACGGTTACCATACGTGCATGCTATGGGACTTGCAATCTTCAACACAAGTATTTCTAAAATTCACAACTACTCAACTAGCACAACTCTAGTATCAGCATCTTTATATCTCAAAACAATTATCAAGTATCAAACTTCTCATAGTATTCAATGCACCTTTTTATGCAAGTTTTTATTATATCAATCTTGGATGCCTATCATATTAGGATCAATTTTATAGCCAAAGTAAATTACCATGCTGTTCTAAAGGACTCTCAAAATAATATAAGTGAAGCATGAGAGATCAATAATTTCTATAAAATAAAACCACCACTGTGCTCTAAAAGATATAAGTGAAGCACTAGAGCAAAATTGTCTAGCTCAAAAATATATAAGTGAAGCACATAGAGTATTCTAATAAATTTCGATTCATGTGTGTCTGTCTCAAAAGGTGTGTACAGCAAGGATGATTGTGTTAAACTAAGAAGCAAAGACTCAAATCATACAAGACGCTCCAAGAAAAACACATATCATGTGATGAATAAAAATATAGCCTCAAGTAAAGTTACCGATGGACGAAGACGAAAGAGGGGATGTGTTGGGGATATTACTATCAGCTGAGACCCGCCCAGGAGGGGCCGGGTCAGCTTCAATGGTGGGTTACGCAAGAAGTTCAGTAAACATCCAAGTTTGTAGTTTATTAAGTCTTATAGAAGACCCAAAGGTCAGGGGCCGGCTTAAGGCCCGATATTGTAAAACGCCACATGTAAGGAAATACCTGTACAGAAAGACATATAAAGAAAGTCACCGAGCCGGACACGATTATGAGCCGGCCGGGACTCTGTAGGCCACCTGGCGTCAACCCATGTATATAAGGGGACGACCCAGTGGCGGTTTAGGGTAAGAAACAACAAGTCGATAACCAAGCCGGCGAGTTAAGCCTCTTGGTGATCGAAACCCCAGCAATACCAAACCCAACTAGACGTAGGCTTTTACCTTCATCATAAGGGGCCGAACTAGCATAAAACTCTCTCGTGTCCTTTGTCCCGATTAACCCCTTTAAGCTTCCTAGTGCGATGGCCCTACGACTAAGTCCTTGCTCTAGGACATCTGCTGTGACAATTCCACGACAGTTGGCACCCACCGTGGGGCCAGTGCATGGTGGATTTGAGTTCTTGAAGGGCAACTTCGAAGGGCTCAAGGGATACGCTGTGGGCCGGATGACCAAGACTCGTCGAGGCAAGATCTACATCGACGACGAAGGCTGGGGCCCCGAGGCTAGCTCAATCGAGTACGGGTACCGGGTCCCCTTCGGCGGAATCCACGTCTTCATCGGCCAGATCGGCGAGTCAGGCCCTGAGCCGGATGTCCACACCGACCTCATCAAAACGGCTCAGCGTGCCGGGTCCGCCCGTGTTCAATCTGTCGTGAAGCATGCCTTCGTAGGCTGCGTCCATGGCGGTGAATACTCTGAAGGATTGATGGAAGGCGGGGAGACGGCCATCTGCTCTGATGCTGCATCTTCAACGGGTGAGACGGACTCATTGTACCAACTGCAAGACGGCATGCTCGGGGGCTGTTCCGATGGCAGCAGTATTCCAGACCCCCTTGAGCCGCCAACTTGGGCCGGAGTCTTCATGGCAGGGACGCAGCCCGGGCAGAACTCCACCGTAGCGACAGCAGCCGCCACCGGGTCGGCAGCTGCCGGGTCAGGAGACCCCGCGCGCCCCCCGGCTCAGGTTCTCATGGACCTCATGGATAAACTGACGACTCTGTTAACCGCTGCGGTAGAGCCGGCGGATAAAGCCCAGCATGACGCGCAAGTGGCACGCGTGCGGGAGGAGATGGTGCAAGCTAAGGAAATTTTGGCTATGGAGGAAACCTGGATGGCAGCAGAACGAGCAGCCTTGGATGCTCGTGCTCAGCAGCTCTCCCGATGGAAGGTGACTCGCCAGAAGCAATTGAAACCCGGAGGGTAGAGAACTACTTCAGACAGCTTTGGCCCAGCAAGATGCATACTCCTACAGTCGAGACAGGATTCATTCAACTCCTCGCCCAAGCCAGAGCCCAAGTTACAGTAGGCACATGGAATCTGCAGAGATGTCAAGTAACGGTCAACGCCACAACCGGCCATATAGGCATGAGCCGGTGCGGGCTGGAGCCCTCAACTTGGCGGATCAGGAGAGAATTCATCAAGAGGCGGAACGGACGGCTTAGATAGCAGCGGAGCAGGTGGCTCACCAGACTTTTCCAGCTTACCCAGCGACTTCGGTGGAGGCAGGTGTAGTTACGAGAACCGGAGGCGTACCTTGCCTGGTCCCAGCCATATGCAATGAACGGTTGCCCAAGGATTTTAAGGGGCCTCGTAAGGTACCAAACTACACGGCTGACTTACAGCCAGGGGCTTGGATTGAGAGTTATGAGATGGCTATGGAGTTGTTGGAGGTTAGTGATGCTGCAATGGCCAAGTACTTTACCATGATGTTGGATGGAACGGCTCGGACCTGGCTGAAAGGATTGCCACCCAATTCCATCGGCTCATGGGCAGAGTTAAAGGCACGGTTCATCCATAACTTTAAAGACACGTGTAAGCAGCCAATGTCAATTGTGGACCTGACCAATTGCAAGCAAGAGGATGGGGAATCTACGACTCATTGGGTGCGCCGGGTCAAGGAAATAATACATTCGTCTGATAAAATGGACGCCGGTTTAGCAGTTTTGATGTTGGAGAAGAATTGCCGTTTTGAGCCCCTGAAGCAGAAGTTGGGGCGGCTTAAACGAGATTGTAATGACATGGGAACATTGATGGCGGCTCTTGTCAAGTATGCCGATTCTGATACCACCAAAGACCCGGTGTCTGATGAGGAAAAAGCAACAAAGGGAAAGAAGAACGGCAATGGCAAGGGTCACCAGCATAACCCGGCAAATCAAGGAGGTAATAAGCGTAAGGCTGATGAGTTTGTTGCTAATACTAATGCACAGGGTGGTAATCAGCGGCGCAAGGGCAGACAGCCCCCTCGATCGGGCGGGTCAGGTCCCACCCTTGAGCAGCTGTTGAATGAACCTTGTCCTAGACATGGCACCAAGGAGAAGCCAGCTACCCACTTGTGGAAGGATTGTACGATCATGAAGGCATTCAAAAATTCAAACGCGTTTGATGGGGGTCATGGTCCGGGTGGCGGCTCAGGCGGCTTTCAGGGCCCGGGCGCCGGTTCAAACGGAGGAGGTTTTCATGGTCATCCTGGTCATCAGGGGGGATATAATCAGCAACACAACCAAGGGAATCAACAACAGCAACAATCCGGCTATCAGAGCAACCCGAAGCAGTTGAGTAGCGGATAGTATCATGTCTTTACTACCAGTTTATGTAAGAGAGACCAGAAACTCCACAAGAGGGTCGTCAATGCCGTTGAACCGGCAATCCCACGTTATCTACGTTGGTAGGAGCAGCCTATTGTGTGGAGCAGAGAGGATCACCCGCCCCGGGTTGATAATCCGAGTCACTTGGCTTTGGTAGTGGCACCTCAGGTTGGTGGGTACAAGTTTACTAGGGTACTCATGGATGGAGGCAGCAGCATCAACATCCTTTACTATGAGACGTTCCGTCGGATGGGATTGACGGATAAAAATCTTAAACAATCCAACACTGTTTTTCATGGTGTAGTACCCGGTAAGTCGGCATACCCCGTTGGTAAGATCGAGCTGGAGGTAGCCTTTGGGGATGAGTATGACTCCAGGGCAGAAAAATTAACCTTTGAAGTGGTTAAGATCAAAAGCCCATATCATGCTTTGTTTGGGCGACCGGCTTATGCCAAGTTCATGGCTCGGCCGTGTTACGTGTATTTACAGCTCAAGATGCCGGGTCACAAGGGCACCATTATAGTCCATGGGAGCCGAAAGATCGCCTTGGAATGTGAAGAGGGGGATGCTGCCTATGTTGAATTTGTTTGTGCGACAGAGGAGTTGAAATTCTATAAGGATCAGGTTGACCCGGCGGACATGACGTCATTAAAGAAACTAACCACAGAGCATGAGCCGGAGTTGAAGTTCAAGTTAGCTGGCGACTCATCCAAACAGTTCATCATCAGCGCAAACTTGGATCCGAAATAGGAAAGCGCACTCATCGAGTTCATCCGTGAGAACCGGGACATCTTTGCATGGAAACCTTCAGACATGTCAGGTGTCCCGAAGGAACTCGCTGAGCACACTCTTAATATCGAACCAAAGTTCAAGCCTGTCAGACAGTTTCTTCGGCGGTTCAATGAAGAAAGGCGTAAGGCCATTGGAGAAGAGGTGGCCCGGCTCTTGGCAGCCGGGTTCATTGTGGAGGTCTTTCACCCAGAATGGTTAGCTAACCCGGTGCTCGTGCTCAAAAAGAATGGCACCTGGCATATGTGTGTGGATTACACAGATTTAAACAAGGCCTGTCCGGCTGATCCTTTTGCTCTTCCCCGTATTGATCAGATTATTGATGCTACGGCGGGTTGTGCATGGTTGAGTTTTTTAGATGCTTACTCCGGGTATCATCAGATTAAGATGGCAATCAAGGATCAAGAGAAAATAGCGTTCATAACACCTTTTGGGGCTTTCTGCTATGTGTCTATGCCTTTTGGGCTCAAAAGTGCTCAGGCGACTTACCAACGGTGTGTGCAGAATTTTCTTCATGATCAAATTGGGCGCAATGTTCATGCCTATGTGGATGATATAGTAGTGAAATCCAGGGAAGAGGAAACCTTGGTCACAGACTTGAAATAGACTTTTGATAATCTTCGGGTGTACAAGATGATGCTTAACCCGGCCAAATGTGTTTTTGGAGTGCCAGCTGGCAAGCTTTTGGGTTTTCTGGTGTCTAGCCGAGGCATTGAAGCTAACCCGGAGAAGATCAAAGCAATTACATCCCTGGCCAAACCAACTTACGTCAATGATGTTCAACGACTGGCAGGTCGTGTGGCTGCTTTGAGCCAGTTCATAAGCCGGTTAGGGGAAAAGGCTATGCCTCTGTATCAGTTGATGAAGAAAACAGATGTGTTTGTTTGGAGTGATGCTGCGAACGCCGCTTTTGAAGATCTGAAGGCACAACTAGCTGAGCCGCCGGTCCTAGCTGCTCGAATTGAGAAAGAGCCGCTATTGTTATATGTAGCTACCAAATCACGGGCTGTTAGCGTGGCTATGGTGGTAGAGTGCAAGGAGGCTGGCAAAGAGCATCTGGTTCAACGGCCGGTTTATTATGTCAGTGAAGTGCTAATTGAGTCTAAGCAACGATATCCACATTGGCAGAAGCTTGTTTATGGGGTGTTCATGGCAAGCCGGAAGCTTAAGCATTACTTTCAGGGACATCCAATCACTATGGTTAGCTCTGCTCCTTTGGGAGACATTATTCAAAACAGAGAAGCTACAGGGCGAGTTGCCAAGTGGGCAATTGAGCTTGGGTCTCATGGGCTGAAGTATGTTCCACGCACTGCAATTAAGTCTCAAGCCCTGGTTGACTTCATCAATGACTGGACAGAGATGCAGATGCCAGAAGAAAAGCCGGACAACACATATTGGACTATTCATTTTGATGGGTCCAGGCAATTGGAGGGCTCGGGGGCTGGAGTTGTATTAACTTCCCCACAAGGTGATAAATTTTGTTATGTGTTACGATTGATGTTTCCGTGCAATAACAACGCAGCAGAGTATGAAGCATTGCTCCATGGTCTTCGAGTGGCAAAGGAGATGAGCTTGAGCCGGGTCAGATGTCTTGGTGATTCGGATCTAGTGGTTCAGCAGGTGTCTGGCAAGTGGGATTCCAAAGACCCTCTCATGGCGGCTTATCACCGAGAGGTCGATGCTGTTGCAGGATATTTTAAAGGCTATCAGGTGGAACACATTGACCGTCGAAAGAACGAAGCAGTTGATGCTTTGAGCCGGCTGGGGTCTCAACGTAAGCCGGTACCACCCAACACCTTTTTAGATGTTTTGCATAACCCCTCTATCAAATTGCCCACAGAAGAAGATTTAGCTGTTCCTGACCCGGAGGCGCAGTTGGTGGCGACTCTTCATGTCATCCCAGATTGGACGGTGCCGTTCTTGGATTACATGACCCGGGGAGAATTTCCAGCGGATGAGACCCTGGCTCGACAGATAACCCAGCGGTCTAACTCCATGATGATTTCGGATGGAGAGTTATTTCATCGCAGTGTTTCTGGAGCGTTTCAACGGTGTGTTTCCCCCGAAGAAGGTCAAGAAATCCTTCGCGAGATCCATGAAGGTGATTGTGGTCATCACGCCGGGTCAAAATCTTTGGTGGCCAAGGCGTTTCGTCACGGTTTTTACTAGCTGACGGATCACGTTGATGCGGAGGATCTAGTTAGTAGATGTGACGGATGTCAGAAATTCGCACGACGGGCGCATGTGCCGGCTCAAGAGCTCCGGATGATTCCAATCACTTGGCTGTTTGCAGTCTGGGGGCTTGACATGGTGGGACCTTTCAAAAGGTCTAAGGACAAGAAGACACATCTCCTGGTGGCTGTTGATAAGTTCACTAAATGGGTTGAGGCAGAGCCTGTGAGTAAGTGTGATGCAGCCACGGCGGTTCAGTTCATGAAGAAAATAATCTTCTGTTTCGGTTTTCCACACAGTATTATCACGGACAATGGCACCAATCTATCCCAAGGGGCTATGGAAGAGTTTTGTCAGCGAGAGCACATCCGGCTTGATGTTTCTTCTGTAGCTCATCCTCAATCCAATGGTCAAGCTGAGAGAGCCAATCAGGAAATTCTGAAAGGGCTAAAACCCCGGATTATGATTCCTTTACAGTGAACGCCGGGTTGTTGGGTAGAGGAGTTGCCTTCAGTGTTATGGAGCATCAATACTACACCCAACAGGTCTACGGGTTACACGCCCTTCTTCATGGTTTATGGGGCAGAAGCGGTATTGCCCAGTGACATGCATCATGACTCGCCCCGTGTGGCGGCTTATGTTGAAGCTAACAATGAAAAAGCCAGACAGGATGCGCTTGACTTGTTGGATGAAGAAAGAGACTTAGCAGCAGCACGATCAGCAATCTATCAACAGGACCTGCGTCGTTATCACAGCCGCCGGGTTAAGACCAGGAATTTTCAGGAAGGCGACTTGGTGCTCCGGCTCATCCAAGATCTTTCAGATGCACACAAGTTATCCCCACCTTGGGAAGGACCCTTTGTGGTCAGTAAAAATTTAAACAATGGGTCCTACTACCTCATTGACGTTCGAGAGCATGCAGACTCACGTAAGCCGGAAGAGGAGACCCGCCGGCCGTGGAACATTGCTCAACTTCGGCCGTACTATACCTGAGCCACCGGCTCTCATCCTGTACATACGTTCATCCTGTATATACGATGATAAGCAATAAAGTAAGACCATCGGTCTCTTTTCTTTTCAAAGATTATGCATCTTTATTACTTTTTCACAAATGACTATTAAGGAGCTGATCATATTTGAATCAAGTTTAACCTTTTTCTAGTCCGGCTTATGATCGTATTCGAATCTAGCTGTAAATATCATGGTCACTTGGGAGCTTCCTGTTCAAACATAGGTCATATTTGAACCAAAGAGAACATAGCTGTCGTAACCCTTTTGATTGGCTCAAGGCCAAACTCACTTGGGGGCTTCTTGATCGTATCTGAATCATAGCTTAACCCATTTTGAGCCGACTTAGATCGTATTCGAATCAGGGTCGTTAAAAACCTCTCAAGGTCATTTGGGGGCTTCCTATTCAAACATAGGTCGTATTCGAACCAAAGAGAACATAGCTGTCGGTACCCTCTTGATCGGCGCAACGCCAAAGCCACTGGGGGCTATATGGTCGCATTCGAACCTTAGCTTAACCCCTTTGGTCCGGTTTACTGGTCGTATTCGAATCAGAAACCCCCAATCTTTTAAATACAGAGTTAAAATTATGTTTTTTATCTGCTGCTTGCCTTTGAGTTTTTGTTGCTTCCATATTACAAATGAGATGGCCTGATTCTCTTCGCCGGCTCAATTATTGGACAACACAGCCGCCCGGGTTATCCAAGCCGGTGGTCTAAGGATCCGAAGGTATGAGCTACTGAGGTATGATGATTATTGAATGTTCAAGGAGTCTCAACTTTTATATTGAATTCTCAAATTCATCACCCGGTTTATTTAAACCGGCGATCTAAGGATCACCAAGGACAAGGTATGGTTTTTACTTACACGCGCTTATCGGCTGTGTTAACTTCAGAGTTGGTATTAAACCTTATCCTTTATTTATATTTTTCTCTGTTTTTTGAGGTGGAAATATGGGCTGTAAAAGAGGTGTTTAAACCCAGTTGTTTCTAAACCGCCTTGCCAGGTCTTTCCTTTTTCCTTGTGTTCACAGGAACAGAGTTTAAACATTGCAGAGACAAGTGTTAAACAAGGCATAAGAACAGCATTAAAACATTGGCACCCGGAAGCACAGATTCACAGAGAAGCGTTTTATGCGCGATGGCATAAGCAAACATGCGGTGTTTTTAACAGCTAAAGCTATTACAGGGCTTTCTAAAGCCCATGAAGATGATCATTGTCCTTCCCTCACTGGCTCAACATCTTGAATCTGCTAGAAGTTGGGTTTTGACCAGTCATAGCCGTTCATGGCGACAAATTCAGCTTCATCATCAATCAGGCCGACCGGATCAACCTCCGGGGAAAATGTGTCTTGTCTCACCGATGGGATCAAGTCGGTTACTTTATAGGAAGGAGGGGCCATCTTCTTATTTTCACTGTCAAAACCCGGTTGATACTTGTCCACATTGGTGTCATCTCCAAGGCTAGTCGCCTGAGGCCGGACTTCACGGGCGCAGGCTATAAAGTCATCCTGATCAAAAGGAGACCCGTCCTCCTTCACGGTAGGATAACCCCTTGCCACATCTGTCGGGTCTAGATTTGGTACCCAAGCCTTGGAGCGGCTTAGGGCAGTCAAAGCTCCGGCTCGCGCGCAGGAGCGTTTCACCTCTTGGAATCTGGCAGGGAAAATGGACAACCTCTTCAGGACGTCACTGATCCGGTTAGACCCTTGATTAGTAGGAGAGATGGCTGCCAGAGCTCGTTGTGCGCCGATATACAATTGTGCAGTTAAAGTGTATACGGCTTTCATCTTAATCAACGGGTCTTGGTCTAGATTCTTACTTCGCGGACCTACACACATTTTTCACAGAGTCAGTTAACGGATCATATTCTGGCTTGACAGGAAACACATATGAAAGATCAAATCAGGAAGCTTACCAAAGATAGCAGCGACCATCTGAGACACCCGGCCTTTTAAACTGTTCAGTTTGATTGAAATTTCCTTCAGAGCTGTTTCGGCTATCTCAGCTCGCCAGGTCAGAAGTATCTTCTCACATGCCCACGTTTTTTCTTTGACAGCAAAGTCAGTCTTCAACTTCTCCGTTTCAGAAAGACTTATTTGCAGTTGGGAGGTGGAAGATTTAATTTCTGATTCCTGGTTCGCTAGCCGGGTCTTTGTATCAGTCAGTTGGGAGTTCAGTTCAGATAATGCATTCTGTGAACACATTCAGATAAATCAAGACTTGGCCTCAAATTCCAGTATCCAATTTCAAAGATTCAAGTCTCAAATACTTTATGAATAAACCACTTGACACTTGGGGGCTAATGTATGTCAAATCAATTTTTTATGACTCTACCAACATATTTGAAGTCCCAAGTCCTTTACAAAGTAACAGCACTTGGCACTTGGGGGCTAATGCATGCAGTTCAGCAAGTTTTTCAAGTTTAAACCAGAATATTAAGTATTTTACATATGGCATTCAATTCTGAAGTACCGATTCATTAATAATTAAATAAACCGGTCCTTGGGGACTACGAGTGAAGTCTTGTTCTACTAATATCAAGCAAAGATTCAGAAGTAAAAGTATCAGTCTATATTGTAAGTCTATAGGTTATTCTGTTTCTCTCATAATCTACAGACTTGGGGGCTGAAGGAATGTTGATAAACCAGAAATTACATACCTCATACTTCAATTGAAGCTGCTTGACCATCTCCATCTAAGAATCACGACTGGAGTGTACATGACTCAGATAGCTGGATAAGATATCACTGGCATTAAGATGGTCATAATTGGCAACATCAAGACGAACCTTCCGCCTCTCCAAAGCTTCTTGCTTAGCGGTGCACCGTGCCAAAACCGTCGGGTTCCCCGGCTCAACATAGCGGCTCCCAGTAATTTGAACATCTTGAACACGGGGAGACGGTGGGCCGGTTGAGCTTGATGGACCAACTGCAGAAGAGTTAATAGTGTTCTTGACAAGGGATGGCTCTGGAGGATTTGCTTCATGAAGAATAGGTGGGTCTTCTGGGGCGACAATCAATGGAGAAGGTGTCCTAGTCGGCTCAGATGCCAGTACTGGCGGATCTTCCATTGGTTTTGTTGCCTTCGCTTTTTTGGACTTAGCTTTACCACTGAAGAAAAATATTTCAGAATAATCAGCATTAAGATAACAATTGATCAAACTCGGAAGAAAAGAGGGTTTTTAATTACCCAGGAGCAGTCTTGAAAGCCGAAAATTGTGTTTGTGATGAGTCGCCCGAAGAACGAGACACCTCCTGAAAAGGTAAATGAAATGAGTTAAAGAAAATACAAGGAGCAGGATTCATCAAAACGGGTTAAAGACAGTAATAATTAAACCTCGTTTGGGCGTTTCCGAGGAGTCTGTTGAAGGACAACAGCCGGTTCATCCTCAATTCCAACTTCACGGTGGCTTTCATGTTGCTGTTTTTTCGAATGAAAGTTGGGATCCAAGTGAGCTAAAGGGTTATAAAACCTTACTTTACGGATCACTCGACGAACTTTGTGTCTTGGTAAGGGCTCTGAGTCGGAGGAAATAATAGTTACCTCTACTTCCTCAGCCTGACTGGCCCCAGTGTCATCCTGGTAAGGATCAGTGTCAATAAGAGTGTTAAAAAATTGGCCAAGGGAGTCAAGGACTACCTCCGAGTCAGACGAGTCATCAAGCTTCATTAAATCTTCAGCAGTGGTTTTCTTCTTCTTCTTCTTGGATTTCCGGGCTGTTTTCTTGGCGTTCATGGCGGCGAGTTTTGCCTTCTTGGCAGCTTCGTGATCATATTTCACCTTCCAGAAGTCAGAATTGGCCTGTAAAGACAAGAAGAAAGATCAGTATTAAGTACTAATAGCCGGGCAAAACACAAAGAAAAAAATAGATCGGAATGTACTTACTTCTGGCATCGGATTAATCTTGCAGAAGGGACTTAACCCAACAATACTGCAATCTTCGTACTTCCCATTTACCAAAAGGGTCAACATTGAAACAATGTCTTCTTCGGTGAGTTCAATTTGGCTGTGACGAAGAGGGTGGTTCGGGCTACCGTCATATTCATACATCAGTTGAGATCAATGACTTAATGGGATAACCCGCCATGAGATCCAGCAACGGGTCAGATCTACTCCGGTTAGACCATTACCCAATAAGTCGTTCATTCTTCTAATGGAGGGAAGAAGCTTCCTACGTTCAGCGACGGTAAGCTTATCCGGAAGGGTGAACTTGGAGTCAAGACGGTTAGGGCGATAACCTGGCAAAGGCTTCTCGTTTGCTGGAGAAGTATCCTGACAATAAAACCAAGTTTGGTTCCAATCTTTTGGGTGGCTCGGTAAGACGATGAGAGGAAAACAGCACCCTGACGGCGCTGAATTGAAATGCCTCCAAGTTCTAAGCTAGAACCGTTGGTGCATTCATTCTGGCGATTCAGATAAAAGTACTCTCTAAACAATTCTACAGTGGGCTCTTGCTGAAGATACGCCTCACAGAGCACTTGGAAGTTACAAATATTGGAAATAGAGTTGGGTCCAAGGTCTTGAGGATGGAGTTTGAAAAAATGAAGGACCTCTCTGAAGAATTTTGAACCGGGTGGTGAAAATCCCCGGTTCATGTGGTTAGTAAAGATAATCACTTCTCCATCTTTCGGATTGGGACTTTCTTCCTCCGGGTCAGGAGCACGATAAGACATGACATTCTTTGAAGGCAGAAACCCAACGATGAAGAATTCTTTTAACCGTTCCTCAGTTACGGAAGAAGGGATCCAGTTACAGACGGTCGGTGACTTCGACGGCATGATGAGTAACGAACTGAAAAATAAATAACAATATGGCGGTTCAGTCTATGGTCAATTATAAAGCAAGTAATGGCGGTTTAACTAAGGGTTAATGGTATATAAGGAAAAGAAAGCCGGAGTGGTAAGCCACCATGACTACAGATTTTCTCAGAAGGCAGAATTCAGTTAAGTGTTGGCATTAACAAGTTTCACCAAGTTCTTATTATCATTTTGGATCAAAAGGCTGTTTCAAAAAGGGAAATATTCTAGACCTAAAAAACATAGTACAGAGGAGTTCGTCGACTATAACGAAGCATCTGTACAGGCAAAAGGGATCTACTGATATCAAAAACGAATGCCAAACAGCTACCGCGCAAGTTATATCTCTTTTCTGGATCAAAATAAGTTGTGGAGAAGATCTACAAGATGGCCCGTGATGAACAGATGAAGAACACTGAAGAACTCGTGAAACCTAGAAACGGATCTAGGTATGGGAGAGAGAGGAAAGCTTACAGGAAGCAGGCCTACCGCGAAAAGTCGCCGCGTTCTCTGGATGAACTCAGGGTGATGCAGTGGCCAAGCTTGATGACGACGATGAGAGTCGCGGCAGCGGCGGAGCTCGAGCAGCGATGGAGGTTGTGAGAGGAAGAAGATGAGGAAGAAAGGAGAATGGGAAGGACCGGCCGTGTGCCTATTTATAAGGGCAGATGCGAACAGGCGGGCGCGAAAATCAAGGAGACCCAATAATAATTGTCCAACTGAACAGACGCCTCGATTCTCGGAAGGCATTAAAAAATGAAAGATCCGTTGTAAGATGACGTCATGAAGGTTTTTTGTGTTTTCAAAAGATGGCATCACAGCGGGTTACAGAAGTTTTTAGACAGAGGATGGATTCTGACTAAGTGTTGAAGATTGACAAAGAACAAAGTTCAGAGTCAACCTGGGGCCTAATGTTGGGGATATTACTATCAGCCGAGACCCGCCCAAGAGGGGCCGGGTCAGCTTCAATGGCGGGTTTCGCAAGAAGTTCAGTAAACATCCAAGTTTGTAGTTTATTAAGTCTTATAGAAGGCCCAAAGGTCAGGGGCCGTCTTAAGGCCCGATATTGTAAAACACCACATGTAAGGAAATACTTGTACAGAAAGACATATAAAGAAAGTAACCGAGCCGGACACGATTATGAGCCGGCCGGGACTCTGTAGGCCACCTGGCGTCAACCCGTGTATATAAGGGGACGACCCGGTGGCGGTTTAGGGTAATAAAACAACAAGTCGATAACCAAGCCGGCGAGTTAAGCCTCTTGGCGACCGAAACCCCAGCAATACCAAACCCAACTAGACGTAGGCTTTTACCTTCATCGTAAGGGGCCGAACTAGTATAAAACTCTCTCGTGTCCTTTGTCCCGATTAACCCCTTTAAGCTTCCTAGTGCGATGGCCCTACGACTAAGTCCTTGCTCTAGGACATCTGCCGTGACAATTCCACGACAGGATGCCTTCCGGAGCATCCACAAGCTTAGGCTTTTGGTTGTCCTTGAATTTAGCTTGGGTTGCCTTGGGCATCCCCAAGCTTAGGCTCTTCCCACTCCTTATTCCATCATCCATCAAATCTTTACCCAAAACTTGAAAACTTCACAACACAAAACTCAACAGAAAATCTCATGAGCTCCGTTAGTATAAGAAAACAAACCACCATTTAAGGTACTGTAATGAACTCATTCTTTATTTATATTGGTGTTAAACCTACTGTATTCCAACTTGTCTATGGTTCATACCCTCCGATAATAGCCATAGATTCATCAAAATAAGCAAACAACACACGAAAAACAGAATCTGTCAAAAACAGAACATTCTGTAGTAATCTGTAGGTTTCAAATACTTCTGTAACCCCAAAAATTCCTAAATAAACTAGTGGACGTGAGGAATTTTCTATTAATCATCTGCAAAAATAATCAACCTAATCGCAATCTTCAGTAAAAAAAATGGCAGCAAATCTCGTGAGCGCTAAAGTTTTTGTTTTTTACAGCAAGATCGCAAAAACTCCCCCCAGGTCTTCCCAAAGGTTTGACTTGGCACAAGCACTAATTAAAAGCATAAAACCACATCTAAACAGAGGCTAGATGAATTATTTATTACTAAACAGAACCAAAAAGCAAGAAACAAAAATAAAAATGGGTTGCCTCCCAACAAGCGCTATCGTTTAACGCCCCTAGCTAGGCATAAAAGCAAGAATAGATCTAGGTATTATCATCTTTAGTTTTAATTTTTTTTAGAGGAGCCATGCTCGAATCCGGGAGGTTCTTTATGTTTCCCTTCATATTCGGAAATCTTTAGATCTAAAGAATCCAACCGCTTATTGCAAAGGGTAATTAAGATATTCGTGCGGTGAAGGTTTCCGCTAACACTCTTAAGTGGTTCAAGAGACTTTTGTAAAAAATTTGTTACTTCGCAAATCTTCTCAAAAACTTGTGTTGCTTCCTGGGCATGATGTGACCCCTTTTGTTGAGGTAGTATTCCCACTATTCCCTGTATGATTTCATGAGCAAAACTTGGATCAGTTTCAATAAAAATTCCTTTGGCAATGCAATCCAAGAGTTGTCTATGGGACATACTTAATCGAACATAAAAATTGCGAAGTAAAATTCTAAAATTCACCTGTAAGGTGCAATTACGATAAGATTCCATCATCCTAAACCAAGCATCTTTTAAATTTTCTCCTTGTCTTTGTTTGAAGTGAAGAACTTCAAACTCGGGAGACGAAGGGGCGGATAAGGGACTAGCCATGACGGCGAAGCAAACGAAAAAGAGGCGAACGGAAAAGAGGGCGAATAAAACGGCAAGGGTGAAGTGGGGGAGAGGAAAACGAGAGGCAAATGGCAAATAATGTAATGTGAGGGATAAGAGTTTGTGATGGGTACTTGGTATGTCTTGACTTGTGCGTAGATCTCCCCGGCAACGGCGCCAGAAATCCTTCTTGCTACCTCTTGAGCACTGCGTTGGTTTTCCCTTGAAGAGGAAGGGTGATGCAGCAAAGTAGCGTAAGTATTTCTCTCAGTTTTTGAGAACCAAGGTATCAATCCAGTAGGAGACTACACGTAAGTCCCTCATACCTACACAAACAAATAAGAACCTCGCAACCAACGCGATAAAGGGGTTGTCAATCCCTTCACGGTAACTTATGAGAGTGAGATCTAATAGAGATAATAAGATAAATATTTTTGGTATTTTTATGATATAGATTGGAAAATAAAGATTGCAAAATAAAATAGATTGGAAACTTATATGATGGAAAATAGACCCGGGGGCCATAGGTTTCACTAGTGGCTTCTCTCAAGATAGCATAAGTATTACGGTGGGTGAAAAAATTACTGTTGTGCAATTGATAGAAAAGTGCATAATTATGAGAATATCTAGGAATGATCATGTATATATGCATCACGTCCGCGACAAGTAGACCGAAACGATTCTGCATCTACTACTATTACTCCACACATCGACCGCTATACAGCATGCATCTAGAGTATTAAGTTCATAAGAACAGAGTAACGCATTAGGGGCAGCAAGATGACATGATGTAGAGGGATAAACTCAAGCAATATGATATAAACCCCATCTTTTTATCCTCGGTGGCAACAATACAATACGTGCCTTGCTACCCCTAGTGTCACTGGGAAAGGACACCGCAAGATTGAACCCAAAGCTAAGCACTTCTCCCATTGCAAGAAAGATCAATCTAGTAGGTCAAACCAAACTGATAATTTGAAGAGACTTGCAAAGATAACAAATCATACATAAAAGATTTCAGAGAAGAATCAAATATTGTTCATAGATAAACTTGATCATAAACCCACAATTCATCGGATCTCAACAAACGCACCGCAAAAAGAATTACATCGAATAGATCTCCAAGAAGATCCAGGAGAACTTTGTATTGAGATCCAAAGAGGGAGAATAAGCCATGTAGCTAATAACTATGGACCCGAAGGTCTGAGGAAAACTACTCACACATCATCGGAGAGGCTATGGTGTTGATGTAGAAGCCCTCCATGATCGATTCCCCTCCGGCGGAGCTCCGAAAAAGGCCCCAAGATGGGATCTCTTGGGTACATAAGGTTGCGGCGGTGGAAATAGGGTTTCGTGGTGCTCCTTGATGTTTTTGGGGTATATGGATGTATATAGGAGGAAGAAGTAGGTCGGTGGAGCTGCGAGGGCCCCACGAGGGTGGGGGCGCGCCTCCCTGCCTCGTGGCCTCCTCGCTTCTTTATTGACGTCACTCCAAGTCCCCTGGATCAGGTTTGTTCCAAAAATAACTCTCCCGAAGGTTTCATTCCGTTTGATATTCCTTTTCTGCAAAACACTGAAATAGGCAAAAAAACAGCAATTTGCACTGGGCCTTGGGTTAGTAGGTTAGTCCCAAAAATAATATATATAATAAAGCCCATTAAACATCCAAAACAGGTAATATAATAGCATGGAACAATAAAAAAATTATAGATACGTTGGAGACGCATCAGTAGGCAGTAGCTAGATGGCTTCTTCTCTCTTTTTGATTCTTAATACAATGTTCTCCTTGTTGTTCTTGGAGATCTATTTGATGTAATGACTTTTTGCGGTGCGTTTGTTGGGATCCGATGAAGTTCGAGTTTATGATCAGATCTATATCCATGAATATTATTTGAGTTTTCTTTGATCTCTTATATGCCTGATTATTTATAGCCTTGTATTTCTTCTCTGAATCTTTGGTTTTGTTAGGCTGACTAGATCGATTTTTCTTGCAATGGGAAGAGGTGCTTTACGATGGGTTCGATCTTATGGTGTCGTCACCCAGTGATAGAAGGGGTAGCGAGGCACGTACGTATCATTGCTATTAAGGATAAAAGGATGGGTCTATTCCTACATGAATAGATCTTGTCTACATCATGTCATCATTCTTATTGCATTACTCCGTTTCTCCTTGAACTTAATACACTAGATGCATGCTGGATAGTGGTCGATGTGTGGAGTAATAGTAGTAGATGCAGGCAGGAGTCGGTCTACTAATCTTGGATGTGATGCCTATATAATGATCATTTCCTGGATATCATCATAATTATTTGAAGTTCTATCAGTTGTCAACAGTAATTTGTTTACCCATTGTATGCTATTTTCTCGAGGGAAGCCACTAGTGAAATCTACAGCCCCTGGGTCTATCTTTTATCATATTGTTTTTAGATCTATAATTCCAAAAACCCAAAAATATCTTGCTGTACTTTTTCTTTACTTATTTTATTTTGTGTTCTTGCTAGATCTATTTGTCAAATCTTATAAAAAACAATTTATCTTTTACCATGGAGGGATTGACAACCCCTCTTACGCGTCGGGTTGCAAGTATTTGTTCTTTGTGTGCAGGTATCGTTTACATAGTGTTGCTTGGTTCTCCTACTAGATTGATAACCTTGTTTTCATAACTGAGGGAAATACCTACCGTAGTTGTACTGCATCATCCCTTCCTCTTTGGGGAAATACCGACGTAGTTTCAAGCCGCATCATGGATGCAGAATCGTTCCGATCTACTGATACATCTCCAACGTATCTATAATTTTTTATTGTTCCATGCTATTATATTATCTGTTTTGGATGTTAATGGGCTTTAATATGCTCTTTTATATTATTTTTGGGACTAACTTATTAACCAGAGGCCCAGTGCCAGTTTTTGTTTTTTTCCTATTTTAGAGTGTCGCAGAAAAGGAATACCAAACGGAATCCAAACGGAATGAAACCTTCGTGGTGATCTTTCTTGGACCAAAAGCAAACCAGAAGACTTGGAGTTGAAGTCTGGAACACCACGAGGCGGCCATGAGGCAGGAGGGTGCGCCTAGGGGGTAGGCGCGCCCCCACCCTCGTGGGCCCCTCGTAGCTCCACCGATGTACTTCTTCCGCCTATATATACTCTTATACCCTAGATCGATCGCAGAGAGCCACGAAACCACTTTTCCACCGTGGCAACCTTCTGTACCCATGAGATCCCATCTTGGGGCCTCTTCCGGCGATCTGCCGAAGGGGGAATCGATCATGGAGGGCTTCTACATCAACACCATAGCCTCTCCCATGAAGCGTTAGTAGTTTACCACAGACCTTCGGGTCCATAGTTATTAGCTAGATGGCTTCTTCTCTCTTTGATTCTCAATACAAAGTTTTCCTCGATGTTCTTGGAGATCTATTCGATGTAATACTCTTTTGCGGTATGTTTTCCGAGATCCGATGAATTGTGGATTTATGAACAAGATTATCTATGAATATTATTTGGTTCTTCTCTGAATTCTTATATGCATGATTTGATATATTTGTGAGTCTCTTCGAATTATCGGTTTAGTTTGGCCTACTAGATTGATCTTTCTTGCAGTGGGAGAAGTGCTTAGCTTTGGGTTCAATCTTGCGGTGTCCTTTCCCAGTGGCAGTAGGGGCAGCAAGGCACGTATTGTATTGTTGCCATCGAGGATGAAAATATGGGGTTTATATCATATCGTTTGAGTTTATCCCTCTACATCATGTCATCTTGCTTAAAGCATTACTCTGTTCTTATGAACTTAATACTCTAGATGCATGCTGGATAGCGGTCGATGTGTGGAGTAATAGTAGTAGATGCAGAATCGTTTTGATCTACTTGACATGGATGTGATGCCTATATTCATGATCATTGCCTTAGATTCTCATAACTATGCACTTTTCTATCAATTACTCGGCAGTAATTTGTTCACCCACCGTAATACATGCTCTCTTGAGAGAAGCCACTAGTGAAACCTATGACCCCCGTGGTCTATTTCTTATTATATTGCATCTCTTTTATTTACATCGCATCCCGTTTACTATTTTGCAATCTATACAACAAAAATACCAAAAATATTTACTTTACTATCTTTATCAGATCTCACTTTTGCGAGTGACCGTAAAGGGATTGACAACCCCTTTATCACGTTGGTTGCAAGGTTCTTGATTGTTTGTGCAGGTACTAGGTGACTTGTGCATTGTCACCTACTGGATTGATACCTTGGTTCTCAAAAACTGAGGGAAATACTTATGCTACTTTGCTGCATCACCCTTTCCTCTTCAAGGGAAAACCAACGCATGCTCAAGGGGTAGCATCTACTAATTTTGGACGTGATGCCTATATACATGATCATTGCCATGGATATCATCATGATTATTCGCTTTTCTATCAATTGCCCAACAGTAATTTGTTTACCCACTGTATGATATTTTCTTGAGAGAAGCCACTAGTGAAAACTACGGCCCCCGGGTCTATTTCCCACTACTAGGAAAAACGTTATACACAGAACTTTAGCGGTAGCGCTTGTTAAAAGAGCACGCTACTGCTAGACAGCAGTAGCGCGTGCAAAATAAGCACGCTGCAAATGGACATATATCAGTAGCGCGTCTCACCAAAAACTCGCTACTACTTAAATTCCAATCACTTAGCTGATGGGCTACACATAGTAGTAGCGATCTTCCAAAAACCGCGCTACCGCTAATAAACTTATAGCAGCGCGTTTATGCTTAAATCGCTACTGCTAACGAAAAGAAAATAAAATGAAAACGAATAGAGAAGTAAATGAAAATGAAAGAAATAGAAAAAGGAGAAAGGAAAAATATAAAATGTGAAAAATAAATGAAAAAGGGGAAATTGATGAAGACATAGCAGTAGCGCGCTTTCTGAAATGCGCTATAGCTAACTTAGCTATAGCGCGTTTTCTGTAACGTGCTATCGTTACTTTTGACTTAACCAAAAACGGTTTCCCCCGGCCACCACTTCTCCCCCAAATCGATCCCCCACCCCACTTCGCCGCCGTCTCCCCCACTTCAGCGTCTCCCCCACTTCGCCGCCATCTCTTGTCGGCGTCGACGCCACGCTCATCCTCACGGCCGCGGCCCGAGGCCGCCCAGCCTCACCGCCGCCGCCTCTCGGGCCGCCCTCGACCTCACCGTCGCCTCCCTCGACCTCACCGCCGCCGCCCTCGACCTCACCGCCCCCGAGCCCGCCAGGACCGCCGTGTCCAGATCCTGAGCCCGCCCTTGCCGCCCCTACCTCCGTCGCCGAGCACCTCCCCGCCACCGCATCTCCCCTCTTTGTGAGCCTCCCCCATCCTTTTTAGTTAATAGATGTTAATGTTAAGTAGTAGATAATGTTGATGTTTTTTAGTTAGGGTAATAATAGATGATGTTAAGTAGTAGAGAATGTAGATGTTAATTAGTTCAGTAGGGTTTAGTTTTTGAATTGAGTTTGTTTAACTAGATGTTAATTAGGGCAGTAGGGTTTAGTTTAGAGTCAAGTTTAGTTCAGTAGTTAACTAAATATAATCTATATTTGGTTTTTGAATTGAGTTTGAGAGAGCATGAGATTTGTGTAGATTTTCTTGAAGTGTCAAACGCTAGGACATGCAAATTTGAAGTGGTCAGGATATATGCAAATTCCTCAATTGTGTTTGCCCATGTTTCGATTGTGCCCAAGTGGCCTTTTGTTGTTTCCAGGGAATGAAGCTGAGTGGCCTATGTTTTGCCGGAATGTTGATTCATTTCCGTTTCGGCAAATTTCAGGTTCTCGATTTTTCCACTTTTTAGCAAAGGTCATGCCGAAATTTTCCGTGAATTTCGGCATGACTTGTGCTACAAACTAGGACATATTGAGTGCCCGGGATTTGCCGCACCAGGAAGGAGTCAATGTTCCTGCAAAACATAGGCCTTTGTATGTCATTATTCATTTTATTAGGTCTAGAATTAATTTACTAGATTTAATCGTAGGAAACATGGCTAGCAACGATGAAGGACATGGTTCTGGTGATTGCGACGACGTCTACTTGGCGGCAGACGAATTTTTGAGCCTTGCCGACGATCAACCAATGTTGTTGCCGGGCCCACCGGTCGCATCGGGGACTGAGACCGATATGCAGACCGACGCTGAGACTCAGACCGGCATCGAGACCGGCGCTGAGACTGAGACCGGCGCTGCCTCGGGAGCAGAGCTGGTATAGAACCGAAAGCAAAGAGGCGATGGCTTCCTAACAAGCTCAGGACTACTAGACTGGTGGTCACAGAGGTGGACGACGGCAATTTGGAGCCAAACGTGCCCGAGGAAGCGCGCGTGTGCTACGGCAATCAAATTGGCTGCATCATACGGACAACCGCCACCATCAACGACGAGAAACTAAACAAGTTATATAATATGAGGCCCTCCCTCCTAAAGAAGCTGCACCAGATATTCTTGTTCCCGGGCCGGAATGAAAAGGATTATGAAGATCCAGATAAGGACCCGGCAATGAAGAAGATAAACAAACACGCCATGAGCAAGTTTAGCGACGCGTTGGCCGCCTGGAAAGCAAGGGTGAAATATCAGATCTTCAACGAAAAGGAACCCTACTCCGAGATTGTAAAGGATAATCTGATAATCACGGCAGAGCACTTTGAAATATTCAAGGCGGCTTGCGAGGCCGAAGATGCCAAAAAATTCAGAGTACATGAAGGGGCTTCAACAGAAGAACATTGGGTGCCACCAACTCGAAAGCCGTGGTTATGGCGGGAAGAGGTCCATATGGGCCAAGGAGGACGCGGAAACCGCGAGTCTGGGCATCCCAGACCCCTTGGCGGAGTTCACCGTCCCACAGGAGCGTGACGTCCTCAGGGCCCGGCACCGTTGGGACCCAGAGAAGAAGGTTTTCGAGAAGAACATTGCTACCTCTTGAGCTTGCGTTGGATTTCCCCGAAGATGAAGGGATGATGCAGCAGAGTAGCGTCAGTATTTCTCAAAGTTTTTGAGAACCAAGGTATCAATCCAGTAGGAGGCCACGCTCAAGTCCCTCGTACCTGCACAAAATGATAGCTACTCGCAACCATCGGTTAGGGGTTATCAATCCCTTCACGGTCACTTATGAGAGTGAGATCTGATAGATTTAATATTTTTGGTATTTTTGGTATAGAGATGCAAAGTGAAAAGTAAAAGGCAAAATAAAAAGCAAAGCAAGATTAAAGTGATGGAGATTGATATGATGAGAATAGACCCGGGGGCCATAGGTTTCACTAGTGGCTTCTCTCAACAGCATAAGTATTCTACGGTGGGTGAACAAATTACTGTTGAGCAATTGACAGAATTGAGCATAGTTATGAGAATATCTAGGCATGATCATGTATATAGGCATCACGTCTGTGACAAGTAGACCGAGAAGATTCTGCATCTACTACTATTACTCCACTCATCGACCGCTATCCAGCATGCATCTAGAGTATTAAGTTAAAAACAGAGTAACGCCTTAAGCAAGATGACATGATGTAGAGAGATAAATTCATGCAATATGAAATAAACCTCATCTTGTTATCCTCGATGGCAACGATGCAATACGTGCCTTGCTGCCCCTTCTGTCACTGGGAAAGGACACCGCAAGATCGAACCCAAAGCTAAGCACTTCTCCCATGGCAAGAACTACCAATCTAGTTGGCCAAACCAAACGGATAATTCGAAGAGACTTGCAAAGATAACCAATCATACATAAAAGAATTCAGAGAAGATTCAAATATTATTCATAGATAGACTTGATCATAAACCCACAATTCATCGGTCTCAACAAACACACTGTAAAAAGAAGATTACATCGAATAGATCTCCACAAGAGAGGGGGAGAACTTTGTATTGAGATCCAAAAAGAGAGAAGAAGCCATCTAGCTACTAACTTTGGACCCGAAGGTCTGAGGTAAAATACTCACACTTCATTGGAGAGGCTATGATGATGTAGAAGCCCTCCGTGATGACGGCCCTCTCCGGCGGAGCTCCGGAACAGGCCCCAAGATGGGATCTCGTGGATACAGAAAGTTGTGGCAGTGGAATTAGGTTTTTGGCTCCTGTTCTGATCGTTTGGGGGTACGTAGGTATATATAGGAGGAAGGAGTACGTCGGTGGAGCTCCGAGGGGCCCATAAGGCAGGGGGGCACGCCCCCCACCCTCGTGACCACCTCTCTGATGCCTTGGCGTAGGGTCCAAGTCTCCTGGATCACGTTCGGTGAGAAAATCATGTTCCCGAAGGTTTCATTCTGTTTGGACTCCGTTTGATATTCCGTTTCTTCGAAACACTAAAATAGGCAAAAAAACAACAATTCTGGGCTGGGCCTCCAGTTAATAGGTTAGTCCCAAAAATAATATAAAAGTGGAAAATAAAGCCCAATATAGTCCAAAACAGTAGATAATATAGCATGGAGCAATCAAAAATTATAGATACATTGGAGACGTATCAGGCATCCCCAAGCTTAATTCCTGCTCGTCCTCGAGTAGGTAAATGATAAAAAGAGAATTTTTGATGCGGAGTGCTACTTGGCATGATTTCAATGCAAATCTTCTTAATTGTGATATGAATATTCAGATTTGAAATATTCAAGACAAAAGTTTATATTGACATAAAAATAATAATACTTCAAGCATACTAACAAAGCAATTATGTCTTCTCAAAATATCATGGCCAAAGAAAGTTATCCCTACAAAATCATATAGTCTGGCTATGCTCTATCTTCACCACACAAAGTATTTAAATCATGCACAACCCCGATGAAAAGCCAAGCAATTGTTTCATACTCTAACTTTTTCAAAACTTTTTCAATCTTCACGCAATACATGAGCGTGAGCCATGGATATAGCACTATAGGTGGAATAGAATGGTGGTTGTGGAGAAGACAAAAAGGAGAAGATAGTCTCACATCAACTAGGCGTATCAATAGGCTATGGAGATGCCCATCAATAGATATCAATGTGAGTGAGTAGGGATTGCCATGCAACGGATGCACTAGAGCTATAAGTATATGAAAGCTCAAAGAAACTAAGTGGGTGTGCATCCAACTTGCTTGCTCATGAAGACCTAGGGCAATTTGAGGAAGCCCGTCATTGGAATATACAAGCCAAGTTCTATAATGAAAGATTCCCACTGGTATATGAAAGTGATAACATAGAGACTCTCTACTATGAAGATCATGGTGCTACTTTGAAGAACAAGTGTGGTAAAAGGATAGTAACATTGTCCCTTCTCTCTTTTTCTCTCATTTTTTATTTTTTTTTATTTGGGCCTTTTCTCCTTTTTTATGGCCTCTTTTTATTTGGGCTTCTTTGGCCTCTTTTATTTATTTTTCGTCCGGAGTCTCATTCCGACTTATGGGGGAATCATAGTCTCCATCATTCTTTCCTCACTTGGGACAATGCTCTAATAATGATGATCATCACACTTTTATTTTTCTTACAACTCAACAATTACAACTCGATACTTAGACCAAAATATGACTCTATATGAATGCCTCCGGCGGTGTACCGGGATATGCAATATGACAATGATGAATGTGTCATGAACGGAACGGTGGAAAATTGCATGGCAATATATCTCGGAATGGGTATGGAAATGCCAGATAGGTAGGTATGGTGGCTGTTTTAGGAAGGTATATGGTAGGTGTATGATACCGGCGAAAAGTGCGCGGTATTAGAGAGGCTAGCAAAGGTGGAAGGGTGAGAGTGCGTATAATCCATGGACTCAACATTATTCATAAAGAACTCATATACTTATTGCAAAAATCTAGAAGTTATCAAAGCAAAGTATTACGTGCATGCTCCTAGGGGGATAGATTGGTAGGAAAAGACCATCGCTCGTCCCCGACCGCCACTCATAAGGAAGACAATCAATAAATAAATCATGCTCCGACTTCATCACATAACGGTTCACCATACGTGCATGCTACGGGAATCACAAACTTCAACACAAGTATTCTTTAAATTCACAACTACTCAACTAGCATGACTCTAATATTATCACCTCCATATCTCAAAACAATTATCATGCTTCAATCTTTCCTTAGTATTCAACACACTCAAAAGAAAGTTTCACAAATCTTGAATACCAAGCATATTATTATTAAGCAAATTACCATGCTATTAAGAGACTCTCAAAATAATTTAAGTGAAGCATGAGAGATCAATAGTTTCTTTAAAACAAATCCACCACCGTGCTCTAAAAGATCTAAGTGAAGCACATAGAGCAAAATTATAACGCTCAAAAGATATAAGTGAAGCACATAGAGAAAAACTACATAGCTCAAAAAGATATAAGTGAAGCACATAGAGCAAAACTACTTAGCTCAAAAAGATATAAGTGAAGCACATAGAGAAAAATTATAATGCTCAAAAGATATAAGTGAAGCGCATAGAGTATTCTATCAAATTTTAATTCATGTATGGCTCTCTCAAAAGGTGTGTAAAGCAAGGATGATTGTGGCATACTAAAACACAAAGACACAAATAATACAAGACGCTCCAAGCAAAACACATATCATGTTGGTGAATAAAAATATAGCTCCAAGTAAATTACCGATGGAAGTGGATGAAAGAGGGGATGCCTTCCGGGGCATCCCCAAGCTTTGAATTTTTGGTGTCCTTGGATTATATTGGGGGTGCCATGGTCATCCCCAAGCTTATGCTCTTTCCACTCCTTGTTCCATAATCCATCACAAGAATTCACCCAAAACTTGAAAACTTCACAACACAAAACTTAAAGTAGAAAACTCGTGAGCTCCGTTAGCGAAAGAAAACAAAAGACCGCTTCAAGGTACTGTAATGAACTCATTCTTTATTTATATTGCTGTTAAACCTACTGTATTCCAACTTCTCTATGGATTATAAACTATTTTACTAACCATAGATTCATCAAAATAAGCAAACAACACATGAAAAACAGAATCTGTCAAAAACAGAACAGTCTGTAGTAATCTGTAGCTAGCGCAAGATCTGGAACCCCAAAAATTCTAAAATAAATTTCTGGACGTGAGTAATTTATCTATTAATCATCTGCAAAAAGAATTAACTAAATATCACTCTTCAAATAAAAATGACAGCAGTTCTCGTGAGCGCTCAAATTTCTGTTTTTACAGCAAGTTCAACAAGACTTTCCCCAAGTCTTCCCAACGGTTCTACTTGGCACAAACACTAATTAAACACAAAAAACACAACCAAAAACAGAGGATAAATAATTTATTTATTACTAAACAGGAGCAAAAGGCAAGAAATAAAAATAAAATTGGGTTGCCTCCCAACAAGCGCTATCGTTTAACGCCCCTAGCTAGGCATAAAAGCGAGGATAGATCTAGGTATTGCCGTAGTAATAAGATAGATTGGTGAAACTCATTTCATATTCTCTACGTTCAGCAGCAAGTTTTCTTTGAGGCAGGCAAAAGTAATCAAAAGGGCTAAATTTAATAGGACATAAGTCCCCAAGATCAATTTTAGGAGGTATAGGTTCCTCTTTCGGCCCTTCGTATTGTACAACCAATTCATCATTATAAGCATTCTTTTGACAGAACCTTGTGAGCCTAAACTCAAGAGAGCATCCTAGCTCATTATTTCGAATAGCCAAATCATCATTAAGTTCAGAGGTTCTATCAACTAAAATATTGATTGGCACCTTTTTCTGAGGTTTTCATTAAAAGCAACATAGTCAAGAGATTGAAAGCGCATAATTTCTTCTTGATCGAAGAGGATAGATTCTATGGGAGGACGGCCAGCGTCCACCCTATAGTGCGCAAAGATTTCTTTGGCTTCTTTTATTATAAATCTGAATTCATGAGCCAAAAAGATAGTAGCGGCACGCTTAACAGAGGAATGCTCGATATTAGAAAATTCTAGGAAAACTCTTTGTATAGATGGGTGCATATGCATAAATTGCCTTTCAAGTTCAACGATAAGCATGGCAATAGCGTCCGCAAGACTACTAGTTCTATGGAGAATAGAACCGCCCATAGAGGGCAAAGCACCAGCACAAGTAAAGAAATCTTGAATAACTCCTTTTCCAATAATATTACCACTACCGATTCGAAATCTTTTTGTATGGTAGGTAGGGGGTTCTTCAGCAGGAGCATCAGAATTTTCCATGATATTGTTATTGTTGGGGAACGTAGTAATTTCAAAAATTTCCTACGCACACGCAAGATCATGGTGATGCATAGCAATGAGAGGGAAGAGTGTTGTCTACGTACCCTCGTAGACCGTTCACGGAAGCGTTATATCAACGCGGTTGATGTAGTCGTACGTCTTCACGATCCGACCGATCCAAGTACCGAAAGCACGGCACCTCCGAGTTCTGCACACGTTCGGCTCGTTGATGTCCTCGCCTTCTCGATCCAGCAAGAGGGGCAAAGTAGTAGATGAGTTCCGGCAGCACGACGGCATGGTGACGGTGTTGGTGAAGAACAATCTCCACAGGGCTTCGCCTAAGCACTACGAAAACTAGGACGGAGGATAAACTAGAGGGGACGGGGTTGCCGGCACACGGCTTGGTGTTTCTTGATGTGTCTTTGGTGCTAGCCCTGCCCCTCTATTTATATGTTGAGCCCTGGGGTCGAAACTTGGAGCAAAAGCCTCCTCAAAGTCGGTTTTGCCCGAAAGGCAAGAGTCCCACTCGGACTCCAGGACCAAACGCCACAATCCTTGGCGTCTGGCCCAGACGCCATGGGCCTCGGCGTCTGGCCCAGGGCCAGACGCCAGGGTCTCCGGTGTTTGGCCCCCTGGCCTCCGCAAAACTCCTTTTACACCGACTTATAGCCCCATGGGCCTGACCCCTTGGCCAAACCATATCATCCAATATATGAATCTTTACCTCCGGACCATTCCGGAGCTCCTCATCATGTCCGTGATCTCATCCGGGACTCCGAACAACATTCGGTCACCAACATACATAACTCATATAATACTATATCGTCAACGAACGTTAAGCGTGCGGACCCTACGGGTTCGAGAACTATGTAGACATGACCGAGACACCTCTCTGGTCAATAACCAATAGCGGGACCTGGATGCCCATATTGGCTCCTACATATTCTACGAAGATCTTTATCGGTCAGACCGCATAACAACATACGTTGTTCCCTTTGTCATATGTATGTTACTTGCCCGAGATTCGATCGTCGGTATCTCAATACCTAGTTCAATCTCGTTACCGACAAGTCTCTTTACTCGTTCCGTAATACATCATCTCGCAACTAACTCATTAGTTGCAATGCTTGCAAGGCTTAAGTGATGTGCATTACCGAGAGGGCCCAAAGATACCTCTCCGACAATCGGAGTGACAAATCCTAATCTCGAAATACGCCAACCCAACAAGTACCTTTGGAGACACCTGTAGAGCACCTTTATAATCACCTAGTTACGTTGTGACGTTTGGTAGCACACAAAGTGTTCCTCCGGTAAACGGGAGTTGCATAATCTCATAGTCATAGGAACATGTATAAGTCATGAAGAAAGCAATAGCAACAAACTAAACGATCAAGTGCTATGCTAACGGAATGGGTCAAGTCAATCACATCATTCTCCTAATGATGTGATCCCGTTAATCAAATGACAACTCATGTCTATGGTTAGGAAACATAACCATCTTTGATCAACGAGCTAGTCAAGTAGAGGCACACTAGTGACACTCTGTTTGTCTATGTATTCACACATGTATTACGTTTTCGGTTAATACAATTCTAGCATGAATAATAAACATTTATCATGATATAAGGAAATAAATAATAACTTTATTATTGCCTCTAGGGCATATTTCCTTCAGTTATAGCCCATATTGGCGATAACTTCCCCAATTTCAGACATAACGACAAGCAAGCAAACTAGCACACAAGCAAACAAGAGCAAACAAGAAAAAGAGAGGGAGGATAGAGGGAGGGGGGCGAATAAAACGGCAAGGGTGAAGTGGGGGAGAGGAAAACAAGAGGCAAATGGCAAATAATGTAATGCGAGAGATAGGGATTGTGATGGGTACTTGGTATGTGGACTTTTTGCATAGACTCCCCGGCAACGGCGCCAAAAATCCTTCTTGCTACCTCTTCAGCTTGCGTTGGATTTCCCCGAAGAGGAAGTGATGATGCAGCAGAGTAGCGTAAGTATTTCCCTCAGTTTTTGAGAACCAAGGTATCAATCCAGTAGGAGGCCACGCTCAAGTCCCTCGTACCTGCACAAAACGATAGCTACTCGCAACCAACGCGATTAGGGGTTGTCAATCCCTTCACGGTCACTTACGAGAGTGAGATCTGATAGATTTAATATTTTTGGTATTTTTGGTATAGAGATGCAAAGTGAAAAGTAAAAGGCAAAATAAAAAAGCAAAGCAAGATTAAAGTGATGGAGATTGATATGATGAGAATAGACCCGGGGGCCATAGGTTTCACTAGTGGCTTCTCTCAACAGCATAAGTATTCTACGGTGGGTGAACAAATTACTGTTGAGCAATTGACAGAATTGAGCATAGTTATGAGAATATCTAGGCATGATCATGTATATAGGCATCACGTCTGTGACAAGTAGACCAAAACGATTCTACATCTACTACTATTACTCCACTCATCGACCGCTATCCAGCATGCATCTAGAGTATTAAGTTAAAAACAGAGTAACGCCTTAAGCAAGATGACATGATGTAGAGAGATAAATTCATGCAATATGAAATAAACCCCATATTGTTATCCTCGATGGCAATGATGCAATACCTGCCTTGCTGCCCCTTTTGTCACTGGGAAAGGACACCGCAAGATCGAACCCAAAGCTAAGCACTTCTCCCATGGCAAGAACTACCAATCTAGTTGGCCAAACCAAACGGATAATTCGAAGAGACTTGCAAAGATAACCAATCATACATAAAAGAATTCAGAGAAGATTCAAATATTATTCATAGATAGACTTGATCATAAACCCACAATTCATCGGTCTCAACAAACACACTGTAAAAAGAAGATTACATCGAATAGATCTCCACAAGAGAGGGGGAGAACTTTGTATTGAGATCCAAAAAGAGAGAAGAAGCCATCTAGCTACTAACTTTGGACCCGAAGGTCTGAGGTAAAATACTCACACTTCATTGGAGAGGCTATGATGATGTAGAAGCCCTCCGTGATGACGGCCCTCTCCGGCGGAGCTCCGGAACAGGCCCCAAGATGGGATCTCGTGGATACAGAAAGTTGTGGTAGTGGAATTAGGTTTTTGGCTCCTGTTCTGATCGTTTGGGGGTACGTAGGTATATATAGGAGGAAGGAGTACGTCGGTGGAGCTCCGAGGGGCCCATAAGGCAGGGGGGCATGCCCCCCACCCTCGTGACCACCTCTCTGATGCCTTGGCGTAGGGTCCAAGTCTCCTGGATCACGTTCGGTGAGAAAATCATGTTCCCGAAGGTTTCATTCTGTTTGGACTCCGTTTGATATTCCGTTTCTTCGAAACACTGAAATAGGCAAAAAAACAACAATTCTTGGTTGGGCCTCCAGTTAATAGGTTAGTCCCAAAAATAATATAAAAGTGGAAAATAAAGCCCAATATAGTCCAAAACAGTAGATAATATAGCATGGAGCAATAAAAAATTATAGATACGTTGGAGACGTATCAGGCATCCCCAAGCTTAATTCCTGCTCATCCTCGAGTAGGTAAATGATAAAAAGAGAATTTTTGATGCGGAGTGCTACTTGGCATGATTTCAATTCAAATCTTCTTATATGTGATATTAATATTCAGATTCGAAAGATTCAAGACAAAAGTTTATATTGACATAAAAATAATAATACTTCAAGCATACTAACAAAGCAATTATGTCTTCTCAAAATATCATGGCCAAAGAAAGTTATCCCTACAAAATCATATAGTCTGGCTATGCTCTATCTTCACCACACAAAGTATTTAAATCATGCACAACCCCGATGACAAGCCAAGCAATTGTTTCATACTCTAACTTTTTCAAAACTTTTTCAATCTTCACGCAATACATGAGCGTGAGCCATGGATATAGCACTATAGGTGGAATAGAATGGTGGTTGTGGAGAAGACAAAAAGGAGAAGATAGTCTCACATCAACTAGGCGTATCAACGGGCTATGGAGATGCCCATCAATAGATATCAATGTGAGTGAGTAGGGATTGCCATGCAACAGATGCACTAGAGCTATAAGTATATGAAAGCTCAAAGAAACTAAGTGGGTGTGCATCCAACTTGCTTGCTCATGAAGACCTAGGGCAATTTGAGGAAGCCCGTCATTGGAATATACAAGCCAAGCTCTATAATGAAAGATTCCCACTGGTATATGAAAGTGATAACATAGAGACTCTCTACTATGAAGATCGTGGTGCTACTTTGAAGAACAAGTGTGGTAAAAGGATAGTAACATTGTCCCTTCTCTCTTTTTCTCTCATTTTTTATATTTTTTTTATTTGGGCCTTTTCTCCTTTTTTATGGCCTCTTTTTATTTGTAGGACAGTAGCAAATTTCCCTCAAGTGGATGACCTAAGGTTTATCAATCCGTGGGAGGCGTAGGATGAAGATGGTCTCTCTGAAGCAACCCTGCAACCAAATAACAAAGAGTCTCTTGTGTCCCCAACACACCCAACACAATGGTAAATTGTATAGGTGCACTAGTTCGGCGAAGAGATGGTGATACAAGTGCAATATGGATAATAGATAATAGTTTTTGTAATCTAAAAATATAAAAACAGCAAGGTAACAAATGATAAAAGTGAGTAAGGCCTAGGGTTCATACTTTCACTAGTGCAAGTCCTCTCAACAATACTAACATAATTGGATCACATAACTATCCCTCAACATGCAACAAAGAGTCACTCCAAAGTCACTAATAGCGGAGAACGAACGAAGAGATTATGATAGGGTACGAAACCACCTCAAAGTTATTCTTTCCAATCAATCCGTTGGGCTATTCCTATAAGTGTCACAAACAGCCCTATAGTTCATACTAGAATAACACCTTAAGACACAAATCAACCAAAACCCTAATGTCACCTAGATACTCCAATGTCACCTCAAGTATCCGTGGGTATGATTATACGATATGCATCACACAATCTCAAATTCATCTATTCAACCAACACATAGAACCTCAAAGAGTGCCCCAAAGTTCTACCGGAGAATCACGACGAAAACGTGTGCCAACCCCTATGCATAGGTTCATGGGCGGAACCCGCAAGTTGATCACCAAAACATACATCAAGTGAATCACGTGGTATCCCATTGTCACCACAGATACGCACGGCAAGACATACGTCAAGTGTTCTCAAATCTTTAAAGACTCAATCCGATAAGATTACTTCAAAGGGGAAACTCAATTCATTACAAGAGAGTAGAGGGGGGAGAAAACATCATAGGATCCAACTATAATAGCAAAGCTCGCGATACATCAAGATCGTATCACCTCAAGAACACGAGAGAGAGAGAGAGATCAAACACATAGCTACTGGTACATACCCTCAGCCCCGAGGGAGAACTAGTCCCTCCTCGTCATGGAGAGCACCGGGATGATGAAGATGGCCACCGGAGAAGGATTCCCCCTCCGGCAGGGTGCCGGAATGGGTCTAGATTGGTTTTTGGTGGCTACGGAGGCTTCTGGCGGCGGAACTCTCGATCTATTGTGCTCACGGATGTTTTTAGGGTATATGGAGATATATAGGCGGAAGAAGTATGTCAGGGGGGCCACGAGGGGCTCACGAGGGTGGAGGGCGCGCCCAGGGGGGTGGGCGCGCCCCCCTGCCTCGTGACCTCCTCGCAGATCACCCGACGTGCACTCCAAGTCTTCTGGGCTTCTTTTCTTCCAAAAATGAGTTCCATGAAGTTTCAGGTCAATTGGACTCCGTTTGGTTTTCCTTTTCTTCGAAACCCTAAAACAGGGTAAAAACAGAAACTGGCACTGGGCGCTGGGTTAATAGGTTAGTCCCAAAATGATATAAAAGTGTATAATAAAGTCCATAAACATTCAAAATAGTAAATAATATAGCATGGAGCAATCAAAAATTATAGATACGTTGGAGACGTATCAGTATCCCCAAGCTTAATTCCTGCTCGTCCTCGAGTAGGTAAATGATAAAAACAGAATTTTTGATGTGGAGTGCTACTTGGCATAATTTCAATGTGATTCTCCTTAATTGTGGTATGAATATTCAGATCCGAAGATTCAAGACAAAAGTTCATATTGACAGAAAAATGATAATACTTCAAGCATACTAACAAAGCAATTATGTCTTCTCAAAATAACATGGCCAAAGAAAGTTCATCCCTACAAAATCATATAGTTTAGTCATGTTTCATTTTCGTCACACAAGAATGCTCTCATCATGCACAACCCCGATGACAAGCCTGTTGGAAATATGCCCTAGAGGCAATAATAAATTGGTTATTATTATATTTCCTTGTTCATGATAATCGTTTATTATCCATGCTAGAATTGTATTGATAGGAAACTCAGATACATGTGTGGATACATAGACAACACCATGTCCCTAGTAAGCCTCTAGTTGACTAGCTCGTTGATCAATAGATGGTTACGGTTTCCTGACCATGGACATTGGATGTCTTTGATGAAGGGATCACATCATTAGGAGAATGATGTGATGGACAAGACCCAATCCTAAGCCTAGCACAAGATCATGTAGTTCGTATGCTAAAGCTTTTCTAATGTCAAGTATCATTTCCTTAGACCATGAGATTGTGCAACTCCCGGATACCGTAGGAGTGCTTTGGGTGTGCCAAACGTCACAACGTAACTGGGTGGCTATAAAGGTACACTACAGGTATCTCTGAAAGTGTCTGTTGGGTTGGCACGAATCGAGACTGGGATTTGTCACTCCGTGTAAACGGAGAGGTATCTCTGGGCCCACTCGGTAGGACATCATCATAATGTGCACAATGTGATCAAGGAGTTGATCACAGGATGATGTGTTACGGAACGAGTAAAGAGACTTGCCGGTAACGAGATTGAACAAGGTATCGGGATACCAACGATCGAATCTCGGGCAAGTATCGTACCGCTAGACAAAGGGAATTGTATACGGGATTGATTAAGTCCTTGACATCGTGGTTCATCCGTTGAGATCATCGTGGAGCATGTGGGAGCCAACATGGGTGTCCAGATCCTGATGTTGGTTATTGACCGGAGAGGTGTCTCGGTCATGTCTACATGTTTCCCGAACCCGTAGGGTCTACACACTTAAGGTTCGATGATGCTAGGGTTATAGGGAAAGTATGTACACGGTTACCGAATGTTGTTCGGAGTCCCGGATGAGATTCCGGACGTCACGAGGAGTTCCGGAATGGTCCGGAGGTAAATATTGATATATAGGAAGTATGGTTTTGGCCACCGGAAGTGTTCTGGGCATCACCGGTAGTGTACCGGGACCACCGGAGGGGTCCGGGGGTCCACCAGGTGGGGCCACCAGCCCCGGAGGCCTACATGGGCCAATAGAGGGAAGGGACCAGCCCCTAGGTGGGCTGGGGCACCTCCCACCAAGGCCCAAGGCGCCTCCAAGAGGGGAGGGGGGCAAACCCTAGGGCAGATGGGCCCTAAGGCCCACCCCAGGTGCGCCTCCCTCTCTCCCCCTTGTGGCGGCCACCCAGATGGGATCTGGGGGCTGCCGCCACCCCTAGGGAGGGAACCCTAGGTGGGGGCGCAGCCTCTCCCCTTCCCCTATATATACTTGAGGTATTGGAGGCTGCAAGACACACGAGATCCTCTCCCTCTTGGCGCAGCCCTACCTCTCTTCCTCCTCGTCTCTCGTAGTGCTTGGCGAAGCCCTGCTGGAGTCCCGCTCTCCTCCACCACCACCACGCCGTCGTGCTGCTGCTGGATGGAGTCTTCCCCAACCTCTCCTTCTCCCCTTGCTGGATCAAGGCGTAGGAGACATCACCGGGCTATACGTGTGTTGAACACGGAGGTGCCGTCCGTTCGGCACTAGGATCATCGGTGATTTGGATCACGACGAGTACGACTCCATCAACCCCGTTCACTTGAACGCTTCCGCTTAGCGATCTACAAGGGTATGTAGATGCACTCTCCTTCCCTCGTTGCTAGATTACTCCATAGATTGATCTTGGTGATGCGTAGAAAATTTTGAATTTCTGCTACGTTCCCCAACAGTGGCATCATGAGCCAGGTCTATGCGTAGTTTCTATGCACGAGTAGAACACAAAGTAGTTGTGGGTGTTGATTTTGTTCAATATGCTTACCGTTAGTAGTCCAATCTTGATTCGGCGGCATTGTGGGATGAAGCGGCCCGGACCGACCTTACACGTACTCTTACATGAGACTGGTTCCACCGACTGACATGCACTAGTTGCATAAGGTGGCTAGCGGGTGTCTGTCTCTCCCACTTTAGTCAGATCGGATTCGATGAAAAGGGTCCTTATGAAGGGTAAATAGCAATTGGCATATCACGTTGTGGTTTTTGCGTAGGTAAGAAACATTCTTGCTAGAAACCCATAGCAGCCACGTAAAACATGCAAACAACAATTAGAGGACGTCTAACTTGTTTTTGCAGGGTATGCTATGTGATGTGATATGGCCAAAGGATGTGATGAATGATATATGTGATGTATGAGATGATCATGTTCTTGTAATAGGAATCATGACTTGCATGTCGATGAGTATGACAGCCGGCAGGAGCCATAGGAGTTGTCTTAATTTATTGTATGACCTGCGTGTCATTGAACAACGCCATGTAATTACTTTACTTTATTGCTAACCGGTAGCCATAGTAGTAGAAGTAATAGTTGGCGAGAAACTTCATGGAGACACGATGATGGAGATCATGATGATGGAGATCATGGTGTCATGCCGGTGACAAGATGATCATGGAGCCCCAAGATGGAGATCAAAGGAGCTATATGATATTGGTCATATCATGTCACTATTATTTGATTACATGTGATGTTTATCATGTTTTTGCATCTTGTTTACTTAGAACGACGGTAGTAAATAAGATGATCCCTCATAATAATTTCAAGAAAGTGTTCCCCCTAACTGTGCACCGTTGCCACAGTTCGTTGTTTTGAAGCACCACGTGATGATCGGGTGTGATAGATTCCAACGTTCACATACAACAGGTGTAAGACAGATTTACACATGCAAACACTTAGGTTGACTTGACGATCCTAGCATGTGCAGACATGGCCTCGGAACACAGAAGACCGAAAGGTCGAACATGAGTCGTATAGAAGATACGATCAACATGAAGATGTTCACCGATGTTGACTAGTCCGTCTCACATGATGATCGGACACGGCCTAGTTGACTCGGATCATGTAATCACTTAGATGACTAGAGGGATGTCTATCTAAGTGGGAGTTCATAAGATGAACTTAATTATCCTGAACATAGTCAAAAGGTCTTCGCAAATTATGTCATGGCTCGCGCTTCAGTTCTACTGTTTAGATATGTTCCTAGAGAAAATTTAGTTGAAAGTTGATAGTAGCAATTATGCGGACTAGGTCCGTAAACTGAGGATTGTCCTCATTGCTTCATAGAAGGCTTATGTCCTTAATGCACCGCTCAGTGTGCTGAACCTCGAACATCGTCTGTGGATGTTGCGAACATCTGACATACACATTTTGATAACTACGTGATAGTTCAGTTAAACGGTTTAGAATTGAGGCACCGAAGACGTTTTGAAACGTCGCGAAACATATGAGATGTTTCGAGGGCTGAAATTGGGATTTCAGGCTCGTGCCCACGTCAAGAGGTATAAGACCTCCGACGATTTTCTTAGCCCACAAACTAAGGGAGAAAAGCTCAATTGTTGAGCTTGTGCTCAGATTGTCTGAGTACAACAATCGCTTGAATCGAGTGGGAGTTGATCTTCCAGATGAAATAGTGATGGTTCTCCAAAGTCACTGCCACCAAGCTACTAGAGCTTCATGATGAACTATAACATATCAGGGATAGATATGATCCTTGAGCTATTCGCGACACCGCGAAAAGTAGAAATCAAAAGGGAGCATCAATCGTTGATGGTTAGTAAAACCACTAGTTTCAAGAAGGGCAAGGGCAAGAAAGGGATACTTCATGGAACAACAAATCAGTTGCTGTTCTAGTGAAGAAACCCAAAGTTGAACCCAAGCCCGAGACTAAGTGCTTCTGTAATAAGGGGAACAGTCACTGAAGCAGAACTGCCCTAGATACTTGGTAGATGAGAAGGCTGGCAAGGTCGACAGAAGTATATTGGATATGCATTATAATGTGTACTTTACTAGTACTCCTAGTAGCACCAGGGTATTAGATACCGGTTCGGTTGCTAAGTGTTAGTAACTCAAAACAAAAGGCTACGGAATAAACGGAGACTAGCTAAAAGGTGAGATGACGATATGTGTTGGAAGTATTTCCATGGTTGATCAAATATCGTACGCTCCCTCTACCATCGAGATTGGTATTAAAACCTAAATAATTGTTATTTGGTGTTTGCATTGAGCATAGACATGATTGGATTATGTCTATCGCGATACGGTTATTCATTTAAGGAGAATAATGGTTACTCTGTTTATTTGAATAATATCATCCTGATCGTAGTGATACACATTTTCATGCCAAAGGTATAAGATAGTAATGATAGTACCACACAAATGTGGCACTGCAATTTGAGTCATATTGGTATAAAACGCATGAAGAAGCTCCATGTTGATGGATCTTTGGACTCACTCATTTTTGAAAGGATTGAGACATGCGAACCATGTTTGTTGGTAGATATGCATGAAGAAACTCTATACAGATGGATCGTTTGGACTCACTTGATTTTGAATCACTTGAGACATGCAAATCATACCACATGGGCAAGATGACTGAAAAGCCTCGTTTTCAGTAAGATGGAACAAGAAAGCAACTCGTTGGAAGTAATACATTTTGATGTGTGCAGTCCAATGAGTGCTAAGGCATATAGTGGATATCGTTATGTTCTTACTTCACAGATGATTTGAGTAGATGCTAAGTATATTTACTTGATGGATCATGAGTCTGAAATTATTGAAAGGTTCAAGTAATTTTAGAGTGAAGTTGAAGATCGTCGTGACAAGAGGATAAAATGTCTATGATATGATCATAGAGATTCATATCTGAATTACGAGTTTGGCACAGAATTAAGACATTGTGGAAATTGTTTCACAACTAATACCGCCTGGAACACCATAGTGTGATGATGTGTCCGAACATCATAGTTGCACCCTATTGGATATGGTGCGTACCATGATGTGTCTTATCGAATTACCACTATCGTTCATGGGTTAGGCATTAGAGACAACCACATTCACTTTAAATAGGGCACCACATAATTCCGATGAGATGACACCGTATGAACTATGGTTTAGAGAAACCTAAGCTGTAATTTCTTAAAAGTTTGGGGCTGCGACGCTTATGTGAAAAAGTTTCAGGCTGATAAGCTTGAACCCAAAGCGGATAAATGCATCTTCATAGGACACCCAAAACAGTTGGGTATACCTCCTGTCTCAGATCCGAAAGCAATAAGGGATTTTTTCTAGAATCGGGTCCTTTCTCGAGGAAAAGTTTCTCTCGAAAGAATTGAGTGGGAGGATGGTGGAGACTTGATGAGGTTATTGAACCGTCTCTTCAACTAGTGTGTGGCAGGGCACAGGAAGTTGTTCCTGTGGCACCTACACCAATTGAAGTGGAAGCTTATGATAGTGATCATGAAACTTCAGATCAAGTCACTACCAAACCTCGTGGGATGACAAGGATGCGTACTACTTCAGAATGGTACGTAATCCTGTCTTGGAAGTCATGTTGCTAGACAACAATGAACCTACGAGCTATGGAGGTGCGATGGTGGGCCTGGATTCCAAAATGGCTCGAGGCCATATAATCCGAGAGAGGATCCATATATGAAAACAAAGTGTAGACTTTGGAAGAACTACTTGATGGTTGTAAGGCTGTTAGGTACATATGTATTTTAAAAGGAAGACGTACAATGATGGCAAGTATCAGCATTAAGAAAGCTCGACTTGTCGTTAAGATGTTTTCCGACAAGTTCAAGGAGTTGACTACAATGAGACTTTCTCACTCGTAGCGATGCTAAGAGTCTGTTGGAATTATATTAGCGATTACTGCATTATTTATGAAATCTTGCAGATAGGATGTCAAAAACATTGTTTCCTCGACGATTTTCTTGAGGAAAGGTTGTATGTGATACAACCGGAAGGTTTTGTCAATCCTGAAAGATGCTAACAAGTATGCAAAGCTCCAGCAATCCTTCTAAGGACTGGAGTAAGCATCTCGGAGTTGGAATGTATGCTTTGATGAGATGATCAAAGATTTTGGGTGTATACAAAGTTTATGAGAAACTTGTATTTCCAAAGAAGTGAGTGGGAGCACTATAGAATTTCTGATGAGTATATGTTGTTGACATATTGTTGATCAGAAATGACGTAGAATTTCTGGAAAGCATATAGGGTTATTTGGAAAGTGTTTTTCAATGGAAAGCCTGGATTAAGCTACTTGAACATTGAGCATCAAGATCTATAAGGATAGATCAAAACGCTTAATGGTACTTTCAAATGAGCACATACCTTGACATGATCTTGAAGGTGTTCAAGATGGATCAGTCAAAGAAGGAGTTCTTGCCTGAGTTGTAAGGTATGAAGTTAAGACTTAAAGCTCGACCACGGCAGAAGAAAGAGGAAGGACGAAGGTCGTCCCCTATGCTTTTGTCATAGGCTCCATACGGTATGCCATGCTGAGTACCACACCTGATGTGTGCCTTGCCACATATTTGGCAAGAGGGTACAAAGGTGATCTAGGAGTAGATCACCAGATAGCGGTCTAAATTATCCTTAGAGGAATAAGGATATGTTTCTCGGTTATGGAGGTGATAAAGAGTTCGACGTAAAGAGTTACGTCGATGCAAGCTTAACACCTATCCGGATAGCTCTGAGTAGAGATACCGGATACGTATAATGGAGCAACAATTTAGAATAGCTCCAAGTAGAAAAGTTATTCGAAATGGCTCCAAATGTAGCGTAGTAGTTGCATCTACAAGATGACATAGAAATTTGTGAAGTACATACGGATCTGAATGTTGCAGACCCATTGACTGAAACCTCTCTCACAAGCATAACATGATCAAACCCAGAACTCTTTGGGTGTTAGTCACATGGGGATGTGACCTTGGGTGTTAATCACATATCGATGTGAACTGGATTATTGACTCTAGTGCAAGTGGGAGACTGTTGGAAATATTCCCTAGAGGTAATAATAAATTGGTTATTATTATATTTCCTTGTTCATGATAATCGTTTATTATCCATGCTAGAATTTTATTGATAGGAAACTCAGATACATGTGTGGATACATAGACAACACCATGTCCCTAGTAAGCCTCTAGTTGACTAGCTCGTTGATCAATAGATGGTTACGGTTTCCTGACCATGGACATTGGATGTCGTTGATAACGGGATCACATCATTAGGAGAATGATGTGATGGACAAGACCCAATCCTAAGCCTAGCACAAGATCATGTAGTTCGTATGCTAAAGCTTTTCTAATGTCAAGTATCATTTCCTTAGACCATGAGATTGTGCAACTCCCGGATACTGTAGGAGTGCTTTGGGTGTGCCAAACGTCACAACGTAACTGGGTGGCTATAAAGGTACACTACAGGTATCTCCGAAAGTGTCTGTTGGGTTGGCACGAATCGAGACTGGGATTTGTCACTCCGTGAAAACGGAGAGGTATCTCTGGGCCCACTCGGTAGGACATCATCATAATGTGCACAATGTGATCAAGGAGTTGATCACGGGATGATGTGTTACGGAACGAGTAAAGAGACTTGCCGGTAACAAGATTGAACAAGGTATCGGGATACCGACGATCGAATCTCGGGCAAGTATCATACCGCTAGACAAAGGGAATTGTATACGGGATTGATTAAGTCCTTGACATCGTGGTTCATCCGATGAGATCATCGTGGAGCATGTGGGAGCCAACATGGGTATCCAGATCCCGCTATTGGTCATTGACCGGAGAGGTGTCTCGGTCATGTCTACATGTTTCCCGAACCCGTAGGGTCTACACACTTAAGGTTCGATGACACTAGGGTTATAGGGAAAGTATGTACGCGGTTACCGAATGTTATTTGGAGTTCCAGATGAGATCCCGGACGTCAAGAGGAGTTCCGGAATGGTCCGGAGGTAAAGATTGATATATAGGAAGTATGGTTTTGGCCACCGGAAGTGTTCCAGGCATCACCGGTAGTGTACCGGGACCACCGGAGGGGTCCGGGGGTCCACCAGGTGGGGCCACCAGCCCCGGAGGCCTACATGGGCCAATAGTGGGAAGGGACCAGCCCCTAGGTGGGCTGGGGGCCTCCCACCAAGGCCCAAGGCGCCTCCAAGAGGGGAGGGGGCAAACCCTAGGGCAGATGGGCCCTAAGGCCCACCCCAGGTGCGCCTCCCCCTCTCCCCCTTGTGGCCGCCACCCAGATGGGATCTGGGGGCTGCCGCCACCCCTAGGGAGGGAACCCTAGGTGGGGGCGCAGCCCCTCTCCTTCCCCTATATATACTTGAGGTATTGGAGGCTGCAAGACACACGAGATCCTCTCCCTCTTGGCGCAGCCCTACCTCTCTTCCTCCTCGTCTCTCGTAGTGCTTGGCGAAGCCCTGCTGGAGTCCCGCTCTCCTCCACCACCACCACGCCGTCGTGCTGCTGCTGGATGGAGTCTTCACCAACCTCTCCTTCTCCCCTTGCTGGATCAAGGCATAGGAGACATCACCGTTCGGCACTAGGATCATCGGTGATTTGGATCACGACGAGTACGACTCCATCAACCCCATTCACTTGAACGCTTCCGCTTAGTGATCTACAAGGGTATGTAGATGCACTCTCCTTCCCTCGTTGCTAGATTACTCCATAGATTGATCTTGGTGATGCGTAGAAAATTTTGAATTTCTGCTACGTTCCCCAACAAAGCCAAGCAATTGTTTCATACTTTAGTAATCTCAAACCTATAAACTTTCATGCAATACATGAGCGCGATCCATGGATATAGCATTATGGGTGTAATAGAATATAATGAGGGGGTTATGTGGAGAAGACAAAAAGGAGAAAGTCTCACATCAACGAGGCTAACCAATGGGCTATGGAGATGCCCACCGATTGATGTTAATGCAAGGAGTAGGGATTGCCATGCAACGGATGCACTAGAGCTATAAATGTATGAAAGCTCAACAAAAGAAACTAGTGGGTGTGCATCCAACTTGCTTGATCACGAAGACCTAGGGCACTTGAGGAGGCCCATTGTTGGAATATACAAGCCAAGTTCTATAATGAAAAATTCCCACTAGTATATGAAAGTGATAACATGAGATACTCTCTACTATGAAGATCATGGTGCTACTTTGAAGCATAAGTGTGGTAAAAGGATAGTAACATTGTCCCTTCTCTCTTTTTCTCTCATTTTTTTGGGCCTTCTCTTTTTTATGGCCTTTCCCTTCTTTTTTTATTCCTCACTTGGGACAATTCTCTAATAATGATGATCATCACACTTATATTTATTTACAACTCAATGATTACAACTCGATACTAGAACAAAGATGACTCTATATGAATGCCTCCGGCGGTGTACCGGGATATGCAATGAACCAAGAGTGACATGTATGAAAGAATTATGAATGGTGGCTTTGCCACAAATACTATGTCAACTACATGATCATGCTAAGCAATATGACAATGATGAATGTGTCATGATAAACGGAACGGTGGAAAGTTGCATGGCAATATATCTCGGAATGGCTATGGAAATGCCATAATAGGTAGGTATGGTGGCTGTTTTTAGGAAGATATAAGGAGGTTTATGTGTGAAATAGCGTATCATATCACGGGGTTTGGATGCACCGGCGAAGTTTGCGCCAACTCTCAATGTGAGAAAGGGCAATGCACGGTACCAAAGGGGCTAGCAAGGATGGAAGGGTGAGAGTGTGTATAATCCATGGACTCAACATTAGTCATAAAGAACTCACATACTTATTGCAAAAATCTACAAGTCATCAAAAACCTCGGCACTACGCGCATGCTCCTAGGGGGATAGATTGGTAGGAAAAGACCATCGCTCGTCCCCGACCACCACTCATAAGGAGGACAATCAAATAACACCTCATGTTTCAAATTTGTTACACAACGTTTACCATACATGCATGCTACGGGACTTGCAAACTTCAACACAAGTATTCCTCAAATTCACAACTACTCAACTAGCACGACTTTGATATTATTACCTCCATATCTCAAAACAATCATCAAGCATCAAACTTCTCTTAGTATTCAATACTCTCTATGAAAGTTTTTACTAATCTTGAATACCTAGCATATTAGGATTTAAGCAAATTACCATGCTATTTAAGACTCTCAAGATGACCTAAGTGAAGCATGAGAGTCCATCTATTTCTTATAAAATAAAACCACCACCGTGCTCTAAAAATATATAAGTGAAGCACTAGAGCAAATAACAAACTACTCCGAAAGATGTAAGTGAAGATCAATGAGTAGTTGAATAATTATGCAACTATGTGAAGACTCTCTAACATTAAATAATTTCAGATCTTGGTATTTTATTCAAACAACAAGAAAATCAAAATAAAATGACATTCTAAGAATAGCAAACATCATGTGAAGAAGCAAAAACTTAGGATCAACCGAAACTAACCGATAGTTGTTGAAGAAGAAAGGTGGGATGCCAACCGGGGCATCCCCAAGCTTAGATGCTTGAGACTTCTTGAAATATTATATTGGGGTGCCTTGGGCATCCCCAAGCTTGAGCTTTCGTGTCTCCTTAATTCCTCTCATATCACGGTCTCCCTAAATCTCAAAAGCTTCATCCACAGAAAACTCAACAAGGACTCGTGAGATAAGTTAGTATAAACCATTGCCAAAACCTTATCATACTCTACTATAGAAAATCACTAAAATTATTATTCAACATTTCATACTAAATGCCTCTTCATATTTAATAGTCCTATCCTCAAATAGAATCATTAAAGAAGCAAACATATGCAAACAATGCAAACATAACAGCAATCTGCCTAAACAGGACAGTCTGTAAAGAATGCAGCAACATCCATACTTCCCTAGCTCCAAAAATTATGAAAGAAAATTACCACTGTAGTAAATTTATCAGAGCTTAATATGCAAAAGGTTTCAACATTTTATCACATTCTGACTTTTCTAGGGAATTATTGCAACAGCGGTAAACTTTCTGTTTTCAAACAGCAACATGTGGACTTCTAAAATAGGCATAGTAAAGGCTATCAATGCCACTTTTATTGAAATAAAAGATGCAAAACACTGTTCTAAATGACAGAAAGAAAATTCTAACAAAATAAATTGACGTTCCAAGCAAAACACATATCATGTGGTGAATAAAAATATAGCTCCAAGTAAAGTTACCGATGAACGAAGACGAAAGAGGGGATGCCTTCCGGGGCATCCCCAAGCTTAGGCTCTTGGTTGTCCTTGAATTTTTCCTTGGGGTGCCATGGGCATCCCCAAGCTTAGGCTCTTGCCACTCCTTATTCCATAGTCCATCGAATCCTTACCCAAAACTTGAAAACTTCACAACACAAAACTTAACAGAAAACTCGTAAGCTCCGTTAGTACAAGAAAATAAATCACCACTTCAAGGTACTGTAATGAAATCATTATTTATTTATATTGTTGTTAAACCTAATGTATTCCAACTTCTCTATGGTTTATAAACTCTTTTACTAGCCATAGATTCATCAAAATAAGTAAACAACACATGAAAAACAGAATCTGTCAAAAACAGAACAGTCTGTAGTAATCTGGATCAAACGTATACTTCTGGAACTCATAAAATTCTAAAATAAATTGCTGGACCTGAGAAATTTGTCTATTAATCATCTGCAAAAATAATTAAGTAAATAGCACTTTCCAAATAAAAATGGAAGCAATTCTCGTGAGCGCTAAAGTTTCTGTTTTTTACAGCATGATCAACAAGACTTTCCCCAAGTCTTCCCAAAGGTTCTACTTGGCACAAACACTAATTAAAGACATAAAACCACATCTAAACAGAGGATAGATGAATTATTTATTAATAAACAGGAACAAAAATAAAATTGGGTTGCCTCCCAACAAGCGCTATCGTTTAACGCCCCTAGCTAGGCATGATGATTTCAACGATGCTCACATAAAAGATAAGAATTGAAACATAAAGAGAGCATCATGAAGAATATGACTAGCACATTTAAGTCTAACCCACTTCCTATGCATAGGGATTTTGTGAGCAAAAAACTTGTGGGAACAATAATCAACTAGCATAGGAGGGTAAAACAAACATAACTTTAAAACTTTAAGCACATAGAGAGGAAACTTGATATTATTGCAATTCCTACAAGCATATATTCCTCCCTCATAATAATTTTCAGTAGCATCATGAATGAATTCAACAATAAAAACAGCACCTAAAGCATTCTTTTCATGATCTACAAGCATAGAAATTTTATTGCTCTCCACATAAGCAAAATTCTTCTTATTCGGAATAGTTGGAGTATCATAAGAGACTCGAATACTATAAATTGTTTCCACATTAAAAGAGTAATGTTCAGAGAAGGGGTAATCATAATCATGACAAGTTTTATAAATATAATCACTACTTTTTATAGCATAAGTATCATCACAATAATCATCATAAGTAGGAGGCATGCTATCATCATTATAAATTTGCATATCAAAACTTGGGAGACTAAAATTACCATCTTCATTAATCATAGCTTCCCCAAGCTTGGGACAACATTAATTGCAGCAAATATATTCTCATAAACATCATCTTCACCAGACATAGCATCCCCAAGCTTGGGCCTTTTCATATCATAAGCATAATCACTCTCATAATTAATAGTATGGATAGCACCAATAGTATAGCAATTATCATATTCTTCCAAGCAAGTGCCAAAAAGATTTTCAAGATCATAAGAAGTATCATTATCTTCCACAATTATATTTTCATGAGGCACAATAGTAATAGGAGCAGCATTATTTGGGAGAGATATCTTCTTACCTCTCTTCCTTTTTCTTTTCTTCTTCTTCACCACATGATGTGTGGGTTCAATCCTCTTTTTGGAGCTCCTTATTAATGAGATTGGTTGAATAGGAGGCTCCTCCTCGTTACCTGATTCATCATAAGAAATAATAGGAGGATATTGGGAAGCCTCTTCCCTTTCATTAGTATTCTCTTCATCTTCTATTTGTTTTCTTTTCTTTATGTAGTTGGCAATGTAAGGATTTTCAATGCAATTCACCGCACAATACATATAAATTTTCTCTAGATCAAAATGAAGAACTTTATCAAGGGCAAATTTTGGAATATCCTTAGTTATACGTTTCATTTTTTCGTAGCCCATAAGAAAACTAAGTTCATTATAATGTGCAAGGGAAATCAAGTCATCACAATTTTTGGACACGATTAGATCATGAAACAATTTGCATCGGATAATTAAATGACCACGTTCATTACAAAGCTCACAAGTATGGCCAAGAAAATTTAATTTTTCAGCACAATCATCTAGCTCTTCTTGCAACAATTTAGTTTCTAAGTACTTATGCTTCTTGCAATATCTATCTTCTCTATTTGGTGTGTACTTACAAACCCAATGCACTCCACAAAAATTGACATGTTTATAGGAGACATTTTCATCATAACTAGTGCAATCATCATTAGTGTCATGGATATTCAAAGAATTCGTACTAACAACATTGCAATCATGCTCATCTTTCAAATATTTAGTTCCAAACATTCTAATGCATTCTTCTTCTAGTACTTGAGCACAATTTTCCTTTCCATCATACTCACGAAAGATATTAAAAAGATGAAGCATATGAGGCAAACTTAATTCCATTTTTTTGTAATTTTCTTTTATAAACTAAACTAGTGATAAAACAAGAAACTAAAAGACTCGATTGCAAGATCTAAAGATATACCTTCAAGCGCTAACCTCCCCGGCAACAGCGCTAGAAAAGAGCTTGATGTCTACTACACAACCTTCTTCTTGTAGACTTTGTTGGGCCTCCAAGTGCAGAGGTTTGTAGGACAGTAGCAAATTTCCCTCAAGTGGATGACCTAAGGTTTATCAATCCGTGGGAGGCGTAGGATGAAGATGGTCTCTCTCAAGCAACCCTGCAACCAAATAACAAAGAGTCTCTTGTGTCCCCAACACACCCAATACAATGGTAAATTGTATAGGTGCACTAGTTCGGCGAAGAGATGGTGATACAAGTGCAATATGGATAATAGATAATAGTTTTTGTAATCTGAAAATATAAAAACAGCAAGGTAACAAATGATAAAAGTGAGTAAGGCCTAGGGTTCATACTTTCACTAGTGCAAGTCCTCTCAACAGTACTAACATAATTGGATCACATAACTATCCCTCAACATGCAACAAAGAGTCACTCCAAAGTCACTAATAGCGGAGAACGAACGAAGAGATTATGATAGGGTACGAAACCACCTCAAAGTTATTCTTTCCAATCAATCCGTTGGGCTATTCCTATAAGTGTCACAAATAGCCCTAGAATTCGTACTAGAATAACACCTTAAGACACAAATCAACCAAAACCCTAATGTCACCTAGATACTCCAATGTCACCTCAAGTATCCGTGGGTATGATTATACGATATGCATCACACAATCTCAGATTCATCTATTCAACCAACACATAGAACCTCAAAGAGTGCCCCAAAGTTCTACCGGAGAATCACGATGAAAACGTGTGCCAACCCCTATGCATAGGTTCATGGGCGGAACCCGCAAGTTGATCACCAAAACATACATCAAGTGAATCACGTGGTATCCCATTGTCACCACAGATACGCACGGCAAGACATACATCAAGTGTTCTCAAATCTTTAAAGACTCAATCTGATAAGTTACTTCAAAGGGGAAACTCAATTCATTACAAGAGAGTAGAGGGGGGATAAAACATCATAGGATCCAACTATAATAGCAAAGCTCGCGATACATCAATATCGTATTACCTCAAGAACATGAGAGAGAGAGAGAGATCAAACACATAGCTACTGGTACATACCCTCAGCCCCGAGGGAGAACTACTCCCTCCTCGTCATGGAGAGCACCGGGATGATGAAGATGGCCACCGGAGAAGGATTCCCCCCTCCGGCAGGGTGCCGGAACGGGTCTAGATTGGTTTTCGGTGGCTACGGAGGCTTCTGGCGGCGGAACTCCTGATCTATTGTGCTCATGGATGTTTTTAGGGTATATGGAGATATATAGGTGGAAGAAGTACGTCAGGGGGGCCACGAGGGGCTCATGAGGGTGGAGGGCGCGCCCCCCTGCCTCGTGACCTCCTCGCAGATCCCCCGATGTGCACTCCAAGTCTTCTGGGCTTCTTTCCTTCCAAAAATGAGTTCCGTGAAGTTTTAGGTCAATTGGACTCCATTTGGTTTTCCTTTTCTTCGAAACCCTAAAACAGGGTAAAAACAGAAACTGGCACTGGGCCCTGGGTTAATAGGTTAGTCCCAAAAATGATATAAAAGTTTATAATAAAGCCCATAAACATTCAAAACAGTAAATAATATAGCATGGAGCAATCAAAAATTATAGATAGGTTGGAGACGTATCACAAACCAAACTGATAATTCGAAGAGACTTGCAAAGATAACCAATCATACATAAAAAAATTCAGAGAAGATTCAAATATTGTTCATAGATAAACTTGATCATAAACCCACAATTCATCGGTCTCAACAAACACACCGCAAAAGAAGATTACATCGAATAGATATTCACAAGAGAGGGGGAGAACTTTGTATTGAGATCCAAAAGGAGAGAAGAAGCCATCTAGCTAGTAACTATGGACCCGAAGGTCTGAGGTAAACTACTCACACTTCATCGAAGGGGCTATGGTTTTGATGTAGAAGCCCTCCGTGATCGATGCCCCCTCCGGCGGAGCTCCCGAAAAGGCCCCAAGATGGGATCTCGTGGATACAGAAAGTTACGGCGGTGGAATTAGGGTTTTGGCTCCGTATCTAGTAGTATGGGGGTACGTAGGTATATATAGGAGGAAGGAGTACGTTAGTGGAGCAACAGGGGGGCCACGAGGGTGGAGGGCGCGCCCAGGGGGGTAGGCGTGCCCCCCTACCTCGTGGCCTCCTGGTTGATATCTTGACGTAGGGTCCAAGTCCTCTGGATCACGTTCGTTCCGAAAATCACGTTCCCAAAGGTTTCATTCCGTTTGATATTCTTTTTCCGCGAAACTTTGAAATAGGCAAAAAACAGCAATTCTGGGCTGGGCCTCCGGTTAATAGGTTAGTCCCAAAAATAATATAAAAGTGTATAATTGTGACGCCCCGAGACCGATGTGCCAGGTGTCTTCCAGTTATTCGCTGTCGTTGCCATGTCATTTGCTTGCGTGTTGCATCTTATCATGTCATCATGTGCATTGCATCATCATGTTTTCAAAACTTGCATCCGTCCCGGCCTCCTCGTTCTCTCTGTTGTCCGTTCTGAGCCCAGACACACTTGCACGCGCCCGCGGCATGTCCGAAATAGCATTTTATAAGTGGCCGGAAAAATGTTCTTGGAATGGGTTGAAAGTTGGCGTGCGGTCTTATTATAGTGTAGATAGACCGCCTGTCAAGTTTCATCGTATTCAGAGTTCGTTTGATAGCCCAGCCGTTAAACTATAGCGACAATATAGTCGGTCTAACGTCGGACGTTTTCGGTCTCCGAAAACTGTTGCCGGGTTTTCCCTCTCTTTCCTCTCTAGCCCATCTACACAGCCCACCTAGGCCCAGACTACTCCTCCTCGTGCCTGGAGCCGTCCAGTCGTGATCCGAGGGTCCGAAAACGGATGAAAACCCCTAACCCTAGCCATCCCTGCCTATATATGGACAAGCCACCTTCCAAATTTGGGCAGCCTAGCCCTTCCCCTACCTCCCTGCCGCCTCCCTCCTCAAATTCCGTGCCACCAGCCGACTTTCCCCTCCAAATCCGGCGCCAGCCACCTCACCAGCGCCACTTGGCGAGCCCCCATTGGCCTGCGCCGCTGCAACCACCGCATCTGGCCATCCAGGGCGTGCCACGTGGCCCCCCTGCCCCGCTCCTATCGCCCCGCGCCGCCAGGCGCGCTCCAGGCCCGCCCGGGCCCCGATCTGGGCTCTAAGGCCCGCACCGGCGCCGCCCCTGCTCCCCGAGCTCCAGATCGGGAGAGGGAGATCCTGATCCGAGCTCCTCCGCCGCTCTGCCCCGTCACCCCGCGGACCTCGCCGGACTTGCTCCTGCCGACGAGTACCAGGCCGGACCCCGCCGCCCCGCTCTTACTTCCCTGTCTATCTCCTTCTCCTCCCTCCTCTCATGTCTCCCTCTCTCCCGTTCTACAGGAGCCACCGCCGCCATGGATGAACGCGAGCCGAGCTCGCCGTCACCGGATCTTCACCACCGCGGCCGGAAACGGATGGATCCCGTCCGGATCCGCACCTCAGGGGCCTCCTCTGCTCCTCCCCGACGTCAAGCCTTGTGCCGCCTTGCCCAACGTCGCCGGCGGTCGGGTATAGCTGCGCCTCGTCCCTAGCTTCGGGCTGGGAGGCGCTCGATGGTGCCCGTTGACCCAGCCGGCCCACGTCCGTCCAGCGCCAAGGCCGGCCCAGCACCAAGACGCCAAGGCCCGGTTCCCTAAAGCCCAACGTGAGGAAGCCCACCTCCTGTTTGCTCCTGTGCAGCCTAGTTCGGGCCAGATTCGGCCCAGTTCCTGGTTTTTTTTCAGATCTGCGTTTTAGCCATTTATCCTGAGACTGCAGTTTTACAGAAAAGACCCTCATGTTCATGCATATAATAACTCACAATTCGTGCATCGGACTAAAATGTTTTATATATGAAACTTGCTCAGAATTTTGTCTAGTTCAATAATATGTCACTTTCATCCATGTTTAAAATGTCTAAATGATGTTTGTTTAAATTTGCTCCTGTGCCATGCTAAAATGGTTTAATTCATAACTATATAACCGTAGCTCCGTTTTTAACAAACTTTATATGTGAATGGGGTAGAATTTTGCCTAGTTTAACATGGTGGCATCATCTTGCATGTTTAATAACTATAAAATATGGTTTAGGGCAGAACAGGACCAAACCTAATATATGCTCATGAGGAGTTTTCGAAAATGTTGTTTGTTGCTTCCGACCTCTTTTAAACTTGCCTAGATAGGTAGTTTTGTTGTGCTTCACCCCTTGCCATGTTAATTAGCATTTAATATTGTTGGGGTACATAAACGAGAGAGAACTAAATAATTGATGTGGTGTTCCGTCAATATGCAACCTGTTGCATATTGAGCTCCACTTAACTTGTAGTGTTGGTTGTTGCACTTTTCCATGCCATGCCCTCTTTAAACCGGACATGCATCATACTTGTTTGCGCATCATGCCATGTCTTTGTGTTGGTTGTTTACTATGTTGTGTGCTTCTTTCCGGTGTTGCTTCTTCGGGTTGGTTCCAATAACGTCGCGTTTGTGAGGATCCGTTCGTCTACATCCGTTTTTCTTCTTCATGGACTCGTTCTTCTTCCTTGCGGGATTTCAGGCAAGATGACCATACCCTCGAAATCACTTCTATCTTTGCTTGCCTAGTTGCTTGCTCTTTTGCTATGCCTATGCTGCGATACCTACCACTTGCTTATCATGCCTCCTATATTGTTGAACCAAGCCTCTAACCCACCTTGTCCTAGCAAACCGTTGATTGGCTATGTTACCGCTTCGCTCAGCCCCTCTTATAGCATTGTTAGTTGCAGGTGAAGATTGAAGTTTGTTCCTTGTTGGAACATGGAGATGTTGTTCCTTGTTGGAACATGTTTACTTGTTTGGGATATCACAATATATCTTATTTAATTGATGCATCTATATACTTGGTAAAGGGTGGAAGGCTCGGCCTTATGCCTGGTGTTTTATTCCACTCTTGCCGCCCTAGTTTCCGTCATATCGGTGTTATGTTCCCGGATTTTGCGTTCCTTACGCGGTTGGGTAATAATGGGAACCCCTTGACAGTTCGCCTTGAGTAAAACTCTTCCAGCAATGCCCAACATTGGTTTTACCATTCGCCACCCAGCCTTTTTATTTTCCCTTGGGGGTCGCGCGCCCAAGGGTCATCATTATTTTAAACCCCCGGGCCAGTGCTCCTCTGAGTGTTGGTCCAACTTGTCAGCCGCCGGTGGCCACCAGGGGCAACTCTGGGCTGGCCTACCGGAAGTTTAGACAATCCGGCGTGCCCTGAGAAAGAGATATGTGCAGCTCCTATCGGGATTTGTCGGCACATTCGGGCGGTGTTGCTGGATTTGTTTTAACTTGTCGAAGTGTCTTGAAGAACCGAGATACCGAGTCTGATCGGAATGTCTCGGGAGGAGGTCTATTCCTTCGTTGACCGTGAGAGCTTGTCATGGGCTAAGTTGGGACACCCCTGCAGGGTTTTGAACTTTCTAAAGCCGTGCCCGCGGTTATGGGCAGATGGGAATTTGTTAATGTCCGGTTGTAGAAAACCTGAACTTGACCTTAATTAAAATGAATCAACAACGTGTGTTACCGTGATGGTCTCTTTCCGGCGGAGTCCGGGAAGTGAACACGGTGTTGGAGTTATGCTTGACGTAGGTTGTTTAGGATCACTTCTTGATCATACTTTCTCGAACGTGCTTTTCCTTCTCTTCTTGCTCTCATTTGCGTATGCTAGCCACCATATACGCTAGTCGCTTGCTGCAGCTCCACCTCATACCTTTACCTTACCCATAAGCTTAAATAGTCTTGATCGCGAGGGTGTGAGATTGCTGAGTCCCCGTGGCTCACAGATACTTCCAAAACCAGCTTGCAGGTGCCGATGAGACCGTGCAGATGACGCAACCAAGCTCAGGAGGATCTCGATGAAGATCTTGTCCTTTGTGTTGCTTCGTTCTAGTTGATCAGTAGTGGAGGCCAGTTGGGGTCGATCGGGGACCGTGTCGCATCTGGGGTTCTTTTATTTTGGTTCCATAGTCAGACCTTGATTGTATTTGGATGTTGTAATGCTTTATTCATTTAATTGTGTGAAGTGGCGATTGTAAGCCAACTATGTATCTCTGCCCCTTATGTATTACATGGGTTGTGTGAATATTACCTCACTTGCGACATTGCTTTCAATGCGGTTATGCCTCTAAGTCGTGCTTCGACACGTGGGAGATATAGCCGCATCGAGGGCGTTACAATAATAAAGCCCAATAATGTCCAAAACATAATATAATATAGCATGGAACAATCAAAAATTATAGATACGTTGGAGACGTATCAAGCATCCCCAAGCTTAATTTCTGCTCGTCCTTGAGTAGGTAAATGATAAAAACAGAATTTTTGATGTGGAATGCTACTTGGCATAATTTCAATGTAATTCTTCTTAATTGTGGTATGAATATTCAGATCCGAAAGATTCAAGATAAAAGTTCAATATTGACATAAAAATAATAATACTTCAAGCATACTAACTAAGCAATTATGTCCTCTCAAAATAACATGGCCAAAGAAAGTTCACCCCTACAAAATCATATAGTTTAGTCATGCTCCATTTTCATCACACAAGAATGCTCTCATCATGCACAACCCCGATGACAAGCCAAGAAATTGTTTCATACTTTAGAAATCTCAAACTTTTTCAACCTTCACGCAATACATGAGCGTGAGCCATGGATATAGCACTATGGGTGTAATAGAATATAATGATGGGGGTTATGTGGAGAAGACAAAAAAGGGAGAAAGTCTCACATCAACGAGGCTAATCAATGAGCTATGGAGATTCCCATCAATTGATGGTAATGCAAGGAGTAGGGATTGCCATGCAACGGATGCACTAGAGCTATAAATATATGAAAGCTCAACAAAAGAAACTAAGTGGGTGTGCATCCAACTTGCTTGCTCACGAAGACCTAGGGCATTTGAGGAAGCCCATTGTTGGAATATACAAGGCAAGTTCTATAATGAAACGTTCCTAGTAGTATATGAAAGTGACAAAACAAAAGACTCTCTATCATGAAGATTATGGTGCTACTTTGAAGCACAAGTATGGTAAAAAGGATAGTAACATTGTCCCTTCTCTCTTTTTCTCTCATTTTTGGGGCCTTCTCTTTTTTTATGGCCTTTCTCCTCTTTTTTTCCTCACTTGGGACAATGCTCTAGAAAATGATGATCATCACACTTCTATTTATTTACAACTCAGTGATTACAACTCGATACTAGAACAAAGTATGACTATATATGAATGCCTCCAGCGGTGTACCGGGATATGCAATGAACCAAGAGTGACATGTATGAAAGGATTATGAATGGTGGCTTTTCCACAAATACTATGTCAACTACATGATCATGCAAAGCAATATGACAATGATGAACGTGTCATGATAAACGAAACGGTGGAAAGTTGCATGGCAACATATCTCGGAATGGCTATGGGAATGCCATAATAGGTAGGTATGGTGGCTGTTTTGAGGAAGATATAAGGAGGTTTATGTGTGAAATAGTGTATCATATCACGGGGTTTGGATGCACCGGCGAAGTTTGCGCCAACTCTCAATGTGAGAAAGGGCAATGCACGGTACCGAAGAGGCTAGAAATGATGGAAAGGTGAGAGTGCGTATAATCCATGGACTCAACATTAGTCATAAAGAACTCACATACTTAATGCATAAATCTACAAGTCATCAACAACCAAGCACTACGCGCATGCTCCTAGGGGGGTAGATTGGTAGGAAAAGACCATCGCTCGTCCTCGACCGCCACTCATAAGGAGGACAATCAAAGAACACCTCATGTTTCAAATTTGTTACATAACATTTACCATACGTGCATGCTACGGGACTTGCAAACTTCAACACGAGTATTTTTCAAATTCACAACTACTCAACTAGTACAACTTTGAATCACTACCTCCATGTCTCAAAACAATCATCAAGCATCAAACTTCTCTTAGTATTCAACACACTCATAAGAAAGTTTTTACTAGTCTTGAATACCTAGCATATTAGGATTATTTAAGTAAATTACCATGCTATTTAAGACTCTCAAAATAATCTAAGTGAAGCACGAAAGAATAATAGCTTCTATAAAACAAAACCACCACCGTGCTCTAAAATATATAAGTGAAGTACTAGAGCAAAAACTATATATCTCAAAAGATATAAGTGAAGCACATAGAGTATTCTAATAATTTCCGAATCATGTGTGTCTCTCTCAAAAGGTGTGTACAGAAAGGATGATTGTGGTAAACTAAAAAGCAAAGAATCAAATCATACAAGACGCTCCAAGCAAAACACAGATCATGTGGTGAATAAAAATATAGCTCCAAGTAAAGTTACCGATGGAAGTAGACGAAAGAGGGGATGCCTTCCGGGGCATCCCCAAGCTTTGGATTTTAGGTGTCCTTAGATTATCTTGGTGTGCCATGGGCATCCCCAAGCTTAGGCTCTTGCCACTCCTTGTTCCATAATCCATCAAATCTTTCACCCAAAACTTGAAAACTTCACAACACAAAACTTAAAGTAGAAAATCTCGTGAGCTCCGTTAGCGAAAGAAAACAAAACACCACTTCAAGGTACTGTAATTAACTCATTATTTATTTATATTGGTGTTAAACCTACTGTATTCCAACTTCTCGATGGTTTATAAACTATTTTACTAGCCATAGATTCATTAAAATAAGCAAACAACACACGAAAAACAGAATCTGTCAAAAACAGAATAGTCTGTAGTAATCTGTAGATAACACAAGATCTGGAACCCCAAAAATTCTAAAATAAATTGCTGGACGTGAGGAATTTATCTATTAATCATCTTCAAAAAGAATTAACTAAATATCACTTTCCAAATAAAAATGGCAGCAATTCTCGTGAGTGCTAAAGTTTCTATTTTTTACAGCAAGATTAAAAAGACTTTCCCCAAGTCTTCCCAACGGTTTTACTTGGCACAAACACTAATTAAACACAAAAAACACAACCAAAACAGAGGCTAGATAAATTATTTATTACTAAACAGGAGCAAAAAGCAAGGAATAAAAATAAAATTGGGTTGCCTCCCAACAAGCACTATCGTTTAACGCCCCTAGCTAGGCATAAAAAGCAAGGATAGATCTAGGTATTGCCATAATAATAGGATAGATCATTAAAACTCATTTCGTATTCTCTACGTTCAGCAGCAAGTTTTCTTTGAGGCAAGCACAGGTAATCAAAAGTGCTAAATTTAATGGGACAAAAGTCCCCAAGATCAACTTTAGGAGGTATAGGTTCCTCCTTCGGCCCTTCGTATTGCACAACCAATTCATCATTATAAGCATTCTTTTGACAGAACTTTGTGAGCCTATACTCAAGAGAATATCCTAGCTCATTATTTCGAATAGCAAAATCATTATTAAGTTCAGAAAGTCTATCAACTAGAACATTGGTGGGAACCTTTTTTTCTAAGGTTTTCATTAGAAGCAACATAATCTAGAGATTGAAAACACATTATTTCCTCTTGATCAAATAGGATAGTTTCTATGGGAGGACGACCAGTGTCCACCCTATAATGCGCAAAGATTTCTTTGGCCTCTTTTATTATAAATCTGAATTCATGAGCCAAAAAGATAGTAGCGGCACGCTTAATAGAAGAATGCTCAATATTAGAAAATTCTAGGAAAATCCTTTGTATGCAAGGGTGCATGTGCATAAATTGCCTTTCAAGTTCAACTACAAGCATGGCAATAGCGTCCGCAAGATTACTAGTTTTATGAAGAATAGAACTACCCATAGAAGGCAAAGCACCGGCACAAGTAAAGAAATCTTGAATAACCCCTTTTCCAATAATATTACCACTACCAATTCAAAAAAAAATTATATGTAAGGTAGGGGGTTCTTCAGCAGGAGCATCAGAATTTTCCATGTTATTACTATTGTCCATATCGACAATAGTTTCCCCAATTTCAGACATAACGGCAGAAAGTGCGAGGAGTAAGAAGAAATAGGGAGACGAATAAAGCGGCAAGGGTGAAGTGGGGGAGAGGAAAATGAGAGGCAAATGGCAAATAATGTAATGCGGGAGATAAGGGTTTGTGATGGGTACTTGGTGTGTTGACTTTTGCGTAACCTCCCCGGCAACGGCGCCAGAAATCCTTCTTGCTACCTCTTGAGCACTGCGTTGGTCTTCCCTTGAAGAGGAAAGGGTGATGCAGCAAAGTAGCGTAAGTATTTCCCTCGGTTTTTGAGAACCAAGGTATCAATCCAGTAGGAGGCCACGCACGAGTCCCTCGCACATACACAAACAAATAAATCCTCGCAACCAACGCGATAAGGGGTTGTCAATCCCTACACGATCACTTACGAGAGTGAGATCTGATAGATATGATAAGATAATATTTTTGGTATTTTTTATGATAAATATGCAAAGTAAAATAAAAGGCAATAAAAATAACTAAGTGTTGGAAGATTAATATGATGGAAAATAGACCCGGGGGCCATAGGTTTCACTAGTGGCTTCTCTCAAGAGCATAAGTATTCACCGTGGGTAAACAAATTACTGTTGAGCAATTGACAGAATTGAGCATAGTTATGAGAATATCTAGGTATGATCATGTATATAGGCATCACGTCTGAGACAAGTAGACCGACTCCTGCCTGCATCTACTACTATTACTCCAGACATCGACCGCTATCCAGCATGCATCTAGAGTATTAAGTTCATAAGAACAGAGTAATGCTTTAAGCAAGATGACATGATGTAGAGGGATAAACTCATGCAATATGATATAAACCCCATCTTGTTATCCTCGATGGCAACAATACAATATGTGCCTTGCTGCCCCTACTGTCACTGGGAAAGGACACCGCAAGATTGAACCCAAAGCTAAGCACTTCTCCCATTGCAAGAAAGATCAATCTAGTAGGCCAGACCAAACTGATAATTTGAAGAGACTTGCAAAGATAACCAATCATACATAAAAGAATTCAGAGAAGATTCAAATATTGTTCATAGATAAACTTGATCATGAACCCACAATTCATCGGTCTCAACAAACACACCGCAAAAGAAGATTACATCGAATAGATCTCCACAAGAGAGGGGAGAACTTTGTATTGAGATCCAAAAAGAGAGAAGAAGCCATCTAGCTAGTAAATATGGACCCGAAGGTTTGAGGTAAACTACTCACACTTCATCGGAGGGGCTATGGTGTTGACGTAGAAGCCCTCCGCGCTCGATGCCCCCTCCGGCGGAGCTCCAAAAAAGGCCCCAAGATGGGATCTCGTGGATACAGAAAGTTACGGCGGTGGAATTAGGGTTTTGGCTCCGTATCTGGTAGTTTGGGGGCACGTAGGTATATATAGGAGGAAGGAGTACGTCGGTGGAGCAACATGGGCCCCACGAGGGTGGAGGGCGCGCCCAGGGGGGTAGGCGCGCCCCCCTACCTCGTGGCCTCCTGGTTGATGTCTTGACGTAAGGTCCAAGTCCTCTGGATCATGTTCGTTCCGAAAATCATGTTCCCGAAGGTTTCATTCCGTTTGGACTCCGTTTGATATTCTTTTTCTGCGAAACTCTGAAATAGGCAAAAAAACAGCAATTCTGGGTTGGGCCTCCAGTTAATATGTTAGTCCCAAAAATAATATAAAAGTGTATAATAAAGCCCAATAATGTCCAAAACAGAATATAATATAGCATGGAACAATCAAAAATTATAGATACGTTGGAGACGTATCACTGCACCTGCTCCCGCACCGGCTTCCGCACCTGCTCCGGCACTGGCCCCGGCACCGGACGTGCTCGGCGGTGCTTCGTCTTTGGCTGAGCTCGATGCCCTCACGGTATCTGTCACACCGGCCCCCTTCAATAAATGTATAATCTCCCGTTTTCATTGCCTTTCGGATGTCTCATGTCGCAGACTTTTCTTTGCAGGCCGATGAAACCCCGTGCACCATATTGTACACCATCGGCGACCAGAAGGTGTACGTGGGGAAGGCGACGGTAATGGAGCCGAAGGAATCATTGTTCCACAACCGTCTGATCCCCTCAGAAGTCTTCAAGGTTTCCGTGGCCAGTGTCAAACCGGGCCACGAGAATTTGGCTCCTCCGGTACTAGTGGGGGATGACGATGAGACCCCGCGACGGCTTGGTGATTGTTGCAATGGGTGGGTCCTGTTGTGGCCAAAGAGTCTGCTTCGTCTGGAGGCGGCCGAGAGCACACCCACGAGCACGCAGTTAGGTATGAACATCAACACCTCGCCTACTCCATTAGTCGCTGGTGACGTCGCCATAGATGAGGATGAGGATGACACTCAACAGTATGTCAATACTGGCGCCTACTTAGGGTTTGAGTGTCATGAGTCGGTGCCTGAATTGCCGCCTCCGGAGTCTGAACGTATTATGGACAACCTTCCGGTAGTAAAGAAGTCTAGGAAGAGACCGAGGAAAGGCAAAAAAGCTGCTCCTATGATCCAGCCGCCTCAGCAGCCTCGGGTTCAAGACCGTATAGATATCCCCGGTGCGGCAAAATGGCATATCCCCGGTCAACCAATCCTACCTGAAGCAGCGCTGCGGGCCAGATTCAGCGATTTAAGGAGACTTCATGACGATGTGCTGCGGATAGAGAAAGGCCTCATCGCCTCAAAAAATCTAGGATACCCACTCTACGTGGTTAACGTGCCGCGGGGATTGTCGTACGTCAACACATTCCCCGCAGAGAAGTTCTTCCTTATATTTGATTACATCTTCGACATGTTTCACTTGAAGAAGCTGGATTTTGCGTTTGTCCACCTTTATGCTTTGCACATGAACTACCTCATCGGGGTTGAGCAGATACCTTATATCTGTGTCGCTGACCTGTACTTCATGCATGAGGCCTTCTTGGGAGTCTGCGCAAAGCACTGTGAATACGCGAGGAAATACATCGTCAATTTCATGCTCGCCAATAAGGACAAGGAGGCGATTCTCGTGCCTTATCATCCCATGTAAGTCATCTGCGCGGATATCCTTCCTTTGATTTCAATCATTCATTTGCACGGTGGAGGCTAATTAATTTGAGGTGTACTTATTTTGCGCAGCGGCGGGCGCACCGTCCTCATCATCCTCTCCCCCCGATACTCCCACGCTCTTTACTTGGACTCGTCGAAGAACATTAACAAAAAGGATTACACCCACATCAAGTCTGTTCTCGACGGTGCTATGTTTTACTACGGCGCACGGGGTGGAGAGGTCAAGGACAAGAAGAAAAAGGACGGCAGGCCCGCCTTCGGCCATAAGACCGACTTCTCCTGCATCCAGCAACCGAGTAATTCTCTTAATGATGGATTCTATGTCTGATGTCTACTACATAACCTTCTTCTTGTAGATGTTGGTGGGCCTCCAAGTGCAGAGGTTTGTAGGACAGTAGCAAATTTCCCTCAAGTGGATGACCTAAGGTTTATCAATCCGTAGGATGCGTAGGATGAAGATGGTCTCTCTCAAGCAACCCTGCAACCAAATAACAAAGAGTCTCTTGTGTCCCCAACACACCCAATACAATGGTAAATTGTATAGGTGCACTAGTTCGGCGAAGAGATGGTGATACAAGTGGTATATGGATGGTAGATAAAGGTTTTTGTAATCTGAAATTATAAAAACAGCAAGGTAACTAATGATAAAAGTGAGCGTAAACGATATTGCAATGCGTTGAAACAAGGCCTAGGGTTCATACTTTTGCTAGTGCAAGTTCCCTCAACAATAATAACATAATTGGATCATATAACTATCCCTCAACATGCAACAAAGGGTCACTCCAAAGTCACTAATAGCGGAGAATGAATGAAGAGATTATGGTAGGGTACGAAACCACCTCAAAGTTATTCTTTCCAATCAATCCGTTGGGCTATTCCTATAAGTGTCACAAACAGCCCTAGAGTTCGTACTAGAATAACACCTTAAGACACAAATCAACCAAAGCCCTAATGTCACCTAGATACTCCAATGTCACCTCAAGTATCCGTGGGTATGATTATACGATATGCATCACACCTCAAAGAGTGCCCCAAAGTTTCTACCGGAGAATCATGACGAAAACGTGTGCCAACCCCTATGCATAGGTTCATGGGAGGAACCCGCAAGTTGATCACCAAAACATACATCAAGTGAATCACGTGGTATCCATTGTCACCACAGATACGCACGGCAAGACATACATCAAGTGTTCTCAAATATTTAAAGACTCAATCTCATAAGATAACTTCAAAGGGGAAACTCAATCCATTACAAGAGAGTAGAGGGGGAGGAGAAACATAAGATCCAACTATAATAGCAAAGCTCGCGATACATCAAGATCGTATCACCTCAAGAACACGAGAGAGAGAGAGAGAGAGAGAGAAAGAGAGAGAGAGAGAGAGAGAGAGAGAGAGAGAGAGAGATCAAACACATAGCTACTGGTACATACCCTCAGCCCCGAGGGAGAACTACTCCCTCCTCATCATGGAGAGCACCGGGATGATGAAGATGGCCACCGGACAGGGATTGCCCCCTCCGGTAGGGTGCCAGAACGGGTCTAGATTGGTTTTTGGTGGCTACAGAGGCTTCTGGCGGCGGAACTCCCGATCTATTGTGCTACCCAATTGTTTTAGGGTATATGGAGATATATAGGAGGAAGAAGTGCGTTAGGGGGGCCACGAGGGGCCCACGAGGGTGGAGGGCGCGCCCAGGGGGTGGGCGCGCCCCCCTGCCTCGTGGCTTCCTCGTTGATCCCCTGACATGCACTCCAAGTTTTCCGGGCTTCTTCTGATCCAAAAATAAGTTCCGTGAAGTTTCAGGTCAATTGGACTCCGTTTGATTTTCCTTTTTTGTGATATTCTAAAACAAGGAAAAAACAGAAACTGGCACTTGGCTCTGGGTTAATAGGTTAGTCCCAAAAATAATATAAAAGTGCATAATAAATGCATATAAAACATCCAAGGTTGATAATATAATAGCATGGAACAATCAAAAATTATAGATACGTTGGAGATGTATCAGCATCCCCAAGCTTAATTCCTGCTCGTCCTCGAGTAGGTAAATGATAAAAATAGAATTTTTGATGTGGAATGCTACCTAACATATTTATCCATGTAGTTCTCTTTATTGTAGCAAGAATATTCAGATCCATAAGATTCAAGACAAAAGTTTAATATTAACATAAAAATAATAATACTTCAAGCATACTAACTAAGCAATTATGTCTCTTCAAAATAACATGGCCAAAGAAAGTTATCCCTACAAAATCATATAGTCTAGCTATGCTCCATCTTCACCACACAAAATATTTAAATCATGCACAACCCCCATGACAAGCCAAGCAATTGTTTCATACTTTTGATGTTCTCAAACTTTTTCAATCTTCACGCAATACATGAGCGTGAGCCATGGACATAGCACTTTAGGTGGAATAAAATGGTGGTTGTGGAGAAGACAAAAAGGAGAAGATAGTCTCACATCAACTAGGTGTATCAACAGGCTATGGAGATGCCCATCAATAGATATCAATGTGAGTGAGTAGGGATTGCCATGCAACGGATGCACTAGAGCAATAAATGTATGAAAGCTCAACAAAAGAAACTAGTGGGTGCGCATCCAACTCGCTTGCTCACGAAGACCTAGGGCATTTTGAGGAAGCCCATCACTGGAATGTACAAGCCAAGTTCTATAATGAAATATTCCCACTAGTATATGAAAGTGACAACATAGGAGACTCTCCATCATGAAGATCATGGTGCTACTTTGAAGCACAAGTGTGGTAAAAGGATAGTAGCATTGCCCCTTCTCTCCTTTTCTCTCATTTATTTTTTATTTTATTTTTGTTTGGGCCTTCTCTTTTTTATGGCCTCTTTTCTCTTTCCCTTTTTTTATTTGGGCTTCTTTGGCCTCTTTTATTTATTTATTTTCGTCCGGAGTCTCATCCTGACTTGTGGGGGAATCATAGTCTCCATCATCCTTTCCTCACTGGGACAATGCTCTAATAATGATCATCACGCTTTTGTTTACTTACAACTCAACAATTACAAATCGATACTTAGAACAAAATATGACTCTATATGAATGCCTCCGGCGGTGTACCGGGATGTGCAATGACTCATGAGTGACATGTATGAAAGAATTATGAATGGTGGCTTTGCCACAAATACGATGTCAACTACATGATCATGCAAAGAAATATGACAATGATGAAGCGTGTCATAATAACAGAACGATGGAAAGTTGCATGGCAATATATCTCAGAATGGATATGGAAATGCCATAATAGGTAGGTATGGTGGCTGTTTTGAGGAAGGTATATGGTGGGTTTATGGTACCGGCGAAAGTTGCACGGTACTAGAGAGGCTAGCAATGGTGGAAGGGTGAGAGTGCGTATAATCCATGGACACAACATTAGTCATAAAGAACTCACATACTTATTGCAAAAATCTATTAGTTATCGAAACAAAGTACTACGCGCATGCTCCTAGGGGGATAGATTGGTAGGAAAAGACCATCGCTCGTCCCCGACCGCCACTCATAAGGAAGACAATCAATAAATAAATCATGCTCCGACTTCATCACATAACGGTTCACCATACGTGCATGCTACGGGAATCACAAACTTTAACACAAGTATTTCTCAAATTCACAACTAATCAACTAGCATGACTCTAATATTACCATCTCCATATCTCAAAACAATCATCAAGTATCAAACTTCTCTTAGTATTCAATGCACTTTATATGAAAGTTTTTATTATATCCCTCTTGGATGCCCATCATATTAGGACTAGTTTCATAACCAAAGCAAACTACCATGCTGTTCTAAAGACTCTCAAAATGATATAAGTGAAGCATGAGAGTTCATCTATTTCTACAAAATAAATCCACCACCGTGCTCTAAAAAGATATAAGTGAAGCACTACAGCAAATGACAAACTACTCCAAAAGATATAAGTGAAGATCAATGAGTAGTTGAATAATTATGCAACTATGTGAAGACTCTCTAACATTTAAGAATTTAAGATCTTGGTACTTTATTCAAACAGCAAGCAAAACAAAATAAAATAAATTGACGCTCCAAGCAAAACACATATCATGTGGCGAATAAAACTATAGCTCCAAGTAAAGTTACCGATGAACGAAGACGAAAGAGGGGATGCCTTCCGGGGCATCCCCAAGCTTAGGCTCTTGCCACTCCTTATTCCATAGTCCATCAAATCCTTACCCAAAACTTGAAAACTTCACAACACAAAACTTAAAAGAAAACTCGTAAGCTCCGTTAACGAAAGAAAACAAAACACCACTTCAAGGTACTGTAATGAAGTCATTCTTTATATATATTGGTGTTACACCTACTGTATTCCAACTTATCTATGGTTTATAAACTATTTTACTAGCCATAGATTCATCAAAATAAGCAAACAACACACGAAAAACAGAATCTGTCAAAAACAGAACAGTCTGTAGTAATCTGGATCAAACGTATACTTCTGGAACCCCAAAATTCTAAAATAAATTGCTGGACCTGAGGAATTTATCTATTAATCATCTGCAAAAATAATTAACTAAATAGCACTCTCCAAATAAAAATGGCAACAATTCTTGTGAGCGCTAAAGTTTCTGTTTTTTACAGCATGATCATAAAGACTTCACCCAAGTCTTCCCAAAGGTTCTACTTGGCACAAACACTAATTAAAACACAAACAACTCAATCGTAACAGAGGCTAGATAAATTATTTATTGCTAAACAGGAACAAAAAGCGAGGAACAAAAATAAAATTGGGTTGCCTCCCAACAAGCGCTATCGTTTAACGCCCCTAGCTAGGCATGATGATTTCAATGATGCTCACATAAAAGATAAGAATTGAAACATAAAGAGAGCATCATAAAGAATATGACTAGCAAATTTAAGTCTAACATACTTCCTATGCATAGGGATTTTGTGAGCAAACAACTTATGGGAACAATAATCAACTAGCATAGGAAGGCAAAACAAGCATAACTTCAAAACTTTAAGCACATAGAGAGGAAACTTGATATTATTGCAATTCCTACAAGCATATGTTCCTACATCATAATAATTTTCAGTAGCATCATGAGTGAATTCAATAATATAACCAGCACCTAAAGCATTCTTTTCATGATCTACAAGCATATAAATTTTATTACTCTCTACATAAGCAAATTTCTTCTCATCAATAGTAGTGGGAGCAAACTCAACAAAATAATTATCATGTGAGGCATAATCCAATTGAAAACTAAAATCATGATGACAAGTTTCATGGATATCATTATTCTTTATAGGATACAAGTCATCACAATAATCATCATAGATAGCAACTTTGTTCTCATAATCAATTGGAACCTCTTCCGGAATAGTGGATTCATCACAAAATAAAGTCATGACCTCTCCAAATCCACTTTCATCAATATAATCATCATAAATAGGAGGCATGCTTTCATCATAATAAATTTTCTCATCAAAACTTGGGGGACAAAAAATATCATCTTCATCAAACATAGCTTCCCCAAGCTTGTGGCTTTGCATATCATTAGCATCATGGATATTCAAGGAATTCATACTAACAACATTGCAATCATGCTCATCATTAAAATATTTAGTGCCAAACATTTTAATGCATTCTTCTTCTAACACTTCAACACAATTTGCCTTTCCATCATACTCACGAAAGATATTAAAAAGATGAAGCGTATGAGGCAAACTTAATTCCATTTTTTTGTAATTTTCTTTTATAAACTAAACTAGTGATAAAACAAGAAACTAAAAGACTCGATTGCAAGATCTAAAGATATACCTTCAAACACTAACCTCCCCGGCAACGGCGCCAGAAAAGAGCTTGATGTCTACTACACAACCTTCTTCTTGTAGACGTTGTTGGGCCTCCAAATGCAGAGGTTTGTAGGACAGTAGCAAATTTCCCTCAAGTGGATGACATAAGGTTTATCAATCCGTAGGAGGCGTAGGATGAAGATGGTCTCTCTCAAGCAACCCTGCAACCAAATAACAAAGAGTCTCTTGTGTCCCCAACACACCCAATACAATGGTAAATTGTATAGGTGCACTAGTTCGGCGAAGAGATGGTGATACAAGTGGTATATGGATGGTAGATAAAGGTTTTTGTAATCTGAAATTATAAAAACAGCAAGGTAACTAATGATAAAAGTGAGCGTAAACGGTATTGCAATGCGTTGAAACAAGGCCTAGGGTTCATACTTTCGCTAGTGCAAGTTCCCTCAACAATAATAACATAATTGGATCATATAACTATCCCTCAACATGCAACAAAGAGTCACTCCAAAGTCACTAATAGCGGAGAACGAACGAAGAGATTATGGTAGGGTACGAAACCACCTCAAAGTTATTCTTTCCAATCAATCCGTTGGGCTATTCCTATAAGTGTCACAAACAACCCTAGAGTTCGTACTAGAATAACACCTTAAGACAAATCAACCAAAACCCTAATGTCACCTAGATACTCCAATGTCACCTCAAGTATCCGTGGGTATGATTATACGATATGCATCACACAATCTCAGATTCATCTATTCAACCAACACATAGAACCTCAAAGAGTGCCCCAAAGTTTCTACTGGAGAATCACGACGAAAACGTGTGCCAACCCCTATGCATAGGTTCATGGGCGGAACCCGCAAGTTGATCACGAAAACATACATCAAGTGAATCACGTGGTATCCCATTGTCACCATAGATACACACGGCAAGACATACATCAAGTGTTCTCAAATCTTTAAAGACTCAATCCGATAAGATAACTTCAAAGGGGAAACTCAATCCATTACAAGAGAGTAGAGGGGGAGGAGAAACATAAGATCCAACTATAATAGCAAAGCTCGCGATACATCAAGATCGTATCACCTCAAGAACACGAGAAAGGGAGAGAGAGAGAGAGAGAGATCAAACACATAGCTACTGGTACATACCCTCAGCCCCGAGGGAGAACTACTCCCTCCTCGTCATGGAGAGCACCAGGATGATGAAGATGGCCACCGGAGAGGGATTGCCCCCTCTGACAAGGTGCCGGAACGGGTCTAGATTGGTTTTCGGTGGCTACGGAGGCTTCTGGCGGCGAAATTCCCGATCTATTGTGCTCCCCGGTCGTTTTAGGGTATATGGAGATATATAGGAGGAAGAAGTGCGTCAGGGGGCCCACGAGGGTGGAGGGCGCGCCCCCCTGCCTCGTGGCTTCCTCGTTGATCCCCTGACGTGCACTCCTAGTCTTTTGGGCTTCTTCTGATCCAAAAATAAGTTCCGTGAAGTTTCAGGTCAATTGGACTCCGTTTGAATTTTCTTTTCTGCGATATTCTAAAACAAGGAAAAAACAGAAACTGGCACTGGGCTCTGGGTTAATAGGTTAGTCCCAAAAATGATATAAAAGTGCATAATAAATGCATATAAAACATCCAAGGTTGATAATATAATAGCATGGAACAATCAAAAATTATAGATACGTTGGAGACGTATCAATGTCCTACACCAGATGCTGGAGTACAGACGGGATCACCAGAACCTTCGCATGTCACCTACATCTGGCGATGCCCATATTCTGCGATGGGCAAAGAACTTAGGAAATATCGAGGATCATTGACTTCGAGCTGAGTTCTATCACATCCAGCGCGAACTTGCCCAAATCATCATGAAGGAGGTCGTCGAAAAAACAGGGATGTTCTACGAAGAAGGACAAATGTCGCGGGAAGACGTCCGAACACGCGTAGCCGCTCAGCGTCTCGACCTGAAGCCTTTCACTAAGCTCGGGGACTATCTCCCTGGCTTGGATGGATGGCACGACATGGAGTGATTGTCGATATATGACAATGTGTCCGTTTAGTACATACTATCAGTATGACGAAACTTTGAATTATGCACGACGAAACTTTATTTGTGATGTAGTTAAACCGTCCTCCTCGACTAGCAAAGATCACTCTAGTTAGGGCATTTTGGGTACGATGAACTTTAATTTGTTATTTATGCTTATGATATGTTGCTTCTATTTTTTGCCAAGTCTGTCTCTTTCTGTTGCTCAACTATATATGTTGCATATTATCGACTCATGTGACGATGCAGGTGTATAGATTATCGATGGCGAAGAAGTGCTACGCCAGGAGTATACGACGAGTGGCCGGAATGTCAGGCCCAGGTGTACCGGTTTCCGGTTTTTGAGCGACAGCCAGTAGTTAGTTTAGGTTCATGCAAAGTGATAGCTTTTCTCGCGTATATCATTATTTAGATGGATGACGATGTAGTTGCAAGTAATCGAGATTTGTATCGCTATTTTCGAGATGATGACGAGAGACCACTTTGTGTTGGATGATGATTATGATGATGACATGATTTGATGAGACTATTTGTATGTATATGCTATGATTACATTTCTATGTGTATCATATGCTAAAGATTATTGTATAAAGCCTATTCAAATACAAAACAAATATGCAGAAAAAACTACTAAAATTAGCAGTAGCGAGTGGAGAAAAGTTAGCAGAAGCGTCACAGTAGCAGTAGCGCGTCCAGGCAAAGCGCGCTAGAGCTATTAGCAGTAGTGAGCTTCCACGAAGCGCGCTGCTGCTACACTTGTATAGCAGTAGCGCGGGTGTGCACGCGCTACTGCTACGGGTTAGCTGTAGCGCCTTATTAGTAGCGCCGGTCCCCGCGCTACTGATATACCTAGAACCCGCTCTGTTGCTAGCCTTTTCCCTAGTAGTGTCCTATCATATTAAATCTAAAGATACCTTGCTGCACCTTTTCTTTATTTTATTTTGTGTTTTAGTTAGATCTATTTATGAAAACCTATACAATTTAATCTACCTCAAAACCGAGGAGGGATTGACAGCCCCTCGTACGCGTTGGCTTGCAAGTATTTGTTGTTTGTGTGCAGGTGTTGTTTACATAGTGTTGCTTGGTTCTCCTGCTGGATTGATAACCTTGATTTCATAACTGAGGAAAATACTTACCTTTGATGTGCTGCATCATCCTCTCCTCTCCGGGGAATTACCAACGCAGATATAAGCAATCACTTTTCTGAACTCTTTTATGCATGATTGTTATAGCCTCGTATTTCTTCTCCGATTTATTGGTTTGGTTTGGCCAACTAGATTGATTTATCTTTCCATAGGAAGAGGTGCTTTGTGATGGGTTCGATCTTGTGGTGCTCAATCTCAGTGACAGAAAGAGACATGACACGCATGTAATCGTTGCTATTAAGGGTAACAAGATGGGGTTTCATACATGAGTTCATCTTGTCTACATCATGACATCATTCTTATTGCATTACTCCGTTTTCCATGAACTTAATACACTAGATGCATGCTGGATAGTGGTCGATGTGTGGATCAATAGTAGTAGATGCAGAATCGTTTCGTTCTACTAATTTTGGATGTGATGCCTATATACATGATCATTGCCTTAGATATCGTCATAATTATTCGTTTTTCTATCAATTTCCCAACAGTAATTTGTTTACCCATCGTATGCTATTTTCTTGGGAGAAGCCTCTAGTGAAAACTATGGCCCCCGGGTCTATTTCCTATCATATTAAAACCAAAAATATCTCGCTACAATTTTCTTTTACTTATTTTATTTTGTGTTTTAGTTAGATCTGTCTATCAAATCTCATACAATTTAATCTATCTCAATACTGTTGAGGGATTGACAACCCCTTCACGTGTTGGATTGCAAGTATTTATTGTTTGTGTGCAGGTGTTGTTTACATAGTGTTGCTTGGTTCTCCTACTGGATTGATAACTTTGGTTTCATAACTGAGGGAAATACTTACCTTTGTTGTGCTGCATCATCCTCTCCTCTTCGGGGGAATACCAACGCAGAGTACAAGTAATCACGACCAGTTGAGTTTTCAGCCTCTCAATCTCTTGAGCCCGCCACCCGTTTTCGGCCTTGAGCTTATTGTTGTCATCCCTACTTTGGGACAACACACAATGGTCGGCCTATTCTTGAGATTCTGCATATCGTCGGTCCTCTCGGGCCTGCTTCAGGTCCCTCTCTAGTTGACCAATGGTTTCTACCGCTACAGATATAAAGCCCCATTAAGGATGGCCTCAAATTCTCGAAAATAAAAACCATATGATCAGACACACTTACCGTGTGCTTCTCTGGTGAATTTCTTAATATGCTCCACCTCGGCCTGTGCGACATCCTGCTTCGCCTTGGTCTAGGTTAGCTCTTCGGAGAGGCCCTCATTTTTATCTTGAGCAACCTGTCAAATTAAGACATGGTTACATATATTCGATCCTTAACATGGCCACTTGTGTCTGAATTAAGCCTCGGTGGCTACTAGGTTTCGCGCTCAGTCAAGATTACCACCACTAATACACTAGTCTGATAACTCATCCAACAAGTGTCTTAGGGGCTACTGCCATATATGACAGACCTTCACACCTTTCAAAGTCCTATCGGAAAAGCTAAAAAGTAGCCTTGAGCTCGGATGGACTGTTTCTATTTAAAAGGGACTAGCGTCGGTCCATCTAGGGACTATTGAGGCCATATATTGTTAAAGTAAACAAGGGAGAAAGGTTTTTACATGCAAACCCTTGGATAAAACATCCACCGTCTTCTCAAAGCCGGAGCGAACCACGCCAAGATAGGCATCCACCGAACTGAGGGCATTGAATTATTGGCTGGAGAAGATAGAATTCCTTAAAGAAGCCTTTCTCTGCCGATGATTTATGGCACTGTCAACCTCAGAGTTGGTGGTAGAACAAGTCTATGAGGTTTCTGATTGAGCCACTTCGGGAATATCCCGTGGGGCGGGTATTGGCTCGACACCAGTCTTTGGCATTGAAGCATCCATAGCGCCTGCCTCCTCAGTTGTCGATTCATGGATGAGTTTCCTACATAAAAGCTCGAGCGATAAGACATATAATGCCATGGCAATTTTTTGAGCTTGCTATTAATAAAACTTACCTGTCTCGGGAGGTGCAACTTTCTCTACTGCCATAGTGGCTGGTTCCTGAGCGGCACCTTGGTCGCCTGGTGGTTGGCACCCTTGAGAGGCTGAATCAGTCAGCGGATGCTTTGAGTGGCGACCCTTTGGAGGAGAAGTCAGGGTTCTCGGGGTCTTTCGGGCAGAAGATCTCTTTCGAAGAAGGCTTGAGGGGACCTTACCATAGAGAACGTTAGAACCCCTGGCAAGTCAGGAATGATGGATACTTTGGAGCCATCAAGGCTCTCTTGATAGAAGATCCCCTCCATGAAAATAATGGATAGATCCTCATCCTCATGGAAGTCGGGGTCATCATCACGAGAATATACCCCCAGCTTAGGCACTAGGTAGCTTAGGGGTACCTGTTGGGTAGCCGGTCCCGACCATTCGGTTTGCAAGGTAGTGCCTTAACCCATTGCCTTATTGAATTACTCACACATGGCGATCGGATCGCAAGATGAACTCATTGAAGAAGACACAAAGATGAATGCTTTACTGATGATGTGTCTTACAGTAGTTGCCAAGTGTGATACATGAGTACAAGTATGACTAACATGGAGAGAGGATTGTTGTGGTGATGATGGTGGCTACAACTATGGAAATAAGATGGGAAAATGGTGGCATCTAGGGTTGGAAGATGGTTATGGTGCCCTGTTTCATGAATGGTGTTCTCTCTCTATTGCGATTCTGGTGTAGGCCCTTTTATAAAGGTTGGGTGGTTGGACCTCCTGAAGTCGACGATGACTGGTATGAGCGCGTGCGCTCGTACCAAAGGTCGTCTTGCACTCTGGTGCATTTCCCGCGCCTTCAATTCCTTCATTTCTTCCTCTATTCTTCTTGTTTTCTCCTAAGTGATGATTCCTTTCCATACTTAGGCCCTTCTTTTTTGCGGAAGCATATTAAAAACAAGGATTTCATGATCTCTCACATTCATTAGTCATGTCGGAGTGCTTTTCTCGAAAATTTTGGGATTATTCGGTTTAAACAATGGTATAATAAGCGCAAAAATACCACTCATCACTTGGAACTTGGAAGGTGCACAAACGTGCTTCTATGGCATGCGGACAATGTTGTAATTGCTCACGGCGAGCCAACGATAGCATATGGGTGGATTGCTGGAACTAGTGAGCTACAATGCTTGAACTCTGAGTCGATGATGTTGCAAACATGACTGGCGGGTGCTATGCGGTCGGCTGTGACAGTGTTACCACGAGACATGATGACGATCGATACTGCCAGGGGACATGATGATGCTGCGAGCAGCCAAAAGTGACAACGCTGCAAGACGATATATGACGACAAGACGGGGGAGCGCGTGCTACAACTCTGGCCACCAGATGCTACGAGCATCGCCGATGTGACTAACGATGAGGACAATGTTGCAAGCACCTAGGGTTGGCGGCAACACGACAGATCATGGGTCGTCGGCCGTGGGTTGTGATCGGTGGGGCGCCACGCTAAAACCGACGATGGCGAGGTTGCGACCGGTGGCAGGTCATGCTGCAACCGATGACGGCTTATCTGGTGAACGTCGAGCGACACAGCCATGAGCACGACGGGAAGCGGGGACGCAGACATTGCAAGCATGGATAACGCTGCGGCGCGCGAGACACGGCGCGTTTTTCCGTGCTAGCGGGTGGAGTGGAACCAGGATATGCTAGGGCAACCAGGACCACCTAGGAGCCAGCGCCGAGATCCAACGGCTGTGGTTGGCCTAATCCTACTTTGCCGAAGCTGACCGATTGGTGGCTCGCGCCAGAGAGCGTCGCCCAAATATTTCGAGGCATTGGCATTTTTTTGGCTTCGCTCTTCTTCCCCCCTTTCTCCTCTTTCCCCACAACCCCGCCGCCGCCGCTCCACTCCACTCCAGCCGGCGCACCCCGCCGCCGCCGCCGCCGCCGCTCCACTCCACTCCAGCCGGCGCACCCCGCCGGCGACCGGCACCGCAGCTCGCGCATGCCCGCCAGACGGCGGATCCACTAACTGGTAGCAAGAATCTGCTCCTTTTCTGATCGATTTCCCCGCCTATTGGGCTGGTCACCGTCTCCCTCTGAAACCCTAGCCACACGGCCATGGGTTCCAGTCCTGCTGCGCGTTCCAATCCCAGCAGGACCGGAAAGCGGGGGGATGCCGTGGGCGGTGGCAATCCACCAAGCAGATCTGCCAAGAAGTCCTCTGCTCTTCTCCCGAAGGGCTGGGTACGAACTCCTCTGCTCTGCTTTACTCATTCAGTTCATTCATATTACATCCGCGTCTCCTCAGCTGAATCCGCCCATGCCTTGCAGAGCGGGACGGCGTCGTACAGATGTTCCCCGCACCTCATCCCGCAGATTGTGGGGCTTCTCAGCGAGGAGCAGAAGGGCTTCGTCAGAAAAATCGGTTTTGGGAGCCTGCTGTCCATGGCAGACTTCGAGATTAACAAGGCCCTTACCTTGTGGCTGGTTGGCAGGTTCAGTTGTGAGACCGAGGCGCTCGAGTTTGAAGGCGGCGTGTCGATTCCGGTCAGGCCGCTCGTCAAGTCTATCCTTGGGATCCCTTCAGGCCCCATCCCAGTCGTGCAGTCTCCCTACAGTCACTTCTCTTCTACTAAAGTGAGGAAGGCAAAGGAACTGGCCGAAGAAATGTGTGGCATAACCGAGGAGGAACCCTTCTGTACAGCCTTCATGATGGTGATACTCGCGATTTATCTAGCGCCAAATACAACCATGCTTGTCAACCGGTCCTTGCTCGGAGCTGCTCAGAAGGTTGGTAACCTCAAACAGATGGACTGGTGCGGTTTCGTTGCTGACTATCTCCTCAAAGGACTCATGGAGTTCAAGGAATCCGATGCACCCTTTGTTCTTCTCAAGGGCTGTGTGCACATTCTGAGCGTAAGAAACATTCCGACCGCACTTAAGGAAATTACAAACTGTTTGAATGTGCTGATGTTGCTTGTTTATTTATAAATTTATTTCCTTGAAATGCAGGTCATTTTCATTGATCATGTGAAACATGCTGAATTCCAAGTACCAAACGGCTTTCCACGCTTGCGCGTTGTCAGTACAGCGCATAACAAATGGGCAGCTTCGCATCCCTTTGGTAGCTTGCTGGTAATTACCCATGCACTAAATTCTGCAATCAAATTGTGATACGCTATTTATTTGAAACACACCATTCATTATTTTGGGTTTCAAGATCTGATGGGTTTTAACTCTAGCCTACCCCAACTTGTTTGGGACTGAAAGGCTTTGTTGTTGTTGTGCACTATTTGTTATTATGTGACATATGCCTTGTTCAAAATAACGGCATGCTCTATGCTGCTACAAGCATTACCAGTCTTGTAACCCACATCCATCCAATGAGTAGCATTTATTCACCAAATTTTGACTGGTCAAGTTTATTACTTACACGCAATTACATTTGAGTGACCTCTTTCAGAAGTATTTTTCTTTTTTTAAGTTGCATATAATGATTGCTACAGTCAGTAACTTTACGCGTATTCTCATTCATATAGGTATGTCGTCTAGAAGAGTCTGTCTATGCTCCTGTGCTTAATAATGGAAATGGTAACATTGTTGAAGGCAGAGAATGTGCTGATTCTGATACAAATACTGATGCTCTAGCCAATCTGCCTGCTACCGACAATGATCAAAATAACCAGCATCCGGTTTCAGCAGGTCCTGCCAGCTTGTCCATTGTTGTAGCGTTAGAGACATCAGCTCAATCTGCAGGTACAAACCATCTTCACGGGGCCATGGGTTCCAATCCTGCTGCGCATGCTAATCCCAGCAGTAACGGAAAGCAGGGGAGTGCCATGGATGGTGGTAGTCCACCAAGTAGATCTGCCAAGAGGCCCCGGAAGGTACGATCCCGGAATCCCTCCACTCCTCTGCTCTGCGTTTTTCAGTTTACATTACGCCTGAATCTCCTTAGTTGATCCACTCATACCTTGTAGAGCGGGAGCGCGGTGTACAGATGTTCCCCTCGCCTCATTCCGCAGATTGTGGAGCTTCTCAGTGAGGAGCAGAAGGGCTTCGTCAGAAAAATCGGGTTTGGGAGCCTGCTGTCCATGGCGGATTTCGAGATGAACAAGGCCCTTACCCTCTGGTTGGTTGGTAAGTTCAGTTGTGACACCAATGCGCTTGAGTTTGGAGGCGGCTTATCGATTCCGGTGAGGCCACTCGTCAAGTCTGTCCTTGGGATCCCTTCGGGCCCCATCCAAGTCGTGCAGGGTCTCCATGTTGACTATGGTCTCTTCAGTCAGTACTGCTCTGTTAAATTCAAGAACGCCAGGAAATTGGCCGAGGAAATGTGCAGCATAACCGAGGAGGAACCCTTCTGTATAGCCTTCATGATGACGATACTCGCGATTTATCTAGCACCAAATACAACCGTGCTTGTCAACAGGTCCTTTCTTGGAGCTGCTCAACAGGTCAGTAGCCTCAAACAGATGGATTGGTGTGGTTTCGTTGCTGACTATCTTTTCAAAGGAATCAGGGAGTTCAAGGAATCAGATGCACCCTTTGGTTGTCTAAAGGGCTGTGTGCACATTCTGAGCGTAAGAAACATTCCAACTGCACTTACGGAAATTACAAACTGTTTGAATGTGCTGATGTTGCTTGTTTATTTAGAAATTTATTTCCATTCACTGTCCTTGAAATGCAGGTCATTTTCATTGATCTTGTGAAACATGCTGCATTCGAAGTACCAAACGGCTTTCCACGCTTGGGCTTTGTCACTACAGAGCATAACAAATGGGTAGCTTCACATCCCTTTGGTAGCTTGCTGGTAATTACTCATGCACTGAATTCTGCAATCAAACTGTGATACGCTATTTATTTGAAACACACCATTCATTATTATGGGTTTCGAGATCTTGTGGGTTTGAACTCTAGCCCACCCTAACTTGTTTGGGACTGAAAGGCTTTGTTGTTGTTGTTGTACACTATTTGTTATTATGTGACATGCCTTGTTCAAAATAATGGCATGCTCTATGCTGCTACAAGCATTACCAGTCTTATAACCCACACCCATCCAATGAGTAGCATTTATTTACCAAATCTTGACCAATCAAGTTTATTACTTACACGGAATTACATTTGAGTGACCTCTTTCAGAAGTAATTTTCTTTTTCTTAAGTTGCATATAATGATTGCTACAATCAGTAACTTTACGCGTATTCTCATTCTAGGTACGTCGTCTAGAAGAGTCTGTCTATGCTCCTGTGCTTAATAATGGAAATGGTAACATTGTTGAAGGCGGAGAATGTGCTGATTCTGATACAGATACTGATGCTCTGTCCAATCAGTCTGCTACCGACAATGATCAAAATAACCAGCATCCGGTTTCACCAGGTCCTGGCAGCTTGCTCATTGTTACAGGGTTAGAGACATCAGCTCGATCTGCAGGTACAAACCATTATAACTGACTCCTATTACATTGTCTATAGCCAGGTTATAAAAGATATTACACGAGCATTTTCAACCATTAATTGACATGTCATGTATGTAACATGCTATAAATTATGTATTGTATTCTCCTGACTCTGTTATCCTTGTACAAATCTCTACATTCAGAAGCTTGCCTAAAAGATGTAAAACACATAGCCATTAATCGAAAACAATTCTTTTTCTTCAACATTGGTTATATGTATCTGAGACAAAATTCTTCCATGTATTGATGTAACTTTTGCAGAACACATTATTTTTCCAAGAAGTGGCGAGCAATTGCAGTCTGCTGGGCCTTCTTCTGAACCGTATTCTGCACAAGTTTGTCGACGCCATATTCTTTGAATTGCGCAGAAGAAACATCTGTAGATTGTGGGTACCAATTCATGATGTGATGTTTTTCCTTTGCAGATTCCAAACGGGCTGGAGGTTCTTGCGGCTGCTGCCGAGAGCAGGAACAGGGATTCACCGTCGATGATGGAGAAGCATGATCGGAGCGCCAAAAGGGCAAGGGTGGAGCCGCCCAATAGTGGGCAAATGGTGCGAGCTGGAGAAGCCACCATAAGGATGGACATGAGTTTGTTTAGTTGCCGCGTCTGCTCCCACCCCGTCAAGCCCCCTGTCTTCCAGGTTAATTTCTTTCTCAAAGAATGCTCGAATAATTTTCTGTTCCATTCAGCTGAGGTCTGAGGATGGCAGTATCTGATACAATTTTGTGCAGTGCAATGTCGGGCATTTAGCTTGCGGCAGATGCCTTGCGGAGCTCCCCGACGAACAGTGCCAGATGTGTGAGCACGGCGGTGACTTTAGCCGCTGTCCAGTGATGGACGACGTCGTCCTGTCGAGCACGATGAAGTGCTCCCACGAAGGCTGCCACATTTACGTCCCCTACCATGAGCTCGACGACCACCAGAGCACGTGCCCACACGGGCCCTGCTTCTGCACGGAGACCGGCTGCAGCTTCGCCGGCGCACCGGCGGCGCTCCTCGGCCATCTCGCCGCCCTGCACTCAGTGCCAGTGCACAAGGTCCACTACGGCAGTGTCCATCAGCTCCGGGTGTCGGAGCCACGGTTCCTGCTCCACGCGGAAGAGGACGACAGCGCGTTCCTCCTGGCCGTGGGCGTGCTCGGCATGGCCACCGTCGCGTCCGTGGTGTGCCTCAGAGCGGGAGCATACCCAGAGCCGCGATACGCGGTCAAGCTCTGGGCGAACGGTCCGCCGCTACCGAGCAGCGCGGCGGGCAGCATTCTGCTGGACATGCAGGCGGTGACGAGCATCGCCAGGCCCGGCGAGGTGGCGGTGGAGGAGCTGCCGTCGTTCCTGATGGTGCCGCCGGCATACCTGGTTGACTGTGGGGCGTACAAGGAGGTGTCCCTCGACGTTCGCATTGACAGGATGTGATATGGCCCAGTGCTGATGCAAGTAGTAGTATTTTTCATCATTTCTTCATGGGATGTAATCGCTGCTTAGATGCGACTGCTGATGGAAGTAGGTGACACTAATTAAACTTCCAGCCTGTAGTAGGTGACTTGTCTGGTTTCCCAATGCATCAACAAAATGTTGATGCCTTGTGCTGGAAAGTGAGAGGCCTGAATTGTTCTGACTATTGTTAGTGCCACCCAATGTCAAATAGAATAGTGCCTCTTCCACCAGCTTAAGCGCACGCCTTTGTCCCTTCTCTCTTGGAACAAGAATCTTTTGTCTAATGCTAAGCTATCCAATAAATGGTGAGACAATAAATGTGATTGATCTCTATTTCATCTTGAAGCTTGTGCAAAGGTTGTTGGTTAATCTACATACAACTTTGCCCTTTCTCCATATTTAATACATGCCACATCATCACTATGTTCTAAGTGGCAAATTTACCAACACCTATTTCACAACTGTTGGAGATGCCCTAATGTGTGGCCCCTCAAACGTTCACATTTCAAATTTTGCTAATTAGTAAATCTCAAGTCCATATAAACACCTGCGACATGAACTATCTCTATGATGCAACAACAATCGTTTGGCTACTACATCAGCACGTGCCTTTGGAATTGGATTACCTACGTACTAGCTATGGACAAAGATTATAGACGTCTGCTCTTGCTTTCTTTCTCGCGGAAGCAGCGCTCAAAAACGTAAAATGGATCAAGCTGGATCTGCTCATTGCCGAAGCTGTCCGACACATCGCTGTTCTCCTTCTCTTTCAGGTAGCCTGTGTTGGAAATATGACCTAGTGGCAAATAATAAATTTTATTATTCATTTCCATGTTCATAGGTATGTTTATGTTCGTGTTATAATTGCGATTGTCCTTAAGTCTGTATATTGAAGAGGCTCATAGAAAACCCTATGTGCATGTGTGAAATAATAAACGGTAATATAGATTTCTAGTCATGCCTTTAAGACTAGCTCAAGTGTTACATGATGATTACGTTTTCCTGGCCGACTAAATTATTGTCATACTATGAGATCCTTTCGTCAATGGTTTATAAGACATAGAAAGTTAGACGTTTGCATATTCCTTAAACCACCGAGTTTCTTCATACTTGCTTCGTGAACTTTGAGGTTTATTATATGTCATTTGTAATTGGGTTGCTATTATGGCAGCTTACAAGTTCACGAAAAAGTATGACAAGGGACTAGATAGGTTAAAATTTTGATTTGCTCCTCCGACGATGATGATATATTCTTGGGGTCCTCTCGGTGTCACGGTATACATCATCGGCTAGCCAGACACATCGTGATTTGATCACGTGGATGCTAGAACATGGAATGAGAAAAGAGAACAAAACCAATAATGAGAAAACTCGCATAGTGAACAAATTGTCGATTCACAGGGATGCTGATAAATCTCACCTCACGTTTTTGTAGCATATTGCTAAGCATTAGGAATAGCACACGATAACTAAAGGTTCATTCGAATATATATTTGTGTGAGTATAGAGGTCAATATAGATGTCCACAGTTCCACCATTGATCATCGATCAAAAAGTTTCGCTCGTATCTATATTTTACCGTACCTATAGAATCACACGCTTAAGGCCTGTTCGGGACAGAGAAAAAAACGTAGGAAAACCAAAGGAAAGCCATTCCTAAGGAACTGCTCCCTTTTCTACCGTTCAGAACAAAGGAATCTTTTGTTACCGATCCGCAAGAAAGTTTTCTGGGCCAGCCAATTTTTTCGCGCAGGCCCGAGACAGTGGAAGGAAAAGGGCACCGAACCATGCATCACATCGGCTATAAAAATTGTTGATATGTACACATCGAGGCCACACAGGCAGCATACATCAAACATTTAAAAATCTATGCAGGGGACCGACATCTGTTGATTTCGTGGGTTTCTTGTCCTACAAAGTTTTATTTTCCCCTGTTTTGCATCTCACTTCCTTTCCATTTCCCCTATTTTTGTTCCAAACCTGTGTTTTCAAGCCCTTTGATCCGAACACAGCCTCAAGTGTCATATATCTGCTGAGTATTAGAAAAGGAGTCTTGAGAGAAAGTCCAGAAAGTCAACGGAAAAGTTTTGAAGACACCGAAAATGTTTCAGAGGGAAAACCAAAAATTGCTCCAGAGTAAACCATCAAGCCAGAAAAGTTTTGAAATGCGTCCGGAATTTTCAGAGGGGTGCCAAAAAAGTTCTGGAACCTCCCGAAATATTCCTGGAGGGGACACTCGCGCCAAAACACAATTGTTCCTAAAAGGGGGAGAAGGTTCCCTTTTTCGTGTGGGGGCTTAGTTTTGGGTGGCGCGCGCAGCCCCATTTTGGTGGAAGCTTGTTGGCCCCATGGTTCTCTAAAACCAAGATATTTCATGGTGAATTTCCCTTGCACCGACGGTGAAAAGATAACACCTCCACTCGGCAAGTTCAGTGCATATCTTCCATCAGGAGTGGCATCTAGCAGCAATTACATTACACCAGTGTATTTTCCATGAAGAAATTATGCCCCAGATCACACCCTGTCAATGCGAACGTCGAGGGACAACTCGGACGCCTCAGATCCAACCAGATATGTAGGCGGCACCATCAAGAAAGACGGCAGCTCCTCCACGGCCACCTCGCCGGGCCTGTTGCTGGTCGCCACCGCCTTCAAGTCCAACAAAATGCTGCCCGCTGCGCTGCTCGGTGGCGGCGGACCATTCGCCCGGAGCTTGACCGCGTGTCGCGGCTCTAGTGATGCTCCCGCACAGATGCACACCGCAGACACGACGGTGGCCATGTCGAGCGCGCCCACGGCCCCCACAGCCAGGAGGAACACACTGTCGTCCTCTTCCGCATGGAGCAGGCACCGTGCCTCCGACAACCGGAGCCGGTGAACATTGCCGTACTGGACCTTCTGCACTGGCACTGAGTGCACCGCAGTGAGGTGGCCAAGGAGCGCCACTGGAGGGCCGCAGAAGCCGCAACCGGGCTCCGTGCAGAAGCAGGGCGCGTGCGGGCACACTCTCTGGTGGCCGTCGAGCTCGTGATAGGGGACGTAGCTCTGGCAGCCGTCGTAGGAGCACTTCATCTCGCTCGACAAGACGACGTCGTCCATCACTGGACAGCGGCTAAAGCCACTGCCGTGCTCGCAGATCGGGCACTGTTCGCCGGGGAGCTCCGCGAGGCATGTGCCGCAAGCTAAATGCCCGACATTGCACTGCACAAAATTGTATCAGATACTGCCATCCTCAGACCTCAGCTGAATGGAACAGAAAATTATTCGAGCATTCTTTGAGAAAGAAATTAACCTGGAAGACAGGGGGCTTGACGGGGTGGTAGCAGACGCGACAACTAAGCAAACTCATGTCCATCCTTATGGTGCCTTCTCCGGCTCGCTTTACTTGCCCACTGTTGGGCAGCTCCACCCTCGCCCTCTCGGGTGTCCGATCGTCCTTCGGCGAACCCCTGTTCCTTCCCAAAGTGGCTTCTGGCGCAAGCTGCATCTTCTCCGCAATCTGCAAAGGAACCAGAGGGAAACACAGAAGTGTCGAATTGGAAACCATAACATAGTGTAATTCAAAAAATAATGTCACAGAAGTGAAGTGTCAACAAACTTGTGCAGAATACGGTGAAGAAGGCCCAGCAGACTGCAATTGCTCGCGGCTTCTTGGAAAAACTACGCATTCTTCCAAGAAAACGGACCCCTCAACTCTGTGAGTGTTAAATGAATACACTGTAGAATTATGTGCAAAAGAAAAAAGAATACATGTTACAATTTTGTCTGAGATATACAAACATAATGATAAAGAAAACAGTCGTTTCCATTTCATGAATATGTAGAGATCTTGTACAAGGGTAACAAAGTTGAAGAATACAGAGTTTACAGCATGTTACATACATGTTGTTTGGGACAAGCCTTGCCAATTAATGGTTGAAAATGCTTGTGTAATATCTGTTATAACCTGGCTATAGATAATGTAATAGGAGTAAGTATCTGGTTTGTACCTGCAGATCGAGCTGATGTCTCTAACGCTACATGTTCAACACTGGCCAAGCTCGTTATATCAGGGGTTGTTCTGGCAGTGCCAGGGTAGGCTGCAATCGGTTGCGGGTTATTTTGATGGGTGACAGTGATAGCAAACTGATTGGCCAGAGCATCAGTATTTGTATCAGAATCAGCACATGTTCCGCCTTTAACAATGCTACCATTTCCCATGTTATTGAGCACGGGAGCATAGACAGACTCTTCTAGACGACGCACCTATTTGCATCAGAATGAGCATAAAGTTACTGATTGAGCAAACATTATATGCCACTTCATAAAAAGAAAAATACTTCTGAAAGAGGTCACTCAAATGTAATTCCGTATAAGTAATAAACTTGATCGGTCAAGATTTGGTAAATAAATGCTACTTGCTGGATGAATGTGGGTTACAAGACTGGTAATGCCTGTAGTAGCATAGAGCATGCCATTATTTCGAACAAGTCATATGTCACATAATAAAAAGCAGTGTATCACAGTCAGTTTGATTGCAGAATGTAGTGCATGAGTAATTACCAGCAAGCTACCAAAGGGATGTGAAGCTACCCATTTGTTATGCTCTGTAGTGACAACGCCCAAGCGTGGAAAGCCGTTTGGTACTTCGAATGCAGCGTGTTTCACAAGATCAACGTAAATGACCTGCATTTCAAGGACAATGAATAGAAACAAAATTTATAAATAAACAAGCGACATCAGCACATTCAAACAGCTTGTAATTTCCACAAGTGCGGTCGGAATGTTTCTTACGTTCAGGATGTGCACACAGCCCTTTACAAAAACAAAGGGTGCTTCCGATTCCTTGAACTTCCTGATCCCTCTGAAGAGATAGTCAGCAACGAAACCGCACCAGTCCATCTGTCTGAGGCTGCTGACCTGCTGAGCGGCCCCAAACAAGTACCTGTTGACAAGCTTGGTTGTGTTGGGTGCTAGATAAATCGCAAGGATCACCATCATGAAGGCCATACAGAAGGGTTCCTCCTCGGTCATGCCGCGCATTTCCTCGGCCAGTTTCTCGGCGTTCTTCCCTTTAAGACAGCGGTACCGAGTGCGGAGAGCGTCGCCGACGTGGAGGCCCGCCACGACCTGGATGGGGCCCGCAGGGATCCCGAGGACGGACTCCACGAGCGGCCTCACCGGAACCGACACGCCGCCTTGGAACTCGAGCGCCTCGGTGTCACAGCTGAACCTGTCAATCAGCCACAGGGTAAGGGCCCTGTCCATCTCAAAATCTTCCATGGACAGCAGGCTTCCAAACCCAATCTTTCTGACAAAGCCTCTCTGCCTATCGCTGAGAAGCTTCATAATCGGTGGGATGAGGTGCGGCGAGCACCTATACGCCGTGTCGCCCTACACACAAGGTAGTATGAGTGAGTGGATTAAACAAGCAACTGACTGAAGGGATTTACTCTAGATGTGAGCTGAACTGAACTGAGCTGAACTGAATAAAGCAGAGGGATTTGCTGAACTGAATCCGGTCCAGCACATTTGGATGCGGGAAGAGGAAAAGGGGAGGGATTTACCTTCCGGCGGGACTTGTTGGCGGAATTGTAGTGCCCCCGCTTTCTGCTCCCGCTGGGATTCGCAGGCGTGGCGGGATTGGAGCGCATTGCTGCCTGCGTAGCTAGGGTTCGAGGTCGGGATTGTGGGCGGCCAACCGGGGGCGGAATCGAGCAGAAAAGGAGCGGATTCTCGCTGCCAGTTAATGGATCCGCCGTCTAGCAGGCAGCGGCGAGCTGCGGCGCCGGTCGCCGGCGGCTGGAGTGGAGTGGAGCGGCGCGGCTGGGGAAGAATAGCGAGAGGGTTCGTGGCGAAGGGAGAAATTGCCTTGTCTCGAAAAAATTAATTTGGACGACGCTCTGCCTCGGCCGACCGGCGCGAGCTCAGATCGGCCAGCTTCCGCACTGCACGATCAGGCCAACACGCCAATTACAGCCGTTGGATCTCAGCTCCTACGTGGTCCTCCTCCACTCGCAGTATTTGCTACTCCCTTCGTCCCATAATGTAAGACGTTTTTACAAGCTATAATGTAAGACGTTTTTACAAGCTATAATGTAAGACGTTTTTTTTTACAAGCTATAATGTAAAAACGTCTTACATTATAGCTTGTAAAAACGTCTTACATTATGGAACGAAGGGAGCAGAACTAAACTGTGGATACTAGAGCACATTAATTCAGGTTGCGCACAAGCATAATGATGGGCTATAAACCCAGAATTTACATGTCGGAGTCGGACCTAGCTAATCCAGCCTCTTAAACACCCACAGGTGCGTCTGGACGTGTCCACTGGTAGTCATCGGTCACCAAAAACCATAATTACCACATTTTGTGATAAGTTGTCGACATATCGCACACCTTCAATGGTACATGGGCCGGCTCACTTTGTCTTTTTTTTTACCGGTTTTGGGAAGCTTTCAGAAGGTTCCTAAACCGTTTTTTCTGGTTTACTTATTTTTTCCTTTTTCCTTTTCTTATTTTTTCTTTTAAAGTTTTTTAAATTTTCTACAAATTTTAAAAAAATACTCAAAATTTGTGTGCATTTCCAGAAATGTTTGGATTTTAAAAAAATGTTCAAAGTTTAAAAAAATTGTGTTTTGCAAAAGCTGTTTGAAGTTTTCAAAAAAAATGTTTAACTTATATCATTATTAATTCTCATCCTATTCTTTATTTGTTTAATTCTGCTTCTATTGTAATATGGAGTTGTACTCATGCACTTAGGTCCTTAACTTATATCCTATTTCAATTGTGACGCAAATACTCAAAAATGAGAAAAGGGCATGTCAAATTTCAGACCTGGGTCAATTTCATCTAAATTCAACTAAGTTCAATGGAGCTTTTAATTATACCCCAATGTTTAGATGCATGAATGCAATGCACATTTGAAAGAAAAAATAACCCCCGCTCACTCTCTGAACCACGGGACATTACAACACTGTGTGTCGTCTTCTCATATGTTGGCCTTGAGACACCTCCATTTGACTTATGTTTGCTCCCACACTTGGTGTTTTCCTTTTGTATGATGAGTTTCTTCCATGTTTGGGTCCATTCCGCGACATTCGACTAGCTTCATGTTAGCCGGGGAGCCCGTGAGGATGGTCGCCTTGGATTCATCTGGCTGGGATCTGTTTGATCGCCAGACCCTCTGTGTCGCCATCCAGAATTCCACTTTCAACAACTTTTGGTCACTTCCACCAAATTTCAGTCGGTTTGAAACAAAATTTTGGTGTCAATTTAAACAAAATTCCGAGTCATTCTCACTTTTAGCAATTCTAGAGTTGATTTTCTTTTTTTTTAAAGTGTCATTTTCAACAAATACGGTGGAGCGCAGCAGCCCAGCGTGTTGGAGCACCATATAAGGTTGAGCTCGAACGTGTTGGACCGGGCTGCACCGCAGGAGATTGATAGGAGGGAGACGTGTGAGGTGCCGATAAAGCATAGGGATTACCCCTAAAAAAAGAGATAAAAGCATAGGGATTCTATCCATCCGTCCTTGCTCTTCCTGAGCAAGGCAGGCCACGTATCTCTCGCCATGGCCATGGCCACCAAGCTCCAATGGTGGCCACGGCTCCTCCTGCTCACCCACTCTGCCTTCTTCCTGCTCAGCCACGCGGCCTCCTTGCCATGGACACTCGACAACGTCTCCGGCCTCCACCCTGTGGTGCTGCTGCCCGGCAGCACGTGCAGCCAGATCGAGGCCCGCCTCACGGACGCCTACGAGCCGCCGTCGCCGCTCTGCGCCGCGCATAAGGGCGACGGCCAGTGGCACCGGCTATGGAAGACCGCGGCTGCTCCTGACGCCGACGCCCCGTGCTTCGCCGATCAGTTTAGATTGGTCTACGACGATGCCGCCGGCGATTACCGCAACGCGCCCGGCGTCGAGACCCGCGCCGTCTCCTTCGGCTCCACCCGCGGCTTCCTCGCCGACGACCCTGCCGACAAGTAAAGTAATTACGCAACTGCTGCAGCACCATCATCAGCGATTGATTTGGTAATTTTGGTGTTGCCTGACACTGGCAGGGAGCTCTGCATGGGGAAGCTGGTGGAGGCGTTGGAGCGAGCGGGGTACCGCGACGGCGAGACCCTCTTCGGCGCGCCCTACGACTTCCGGCACGCGCCCGCCCCGCCGGGGACGGCCAACAGGGAGGTGTCCCGGTTCCGGCGGCGGCTCCGGGAGCTGGTGGAGCGCGCGAGCAGGACGAACGGTGACAAGCCGGTCATCCTCGTCTCGCACAGCCAGGGCGGCTACTTCGCACTCGACTTCCTCAACCGGAGCCCGCTGCCGTGGCGCAGGAGGTTCGTGAAGCACTTCGTCATGGCCTCCACGGGCGCCGGCGGGTTCGTGCTGCTAATGCAGACCCTCCTTCCCTCGCTGCAAGTGAGGATGATCTTCCCCGGCACTCTCTCGGCACTGCCGTCCCCCGTCGCTTTCGGCGACGACACGCCGCTAGTGGTCACTACGAACCGGAGCTACGCCGCGCGTGACATGCCGGCGTTCCTCGCGGCGGCGGGGCTGCCGCCACAGGCGGTATGGCTCTACGAGACGCGTGCGCTTCCCGTGGCGCTGAGCCTCGGGCCGCCGCTAGTGCCCATGACGTGCGTCAACGGCGGCGGCGTGCCGACCGTGGAGAAGCTCGTCTACCCGTGTCCTGGCGGCCTCGGCGCGGCCCCGGAGGTGGTGTACGGAGACGGCGACGGCGTCGTGAACTTGGCGAGCATACTTGCGCTGGACACGGTGATGGGTGGAGACCCGAGGCAGGAGCACTACAGGTCCATGAGGATCGCCAATATGTCTCACCTTGGTGTTGTCTCGGACGCTCTCGCCCTCGAGCGTTTGCTTGGTGAGATCCTTTACGCAGCTACATCCGCCGTAGATGCGCGTGCGATGTAGCGAACATAATTGAGCTGTGACACACCCGCTTTTAGCCTAATTTTGCAATAAAAAACATCTCCGCTGTGAGGTTTTTGATCCGGTTCTCCTTGTGAACTGCATCCACTCTTTCCTATGAATTGCGAGAGCTCCTGACCCTCTAGCTTTTGCCCCCCAAAAATGTGATGCATCCCCTTGGCTGCTGCATAAATGTTTTCCAGAAACAAAATGCACAACATTTGTTTCTTATTTGTATCTTGTCCCAAAGAACCTCATGAGCATTTTGTTCTTTAATTACACAATTTTTGTTTTGCAGATTCTTTTTGGAATTTCGATTATATCTAAATAGTGGTCTCTCTGCTGCAGCGAACCCTCCCGCGACCCCCGCGCCACCCTCCCTGGTGGCGGCGGGAAAAACCTAGCTCGCAACCACCGCCTCCCCTCCCAAGTCCCAGCCCCTTGGTGGCGCGGCGGCGACGCTATTTCTTCCCCCGGTCTATGGCCATGCTCCAAGGCGGGGACAATTTGGTACGTTTTTGGTGGTGCCTCTCAGCGGTGGCTGCCTCTTGCGATGCGCCGGCCTGGTGTTCGGTGGGCGCCGTGTTATTGCGGTGGGCTTCTTGCGGATGCGGCTCCGGACCTAGTGATGTTGGACCTCCGGTTGCCGATGTCTCTCCCGACACGGTGTCGGCCCCAACGCTCTAGAGGCTGCTTCTCCTATAGTTCCTGACGACCTTGCCCCCGTCTGCCCGGATCTGCGCTCCCTCTAGTTCCTGGCTTGTCGGCGTCGTCGGTCATCGCGTCCCCTGCATTGGCGCCCTCGCCCCGCGCCTCCCCAAACCCGGCCACCTTGTTGCACCGCCCCCGTCATGTTCAAGGCCCTTGTGTTTGGCGTGGCTCCCCTTCTTGGTGGTGGTTTTCGACCTACGTTTGTCAACCAACTCCCGATTTCTAATCCGTTGGCTATGGGATTGCTCAGACCTAGGTCAAGGAGAAATCCCTCCTCAACTTACCGGTGTTGACAGTGGCGACACTCGTGAGTGTCGTCCCCTTCTTGGAGACATTGTCATCGCCTCTCTATGAGCCCCTCTTTGAGCACTACGGAAACCCTAGGTTTGATTCTTCAGATCGGACGACAGCGGTCGCTCAATGTCGTCTTGTGTGCTCACGACGTCCCATGTGTAATACTTGTGGATGTAGGGCGTCATGTAGGTTCAGACTGCCCCTCAAGCTACAAGGGTGTAGCTATGGTGTTTGCTTGTTCGGGCTGAGCACATCCCGTCTCTCTTGTCTCCCTGCTCTGGGCACCGTGTCCACGCCTCCTTGTGATCATGCATGTGTTGTACCCTCACTTGCACTCATTCTCTTTCCTTTTATTAATTAATGGAGATACACAAGCTTTGCGCATTCACAAAAAAAGATTGGTAAATAGTTGAGCACTCTTAGAAGTTTGTGGAGGGGGAAGATTGACCGAATAGTTGATTCACGCTGTATTGTCTTGGACCACTTGGGTACCTCACGAATTTAAGGAATTTAGGTTTTACTATGTATGTTGGGCTGCATCACTTGGGTATCTCTATCTCTTAAGGTTATGGAGTTCAGTTTAATATGTATGGGTAGTAGAGCTTGTACTCCCTCCGGTCCTTTTTAGCTCGCATATAAATTTTGTCCCAAGTCAAACTATTTCTACTTTGACCAAATTTATAGGAAAAAGTACCAACATTTAATAATACCAAATCAATATTGTTAGATTCATTATGAAATGCAGTTTCATAGTATATATATTTGGTATTGTAAATGTTGGTATTTTTTAATATAAATTTGGTCAAACTTTGCAAAGTTTGACTTGACAGAAATCTAATATGCAAAGTAAAAAGGACCGGAGGGAGTACATACTTAATTTTCCTGGGTCATTTATGATAATTTAACCTCACTGACGCCACTCCAAATAAGAACTAAGGAGATAAAATGGTTTTCCATCGTTAAAAAGAAACCTAGGTCTGTGGTGCCCGCCAGCTCTCACACTTATGAAATGTTGGTCCATCAGCATATTTCCGTGATAAGAACCGTAAGCTTCTAGGATTCTCGACAGATGATGTCCGTTATCTTTGTCGACAGATGACGGTCATCTTTCCGTATTTTTTGTTCTGTTGCATACTATGCAGGTGAATGTCCGTTAAACTAGTGTCGATTTGCTTCTGCATTTCCCCAAGCTGCTGCTCCCAGTTAAGTGCCACAAAAAGGTTTTGTGCTTCGAATTATCAGGCTATGTTCTGATACAGGTGTTGAAGGTTTAAAGCAAAAGTAATAGGCTGAAATTTATGAGCCCAGCGGCATTGTAAAACGTGAGAAAATTGGATGGTTTGGTACGTGAAAGCTACGGTTTTACTCGTGTTCACGGATGGATTTACAACAACACCAAGGTGAATAACATTTTCTTTACAGACAACAGCAGTCAGTGCTACTTCCATGGAGCTCTAACCATGAACATAATCTGACACTTTCACACAACATATCCTCACTTGGGCAACAAAATGTGTAGATACATAATTATGAACATCTCATATTCTGTATTTACTATATCTGATGTTATGCCGGACACACTTGTTGTTACTATGGTTCAGAAAAGATGGTAACACAGCAGGATTTATGTGAACCATGGATACGAACTTTAGATGCATCATCTTCTGTCCCCGGTTTGTACTATTTCTCACCTTTCAGTTGCTCTTCTAATACACAGTAACACACAACTTGACGCCAGTCTGATAAGAAGAAAAAACTGAACACTTTGAAATGTGACCCTGTCAGTTTGAAGCTGAAGGTCCTTTGAGCATCCGGCCCAGCTTGCTCAGACAAGAAATGAAAAATGGATGTTGGTTTTTGTAAGGGCTGCATTTACGATCCCCTCATTCACTCCAGTCAGACAAAAAAAGGGGGGGGGGGGGGGGGGGGGATTCACAACATTTTCCTTCATGCCAAAGAAAATAAAAATGTCACAGAAGAATCTGCGCATAGCTGCATTACTAGTGCTTAGGCCATGTGTTCGATCAGAACATTCCTACCCTTGCTTAGCTACACTAATTACTGCTGCCCTTGTTCAGCTGCATTGCTACTGATGAGAAGGCGTGTAGCTTAACAAGCCCACACAGTTCATAGTCTCATACACTCATACTACTAATCTACCACTGAACCAAACTGTTCATCATACTACTAACTGATATTGCATCAAACAAGTTTACCATCAGATACTTCAGTCACTGCATCCGCCTCGGCGTCCTGGCCTGCGGTGTAGCAGTTGACTTGGGACTTTGGGAGCGCCGCCGGCACCGGCAGCAGGTCGGATCAGATCGACCCGGAGGCTGAGCGTGAGCGTGTCGCCGGAGATCAGCTCCTGGGGCACCGCCAGGAACATCCCCTGCCCCGGCGCGGGCGCGCCGGTGGACAGCGCGCTGCTGCCCACCGCGGAGGCCATGAGGACCAGGTTGTCCTTGTCGTCCCCCGCCTGGCGCTCCACGGAGAGCTTGCAGCGGAACCGGGGCGCCGCCGCGGCCTCGCCGTCCGGCCTGACGCAGAGCAGCGACACGGAGGTGGCCGCGCCGAGCGGGCCCAGGGACAGGAGGAACAGGCTGCGGTCCTCGTCCCCGACGAGCGCGTGCCAGCGGTGCGCCAGGGAGAAGCTCAGGTTCCAGGCCCGGCCGTAGCGGACCGTCACGGCGGGGCGCTGGTGGCCGGCGGCGAAGTGGCCGAACAGCGCCGCGCGGGAGCCCACGAAGGCGCACCCGGGCTCCGGGCAGGAGCAGGGCGCGCACTGGCACGCGCGCTGGTGGTCCGCGGCGTCGTGGTACACCACGTAGCGCTCGCAGCCGAACACCTTGTAGGGGCAGGGCACCTTGACGGCGCCGACCACGACGTCCAGCTCGCCGCAGTGGGCGGTGGCGCGGCTGCAGAGCCCCGCGTGGCCGGCGCGGCAGAAGCAGCACACCACGTGCCCGGCGGCCTCGCACTGCGACAGGAAACCCGAATCATCCATCAGCTTCCTCTCGAATTTTCTTTCTTGTGCTTGCAAAGAAATCCTTGCTCTCAAAATGTGAGATGCAAAGAGGGTTTTCTTGGTTCTTCCAGGAAGAATTTCAACTTGCATAAATTCTGCTTGCGAGACAAGAAGATAGATGACGAATTTCCTCCAGATAAACACACTAGATTTATACTCACGGCCCGGCCGCGTCAAATCAAAAAGTGAGATGGAACGGGGGTTTTTTGGTTCTTCCAAACAAATTCGTGATCTTGGCAGACAAACAGAGTCATGGATCTCTCTGGTGAGAGAAGAGAAGAGAAGAGGAGAGGAGAGGAGAAATTACCTTGAAGACGGGGGGCTTGAGGGGGAGGAGGCAGGCCTGGCAGTGGAGCAGCGCCACGTCCATCCTCACGTCGATCTGCGCCGGCGCCATGGCTTCCGCCGCCGCCGGCGCCGATGCCACAGCACTTCCGTCCTGCTCCTGCATCATCATCACCTCTCCCTCCTCGCACTCCGGCTTCGCCTCCTCCTCACTCGTCACGCTCTTGCCGCAGCTCTCCGCACCCTCCATTGTTATTATTTCTGGTTGCAGCGTGTGTGTGTGTTAGGTGATGATGCAGTAAAAATGGAAGGAAAAAGGGAGAGAAACTGGAGGGGCCATGGCTGCCACTGCGAGTCAGCAGAGCACCCGAAAACGGAAAGAAGCAGGACAATAATTTGAGGCCGTGCATCCCCTTGGATGCTTTTCTTTCTTGTTTTTTACTTTTGACTGTTGTTCAAAGAGCCGAGGCCTATACATTTTAATGATCTCCCTTTTATTTGTTGTTGCTTTAGCAAATTGACAATGTGGGATTTGATCTTACAAATTGGGCCGTTAGTCATCCAACATGTGGTTGGTGATACAAAATCAAGTCAGGTTTTTCATTACAAAACCACAAATCAGTTATTTGTTCATCAAACATTCACGGTCGGTAAATTGTTCGCATTATTCGTACATGTACACATGAAAATTTGATTCTTTCAAGTTTTTCCAAAGAATTTTAAATTGTTTTTATCCAGCAACATGAACCTAGCGACAGTTTTGTCTTGTCCAAATCCCCACAACCTTTGCCTGGTCAATAGTGACAAGCAAAGTTTGTGCGAGAGAGGTGTATACGGGGTCTTTGGTATTTTTTATTTTTATTTTTAGGAAAGGCCATCATAGCTAGATTTATTGAAATTCAAATAGGGTTACATCGTCGTTCGTGAGCACACTGATAACAAAATCAGGGGGGCTCGTCTAACCAAGTAGAAGAATTCTTATTCCCTCAAAAAAAAGTAGAAGAGTTCTTATATTGCAAAAAACTATGGTTTGCTAGTACATAAACCGCTTCATTAGTTGCGCAAAACTGATACTCAAATATTTACGAGGATTATGGTAGAGCAAAGAGATACACCGCTTGGTGGTTGCGTGAACCACCAGAATGTGACGTGACAGATGTGGTAACTGGTAAGCAATCCAAACTAATTTAATAAAAAAAATAGATGAATAAAACACATTGTGTACCCTCGCAAAAATATATATTTACAATGATAAATAAAGTTTCATGCCACCAAGCACACGATGTAAAAAAAAGGAGCCTCCTGATCGGCGATCTAACGTCCTCCATCGACCCTACCCACCATGCCTTTGCCTGCGGCCACCAATGGCGCTGCCTGGACGAGAGGGTCTGGGGCAAGAGCGCCCGACGGTGCCGGTGAATGCGTGCGCGGAGGGTGGTTGCAAGCAACAGAGCACGCGTCCCCTGCGGAAGGGCATGAGATCACGGCCACGACGCCGTGGCGTGCCTCCATGTGTGAGCTCGGGGAGACCTGCGTCACAGAGGAGGCGGAGGCCTTCATGTGAGCGGGACTCTGCAGCACGGTATACATTTTTCATATCTGCGACGGCATTCCTACTCTAGATATAAATAGTTTCCTCTTTAACCTTAATGAACATTTATACAATTTATTTTTAAAAAAATATATAAACAGCATTATGGAACAGAGGTAGTATTAAACTACCTCCAACTCTTTTCCCCTGAAATGAAATGAGCAAGGCACGGGTGGGGTGTAGCCGTGTAGTATGCACGTGAAGGATGGGGTCCGGATGAGGCACTGTAGTCTGCATAATCTCTCTTCTCTTCTCTGTCTTTTCAAACTTTGCATCCCTCTTTCTTGATTTCTTTCTAGCGGTAGCTGCAAAGCTTTTTGGCTTTGGCGACTCCTGTTCCACGCGTGTCGCTCTGCTGCTCCATCTCCATGGGAATGGCAACACTAGTGGGCGGTGGCTGGTCGCTTCGGTTGTGACAATGCAAGAGTAGTCATAAAAAAAACTACTTTCTCTGTAAAGAAATATAAGAGCGTGATCTGAACGCTCTTATATTCCTTTACGGAGGGGGTAGATTTGTTCATTGTCACACCAGATGATACCTGCAATTTTTTAGTGGAAAAACTTAAGCATTTTGATCCGTGAAAAAATCAAATCAAATGTTACACTTATTTTTGTTTTTTCACCGACAAAGCACTGCTATTCTGTTTCGCATGAAAATTCTCCAGCACCCTCGTTAGACTAACATGAACATCCAAAAAAAATCTGATTTTTAAAAAATTTATTTAGTATTTTTATAATATTCATTGTTCATCCAGAAGCATATGCACCACACAGTCAAAAACGGCCCTTACACTAAACTCTTTTATCGCGGGACAGGTCCGTTATTTATTCAACTGATGATACGACTCTCGAGACTACTAGGGATTAGCTTAGATTAGTGTTATGCATATGACAATAGCCTATATTACTATATCCAAGTCAGGGATACGACTCGAGTGTTGTGGACATGGGAGTCGCTCGAGCTCAAATGAGCCTCAGTGAATTGTAAAATCGAAAGAAAAGAAAAGTACTCTCTTCAATCCATATTAATTGTTCTTGATTTAGTACTACTCCCTCCGTCCCAAAATTCTTGTCTTAGATTTGTCTAAATACGGATGTATCAAGTCATGTTTTAGTATTAGATACATCCGTATCAAGACAAATCTAAGACAAGAATTTTGGGACGGAGGGAGTACAAGACAATTAATCTGGATCGAACCATGTTTTTTTTTTGCATTGAGGATAGAACCATGTTAATTGTTGTTGATTTTAGTACAATGGATCAGATGGAGTAATAAAAAAAATTAGATTCTTTTATTGGTAACAAACATTGTTTGATGTTCTGTGTACGTGCGGATTTCATGAATAAAAAACAGTTGTAATGTTCTTGGCGAGAAAAGCAAAGTCAATGATAAAAACCTACTTTTAAGGCATTTTGAAGCACTGGTTTTCTTATTTTTCCGCCCAGAGCATTGGATTTTTTTTCACCGAGGGCTGCTACACATACGATGATTTTTGTACGATTTAAGTAGGACACAAAATGGCATCCCTCGAGCACATGTGTTGTGTGGGCTGGAGCCATCGATCGGAGGGTGGTGCCATGAAAATCGTAGTTCCGTACCAGATATACACCGGAGCCGGAGGCATGCATGAGCGGATATTTGATGTTCCCACGATCTTTTTTTTTAGGAAAAACCATCATGGCTAGCTTCATTTACTCAGATCAAAATTACATCGTTCACAAGGCTGTTTTTTTTTTGAGGGGAATTCACAAGGCTGTTGACGATACATGCAGGTGGTTCGTCAGTCCAACTATCTGACACTTTATTACAAAAACTAAACTTAGCTAGCTCATGAGGTGCGGTATTTGCCGCACGAAAACAATGCTTAAAGGTGACCCTCCAAATTGATGTTCCCACGATCTTCATTCGTCTACAGCCACTAATTCACTTACGTGTGTTTCGACGATCTTCTGGCCGAGCATGCGGTACGTGCATGCGCCCATCTTAATTTTGCTACACGGGCTGTACGCCTACGTAGCCGCTGCTGCACGCAGCACCGGACCCGGACAAGGGGCTCAGTGGCTCACGCTGCATGCACCCTCCCTTCTCTCTTTCGGCCTTTATCTCTTGTCGCGAGGTCAACTCTGGTGACGCCGTCTCTGGGCGCATCTCCTGAGTTTGAGATTGTACAAGTTTCAGGTTGAAACCTTCAATAAGTTTTCAGAAAGTTCACTCTTCAAATTTCAAAAGTTGCTAAAAGAGGGGGGAAATCAAATCAACGCATTGAAAGTTCACCTTTGTTGGGAAGTGCCCGCCAGCTTCTTAACTGGCGGGTGACCGCCGGTTAGCACACACTTAAAATTTAATTTGGCGATCGTTGATGTGCAATGCGAAAGTTTTATTATTTCAGGTTTACCATCGCCCCCCCCCCCCCCCCCCCCCAACAAAAGGTTGGATGTTACAGGTTTCTCAACTACTCCCTCATAGTAAAAAGGGAGATCACGAAAAAAAACAGGTTCAAATTGTTGAGACGATTTCAACTCCAAGAATACAAGCTTTCCACCAATTTCAAGGGTCACTAGCCAACATTTTAAAGCAAAGAGAAAACCAAGAACCAAGCCCACCCTTGCCTATTTCGGGACGTGCTACACAACATCGAGCATCGTGAATATGTGCAGAGGGAACGGGGGGCACGTGGTACGCTATAAATTAGCCTACCTTAGCGATCACCTTGCAAATACAAACTTTAAATTATCTATATTTCAAAATTGTAATTTGATCTGGTTAGTACGAAAGAGAAAGTTTCAAAAATTGCGGAAAAAAAACGCAATAGGAGTTTCGTTTTGCTGACAATATTCTGCTTGGAAACTTAAAATACATTGAAGTAATTAAAATGGGCAAATTGTCATGTTGGGCACATCATCAACGAAAAATTACTAGTTGAATGTTCTGAAGCGTGCCTTGCCACCACATGATCCATTTTCTACCATTTCACCGTTGGGTTTTATACCTGTGGTGTTGATAGGATTAGCGCGTTGTGCATATCAACACGTTTTTATCTAGAATCTATATACGACACAATGTGTAATTTCAGACCGACTGAATCACAAGTAATGACTCACTCGCAAAGAGTCATTGACTTTCCACTAAAGTTGGGAAGGAGATTGAAATTGAGAAAAAACATGAAGTGTCGTGGTAGGACAAAAATCGACGTCGACAATAGAATTTTGAATTATACACGAGTTCGCTCAACGACGAGTAATTTCTTGCCAATTGAATCAAGAGTAACGGCTCACGCGCCAAAGAGTGATTAACTTTCCTCTAAACATAGGAAGGGGGCTGAAACCAGAAGAAAAAAACGTGGTGCTTCGTGCTAGGTCAATCTATCGACCACGGCATTTGATTTTCAAACTATACATGAGTTTGCTCTGCGACGAGCCATTTCTTGCCAATTGAATCAAGAGTAACGGCTCACGTGCCAAAGAGTCATTAACTCCCCCCTAAAGTTAGGAAGGGGGTGGAAATCAAAGAAAAAAATGGTGCGTCGAATCGACCGTGGCATTACATTTCAAAAGTATACACAAGTCTGCCCCACAACAAGTGATTTCTTGCCGACGAACCCCGTGTAATGGCTGGCTCACGCGCAAAGAATCATTTACTTCCCTCCAGAGATGGGAACGGGCGTCAAAACTAGAAATGTGGCGGATGGGGGTAGGTAATAAAATCGACTACGACATTCGATTTTCAAATTGTACACGAATTCGCTCCGCGTTCGTCTTACAAACCCGGACGGAGGGAGTAGCAACACGTGGGTTGTGCCGCGTTTCGTCCAGCTAAGCGATTGATGACTAGCTAAACTTAGGGGTTATCACAGCTCCCCTTCCGTTATAGAACCCGTTTATTGCCGTTTGATCGGACGTCGTATGCTCGACGGTCATATCTTAATCGGCGCCTTATATTTTGGAGTCATGCTATGCACACGATAAAATCAGGACGATTCACGGACGATGGTTAAATCAGGCCGTACATGCGTATGAGTGAAAGAACACATGACGCTGGATTTACATATCGTGCACACGTCGAGCAGCTTCGTATATTTTGGGAAGGAGGGAGTACTGTATAAGTATAGTACTACCAAGACGGGCAGCAGAGGCACGGTGCAGTCTCTCGTAGCGGAAGCCGTTCCACTGTACTCCACTGCGTGCCCGTCCGTGCAAACCGGTGGGATCTTGTTGGGGGCGTGAGCTCGGTCGCAGGGGGTAGTTAGTTGGATCGAGGGAGACATGGCCGGGCAGGACAAGAGGTGTTTGCCCTTGATGCCGGCGTGCAACGGCGAGCACGGCGGCAAGAAGGCGCGGCACCAGGCCCTGGTGCCCGTGGTGAAGCAGGAGCCGCGGCAGGAGGCGGAGGAGGAGGAGTGGGAGGAGGGGGAGCTGACGTCCCATGGCGGCAGCCCGGGAGCGGCGGCTGCGGCGGAGGCCCTGGTGGGGGCGGCGCCCGCGCCCGCGCCGCCGCAGATCGACGTGAGGATGGACATGGCGCTGCTCCACTGCCAGGCCTGCTTCCTCCCCCTCAAGCCCAGCGTGTTCAAGGTACGCCATGGCATGCATATATAGATTTGTTTCCAGATTATTACTACAAGACATGAACAATCTTGCCGTTGCCGATCGCAGTGCGAGGCCGGGCACGTGGTGTGCGGCTACTGCCGCGGCGCGCACGGCGAGGCCTGCGGCCGCGCCGACACGCACTGCCCCGAGCTGGACGCCGTGGTGGGCGGCACCAAGGTGCCGTGCGCGTACCGGGACTTCGGCTGCGACCGGTTCCTCGTGTACCACGGCGCCGCGGAGCACAAGCGCGCGTGCCCGTGGATGCCCTGCTCCTGCCCGCAGCCCGGCTGCGCCTTCCTCGGCCCCCCGGCGGCGCTCCTCGACCACTGCTCCGCCGAGCACTCCCGGCCCATCATCCAGGTGCGCTACGGCCGGCCCTGGGCGCTCAGCCTGCCGCTGGCGCAGCGCTGGCACGTGGTGGTCGGGCAGGAGGACCGGAGCGTCTTCCTCGTCTCCCTGGCCGACCTGGGCGTGGCGGCCACCGCGGTGTCGCTGCTCTGCGTCAGGCCCGACGGCGCCGTCGCGCTGCCCGCGGCGCCCCACTTCTGGTGCAAGCTCTCGGTGGAGCACCCGCGCGGCGACAAGGACGAGATGATCATGATGGCTTCGGCCGTGAGCAGCAGCCCCCTGTCCGCCGGCCTGCCGGTGCCCGGCCAGGGGATGTTCTTGGCGGTGCCGCACTTGTTGATGTCCGGCGACGTGCTTGCCATCAGCGTCCGCATTGATCAGCTCCAGCCTCCTCCTCCTGCCTCCACTGCTGTCGCGGGCAGGGCACCAGCACCAGCAGCACCAGCCCATGCTAGGACAACAACCAGGAGGCTCCAATGACCACTCTGCTCCTCTTCTTGATGATGTTGTGTATGTTTTGGATTTAAATGGCATGTTAGCAGTACGTATGCGTTTGTGTAGGCCGCTAGGGCATGTTTGGCCTGTGTCCAAAACCAATCATGTCAATTTTTAAAAATTCAAAACCAGAAAAGTTTTTTTTTCTCGAATGCGCACAAGCATGCGTATCATATATTCATAAAAGAAGAGCCTAGACGGCTGATACAACGCCTTTCGGCAATGTGCCACCCCGAGAGGTTAACCCCCACGACCACCATGACAACATCAGCAACTAACACCCTTGCCCAAACTCAAGCCAAACAATGGCGAAAAGTACGGACACAGAGCACACAGGTCGCGTCCCCCGGTATCAAACACCTCATAGCACGACAAAACACCTAACCAAACTAGATCAACGCACTCTCCATCGATGGTGCCTAGAAGATCGGCCAGTGGACAGCAGGAGCTAGTCTGACTCGAAGAAGACGTCGCCGATAAGGCGTCGATGATGGAGTACATAGCGCCTCGGATGCTCATGTCCACAGCAACATCCCGCACATGACAGCCCTGCACCCCAAGCCACACCGCCGAGGCGAGCGAGGCAACCCACCAGCCGCGTCCCCGGACGACACCCCAAGCACCTAGGCAGCGTCTCCAAGAAGGGGACGGCGCCGATACGCCGCCGCTGCCTGGCCCGGTGAATCGAGCCTAGAGTTTCCTCCGGTGTCAGTAGAGCGGATGGGCATGGCCATGACAACGCCTCCAGGGAGGAGACGGCGCCCACGAGCGTTGCCGTTGCCCGCAGTCGTAGCCGCGCCGGATTTCTCCTTGGCCACGCCCATCATCTCCGGAGCTCAGCAGACTGGAAGTGGGAGGCAAAGCTGCCACCTTGGGCCATCACCGTGGAGAGGGGAACCGAATGCCGCCGTGCCACCATCCGCAGACCACCACGCCGCCTAGTAGGCGCGTCCACCGCAGCCCCTGGTCGAGGGAGACCAGCGCCTGCCTCCACCCGCCACATCCCCGCCGCCCTCACGGCCAGGGACATCAGCGCCTCCGCCGGGACGCCGCCGCACATCCGCCGCAACTCCCGACCAGCCACCACGACGCGCCTCTGCTCCGGGGAGAAGAGAGCGAATCCGCCTCAGCCTGGGGCCGCCGCCCCAGCGTACCAGCACTGGACCACCCGCCGACGGCAGCCCCGGCGGTGCCCGCGTAGCCTAGGTGGCCAGATCTGGCCGAGCCAGACCGAGCCAGCCCGGCGGCCGCGCGCAGCCTCCACGCCTCGGCCAGGCGCCAGCGGGAGCAGCAGGCCGCGCCGCTCGCCCCCGCGCCGCCCACCATCGCGCCGTCACGCCCCGCCGCCAGCGCGCCGCCACCGCTCGATGCAGACGCCCGCGCCTGCCGACACCGCACGTGGGGAGGAGATGCCCCGCCGCCGCCGCCGACCGGGCTTTGCCCGGCGGCGCAGCCCGGCGGCGGCGAGGAGAGGGCAAGGGAAGGGAGAGCTCGCTTGGCGGCGCTGGGGTTTGCCCTCCCGGTCGCCGCGCGGGAGCGGCGCGGGAGGGGAGCCTGCTAGTCCGATGTGGCAGTTGTGTCACTTATAGCAGTAATAATTTTTCAGTCTAACTTATTTGGATGGTTGCAAAACATTATTTCATTTTGCTAGTCAAAATTGACCAATCATGGGCAAGCAATACATCAACTAAAGTACCAATCCCCTCTTTTTATTTGTGGACTTGTTGCTGAGGATTGTAATTCCGTGAACTTGGAATAAAACACCCTATTTTCATTGCAAAAGAATAAAAAAAAATCATGGGCAATGAGTATTTGGTAGGTGCTGTTTACACAGGGTAGTTTTGTAAGTTGCCAGATTGCCACTTGACAGCCTGACTGAGAACTGGAGAACTCATTGGAGATATGCTTAATCTTGGATACCTTCTGGGCGACTTGAGCTTCAGACGTCGCCTTCTCCCTGACGTTTAGCTTACTCGTAGGGTAAAAATGGATGACTGACCCGTGGATACATAATGTGATATGCAATAGCTACCATCTTCCTGGAGGTCAAGCTGATGAGCAGACTCAAATACGTACTAGAAGTCAACACTTTTGAGAGCAACTCCAATGGAACGACCCAAACAGACGACGCATTTGTCCGTTTGGGTCGGCCGCGCGCCCGGCGTCCGCCCAGTTTTGCATTTGGGTCGGCAATGCGCCCAACGTGCCGATCCATTTCATGTCCGCATTCAACTTTTGAATTAAAAAAGACCCGCGGCCGATCATGCCAGCGGCCATGTCTCATGTCGGCACCATGCCAGCACCGGCATACAATGCCGGCATCAGAAAATACCACAGTTCCTGCTGGCGCACTCGCTCGCCAGCCGGCCGGCACACATGCCAGCACGCAAAAAATGGTGGGACTTGGAGTTCGACCACGCCACCGCCGCTCCCGTGGTCATGCCCGCACACCTGCCGGCATACAAAAAAATGGCCCTCGATGCCATAGATCAGTCGTCCTGGAACTTGAGCATGTCGGCCTGCATCTTCTCGAACCACGACCTTTTCCTTGACGACAAGGCATTGAGATCCACCTTCATGATCTTCACCCCGGCCATCATGCTTGCAAGAGCCACTTCTTTCGCCTTTGTCTTGGCGTTGGCGGCCTCAATCTCTAGCATCTTCGCTTGCATGTCGGCCTCGAGCTCGAACATCTTGGCTTGCTTCTCAGCGTCAAGGTCAAGCCTCCTTCTTTGGATCTCCATGAAAGTGCTCATTTGCTCTTCTTTGAAACGCCGGCGCTCCTCCTCCCTTGAGTCCTTCTTATTCATCATGCCGTCCACGCTTGCGATCAAGACGTTGGTGGCCGCATCTCGCTTGTCCTCCTTCTTGGAGTTGGTCTTCCCCCGCGGCCGTGTCGGCTCGCCCTCCCCAACATCCTTCACGGCGCCCTTCCCCCCACGTGCCTTGAGCGCGGCATATTGTGCCTTGAACTTCTCTTCGTCCTTGATGACACGATAGCAATGGTAGAGGTTGAAGCACTCGCCATTGTGTTGAACCTTGAATGCCTCCAAAGCTTGAAATGTCTACAAAATTTTTCCATGCAAGCATATGGGCAAGTGATAGCAAATGAAGACGTAAAAAAATGATCTTGATGGCATAAAAGAGGCCGACTTGCTTGCTATCATACCATGTCTTGCACGCCGATGCCGCTCACGGGGCGGGCCTTGACGCTCTCAAGGGTTGCACAAAACTTGTTGCACTCTTGTTGAATTACCCTCCACCGCTTGGAAATGGAGACCCACCTGCGCGTGCTCACAAATTGGTAGGGTGGAAACTTCTTGCGCTCATGAAAATCGTGGTGCACACGAGTCCAAAAGGTTGAATGCTTTTGCTCGGCGCCCGTCTTTGGGTCTAGTCCAATGTCCCGCCAACACTTGCATAGAAGCTTGTCCTCGGCAGCTGTGTACGCCTTCGTGCGTTTGCTCTTGCGCTTCGGCTTCGGCCCGGCGGCTTGGTTGGCGAGCTCGTCCTCGAACAAAGGCTCCACTTCGATGTTGCACTCGTCCTCTTCCTCTAGCCCATAGTCGTCCGAGAACTCGTGGTCGAGTGGGAAGCCGTCCAGGTCGATGCCGACCTGATCACGCATGAATGCCGCCTGATAGGGATCATAGCCAGCGGCCGGCGTGAACGCCCCGCGGCCGTCCTGGCTTTGCGTCTCCACAGGATCGTAGCCAGCGCCCGGCGCACCATCCTCGAAGATGAGGTGTTGCATGTAGTCCTCGTCGACGGCGGACGGCATTTCCTCGAACAGGTTGCGGGCGTCCGGGAGACCGTCGGCCAGCGTCTGTCGCGCGCGTTTCCTCGCGCCGCTGGACGATGAGCCACCGACCATCGGGGTGGCGTTGAGGTCGATGGGCGCGGGCGCGGGTGTGGAAGGCGCGACCACGCTCACGTCGGGTGAGCACTCCCCGGAGAGGCGGGAGGCCTGCGGGTAGACGTGGAAGCCGGGGACCGGGTTGCAAGCCGATGCGCGGGGTAAGTCGGGCATCACCATCCGAGGAAATGCCGACGAGCCGGTGCTGGCCGCGGTGACGGCGGCTTGGACGAGGTGGTGCTGGCTAGGGTTTACCCCAAGCATGTAAAGCGCATCCCTCGTTACAGTGGTGACGCGGGCGTTGGTGAACTCCTGCTGCGCGGCGGCGGCGGCCTGCGCAGCGGCCTCATCCCTCGCGTCCGCGGCGTGCCTCAGGCCCTTCCTCTTGGCCGACTCCCTTGCCCGCTGTTCGGGCGTCAGGGCCTTCTTCGGCTTGGTCGTCGCGGCGGTCTTGCGCGGGGCACGAGGCTTACCTTTCCCGGAGGGGCGACGGCGCCGGACGAGGCGAGGGAGGCGAGGCCGGCGGTGGCGTCGAGGTCGAGGTCGATGGAGTCCTCCATCGCTGGTTTGGGGGCGGGGTGGCGCGCGCTGGCGGGAGCGTTTTTGGGAAAATGGGGGGGGTGGTTGTGGCTGGCACCGACAGGCGGGCCCGGGGACAGGAGTAGGCACGCGCACATGTCCGTCTTGTGTCCGCGCCGATGCAAATCCGGCTCAAAACTAGGCCTGGAATGGGTCACCCGCGGACGAAAAAGGGACGCGCGTCCGTTTGGGTCCGCGCGGTTCCGCGCCGACCCAAACGGACCACTGGTAGAAAAAGGGCCTGTAGTCCCGGTTCGTAAGGGCCTTTTGTCCCGGTTCTGGAACCGGGACTAAAGGGTCGGTACTAATACCTCCCCCCTTTAGTCCCGGTTCAAACCAGAACCGGGACAGATGGGCATCCACGTGGCCGCTGCCGGCAGCCCAGGCAGGGGGGCTTTTGGTCCCGGTTGATGACATAAACCGGGACCAAAAGGCTTCCACGCGTCGGCAGCTGGCTGGAGCTGAGGTTTTTCTTTTTTTTAAAAAAAGTGGCTGTTTTAGGGGTTTAGGGGGTTATTTTTAGGTTGTTATTAGCTAGCTAATAGAGAGAAGTGTCCTCTCTTATATCTTCATCCTTGGTTTACCAACGCTAGCTACTGCTATGTTCATTTCACCCGCAGATATATAATAACTCATGCATGCTCGCATCATACATCATCATATATAATAACAAGTCCTACTAATCAAGCATCATCATACAACTTCTACTCGTTATTAATAATAAGTCATACGATCATCATCCTCATAGTCATCGAACCCAACCCTACATAATTGTTCTTAGCACATGATCATCAGTATCAGGTAGGACCTAAACACACTTAAGGTAAAATAGCATAAAATAATATAGACCCTGACTCTCCATTATGAAGAATGGAGATCATCCTGTCTCCAATTCTTGCGCCTCGCTTCCTTTTGCTTCCAAGAAGCTCCTTACGACTGTCCATGCATTTTTTTCATCTTTTGATTTTCATGTCTCCACTTCTTTTAGAAATCTCGTATGGACAGTTGAGATTCGTAGGATGACCTGGATATATGTTCAAAACACGAAGGCTGCCGCCATTCTGATACATCAAATGAGGCACACAATCCTCTGGGATTCTCTGTTGAAAAACATAGTAATAACTTCGTAGTTAGCAATGATGTACTAGTTTTAGAAGTATGCAAAAAGATGCACGGATGTCGTAATAGTAAAAAATCTTACCAGGGTATCTCCATAGTAGTTACCGTAGTTCAACACGTGCACTAGTGGCACGTATTGACCATAATGTTGAGGAGTTCGATTATAGATATTGTAATTCTCAAGATCATTACAAAATCCAACCAGATGAGTTTTCTCCTTGTAAGTTAACTCAGAGCCATCGGTGTAGTAAGTTCTATCTACCATCTTCTGCACATTCTTTGATACTTCAAAATAAGTTGTCAATGGAAATAAGTTGTCAACTATTTTGAAATGAACAATATAAATTAGTTAATAATTAATTATGTTTGAGAAACTCACATAGCGGTAGAACTGGAAGCGTATCAACAAGGACCCAAATGTCCATATTGTCTTGCTCGATTTCAGGATCACCAAGATCCATGGTGACAAGCATACCCTCATCAAAACCATACAATTTGCAAAATGCTTCCCAATTTTTGCAACCAAAATGGGTTACGCTCTCAGCATTATACAACTTTACTTCAAAATCCACATCATGATGGGTCCTTAGGTGAATTTTCTTCGTTTCAAAATTTTCATGGTCTTCAAAATCCATCCTCTCCAAGACATAACGTCTTGCATGGCATGGGATAAACTATACTCGAATTGTAAAAGATAAAAATTACACGTTGAAATAGCTGAAGTCATGCTTAATTATGAAAAAAACACTTGTCGTCGTTGCGTACCGTTTCAACTTCGAAGGTCTCCTCGAGCTTAATGCTGAAGCGCCGACCATCGTCCAGGTGAGGCCTGTCGCACTGACCTCGATCGTCGTGGCACCAGTCGCACTCCCCCGGGAGACTTCCGTCGTCCGATGATGACATTTCCTATACGTTCATAATTCAAAGACTAAATTAGATCATTATTATTCAACTAATCATATGCATATGCCTTGCATAGTGCTCTCCAATTTGAGCATTCAATAAGAAAAATCAAATCGCAAAATAAAGTAGTATTCAAATTAGGATGCATTCAATTATAAGAAAAACTACATCATCTCCATGTGTCCGTACATTGAATATTATCACTAATACACGTCGAATACTATCATACATATCGCCAGTACAGCTAGAACCGTAGCGCCCGACGGGTATCGGCGCGGGCGGTGGACACCCAAAGGGAAGGAAACATCACAGGATCATAGCTCCAGTGAGATCCCTGAAGAACCTGCCAGGTATTCTCGAACCTGCCCTCCAACGCAATCATGTAGCGACGGACGTGCTGGTCCTCCTCGCTGACACGGTGACGTACCACCTCCGTGGTGTCCGGAAGCCTCGGCACCGTCACTGGCCCACGTGACCGCCACCAAACAAGGATCGGGTCAACGACGGGCTGGCTCCTCACCAAGCTACGCCCCCCGGAAGGTAGCGCCTCCCAGTACCACCCCGGCTAAAAATAAACTAGTTCTATTAATTTTCTTGCTAAAAATAAACTACTTCTATAGTAAAATAAACCAGTTTTATTAAATCAACTAGTTCAACTACTAAGCACTTACTATAAATAGAATAATGTAGTACTTACTAAAAATAAACAAGTTTACCTAGTTCTAACTAATTCCATTAAACACTTTCTAAGTAGTACTAATTACTAAAAGTTATCGGGGAGGGGGGGTATATCGACAATGACATACCCAATAACAAAAATAAGAAGAGGAAGAAGAATAAAAAAAGAGGAGAAGAAGAAAAAAAGAGGAGAAGAAGAAGGAATAATAGAGGAGAAGAAGAATTCTTCTTCTCCTCTATTCCTTCTTCTTCTCCTCTTTTTTTTTCTTCTTTTTCATCTTCTTATTTATTTCTCTTGTTATTCCTCTCCTCTTCTTCTTCTTATTCTTCTTCTTCTCCTTCTTCCTCTTCTTATTTTCCTTTTTTCTCTCCTTCTTTTTCTTCTAAATATGAACATATACGTAAATTGACAAAAATAATTCTATGAACAAAAAAATCATAAAAAATCTATGAACAAAATTACAACAGAAAAAAATCATTAAAAAAATCTATGAACAGAATTAGAACAGAAAAAATCATAAAAAATCTATGAACAAAATAAAAATTCTATGAACAAAATTACAACAAAAAAATTTCATAAAAATTCTATGAAAAAATTGACATATTCTTTGCATATATATGAACATACAAACTTTTGCATATGCAACAATAATATCACCCAAAAAAATGTATGAACAGTAAAAATTCTAACTTTTGCATCTAAACTATACATCTAAATTAACTACAACAACTCAATTAACTATACATCTAAACTACGCATCTAAATTAACTACAACAACTCAATTAACTCTACATCCTAAATTACGCGTCTAAATTGCCTCCTCATCTAAATTAGGAAATTACGCAACGGGCCGGGGCGGCGATCGACGAGGAGGCCGGCAGGACACGGGGGCGACGGTGAGGGGCGCGGCGACGGCGACGGTGAGAGGCGCGGAGACGGCGATGGTGAGGGGGCGCGGCGCGACGGGCGATGAGGAGGTAGGGGGCGGCGACGACGACGGTGAGGGGCACGGCATCGGCGGCGAGGAGGCAGGGGGGCACGGGGCGGCGACGACGTCTGCGGCCGCGCGGGACGGCGTCGGAGGCAGGGGCGACGGCGAGGCGCAGCCTGGCGGCGTCGTCGGGCGGGGAAGAACGAATTGAATGAAAAATTTCACAAGTGCTACTTATATAGACGAAGCATTGGTCCCGGTTCGTGACAGAAACCGGGACGAATGCCCCCTTTAGTCCCGGTTGGTGGCACCAACCGGGACCAAAGGCCACTTTTCGGCAGCCCAAAGGGCGGGAAGCGGCGGCCTGTGGTCCCGGTTGGTGGCACCAACCGGGACTAAAGGGGGCATTCGTCCCGGTTTCTGTCACAAACCGGGACCAATTCCCTTGCGCTGGCGCGGTGGTGGGAGTTTAGTCCCACCTTGCTAGTTGAGAGTGACCAGCACCTCTTTATAAGCTCCGCTGCCTCTTCCCTCTCGAACTCCTCTGAAATGCAGGCTTATGGGCCTAATTGGACACTGCAATGCCTGTGGGCCTGCTGGGCCTGTTGCGGGCCTGAATCCTGGCCCATGGTTGGGTTTCTAGTCGTATTCAGGCCGTGCTGGCCCAGTAGGTGGCATTTTTTTCTATTTATTTTTTCATTTCTACTTAGAACTAAATACTTATAGTTTTTTAGTGATTTCTTTTTTCTTTTAGGTGACAAAAATTATAAACTTTCTGTTAGTGCCATTAGCTTTAAAATTTGAATAGTTTAAATTTGAATTTTTTAAAATTTGTGTGAATCACTAGTTTACTAAGTTTGTGTGAAAACACTTTGTAGAATAGTTAAAATTGATTTTTGAGTCAATTTTTTTCCTGCTATTTAATAGTAGGTGGCATTTTTTTTGTTTTTTTGTTGTGTAGTGATTTCTTTTTTATTTTAGGTCACAAAAATTATAAACTTTCTGTTAGTGCCATTAGTTTTAAAATTTGAATAGTTTAAATTCGAATTTTTTAAAATTGGTGTGAATCACTAGTTTATGAATAACTTTACTCAATTTGGTAATTTTAGTTAGTCATAACAAATATTATAGGCATGTTTTCTTTTTTGCTATTTATTTTTTCATTTCTACTTAGAACTAAATACTTATAGTTTTTTAGTGATTTCTTTTTTCTTTTAGGTCACAAAAAATAAAAACTTCTCTGTTAGTGAACATAGATGCACTTATAGAGAAAATTAAACATAAATTCATAATTAATTTCTATTTATGAATTTAGATCCAATTTCCTCTATAGGTGCATCTATTTTCACTTTGAGAGGAGCTCAACAACGCAGAGAGGGACGGGCTTATAAACAGGTATGGGCGCCCATTCGGTTGGCGAGGTGGGACTAAACTCTGGGCAAACCCTTTAGTCCCGGTTCATGGCATGAACTGGGACTAAAGGGGAGTCTTTGGTCCCGGTTCATGCCACCAACCGGGACCAATGGTGGTGGGCCAGAAGCCAGGCCCATTGGTCCCGGTTCGTCCCACCAACCGGGACCAAAAGGTCCAGACGAACCGGGACCAATGGCCCACGTGGCCCGGACGGCCCTTTGGGCTCACGAACCGGGACTAATGGGCTGACCCGGCCTGGACCAAAGCCCTGTTTTCTACTAGTGGATGCGGGCGGACGAAATGGGTCGCCCCATTGGAGTTGCTCTAAGCATATCATTTTGCAGTAGCAAAATAACATTCATATGTAAACTCCCACCTGTTTGGTTCAAGCGACATGAGTTATTTACAAAGTTTGTATGCACAGCGTTATCATACGAATTTGTAAACCAGAAAAGCTATTTAACAGAAAAATTATATGAATAAGCATATCATTTGGCCAGTCCTGCGATGGCACGTTTGGTCTCAAAATTTGCAGTAAACATTTGATTCAAGCAACACGAGTTATTTACAAAGTTTCGACCCAATGTACAACTATGTACTGTTTTCCATGTAAAGAAAGCGGACGAGGCGTTTTTGCTCCCGGGCTCAGATGAGCCCGGGAGTGAATTGTAAATTCATTAAAAAAATAAAAAAAATTCCTCATGTTTTTGTAATGAAAGGTGCTTGAGTGCATGATGTTCCTGTCAAATATCAGAGCATTTCAAGATCTAAATAGCTCTTAGTAAAAAAGACAAATTTCGGGTCCGTGAAAAGGTTTACTGTTTTGAACCTAATTTTGTTCTTATTTTCGCCGACAGCTACTTAGATGTTCGAATGCTCTGAAACTTGGCACAGCCATCATGCACTCAAGCATGTAGTATTAGATTCTACATGCAACATTCTAATCTAATCAAATCAAACAAGGGTTCCCCAAAATCTTTAAAATAGCATATATTATATGGATAGAAAGAAGGGGATCAGAGAAGAGTATCTTCTAGGATGAATTGGTGAAGGAATGCACGGACCAAATCGTCAGATCTGAAGGATTTGAAAGAGGGGATTGAGAGGGGGGGAGGAGAGGGAGAGGAGAGGGCCGCCGCCGCGTACAAATCTGTTTTTGTAACTGGTGCAATGGGGTGGGTGGGGGAGGAGAGGGCCGCCGCCGCTGGATAAGTCACAGTGTAGCGCCCGAGCGCTAGGCGCTGCACATTACATGTGTGGCACCTAGCTCTGAGGCGCTGCACTGCTGGGTGCGGGCTCAGGGGCTGCCACGGCGGATAGAGGTGCAACGCTCCAGAGCTAAGCGCTGCACCGTAGAGTGTGATGCCGGGGACCACACAAAAAGGTCAACCGCGTGAAATAGTTTCACGCGCAATTCATTATATGATTTGATTTCGTTTCGAGGTCAAAATTGTCAAATTTGCCATAAAGATGTAATTTCCCTTACGAAGTCATGCCTTGTCATTCCGTCAGTGCAAGGGACGCACGCCACAATCTTACACATACCAGTGACCACTGTCAATCAATCAAGCAGTCGAGCAGGCATTAACTCAGCCGCTTATTTTACAGCGCTCATTTCCCCCAGGGCAGGTTCTTTGCTCTTCCACAGCTCGTTAATTTGGGCAGGAAAGAAGATTAGGATCTCAACCCAAAGATTATCTTCTTCTTCAGTGTGTATCCTCCTCCATCCCGCGGTTGCGTCTGTTTCAGTGGTTCACGAGGATGCGGCAGGTTGCCGCTTGCTCTGATGGAAAGGACAGGGGTCCGCCGGCTACGGTGGACAAACTAGTTGTGCACGAAGCAACCGAAGCCGGAGGAGGAGGAAGTGGCTGCTCCGGCTCGGTCGTCGTGCCGGCGGCAGGCGCCTGGCGAGCCGTAAAGATGGATATGCGCGTGCTTCAGTGCCCCCTCTGCACCCTCCCGCTGAAGCCGCCAGTCGTCCAGGTTTCTTTCTAATACTACTATACCTTTCTTCTCGACACTCGATCGATCTTCTGCCCGTTCGTACAAATTTCTCCGGTCTGTGCAGTGCAAGGGCGGGCACGTGGCCTGCGGCGTCTGCCTCGCCGAGCCGTGCCGGATGTGCGAGCACGGCGGCGGCTTCGACGTCCGCGGCACGGCGATGGACGCCGTCCTCTCCGCGGCCAGGGTCGAGTGCCCCCACGACGGCTGCCGGACCCACGTCGCCTACCACGAGCTCATCAACCACCGGAGCGCGTGCCCGCGCGCGCCCTGCTCCTGCCCGGAGCCCGGCTGCAGCTTCGCCGCCCCACCGCGGGCGCTCCTCGTCCATCTCTTCGTCCTGCACTCCATGCCGGCGCACAAGTTCCAGTACGGCGAGGACTTCCGGCTCCTCGTGCCGGCGTCGGAGCCGTCACGGCGGCTGCTCATCGGCGGAGACGACGGCCGCGCGTTCCTCATCTCCACGGGCGCGCTCGGCGCGGCCACCGCGGTGTCGGTCGTGTGCGTCCGTGCCAGCGCCGTCCGGCGGCCTGAGTACTCGTGCAAGATGTGGTGGATCATGCCGCCCAGCCAGGACCTCGTCGTGGTGAAAACCAAGGTGACGAGCAGCACATCGCCCGGCGCGGTGGCCGCCGCGTCCTTCTTGACGGTGCCGCCGAGGTACTATCGGGTTGGGGCTGCTGGGGTGTCCAAGGTGGTGCCTCTCAATGTCCGCATTGAGAAAATTTAACACTCTTCGCTCGATCCAAATCTATAGATGTAGGTTTAGTGTTCGAACGAATTATTATTTTGGTGATCAATAGTAGTAGTACTATTTTGGTGATCCAGCAATGAGTAGCTAGCTGACCTAAATGTGCTGTCTAGCTGTTTATGAAGGCAATGTCGCTCTGTTAAAAAAATGCATTATCGACTATCTGATAATGTTGTCTTGTTATTTGTTGTTTCAGGCCCACCTGTTCCAAAAGACTTGAGTGAAAATACACCCCAAAAAGGGAGAAATCATGAAGTCTTACTAAGAAATATTCTTGTTAATCCAAAAACGTCTATTTTGAATAAGCATTTTCATCGGCTCTTTTGATGTTTATTTCGAGTATGCATTTCCATCCCGTATTTTCGTTTTATTTCTACAATCGAAGGTACATTTTAATAGCCAGGGGAAGGGGGGGGGGGGGGGGAGTTGTGCAGTGGCTTGTAGCTTTGTGAATGAGGTAGTCGAATTTTGACTTGCCAAAAGGTTGGCTGTTTTCCCACTTCATTACTCAAACTATCCAAAAAAATATGAAATTCAGACGGATACAACAAGCCCGATATATCTGGGGCGGATATGAAGATGCCCGGACATGCCCGCCACGTCTGCTCTGACAAGCCAGACCCATCTCAAATCCTCTTAAAGTTGACTTCTCCTTCACTTTGACCAAAACCCTCCGGCCCATGCCCTCCATTTCCCGCCTCCATCCAGCCACCCACCTCATCCCTTGCTCCCCGTCCTCGTCCGCCGTCGTTGATGTCATCACCGACAACCCAATCCGCTGCCATGGCCATAGATGATGCCTCAACGGAATTGGTCAGGCTCCCCGATCTGGCGGTTCCTTGCAAGGTGGAGAACTAATGGAAAACTGAAGAATCATTTTTGTGTAACTTTTGAGTCTAATATATTTTTATCATACAAAACTAAAGCAGTTTTTGTGGCTTCGGATAACTTTAAGAGTTATTACACGGGGTTGCAAAGCCACTTCAATTTTTCATTTGTGTGTTTCTTCCTGGTTTCTGATGAGTTGTCTAGTATGATGTTATATTGGAAGGAGATGCCTAATTAAAACCTAGGTATGCATGTTCCTTTTTGCGGTACTGGGCAGGCCTCTAGTATGATGTTACAGTATATTGGAAGGAGTTGCCTAACTAAAACCTAGTAGTAGGAAACAGTTAGCAGCTTGACACAAGGGAATATCCGTCTTCAAAGAAGCCTCTCTTTTGGCTTTCCATGTGATTGGATTTATTTGATTTTGAAACTAGTAGAAGAATTGAACTGAAAAACGTCTTATATTTTGGGACAAAGGTGTTGGTCTGATCTGACGGCTCAACATGCCATTAGATGTAATAGCCTAATAGAAAAAAGAGAGGAAAGGATTAATGTTAAGAAAAGAGGCCCACGCACCAACGTGTATATGCCTCGATCAGAACTGATGCGCCCTGATCAGGGGCGCCCAAACCAACTTATGGTTTAGGTCCACTGTTGCACAACGCTATATAAAGGGATACGGGAGAGAGCGGGCCTCCTGCGCGATCACAATTCACGTCAGGATTCACTCTCCTCCCTATACCCCAAAACCCTATCCGATCTTGAGGGTGCTGCAGCAACGGGAAGACCAGTGCCGGTGGCGTCCCGAGGGCATCAGGATGTCGAGGAGAACCTCTACCTCGACTACATCACCCCTCCATTGCGCATGCATCGAGCAGGCGATCATGTCGACCTCCGTGACATGTAAAGGACCTCTAAACCCATCCCCTGTTCATGTTGTTTTGGGTGATCTAGATGCAATCTCATTATGTTGTTGGCATCCTAGTGAATAGTGATGCATAAGATCCAACAAGGGGTAGTATGAAAAACTACCATGATGTTTTTCTTATCCATCTGCTTCTGAACAACCGGGAAATCAAATTGAACACCATAGTCCATATACCAACACAGTGCTGTATCCGGGAGATGATTCATCATTGCATATTGCATGCATTACATGTTGGGGCCTCGGCGGTGCTTGTCGATGCGGACGCGGAGACGAACACTTCCTCCGGGCTGCATGTCCATGGGCGGCACGGTCAGGTACCTGCCACCCAGCTCCACGGCCGCCTCCTCGGAGATGACCGCGCGGCTCCTCGCCCAGTCCTCCAGTATCAAGATTGGACTCCTGCCGCCGTTCTCCGGATCCATGGGCGGGATCGTCCACACCTTGCACCAGTTCATCCACGGGCCCGTCCCCGCGCTCCCCCCGAACGCACACCACCTTGACGGCCCGCTCTCCCCCGGCGCGCTCGCTGGCGACGAGGAGGAACAGGTGCTCCCCCTCGTCCGGGTCCTCCGCAGCCAGAAGGCGGCGCCGCTCCGTCGCCTGCATCTCCAGCGGGTGCGCCTTGCCGAATGTCATGGTGGTGACGAGCCAGTGGTGCTGCAAGGCGAGGTGGTCGGAGAGCGCCGGCGGGGAGCCGAGGAAGTCGCAGACGGGCTCCGGGCAGCGGCATGGCGCGTGCGGGCACTCCAGCCCGTCGTCGGCGGCCAGGCAGTAGCCCACCCGGGTCCGGCAGCCGTACGCCGCGTAGGGGCACGGCACCTTCATCGCCAGGACATACGGGTCCAGCCAGTGGATGTGCTCGTACACGCCGCCGCCGCCGACGCACAGCTGACAGTTGTTGGAGTGGCTGGCGGCGCAGCTGCCGCACGCCGCGTGCTTAGCCCCGCACTGCAAACAAATCAAGTCGAATGAATAAATACCACGCATCGTAATGGCATGAATCGGAGGAGAAGGGGAAGATGAATGCGTTGATCATCAGAAAGCAAACGAATGGACGGACGAATACCTGGTATACGGGAGGTTTCAAGGGTGAAAAGCAGAGTGGGCAGTCAAGAAGGGGCTTGTCGATCTCGACGGCCACCTTGGGTATCGGCGCGGCCACCACCATCGCTGTCGCTCCGCTGGTATCTCGTCCCGCCGAGGCTTCTTGCTTGACTTGCAGGGTGTCGCTGTCAGTGAACCTCGCCTTCTTGCCGCCGTGATCCATCTTCTTCTCTTGTTGGGAGCAGGGCAACAAAAACCACATCTATCAAAACCAGCTCTTGATACGTACAGTACTAAAAGGGATTTCTCCCGGCTTCGAAGTACAGTAGCATAGATACTACTCCCTCTGTAAACTAATATAAGAGTGTTTAGATCACTAAAATAATGATCTAAACGCTCTTATATTAGTTTACGGAGGGAGTAGTAGAGTAGTAGCAGCCACCCCTGGGCACAAGAAAGAAAGAGGAAAAAACAAAACAAGAACCAGTGAGTGAGAGACCTGGAGAGGATGAAGGAGCAAACCTCTCGACTCGGGTGAGCTTGCTGCGAGGATGGATGGAGTGAGTTTGAGTGCATCCTCCTTCCTGTCCTGTCCTGTCCTGTCCTGGGCAACGATGAGAGCAGGAGATCTTCCTTCCTTTGCATGAAGATGAAGGCCAAGCCAAGGCAGAAAGCTAGTAGACAGTAGTACTCCTACTCCTCTCGCAGCCAGCCAGTCTGCACACCGATCGAAGCTCTTTCCCCAGATGCTCCAACACCTTTCCTTGCTTACTGCCAAGGGCAAGTTCGATAAATTTGACCTATGGACGAAATTAAATCATAAAATGAACTGCCCGTGAAATTATTTCACGCGGTTAACCTTTTTATGTGACGTCTGACACTAAGGCGCCACACTACACTGTGCAATGTCTCACAGATAGGCGCTACACGCCTGGCTAGCGTTGCACCCCAGACTGCCTAAAAATTGCTATGTCATTGTGCAGAGCCTAAGAGCTAAGCGCTGCACTGTATAGTGTGGCGCCTAGCTCTCAGGCGGCGCTGCAATAGTAGTTGCACTATAAAATGAAGCAACCACTAGTGCAACGCCTATAAGATAGGCGCGACACTGTATAGCGTGGCGCCTAGCTCTCAGGCGCTGCACACTGACTTAGTAATTTTCGGAACACACGGATGCGACGCTGGCTAGACGTGTAGCGCCTATCTGTGAAGCGTTGCACAGTGTAGTGTGGTGTCTTCGTGTCGGGTGTCACACAAAAAGATCAGCCGTGTAAAATAGTTTTACAGACAATTCATTCTATGATTTAATTTTGTTCATAGATCAAATTTGTCAATTTTACCACTGCAAGGCCAACCAAGCAAGCAAGCACGCCGCGCCACGCCACATTTATTCATTGTGCTTCATTTTGCTGTTCACCGGTGCAGCTTGGTGCCATCGTGTCAGGGACATTTGGTGGACAGGGAAACACATCCGACTCACCCAAGTCATATTCCAGTATAGGCAGTGAAGCTTTGGCTAATTTTTTATATAAATGAAATTGGCTCAAATGAAACTCAGATGAGAATAGCCAACACCAACCCACGAAAAAATATATTGGCAAACAGCAAAGTTATACTCTATAAGACTAAAGCTATGCCTAAGCGAGAGAAAAAAAACCCGGAGCGATCAAATCCGCAGTCAACAACTACAATAGTGATCAAACCCGCATCCTCCATCTCATGGCATTACAAGGATAACAAGGTTTTTCAACAGCAACGCCTTTAGGAAGGAAGCTACGCTCAAGCGCCGTCGTCACCGAATCCAACCACCATAGGTCAGAATCTAAGGTTTCAACCTGAAGAACTAGTCCGAGCATATCCAAGCAATGCCTTCAAAAAGATAACGACGCAAAAACATCATCATTGTCAGGTATAACCAACTCAGGTCAGACCAAGGATTTCAGCCTGGAGCCCGAGACTGGGTGCTCAAGAAGCACCGTCATCAGAGTAAATCATGTGTTTTCGGCACCACTTTTTCGCGATCCTGGCAGCTTCATGAGTTGGGGTCAAAAATCGATGGTCGTTGCTGCACAACCATATCCTATGCGGCAAGCCGCCGTCCATAGATTGCATCTCACCATTGAAACAACCACCAATTCTGGAAGGAGCAGCCCTCGCGAGGACCTTCTGATATCAACAAAACCCATAAGAAGGTCGCCGTCGGGATGGAGTGGTCACTATTCGGACCAACATGAACAACGAAGCACATCACTGAGTACTATCTCATGAGAAATAGCACACATCAATCTACGGTGCGGCAACACGCTTGCCCGTAGAACCCACGCTTGATCCATTTGGAGCGGGCAGGAGACCAGGATCCGGCATGGATGCCGGGCCAATCTAGACACGCCAAGCAGCAGGCGCTTACATTCCCGAATGGCTGCATATGATGCCCAAGTCGTTGGCAGCCCACTTGATCCGGGACTTGGAGGCCATGAGTCATGGTGGCGGGACCTTGTATCTGAACGAGGTTGGAGTTGAAGGCGGATCTTAGCATGATGGACATGTTCTCTATTCTTGTTCGAAAGCTAGTAGTTTTTGCTTGTGTTTTGCTTTTCTCCGATTTCGGGTGCTGCGTCTCCTCTCTATCCTTGCCGCATGTGGCCTAGGAATGTTAGTTGATCTAAATTTGAACTGCTAAGGTTGGTAATTCCCTCTTAAAGGGTTAGTCATCTAGGGGACTAAAAAAACTTGCTATCTGAACTTGTTCTCGTGCTTTGGTTTTGTTAATGAAATGGGAGGGGAGTCCACCCTCTTTTGCTAAAAAAAACAGCGCCAAAGTATCCAACCAATACATTGCATATGATAACATAAAAAAGGAAATCAAATATATAACTTATGAGTGGTATACAAGACTTTCTAAGGGGGCATGATTACATTAACTCATTCCAAACTCTTTTTAAGCGTGCAGCCATGCCACATCAACACGTGTGCATGTCAATCATGAGTTACATTTTTTTTCATGCAACCTACTAGTACTATCTAAATTTTCTAAGCATGCAACCATGGGCATCAGCTACGTTGAAGTTACTTCTTTCTCGTTATTTAAGTTCGCGAAACATAGCAATAGATTTTATCATTTGATGTACACATACTCTCTCTAATCTATATTATTTGTTGTTCCAATGAATATATCTAAATGTATAGTGCTAGATAAACAAGAAGTAAGTACTATTGATCCAAGGAGTACTGAAATTAGCGGCGTCACTCCCCTGATCGTCCAAGCTACTATCCAAGACGTAGCTGATTTAATCCACGCCGTTTGACGCCGCAACCATTTCTGATATTCCAGCTGGTTCTACTAGTATTATTGAACAAACAATTGTATTCTACTGTACCGTATTCCTTCCCCCACGAGACTATGGCTAGGCGGTGCAGCTATGGCCATGCCATGTCCCATCGCGCGTTGGGAACCGTCGGTCGGTGGCAGGTAAATTTTTCGATTTTTGATTGACTGTTCAGGCCAAAGATATCAGCAGCAACCTAAATTTGCTGTATAATTTATGAATTGAACAAAAAGGTCTCCTGCTGGTAAAAAGAAACAGCAGAAGATTTAGAGGCACGCTAAGGTCAACTCCACTGCGCGACCCTATTTCGTCCGTTCCCGTTTATTTGGACTAAAATAGACAAATAAGGCGGCCCAGCGTGCGGGAGCAAACGAATTTTTATCCGTTTTGTGTCCGCTTTCGACCCATTCGTGGTCTAAGTTTGCGCCGCTTTTGGGGTGAAACAAACATCACGCGGACGCGTGGACCGTCTGCGCGTGTCCTCCCCTGGCCCGCCTATCAATGGCACAGGGCGAGCATTTTTCTATCCGCCCCCTCCCTCCCTCCGGCCGTACCTCCCTCCACTCTTCCCCACTCTTCCCCTCACTGCCACCGCTGCCATTGCAGCCGTACAGTTCGGACGCGCGCTCGCCCATGCCCTTTCCCTCGGCGCCGCCGAGCTACCCAACCACGGCCACCTGGTTTGCGCACTCGCCGGCCGGATTTATGGCGTATTCGGTCGGTCTTGAGCTCGCCCGACTGTGGGAGGCCGGGCCGCGCCATGGACTGGCCAGGCACCTCGACAAAAGGCCCTGATAGGGCCGCAAGGCCACATGCAGGCAGTGGCTCCTCCTCTAGCCGCTAGGATCTGCACCGTCGGTGGTCCGTCGGCAGATACACGAATGGCGATCGGCCGGGCTCGGTGCTTGCCCAAAAGCTCGTCGGCGCACCGTTGCCACTCATTAAGTGCGACCACTGCCCAAGGATGGTCGTGCGCCGCGTGTCTACAACGCCGGAACATCCCGGATGGGTGTTCATCAAGTGCTTAAACGATGGGGTACGTGGTCTTTTTAGCTTCGGTTTGTGCGCTAGATTTGACTAGTTGTGCTAACTTCAAATTTTATTGTGTGACATGGATGCAAGTTTTGGTATTGGGAAGAAGAGTACATCGATATATTGATAGAGCGAAATTTAGTACATGTTCGTGCACTTTTAACTAGCATAGAGGTTGTAGATGAGACAAGTGCACTTGTTGCTAGATTAGAGACTAGACACGAGACTAGATGTGGGGGAAGCAATATCGACTTCTGGCTTGAAGAAGAAAGGAAGATGACAGATCGAGTCTCCTCCACAGATCAACAATGAGTGTATCAAGAAGGCCCTAACCCAACTCAAGGAAGTAGTCATGAAAGTTGGGTATCTTCTAAAATGTATTTTTGTGATTCTTGTTTTCTTTGATCTTATTTTTCTAGTCAAAATGTGATGATATATTTTTGACATATCGAAAATGAATGATAAAAAAAATTAAGGACTTGCAAAGAAAAATATAGTGAACACGATGCGGCTGGAATGTGTCCGCACGCTAGGTGCACGGACACTGCATCTTGAGACATGTCCGGATACGACCCATCGTCTTATTCGAACAGACATAATCCGAACAAAACAGACGTCCGTTTTGAAGTCGTGCAGTGAAATTGGCCTAACTATCCAAGACGTACCGATACAGCTGATTTATCCACGCCGCTAGAACAAACAATTGTATTCTACTGTACCGTACTCTTTCCCCATGAGACTATGGCTAGGCGGTGCAGCTATGGCCATGCCATGTCCCATCGCGCGTTGGGAACCGTCGGCCGGTGGCAGGCACGGCTGGCGGCGCACGCCACATTTTGACCCTCGGCCCTTGACCAATGACTGATGTCCATCAATCAATCGAGTACACATTGACTCAGCTGCTTGCCTAGCTGCACGCCGAGCCATCGTTGCTCCTCATGCTCGAAGACAAACCAGACCTACCAATAGGGAGATTCTGCCACGTACTCCGGCATCCCTTCCTGCTCCGGCGTGAGCAACGACCAACGCCTGTGCATCTCCTCGGCATGCGCCCGCCATACTCGGATCCGCTTACGGATCAAGATGCCAGTCGTGCGGCAGCATGATGTCGGGGTACGTCACAGCAACTTTAATGGGACAATCTATTTCATCCGTGGTCGTCCGTTTGGATCGGCGTGGACAGAAAAAGCGGTCCAACACGCCGACCTAAATGGACGTGTATTCTTTTTTCGTCCGCGCGCGACCCATTTCCGGCTCTTTTTTGAGCTTGATTTGCGTCGGCGCGGACACGCGATAGACGCACGCTCGCTCTCCTACTCCTGTCCCCGGGCCCGCTCGTGTGTGGCACATTGGCCTTTCCTTCCCCCAGCCAACAAGCAACCCTCGCCCCCGCCTCCTCCGTCACCGACGCCGCCGGCCATTTTGCCGGCGACTCTTCCAGCTGCCGCCGCCTCCACATCCGGTCAGCAACGCCGCCCCTGCCCCCAGTCGCCCGCCGCCGCCGTTTTGTCGCCGGGGAGCAAGCTGGTTCCCCGCCGCTGTTTCCCCCACTGCCCAGCTGCCCCGCGACCAAGTAGACGCCTTGCCGCCCCAGCCATAGACGACTGGCACGCTCGTCGGACGCCGTCACACTTGTCGGACACCGGCCGGGCAGCTAGCTGGTCTGTGGGCGCCGCGTCTCCCCTCGCCGGCCGTCTACTTCTTCGACGCCCGCAAGCTGTTCGACAGTTTGCCAAGGTACGAAAATGAACTCCGTCGATGAGTTCTTTTTCCACAATTTCCTTTGCGACTCTGACGATTCGTCGTCCCACGACGAGGAGGAGATATTGGCTGCCGTATTGGTCCATCACCACCTCAACAACCAGCGGCCATTGTTCCATGGCTCCATTCCGGGCCACCTTCCGGCGTTGAATCGTAACCGGGAGAGCGGGCATTTCCTTCTCTGGAAGGACTACTTTGATACAACAAACCCGTTGTTCAAACATCACAAATTCCACCGCCGGTTCCGTATCAGTAGGCATGTTTTCAACCGTATTAGAGAGGGAGTGGTCGGCTATGATGACTACTTTGAGTGCAAAGAGGATGCCGTCGGCAAGATTGGTTTCTCCTCTTATCAGAAATGCACTGCCGCCATCCGAATGCTTGCATACGGAGTGCCCGGTGATCTCATTGACGAGTATGTCCGTATGAGCGAGTCTACATGCCTAGAGTCCCTGTATAAGTTCTACAAGGCTGTGATTGATGTGTTTGGCCCTGAGTACTTGAGAGAGCCGACAGCTGAAGATACAACCCGTTTGTTTTTTTGATAGAAAGACTGTAAGGGAACCCCTACAGTATAATTGGTGCAACAAACCCAAATTACAAGTACCAAGCCTTGAACCTGGGTGGGTGGGAAGGCATCAGCCCCTTCCCACCACTAGGCTATGCCTTAGTCTGCGATACAGCCCGTTTGTTGGTGATGAATGCTAGCAGGGGCTTCCCGGAGATGCTTGGCAGCATAGACTGCATGCACTGGGAGTGGAAGAACTGCCCTTCTGCTTGGCAAGGGCAGTATAAGGGACATGTCAGGGCTTGCACTGTCATACTAGAGGCCGTCTCAAGATCTCTGGATCTGGATCAAGATCTCTGGATCTGGCACTCTTTCTTTGGCATGGCTGGATCACACAATGATATCAACGTGCTTCAGCGCTCGCCGGTGTTTGCTAGGCTTGCCGAAGGTAACAGCCCACCGGTGAACTTTACTGTCAACGGCCACACCTACGACAAAGGGTATTATCTGGGTGACGGTATCTATCCTCAGTGGACCACTATTGTCAAGACAATACCCAACCCTGTCGGAGAGAAAAGGAAAAGATTTGCCCAAGAGCAAGAGAGTGCTAGAAAGGATGTCGAGCGTGCCTTTGGTGTTTTGCAATCTCGATGGGACATCGTTCAGTATCCTGCTAATACTTAGAGCACGCAGAAACTATGGGAGGTGATGACTGCTTCAGTGATCATGCACAATATGATCGTAGAAGACGAGCGCCCGGAACGTCTGTACGATCAAGGCTTTCAGTTTCAGGGTGAGAATGTTGAAGGAAATATGCCCTAGAGGCAATAATAAAGTTATTATTTATTTCCTTATAATCATGATAAATTTTTATTATTCATGCTAGAATTGTATTAACCGGAAACATAATACATGTGTGAATACATAGACAAACAAAGTGTCACTAGTATGCCTCTACTTGACTAGCCCGTTGATCAAAGATGGTTATGTTTCCTAACCATGAACAATGAGTTGTTATTTGATTAACGGGATCACATCATTAAGAGAATGATCTGATTGACATGACCCATTCCATTAGCTTAGCACCCGATCGTTTAGTATGTTGCTATTGCTTTCTTCATGACTTATACATGTTCCTATAACTATGAGATTATGCAACTCCCGTTTACCGGAGGAACACTTTGGGTACTACCAAACGTCACAACGTAACTGGGTGATTATAAAGGAGTACTACAGGTGTCTCCAAAGGTACATGTTGGGTTGGCGTATTTCGAGATTAGGTTTTGTCACTGCGATTGTCGGAGAGGTATCTCTGGGCCCTCTCGGTAATGCACATCACTTAAGCCTTGCAAGCATTGCAACTAAATGAGTTAGTTGCGGGATGATGTATTACAGAACGAGTAAAGAGACTTGCCAACAACGAGATTGAACTAGGTATTGGAATACCGACGATCGAATCTCGGGCAAGTAACATACCGATGACAAAGGGAACAACGTATGTTGTTATGCGGTCTGACCGATAAAGATCTTCGTAGAATATGTAGGAGCCAATATGGGCATCCAGGTCCCGCTATTGGTTATTGACCGGAGACGTGTCTCGGTCATGTCTACATTGTTCTCGAACCCGTAGGGTCCGCACGCTTAAGGTTACGATGACAGTTATATTATGAGTTTATGCATTCTGATGTACCGAAGGTTGTTTGGAGTCCCGGATGTGATCACGGACATGACGAGGAGTCTCGAAATGGTCGAGACGTAAAGATTGATATATTGGAAGCCTATATTTGGACATCGGAATCGTTCCGGGTGAAATCGGCATTTTTCCGGAGTATCGGGGGTTACCGGAACCCCCCCGGGGTTTATTGGGCCTACATGGGCCTTGAGGGAGAAGAGAGAAGGAGGCAAGAGGTGGCCGCGCGCCCCTCCCCTTCCTAGTCCGAATAGGACAAGGGAAGGGGGGCGGCGCCCCCCCTTTCCTTCCTCTCTTCCACCTCTTTCCCCTCTCTCCTTGTCCAACTAGGAGTCCGGGGGGCGGCGCTCCCCCTTGGCGCGCCCACCTTGGCCGGCCGCCCCTCTCCCTGGCTCCTTTATATACTGAGGCAAGGGGCACCCCAGAAACACACAAGTTGATCCACGTGATCTATTCCTTAGCCGTGTGCGGCGCCCCCAGCCACCATAGTCCTCGATAATACTGTAGCGGAGTTTAGGCGAAGCCCTGCTGCTGTAGTGCATCAAGATCGTCACCACGCCGTCATGCTGACGGAACTCTTCCCCGACACTTTGCTGGATCGGAGTCCGGGGATCGTCATCGAGCTGAACGTGTGCTCGAACTCGGAGGTGCCGTAGTTTCGGTGCTTGATCGGTCGGATCGTGAAGACGTACGACTACATCAACCAAACGCTCCCGTTGTCGATCTACTAGGTATGTAGATCACACTCCCCCTCTCGTTGCTATGCATCACATGATCTTGCGTGTGCGTAGGAAATTTTTTGAAATTACTACGAAACCCAACAGTGGCATCCGAGCCTAGGTTTTATATGTTGATGTTATATGCACGAGTAGAACACAAGTGAGTTGTGGGCGATATAAGTCATACTGCCTACCAGCATGTCATACTTTGGTTCGGCGGTATTGTTGGATGAAGCGGCCCAGACCAACATTACGCGTACGCTTACGCGAGACCGGTTCTCCCGACATGCTTTGCACAGAGGTGGCTTGTGGGTGACAGTTTCTCCAACTTTAGTTGAACCAAGTATGGATACGCCCGGTCCTTGCGAAGGTTAAAACGGAGTCAAATTGACAAACTATCGTTGTGGTTTTGATGCGTAGGTGAGATTGGTTCTTACTTAAGCCCGTAGCAGCCACGTAAAACTTGCAACAACAAAGTAGAGGACGTCTAACTTGTTTTTGCAGGGCATGTTGTGATGTGATATGGTCAAGACATGATGCTGAATTTTATTGTATGAGATGATCATGTTTTGTAACCGAGTTATCGGCAACTGGCAGGAGCCATATGGTTGTCGCTTTATTGTATGCAATGCAATCGCGATGTAATGCTTTACTTTATCACTAAACGGTAGCGATAGTCGTAGAAGCACAAGCTTGGCGAGACGACAACGATGCTACGATGGAGATCAAGGTGTCACGCCGATGACGATGGTGATCACGACGGTGCTTCGGAGATGGAGATCACAAGCACAAGATGATGATGGCCATATCATATCACTTATATTGATTGCATGTGATGTTTATCTTTTATGCATCTTATCTTGCTTTGATTGACGGTAGCATTATAAGATGATCTCTCACTAAATTATCAAGTAGTGTTCTCCCTGAGTATGCACCGTTGCGAATGTTGGAAATATGCCCTAGAGGCAATAATAAATTAGTTATTATTATATTTCCTTGTTCATGATAATCGTTCATTATCCATGCTATAATTGTATTGATAGGAAACTCAGATATATCTGTGGATACATAGACAACACCATGTCCCTAGTGAGCCTCTAGTTGACTAGCTCGTTGATCAATAGATGGTTATGGTTTCCTAACCATGGACATTGGATGTCATTGATAACGGGATCACATCATTAGGAGAATGATGTGATGGACAAGACCCAATCCTAAGCATAGCACTAGATCGTGTAGTTCGTATGCTAAAGCTTTTCTAATGTCAAGTATCATTTCCTTAGACCATGAGATTGTGCAACTCCCGGATACCGTAGGAGTGCTTTGGGTGTGCCAAACGTCACAACGTAACTGGGTGACTATAAAGGTACACTACGGGTATCTCCGAAAGTGTCTGTTGGGTTGGCACGAATCAAGACTGGGATTTGTCACTCCGTGTAAACGGAGAGGTATCTCTGGGCCCACTCAGTAGGACATCATCATAATGTGCACAATGTGATCAAGGAGTTGATCACGGGATGATGTGTTACGGAACGAGTAAAGAGACTTGCCGGTAACGAGATTGAACAAGGTATCAAGATACCAACGATCGAATCTCGGGCAAGTATCGTACCGCTAGACAAAGGGAATTGAATACGGGATTGATTAAGTCCTTGACATCGTGGTTCATCCGATGAGATCATCGTGGAACATGTGGGAGCCAACATGGGTATCCAGATCCCGCTGTTGGTTATTGACCGGAGGACGTCTCGGTCATGTCTGCATGTCTCCCGAACCCGTAGGGTCTACACACTTAAGGTTCGATGACGCTAGGGTTATAAAGGAAGCTTGTATGTGGTTACCGAATGTTGTTCGGAGTCCCGTATGAGATCCCGGACGTCACGAGGAGTTCCGGAATGGTCCGGAGGTAAAGATTTATATATGGGAAGTCCTGTTTTGGTCACCGGAAGAGTTTCGGGGTTTATCGGTAATGTACCGGGACCACCGGGAGGGTCCCGGGGGTCCACCAAGTGGGGCCACCAACCCCGGAGGCTTGCGTGGGCTAAGAGTGGTGAGGGACCAGCCCCTTAGTGGGCTGGTGCGCCTCCCACAAGGGCCCATGGCGCCTAAGAGGTGGGAAGGGGGCAAACCCTAAAGGGGATGGGCCTTAGGGCCCATCTAGTGGCGCCTCCCTCCCCTCTCCCCTCTTGGCCGCCACCCCCTTTGCCATCTACGGCTGCCGCCCCCCTAGGGGTGGGAACCCTAGAGGGGGCGCAGCCCCTCCCCTTCCCCTATATATATGAGGCCTAGGGGGCTGCCCATAACACACGTGATTTGATCTCTGGTTGGTGCAGCCCTGCATCTCTCTCCCTCCTCTTCTGTGGTGCTTGGCGAAGCCCTGCAGGATTGCCACGCTCCTCCACCACCACCACGCCGTTGTGCTGCTGCTGGATGGAGTCTTCCTCAACCTCTCCCTCTCTCCTTGCTGGATCAAGGCATGGGAGACGTCACCGGGCTGTACGTGTGTTGAACGCGGAGGTGCCGTCCGTTCGGCACTAGGATCATCGGTGATTTGAATCACGACGAGTACGACTCCATCAACCCCGTTAACTTGAACGCTTCCGCTTAGCGATCTACAAGGGTATGTAGATGCACTCTCCTTCCCCTCGTTGCTGGTCTCTCCATAGATAGATCTTGGTGACACGTAGGAAAATTTTGAATTTCTGCTACGTTCCCCAACAGTGGCATCATGAGCTAGGTCTATTGCATAGATTCTATGCACGAGTAGAACACAAAGTAGTTGTGGGCGTTGATTTTGTTCAATATGCTTGCCGTTACTAGTCTTATCTTAATTCGGCGGCATCGTGGGATGAAGCGGCCCGGACCGACCTTACACGTACTCTTACGTGAGACAGGTTCCACCGACTGACATGCACTAGTTGCATAAGGTGGCTAGCGGGTGTCTGTCTCTCCTACTTTAGTCGGATCGGATTCGATGAAAAGGGTCCTTATGAAGGGTAAATAGCAATTGGCATATCACGTTGTGGTCTTTGCGTAGGTAAGAAACGTTCTTGCTAGAAACCCATAGCAGCCACGTAAAACATGCAAACAACAATTAGAGGACGTCTAACTTGTTTTTGCAGGGTATGCTATGTGATGTGATATGGCCAAAGGATGTGATGAATGATATATGTGATGTATGAGATTGATCATGTTCTTGTAATAGGAATCACGACTTGCATGTCGATGAGTATGACAACCGGCAGGAGCCATAGGAGTTGTCTTAATTTATTTATGACCTGCGAGTCAACATAAACGTCATGTAATTACTTTACTTTATTGCTAACCGTTAGCTGTAGTAGTAGAAGTAATAGATGACGTGACAACTTCAAGAAGACACGATGATGGAGATCATGGTGTCATGCCGGTGACGATGATGATCATGGAGCCCCGAAGATGGAGATCAAAAGGAGCAAAGTGATGATGGCCATATCATGTCACTATTTGATTGCATGTGATGTTTATCATATTTATACATCTTATTTGCTTAGAACGACGGTAGTAAATAAGATGATCCCTCATTAAAATTTCAAGAAGTGTTCTCCCCTAACTGTGCACCGTTGCTACAGTTCGTCGTTTCTAAGCACGCCGTGATGATCGGGTGTGATGGATCCTTACGTTCACATACAACGGGTGTTGACGAGCCTAGCATGTACAGACATGGCCTTGGAACACAGCAAAACACTTAGGGTTAACTTGACGAGCCTAGCATGTACAGACATGGCCTCGGAACACAGAAGACCGAAAGGTCGAGCATGAGTCGTATAGAAGATACGATCAACATGAAGATGTTCACCGACGTTGGCTAGTCCGTCTCACGTGATGATCGGACACGGCCTAGTTGACTCGGATCATGTAATCACTTAGATGACTAGAGGGATGTCTATCTAAGTGGGAGTTCATAAGATGAACTTAATTATCCTGAACATAGTCAAAAGGATTTTGCAAATTATGTCGTAGCTCGCGCTTTAGTTCTACTGTTTAGTTATGTTCCTAGAGAAAAATTAGTTGAAAGTTGATAGTAGCAATTATGTGGACTAGGTCCGTAAACTGAGGATTGTCCTCATTGCTTCATAGAAGGCTTATGTCCTTAATGCACCGCTCAGTGTGCTGAACCTCGAAGGTTGTCTGTGGATGTTGCGAACATCTACATACACGTTTTGATAACTACATGATAGTTCAGTTAAACGGTTTAGAGTTGAGGCACCGAAGACGTTTTTGAAACGTCGCGAAACATATGAGATGCTTTGAGGGCTGAAATTGGGATTTCAGGCTCGTGCCCACGTCAAGAGGTATAAGACCTCCGACGATTTTCTTAGCCTGCAAACTAAGGGAGAAAAGCTCAATTGTTGAGCTTGTGCTCAGATTGTCTGAGTACAACAATCATTTGAATCGAGTGGGAGTTGATCTTCCAGATGAGATAGTGATGTTTCTCCGAAGTCATTACCATCAAGCTGCTAGAGCTTCGTGATGAACTATAATATATCAAGGACATATATGATGATCCTTGAGATATTCGCGATGTTTGACACCGCGAAAGTAGAAATCAAGAAGGAGCATCAATTGTTGATGGTTGATGAAACCACTAGTTTCAAGAAGGGCAAGGGCAAGAAGGGATACTTCATGAAACGGCAATTCAGCTGCTGCTCTAGTGAAGAAACCCAAGGTTGAACCCAAACCCGAGACTGAGTGCTTCTGTAATAAGGGGAACAGCCACTGGAGCAGAATTACCCTAGATACTTGGTAGATTAGAAGGCTGGCAAGGTCGATAGAAGTATATTGGATATATATTGTATTGATGTGTACTTTACTAGTACTCCTAGTAGCACCAGGGTATTAGATACCGGTTCGGTTGCTAAGTGTTAGTAACTCGAAATAAAAGCTACGGAATAAAACGGAGACTAGCTAAAGGTGAGCTGACGATATGTGTTGGAAGTGTTTCCAATGTTGATATGATCAAGCATCGCAAGCTCCCTCTACCATCGAGATTGGTGTTTGCGTTGAGCATAGACATGATTGGATTATGTCTATCGCAATACGGTTATTCATTTAAGGAGAATAACGGTTACTCTGTTTATTTGAATAATACCTTCAATGGTCTCACACCTAAAATGAATGGTTTATTGAATCTCGATCGTAGTGATACACATGTTCATGCCAAAAGATAGTAATGATAGTACCACCTACTTGTGGCATAGCCACGTAAGTCATATCGGTATAAAACGCATAAAGAAGCTCCATGTTGATGGATCTTTGGACTCACTCATTTTTGAAAAGTTTGAGACATGCGAACCATGTCTATTGGTGTGTATGCATGAAGAAACTCCATGCAAATGGACCGTTTTGGACTCACTTGATTTTGAATCACTTGAGGCATGCAAATCATACCACATGGGCAAGATGACTGAAAGCCTCAGTTTCAGTAAAATGGAACTAGAAAGCAAATTGTTGGAAGTAATACATTTTGATGTGTGCAGTCCAATGAGTGCTGAGGCATGTAGTGGATATCGTTATGTTCTTTCTTCACAGATGATTTGAGTAGATGTTGAGTACGTTTACTTGATGAATCACGAGTCTGAATTATTGAAAGGTTCAAGTAATTTCAGGGTGAAGTTGGAAGATCGTCGTGATAAGAGGATAAAAATATCTATGATATGATCATAGAGATGAATATCTGAATTACGAGTTTGGCACAGAATTAAGACATTGTGGAAATTGTTTCACAACTGATACAGCCTGGAACACCATAGTGTGATGGTGTGTCCGAACATCATAACTGCACCCTATTGGATATGATGCATACCATGATGTCTCTTATCGAATTACCACAATAGTTTATGGGTTAAGCATTAGAGACAACCACATTCACTTTAAATAGGGCACCACGTAATTCCGATGAGATGACACCGTATGAACTATGGCTGTCATTTCTTAAAAGTTTGGGGCTGCGACGCTTATGTGAAAAAGTTTCAGGTTGATAAGCTCGAACCCAAAGCGGATAAATGCATCTTCATAGGACACCCAAAACAGTTGGGTATACCTCCTGTCTCAGATCCGAAAGCAATAAGGGATTGTTTCTAGAATCGGGTCCTTTCTCGAGGAAAAGTTTCTCTCGAAAGAATTGAGTGGGAGGATGGTGGAGACTTGATGAGGTTATTGAACCGTCACTTCAACTAGTGTATAGCAGGGCACAAAGAGTTGTTCCTGTGGCACCTACACCAATTGAAGTGGAAGCTTATGATAGTGATCATGAAACTTCAGATCAAATCACTACCAAACCTCGTGGGATGACAAGGATGCGTACTACTTCAGAGTGGTACGTAATCCTGTCTTGGAAGTCATGTTGCTAGACAACAATGAACCTACGAGCTATGGAGAAGCGATGGTGGGCCTGGATTCCGATAAATGGCTTGAGGCCATATAATCCGAGAGAGGATCCATGTATGAAAACAAAGTGTAGACTTTGGAAGAACTACTTGATGGTCGTCAGGCTGTTGAGTACAGATGGATTTTAAAAGGAAGACGGACAATGATGGTAAATGTCACCATTAAGAAAGCTCGACTTGTCGTTAAGATGTTTACTAACAAGTTCAAGGAGTTGACTACGATGAGACTTTCTCACTCGTAGCGATGCTAAGAGTCTGTTGGAATTATATTAGCGATTACTGCATTATTTATGAAATCTTGCAGATAGGATGTCAAAACATTGTTTCCTCGACGATTTTCTTGAGGAAAGGTTGCATGTGATACAACCGGAAGGTTTTGTCAATCCTGAAAGATGCTAATAAGTATGCAAAGCTCCAGCAATCCTTCTAAGGACTGGAGTAAGCATCTCGGAGTTGGAATGTACGCTTTGATGAGATGATCAAAGACTTTGGGTTTATACAAAGTTTATGAGAAACTTGTATTTCCAAAGAAGTGAGTGGGATCACTATAGAATTTCTGATGAGTATATGTTTTAACATATTGTTGATCAGAAATGACGTAGAATTTCTGAAAAGCATATAGGGTTATTTGGAAAGTGTTTTTCAATGGAAAGCCTGGGTTAAGCTACTTGAACATTGAGCATCAAGATCTATAAGGATAGATCAAAACGCTTAATGGTACTTTCAAATGAGCACATACCTTGACATGATCTTGAAGGTGTTCAAGATGGATCAGTCAAAGAAGGAGTTCTTGCCTGAGTTGTAAGGTATGAAGTTAAGACTTAAAGCTCGACCATGGCAGAATAGAGAGAAAGGACGAAGGTCGTCCCCTATGCTTAAGACATAGGCTCTATAGTATGCTATGTTGTGTACCGCACCTGAAATGTGCCTTTCCATGAGTCAGTCAAGGGGTACAAGAGTGATCCAAGAATGGATCACAGGACAGTGGTCAAAGTTATCCTTAGTAACTAGTGGACTAAGGAATTTTCTCGATTATGGAGGTGGTAAAAGAGTTCGTTGTAAAGGGTTACGCCGATGCAAACTTTGACACTAATCTAGATTATTCTGAGTAGTAAACTGGATTCGTATAGTAGAACAATTATTTGGAATAGCTCCAAATAGAACGTGGTAGCTGCATCTAGGATATGACATAGAGATTTATGAAGCACACACGGATCTGAAAGGTTCAGACCCGTTGACTAAAACCTCTCTCACAAGCAACATGATCAAACCCAGAACTCATCGAGTGTTAATCACATGGTAAATGTGAACTAGATTATTGACTCTAGTAAACTCTTTGGGTGTTAGTCACATGGGGATGTGACCTTGAGTGTTAATCACATATCAATGTGAACTGGATTATTGACTCTAGTGCAAGTGGGAGACTGTTGGAAATATGCCCTAGAGGCAATAATAAATTAGTTATTATTATATTTCCTTGTTCATGATAATCGTTCATTATCCATGCTATAATTGTATTGATAGGAAACTCAGATACATGTGTGGATACATAGACAACACCATGTCCCTAGTGAGCCTCTAGTTGACTAGCTCGTTGATCAATAGATGGTTATGGTTTCCTAACCATGGACATTGGATGTCATTGATAACGGGATCACATCATTAGGAGAATGATGTGATGGACAAGACCCAATCCTAAGCATAGCACTAGATCGTGTAGTTCGTATGCTAAAGCTTTTCTAATGTCAACTATCATTTTCTTAGACCATGAGATTGTGCAACTGCCGGATACCGTAGGAGTGCTTTGGGTGTGCCAAACGTCACAACGTAACTGGGTGACTATAAAGGTACACTACGGGTATCTCCGAAAGTGTCTGTTGGGTGGGCACGAATCAAGACTGGGATTTGTCACTCCGTGTAAACGGAGAGGTATCTCTGGGCCCACTCAGTAGGACATCATCATAATGTGCACAATGTGATCAAGGAGTTGATCACGGGATGATGTGTTACGGAACGAGTAAAGAGACTTGCCGGTAACGAGATTGAACAAGGTATCAGGATACCGACGATCGAATCTCGGGCAAGTATCGTACCGCTAGACAAAGGGAATTGAATACGGGATTGATTAAGACCTTGACATCGTGGTTCATCCGATGAGATCATGGTGGAACATGTGGGAGCCAACATGGGTATCCAGATCCCGCTGTTGGTTATTGACCGGAGGACGTCTCGGTCATGTCTGCATGTCTCCCGAACCCGTAGGGTCTACACACTTAAGGTTCGATGACGCTAGGGTTATAAAGGAAGCTTGTATGTGGTTACGGAATGTTGTTCGGAGTCCCGTATGAGATCCCGGACGTCACGAGGAGTTCCGGAATGGTCTGGAGGTAAATATTTATATATGGGAAGTCCTGTTTTGGTCACGGGAAGAGTTTCGGGGTTTATCGGTAATGTACCGGGACCACCAGGAGGGTCCCGGGGGTCCACCAAGTGGGGCCACCAACCCCGGAGGCTTGCGTGGGCTAAGAGTGGTGAGGGACCAGCCCCTTAGTGGGCTGGTGCGCCTCCCACAAGGGCCCATGGCGCCTAAGAGGTGGGAAGGGGGCAAACCCTAAAGGGGATGGGCCTTAGGGCCCATCTAGTGGCGCCTCCCTCCCCTCTCCCCTCTTGGCCGCCACCCCCTTTGCCATCTAGGGTTGCCGCCCCCCTAGGGGTGGGAACCCTAGAGGGGGCGCAGCCCCTCCCCTTCCCCTATATATATGAGGCCTAGGGGGCTGCCCATAACACACGTGATTTGATCTCTGGTTGGTGCAGCCCTGCATCTCTCTCTCCCTCCTCTTCTGTGGTGCTTGGCGAAGCCCTGCAGGATTGCCACGCTCCTCCACCACCACCACGCCGTTGTGCTGCTGCTGGATGGAGTCTTCCTCAACCTCTCCCTCTCTCCTTGCTGGATCAAGGCATGGGAGACGTCACCGGGCTGTACGTGTGTTGAACGCGGAGGTGCCGTCCGTTCGGCACTAGGATCATCGGTGATTTGAATCACGACGAGTACGACTCCATCAACCCCGTTCACTTGAACGCTTCCGCTTAGCGATCTACAAGGGTATGTAGATGCACTCTCCTTCCCCTCGTTGCTGGTCTCTCCATAGATAGATCTTGGTGACACATAGGAAAATTTTGAATTTCTGCTACGTTCCCCAACAGCGAAAGTTCTTCGTGCTGAGACACCACGTGATGATCGAGTGTGATAGGTTCTACGTTCAAATATAACGGGTGCAAAATAGTTGCACACGCGGAATACTCAGGTTATACTTGACGAGCCAAGCATATACAGATATGGCCTCGGAACACGGAGACCGAAAGGTCGAGCGTGAATCATATAGTAGATATGATTAACATAATGATGTTCACCAATGAAAACTACTCCATCTCACGTGATGATCGGACATGGTTTAGTTGATTTGGATCACGTAATCACTTAGAGGATTTGAGGGATGTCTATCTAAGTGGGAGTTCTTTAAGTAAATTAACTGAACTTAAATTTATCATGAAACTTAGTACCTGATAGTATCTTGCTTGTGTATGTTTGATTGTAGATAGATGGCTCGTGCTGTTGTTCCGTTGAATTTTAATGCGTTCCTTGAGAAAGCAAAGTTGAAAGATGATGGTAGCAATTACACGGACTGGGTCCGTAACTTGAGGATTATCCTCATTGCTGCACAGAAGAATTACGTCCTGGAAGCACCGCTGGGTGCCAGGCCTGCTGCTGGAGCAACGCCGGATGTTATGAACGTCTGGCAAAGCAAAGCTGATGACTACTCGATAGTTCAGTGTGCCATGCTTTACGGCTTAAAATCGGGACTTCAACGACGTTTTGAACGTCATGGAGCATATGAGATGTTCCAGGAGTTGAAGTTAATATTTCAAGCAAATGCCCGGATTGAGAGACATGAAGTCTCCAATAAGTTCTATAGCTGCAAGATGGAGGAGAACAGTTCTGTTAGTGAGCATATACTCAAAATGTCTGGGTATAATAATCACTTGATTCAATTGGGAGTTAATCTTCCAGATGATTGCGTCATTGACAGAATTCTCCAATCACTGCCACCAAGCTACAAGAGCTTCGTGATGAACTATAATATGCAAGGGATGAACAAGACTATTCCCGAGCTCTTCGCAATGCTGAAAGTTACGGAGGTAGAAATCAAGAAGGAGCATCAAGTGTTGATGGTCAATAAGACCACTAGTTTCAAGAAAAAGGGCAAAGGGAAGAAGAAGGGGAACTTCAAGAAGAACGGCAAGCAAGTTGCTGCTCAAGAGAAGAAACCCAAGTCTGGACCTAAGCCTGAAACCGAGTGCTTCTACTGCAAGCAGACTGGTCACTGGAAGCGGAACTGCCCCAAGTATTTGGCGGATAAGAAGGATGGCAAGGTGAACAAAGGTATATGTGATATACATGTTATTGATGTGTACCTTACCAATGCTCGCAGTAGCACCTGGGTATTTGATACTGGTTCTGTTGCTAATATTTGCAACTCGAAACAGGGACTACGGATTAAGCGAAGATTGGCTAAGGACGAGGTGACGATGCGCGTGGGAAACGGTTCCAAAGTCGAAGTGATCGCGGTCGGCACACTATCTCTACATCTACCTTCGGGATTAGTATTAGACCTAAATAATTGTTATTTGGTGCCAGCGTTGAGCATGAACATTATATCTGGATCTTGTTTAATGCGAGACGGTTATTCATTTAAATCAGAGAATAATGGTTGTTCTATTTATATGAGTAATATCTTTTATGGTCATGCACCCTTGAAGAGTGGTCTATTCTTATTGAATCTCGAGAGTAGTGATACACATATTCATAATGTTGAAGCCAAAAGATGCAGAGTTGATAATGATAGTGCAAATTATTTGTGGCACTGCCGTTTAGGTCATATCGGTGTAAAGCGCATGAAGAAACTCCATACTGATGGGCTTTTGGAACCACTTGATTATGAATCGCTTGGTACTTGTGAACCGTGCCTCATGGGCAAGATGACTAAAACACCGTTCTCCGGTACTATGGAGAGAGCAACAGATTTGTTGGAAATCATACATACAGATGTATGTGGTCCGATGAATATTGAGGCTCGTGGCGGATATCGTTATTTTCTCACCTTCCCAGATGATTTAAGCAGATATGGGTATATCTACTTAATGAAACATAAGTCTGAAATATTTGAAAAGTTCAAAGAATTTCAGAGTGAAGTTAAAAATCATCGTAACAAGAAAATAAAGTTTCTACGATCTGATCGTGGAGGAGAATATTTGAGTTACGAGTTTGGTGTACATTTGAAAAATTGTGGAATAGTTTCGCAACTCACGCCACCCGGAACACCTCAGTGTAACGGTGTGTCCGAACGTCGTAATCGTACTTTACTAGATATGGTGCGATCTATGATGTCTCTTACTGATTTACCGCTATCGTTTTGGGGATACGCTCTAGAGACGGCCGCATTGACGTTAAATAGGGCACCACCAAAATCCGTTGAGACGACGCCTTATAAACTGTGGTTTGGCAAGAAACCAAAGTTGTCGTTTCTGAAAGTTTGGGGCTGCGATGCTTATGTGAAAAAGCTTCAACCTGATAAGCTCGAACCCAAATCGGAGAAATGTGTCTTCATAGGATATCCAAAGGAAACAATTGGATACACCTTCTATCACAGATCTGAAGGCAGGACTTTTGTAGCTAAATTCAGAAACTTTCTGAAGAAGGAGTTTCTCTCAAAAAAAGTGAGTGGGAGGAAAGTAGAACTTGACGAGGTAACTGTACCTACTCCCTTATTGGAAAGTAGTGCATCACAGAAAACTGTTTTAGTGACACCTACACCAATTAGAGAGGAAGCTAATGATGATGGTCATGAAACTTTAGATCAAGATACTATTGAACCTCGTAGATCAACCAGAGTGAGATCCGCGCCAGAGTGGTACGGTAATCCTGTTCTGGAAGTCATGCTACTAGATCATGATGAACCTACGAACTATGAAGAAGCGATGGTGAGCCCAGATTCCACAAAGTGGCTTGAAGCCATGAAATCTGAGATGGGATCCATGTATGAGAACAAAGTATGGACTTTGGTTGACTTGCCCGATGATCGGCAAGCAATTGAGAATAAATGGATCTTCAAGAAGAAGACTGACGCTGACGGTAATATTACTGTCTACAAAGCTCGACTTGTTGTGAAAGGTTTTCGGCAAGTTCAAGGGATTGACTACGATGAGACCTTCTCACCCGTAGCGATGCTTAAGTCTGTCCGAATCATGTTAGCAATTGCCACATTTTATGATTATGAAATTTGGCAAATGGATGTCAAAACTGCATTCCTGAATGGATTTCTGGAAGAAGAGTTGTATATGATGCAACCAGAAGGTTTTGTCGATCCAAAGGGAGCTAACAAAGTGTGCAAGCTCCAGCGATCCATTTATGGACTGGTGCAAGCCTCTCGGAGTTGGAATAAACGCTTTGATAGTGTGATCAAAGCATTTGGGTTTATACAGACTTTCGGAGAAGCCTGTATTTACAAGAAAGTGAGTGGGAGCTCTGTAGCATTTCTGATATTATATGTGGATGACATATTACTAATTGGAAACGATATAGAATTTCTGGATAGCATAAAGGGATACTTGAATAAGAGTTTTTCAATGAAAGACCTCGGTGAAGCTGCTTATATATTAGGCATTAAGATCTATAGAGATAGATCAAGACGCCTAATTGGACTTTCACAAAGCACATACCTTGACAAAGTTTTGAAAAAGTTCAAAATGGATCAAGCAAAGAAAGGGTTCTTGCCTGTGTTACAAGGTGTGAAGTTGAGTAAGACTCAATGCCCGACCACTGTAGAAGATAGAGAGAATATGAAAGATGTTCCCTATGCATCAGCCATAGGATCTATCATGTATGCAATGCTGTGTACCAGACCTGATGTGTGCCTTGCTATAAGTCTAGCAGGGAGGTACCAAAGTAATCCAGGAGTGGATCACTGGACAGCAGTCAAGAACATCCTGAAATACCTGAAAAGGACTAAGGATATGCTTCTCGTATATGGAGGTGACAAAGAGCTCATCGTAAAAGGTTACGTTGATGCAAGCTTTGACACTGATCCGGACGATTCTAAATCGCAAACCGGATATGTGTTTACATTAAACGGTGGAGCTGTCAGTTGGTGCAGTTCTAAACAAAGTGTTGTAGCGGGATCTACATGTGAAGCGGAGTACATAGCTGCTTCGGAAGCAGCAAATGAAGGAGTCTGGATGAAGGAGTTCATATCCGATCTGGGTGTCATACCTAGTGCATCGGGTCCAATGAAAATCTTTTGTGACAATACTGGTGCAATTGCCTTGGCAAAGGAATCCAGATTTCACAAGACAACCAAGCACATCAAGAGACGCTTCAATTCCATCCGGGATCTAGTTCAGGTGGGAGACATAGAGATTTGCAAGATACATACGGATCTGAATATTGCAGACCCATTGACTAAGACTCTTCCACGAGCAAAACATGATCAGCACCAAGGCTCCATGGGTGTTAGAATCATTACTGTGTAATCTAGATTATTGACTCTAGTGCAAGTGGGAGACTGAAGGAAATATGCCCTAGAGGCAATAATAAAGTTATTATTTATTTCCTTATAATCATGATAAATGTTTATTATTCATGCTAGAATTGTATTAACCGGAAACATAATACATGTGTGAATACATAGACAAACAAAGTGTCACTAGTATGCCTCTACTTGACTAGCCCGTTGATCAAAGATGGTTATGTTTCCTAACCATGAACAATGAGTTGTTATTTGATTAACGGGATCACATCATTAAGAGAATGATCTGATTGACATGACCCATTCCATTAGCTTCGCACCCGATCGTTTAGTATGTTGCTATTGCTTTCTTCATGACTTATACATGTTCCTATAACTATGAGATTATGCAACTCCCGTTTACCGGAGGAACACTTTGGGTACTACCAAACGTCACAACGTAACTGGATGATTATAAAGGAGTACTACAGGTGTCTCCAAAGGTACATGTTGGGTTGGCGTATTTCGAGATTAGGTTTTGTCACTGCGATTGTCGGAGAGGTATCTCTGGGCCCTCTCGGTAATGCACATCACTTAAGCCTTGCAAGCATTGCAACTAAATGAGTTAGTTGCGGGATGATGTATTACAGAACGAGTAAAGAGACTTGCCAGCAACGAGATTGAACTAGGTATTGGAATACCGACAATCGAATCTCGGGCAAGTAACATACCGATGACAAAGGGAACAACGTATGTTGTTATGCGGTCTGACCGATAAAGATCTTCGTAGAATATGTAGGAGCCAATATGGGCATCCAGGTCCCGCTATTGGTTATTGACCGGAGACGTGTCTCGGTCATGTCTAGATTGTTCTCGAACCCGTAGGGTCCGCACGCTTAAGGTTACGATGACAGTTATATTATGAGTTTATGCATTTTGATGTACCGAAGGTTGTTCGGAGTCCCGGATGTGATCACGGACATGACGAGGAGTCTCGAAATGGTCAAGACGTAAAGATTGATATATTGGAAGCCTATATTTGGACATCGGAATCGTTCCGGGTGAAATCGGCATTTTTCCGAAGTACCGGGGGTTACCGGAACCCCCCCGGGGTTTATTGGGCCTACATGGGACTTGAGGGAGAAGAGAGAAGGAGGCAAGAGGTGGCCGCGCGCCCCTCCCCTTCCTAGTCCGAATAGGACAAGGGAAGGGGGGCGGCGCCCCCCCTTTCCTTCCTCTCTTCCACCTCTTTCCCCTCTCTCCTTGTCCAACTAGGAGTCGGACTCCCCCTTGGCGCGCCCACCTTGGCCGGCCGCCCCCTCTCCCTGGCTCCTTTATATACTGAGGCAAGGGGCACCCCAGAAACACACAAGTTGATCCACGTGATCTATTCCTTAGCCGTGTGCGGCGCCCCCAGCCACCATAGTCCTCGATAATACTGTAGCGGAGTTTAGGCGAAGCCCTGCTGCTGTAGTACATCAAGATCGTCACCACGCCGTCGTGCTGACGGAACTCTTCCCCGACACTTTGCTGGATCGGAGTCCGGGGATCGTCATCGAGCTGAACGTGTGCTCGAACTCGGAGGTGTCGTAGTTTCGGTGCTTGATCGGTCGGATCGTGAAGACGTACGACTACATCAACCAAACGCTTCCGTTGTCGATCTACTAGGTATGTAGATCACACTCCCCCTCTCGTTGCTATGCATCACATGATCTTGCGTGTGCGTAGGAATTTTTTTGAAATTACTACGAAACCCAACAAATGTTGTGCCTGAGTATGGAGTAGCGGCAACATTTGAGCAGTTCACTCAGTTTCATGAAGACATGCGTGATTGGAAAACTCACGTGCAACTGCAAAATGATTTGATTAAGTATATGTGGACTCATGTTGGCAACTAATAGATGTATCTTTTTTTATTCGTTTGCAAAATTATGTGAAACAATTTTATTTTTATTTGGCCTGTGAACTATACTATTTATTTGGGCGGACTATTTTATTTGTTAAATTTTCATTTCGCCATACGTTGAATGCAATGCAAAATTGGGCGGCCAGCCGGTCACACCTGCACATATTGGTCGGCGCGTTGGGCGCGCTGCCGACCCATATGAAAAACAGGGCGGACGCCGGGCGGGCGGCCGACCCAAACGGACAAAAAGCGAACGAAATCGCCGTCCGTTTGGGTCGGCCCGGTTGGTGTTGCTCTCAGCAGCTGCGTGAACTTCCAATGCCATCGCACTTGGTGCATCAGAATGTGCAGCCGCTGCCTTAGCAGGCCGATAGGCGCCGGCGACGGAGGACGAAGTGCGCATGAGGTGGAAGCGCAGGGGTGAACTTGCCCTCGCTCTTGCCGGAGCCACTGAAGAACCACATGGCTAGGGGTTGGTTGTGGGTTGGTAGATGTGGACGGTAGTGAAAGTGGATGAGGCCAGGCCCCCGGACGCGTGGACTAAAACAGGATGGCCTCCCGACGCTTCTATAGGCTGACGCGTGGCCCTGCTATTGGTGCCGCTATTAATATGACCGCGTCCGATCGTTGGTCGGGCGCCATGTGGGACTGCGGCGGACAATGTGGGGGCGCGCGGCGCGTCCGTACCGACGCATTTCAGGCCCAAATTTGAGTATAAAATGGGTTGACGTGAACATGAAGCGGATGTGTTTTGGGTTTGGGTCCGCGTGTTGGGCCGACGTTTTGGTCCGCAGCGACCCTACCGGACATGGGCGGACGAAATGGGTGACCCGGTTGGAGTTGCTCTTAGGTCAGTGTTTTGGGCTGTGCGCCATCGTCCGTGTTTGAATGGTCAGTGCGTCCACCACGCCGACGCATTTTCGTCCGCACCACGGATACGCAACCATATTCTTTGTATGCATATCAAATACATTGTTAAAGTTCGCATAATTTAACCAAATATAAATATTGTAGGTCTGCAACCAAATGAAATCTTGTAGTTACAAACCAAATGAATTTAAATTGTCACAAATATATTTGAAAGAAAAGAGCCGATGTATCTATTGGTTGTCAAGGTGAGCTTACATGTGTTTAATCAAGTTATCTTGTAGTTGATTTTGTGAGTTCCCCAATCACGTATTTCATAATGAAATTGAATCAAATGTGTAAACATTGTCACCCCTCCATGCTCAGGCACAACATGTTCATCTTGAAATAGAAACCTAGATCATAGATTTCATCCTCACGCTCATCCTTTAAGATCATGTTATGATCATCACACAAACAATCATCACCGGTAATTTTATGTGTTGACCACAATTTGATAATTTTGATTATAGATGCCCTTCGTGCTGTAGAGGCTCTATGGGCAACTCGAACGCGCTGCCGTATTTGGTCCGGGCTTGTTCATTTCTGTTGGTTTGGATTGAAATGGACAGATATGGTGGCCCAGCGCCCGGGAGCAAACATAAAATACGACTGTCTTGTGTCCGTTTTGATCCACAGCGGGCGTATGTTTGGGCTGGATTTGCGTCGAGACAAAACACTGGATGGACGCGCACGCGTCTTCTCGTCGTCCTCCCTCAGGCCCGCATGTTGGTCGTGAAACTGTTTCCCATCGGCTCCATTTAATCCGCACGGGTGGACAGCCCCGCATGTCAGCCTCTCAACCGCCCTTGGACGCGTCCTTTTTTATATGGCAAAGCTGTGGACTGGCCAGTCCAGCTTCTCGCCGTGTCTACACTCTTCCACTGATTTCTCCTGCCCCTCCCGCCCTGACAAGGAAAACCTAGTGCCGCCTCTCACTCGTCCCTCCTCGCTCCCCGCTAGCCACCGACATGGGGATGTGGAAGTGGACCCCGGCAAGACGAGGAAGTAGGCCTAGTCCCCGTCCCCGTCCCCGCCACCGCCACCTCCCATGACTGCCAAGGTGGCGGAGGAATTCATGCGGCAGGTCATGGAGCAGTCCTTCCACGACCACGACGAGGCCCAATGGCACGACCTCGAGGTGATGATGGCCCTCTCCGCCGCGGGCGACATCGCCATCCGCCCAGAGTTGCAGAGGGCCACCATCATCAAGGAGGAGGAGAAGGCTGCCGCCGTCGAGCCGCACTTCGCAGCAATGATGGGGCAAACGTGGTCCTGGACGAACACGATTCCATGGACGGCGGAGTTCGTCTCAGTGCCGCCCTCGTGGGCGGGTGCCGAGGCGTGGTCGCCGTCCCCATCACGCATCACGGGAGGAGGTCGTGTAGGGGCCTCCGGCCATGCAACCACCACAGGGGCCGCCTACCCACCTCTGGCAGCCACCTTCCTACCTCGACCTCACCAGGCACGACGAGGAGAAGGACGGTGGCGCCTGAAGACGGTGACAACATCAACGAGAACCACGGCAGCGGCGTCTAGTTTTTTAATATGTTTTTAAATTTTAAGTTATGTTTAATGTACTGGCCAGATCTTGTTTTAAATGGTTTAAATATTTTAGAACTATTTAATTACGTTTATTTTTTATGTTTTTGAAAGTGTGGTTGGTCTTTTTTTTTCATATTAGGCCGGACAGAATGGGATGCAGCCACACATTGCGTGCACCTAACGGCAGACGGGCCAAATGGGACACATGCCTCCATTTTATGGCCACTTTGATTCGTAGGATTTTGAAAACGTAGGAATAGGAAAAATGTAGGGTTGGAGTGGCATGTCCATTTGAATCCTATAGAATTGGTAATTATTGTTTGATGCCACGAAAAAAACAAAGGAATTGTAAAAAGAGGTTGGAGTGGAGGTTAAATTTCCTATAAAGGGCTTCTTTGATTCGTAGGATTTTGAAAACGTAGGCATAGAAAAAGTGTAGGGTTGGAGTGGCATGCCCATTTGAATCCTATAAAATTTTGATGCCACAGGAAAAATAAAGGAATTGTAAAAAGAGGTTGGAGTGAATGTTAAATTTCCTATGAAATGTAGTATAAAAGATTCCATAAAAAAATTCCCATGAGATCCAATTCTATGAATTAAAGGACCAATATAGGAAAAAATCCTAAGGATTTCAATTCATCCGAAATTTTATAAAATTTCTTTGAATCAAAGAAGCTCTTATCGTCCCAAACAGACGAAATTTAAACAAAATGAAGGTGTGTTTAGAATCGTGCGTTGGTGGCGTTACGATTCGGCCTACGCTGGCACGGCAGTGCGGTGCGTGGGCGCCCTAGACAAATGCGACAGCTCGAGACCTCATCCGAGTTATCTCGTCGGCGATAGACGGTGCTCGAGACCTCATCCGAGCCATGTCGTCGGCGATAGATGGTGCTAGTGGCTAGCATGATGATGATGACGCTCCGGCAAATTGGTACCGCCTCATCACGGTCGCCGTGCCTATCGACTCGACTGCCGTGCGCGCAGGGATCCCGTCACTCAGTCGCAGTGGCATAGCCAGCCCAATAAATCAGGGTGGTCCATCAATAAAAATATTTACATAAGTTTATTTATTTTCAAAGAAATATTTTTTTACTACACTATATACAAGCTATGGGGAAATTCCTGGGTGGTTCATGGACCACCCTGGCCACCCCCTAGCTACGCCACTGCTTAGTCGCGCGCTGTTTTGTCACGGTCACAGATCTAGTACCTGCCAACACAAATCGTTTTGCTCTCAGCGCAAACTTAGGGGGTGTTTGGTTGAGAAGTCCTATGACTTTTTCTAGTTCTAGAACTAATTAAAAAAGACTCTCTAGTAAAGTCTTTTTTAGTCCCTGTAGAAAAAGTTCTTTTCATTTAGTTTCTAGGGACTTTTTAGGGACTTTTTCTAATCTCTGGGACTAAAAAGTCTCTCAACCAAACACCGCCTAGTCTGTCCATGGCCATGCCCCCATGAGCTGCTCTCTCTCTCTATATATCTCCCGTCTCGTCACCTCAGTCCAATCCACGGCCAGCTCTGGCTCCTCTTTCCCTTTTAAATACTCAAACAGCACGCTTGGAGCCAAGCACTCAAGCCTATTTCTCCTTGGTCCTCAGCTCACCACCACACACGCCACAGGCGAGGCAAGAGCTTCAGAATGGCGAGCACCACGCTGAGCATGAAGCTCCTCATCGACACCAAGGCCCAGCGCGTGCTGTTCGCGGAGGCGAGCAAGGACGTGGTGGACTTCCTCTTCTCCCTACTCTCGCTGCCCGTCGGCACCGCCGTCAAGCTGCTGGGGAAGGAAGCCATGGTCGGCTGCGTCGAGAAGCTTGACAGCACCTACGTCCAGCCCGACGCGGCCAAGGACGCCCTCCTCCACCCCGCCGTGCTCTCGCCCGCGGCTGGCACCAAGATGTTCCGCTTGACGGAGCCCTCTTCTGGGCAGTCCAAGGGATTCTTCAAATGCAGCTACAGCGGCTGCACCAGCTACGTGACCGACACCAGCGGCACCATGTGCCAGTGCGGTCGCGGTTGCTCGATGACCACGGCCATGCACTTCATCCCAGGCAATGGCAAGGTGGCCGCCAGCGTCGGCACCAAGGGGTTCGTGCAGGGCATCGTGACGTACACGGTGATGGACGATCTCGCCGTGACGCCCATGTCCTCCATCTCCAGCATCACCCTGCTCAACACATTCGCCGTCAAGGATCTCAGCGCGCTCCAGGAGAAGACCGTGCAGCTCGGCTACGACGAGGTGCGCTTTCTCTTATCATATGATGTGCATGTTTCTCTCTTCCATATTTCTTTGTTAATCATGTGCATCAGTAAATCGTCGCGTTCCATTTCCTCTAAATCTTGCAGGGCCTGGAGATCCTCAAGGCGTCGCTGCAGTCCAAGACCGTCCTCACCGACGTCTTCCTCAAGGCCCCCAGCAGCGCTTGAAGGCACATCAGTCATCAGATCGGCATGGATGGAAAAGTGGCTCGATGCCACGATTCACGTAGGGTTAAGTTGGTTGGTTGGTCCTTTTGTATGGACATGTGCAAGGGCTAGTAGCTCCATCCATGTAGCTAAATTAGCTTGGTGTTTTGTGTGAGCATCAGAACTATCTTACCGTGGCATCTTTTGGTAATGCCTAGCATCAGGCCACATGCTCGTATCAGGGTGTACTAGTACGTTGTGTCGGTGCTTGATGTATGCGTTTGCATCGTACTTAGTATCATCTTCTGTTGGTTTTCGAAATCTTTCCCTAATATATATATATATATATATATATATATATATATAAATAATAATAATAATAAAATATATAATAATAATAATAATAATAATTAATAATAATAATAATAAAGCACGGATTGACTCCGTGGGTTCATCGTCACAATACGCTTTTTTTTCATGTTATAATACGCTTTTATAATTTATATAGACAAAATTATAATATAAACAAGGTGGTACTAATTTGGGGACCGTCATGTACGTTTAGTCCCGTCAACATGGGGGGCACAGAAGAACAACGGAGCACCACCAGATGGCATGGATGAGCGAAGACAATTGATGGGGATGCCTTTGCAGCCTAGGGAATCGATTGGGGAGAATTGGCGCTGGGGAAGTGAAGAGGAGGAGCAGGAACATGGGGAAGTGAAGAGAAGAGGAGAGGAGCAGGAACATGCTTGGCTTTGGCGCCATGGATGGAAGAAGAATGAGGCCGAGGCTGACGGCAACAACGGCCGAGGCCAAGAGTCCGTAGCCACACCACTACAGCTCCACACGGACACGGGTGCGATGGAACTAGCCAACAACTCAATGAGCAGAAGCAGCGCGGTTGCTGCGGTTTGCTCGAACTCCGACCGACGGCATGACGGCGTGCGTGGACCTCGGTGTAGCGCCGACAGACGAGTATGGCAGGCCATCGAGGCCGAGCACCTCCCCCTAAGCTACTTGCCTTCCTACATTTGTCTCGGCTTTGACGAACTACAGGATGGACTGATTTCCAACTAATGCCACTCATGCATGATATGATCGGACAAGTGTATACGCACATTTAGAATAACTGCATATGATCTACCACCTACCATGAAGTATGAACAGTAAATTCGTAAACAATAAAAGAAAATAAAAAAATTCTAAAATATTTTTTGGTAAACTTTAAGAAATGTTTGAAGGGCATGCAAATTTTCATAAAAAATAACATTGGAGCAAGTCGTACCAAAAAAATTCAGAGCTCCAAAATGCGTTTGAAATTAACATCGATTTTGTTTTTTTATCACGCCTTGTACCGATGATTCTGTGATGAATTTCTTCTTGCACTTAAACATTCTTTAAAGTTTATGACAAAAAATCAGAATTTTATGGAATAAATGTTTTTTTTGAATTCACAGTTCATCCAAGAGCATTTCAGCTCGAGATTAGAAACTCCACATCTGAGTAAATTTTCCTATGATGCTACTCTAAACTTTTGCTGCACTTGTACAAGATGTGCTTGGTTGACCAGAGCATCAATTTTGTTTTTTATCACGCCTTTGCGCCAATGTGATTTCTTGTTGAATTTTTTTGCAGTCTAAACATTCTTTAAAGTTTACTAAAAAAAATCAGAATTTTTGAATTTTTTTCTATTTGTTTTCAAATTTACTGTTCATCAAGGAGCATTTGACCTTAAGATTAAAAACTCCACGTCTGAGTAAATTTCCCTATGATGCTACTCTAAACTAGATGTGCTTGGTTGACCATTAATATGACAATAATTTTTCACATCTTCCCTGTGTTTGATGGTCGTGCTAGCAACCGGAAGATGTGTGAGTTGACTGCAGCGGTAGCAACAGATGGGCGAACATTATGCGATCCTCCTATGGAGGACAAATACAAGATGTGTGTAGTGCACGACATACCGCCACAACTTCATTGGTGATCCAATTGTTGCTTTTCGCCTATGCTCTCCACTCATGGGCGCCGCCAGATAGAAGCTCATAATACTGAGAGGGAATGTCTTGAGGCATTATTATCAAGGCTAAGGTGTGTGGCATTGTTCCGTTGCAACGCACGGGCCTTTTTGTTAGTCTTTTTCTTAATAATAAAGCACAGATTGACTTTGTCGGGTTCACCGTCACAATACGCATTTTTCCGTGAATTTATACTTTCAGTTTGAATTTAAAACATATTCAAGGTGGTACTAATTTTTGTCTCTACGTTCTTTCTTGGTCGCTTAGCTGGGCTGCAATCCCGTTGGGCCTTGGCCTTGTCCTTGCGTTTTGTAGTATTCAACCCGCGGCCACGTCCTACTCCAAAAACAACAGAATTTTCGCCCGTACGTTCAACCGGCACACACGCAAACTCTGTCTGGTCGTGCGTTGATTACGTTCGAGGTTTTGTCCCACCTCGCTCCCTTCAACTGATTATTATCAATTTATATACGATCGCAGATTATCCATAATATCAACCAGCCTCCTCCAAAACAATAGACAGAAAATAAACTCCCAATACATCGAAGAGATACTCGGCGAGGCAACGGAATTAACAAGGACTGAGAATCAGATTCTCACTAGATCGCCAACAGATAAGCTATATACAGCGGTCGGTGGAGGTGCACGTGGCTGCTGGGTGTAGTAGATTGTCTAGGGTGACTCTAACGTTGTATTTTTATCACTTTGTACACGGGTATTTTCTTAGGTTTGGGCCAAGAGCGGTGAAAACAAACATGGGAATGAAATATAATATTTCAAATAAAATAACATTCAATATAAAACTAAATAATCAAAATCATTAGAATTCAAATCTTTTGATAATTTTATAAAACACTTTACATGAATTATTAAACTATCGAGGAGTATTTAAGGGCATCTTCAACGACATCGCTCAAAACGTCTGCAATCGTCTAAACTGTGCGGTTTAGACCGGACGTGTTTTGCCATCGAACGCGTGTCTATATCGATCCGTCGACCAGTTCGGACCTAATTTTCCCGCAATCCAGAAACAAACTAGAGGGGCTTTGCGTGCATCCAGACCGTTGCCACAATCAATTCTGACTGCCCCGGCCCACCCAAATAACCCTCCCTCGCATGCATCTCTTCCCACTCGAAGCCCTCAACGCCGCTCCAGAGAACCAGTGCCACATTCATGCCACCTCAGAGCGACGCGACCTCTCACTGGCACTCCGGCATTGAAGCGGCACCAGCCGAGTTAAACAGAGATCGAATATACAATCCTTTCGGTTCAATAAAGATCAAATGTTTAGTTCTCGCTGACATACAGATCACATGTACTTGGTTATTGACATAAAACAAATTCATATTTAGTTCTTCTACGTGAAGAGAGCACATGTTCAGATCAACACAAGACTGAGGACGAGGACGATGTTGCCAACTCCGCCCCGCCCGCGCCCCGTCACCACAACCACTAAGTCGACACGTCCAAGGCCGTCTCCGGCAACGAGGAAGAGTAGAGCATGGAAGTTCACCGGCGCTCAGGTCCCATGAAGGTCACCGCCCTTTCGCTGGGGCTGAAACCAAGCTTGGCGGCTCAAAATCGTTAGTCGATTAGTCCCTTGTAGGCTGTGGAGGCAGAGGCTATATATGCCGAGCTGGAGGTTTAGTTCTTGGGGATCATGGCCGGCTAAAAATGGACGAACAGGCGCCGACGGTCATTTAGACTCGGTTTAGAGTATGATTTAGTTCAAATATGCCAAATTTATTTAGTTTGCTCCGGTCTACATGACAATCCGATTTAATATGAATGAATATTGTTTGGTTTGTTTAAATATCCATAAAATTTATTCACTTTCGTTAAATTTCTTTTGAAATGCAACCGAACATATGTGGATAGCTTTGGATGGTCGTCTTCCGCATCAATGTCCGCGGACTGGTCCTGGTCTACGGATGGAAGTAGTGTCTGTTCTACGGGTCGGCGATGGAGATACCCTGAGAATAATATTGTATGTTTCTCCCGCTAAAAGACTTAGATAAGGGCAACCTTGTTCGTTTGTTGGATGACACTTTAGTTACCTCGGGGATGCCTTCTCATCAGTATTTGTATGTTTATTCGTCACATATCATGAGTTTTGCTTGGAGCGTCTTGTATTATATGAGTCTTTGCTTGATTTGCTTTTTAGTTTATCACAATCATCTTTGCTGGACACACCTTTTTGAGAAATCCATAATGATGCTAAGATTTGTTAGAATTTCTCTATGTGCTTTACTTAATTTTTTTGAGCTATGGAATTGCTCTAGTGCTTCACTTATATCTTTTTGAGCACGGTGGTGCTTTAATTTTTGAAGAAATACTCTCATACTTCAACTAGATTAATTTGAGAGTTAGTATATTTTGAAGAAATGTTCTCTCATGCTTCACTTATATTATTTTGAGAGATGAAAATATTTATGCTCATGTTCTTCACTTAAATTTGTTTGAAAGCTTGTCATAAGCAATGGTAATATATGAAATTAGTCCCAAAGTGATAGATATTCAAGATGGATATAATAAAAACTTTCATAATAGATCATTGGGCAAAATAAACTTGATTCTTTTTAATAGTTTTGAGATATGATGACAGTAATATGTGTGTCATGTTGGTGAGTAATTATACTTCAGTAAGGATATTGGTGTCAAGGTTCGTGATTCCCTATGCAAGCACACGAAAGTCAATAGTTATGCAATGAAATTACATCCTACTTGTGGTGCATTATTCGGTGTTAGTTATGTTTAATGCTCGTTTATGAGAATTTTCACTTCTTGGTTGGTTGCTTCTCAATCTATTTGCTAGCCTTCATTTGTACTAAGTGGGAATACTACTTGTGCATCCAAATTCCTTAAAACTAAGTTATGTGATATGAGTCCACCATACCTACCTATATGCGTATTTCCGTGCTGTTCCAAGTAAATTTGAATTTGCCAACTCTAAGTTTCAAAATGAGTATCCTTTTTGTGTGCCCGTACCGCTCATGAAGATGCAGGGGGTGGCCAATATTTTTCCATGCTAGATGTGTTATTCTCTAGATGAGTGTTTATTCACTTGTCATTGCACGAGAGTGTGACGGTAATAGGGATGCCCAGTCCCGAAATGAAAAAAAATTAGTTTATGTTGTCAAATAATAAATTTCTTGGAAAATGTTGGTATGGAAGGCACCCGTGTATACGGTTAACCATGGATTGTGAAAGAATAGTGGAAAAAGAAATTATGTTTGGGAACTGCCTATGATGTATCTAGCATGAAAAGTATTGTGAATTACTTAGTCGTTTTCGTTGACGGGAAAAGCATGCCTCTCAAAATATTTTATCTCACAATTTAAGCTTTGAGCTCTCGTAACTCTATAAATCTCTGCATCCCTCTGCGAAGGGCCTAGCTGTTTTACTTTATGGAATTTTTATTTTTATTTGAGTCTCCATCTTATCTTATAAAGCACCAATTAGGGAGCAGGAATTAAGCTTGGGGATGCTGATACGTCTCCAACGTATCTATATTTTTTGATTGTTTCATGCTGTTATATTATCACTCTTGGATGTTTTATATTCATTTTATATCAATTTTATATCATTTTTTGGGACTAACCTATTGACATAGTGCCCAGTGCCAGTTGTTGTCTTTTGCTTGTCTTTTACTTCGCAGAATATTAGTACCAAACGAAGTCCAAATGCCACGAAACTTTTTGGAGGCTTTTTTCTGCCCACAAGACAACTTGGGAGCCAAGAAAGTACCAGATGGGAGGCCCACGGGGCCCACAACCCACCAGGGCACGGCAGAGGACCCAGGCGTGCCCAGGTGGGTGGTGGGGCCCACGGCAGTCCTTTCCACCGCCTCTCAGCTTTATAAATACTCAAATATTTCAGAAACTCTAGGGGAGTCGACAAGATCCAATCGCCGCAAGTTCCAGAACCACGAGATCCAATCTAGAACCCTATTCCGGCACCTTGCCTGAGGGGAACATGATAACGAAGGGGTTCATCATCCTCATTGGTGCTCATCTGATGATGCGTGAGTAATTCACCACATACCAACGGGTCCTTAGGCAGTGGCTAGATGGCTTCTTCTCTCTTTTTGATTCTCAATACAATGTTCTCCTCGATGTTCTTGGAGATCTATTAGATGTAATGACTTTTTGCGATGTGTCTCTTGCACTCTGATGAATTGTGAATTTATAATCAGCTCTATCCATGAATAATATTTGAGTCTTCTTTGATATCTTATATGCATGATTATTATAGCCTCGTATTTCTTCTCGGAAACTTTGGTTTGGTTTGGCCAACTGGATTGATTTTTCTTGCAATGGGAATAGGTGCTTTGTGATGGGTTCGATCTTGCGGTGACCTCACTCAGTGACAAAAGGGGCAATGAGGTACGCATGTATTGTTGCTATTAGGGATAAAAAGATGGGTGATAACCCACAAGTATAGGGGATCGCAACAGTTTTCGAGGATAGAGTATTCAACCCAAATTTATTGATTCGACACAAGGGGAGCCAAAGAATATTTGCAAGTACTAGCAGCCGAGTTGTCAATTCAGCCACACCTGGTGATTAATTATCTTCAGCAAGGTGATGAGTAGCAAAGTAGTATGATTGTTTTCATAGTAGTAGTAAGTGCAATGGTAACAGTAACAATGATATCAATGATTTTGTAGCAAGTGCGACATTAACAATAACAATAGTAATTTAGCAAGAACAATATAAGAGAAATTCGTAGGCATTGGATTGGTGAATTCGTTGGAACAACCTGAGAAGTTTTAGAAATGCAGTTGCAGAAAAACCAGTTCAACTATGAGTTCTTTTACCCCGGAAAAAAGGTCTGAGTTTTTCTGCACTACCTGAAAGTATTCCATCCATCCATTTACTCGAATCCAACCGTTGAACTCAGCTAGTCTACAATGACACAATTTTCTACAGCAACGAGCACTTCATGCTTGATCAATTCTTAGTATTGTTGCGATCCGTTATTTTGATTGGGAGATAATATTTTGCTTGCTTTGAACTGTTCTATCTAATGATGTGTGTTCATAAATGTTTACGCACACGCAGCGAAGAGAAGTGTGCGACGCATACCTCACAGGTGGAGGAAATTTCAGAAGACGGAATCATGCACGTCCAAAGAGTAGTCATGTGTAATTCAACCCGCAGGAGGCCGTGGCAGCAGACGAGGATGGAGTGAATTGCAGAAAACCACCACATTTCAGCTTAGGTTTGCAGGAAACACTCTTCTACGTTTTTGCTGCAGAAAACACTGATTTTTTTTCTAATCTTTTGCAGAAAGCACCAAACCTCCTACTCGGGCAGTTTAAGCACTATTATGACAGGTGGGACCCTGTCTTGTCGACGTGGCTCACGGCCGCGAGCTGACGCCGTCTAACGGCGCTACAGTGCCGGTCCGCCGATAGAAACCAGCTCTCTCATCTGTCTCGCCCTCTCCTCTCGTCACTCTGCTCTCCTCTCCTCACTCTGTTCTTCTCCCCCGATGCCGCCACAACGCCGGCCGCCGTTCTACTGCTCCCCCGTGGCCATGGTGTCGTGGAGCGACGAGACCAGTGAGGATTCAGTCATGAACATCTCCTCCTCCTGCGATGGCATCACCAAGGTCAGTTTGCTACAACTAGGGTTAGGGTTAGTTAGTGATTTGGGGATTTTGTGAATGAGCTCGAGCTGAACCTAGGTTTATCTTTGCTTGCTCCTGCATCTTCCAGCTACGATGCACGATCCGAATTTCAATTGCACTGACGCAGATGTGAATGTTTTGTGCGAACACGGCGAGCCGACCGAGCGCTTAGTTGCATTTGAAGGGATGCACACCGGCAGGAGGTTTCTAGGATGTGCTAAGAAGGTATGATCCTTTATAAAGGAAGGTGTTCATTGCTGAATGTTTTGTTTACGTAGTTGTTAAGCTTTGTTTAGTTTGGTCTTTCTTTACCTTTACCTGACATGCCTTGTCGTCAGATGGTACACATTGTTTATTGTGGTTAGTATTACTGCTTTGTTTATCAAGTTGTTAAGCTTGGTTAAGTGCTTAGTCTTTGTTTAACTTGTTTTATCCAGTGAGTGGATGGTTGTCATTGTTTATTATGGTCAGTGCTTAATTACTTGTTTAACAGTGGTCATTGTTTATTTGTTTGCTGTGTGATATGTTTGCTGCACATATTAGACCCCCTGAACATGTTTGCTTATGGAGTATGACACTTAACAGTGGTTGTCGGTGTCAAAACTGGCGGATCTCGGGTAGTGGGTCCCGAACTGTGCGTCTAGGCCGAATGGTAACAGGAGGCAGGGAAGACGATGTTTTACCCAGGTTCAGGCCCTCTTGATGGAGGTAAAACCCTACGTCCTGCTTGATTAATATTGATGATATGGGTAGTACAAGAGTAGATCTACCACGAGATCAAGGAGGCTAAACCCTAGAAGCTAGCCTATGGTATGATTGTTGTATATGGAGTTGATTGCCTATGGACTACAACCCTCCGGTTTATATAGACACCGGATAGGGTTAGGGTTACACAAAGTTGGTTACAATGGTAGGAGATCTTGAATATCCGCATCGCCAAGCTTGCCTTCCACGCCAAGGAAAGTCCCATCCGGACACGGGACGAAGTCTTCAATCTTGTATCTTCATAGTCCAGGAGTCCGGCTGAAGGTATAGTCCGGCTACCCGAACACCCCCTAATCCAGGACTCCCTCAGTAGCCCCTGAACCAGGCTTCAATGACGACGAGTCTGGCGCACAAATTGTCTTCGGCATTGCAAGGCGGGTTCGTCCTCCAAGTCCTTCATAGAAAATTGTAAACACCAAGAGTAGTGTCCGGCTCTGCAAAATAAGCTTCCACATATTGCCATAGAGAGAATAATATTAACACAAATCAAATTTGCTGACGTATTCCACAGTGCGTCATCACACTACAGCCAAGTCCTTTACTCGAATCGTTTTTACTTTTCCACCTCAGCATGTTTTGCGAGGCGGTTTCCTTGGCACGTCTTGTCAAAGCAGAGATCGTGTACCCCCTTTACGGGATTCTCATCAATACGGACGTGGGTAATCCAATCGCGCCACTTATCACGGCGCTTGGGAGGCAAGCGAGTTTTATGAGGCAGGTGGGGACGCACAACCGCATCCACCCATATAAGGGAATAAGGATCCACCTTTTTACCTACGCCTTCTTCCTCCTTTGCCTATCCATCTCCTGCGCACTCGAGCTCCAGCGCCCAAGCCCGCACTTCCCACCTCAACCTTCTCTAGCAATGTCCGGAGTGGGAGGCAAGTGGATGGTCTCCTCCGTCACGGAGGGCCATGTCAAAAAGCTAAGGAAGGCCGAATACTTGTCCAAAGACATCGCGCACCGACTTCCCGAGGAGGGGCAGCTTCTCCCCACCCCAAGGCCCCATGAGAGGGTAGTATTCCTTCCCCACTTCCTCCGGGGACTGGGTTTTCCACTCCACCCATTTGTCCGGGGGCTCATGTTTTACTATGGCCTGGATTTCCACGATCTGGCCCCGAACTTCGTCCTCAACATCTCGGCGTTTATCGTCGTGTGCGAGGCTTTCCTCCGCATCCGCCCCCATTTTGGCCTCTGGCTCAAGACCTTCAACGTCAAGTCCAAGGTGGTGCGCGGCAGCCAGGCGGAATGCGGAGGCGCCATGGCGGGCAAGATGGCCAACATCCTATGGCTCGAGGGCTCCTTCGTGGAGACCCTGAAGGGGTGGCAATCATGGTGGTTTTACATCACCGAGCCACGCGATCCGAAATGGATCGCAGCCCCCGAGTTCCGATCCGGACCCCCATGCAGCTTATGTCCTGGAAAGAGACGGGCCTGTCGTGGGGCGACGAAAAAGAGGTGACCGGACTGCAGACATGCATCCAGTCCCTGGTGAGCAAGCCGATCAAGCTCGTCAATGTAGTCCAGGTTATGCTCGTCCGCCGGATCCTCCCGTGTCAACAACGGGACTTTAATCTGTGGGAGTTTGACCCGGCGCAACACCAAACCCTTAACAGGCTCTTCGACACGACGTATGAAGACGTCTGGAAGGTGGTAACCAAAGGCTCCGAGGCTCCCACATCCGCTTCCGAGGAACGCGAATACGGCTCGCGGCGTCACGCTAGCGAGGTAAGCTATTTTCACCTTTTACAGGATGTTAAGTTTTTTCATAGTCTGACTCTATGCGGGATCTAAACTCCCTCACCTTTGACAGGCTTGGCAGGCGCAATCCGGATCGATTAACTGTCCGGCTCCCTTGCCCGAAGACCCAGCCCCTGCTCTCCTAGTGAAGCTGCTGGTTCCGGCGCCTTATGTGGTGCCGGAGAAGAAGGCCAAGAAGAAGAAGGCCACGGGGACTCGAAAGAGTGCCCGTAATGTGGTGGTGTCGGACTTGTCATCCGACGAGTCCGAGACGCTCTCCTCTCGTGAGAACGAGGAGGAGGAAGAAGAAAACTCTCCCCCTCCAGCGGGGGGAGGAAAGAAAAGGAAGGCCGCCCCAACGGGGGAGGCCGAAGGGTCCAGGAAGAGGAAGACCCCTCCGCTGAACTACTCCCCCGACGCTGAAGAGGACGAAGAGGAGTGGCCAGATAGGGCCAAGCATCCGGCGAAATCGTAAGTATTCGGATATCAGAGTAACTCATGACGTTCCTTTGTCGCACAGCTTTCCCTAATGTCGAACATAATTATGCAGCCCGTCCCGGGCCGAACTCAACGAGTCGTCGAGCGGCTCCTTGGATTCATCGGACGTGAACTCGGTTCCGCCCGCTGTCTCCCCCCGCACTGCGGACGACGCCGAAGTGGCGTCGCAACAAGCTCCGGGGCAGGAGGAGGTGGTCCTGGAGGAGCCGCAAGGCGACCTCCCGGACCCCAGGAGTAAAGGGGACAAGACCCCCCCAGGGCTCCAAGTCCGGCTTTGTGCCGGACACCGCGCCGGAATCTTCAACAGTTCCGGACCGCGGTAGGAGAACTCCTTCCAAGAGGAGCAAGCCTTTTGAGCCGGCGGCCTCCGTCCAACCGGAGGTGCCAGACAATCTGCTTGAGGTGCTTGACGGCGCCTCCATCGACGAGGAGCTTGCGGCGGCCCTTGAGACTGCCAAGTCTGCCAAGGCCGAAGCCCAAAAGGCCCTCCAAGAGTTGGAGGAGATGAAGAAGATAGCAGCGGGTAAGGCATTCTTTATGCAAAGCAGAAATATAAAAGTAAACTACTTGTTACTTACCCGAATCCGGAGTTCTCCAGGGGCATTCGCAGATCTTCCCCGCAGCGTATCCGACACCACCGCATTCTACCGAGCTGAAGAGGGCAGCTCGACGGAGAAGGTGTTCTGGTCTCAGTATGCTGAGGCCGGACACCCTGTGCCCTTGAGCGACCAGCTGAAACAGCTGGTCGAGCTCCACAAGGCGGCCGAACAGGCCATGAAGGGCTTCATAGTTCGGCTGTGGCCTGGAGAGGCCCTGCCTGGGAGCTACTTCGGGCTGGTGCGGCGGCTGGTGGAGGCCTGTCCAAGGCTCGAGGTCATCAAGCGCTCCGTCTGCATCGAAGGTGCCCATCGGGCCCTTGCCCGTGCAAAGGTGCACTGGGGTAAGCTGGACGGTGAGAAGCTTGTGAAGGACGGGCCGCCGCCGGGGAAGGAGCATCGCAAGCCCGAGAACTATTACAAGGATGTTCTTGCGGGTGCCCGCCTTGAGGCGGATGAATGTACCAAGGATGTAATTTTTGAATAAACTCGCTCGTTTTTATCCTGTGCGCTGAAAACTTGTTCATGCGCGCTTAAGCAATGCTTGTTGAATTTAAAATATTATTTTTTGTGCGGCCGTTTATCAAAAAATTGAGAGATGGCCAGTCGTCGGCTTCTGCCCCCATGCCACTAGTGCTGGGGTGTTCGGGATAAACCTGAGCGCTCTTTTTCCCATAGTTGGGTCCTTCGAGGGAGGTGCTCAGCACAACGAACCAGGCAATCGAACTATAATGCTTTAATACTCTCACTTAGCCATAGAACTTTATAATTTTAAATTTCGGCGAAGCCCCTAGTTCGGAAGACCGAGTTCGGGGCGCTATCGACGCCTTGGCCGGACAAATCCGGCTCCTCGCTCGAAGCGGCATAAGTCTTTAGGGACTCGAAAAACCTCTCGAACAGCGACCGGTCTCTCACCTCATCATGACAGTCAGTTTTAGCTTTCTCCACTGAGGTGCTTAACCCAGCTCAACCGGGGCACAATCGCAGTGGTTCTCCTAGTGCTACCTTAGCTGATATAGCGGAACGTAAGGCACCAAAACATAGGAGCCGGGCAAACCCAACTATTGACCCAAATCATGATTCGGAGCCGATGCATATAGTGCTATAAGTTCGGGGTGCCGCACTTGTGAAAGTGTATGGACTTCTCACACCATATTAAAGGGTACTGAAGCCCCTGGCGTACTTGCTGTACCACGGTGTACGGGTGCAACATGTCGTTAATGAACATATATAAAAGAGAGTAATGCAGAAAATAGACAAAAGCTATGCATTGTTTATAGAGAGGCTATTTATCAAAGCCGAACGATACAAATAGTGCGGTAAGCAAAAGATATTGGACTATTTAGTATGTCCTGACCAGGGGCAGGCCGCGGAATTGTATTTAAAACAGGTATACCGCTCGTAATAGAGACCACCTGGGAGTTCCATAATGCGGCATGGCTTGTCTGCCTCCCTGGATCTTGCATCGTTTGTGCGGCAGTCGAATTGCCGAACAGGTCGTCCGAAGTATGGAGTCCTGAAAGTAAGAAAAAATTAAAAAAAGAATCCGGCAGCCCCTAGTACGTTTTAAGCCGTATTTTGGGCGTGCCGTTATTGTGCCCCTTCCCCTGTGCCCATGGTATTTCAAGGGCGTAGTTATGTATGCGAGGTACTGGTTTCGCTATGTCGCGAAGGCTGGGGTTGGGGCCGCATTGCTACGCTTTCTCAGAGTGTGCTAGGCGGTCCTGCTGTGGGTTACTCCGGGCGCGCTTGCCAGTGTCTAGCTTTTTAATGGCCGGACTGGAGAATTGCCTGAGAAGGCTACTTTGTACCTCCGCTGCGAGAGCCGCCGTATGCTCCTCCGTACGGAGGGAGCGTTCGGTGTTTCCGTTGACCGTAATTACTCCTCGAGGGCCTGGCATCTTGAGCTTGAGATATGCGTAGTGCGGCACCGCATTGAATTTTGCGAATGCGGTTCGTCCGAGCAGGGCGTGATAGCCACTGCGAAACGGGACTATATCGAAGATTAACTCTTCGCTTCGGAAATTGTCCGGGGATCCGAAGACCACGTCAAGTGTTACTGAGCCTGTACAGTTGGCTTCTACACCTGGTATAACGCCTTTAAAGGTCGTTCTTGTGGGCTTAATCCTTGAGGGATCTATGCCCATTTTCCGCACTGTATCCTGATAAAGCAGGTTTAGGCTACTGCCGCCGTCCATGAGGACTCTTGTGAGATGAAATCCGTCGATGATTGGGTCGAGAACCAATGCGGCGAAGCCGCCATGACGGATGCTAGTGGGATGGTCCCTTCGATCAAAAGTGATCGGGCAGGAGGACCATGGGTTGAACTTTGGGGCGACTGGCTCTATCGCGTATATGTCCCGTAGCGCACGCTTCCGCTCCCGCTTGGGAATGTGGGTTGCGTATATCATGTTCACCGTCCGCACTTGTGGGGGAAAGCCCTTCTGTCCATTGTTGTTCGGCAGCTTGGGCTCCTCGTCATCGCTGTGCAGCCCCTTGTCTCTGTTTTTGGCCCTTAACTTTCCTGCCTGCTTGAACACCCAACAATCCCTGTTAGTGTGATTGGCTGGCCTTTCGGGGGTGCCATGTATCTGGCACAAGCGATCGAGTATTCGGTCCAAACTGGACGGGCCCTGAGTATTCTTTTTGAATGGCTTTTTCCGCTGACCGGATTTATAGCCTTTGAATCCGGCATTGACTGCCGTGTCTTCATTGCAGTCGCTGTTAACGCAGCGTTTTTGCTTATTCCGACATGTCCTGCCACTTTTGTCCTTGGTATCCGAATTACCAGGGTTCTTTGATAAGTTGTTACTGCGAGCTAGCCAGCTGTCTTCTCCCGCGCAAAAGCGGGTCATGAGTGTCGTGAGGGCTGCCATGGATTTCGGCTTTTCCTGTCCCAGGTGCCGGGCAAGCCACTCGTCGCGGATGTTATGCTTGAAGGCTGCTAGGGCCTCTGCGTCCGGACAGTCGACTATCTGGTTTTTCTTTGTTAGGAACCGTGTCCAGAATTGTCTGGCCGATTCTTCTGGCTGCTGAATTATGTGGCTTAAGTCGTCGGCATCCGGCGGTCGCACGTAAGTGCCCTGGAAGTTGTCGAGGAATGCGGCTTCCAGGTCCTCCCAAGAACCGATTGAGTCTGCTGGCAAGCTGTTAAGCCAATGCCGGGCCGGTCCTTTAAGTTTGAGCGGGAGGTATTTGATGGCATGTAGATCATCGCCGCGTGCCATGTGGATGTGAAGGAGATAATCCTCGATCCATACCGCCAGATCTGTTGTGCCATCGTATGATTCGATGTTTACGGGTTTGAAACCCTCTGGGATTTTATGATCCATTACTTCATTCGTGAAGCATAGCGGGTGTGCGGCGCCTCTGTACTGGGCTATATCACGACGTAGCTCGGAAGAGCTATGTCTGTTGTGTTCGGCCCGGCCGAATTTGTTGTATCCGGAGTGAAGATCATTGTCACATGCCGTAGGGCACCTGCGCGATCCGTAGATCGATCTTGTTTGTCTTGCCTTATCCTCCAGTATGTCTCACAGGTCGGGCGCATTTTCCCGTGCCTTAGTTGAGCGGCGTCGGGGCATGGCTTGGGTGGAGGGCCGAGAGGCCTCTCTGTCGCGGCCGCGAGGTGGCCGGTCTGCCATGTCATGCGCTGGTGATGTAGGTGCTTCCTCCTCTGATCGGGGTAGCGGCCTGCGCTTCGGGTAACTCTTGGAGGGGCGTTCGAGTTTATACTCTTCGGCCGCAAGGACTTCAGTCCATCTGTCAGCTAGCAAATCTTGGGCAGCTCTAAGCTGTTGCTGCTTTTTCTTGAGGCTGCTTGCCGTGGCTAAAAGCCTGCGTTTAAAACGCTCTTGTTCGGCGGGGTCTGATGGTATGACGAATTCGTCATCATCGAGGCTTGCCTCATCTTCGGAGGGAGGCGTATAGTTATCATCCTCGACCTCTCGGTCTGCCGCTCTCTCATGAGGGCTGGCTTCTCCATCTTCCCGTGCCGAATCTTGCTGAGGTGGGTGTTCTTCGGCGCTATTCGGGGTAGTATTATCTCCCGTGCCGAAATCACCGTTTTTGTTTTGGCGGGATTTAGAGCGGCGCCGCTGACGCCGGCGCTTTGGCCGTTTCTTGGGGGCGTCATCCCCCACTATTCCATCGCCATCTCCATCTTTTGGAGTGTCCACCATATATATGTCATATGATGAGGTGGCCTTCCAGCGCCCTACAGGTGCTGGTTCCTGTTCGTCTCCTACATCGTCGTCCATGCCGTCGATGTCTTCGGAGCTGAAGTCAAGCATGTCGGTTAGATCGTTGATAGTGGCTACAAAGTGGGTGGTGGGTGGGCTTTGAATTTCCTCATCGTCCGTATTCCACCCTCGCTGACCGTAGTCCGGCCAGGGCTCTCCTGATAAAGAGAGAGACTTAAGAGAATTCAGGATGTCGCCAAAAGGCGAATGCTGAAAGATGTCTGCGGCGGTGAACTCCATTATCGGCGCCCAATCGGATTCGATTGGCAGGGGCGCGGGGGGTTCAGAGTCCGGGGAGGATTCCGGATCCTCGGAGTCATGGGTAGTGCAGAGTGCGGGGCTAGCGTTCGGCTCCATCGCCTCTGAGATCGCAGCCCTGAGGCAGCATCCAACCGCTGATCCTCGATCGGCGCAGTAGGCTCCGAATCAATGGTCGAAACCGATGCGTATGCGGCCTCCAAGGCGCTGTTCGGCGGCAGAGCTGTATCATGCCCATCGAGACAGTGCGGCGCGCTTGGCTCTGGCTCGAATCCGTCGAAGATCAAGTCCTCGTGGATGTCAGCCGTGTAGTTTAGGCTTCCAAACCTGACCTGATGGCCAGGGGCGCAGCTTTCGATCTACTCCAGGTGGCCGAGCAAATTGGCCCGCAGAGCGAAGCCGCCGAAGACGAAGATCTGTCCGGGGAGCAAAGTCTCACCCTGGACTGCATCGTTGTTGATGATCAAAGGAGCCATCAGGCCTAAAGGCGACGACACAGAGGAACTCTCAATGAAAGCACCAATGTCGGTGTCAAAACCGGCGGATCTCGGGTAGTGGGTCCCGAACTGTGCGTCTAGGCCGAATGGTAACAGGAGGCAGGGAACACGATGTTTTACCCAGGTTCGGGCCCTCTTGATGGAGGTAAAACCCTACGTCCTGCTTGATTAATATTGATGATATGGGTAGTACAAGAGTAGATCTACCACGAGATCAAGGAGGCTAAACCCTAGAAGCCAGCCTATGGTATGATTGTTGTATATGGAGTTGATTGCCTACGGACTACAACCCTCCGGTTTATATAGACACCGGATAGGGTTAGGGTTACACAGAGTCGGTTACAATGGTAGGAGATCTTGAATATCCGCATCGCCAAGCTTGCCTTCCACGCCAAGGAAAGTCCCATACGGACACGGGACGAAGTCTTCAATCTTGTATCTTCATAGTCCAGGAGTCCGGCTGAAGGTATAGTCCGGCTACCCGAACACCCCCTAATCCAGGACTCCCTCAGTGGTCTTCAGCCTACTCACTTAGATGATTCTTTATTGTTTTATTGTTTATTTTACAGGAAGGCATAAACTGTGGAGTAGTTCAATGGATTGATTTTGAATGGACAGACTCAATGGAGAAGGCATTGGCCAAGTTATGGGATATGTATGAGGAGAGTAAGTCAGGTAGGACCAATGACAATCTGGAGAGTTCCTTTGTAATTCACAACCTGACAGAAGAGAAGAAGAAACTACAGGAGAATTATGACAGTTTGTATGTTGATGTCAATGCTCTCTTGGATGCCCAGCAACAGAGGGGTCTGGAGTTGAGCAATCAGAAGGAGCAGAAGCAATGTCTTGATGTGTAGATTGCAGAGCTAGAAACTATAATGGGCAACTTGAAGGCAGAGCTGGCAGAGAAAGAGGAGGAGAAGAAGAAAGTACATGAGGACTATGACAGTTTGTATGCTGATGTCAATGCTCTCTTGGATGCCCAATAGCAGAAGGGTGTGGATTTAAACAATCAGAAGGAGCAGAAGGAATATGTTGATTTGGAGATTGCTGAGCTAGAAACTGTAGTGGGCAACTTGAAGGCAGAGCTGTCAAAGAAAGAGGAGGAGAAGAAGAACCTACTGCAAAAGTATGAGACTCTAGTGAACCTGACAGGTGCTCAAGCCAATGTGATTAGGAACTTGAAGTTCAATCATTTGAAGGAGAAGGAAAGGCTGACAGAAGAGATGCTTAAATTGCAGCATCACATTTCTGAGCTTCAAAAGTCTGAGGAGAAGATAAAGTAGAAGCTTCAGGGGGTGAAGGCCATCTTAGATGAGTAGGGGTGTCTTCTAGTATGATAATCATCTATCTGTATGTAGATGATAGTCTTCTATGCAAAAATTTAGTATGAACTTAGTCCTCAACTACTTTAACTATGTATTTTGTGATCCAAGGTGTTAGATCCAGCAGTGTTGTAATGTAGATGATAATCATCTATTTAGTATTTTAGTTTGAATTTGTGAACCTAGTAATTTAAGTATGTATGTTGTGATCCATTGTGTTGGATCCAACCTTGATGAACCTTAATGAATGTGAGTCAAATTTGATGTTATATGCTTTATGTGCTTAGTACAATTTGGTTTTATATGGTTTAGATGATCATCATCTATTCAGTATTTGGGTATGAATCTGTTAACCAAGTAATTTAACTTACTATTTTGTTATCAATGGGGTTGGATCCAATTTGACCACCATTTCATCGATTCATCGACAAAATGGGCCTAGGGGTACCTTGACCCTCATGTCATCGATTCATCGACAGAATGGGCCTAGGGGTACCTTGACCCTCATTTCATCGATTCATCGACAAAATGGGCCTAGGGGTACCTTGACCCTCATTTCATCGATTCATCGACAGAATGGCCCTAGGGGTACCTTGACCACCATTTCATCGATTCATCGACAGAATGGCCCTAGGGGTAACTTGACCCTCATGTCATCGATTCATTGACAGAATGGCCCTAGGGGTACCTTGACCACCATTTCATCGATTCATCGACAGAATGGGCCTAGGTGTACCTTGACCCTCATGTTATCGATTCATCGACAGAATGGCCCTAAGGGTACCTTGACCACCATTTCATCGATTCATCGACAGAATGGGCCTAGGGGTACCTTGACCCTCATGTCATCGATTCATCGACAGAATGGCCCTAGGGGTACCTTGACCACCATTTTATCGATTCATCGACAGAATGGCCCTAGGGGTACCTTGACCCTCATGTCATCGATTCATCGACAGAATGGCCCTAGGGGTACCTTGACCACCATTTCATCGATTGATCGATTCATCGAGACCATCATCAACAAGTGTTTAATTTTCCTAACAGCAAGACCATCATCAACAAGTGTTTAATTTTCCTAACAGCAAGACCATCATCAACAAGTGTTTAATTTTCCTAACAGCAAGACCATCATATGGATCAAATTGAACATGGTAGCAGCCAGACCATCATATTGATCATCAAATTGAACATGATAACAGCAAGAACAACAGCATGGTGCATAATTCTCATAAATGCAAGACCATCAATAGTAGTTATTACAGTACCATAACATCAAATCAGCATAAGTTCCCAAAATAGATCATAGCAATTAGCAGTTTTGCCTGATCACATCATCAATAGTTTTGCAAAGCACATTAGTTCCCTGAAGCATAAAAGTAATCCTTCAGCCTTGATGGTTTCTTCCTCTGTCTTGGTGCCAAGAAGGATGTCCTTGTTGCTGCAGCTGAGTTGCTTGGCCTCCTAGCTGGAGCTACTGAGCTGCTTGGCCTGTTTGTTGGAGATGCTGAGATGCTTGCCCTCCTAGCTGGAGCTGCTGAGCTGCTTGGCCTGCTTGCTGGAGCTGTTGAGCTGCTTGCCTTGCTTGCTGGAGCTGCTGTGCTGCTTGCCACTGGTGGTGCCCTGTTTGCTGGAGCTGCAACAGATGAAGCTACAGTAGTAGATGTGGTACCCTCCTCTGTCCTGTTTGACTGCAATTGAAAATGGCAGCAAGTTAATACATTCAAGTGGTACAAAACAGAAATAGATGGCAGCAAGTATGCCAACAGAGACTAACCTCATGCCTGTTCTTTCTCATTGCTAGAGCTGGCTTTAGTGTTTTGTGGCAAGATGTGTATCTGTGACCCACAAGATTGCAATTGCTACATGTAATTGATGCCATCCTAGATGTATCTTTAGGTGCTGGTGGCTCAAACTGGCTCCTTCTCCTTTTGGTTTGCGTCTTCTCTGGTTTATCCTTGAAAACTAGGGGTTATATGTCTCTAGTTTTGGTCTTAGGCCAGAGGTCAAGTCCAGGTACAGGAAATATGATGGGACTGTATGCAGCCAGATACATAGGCTTTTTGAAGAAGTCATCCACAAAATCTTCAGGCCTTAATTTGGCTTTGGTAATAGCAGAGACTGCATGATTGCATGGCACTGCAGTCATATCCCATTTTCTGCACCAACATGTCCTGTGCTGCAAGTTAACTGCATAGGTATTCTCATTGCTTGTCACTTGGTAAATATTTGGCCCAGCCATCAATGCTTGACAGTTCCTAGAGTGTTTCTTTGCTTCTTCAAGTAACTCAGCATATGTTGGGCATATTTCCCACTTGACTAACTCTGCCTTACTCCTATTTGTATTGAACCTGACCATCAACTTAGTCCTGATTCCATCTACCATGGTCTTTATTGGTTTACCCCTCACATCTAATATCATCTTGTTGAACACCTCACTAATATTGTTGACAACTAGGTCAGTTTTGCAGTTGAAGTCCATGGCATATCTAGCCCAAGCATGTCTAGGAATTTTATTTAACCAAGTCCAGGCAGCCTTACACTCTACTTTAAGAGCATCCATTGCAGCAAGATGGCCATGTTCAGTATAGGAGTAACTTGCCTTATCCATGTACTTCTTTAATTCTGACCCCCTAACACCAGCAATCTGGAAATTTTGGTAGATGTGTCTAAGGCAGAATCTTTGGGGGCAATTGGGGAAAACTTGGCTCACAGCTTTGAGAAGACCCTATTTGAAGAAATTACCAAACTTACTAATAAGAAAAGAATATTAACTACTTCTACCAATTAGTATGAACTACTTATAACAACTAGTAATGAGCAATGAAATAGTAACTACTTCTAGCAATTACTATGAAATACTTATATGAACTAGTAATGACCAATGAATATTAACTAGTACTAATCAAGATCTATGAACTACTAGTAAGCAATTACTATGAACTACTAATACTAAGCAAATTCTATGAGCAAATTATATAATACCTTATGTCTATCAGAGATTATGGTGTAAAAACCAAATCTCCCAGATTCTCCACGGATAGCTGCCTTCAGTTCTGTGAGAAACTAGGTCCAACTCTTTGTGTCTTCTTTGTCCACAACACCAAAGGCAATGGGATAGATGTTATTATTCCCATCCCTTCCTGTGGCAGCAAGGATTTGTTGGCTAGTTGAGAGCTTGATGAAACATCCATCCACACCTGCAATGGCACACAAGATATGTTATAAACAAAGTATGGTGCACCACATTTATGTCATATATAACACAGTTTAGTAGTCACCTATGAATGGTCTGCATCCATTCAGAAATCCCTCCTTGCAAGAATTCAAGCATATGAACAAACTATGGAACCTTGGATTGATGCTTGGATGGTCTTTTAGGAACTTAGTAGTGACAATGCACCTACTACCTGGATTGGTGTCTAACACAGCCTGCAAGTAATCCCTTATCCTGGTGTATTGCCCCCTCTGATCTCCTTGCACCACCTTAATAGCATTGTTCTTAGCCCTGTAGGCCATATGAGTGCTGATCTCAACTCCATACTTGCTCTTAAGATTTTGCATTATTGTACTTATTGGTGTATTCAAGTCTATTCTTATTGCTTCTAAAACTTGATGTGTAACCCACTTTTTAGTCATCTTGGTGCTCTCTGCTACAGCTGGACATGTGTGCAACAAATTAGTTTTCCTAATGCAGAAAGTTTTCTCTTTTCCCACCACAGAAGCTGCAATGAAGAAAGGGCAGTCTTCATGTGTGCACACAGCTATAATTCTGTCATTGCAGTTCCTATGAAACTGATAGTTTCTGTTATGTGCTATGTGGAAAGTGAGAAGTGCCCTTCTAAATTGGTACACATTATCAAAGCATAACTTCTTAGCAAACTGCAGCTCTGGGCTCTCTCTATCCTCATGATACCATACCCTTGGTTTGGGTTTTTTAGCCCTAGACTTACTACCTAGCACAAATGCTAGGGGTACAACCCCATCATCTTGCTCCTCCTTCAGATCACTAGGATCTGGGCCCTCATCAGATGATGGTACCCAAACATCCTCAAACTGTTGCTCCAAACTAGCATGTGATCTTATGGTTGGCCCCTTTCTTACTTTCAACTTCTTCCTCTTTTGTCCCTGTGGTAGCACCTCCTTTTCAAGTTCCTCATGATCTCCATGCTCCTCTTGCTCTGCATTTTCCTCATGCACTTCCTCTTGTATCTCATAAGGTTCATCTACATCTGTGTCACCTTCAAAATGTAAGAGTGGGTCCTCTCTCTGCCTCTTTAGCTCAGCCATCCTAGCCATGAAATCCTCATCTTCCTCCAAGTCAGAGTCATCTTCAGTTAGTAGCATAGGAGGTTTTCTTTTCATTGCCTGCACCTCCTCAACATTCTTCTGATGCTGCTTAAATCTCTGAATTTTTGATCTCCTTCTAAGCTCCATACTTCTTTCTAACTCCTGTTGCTCCATGTCAACATCATCTCCATTGCCTTGCTCAATATCAACATTTGCTTCATTGCCTTGCTCCATATCAACATTGTGGCTCTGCTGTGTGGAGAAAAACTGGATTGGTTCAGGCTCCTCAACTACTGCATCTCTTTTTGATACTTTGGATGGTGACTTGTACACCACCCCAACATCATTCACCTCATATACAGTGCTCTCTCCAACATTGCCTATAGGAACTTGCTGATCACAAACATAACCTCTGTTTATATCTGCAGGTCTGGGCTCACTACCCCTAACTATTGTCAGGTTTACTATGTTCTGATCTTTATTGGCAATGTCATCCAGCATCTCATCCACCTTGTCATCATCACATATCTCCTCCAAACCAGCTATTCCCAACCCAGCATCCCTCACATAATACATATAGTCTTTACTTCCATATCCTGCTGTCTCTATGAGTGCTAACAGATTGAAAAAAGTGATGTCTGAAACACACATAGTCCTTTCCAAGTTATCCATATCATGAAAGTGCAGTCTAACCTCCCAAACATCATCAAACAAGCTACAAAAAGGAACAATTCTTGTACTTATTAATTAAACAGTATAACACTAACTACAAACAATACAAGCGACCAATTTAAAATATACTATGCATGCCAATTTCAATAAGAGCTAACTGTGACCATAATGTCTACTAAATAAACAGTGCATCCTAACCCAAATAGCAATTAAAATCAAAAAAATTATCACTATATTCTCTCCTAAACAGAGCATACTAATATCACTACAATCTAATTTAGAGAGCAGATGAACACTTAGTACTAGGCAAAAGATCCATTTTTGATTTAGACACCTAACCCTAACTATGGAATTGACAGAAAATGAGGGGGTGGGGGAGGCAGAGGAGATATCTTACTCCACACCGCCGAATGCAGATGCCCAGTGGTGGCTCCCCGTCGGAGTAGCCTGCACAGCACGGGCCAGAGCGCCGGCGACACGGTACTCCAGCGATGGGGACGGTGGTCTGCTCCGCGGGGCCTGGCTAGGGTTAGAGCTACCGCAGACCTCCTCGGGTGGGTTTGGATCTCCGCCGCCAAACAACCCTCCTGCGCCGTTGCAACCTCCGCCATCCACTCCACCGCCGGCGTCCGGGCTCGCCGTTGCCATGAATGAGACAGAGAGAGAGGAGAGCGCACCGTCGCGGGGCTGGTGGGAAATTTTTCAGATGCGGGAGAGGTGTCGATTCGATGTGGTCTCTTGACCTAGCGGGGGCGTCGGTGGGCATTGTAGCGCCGTTAGACGGCGTCAGCTCGCGGGCGTGAGCCACGTCGACAAGACAGGGTCCCACTTGTCATAATAGTGCTTAAACTGCCCGAACAGGAGGTTTGGTGCTTTCTGCAAAAGATTAGAAAAAACCAGTGTTTTCTGCAGCAAAAATGTAGAAGAGTGTTTCCTGCAAATCTAAGCTGAAATGTGGTGATTTTCTGCAATTCACTCACGAGGATGGGATAATGGCCAAGATCAAGGCAATATAATCTACTCCCCCTTCTAGAATTATTTGTCGCTCAAATGAATGTTTGATGGTCATATTCAGTTAGTACTCATCACCTTCGACATCAAGCATCAGGGTACCGTAACAAAAATCACAGAAAATTTATTAGTTTGGCAATTTTTCTTAATTGTACATCAAGTCTGTCAAAAATGGTCGAAGTAGATGATTGAATCCATGTCAAAATTAGGCTTAGAAATGGAATATATGCCAAGTAGGTAACATCACAATAAGATTTTTTTCCAGACAATTGTTTTTTGAAATAATGAAACTTTTTAGAAAACATATGGATGGACTGAATCTTCAAAGTTGATATAAACCTAATATTGTAACGCCATATATACGTTACATCCATGTTAAGCTTTTCTTATTTAAAATATGTAAGAAATCATCTTTATGACGTGATGAGTTCCCTATCTGGCTTTTGCCACATTAACCTAAAAAACCTTGTCTGCTACGATTGATGATGAATAGATCGAAAGTTTTTTCATGAATAAACCCCTCAAAACTTGTCTCCTAACTGTGTCGGAGCTGGGGGGACTGGCAGGAGCCACGGCTCCCCACGATCCATCCCAACGTAGTGTTGTACCCCTATTTCCCTTTGAGGTCGAGGGATTTTGCGAGGGCGTCGATTTCTCCCGACATCAAATTATTGGTGTCCTGGGGATGAACAGACCGTTCGGCATGGAGTGATCACACCATCGAACATTTTCGTTCGATCTTGGCATGTTGGCTTGCGCCCCTGTTTCCAGCAGGCGAGTCGCCCTCGGCTCGTCCTGAATCACAATCGGAGCCTGAGCCGCCCCTGGCGGTGGGAGGGTGAGGACCATCACACGAGATCTGAGCGCCGTCGCTCTCATAGCCAGAGACAGAGTGGCCGTATCGAAAGAGACGAAGGCCGCCCACCTCCGCGCCATCGCCCGCACCGGCGAAACGGCCTGATCCATTTCCCAAATGAAACTTCCAGCGAGTGTCTGCGCCGTGCTCGACCAAACAACTATTCCTCCTCCTCCTCGTCCGTCAGGGAATCCCGAACGTGCAGCGCCTCTTGGCTGTTGAACTAGGATTCGATTTGGCGCAGTCAGGTGCGCCTTCGCACATCCCCTCCCACGAACCTCACCATCTGCTCTTCTTCGATCTCCACCATCCTCACAGACGCTCATATCAAGAAGACTAGAAGCAATCGCCTCCCACTGACCAAGGTAGGGGAGGAAGTGGAATGCGGAACGCGAGCGAGTAGACTCACCCTGCCAACCACCCGTATTAAGCTATGATCGACTGCTAAGGTGTGTGTCACCCCAGCGCTCCGCTTCCTCGATGCGCGCAACGTGACACGGGAATGTGACTGTGGCACACGGGGTGAGGGCCTCCCCTCGACTCACACATGAGTCAACCACGCAACCTCGATGTGGACGGAAAAACTTTTAGAATCACTGGATTCTATGATGAACCAAAGACGGATTTGCGTAAGAAACCTTGGGACGCTCTACGCTATCTAAGGGGCCAGGACAGCCTGCCCTGGATTTGTGTAGGTGATTACAATGAAGCTCTCTTTCAAACCGACCAACGAGGCGGCAACCCAAGGTGTTTCCAGCAGATGGAGGACTTCAGAGACTGCTTAGCCGACTGTGGTCTAGCTGATCTAGGATTCTCGGGATATCCTTATACGTGGGACAATAAGCGGGATGGTGCAGCAAATATCCAAGTCCGTCTGGATCGTACAACATGCAATGATGGATTTTTGGAACTGTTCCCGGAAACAAGCGTTGAACACATACTCACTGAGGAGTCTGATCATCAAGCACTAATTGTCAGGGCGTTGGAGACGGCTCTGCTGGGGAACGTAGCAGAATTTTAAAATTTTCTATGCATCACCAATATCAATCTATGGAGTCATCTAGCAACGAGGGAGAGAGGAATGCATCTACATACCCTTGTCGATCGCGCGCGGAAGCGTTCAAGAGAACAGGGTTGATGGAGTCATACTCGTCGTGATCCAAATCACCGATGACCTAGCGCCGAACGAACGGCATCTCCGCCTTCAACACACGTACGGTTGGGAAGACGTCTCCTCCAACTTGATCCAGCAAGGGGAAGGAGAGGTTGATGGAGATTCAGCAGCACGACGGCGTGGTGGTGGAAACTACGGCGATCTCGGCAGGGCTTCGCCAAGCACAGGGAGATGGAGGAGTGTCACGGGAGGGAGAGGGAGAGGCCAGGGGCTAGGGTGCGGCTGCCCTCCCTCCCCCCCACTATTTATAGGACCCCTAGGGGGCGCCGTCCCTAGGAGATGCCATCTCCAAGGGGGGGGGGGGGCGGCCAAGGGGGGTGGAGTGCCCCCCAAGCCAAGTGGGGCGCCCCCACCCCTAGGGTTTCTAACCCTAGGCGCAGGGGAGGCCCATGGGGGGGGCGCAACAGCCCACTAGGGGCTGATTCCCCTCCCAATTCAGCCCATGGGGCCCTCCGGGATAGGTGGCCCCACCCGGTGGACCCCCGGGACCCTTCTGGTGGTCCCGGTACAATACCGATTACCCCCGAAACTTTCCCGATGACCGAAACTTGACTTCCTATATATAATTCTTCACCTACGGACCATTCCGGAACTCCTCGTGACGTCCGGGATCTCATCCGGGACTCCGAACAACCCTAGCGTCACCGAACCTTAAGTGTGTAGACCCTACGGGTTCGGGTGACACGCAGACATGACCGAGGCGACTCTCCGGTCAATAACCAACAGCGGGATCTGGATACTCATGTTTGCTCCCACATGCTCCTCGATGATCTCATCGGATGAACCACGATGTCAAGGATTCAATCAATCCGTATACAATTCCCTTTGTCAATCAGTATGTTACTTGCCCAAGACTCGATCGTCGGTATCCCAGTACCTCGTTCAATCTCGTTACCGACAAGTCACTTTACTCGTACCGTAAAGCATGATCCCGTGATCAACCACTTGGTCACATTGAGATCATTATGATGATGCATTACCGAGTGGGCCCAGAGATACCTCTCCGTCATACGGAGTGACAAATCCCAGTCTCGATTCGTGCCAACCCAACAGACACTTTCGGAGATACCTGTAGTGTACCTTTATACTCACCCAGTTACGTTGTGACGTTTGGCACACCCAAAGCACTCCTATGGTATCCGGGAGTTGCACAATCTCATGGTCTAAGGAAATGATACTTGACATTCGGAAAAGCTACAGCAAACGAACTACACGATCTTTGAGCTATGCTTAGGATTGGGTCTTGTCCATCACATCATTCTCCTAATGATGTGATCCCGTTATCAATGACATCCAATGTCCATAGTCAGGAAACCATGACTATCTTTTGATCAACGAGCTAGTCAACTAGAGGCTCACTAGGGACGTGTTGTGGTCTATGTATTCACACATGTATTACGATTTCTGGATAACACAATTATAGCATGAACAATAGACAATTATCATGAACAAAGAAATATAATAATAACCATTTTATTATTGCCTCTAGGGCATATTTCCAACAGTCTCCCACTTGCACTAGAGTCAATAGTCTAATTACATTGTGATGAATCGAACACCCATGCAGTTCTGGTGTTGATCATGTTTTGCTCTAGGGAGAGGTTTAGTCAACGGATCTGCCACATTCAGGTCTGTATGTACTTTACAAATCTCTATGTCTCCATTTTGAACACTTTCACGAATGGAGTTGAAGCGACGCTTGATATGCCTGGTCTTCCTGTGAAACCTGGGCTCCTTGGCAAGGGCAAAGCTCCAGTGTTGTCACAGAAGAGAGTCATCGGGCCCGACGCATTGGGTATGACTCCTAGGTCGGTAATGAACTCCTTCACCCAGATTGCCTCTTGTGCTGCCTCCGAGGCTGCCATGTACACTGCTTCACATGTAGATCCCGCCACAACGCTTTGCTTGCAACTGCACCAGCTTACTGCCCCACCATTCAAAATATACACGTATCCGGTTTGTGACATAGAGTCATCCAGATCTGTGTCGAAGCTAGCATCGACGTAACCCTTTACGACGAGCTCTTCGTCACCTCTATAAACGAGAAACATATCCTTAGTCCTTTTCAGGTACTTCAGGATATTCTTGACCGCTGTCCAGTGTTCCATGCCGGGATTACTTTGGTACCTTCCTACCAAACTTACGGCAAGGTTTACATTAGGTCTGGTACACAACATAGCATACATGATAGACCCTATGGCCGAGGCATAGGGGACGACACTCATCTTTTCTCTATCTTCTGCCATGGTCGGGCATTGAGCCGTGCTCAATCTCATGCCTTGCAATACAGGCAAGAACCCCTTCTTTGACTGATCCATTTTGAACTTATTCAATACCTTGTCAAGGTACGTACTCTGTGAAAGACCAATGAGGCATCTCGATCTATCTCTATAGATCTTGATTCCTAATATATAAGCAGCTTCTCTAAGATCCTTCATTGAAAAACACTTGTTCAAGTAGGCCTTTATGCTTTCCAAGAATTCTATATCATTTCCCATCAACAGTATGTCATCCACATACAATATGAGAAATGCTACAGAGCTCCCACTCACTTTCTTGTAAATGCAGGCTTCTCCATAAGTCTGCGTAAACCCAAATGCTTTGATCATCTCATCAAAACGAATGTTCCAACTCCGAGATGCTTGCACCAGCCCATAAATTGAGCGTTGGAGCTTGCACACCTTGTCAACATTCTTAGGATCGACAAAACCTTCCGGCTGCATCATATACAATTCTTCCTTAAGGAAACCATTAAGGAATGCCGTTTTGACGTCCATTTGCCATATCTCATAATCATAGAATGCGGCAATTGCTAACATGATTCGTACGGACTTCAGCTTCGCTACGGGTGAGAAAGTCTCATCGTAGTAAACCCCTTGAACTTGTCGATAACCCTTAGCGACAAGCCGAGCTTTATAGATGGTTACATTACCATCCGCATCTGTCTTCTTCTTAAAGATCCATTTATTTTCTATGGCTCGCCGATCATCAGGCAAGTCAGTCAAAGTCCATACTTCGTTTTCATACATGGATCCTATCTCGGATTTCATGGCTTCCAGCCATTTGTCAGAATCTGGGCCCGCCATCGCTTCTTCATAGTTCGAAGGTTCACTGTTGTCTAACAACATGATTTCCAAGACAGGGTTGCCGTACCACTCTGGTGCGGAACGTGTCCTCGTGGACCTACGAAGTTCAGTAGCAACTTGATCTGAAGTTTCATGATCATCATCATCAACTTCCTCTCTAGTCGGTGCAGGCACCTCAGGAACATTTTCTTGAGCTGCGCCACTTACCGGTTCAAGAGGTAATACTTCATCAAGTTCTACTTTCCTCCCACTTATTTCTTTCGAGAGAAACTCTTTCTCTAGAAAGGACCCATTCTTGGCAACAAAGATCTTGCCTTCGGATTTGAGGTAGAAGGTATACCCAATAGTTTCTTTAGGGTATCCTATGAAGACGCATTTTTCTGATTTGGGTTCGAGCTTTTCAGGTTGAAGTTTCTTGACATAAGCATCGCATCCCCAAACATTTAGAAACGACAGCTTAGGTTTTCTTCCCAAACCATAATTCATACGGTGTCGTCTCAATGGATTTCGACGGAGCCCTATTTAAAGTGAATGCGGCAGTCTCTAAAGCATAGCCCCAAAATGACAGCGGTAGATCGGTAAGAGACATCATAGATCGCACCATATCCAATAGAGTGCGATTACGACGTTCGGACACACCATTACGCTGAGGTGTTCCAGGCGGCGTGAGTTGTGAAACTATTCCACATTTCCTTAAGTGTGTGCCAAATTCGTGACTCAAGTATTCTCCCCCACAATCTGATCGCAAGAACTTGATTTTTCTGTCACGTTGATTCTCAACCTCACTCTGAAATTCCTTGAACTTTTCAAAGGTCTCAGACTTGTGTTTCGTTAAGTAGACATACCCATAGAACATAACAATAGCCACCGCGAGCCTCAACACTCATTGGACCGCACACATCAGTATGTATGATTTCCAATAAGTTGGTTGCTCGCTCCATTGTTCCCGGGAATGGAGTCTTGGTCATTTTACCCATGAGGCATGGTTCGCACGTGTCAAATGATTCGTAATCAAGAGACTCCAAAAGTCCATCTGCATGGAGCTTCTTCATGCGTTTGACACCTATGTGACCAAGGCGGCAGTGCCACAAGTATGTGGGACTATCATTATCAACCTTACATCTTTTGGTATTCACACTATGAATATGTGTCACATTACGCTCGAGATTCATTAAGAATAAACCATTCACCAACGGAGCATGACCATAAAACATATCTCTCATATAAATAAAACAACCATTATTCTCGGATTTAAATGAGTAGCCATCTCGAATTAAACGAGATCCTGATACAATGTTCATGATGAAAGCTGGCACTAAATAACAATTATTGAGGTTTAAAACTAATCCCGTAGGTAAATGTAGAGGTAGCGTGCCGACGGCGATCACATCGACCTTGGAACCATTCCTGACGCGCATCGTCACCTCGTCCTTCGCCAGTCTCCGCTTATTCCGCAGCTCCTGCTTTGAGTTACAAATGTGAGCAACCGCACCGGTATCAAATACCCAGGAGCTACTACGAGTATTGGTAAGGTACGCATCAATTACATGTATATCACATATACCTTTAGTGTAGCCGGCCTTCTTGTCCGCTAAGTATTTGGGGCAGTTCCGCTTCCAGTGACCACTTCCCTTGCAATAAAAACACTCAGTCTCGGGCTTGGGTCCATTCTTTGGCTTCTTCCCGGCAGCTTGCTTACCGGGGGCGGCAACTCCCTTGCCGTCCTTCTTGCAGTTCTTCTTACCCTTGCCTTTCTTGAACTTAGTGGTTTTATTCACCATCAACACTTGATGTTCCTTTTTGCTTTCCAACTTTGCTGATTTCAGCATTGAATATACCTCAGGAATGGTCTTTTCCATCCCCTGCATATTGAAGTTCATCACAAAGCTCTTGTAGCTCGGTGGAAGCGACTGAAGAATTCTGTCAATGACCGCGTCATCCGGGAGATTAACTCCCAGCTGAGTCAAGCGGTTATGCAAACCAGACATTTTGAGTATGTGCTCACTGACAGAACTATTTTCCTCCATCTTACAACTGAAGAACTTGTCGGAGACTTCATATCTCTCGACCTGGGCATGAGCTTGGAAGACCATTTTCAGCTCTTTGAACATCTCATATGCTCCGTGTCTCTCAAAACGCTTTTGGAGCCCCGGTTCTAAGCTGTAAAGCATGCCGCACTGAACGAGAGAGTAATCATCAGCACGTGACTGCCAAGCGTTCATAACGTCTTGGTTCTCTGGGATGGGTGCGTCACCTAGCGGTGCTTCTAGGACATAATCTTTCCTGGCAGCTATGAGGATGATCCTCAGGTTCCGGACCCAGTCCGTATAGTTGCTGCCATCATCTTTCATCTTGGTTTTCTCTAGGAACGCATTGAAGTTGAGGACAACATGGGCCATTTGATCTACAAGACATATTATAAAGATTTTAGACTAAGTTCATGATAATTAAGTTCATCTAATCAAATTATTCAATGAACTCCCACTCAGATAGACATCCCTCCAGTCATCTAAGTGAAACATGATCCGAGTTAACTAGGCCGTGTCCGATCATCACATGAGACGGACTAGTCAACATTGGTGAACATCTTCATGTTGATCGTATCTTCTATACGACTCATGCTCGACCTTTCGGTCTTCCGTGTTCCGAGGCCATGTCTGTACATGCTAGGCTCGTCAAGTCAACCTAAGTGTATTGCGTGTGTAAATCTGGCTTACACCCGTTGTATTCGAACGTTAGAATCTATCACACCCGATCATCACGTGGTGCTTCGAAACAACGAACCTTCGCAACGGTGCACAGTTAGGGGGAACACTTTCTTGAAATTATTACGAGGGATCATCTTATTTAAGCTACCGTCGTTCTAAGCAAATAAGATGTAAAACATGATAAACATCACATGCAATCAAATAGTGACATGATATGGCCAATATCATTTGCTCCTTTTGATCTCCATCTTCGGGGCTTCATGATCATCGTTGTCACCAGCATGACACCATGATCTCCATCATCGTGTCTTCTTGAAGCTATCTCGTCATCTATTACTTCTACTACTATGGCTAACGCTTTAGCAATAAAGTAAAGTAATTACATGACGTTTATGTTGACACGCAGGTCATAAATAAATAAAGACAACTCCTATGGCTCCTGCCGGTTGTCGTACTCATCGACATGCAAGTCGTGATTCCTATTACAAGAACATGATCAATCTCATACATCACATATATCATTCATCACATCCTTTTGGCCATATCACATCACACGACACATGCTGCAAAAACAAGTTAGACGTCCTCTAATTGTTGTTGCAAGTTTTTACGTGGCTGCTATAGGTTTCTAGCAAGAACGTTTCTTACCTACGCCAAAACCACAACGTTATATGCCAATTTCTATTTACCCTTCATAAGGACCCTTTTCATCGAATCCGATCCGACTAAAGTGGGAGAGACAGACACCCGCCAGCCACCTTATGCAACTAGTGCATGTCAATCGGTGGAACCAGTCTCACGTAAGCGTACGTGTAAGGTCGGTCCGGGCCGCTTCATCCCATGATGCCGCCGAATCAAGATAAGACTAGTAACGGCAAGCAAATTGACAATATCGACACCCACAACTGCTTTGTGTTCTACTCGTGCATAGAAACTACGCATAGACCTAGCTCATGATGCCACTATTGGGGAACGTAACAGAATTTTAAAATTTTCTACGCATCACCAAGATCAATCTATGGAGTCATCTAGCAACGAGGGAGAGAGGAGTGCATCTACATACCCTTGTAGATCGCACGCGGAAGCGTTCAAGAGAATGGGGTAGATGGAGTCGTACTCGTCGTGATCCAAATCACCGATGACCTAGCGCCGAACGGACGGCACCTCCGCGTTCAACACATGTACGGTTGGGAAGACGTCTCCTCCAACTTGATCCAGCAAGGGGGAAGGAGAGGTTGATGGAGATCCAGCAGCACGACGGCGTGGTGGTGGAAACTACGGCGATCTCGGCAGGGCTTCGCCAAGCACAGGGAGATGGAGGAGTGTCACGGGAGGGAGAGGGAGAGGCCAGGGGCTAGGGTGCGTCTGCCCTCCCTCCCCCCACTATTTATAGGACCCCCAGGGGGCGCCGGCCCTAGGAGATGCCATCTCCAAGGGGGGGCGCCGGCCAAGGGGGGTGGAGTGCCCCCCAAGCCAAGTGGGGCGCCCCCATCCCTAGGGTTTCTAACCCTAGGCGTAGGGGAGGCCCATGGGGGGCGCACCAGCCCACTAGGGGCTGGTTCCCCTCCCACTTCAGCCCATGGGGCCCTCCGGGATAGGTGGCCCCACCCAGTGGACCCCCGGGACCCTTCCAGTGGTCCCTGTACAATACCGATTACCCCCGAAACTTTCCCGATGGCCGAAACTTGACTTCCTATATATAAATCTTCACCTACGGACCATTCCGGAACTCCTCGTGACGTTCGGGATCTCATCTGGGACTCCGAACAACTTTCGGGTTACCATATACTAATATCTCAACAACCCTAGCGTCACCGAACCTTAAGTGTGTAGACCCTACGGGTTCGGGAGACATGCAGACATGACCGAGACGACTCTCCGGTCAATAACCAACAGCGGGATCTGAATACCCATGTTGGCTCCCACATGCTCCTCGATGATCTCATCGGATGAACCACGATGTCGAGGATTCAATCAATCCGTATACAATTCCCTTTGTCAATCGGTAGGTTACTTGCCCGAGACTCGATCGTTGGTATCCCAATACCTCGTTCAATCTCGTTACCGACAAGTCACTTTACTCGTACCGTAATGCATGATCCCATGATCAACCACTTGGTCACATTGAGCTCATTATGATGATGCATTACCGAGTGGGCCCAGAGATACCTCTCCGTCATACGGAGTGACAAATCCCAGTCTCGATTCGTGCCAATCCAACCGACACTTTCGGAGATACCTGTAGTGTACCTTTATAGTCACCCAGTTACGTTGAGACGTTTGGCACACCCAAAGCACTCCTACGGTATCCGGGAGTTGCACAATCTCATGGTCTAAGGAAATGATACTTGACATTTGGAAAAGCTACAGCAAACGAACTACACGATCTTTGAGCTATGCTTAGGATTGGGTCTTGTCCATCACATCATTCTCCTAATGATGTGATCTCGTTATCAAGGACATCCAATGTCCATAGTCAGGAAACCATGACTATCTTTTGATCAACGAGCTAGTCAACTAGAGGCTCACTAGGGACATGTTGTGGTCTATGTATTCACACATGTATTACAATTTTTGGATAACACAATTATAGCATGAACAATAGACAATTATCATGAACAAAGAAATATAATAATAACCATTTTATTATTGCCTCTAGGGCATATTTCCAACAGGCTCCACATGACGACAAACATGGTGCTAGACAGTTCCGTTTTGAAGAAGCATGGACGAGGCATGAGAAGTACAATGAGATGCTGGCCGAAGCTTGGGAGGCGGCCGAGACTGGCAAGGGTGGATTAGCTGCAGTTTGGCAGCGACTGGGACGTGTGACTGGATCCCTCCAGCGCTGGGCATGTGAGGTGTTTGGCTCCATTAGGAAGAAAATTGCCAAGCTGAAATCACATCTACTTGACGCAAAAAATAGAGCATTGCAGACAGGATGCACTCTGGAGGTCCGGGAAATAGAGGAAGAATTAATAGAGATTTATGCTAGGGAAGAAATTATGTAGAGGCAAAGGTCGAGGGTAGACTGGCTGCGTGCAGGGGACCAAAACACAAAATATTTTCAGAATAGAGCCTCACATCCTAAGCGTAAGAATACGGTCAGGGCACTGAGGCGATATGATGGTACAAAGTGTACAATAAATGATGAAATGAGAGAGATGGCCGCAGGCTTTTATGAACAGCTTTTCACATCCGAGGGATCAACAGGGGCCAACGCATTACTACAATGTATAGCTAATGTGGTCACAGAGGACATGAATGCATCTCTTGTATCCCGATCTCAGATGAGGAAATCGAAAAGGCATTGTTTCAAATGGGTCCGACTAAGGCCCCGGGTCCGGATGGCCTTCCCGCTCTATTCTATCAGCGACACTGGTCGTTGGTAAGGGAGGATGTTGATAACCCACAAGTATAGGGGATCAATTGTAGCCTCTTTCGATAAGTAAGATTGGCGAACCCAATGAGGAGCTAAAGGTAGAACAAATATTCCCTCAAGTTCTATCGACCACTGATACAACTCTACGCACACTTGACGTTCGCTTTACCGGAAACAAGTATGAAACTAGAAGTACTTTGTAGGTGTTTTTGGGTAAGCTTGCAAGAAAGTAAAGATCACGTAAATAAAAGCTAGGGGCTGTTTAGATAAAGACACAACTAAATTAGTTTAGTAAAGAGCTTTTGTCAACAAGAAAGTTATTTGTCCCTAGGCAATTGATAACTAGACCGGTAATCATTATTGCAATTTTATTTGAGGGAGAGGCATAAGCTAACATACTTTATCTACTTGGATCATATGCACTTATGATTGGAACTCTAGCAAGCATCCGCAACTACTAAAGATTCATTAAGGTAAAACCCAACCATAGCATTAAAGCATCAAGTCCCCTTATCCCATACGCAAACAACCTACTTACTCGGGTATGTGCTTCTGTCACTCACGCCACCCACCATAAGAAAATCATAAGCATATTGAAAACCCTACAGCGGGAATCCCTCACGCTTGCGCGACACGGAGAGCACCATAGGACAACACCAATAATAAAACATACAACTCAAACCAATCATGATCATCAAATAGCCATTAGGACAAAACAGATCTACTCAAACATCATAGGATAGCCATACATCATTGGGAAATAATATATAGCATTGAGCACCATGTTTAAGTAGAGATTACAGCGGGTAAGAGAGAGGTTACACCGCTGCATAGAGGGGGGAAGAGTTGGTGATGATGGTGGTGAAGTTGTTGGTGAAGATGGCGGTGATGATGATGGCCCCCCGGTGGCACTCCGGCGCCACCGGGAGCGAGGGGGAGAGAGCCCCCTCCTTCTTCTTCTTCTTTGACCTCCTCCCTAGATGGGAGAAGGGTTTCCCCTCTGATCCTTGGCTCCCATGGCGTGGGAGGGGCGAGAGCCCCTCCGAGATTGGATCTATCTCTCTGTCTCTCTCTGTTTCTGCGTTCTCTTCTGGCTCTGTTTCACCGTTTCGTATATATATGGAGATCCGTAACTCCGATTGGCCTGAAACCTTCGCCGTGATTTTTTCCGAATATTAGCCTTCTTGCGGCAAAAGAAGAGCGTCAACCGCCTTACGATGGGCTCACGAGGGTAGGGGCGTGCCCTAAGGGGGGGGCGCCACCCTGCCTTGTGACCACCTCGGGCACTGGTTCGTGTTGATTTTCCTTCCGAATTTTCCATATTTTCCAAAAATAAGCTCCGTCCGTTTTTATCCCGTTTGGACTCCGTTTGATATGGATATTCCGCGAAACCAAAAACGTGCAACAGACAGGAACTGGCACTGGGCACTGGATCAATATGTTAGTCCCAAAAATAGTATAACAAGTTGCCAAAAGTATATGAAAGTTCAATAATATTGGCATGGAACAATCAAAAATTATAGATATGATGGAGACGTATCAGCATCCCCAAGCTTAATTCCTGCTCGTCCTCGAGTAGGTAAATGATAAAAAAGATAATTTTTGATGTGGAATGCTACCTAGCATAATCTTGATCATATGTCTAATCATGGCATGAATATTAAGACACGAGTGATTCAAAGCAATAATCTATCCTTTGACATAAAAACAATAATACTTCAAGCATACCAACCAAGCAATTATGTCTTATTGAAATAACATAGCCAAAGAAAGCTCATCCCTACAAAATCATATAGTCTGGCTATGCTCCATCTTCACCACACAAAGCATTCACATCATGCACAACCCCGATGACAAGCCAAGCAATTGTTTCATACTTTTGACATTCTCAAACCTTTTCAACTTTCACGCAATACATGAGCGTGAGCCATGGACATAGCACTATAGGTGGAATAGAATATGATGGTGGAGGAGACAAAAAGGAGAAGATAGTCTCACATCAACTAGGCGTATCAACGGGCTATGGAAATGCCCATTAATAGATATTAATGTGCGTGAGTAGGGATTTCCATGCAACGGATGCACTAGAGCTATAAGTATATGAAAGCTCAAACTGAAACTAAGTGGGTGTGCATCCAACTTGCTTGCTCATGAAGACCTCGGGCATTTGAGGAAGCCCATCATCGGAATATACAAGCCAAGTTCTATAATGAAAATTCCCACTAGTATATGAAAGTGTTAACTCAAGAGACTCGCTATATGAAGAACATGGTGCTACTTTGAAGCACAAGTGTGGTAAAAGGATAGTAACATTGCCCCTTCTTTTTCTTTTTTTTTGCGGGCTTCTTTGCCCCCCCTTTTTTTATTTAGGCTTCTTTGGCCATCCCCTTTTTTGGGCAATGCTCTAATAATGATGATCATCACATTTTTATTTACTTACAACTCAATATTACAACTCGATACTAGAACAAAGATATGACTCTATATGAATGCCTCCGGCGGTGTACCGGGATGTGCAATGATCTAGCGTAGCAATGACATCAAAAAACGGACAAGCCATGAAAACATCATGCTAGCTATCTTACAATCATGCTAAGCAATATGACAATAAATGCTCAAGTCATGTATATGATGATGATGGAAGTTGCATGGCAATATATCTCGGAATGGCTATGGAAATGCCATAATAGGTAGGTATGGTGGCTGTTTTGAGGAAGGTATATGGTGGGTTTATTGTACCGTTGAAGTTTGCACCAACTATCGAGGTGAGAAAGGGCAATGCACGGTACCGAAGAGGCTAGAAATGATGGAAGGGTGAGAGTGTGTATAATCCATGGACTCAACATTAGTCATAAAGAACTCACATACTTATTGCAAAAATCTATTAGTCATCGAAACAAAGTACTGATGTCTACTACACAACCTTCTTCTTGTAGACGTTGTTGGGCCTCCAAGTGGAGAGGTTTGTAGGACAGTAGCAAATTTCCCTCAAGTGGATGACCTAAGGTTTATCAATCTGTAGGAGGCGTAGGATGAAGATGGTCTCTCTCAAGCAACCCTGCAACCAAATAACAAAGAGTCTCTTGTGTCCCCAACACACCCAATACAATGGTAAATTGTATAGGTGCATTAATTCGGCGAAGAGATGGTGATACAAGTGGTATATGGATGGTAGATAATAGTTTTTGTAATCTGAAATAATAAAAACAGCAAGGTATCTAATGATAAAAGTGAGCGTAAACGGGATTGCAATGCGTTGAAACAAGGCCTAGGGTTCATACTTTCACTAGTGTAAGTCCTCTCAACAATACTAACATAATTGGATCACATAACTATCCCTCAACATGCAACAAAGAGTCACTCCAAAGTCACTAATAGCGGAGAACGAACGAAGAGATTATGGTAGGGTACGAAACCACCTCAAAGTTATTCTTTCCAATCAATCCGTTGGGCTATTCCTATAAGTGTCACAAACAGCCCTAGAGTTCGTACTAGAATAACACCTTAAGATACAAATCAACCAAAACCCTAATGTCACCTAGATACTCCAATGTCACCTCAAGTATCCGTGGGTATGATTATACGATATGCATCACACAATCTCAGATTCATCTATTCAACCAACACAAAGGACCTCAAAGAGTGCCCCAAAGTTTCTACCGAAGAATCATGATGAAAACGTGTGCCAACCCCTATGCATAGGTTCATGGGCGAAACCCGCAAGTTGGTCACCAAAACATACATCAAGTGGCACGTGGTATCCCATTGTCACCACAGATATCCACGGCAAGACATACATCAAGTGTTCTCAAATCTTTAAAGACTCAATCCGATAAGATTACTTCACAGGGGAAACTCAATTCATTACAAGAGAGAAGAGGGGGAGGAGAAACATAGGATCCAACTATAATAGAAAAGCTCGCGATACATCAAGATCGTATCACCTCAAGAACACTAGAGAGAGAGAGAGAGAGAGAGATCAAACACATAGCTACAGGTACATACCCTCAGCCCCGAGGGAGAACTACTCCCTCCTCGTCATGGAGAGCACCGGGATGATGAAGATGGCCACCGGAGAGGGATTGCCCCCTCCAGCAGGGTGCCAGAATGGGTCTAGATTGGCTTTCGGTGGCTACGGAGGCTTCTGGCGGCGGAACTCCCGATTTATTGTGCGTTCTGGAAGTTTTAGGGTACGTGGAGTTATATAGGAGGAAGAAGTATGTCAGGGGAGCCACGAGGACCCCACGAGACAGGGGGCGCGCCCTAGGGCGGGGGGGGGGGGGGGGGTGCCCCCACCCTCGTGAGCACCTCGTTCCTTCCTTGACGTGAGGTCCAAGTCCATCTGGTGGCTTTCGTTCCAAAAATAACTTCTCCAGTTGATTTCGTTCCGTTTCGACTCCATCTGATATTCCTTTTCTTCAAAACACTGAAATAGGCATAAAACAGCAAATCTGGGTTGGGCCTCCGGTTAATAGGCTAGTCCCGAAAGTAATATAAAAGTGGATAATAAAGCCCAACATTGCCCAAAATAGTAGATAATATAGCATGGAGCAATCAAAAATTATAGATACGTTGGAGACGTATCAAGCATCCCCAAGCTTAATTCCTGCTTGTCCTCGAGTAGGTAAATAATAAAAAAGATAATTTTTGATGTGGAATGCTAGTTGGCATAATTTCAATGTAATTCTTCTTTCTTGTGATATGAATATTCAGATCCGAAAGATTCAAGACAAAAGTTCATATTGACATAAAAATAATAATACTTCAAGCATACAAATAAAGCAATCATGTCTTCTCAAAATAACATGGCCAAAGAGAGCTATCCCTACAAAATCATATAGTCTGGCTATGCTCCATCTTCACCACACAAAATATTTAAATCATGCACAACCCCGATGACAGGCCAAGCAATTGTTTCATACTTTTGATGTTCTCAAACTTTTTCAATCTTCACGCAATACATGAGCATGAGCCATGGACATAACACTATAGGTGGAATAGAATGGTGGTTGTGGAGAAGACAAAAAAGGAGAAGATAGTCTCACATCAACTAGGCGTATCAATGGGCTATGGAGATGCCCATCAATAGATATCAATGTGAGTGAGTAGGGATTGCCATGCAACGGATGCACTAGAGCTATAAGTGTATGAAAGCTCAAAAAAAAGAAACTAAGTGGGTGTGCATCCAACTTGCTTGCTCATGAAGACCTAGGGCATTTTGAGGAAGCCCATCATTGGAATATACAAGCCAAGTTCTATAATGAAAGATTCCCACTAGTATATGAAAGTGACAACATAGGAGACTCTCTATCATGAAGATCATGGTGCTACTTTGAAGCACAAGTGTGGTAAAAGGATAGTAGCATTGCCCCTTCTCTCTTTTTCTCTCATTTTTTTATTTTTGTATTTTTTTTATTTGGGCCTTCTCTTTTTTTATGGCCTCTTTTTTTGGGCTTCTTTGGCCTCTTTTTTTTCGTCCGGAGTCTCATCCCGACTTGTGGGGGAATCATAGTCTCCATCATCCTTTCCTCACTAAGACAATGCTCTAATAATGATAATCATCACACTTTTATTTTCTTACAACTCAAGATTTACAACTCGATACTTAAGACAAGATATGACTCTATATGAATGCCTCCGGCGGTGTACTGGTATGTGCAATGATGCACGAGTGACATGTATGAATAATTATGAATGGTGGCTTTGCCACAAATACGATGTCAACTGCATGATCATGCAAAGCAATATGACAATGATGAAGCGTGTCATAATAAACGGAACGGTGGAAAGTTGCATGGCAATATATCTCGGAATGGCTATGGAAATGCCATAATAGGTAGGTATGGTGGCTGTTTTGAGGAAGGTATATGGTGGGTTTATGGTACCAGCGAAAGTTGCGCGGTACTAGAGAGGCTAGCAATGGTGGAAGGGTGAGAGTGCGTATAATCCATGGACTCAACATTAGTCATAAAGAACTCACATACTTATTGCAAAAATCTATTAGTTATCGAAACAAACTATTACGCGCATGCTCCTAGGGGGATAGATTGGTAGGAAAAGACCATCGCTCGTCCCCGACTGCCACTCATAAGGAAGACAATCAATAAATAAATCATGCTCCGACTTCATCACATAACGGTTCACCATACGTGCATGCTACGGGAATCACAAACTTCAACACAAGTATTTCTCAAATTCATAACCACTCAGCTAGCATGACTCTAATATCACCATCTCCATATCTCAAAACAATTATCAAGTATCAAACTTCTCTTAGTATTCAACACACTCATAAGAGAATTTTATTATTCTTGAATACCTAGCATATTAGGATTTTAAGAAAATTACCATGTTATTTAAGACTATCAAAATAATATAAGTGAAGCATGAGAGTTCATCTATTTCTTCAAAATAAAACTACCACCATGCTCTAAAAGATATAAGTGAAGCACTAGAGCAACAACAAACTACTCCGAAAGATATAAGTGAAGATCAATGAGTAGTTGAATAATTATGCAACTATGTGAAGACTCTCTAACATTTAATAATTTCAGATCTTGGTATTCTATTCAAACAGCAAGCAAAGCAAAATAAAATGACATTCTAAGAATATCAAACATCATGTGAAGAAGCAAAAACTTAGGATCAACCGAAACTAACCGATAATTGTTGAAGAAGAAAGGTGGGATGCCAACCGGGGCATCCCCAAGCTTAGACGCTTGAGACTTCTTGAAATATTATCTTGGGGCCTTGGGAATCCCCAATCTTGAGCTTTTGTGTCTCCTTAATTCCTCTCATATCATGGTCTTCCTAAATCTCAAAAGCTTCATCCACACAAAACTCAACAAGGACTCGTGAGATAAGTTAGCATAAACCATTGAAATAACCTATCATACTCTACTGTAGCAAATCACTAAAATTATTATTCAACATTGCATACTAAATGTCTCTGCATATCTAATAGTCATATCCTCAAATAGAATCATTAAAGAAGCAAACATATGCAAACAATGCAAACATAACGGCAATCTTCCTAAACAGGATAGTCTGTAAAGAATGCTGCAACATCCATACTTCCCTAGCCCCAAAAATCATGAAATAAAATTCCCACTGTATTAAATTTATCAGAGCTTAATATGCAAAAGGTTTCAACATTTTATCACATTCTGACTTTTCTAGGGAATTATTGCAACAGCGGTAAACTTTCTGTTTTCAAACAGCAACATGTATACTTGTAACATAGGCATAGTAAAGGCTATCAATGCCACTTTTATTGAAATAAAAGATGCAAAACATTGTTCTAAATAACAGCAAGAAAATCCTAACAAAATAAATTGACGCTCCAAGCAAAACACATATCATGTGGTGAATAAAAATATAGCTCCAAGTAAAGTTACCGATGAACGAAGACGAAGGAGGGGATGCCTTCCGGGGCATCCCCAAGCTTAGGCTCTTGGTTGTCCTTGAATATTACCTTGGGGTGCCTTGGGCATCCCCAAGCTTAGGCTCTTTCCACTCCTTATTCCATAGTCCATGGAATCCTTACCCAAAACTTGAAAACTTCACAACACAAAACTTAACAGAAAACTCGTAAGCTCCGTTAGTATAAGAAAATAAATCACCACTTCAAGGTACTTTAATGAACTCATTATTTTATATTGGTGTTAAACCTAATGTATTCCAACTTCTCTATGGTTTATAAACTATTTTACTAGCCATAGATTCATCAAAATAAGTAAACAACACATGAAAAACAGAATCTGTCAAAAACAGAACAGTCTGTAGTAATCTGGATCAAACGTATACTTATGGAACTCATAAAATTCTAAAATACATTTATGGACCTGAGTAATTTATCTATTAATCATCTGCAAAAATAATTAACTAAATAGCACTCTCCAAATAAAAATGGCAGCAGTTCTCGTGAGCGCTAAAGTTTCTGTTTTTTTACAGCATGATCATCAAGACTTCCCCCAAGTCTTCCCAAAGGTTCTACTTGGCACAAACACTAATTAAAAGCATAAAACCACATCTAAACATAGGATAGATTAACTATTTATTACTTAACAGGAACAAAAAGCGAGGAATAAAAATAAAATTGGGTTGCCTCCCAACAAGCGCTATCGTTTAATGCCCCTAGCTAGGCATGGTGATTTCAATGATGCTCACATGAAGGATAAGAATTGTAACATAAAAGGAGCATCATGAAGAATATGACTAGCACATTTAAGTCTAACATGCTTCCTATGCATAGGGATTTTGTGAGCAAACAACTCGTGGGAACAAGAATCAACTTGCATAGGAAGGTAAAACAAGCATAACTTCAAAATTTTAAGCACATAGAGAGGAAACTTGATATTATTGCAATTCCTACAAGCATATGTTCCTCCCCCATAATAATTTTCAGTAGCATAATGAATGAATTCAACAATATAACCAGCACCTAAAACATTCTTTTCATGATCTATAAGCATAGAAATTTTATTACTCTCCACATAAGCAAATTTCTTCTCATTCGGAATAGTGGGAGTATCATAAGAGACTTGAATACTATAAATTGTTTCCATGTTAAAGGAGTAAGGTTCAGATAAGGGGTAATCATAATCATGACAAGTTTTATAAATATAATCACTACTTTTTATAGCATAATTATCATAACAATAATCATCATAAGTAGGGGGCATGCTATCATCATTATAAACTTGCATATCAAAACTTGGGAGACTAAAAATATTATCTTCATTAATCATAGCTTCCCCAAGCTTGGGACAAACATTAATTGCAGCAAATATATTCTCAAATATGTCATCCTCATCAAACATAGCTTCCCCAAGCTTGGGCCTTTTCATATCATAAGCATAATCACTCTCATCATTAATAGTATAGATAGCACTGATAGTATGGCAATTATTATATTTTTCCAAGCAAGTGCCAAAAAGATTTTCAAGATCATAAGAAGTATCATTATCTTCCACAATTATATTTTCATGAGGCACAATAGTAATAGGAGCATCATTATTTGGGAGAGATATCTTTTTACCTCTCTTCCTTTTTCTTTTCTTCTTCTTCACCACATCATGCGTGGGTTCAATCCTCTTTTTGGAGCTCCTTATTAATGAGATTGGTTGAATAGAGGGCTCCTCTTCGTTACCTGATTCATCATAAGAAATAATAGGAGAATATTGGGAAGTCTCTTCCCTTTGGTTAGCATTCTCTTCATCTTCTATTTGTTTTCTTTTCTTTATGTAATTGGCAATATAAGGATTTTCAATGCAATTCACCGCACAATACATATAAATCTTCTCTAGATCAAAACCAAGAAGTTTATCGAGATTAAGTTTTGGAATACCCTCAGTTATACGTTTCATTTCTTCATAACCCAATAGCAAACTAAGTTCATTATGATGTGCAAGGGAAATCAAGTCATCACAATTTTTGGACACGATACGGTCATGAAACAATTTGCATTTGATATTTAAATGACCATGTTCATTGCAAAGTTCGCAAGTATGGATAAGATATCTTAAATTTTCAGCACATTCATCTAGCTCTTCTTGCAACAATTTGGTTTCTAAGTACTTATGCCTCTTGCAATATCTGTCTTCCCTATTTGGTGTGTACTTGCAAACCCAGTCTACTCCACAAAAATTGACATGTTTATAGGAGGTATTTTTATCATAACTAGTGCAATCATCATTAGCATCATGGATATTCAAAGAATTCATACTAACAACATTGCAATCATGCTCATCATTCAAATATTTAGTGCCAAACATTTTAGAGATCTCTTCTTCTAGCACTTGAGCACAATTATCCTTTCCATCATAGTCACGAAAGATATTAAAAAGATGAAGCGTATGAGACAAACTCAATTCCATTTTTTTGTAGTTTTCTTTTATAAACTAAACTAGTGATAAAACAAGAAACTAAAAGACTCGATTGCAAGATCTAAAGACATACCTTCAAGCGCTAACCTCCCCGGCAACGGCGCCAGAAAAGAGCTTGATGTCTACTACACAACCTTCTTCTTGTAGACGTTGTTGGGCCTCCAAGTGCAGAGGTTTGTAGGACAGTAGCAAATTTCCCTCAAGTGGATGACCTAAGGTTTATCAATCCGTAGGAGGCGTAGGATGAAGATGGTCTCTCTCAAGCAACCCTGCAACCAAATAACAAAGAGTCTCTTGTGTCCCCAACACACCCAATACAATGGTAAATTGTATAGGTGCACTAGTTCGGCGAAGAGATGGTGATACAAGTGGTATATGGATGGTAGATAATAGTTTTTGTAATCTGAAATAATAAAAACAGCAAGGTATCTAATGATAAAAGTGAGCATAAACAGTATTGCAATGCGTTGAAACAAGGCCTAGGGTTCATACTTTCACTAGTGTAAGTCCTCTCAACAATACTAACATAATTGGATCACATAACTATCCCTCAACATGCAACAAAGAGACACTCCAAAGTCACTAATAGTGGAGAACGAACGAAGAGATTATGGTAGGGTACGAAACCACCTCAAAGTTATTCTTTCCAATCAATCCGTTGGGCTATTCCTATAAGTGTCACAAACAGCCCTAGAGTTTGTACTAGAATAACGCCTTAAGATACAAATCAACCAAAACCCTAATGTCACCTAGATACTCCAATGTCACCTCAAGTATCCATGGGTATGATTATACGATATGCATCACACAATCTCAGATTCATCTATTCAACCAACACAAAGGACCTCAAAGAGTGCCCCAAAGTTTCTACCGGAGAATCACGACGAAAACGTGTGCCAACCCCTATGCATAGGTTCATGGGCGGAACCCGCAAGTTGGTCACCAAAACATACATCAAGTGGCACGTGGTATCCCATTGTCACCACAGATATCCACGGCAAGACATACATCAAGTGTTCTCAAATCTTTAAAGACTCAATCCGATAAGATTACTTCAAAGGGGAAACTCAATTCATTACAAGAGAGAAGAGGAGGAGGAGAAACATAGGATCCAACTATAATAGCCATGCTCGCGATACATCAAGATCGTATCACCTCAAGAACATGAGAGAGAGAGAGAGAGATCAAACACATAGCTACTGGTACATACCCTCAGCCCCGAGGGAGAACTACTCCCTCCTAGTCATGGAGAGCACCGGGATGATGAAGATGGCCACCGGAGAGGGATTGCCCCCTCCAGCAGGGTGCCGGAATGGGTCTAGATTGGCTTTCGGTGGCTACGGAGGCTTCTGGCGGCGGAACTCCCGATTTATTGTGCGTTCTGGAAGTTTTAGGGTACGTGGAGTTATATAGGAGGAAGAAGTATGTCAGGGGAGCCACGAGGACCCCACGAGACAGGGGGCGCGCCCTAGGGCGGGGGGGGGGGGGTGCCCCCACCCTCGTGAGCACCTCGTTCCTTCCTTGACGTGAGGTCCAAGTCCATCTGGTGGCTTTCGTTCCAAAAATAACTTCTCCAGTTGATTTCGTTCCGTTTCGACTCTGTCTGATATTCCTTTTCTTCAAAACACTGAAATAGGCATAAAACAGCAAATCTGGGCTGGGCCTCCGGTTAATAGGTTAGTCCCGAAAGTGATATAAAAGTGGATAATAAAGCCCAATATTGCCCAAAACAGTAGATAATATAGCATGGAACAATCAAAAATTATAGATACGCTGGAGATGTATCAAGTACTACGCGCATGCTCCTAGGGGGATAGATTGGTAGGAAAAGACCATCGCTCGTCCCCGACCGCCACTCATAAGTAAGACAATCAATAAACACCTCATGCTCCGACTTCGTTACATAACGGTTCACCATACGTGCATGCTACGGGACTTGCAAACCTCAACACAAGTATTTCTCAATTTCACAATTACTCGACTCGCACGAATCTAGTATCACCATTTTTATATCGCAAAACTATTGCAAGGAATCAAACATATCATATTGAGTGATCTACAAGTTTATGTAGGATTTTATGACTAACCATGTGAATGACCAGTTCCCGTCATCTCTCTAAATAGATATAAGTGAAGCACGAGAGTTTAATTCTTTCTACAAAAGATATGCCCGTGCTCTAACAAATATAAGTGAAGCAAAAGAGCATTCTACAAATGGCGGTTGTCTAAGTGAAGAGAAACAGGCAATCCAAACTTCAAATGATATAAGTGAAGCACATGAAGCATTCTATAAAGCCATACTCAAAAGATATAAGTGAAGTGCAATGAGCATTTTATAAATTAACCAAGGACTATCTCATACCAGCATGGTGCATAAAAATAAAAATAAAAATAAAAACCTAAATGCAAAATACGCTCCAAGACTTGCACATATCGCATGAACGAAACGAATCCGAAAACATACCGATATTTGTTGAAGAAAGAGGGGATGCCTCCCCAGCATCCCCAAGCTTAGACGCTTGAGTCTCCTTGAATATTTACTTGGGGTGCCTCGGGCATCCCCAAGCTTGAGCTCTTGCCTCTCTTCCTTCTTCTCACATCGAGACCTTCTCAATCATCGAACACTTCATCCACACAAAACTTCAACAGAAAACTCGGTAAGATCCGTTAGTATAATAAAGCAAATCACTACTATAAGTACTGTTGCAAAACAATTCATATTTTGTTTTTGCATTGTGTCTACTTTAATATAACTTTTTCATGTCTTAATCCACTGATATAAATTGATAGTTTCATCAAAACAAGCAAACTATGCATCAAAAACAGAATCTGTCTAAAACAGAACAGTCTGTAGCAATCTGAACATTCACCATACTTCTGATACTTGAAAAATTCTGCCAAAATTAGGAAAAATAAAAAATGTGTATAGAAAGACAGTGCAAAAAAGAATCAGAACCATTTGACGTTCCAGTAAAAAACTAAAATTCATGCACTACAGCCAAAGTTTCTGTCCTGCACCGTACAGACCATCAAGCAAATGTAAACATCCTAATGGCAAACCTTGGCACATTATTTTTATAATACAATGGAATTGTACAAGGGGATAATTATTTTTATTGAAAATTTTCTGTAATCAAGATTCACAAAGTTTCCGTGAGCATGAACAAAGTTCAAGGCTAGCTCCCACTTCAACAATGCTTGTCTTCTCACTTTCGCTTTCCTTTTTCAAAAAGTTTTGGGTTCCCCTCTTTAATTTTGATGTTTTTAAACTATATGAAAGAACACAACAGAAATAAATGACTCTCTAAAACTTCTGGGTTGTCTCCCTGGCAGTGCTTTCTTTAAAGCCATTAAGCTAGGCATGTAGTGCTCAAGTAGTGAATCCACCCGGATCCCAAGGTATATCAAAGACAATTTGAATCAACAATGATTTGTAATTTAGTAGTGAGCACAAAGCAACATATATCAAGCAACGACGAAGTCTAACTCTCTTCCTATGCATCGGCATGTCATAAAAGAACAATTCATGCACACATAGTAAAGGCCAATGCATAGTATAAACAGTTTCTTGCAATTTTATCGTGTTGGAAACATAGAGAGGTGGAGGTATAGTTCCTCTCTCATAATAATTGCAAGTAGGAGCAGCAAGCACATGCATATTATACTTATCAAAATCATCATGTGCAATGGTAAAAGGCAACTCATCAATATAATCCTTAATAATAGCAAACTTCTCTGATATAGTGTAATCGGGAGAATTCAAAAAGATAATAGGACTATCATGCGTGGGTGCAATAGCAACAATTTCATGTTTAACATAAGGAACTATAGCAAGTTCATCTCCATAAGCATCATTCATATTGGCATCTTGGCCACAAGCATAGCAAGCATCATCAAAAAGGGATATTTCAAGATAATCAATGGGATCATAATAATCATCATAGCAATCATCCTCCGGTAAGCACGGAGGGAAATTAAACAATGTATGAGTTGAAGAGTTACTCTCATTAGAAGGTGGGCTCGGGTAGCTAATCCGCTCTTCCTCCTTTTGTTCTTCGCTCTCCTCCTCATCTTTTTCATCCAATGAGCTCACAGTTTCATCAATTTCTTCTTCCATAGACTCCTGCAAAATATTAGTCTCTTCTTGGACAACGGAGTAGTAGTCAATATATGGTTCAACATAGGCATTAGAAGCATAATTATCATAGCAATATTTAAATATGGCAAAATTTTCAGATTTGTAAAGAGTAGCATCATACATTTCAATCAAAGAAGCAATTTCGTAAGCACCCTTAAAAGCAACAAATTCTTCAATTTGTTGAACATCATAGTAACTATAAACACCCTTAGCATAAGAGGATACGATTCCATTATCACTGAACAAACATTGGTAGGGAAGGTGTTTCTTAGGGTCTTCAGAACAACAAGTATAATTATATATTTCACATAAATTCCAAGCATAGCATTGCAAACGATGAATTTGATCTAGTAAAGTTTTCCCTTTTTTAGATATTCGGTGTCGCACATAACAAACATGCTCATCTAAAGATTTGCCCTCAACTAGGCAAGTTGGGGTTTCAGCACGAGCACATAGGGATCGAAGATGATCCAAGTAATAAGCTTCAGTAGTGTGATAGATTTTGAGTGGTTCTTCAACCATTGGTTCAGTAGGTACAACTATTTTTTTGGTATTTTGCGTTTCCTACCCATAACTAAAGATAGAAAACAACTAAGAACAGCAAATAAAAATTACTTAGTGATAAAGCAAACAAGCACACACGAGAATATTCACCCCACGCTATTGCTCCCCGGCAACGGCGCCAGAAAAAGGTCTTGATAACCCACAAGTATAGGGGATCAATTGTAGCCTCTTTCGATAAGTAAGATTGGCGAACCCAATGAGGAGCTAAAGGTAGAACAAATATTCCCTCAAGTTCTATCGACCACTGATACAACTCTACGCACACTTGACGTTCGCTTTACCGGAAACAAGTATGAAACTAGAAGTACTTTGTAGGTGTTTTTGGGTAAGCTTGCAAGAAAGTAAAGAGCACGTAAATAAAAGCTAGGGGCTGTTTAGATAAAGACACAACTAAATTAGTTTTAGTAAAGAGCTTTTGTCAACAAGAAAGTTATTTGTCCCTAGGCAATCGATAACTAGACCGGTAATCATTACTGCAATTTTATTTGAGGGAGAGGCATAAGCTAACATACTTTATCTACTTGGATCATATGCACTTATGATTGGAACTCTAGCAAGCATCCACAACTACTAAAGATTCATTAAGGTAAAACCCAACCATAGCATTAAATCATCAAGTCCCCTTTATCCCATACGCAAACAACCTACTTACTCGGGTCTGTGCTTCTGTCACTCACGCCACCCACCATAAGCAAATCATAAGCATATTGCAAACCCTATAGCGAGAATCCCTCATGCTTGCGCGACACGGAGAGCACCATAGGACAGCACCAATAATAAAACATACAACTCAAACCAATCACGATCATCAAATAGCCATTAGGACAAAACAGATCTACTCAAACATCATAGGATAGCCATACATCATTGGGAAATAATATATAGCGTTGAGCACCATGTTTAAGTAGAGATTACATCGGGTAAGAGAGAGGTTACACCGCTGCATAGAGGGGGAAGAGTTGGTGATGATGGTGGTGAAGTTGTTGGTGAAGATGGCGGTGATGATGATGGCCCCCTGGTGGCACTCCGGCGCCACCGGAAGCGAGGGGGAGAGAGCCCCCCTCCTTGTTCTTCTTCCTTGACCTCCTCCCTAGATGGGAGAAGGGTTTCCCCTCTGGTCCTTGGCTCCCATGGTGTGGGAGGGGCGAGAGCCCCTCCGAGATTGGATCTATCTCTCTGTCTCTCTCTGTTTCTGCGTTCTCTTCTGGCTCTGTTTCACCGTTTCGTATATATATGGAGATCCGTAACTCCGATTGGCCTGAAACCTTCGCCGTGATTTTTTTCCGAATATTAGCCTTCTTGCGGCAAAAGAAGAGCATCAACCGCCTTACGATGGGCTCACGAGGGTAGGGGGCGCGCCTCCTTCCTCGTGACCACCTCGGGCACTGGTTCGCGTTGATTTTCCTTCCGAATTTTCCATATTTTCCAAAAATAAGCTCCATCCGTTTTTATCCCGTTTGGACTCCGTTTGATATGGATATTCTGCGAAACCAAAAACATGCAACAGATAGGAACTGGCACTGGGCACTGGATCAATATGTTAGTCCCAAAAATAGTATAAAAAGTTGCCAAAAGTATATGAAAGTTCAATAATATTGGCATGGAACAAGAAAAAATTATAGATACGATGGAGACGTATCAGATGTGTGTGGAGCTGTGAGAGATTTTTGGAATGGGGTAGCAGCCCCAGGCGCTTTCAACGCTACTGTCATTGTTATGATCCCCAAAGTGAATTCGCCGGAGCTCTTATCCCAATTTCGACCTATTAGCCTCTGTAACATTCTCTATAATATAGCCACAAAGGTGTTGGCAAACCGGCTGAAACGCATCCTCCCTATCCTGATCTCCGAGGAGCAGAGTGCGTTCGTGCTAGGGAGGCTTATTTCTGACAATGTCTTGGTGGCATATGAGTGTGTTCATGCTATTCGAGTACGTAAGAGGAAGAAGGCTTTGTGTGCGGTGAAGTTGGACATGATGAAAGCGTATGATCGGGTGGAGTGGATTTTTTTGGAGCAAATGCTAGGGCGGTATGGATTTGCACAAGAATGGATTGCCATGATAATGAGGTGTGTAACGACAGCAAGCTTTCGGGTTAAATTAAATGGTGACTGCTCAAGATGTTTCTCTCCTTCCAGGGGATTACGGCAGGGTGATCCACTTTCGCCCTACTTGTTTTTGTTCTGTGTGGAGGGTTTCTCAGCTCTACTAAAGAAGGCACAAAGTGATAAAAGGATTAAAGGGTGAACTTCGGGAGCACTGGCCCCCATGTCACGCACCTCCTTTTTGTGGATGATAGTATTGTCTTTTTGGAAGGGACAAATGAAAATATGGAGATGCTCAAGGATATATTAACACAGTATGAGGTGGCCTTTGGTCAACGGGTTAACCTACAGAAGTCACCGATTTTCTTTGGCAAAGGATGTCAAGAAGCGAGGAAGTTGGAGCTGTAAAATACCTTGGGTGTACAGTCTGAAGCTCTGAGTGAGTAATACGTCTCCGTCGTATCTACTTTCCAAACACTTTTGCCCTTGTTTTGGACTCTAACTTGTACGATTTGAATGGAACTAACCCGGACTGACGCTGTTTTCAGCAGAATTGCCATGATGTTGTTTTATGTGCAGAAAACAAAAGTTCTCAGAATGACCTGAAACTCCACGGAATATCTTACAATAAATAATAAAAAATCCCCGCCAAAGATGAAGACCAAGGGGCCCACACCCTTGCCACGACGGTGGGGGGCGCCCCCTACCTCGTGGGCCCCCTGGAGACCTCCCGACTCCAACTCCAACTCTATATAACTGCTTTCGGGGAGAAAAAAATAAGAGAGAAGATTTCATCGCGTTTTACGACACGGAGCCGCCGCCAATCCCTAAAACCTCTCGGGAGGGCTGATCTGGAGTCCGTTCAGGGCTCCGGAGAGGGGGATTCGTCGCCGTCGTCATCATCAACCATCCTCCATCACCAATATCATGATGCTCACCGCCGTGCAGGAGTAACTCCATCGTAGGCTTGCTGGACGGTGATGGGTTGGATGAGATTTATCATGTAATCGAGTTAGTTTTGTTAGGGTTTGATCCCTAGTATCCACTATGTTCTGAGATTGATGTTGCTATGACTTTGCTATGCTTAATGCTTGTCACTAGGGCCCGAGTGCCATGATTTCAGATCTGAACCTATTATGTTTTCATCAATATATGAGAGTTCTTGATCCTATCTTGCAAGTCTATAGTCACCTACTATGTGTTATGATCCGGCAACCCCGAAGTGACAATAATCGGGACCACTTACGGTGATGACCGTAGTTTGAGGAGTTCATGTATTCACTATGTGTTAATGCTTTGGTCCGGTACTCTATTAAAAGGAGGCCTTAATATCCCTTAGTTTCCGCTAGGACCCCGCTGCCACGGGAGGGTAGGATAAAAGATGTCATGCAAGTTCTTTTCCATAAGCGTGTATGACTATATTCGGAATACATGCCTACATTACATTGATGAATTGGAGCTAGTTCCGTGTCACCCTAGGTTATGACCGTTACATGATGAACCACATTCGGCATAATTCTCTATCACCGATCCATTGCCTACGAGCTTTCCATATATTGTTATTCGCTTATTTACTTTTCCGTTGCTATTTCTATCGTCACTTCAAAACACAAAAAATATTATTTTTGCTACCATTACCTTTTGCCATCATTACCACTACTATCATATTACTTTGCTACTAAACACTTTGCTGCAAATACTAAGTTTCCAGGTGTGGTTGAATTGACAACTCAGCTGCTAATACTTGAGAATATTCTTTGGCTCCCCTTGTGTCGAATCAATAAATTTGGGTTGAATACTCTACCCTCAAAAGCTGTTGCAATCCCCTATACTTGTGGGTCATCAAGACTAATTTCTGGCACCGTTGCCGGGGAGCATAGCTCTATTCTTTGAGTCACTTGGGATTTATATCTGCTGGACACTATGAAGAATTTGAAAGAAGCTAAGACAACAATTTATCCCTCAACTATGAGGGGAGGTAAGGAACTGCCATCTAGCTCTGCACTTGATTCACCTTCTGTTATGAGTAAGCTTGCGACACCTAAGCCTGCTTCTGCTATTCGTTCTGATATGTCGCATGTTATTGATGATGCTACTTCTGCTATACAAGATACTTATGATGAAACTACTTCTATGCTTGATACTACTGTGCCACTTGGTGATTTTCTCGAGGAATGACTTGCTAGGGCTAGAGAGATTGAAAATATTGAATCTGATTATGATGATGAAAGTGATGATGAAGAATCACTTGTTATTCCTGAGGGTTATTTATTTGATCAAGAAGCTTCTTTAGCTATTTTAGCTTGCAAAGATAGATATGAACTTAAAAGGTTATTAGCAAAATAGAATGAGCAACCTCTAAATGCTAGGATGAGACCTGACCCTGCTTTTGCTACTTCACCTATCTGTGTTACTGATAAGGATTATGAATTCTCTGTTGATCCTGATATAATTACTTTGGTTGAATCTGATCCTTTTCATGGCTATGAATCTGAAACTGTTGTGGCACATCTTACTAAATTAAATGATATAGCCACCCTGTTCACTAATGATGAGAGATCTCGCTACTTTTATATCCTTAAAATATTTCCGTTCTCATTAAAGGGTGATGCTAAGATATGGTTTAATTCTCTTGATCCTGGTTGTGTGCGTAGTCCCCAGGATATGATTTACTACTTCTCTGCTAAATATTTCCCTGCTCATAAGAAACAAGCTGCTTTAAAGGAAATATACAACTTTGTGCAAATTAAAGAAGAGAGTCTCCCACAAGCTTGGGGGAGGCTTCCCAAGTTACTTAATGCTTTGCCTGATCATCCTCTTAAGAAAAATGAAATACTTGATATCTTTTACAATGGACTAACCGATGCTTCCAGAGATTACCTGGATAGTTGTGCTGGTTCTCTTTTCAGGGAAAGAACACCGGATGAAGCTGAAATCTTATTGAATAATATGTTGACAAATGAAAATAATTGGGCACCTCCTAAGCCAGCTCCTGCTTCAATTAATGATCCTATTCCTAAACCAACTCCGAAGAAGAGAGGTGTCCTATTTCTCAGTCCCGAAGATATGCAAGAGGTAAAGAAATCTATGAAAGAAAAAAGTATTAAAGCTGAAGATGTTAAGAATTTACCTCCTATTGAAGAAATACATGGTCTTAATTTACCGCCTGCCGAAGAAACATATGATCTTGATCCTTTACTTATTGAAGAACCTCCAGACCTCGATAACCCGACACAGGTAGTAAAGGTATATTTTCTCTATAGATATGATAAAGCTGAAATCCCTCCTGCTAAAATTGTTAGTCAATGCTTGGATGAGTTTGATAATTTTATGTTTAAACAAGAAGACTTCAATGCTTATTTTGGTAGACAATTAAAATACAATTCAAATATGCTTGGACACTTGGGTGATTATATGGCTGATGTCAAAGGTGAACTTAAACTTATTAGTAAACATGCTTCCATGGTTACCACTCAAGTAGAACGAGTACTTAAAGCTCAAAAAGAATTGTTCGATGAGATGAATAGTAAGAAAAATAATTATGCTGTTAAAGTGGCTACTAGAACTGGTAGAATGACTCGGGAACCTTTGTATCTTGAAGGCCACCCTAAGAGAATTGAGCAAGATTCTCAGAGAAATAAAATTGATGCACCTAGTTCTTCTAAAAAGAAGAAAAAGAAAAATGATAGAACTGTGCAAACTTCTAGTGAACCTATTGCTGAACCACCTGATAATCCAAATGATATCTCTATGTCTGATGCTGAAACACAATTTGGCAATGAACATGAACCTAATGAAAATATTAATGATGATGTTCATAATGATGCTCAACCTAGTAATGATAATGATGTAGAAATTGAACCTGTTGTTGATCTTGATAACCCACAATCAAAGAACCAACGTTATGATAAGAGAGACTTTGTTGCTAGGAAACATGGTAAAGAAAGAGAACCTTGGGTTCAGAAACCCATGTCTTTTCCTCCCAAACCATCCAAGAAAAAGGATGATGAGGATTTTTAGCGCTTTGCTGAAATGATTAGACCTATATTTTTGCGTATGCAATTGACTGATATGCTCAAAATGAATCCTTATGCTAAGTACATGAAAGATATTGTTACAAATAAAAGAAAGATACCAGAAGCTGAAATTTCCACCATGCTTGCTAATTATACTTTTAAGGGTGAAATACCAAAGAAACTTGGAGATCCAGGAGTACCTACTATACCATGCTCCATTAAAAGAAACTATGTTAAAACTGCTTTATGTGATCTTGGAGCTGGTGTTAGTGTTATGCCTCTCTCTTTATATCGTAGACTTGACTTGAATAAGTTGACACCTACTGAAATATCTTTGCAAATGCTGATAAATCAACTGCTATACCTGTCGGTATTTGTGAGGATGTGCCTGTTGTGGTTGCAAACGTTACTATTTTAACGGACTTTGTTATTCTTGATATTCCCGAGGACGATAGTATGTCTATTATTCTAGGAAGACTCTTTTTGAATACTGCAGGGGCTGTTATTGATTGCACTAAAGACAATGTCACTTTTCATGTTAATGGTAATGAGCATACGGTACACTTTCCGAAGAAACAACCTCAAGTTCATAGTATCAATTCTATTGGAAAAATTCCATCGATTATATTTGGAGGTTTTGAATTTCCTCTTCCTACTGTCAAGAAGAACTATGATATTCTTATTATTGGGGATGTGCATATCCCCGTTGAGGTAACCTAGTGTTATTCAAAATTTCTCCGGTTTCATGTTAATCGGAATGAGTTTGTTAACAAGACTTGATCAACCTTGTTAGTGGATTCCTTTTGACGAGCATGAGATGGATGAAACTAGAAGCACAACCTTCTATACCCTCTCTATACTTTCTGTTATTTAGTTGAAATAAAGTAAAAATAAATAATTTTCTATCTGTTATCTGATTATCCATGCAATATAAAAATAACTCGAAAATAAAAGTTCTCCAAATGCCCTGATAGTTAAATATGATTTTTTCTAGAATATTTGAGGATTTATGGAACAAAGAACATACCAGGGGGGCCAACCACCTTGCCACGAGGGTGGAGGGCGCGCCCACCCCCTAGGGCGCGCCCCCTGCCTCGTGGGCCCACGGTGGCCCTCCTCCACTTATTCCTGCACCCACACACTTCATCTTCCTCCCCCAAACACAAAAAACCAACTCAAGCACGAGTTCCAGCCCTCTTTGCTGCCATTTTCGATCTCCTTTCTCAAAGCACCTCTCACAAAACTGCTTGGGGAGATTGTTCCTTGGTATGTGACTCCTCCATTGGCCCAATTAGTTTTTGTTCTAGTGCTTTATTCATTGCAAATTTTTGCTGCTTAGGTGACCCTGTTCTTGAGCTTGCATGTCAAATTTATATGGTCAAAAGTAGTTTTGATGCATGATATAGGCTCTAGGCACTTGTAGGAGTAGTTGCTATCAATATTATTGAGTTTGGTTTACTTTTATTTTGAAGTTACTAAAAAATTTCAGAATTTTTCAGAGGAAGAAATATGCTTAGGAAAATGTTCCAAGGTGGTTCTTCAAGGAAGCAAGGACCCAGGCTTGCAATGCGCGATGCAGACGAAGAGCCACCAAGAGACGCTCCAGTGCATCCTTGTGAGTGGCCTTCTAAAAATTTTATGGATCGAGCGGGAATTAAAGAAGAATTTAACGCATATTTACGTAATGCCGGTCTTGAGGACTTTGAGGCAGACAAATGCCCCCAGTATCATGATCTCACAAGCTCTTTTGTGAGGAGGTTTGAGTATTCATCTTCGTGTAATTCTCCTTCAGTCATGTTTGATCTTTATGACAAATCTTATACCATGGACTTAGAGGATTTCACTCTTGTTTGCAAACTTCCACAATGAGGTAGTGTTAAGGATCCCCCTAAATCTGAACTTAGAAACTTTTTTGCTAGTATAACTGTAGGGGAATCTAGAGATATAACGCAAGCTACCATAGGGAGCATTCACTTTCCTGCTATACATTATTTTGCTCTTTTCATAGGTAGGTGCATAAATTCAAGGATGAAGCATGTCACATGTGTGTCCCTGACCTTAGCATTCTCAGGGGTGCTGTGTCAGGAGACCAATCTTATCATATGGGAGCCATTGTAGCTCGTAGGTTGCATCATAATAGATATAATGGAGATTTCTTTGGAGGAATTTATGCAACCCGCTTAGCTAAATTTCCTGAGATAGACGTTCGTGAAGGAGACATGGAGTTGCCTCCTGCTTATTTAGATTTTGATTCTATGGTTTCTCACCATTTTGTCGAGAGGAACGAATCACCTCTCCAGTACCGACTAATCTTTGACAGACGTCGTGCTGTCCGTATTACTCTCCCTGCTCCTGCTTTTTTGATTATCAGGCAAGAGGAGGATATACTATTACCAGAGAGGAGACAGATGAGTACGAGAGGAGAGAAGAGGCTGCTCGTCGCCACGCTGCAGCTCAGCAGGCGATAGCTGCTGCATCACAGTACGACCCCAACAACTATTATTATGGATATCAGCCAGGCCAGCCGTGGCCATAAACCAACTTAGGCCAAAAGCCTAAGCTTGGGGGAGTACGTATTTCTCACCGACATTACATTTATATTCACACACACTCATTGCTAGATGTCAGTGTTCATACTTTTTCATTGTATCATCCATGCTAGTTTATTTCCTTCTATGCTTTCATCTTGTGTGTTTAATAAACCTTAAGAAAAAAAACCCAAAAAAATTAGTTGTAGCTTTTAATTAATTTACTTTCCATGCTTGTAGTAGTAATTAAAAAGAAAATCCAAAAATATTTCCTGTTCTTCTTGTTGGGAGATTTCCCGTGTAAATAGTTTTTATTTCTTTTCTTTCTTTGGGGGTCGATAGGAGAAGACCATGATTAAATTGTTGAAGTGGCTCTTATATGCTTTATTGTTGATTTAACCAAGAGCCCATATTGCTTTGTCTTCTCCTCTTTATTGAATGCTCGCAGATTCTAGCTTAGTCCAATGCACGTGCACTCTTATTATTATTCACATCGTTCGGTCGTGCAAGTGAAAGATAATTATGATGATATATGATGGACTGACTGAGAAGAGAAAAGCTGGTACGAACTCGACCTCTTTTGTTTTTGTAAATATGATGAGTTCATCGTTCTTGATTTAGCTTGTTATGAATAAACATGTTTGCAATGACAATTAGAGATCATAGTTGCTTGTGTCATGCTTGATTAGCTATGAGTTATAATGGTTTACCTTGCGTGCCAACATGCTATTAAAATGGTTATGATGTGATATGATAGGGTGATATCCTCCTCTGAATGATTTAAGTGACTTGACTTGGCACATGTTCATGCATGTAGTTGAAACAAATCAACATAGCCTTCACGATATTTATGTTCATGGTGGATTATATCCTACTCATGCTTGCATCCAATGTTTATTAATTTTAATGCATGTACATGGCTGTTGTCGCTCTCTAGTTGTTCGCTTCCCAGTCTTTTGCTAGCCTTCACCTGTACTAAGCGGGAATACTGCTTGTGCATCCAATCCCTTAAACCCCAAAGTTATTCCAGCTGAGTCCACTATACCTTTCTATATGCGGTATCTACTCGTCGTTCCAAGTAAATTTGTATGTGCCAAACTCTAAACCTTCAAATAATTATGTTGTTTTGTATGCTCGAATAGCTCATGTATCAACTAGGGATGTATGTATCTTCCATGCTAGGCGGGTTATTCTCAAGAGGAGTGGACTCCGCTCCTCACTCACGAGAAAATGGCTGGTCACCGGGATGCCCAGTCCCATGCTTTATGCAAACTAAACCAAAAATAATTGCAAAACAAAACTCCCCCTGGGACCTGATGTATGTTGGAGGCACTCATTGTTTCGAGCAAGCCATGGATTGATGTTTGTTGGTGGAGGGCCGGGGGAGTATAAACTTTACAATTCTGTTTGGGAACCGCCTATAATGTGTGTAGCATGGAAGATATTGCCATCTTTTGGTTTTTATGTTGACAATGAAAGTATACCGCTTAAAATATTATTCACCTCTGTTTCAAAACCGAGCTCTGGCTCCTCTACAAATCCCTGCTTCCCTCGGCGAAGGGCCTATCTATTTACTTTTATGTTGAGTCATCGCCCTCTTATTAAAAGCACCAGTTGGAGAGCACCGCTGTCATTTGCATTCATTATTGTTAGTTTACATTGGGTGTGACTATGATTGGATCTCTTTTACCATGAATTACAATGTCTAGTCAGTCCTTGATCTTTAAAGGTGCTCTGCATTTATGTTTTGCGGTCTCAGAAAGGGCTAGCGTGATACCATCTTGTTATATCATATTATGATTGTTTTGAGAAAGTGTTGTCATCCGAGATTTATTATTATGTCTTGCTAGTTGATTATGCTATTGATATGGGTAATCATGAGACCTGAGAATTATTGCAAATATGGTTAGTTATAATCTTTGCTGAAAACTTGAATGCTAGCTAGACACATTTACAACAACAAGAGCAAACAGAGTTTGTAAAAGTTTTTCTTTATTTCTTTCAGTTTGTCAACTGAATTGCTTGAGGACAAGCAAGGGTTTAAGCTTGGGGGACTTGATACGTCTCCGTCATATCTACTTTTCCAAACACGTTTGCCCTTGTTTTGGACTCTAACTTGTATGATTTGATTGGAACTAACCCGGACTGGCGCTGTTTTCAGCAGAATTGCCATGATGTTGTTTTATGTGTAGAAAACAAAAGTTCTCGGAATGACCTGAAACTCCACGGAATATCTTACAATAAATAATAAAAAATCCTCGCCAAAGATGAAGACCAGGGGGCCCACACCCTTGCCACGAGGGTGCCCCCCCAGGGCGCGCCCCCTACCTCGTGGGCCCCCTGGAGACCTCCCGACTCCAACTCCAACTCTATATAACTGCTTTCGAGGAGAAAAAAATAAGAGAGAAGATTTCATCGCGTTTTATGATACGGAGCCGCCTCCAAGCCCTAAAACCTCTCGGGAGGGCTGATCTGGAGTCCGTTCGGGGCTCCGGAGAGGGGGATTCGTCGCCGTCGTCATCATCAACCATCCTCCATCACCAATTTCATGATGCTTACCGCCGTGCATGAGTAATTCCATTGTAGACTTGCTGGACGGTGGTGGGTTGGATGAGATTTATCATGTAATCGAGTTAGTTTTGTTAGGGTTTGATCCCTAGTATCCACTATGTTCTGAGATTGATGTTGCTATGACTTTGCTATGCTTAATGCTTGTCACTAGGGCCCGAGTGCCATGATTTCATATCTGAACCTATTATGTTTTCATCAATATATGAGAGTTCTTGATCCTATCTTGCAAGTCTATAGTCACCTATTATGTGTTATGATCCGTTAACCCTGAAGTGACAATAATCGGGATACTTACCGGTGATGACCGTAGTTTGAGGAGTTCATGTATTCACTATGTGCTAATGCTTTGTTCCGGTTCTCTATTAAAAGGAGGCCTTAATATCCCTTAGTTTCCATTAGGACCCCGCTGCCACAGGAGGGTAGGACAAAAGATGTCATGCAAGTTCTTTTCCATAAGCACGTATGACTATATTCGGAATACATGCCTACATTACATTGATGAATTGGAGCTAGTTCTGTGTCACCCTATGTTATGACTGTTTGATGTCCACTACACAACCTTCTTCTTGTAGACGTTGTTGGGCCTCCAAGTGCAGAGGTTTGTAGGACAGTAGCAAATTTCCCTCAAGTGGATGACCTAAGGTTTATCAGTCCGTAGGAGGCGTAGGATGAAGATGGTCTCTCTCAAGCAACCCTGCAACCAAATAACAAAGAGTCTCTTGTGTCCCCAACACACCCAATACAATGGTAAATTGTATAGGTGCACTAGTTCGGCGAAGAGATGGTGATACAAGTGGTATATGGATAGTAGATAATAGTTTTTGTAATCTGGAAATATAAAAACAGCAAGGTAGCAAGTGATAAAAGTGAGCGTAAACGGTATTGCAATGCGTTGAAACAAGGCCTAGGGTTCATACTTTCGCTAGTGTAAGTTCCCTCAACAATACTAACATAATTGGATCACATAAATATCCCTCAACATGCAACAAAGAGTCACTCCAAAGTCACTAATAGCGGAGAACGAACGAATAGATTATGGTAGGGTACGAAACCACCTCAAAGTTATTCTTTCCGATCAATCCGTTGGGCTATTCCTATAAGTGTCACAAACAGCCCTAGAGTTTGTACTAGAATAACACCTTAAGATACAAATCAACCAAAATCCTAATGTCACCTAGATACTCCAATGTCACCTCAAGTATCCGTGGGTATGATTATACGATATGCATCACACAATCTCAGATTCATCTATTCAACCACCACAAAGGACCTCAAAGAGTGCCCCTAAGTTCCTACCGGAGAATCACGATGAAAACGTGTGCCAACCCCTATGCATAGGTTCCCAATGTCACAAAACCCGCAAGTTGATCACCTTAACATACATCAAGTGGCACGTGGTATCCCATTGTCACCACAGATATCCACGGCAAGACATACATCAAGTGTTCTCAAGTCTTTAAAGACTCAATCTGATAAGATTACTTCAAGGGGAAAACTCAATTCATTACAAGAGAGAAGAGGGGGAGGAGAAACATAAGATCCAACTATAATAGCAAAGCTCGCGATACATCAAGATCATGCCAAATCAAGACCACGAGAGAGAGAGAGAGAGAGAGAGATCAAACACATAGCTACTGGTACATACCCTCAGCCCCGAGGGAGAACTATTCCCTCCTCGTCATGGAGAGCACCAGGATGATGAAGATGGCCACCGGAGAGGGTTTGCCCCCTCCGGCAGGGGGCCGGAACGGGTCTAGATTGGTTTTCGGTGGCTACGGAGGCTTCTGGCAGCGGAACTCCCGATCTATTGTGCTCTCTAGAAGTTTTAGGGTACGCGGAGTTATATAGGCGGACGAAGTACGTCAGCGGAGCCACGAGGGCCCCACGAGGAAGGGGGGCGCGCCCCAGGGGGGTGGGCGCGCCCCTACCCTCGTGAGCTCCTCCTTCCTTCCTTGACGTTGGGTCCAAGTCCATCGGGTGGCTTTCGTTCCAAAAATAACTTCTCTAGTTGATTTCGTTCCGTTTCGACCCCGTCTGATATTCCTTTCTTCAAAACACTGAAATAGGCATAAAACAGCAAATTTGGGCTGGGCCTCCGATTAATAGGTTAGTCCCAAAAATAATATAAAAGTGGATAATAAAGCCCAATATTGCCCAAAACAGTAGATAATATAGCGTGGAGCAATCAAAAATTATAGATACGTTGGAGACGTATCACTGTTACATGATGAACCGCATCCGGCATAATTATCCATCACTGATCCGATGCCTACGAGCTTTCCATATACTGGTTTACGCTTATTTACTTTCCCGTTGCTATTGTTACAATCACTACAAAATACCAAAAACATTACTTTGCTTTCATTACTCTTTTGTTACCGTTACCATCACTATCATATTACTTTGCTACTAAACACTTTGCTGCAGATACTAAGTTTCTAGGTGTGGTTGAATTGACAACTCAGCTGCTAATACTTGAGAATATTCTTTGGCTCCCTTGTGTCGAATCAATAAATTTGGGTTGAATACTCTACCCTCGAAAGCTGTTGCGATCCCCTATACTTGTGGGTCATCATAGAGCGGTACTTGGGCCATCCAACACTGGTTGGGAGATCAAAGGATGGCACTTTCAAATATGTGACAGAGAGCTCTAAAGGAAAGGTGGGTGGGTGGAAGGAGCAGGGACTGTCAAAGGCTGCAAGGGAAGTACTAGTTAAATCACGCTTACAAGCTGTACCTACTTTTACCTGAGTTGTTTTCGCCTTACAAAGAAGATGTGCGGGAATCTGACTTCTATCTCTTCGTAATTCTGGTGGGGCGCGGCGAATGGTGAGAGGAAAGTACATTGGATCTCATGGCAAAAAATGTGTGAGGCCAAAAGGTATGGTGGCATGGGCTTTAGAGACCCTGAGGCGTTTAATCAAGCTTTGCTCGCAAAGCAGGCCTGGAGAATCATACAGGTGCCGACGTTGTTATGCGCCAGAGTCCTCAAGGCGAGGTATTTCAGTGAGGACTCAATACTTACTGCAACCTGCTCATCGACGGCATCATATACTTTCAGCAGCATTTTGCACGGGCGAAATCTCCTCCGGGAGGGACTGATCTGGCGCATTGGGGATGGGTCCCAAGTGCGTATTCACCATGCCAACTGGATCCCGCGAAGCAACAACATGAAGCTGCTTGGGCAGGTCTACATGTCGGGTGTCACTCGGGTCGCACATCTCCTGTCACCTGATGGTAAGAGTTGGAACATGGGAAGGTTGCAGACAATGTTCACGCTGGATGACGTGCATGACATACAGCAAATTGCGGTGGGAGGACCAGGCCGGTCAGATTATCTGGCATGGAACTATACAAAGGATGGGTGTTTCACAGTCAAATCGGCATATCATATGTGCATGGCAAAGTCAAGAGCAAGGTCTGGACAACCAGATACATCTAGCTCAGTTACGAAGCACAGAGGATACATGGCATTATGAGACACACAAGTGCCGGCCAAGGCGAAAATTCACATGTGGCGACTAATTAAAAATGGCCTGGCAGTCGGAGCTGAACTTCACCGACGTCGGATTAAACCCGGAGTTTTTTGTGTTGCATGCGGTCGCGAGGAAACGATCTATCACAGATTTTGGGCGTGTCAACATTCAGTCCAATTCTGGCAGCTACTACACTTGGAAATGGGAGCTGCGGTGGCGATCCCACCGCCTCAGCTCGGCTCCCAGAGTGCGTTAGCTAGCTGGCTCCTGAACTGGTTCTCCGGTGCTTCTGGCGATGAAAGGGAGGCGATGATACAGGCAACTTACCGTTTGTGGCTGGCTCGAAATGAGGCACGTGATGAAAGGAGAATTGCAGCACCACATGAAATAGCGACTACTGTTGTAGCATATATGAAGGAGTGGAGGAGCGTGCACATGAAGGAGAGACGAACGGCAGTCCCAACACCCCGCCAGAGATGGCAGCCACCTGATGATGGATGGTTCAAAATCAACTCTGACGGTGCTACGTCTAGGCATGGGAACAAGGGAGGGGGGGGGGTGCTCTGGTGAGAGATCACCATGGTGCCTTTTTGGCAGGTTTGTGCCACCACTTCCCGAACATCGCTGACCAGGAAGCAACTAAAATCTTGGCGTGCAAAAGGGGATTGGAACTAGCCAGGGAGGTCAATGCACAGTGTGTACATGTTGAGCTGGATAGCCAAGGCTTGGTGCAGATGCTAAATCTGCCCACCAAGAACCTTGGAGTCACGGGTCCATGGGTGGAGGAATTGAAGCTTTTGCTGCACTCTTTTGAAGGTTTTAAAGTATCTTGGGTTAGGAGGTCTGCTAATGTTGTCGCGCATAAGTTCGCTAAAGTAGGGGTGGGAGATGAACTCTGTAAGGTTTGGTTAGGGGCTCCCCCGGATTTTGTTCTTGATGTAATTTCGGATGATATTCCAAACTTCGTGTTCTAAATAAAGCGGCGATATTATCCCAAAAAAAACCTCTCTCGTCGGCGAGGAGTAGCTTCGCGGTGAAGGCGCAGTGCACCACCGTCCCGCGGTAGTACGTGAGGACTCCCGCCGATCTCAGGGGGTGTTTGTTTCCAGGGACTTTTTTGTGCAGGGATTAGAAAAAGTCCCTCTTAGAGACTTTTTTTACCAAACGGGAGGGATTTTTTAGGGACTAAACTAGGCATTTGGGACTAAATGAAGAAGACTCTCAAGGAGAGTCTTTTTTGGGACTTTTTGAGACTTTTCCAACAATGTCCCTCCATGCATTCAATGGCCCGCCACCCATGGTGTTGTTTGATTGTTATTTTTCTATATACTAGGGGCAACATGATCATTTAATAACCTTTAGGAAGGGACTAGGGACTTTTTAGTCTCTGAAAACAAACAGGGAGGAACTTTTTAGGGACTAGAGACTTTTTAGTTGGGACTAGAAAAAGTTCTGGGACTTATGAACCAAACAGGGCCTCAGGTCGGGGATGTACCACGCCGGCCACTGCCCGGGAGGTGTTGTTGCAGCCATCTCGTATAATTAAAACTGATTATCGTGTTTCTTTTTAGACAACAATTATTTTGCATAATGTTGGACTCCCGCCAAAACGCCCCAAGCAAGTAGACTACTCGTGCACCAATCTTGCAAACACAATAGTACGGTACAAAATTCGATGGATAACGCATTGAAAAATAGACGTCTGATTTTTAGGAAAACAGAATCTCTCTTCCCAACTGCCAAGGCCAAGCATACTCGTAGTACACCAAATACGGTGGTTCATTTTGCTGTGGACTGTTGCAGCTTTGCTGTGGACATTCGGAGGACGATAGGGGATTTGGCTGCACCCATCACCTATTGCATGTACCGTCGGTCCGTCGCACGTCGGGAAGCGTCATCCGGTGGCAGGCACGACCAGCGGCGCAAGCCACATTTTGACCCTCGGCCCTTGACCAATGACCGATGTCCATCAATCAATCAATCGAGTACACATCGACTCAGCTGCTTGCTTCGTTTACTGTGCCGTGGCCTTGCTACTTCGGCCATGCAGCTGGAGCTACCCAATGGCCCGGTGAAGCAATAATGCAGCAGCCCAAAGAAGAGGAGGTGGTGACAAAATTATACACGTTTCGTTCTTGAATTATCTGACGCACTATCCGCCGGCTATTTTAAGACCAACACCATCGCGCGCGACCCTATCCTATCCAGCCCCGTCTGTTTAAGGTAAAAGGAACAAAAAATAAGGCCCAGCGCGTCGGAGCAAATGGACTTTTGTCCGTTTTGTGTTCGCTTTCGACCCATCCGCGGCTCAAATTTGCGTCGCTTTTGGGATGAAACGGACAACATGCGGACGCGCGGGTCGTCTGCGCTTGTCCTCCTCTGACCCGCCCGTCGGTGGCACAAGGCGGACCTTTTTCTATCCGCCCCCTCCCTCCCTCCCTCCGGCCGCACCCCCTCCACTCTTCCCCACTCTTCCCCTCGCTGCTGCCGCACCCCCTCCACTCTGCCGCCACCGACGCGAGCTCGGCCAACCCCTTCCCCTCGGCGCCGCCGAGCTACCCAACCACGACCACCTGGTTTGCGCACCCGCCAACCGGTTTTGGGGCGGATCCGGTCGGTCTTGAGCTCGGCCGGCTGTGGGAGGCCGGGCCGCGCCATGGACTGGCCGGTCACCTCGCCGGAAGGCCCTGGCAGGGCCGCAAGGCCACATGCAGGCAGTGGCTCCTCCTCTAGCCGCTCGGATCTGCATCGTCGGTGGTCCGCCGGCAGATACACGAATGGCGGTCGGCCGGGCTCGGTGCTTGCCCAAAAGCTCGCCGGCGCACCGTTGCCACTCATTAAGTGCGACCACTGCCCAATGATGGTCGTGCGTCGCGTGTCTACAACGCTGGAACATCCCGGATGGGTGTTCATCAAGTGCTTAAACGATGGGGTATGCGCTTTTCTTAGTTTCGGTTTGTGCTCTAGATTTGACTAGTTGTGCTAACTTCAAATTTTGTTGTGTAGAATGGATGCAAGTTTTGGTATTGGGAAGAAGAGTACATCGATATATTGATAGAGCGAAATTTAGTACATGTTCGTGCACTTTTGGCTAGCATAGAGGCTGTAAATGAGACAAGTGCACTTGTTGCTAGATTAGAGGCTAGACACGAGATTAGGTCTGAGGAAGCAAGGAGGATGCCAGATCGAGCCTCCTCCACAGATCAACAATGAGTGCATCGAGAAGCCCCTAAACCAACTCAAGGGGGCAGTTATGGAAGTTGGCTATCTTCTAAAATGTATTCTTGTTGTTCTTATTTTCTTTGGCCTTGCTTTATTAGTCAAAATGTGATGATGTATTGTCATGTACCAAAAATGAATGAAAAAAAAGTAAAGGACTTGCAAAGAAAAATGCACGTGGACAGGATGCGGCCGGGATGCGTTCGTGCGCTGGCGCACGGCCACCGCATCCCAGGATACGCCCGGACACGACCCCAAATCTCTACCCAAACGGACAGAACCTGGACAAAACGAACGTCCGTTTGTGGTCGCGCGGTGGAGTTGGCCTAAACTCTAGCCTCGGACATTGCCGCATTCATCCTCCTTAGCTTCATTTATTTTCTTCACACCACACTCATCATGGCCTTTTTGAGCTCCAAAGCCATTTGGGACAGCCTCTCGTCCCAGCAAAAGACGGAAATCGGCGCCATTGCTGCCGGCTGGCAGGCCGACAAGTAGCCGGAGGCGGACGTCCCAATGAAAGACATGGCCGACGACGTGTCGGCACCGTCCTCCTTGCCGGTCCATGCCGGCATTACCATGGACGAGGCCCGTGTTCACTACAATGACAAGATGTTGGCTGAGTGGGAGGCCACGTTCCGGCAGATGCAGGCCGACCGGGAGTACATCCATTGCCTCCTCGATGAGTATCGGCGCGCGGAGGAGCAACTTGCCGCTAGCATGACCATCGCGCTGGACGTGGACCTGGTCGACTCCTATCATACCGCCGACGAAATCCGCCACGACTGCTAACAGTACCACCGCCATCAGGCAGAGCTAGAAGTCGCTTTCAAGGAGATCGACGAGGCGGTGAATGGAGTCTACAACAAGAGTGAGGACGAGGACAACGTCACCAGCTCCACGCCCGTGCCCTGCCGCCATGACCACGAAGTCGGCACATCTACAAGCACCAGCAACAACGAGGAAGAGTAGAGCATGGGAGGTCGCTGCCGCTCGGGTCCCAGGAAGGCCATCGCGCTTTCGCTCCCGCTGAAGCCAAACTTGGCGGGCTCATTATTGTCGGCTAAGTAGCCGCTTGCATGCTACATAGGCGGAGTTTCAGTTCCCGGGGCCCATGGCCTGACGAACATGGGGAACGAGTGTTGGGGGTCATTTTGTCTAGGTTTAGAGTCCGGTCTAGGTCAAATATGTCAAAAATCACAAGGTTTTATGTAAAAATAACAAAGTTTTAATGAGATTTATCTGTTTAAATATGCATGTATGCATCTAACATTGGATGGTCGGCTTCCGCATCAGTGTTCGTTGACTGGTCCCCCCCCTCCCCGGTCGGTTGACAGATACAGTATCTGGTTTGCGGGTCAGCGTTGGAGACACCCTGAGTCTTGGGCCCGATGGCGGCGGCGCCCGAAGCCTTCACCCTTTTGATGGCATCATCGCGGAATCTCGGTCCCACTCGGTGTGGCAGATGGCCTACGATGTCGGGTTTGCCTTCCCCTAGAGTATCACATCCTAGTCTGTGGAGTGGGTTGCATTGCATCTCTTTATCTCCTATACTGTAGACGGTCCCCGTGGTCCTTGTTCTCAATCCTTGTTGTCCCTTGGCAGGAGCGATTCTCCACGACCCGAAGTGAGGGGGCTATCGCTACGATGAGACGCCCCCTTCTGGAGGTGGCTCGGTGTGTTCGAATCCTAAGTATTCGGTGGGTTCTCATGGGGACTCGGCTTTGATCCTCTATAATATTCTTGGTTGTAGTTTGTTAAGGGTGGATTCTCCTGTTTTTATTGCTGGGTGTTGGGTTTGTGGTACTTGTGCCACTCGCCCGTCGTCATTATATTTCTTTCAACCTGCTTGTTAGAAGGTATCTCACCACTTTTTATGTATGTGTCTTTATCTTTAAAAGGGAGTACTATATGAAGTAGTGAGAACCTAAGGTTAGATTGGATGATCAATATTCCTATTGAATTAGTTCTAAACTTTCTTTTTCATTTTGTATATTTTTTCAGAGACTAATAGTGTTTACATTTCGATCAAGGAAATTGCTTTGGGTATGATATGTGTCCGACCGGCATACTACACCAGGATCCTACGTTCACGGTTCAAGTGGGGATGTCATCTCACGGTGGGTTGCTAGTGTTGGACGAGTCCTACAAGAAATCGTCATACGCCCAACACTGCTCATCAATCTACCGTGTCTTTTGTTTCTCTACCGTTTATCTTCTATATATAAATAGCTAGACTCACTAAACTATTTCTTTTAACATACAAATATGCCACCTCATCATGCAACATGCATGAAAAAAAGGCTAACCTCCACTAACCTATTTCTCTAAATATGCAAGCATGCCACATCATGCAACATGCATGGAAAATACTCACCTCAACATGCAAATATGCATGGGAATTTGCATTCTATTGTGATATTTATATTTAATAAATACTATGCAACTATACAAAAATAAAACATACTTTCAGTTCTAGCTCTTATATTATTACTCAAAATATTCATGTTTCATACAAGGAATCTCATTGAAATGTATTGCAAACTATCCCGCAACAACGTGTGGGGTATCATCTAGTTAATAACACTACGAGTAGAGAAACTACAATACCCTCTCTATTTCATAATGTTGTGATTTGTTTTTTTTTTTGAAATGTCAAATCTCATAAACTTTGTCCAAATTTACGGAGAAAAAACATCTTCTACATCTAGAATGCCAAGATTATATGATTAGATTTATTATAAGATGCAGTTTTATACTTTATATTTGGTATTACAGATACATTATTACAGAGGGAGTATAGAGCTTCGGCTTCAAAACACTTTACTAGTCTGTTCACTGTAGTACTCTTCCCCACTTGCCAAGCACCAAATAGGATACACCAAATTTATGGTGGTTCGTTTTGCTCTTTGACTGTTGCAACTTTGGGTGTCACATTAACTCAGCTGCTTGCTCCTTTACTGTGCCGTGCGCTTGCTGTCTTTCTCAGAGTCTCACCCTTCCTCCTCTAGTCTTCTCTTCCAGCCGTTCACCGGAGAGAGAGAGAGAGAGAGAGAGAGAGAGGTTAACGCAGGCTGCTAGTTCGGCCATGGAGATGGAGCTGCCCAATCTCAACGGCCCGGTGAAGCAAGAAATCGTTGTGCATGATGCAGCAGCCCAAGGAAGAGGAGGTGGTGGTGGCGCAATCGCGGAGGCGTCGGAACACGGCATGAGGAGGACGGAGGCCACGCCCACGCCCACCGTGAGGATTGAGGCCAACATGCTTGACTGCCCCATCTGCTCCTCCCCCTTCAAGCCTCCCGTCTTCCAGGTTGATCTAGTAGAGCAATTTCTTTGGCTACTCAACATCCGATGAACCGAATCGAATCCAGCGGCAGCTGAACGCACGGATTTTAGCATTTTCTCACTTCCCTCGATCTGTCTAGTGCAAAGGCGGGCATCTGGCTTGCGGCAGCTGCGTCGCGAAGCTCCCCTGGAAACAGTGCCAGAGGTGCGACCACGGCGGCGACTTCCACGGCTGCCCCTTTGTGGACGCCTTCGTCTCCTCGGCCAGGATGAAGTGCGACCACCACGGCTGCGGCCGCCAGGTCACCTACCACAAGCTCGACGACCACAAGAGCGCGTGCCCGCTCGCGCCCTGCAGGTGCCCGGTGCCCGGCTGCGGCTTCGAAGGACCGCCGCCGGCGCTCCCCCTCCACCTCAGCGCCATCCACTCCATGCCCGTGCACGCGGTTCAGTACGGCAAGGTGCTCCAGCTCGAGGTGCCGGTGTCGGAGCCGCGGCGCCTGCTGTTCGCGGAGGAGGACGGCCGCGCGTTCCTCGTGGTCGGCGGCTCGCTCGGCCTGGGCGTGCCCATCGCCTTGTCGGTCGTGTGCATCAGGGCGGGGGCGTCCCCGCCGCCGCACTACATGGCCAAGGTGTGGGCGAACGGGCCGCCGGCGGTGGCCAACGACAGGACCGACGCGGTCCGAGCGGAAATCCATGTGACGAGCAGCAAGGAGCCCGGCACCGTTGCCGTGGAGGAGCTGACCTTCTTGACGGTGCCACACAAGCTGCTGGCTGGGGCTGGCCCGTCCAGGACGGTGTCCCTCCACGTTCGCATTGACAAGGTCACCTCCTAAATGAGTCTGCTATGCCTAGGGTTCTACTGATCTTAATACTGGTAAGGTTTAGTCTAGTTTGGTTTAATTTAGCTTAACAGATGATGGATTTTGGTAGCATGCGTCAATTCGTTCAACATCAGATGAGTACTTTTTTTGTGTGAAAACATTAGAAGAGTACTTGTTAGTTGAGTTCCCACATGATTAGTACATGGAAGAGGTATTTTGAGGCTGTTGGATGTAAGATCTTTGGCTAGCATGTAAACCAAAAACATGCTGATTATATGTTTGTTAAGAAATTGTCCCTCCACGTTTGCATTGACAAGATCATCATAGTCTGACCGACAAGTCAATCTCGCCGCCACCACTGTTCAACTTGACCGACTTCGACTAAATTAGATTAGCTTTGTGGTTTGGTGAATGATATGTATGTGAACTATATTGTTCCGGCACGACAAGTTCAATGACTAAGAATGCAGTTTGTCAGGCCACGTTTACATCTGTTAAATTTAGGAAGATCATATCCCACATTATGAGTTTTGTAAAGCAATAATTACTTTTAAACTGGACCATCATATCCTCTCATCCGAAGAGGCACATCTTAATCTGAAGCATCGATTTAATTAGAAGGGGTGTACAGAAGTGGACCCCAAAGTTATATTATCCCAAATAAAAACTCTACTTACGTAGCAATATGTTAAAGATCAATTCTTTGAACAGTCAAAACGAACATTATCGACATGCTAAAATTATTGGCAGTTATCTTTCCTTTTGGGGTATGCTCTGCTGGCTCCAACATTGCCACAATGGCAGCCACCGCTTTTCCTCTTCGGTCTTCACCCTCCCTTCTCTTCCATTATTTCCCCACTAAAACACACATTGCGACCAGAAATAACAATGAAGGATGGGGAGAGTCGTGGCAAGAAGGCGAGTGCCGAGGAGGTGAAGTCGGAGTCAGAGAAAAGGGAGGTGACGATGTAGGACGAAGGCGAAGCAGAGGATGCGTTGGTGGCGGCGGAATCCATGGCACCGATACAGATCGATGTGAGGATGGACGTGACACTCCTCCATTGCCAGGGCTGCCACCTCCCACTCAAGCCCCCGGTGTTCAAGGTGATCTCTCCTCTCACACCAAAGCGACCATTTTTTTTTTGAAAAAACCAAAAAGAAAACCCTCTGTCTATCTCTTTTTGAGAGGATTTCTTTGAGATTTTGGGAAGATGACATATTTATTTTATTTTCAAGTGGATGGAAGACATTTCTCATCCTCTCCATCTATCATCTTGCAAGTGAAATTTAATAAGTATACATACATTTGTGGTGTGTGCATCGCAATGATGCAGAGAGCCAGAGACCGAACTCGGTGTCCTCCCTTTCTTAAAACAAACTTGCAAGTGAGAAGGAGATGGATTGATTTGTTCTGCCTATGGACATCTCGTAGCTGAAATTAAGGCGTTGATGAGGGATAGGGAGTTTATTCCCCAGAAATTAAATAGGGATTAGAATAGAGTCGCTGACTGCTTGGCAAATTATAGTCGCGTAGAGTGTACCACGGCTGTGTGGATGCATCTAGGACCACCATGTATCGAGGATCTTTTGCCTCTCGACTGTAACTCTATCAATTTAGAATAAAACTCCTTTTTCATCGGAAAAAAAATGAGAAACGAGGCCTGGAAGCTGATGACTTGGGTATTGTTGTGTTTACTATCGCAGTGTGATGCCGTAGGGCACGTAGTGTGCTACTACTGCCGTGCCGGGCACCGCGCCGTCTGCAGCCGTGCCAACACCCACTGCGGCCAGCTGGACAAGGTGGTCGGCGCCGCCAAGGTGCCATGCCCCTACAAGGCGTTCGGCTGCGAGCGCTACGTGGTGTTCCACGAGGCCGCGGACCACCAGCGCGTGTGCCACTGCGCGCCCTGCACCTGCCCGGAGTCCGCATGCGCGTTCGTGGGCTCCCGCGCAATGCTGGCCAACCACTTCGCCGCCGATCACCAGCGCCCCGCCGTCACGGTCCGCTATGGCCGGTCTTGGTGCCTGAGCTTCTCCCTGTCGCACGGCTGGCACCTGCTCGTCGGGGAGGAGGACCGCAGCGTGTTCCTCGTCTCCCTCTGCCCGCTCGGTCCGGGCACCGCCATGTCACTGATGTGCATCAGGCCGGACGGCGAGGCTGAGACGGGCCCCCGGTTCTGGTGCAAGCTCTCCATTGAGCGCCGTGGCGGCGACAAGAACTACGACCTAGTTCTCATGACCTCGCCGGTGATCAGCAACGCGATGTTCACGTGCGCGCCGGCGTTGGGCCAGGGGATGTTCTTGGTGGTGCCCCAGGAGCTGCTCTCCGGCGACACGCTCACCCTCAGCGTCCGCATCGATCTCATCCCACCTGCCGCCGTCGCTCCCAAGTCAACTACACTGCAGGCCAGGGCGCCGAGGAGGATGCAGTGAAGTAAGTGCTTGATCTCCTTCATGTTATGGATGATTTGTGCAGCTAAGTTAGATGATTAGTATGGATGTATGACTAGAGGCTAAACCACACATGTGCAAGCTAATCAACCTAATCAATCAAGATTATGGTAACAAGTTCAGTAGTAATGCAACTAAGCAGCAGGGATGGATGATTAGTATGAATGTATGATTATTCTGGCATCTGATGGTTTAGCTGTTTAGGCAATATCAGTACTAGATCAGTTTGACTTGGTAGCAATGCAGCTAAGCAATGGTAGCAGCAATATGTAGCTAAGCAAGGGTAGGAATGCTTCGCCCTTTGTTCTGAACAAATGGCCTAAATAGTGGTAATGCAGCTACTAGTTTGTATTTGATCTGAGTGAAGTGCAACCAATAATTGAAGTTAATCTGAAGATCCTGCACCATAATTTATTCTGTTCTTTATAACCTGCAGCAGAGTATGTATGGCAAATTATACATTTTGTGAACCGTATTGTTCATGTTCAGATTCTTCAATTTTTTGTTCACATGAAAGAAGCTTCTATAAATCATTTTTTTTCAGATTGGCATGAATAAGATGCATGTAAATTTATCCTTCTGAAAAACTAACATCATTTTTTCATTTTTATATCTGAGATATTTTTTTCTGTGAGCAAGCTGGACCTGATGCTCAAAGAACCTTAAAGTTCAACTGAAGATGCCATTGTGGACAGAGTCACATTTCAAAGAGTCCCCCCCCCCCCCCCCCCCTCTCGGAGACGGGTCAAGTTGTGTGTTATTATGTATCAAACTGGGGACAGAGGATCATGCTTCTTTCAAAGTTTGTATTCATGGTTCACATAAATCCTCGTGTGTTGCGATGTAAACCTTTTGGTATTCAGTGACTTGGAACTTTTATGTTTAATAAAGTGGTTGTGTGCATCACATGATGCAGAGGCCGGATGCAGAAGCCGGGGTTACTCCTTTCTGAAGAAAAAAAAGGTCAACAACAGTTGTGTCCATTGTCCAACATAGCGTCAGATATAAGCTTTGATTTTTTTTTTTGTAATTCATCCGTGAACACAAGTAAAATGTAATGGGCCTCACAAATTCAGTCCAACCTCCAACCTGCTGGTTACATTGCGGCTACTACTTAGTTTCTCAAGTCCCAAATTGCAGAAACTGTGTGCATTTCCCAAGTTTATTTAAAATATCACCTGATAATGCGCATTCAAAACAGGTTCGCAATCTTTTTGTGACATTTAACTGGAAGCAGTAGCTTGGAGAGAGATTCTATTACAGAAACGGAAATGCAAATCGAGAGTAGTTTAAGCAAACAATCACCCAAATTGTATGCAACACAAAGATGTTTGTCATCTTCCAACATTGTGAAACCTACATTTCTCCTCAAGTAAATAAAAAGATTCCCCAATTTTTCTACAATCTGTAAAAGCTTAAAGATTTTGTCAAGCAAATATGTCATGTTAAATTATCAGAAAGTATCGGAAAAATAAATAAATCAAGCATGTACAAGCCCTGCTACTCTTACATGGTAAACAGAACTTCATAACCTCAAGAGAAAGCCAAGTGAGGGACAACACACATAGTAAAACCATAATACAGGAGATACCCAAATGGGCCAGGACAAGTGCAAACATTGTTCGATTCTGGACTGCGCAACGCGAGCAGTCATACAGTACGTCAACAACATCAAAATGGTTTCATGGGGAGAACGCATGCAGGTAGTTGGATGTGCAGGCAGAGAGGGTTTTTGATAATTTTGCTCTGTTTGCTGAGGCAGTTGATTTTTCTGCAATCGACTCCCAGCTCTACAACAGCCTTTTATTACCCTTATGGTAGGAACGGGTTCCGAATGCTCACAATAATGTAGTTGGAAATGACAAAAGGCTCCTATCTTCGAACCTAGGACTTCTCCTAGGGGCTTCGGTATGGTAGTTCTTCTTCTTCCTAGGACGTCTCCCATACATCCTCAGCAGCCTTCCATTATCTCCTTCATATGTCGTCAGACCCTTCGGAGTAGTGAAAGTGGGACCTGCAGCGATAACAACTTATCTTTATCAGGCTGTCTTTGTTAATTCAAAAGAGGGATCGATGTTGCAATGATTGGTTGATATGGAACATTTTCATGATAAGCACACAACTTAAGAAACAGTGTGATATAGAAGAGTGTAGTTACTTGGGAATGGCACTGATGTTGGAGGAAAATTCTGTGTTGCAGTGGCATCAAGAGGCCCTTTCTCTGCAACCGAGGACCGTGTTGCAGCGGTACCTGTCGTAGTATCTCTGGAGTGAGTAGAGGACCCTTCTTCAGTCTGGTCCGGCTGTAATGAGGGATGAGCCTCCGAAGCGGCCGAAGCGGGGCCTGCAGTGATACAACAACCTTTTATCTCTATGATGGTGCCACTGTTAATTGAAAACAGGGATTGACGTTGCAATGGTTGTTTGATATTGTACTATTTTCATGATAAGCACACGAGGTTTTTTAACATAAAATGGGATAGCGAAGAATGTAGTTACTTGTGAGTGGTACTGTCATTGAAGTGCAATTCTGGTTTGCAGTTGTTTCAAGAGGCCCTTTCTCCTTAAACATGGACCATGTGGTAGCTTGGATAGCATTTCCGGACTCGGCAGCCTCTTGCCTTCCATCACCAGCTTCGACAAACACCTCCTGCCTATCAAGCATCGTCGTCGGGGGTTGAGTCGGGATTTCATCCTGTTCAACATTCTCCTCCTCATCGCTGCTCAAGTCAATGATATCATCAATCACATCTATGAAGTCTATTATTGTCATTGTGCAGCTGAAATAGGTAAAAAAAAATGTGTGAGTAATGAATTAAGATGTTAATGTATAGCATATTAAAGGTAAACAACTAAGCACATATATATGTAACTTAGCTTCTACCGTGAAGTCTCTTAGTGCAAAAGAACATATAAGAACAGCATGAACCACTGACGACAAATCTACTGACACGATTTTCATACGGCTAATGACAAACATTCTCATAATTTAGTCTCTAGATTCTAAACTGTTTGATTCTGCGGATGCTAGCCCCTAGTTTGGTTCCGACATGTCCGATCAATTTTACGCAAAACAAAAAACAAAAAACAAAAAAATTGTGATTGCCATATCCTCCTCATCAACTGCTTGCTATACACTTTACGCAAAACAAAAAACAAAAAAACGTGATTGCCATATACACAAATAAAATAAATTCAGAGAGTTTCAAATCTGATCCGAGTCATAGGATAGGTTAACTTAAATTGAATGGTAGAATGGGAATAATAAATAAAGGATGCAGGTTTAGTCTCAAATAAATTATCTAACAAGAACGAATCAGCAACAGATGAGATGCAGGAAAGCTTACTCTCTCCACCTCCTCCCGGACTAAAATCTGGCTTGCCTGCTTCGTCCGTCCGGCCAGTACGGTCTTGCGGAAGGAAGAGGAGGGGGAGAATATATGCGGTCATGTGGGAAGAAGAGGAGGCGGCCGTGCTCTATGAAAGTTATTAATGGTTGGTCAAATCTGAATTTTGAAAAAATAAATTGAAGTGTTTTGCCACCCGGGACAGCTGATTGATTTGCCTTTTCCCCGCACCATCATGATGCCCTCTCTTCTCCCAAGAGTCTCACAATTCACATGCATACTCCAACATTCAAGCATAATACACAGGTCTTTTTTACCGAAAAAGATTTTCGCGCCGCTTTATATATAAAGCAAAGATCATCAACAACTCGGTACAACGCATGCCACCAAAACACACGCACACACCCAAGACAGGATACATAGGCGCTGAGCGCAGCAACACCATCCCTAGCACTACACGAGCAACTGGGGGCCTCAACCGTGAATAGGCCACCGTGAAGAGAATAAGCTACATACGACGAACCGTTGGGCTCCAAGGCGGTGTCTATAGGAAGGTTATGACACCGAAGCGCCGCCACCGCCCGACCCAAGGGTCAGGGTTTCCCCTGGAGCAACATGACGGTAGTGAGAGTCGCGGCGACGCCTTCAAGAAAGGAACGAGCTTCGCCACCGCGGGTCCATCCGAAGATAGAACAGGTTTTCACCCCAGCCAGTATTCACCGCCACCGAACGTCACACGCTGGCTACCACGCCGCCCACATGGCCATGGCCACCAGGCAGCATCAAGCCACGGGTTTTGCCCATGAGCACCGCGACACCTCCACCAGGGCCGCCGCCCCGGCATCCAGGACCTCGATGCCACCTCACCCGCCACCCACCGCTATCCCAACCAAAGAGGCGAGTGGAAAGGAACCGCCTTTCGCACCCCTGAGCAGTCTCCAGTGTCGCGACCCAATAGGCCGGCCAAAACTGGCCACCATCGACCAGTCCTGCTGCCGGGCGCGAGACAAGCTCGGTCCTGTTGCCGGGCGCGAGACGAGCGATGGGCCGCAGGCCCGCAACTGGGAGAGAGCTACCCCTCTGATGAAGGTAGCGCCCAAACGACAGGGAGAGGAATCGAAGGTCGACAAGGGCGCTCACCGACAGGCAGACGCCGAAGAAGTCCAGCCGCCGTCGTGAAACGACCCAGACCACCGCCATGGGCCACCACCATGTTGTGGCAGCCCACATCCACGTCGGGACCCCGAGGGTCAACCCCGAGCCAGCGCCACCACCCTCGTCGCCAACGGCTGCCGCACACAAGGTCGCCCGAAAGCCCACACCGTCGCCAGCGCCACCACCCGCACGAACCACCACCACTACCACCGCGTTGCCACTCCACCGAAGTATATATTTTGTGCGCCATGTAAGTTTGTATATGAATCTAATGGTTTATTTTCTTAAATGTATGACTCATATTTTTGATCAAAAATATAGGCTCAAAGTAGAGGCAGCCTTGTTATTTGAAGTGAATCCGCATAGAGTGTGGTGTGCTCACAAGAGTTAAGCCTGCATTTGGAGCTGCGCGCTCGTTAATGCCTACGACTGGATCGGCTGGCTGATCAGCGCCGGTGCACGCGCATAGTAATTGTGTGCCGCAACCAAGAATTAAGTCCCCACGAAGTGTTTTCTACCGTGTTCACACATCACATCTTCATCGTCTACCCCTTTGGCTTCCAGTACTACTGCGTGCGTAAGTTGAGCCGTGCTCCATTTTCTGCTTTGACTTCCACCGTGCACAAGTAAGTGCGCCGACGATGGAGAACGGCGGCGAGCCGAACAACAAGAAATCGAGGTTGCAGGAGCCCATGCCGGTGAAGCATGAACAGGAGAGCCAAGGCGGCGAAGGTGCGCTGTTGGCGGTGGAGGAAGCCATGCAGGTTCCATGGGTGGCCGCGGAGGTGAACCCACTCTTCTATCTCTGCTTTGTGTGCCAACTTCCCCTCAGGGCTCCTGTGCACCAGGTAATGCATGCATAGCCAGTTTGCGATTATTCTCCATCACTATCGCTGTGGTGGAACAATAGCTTGAGTTGTGAGTGATTGCGTGCAGTGCGAGGGCGGGCACAGGGTGTGCGGCAGGTGCCATGGCGACCGCTGCACGGCGTGCGACCCGCCGGCGGTGTACAGCCCCTTCCCCTTCATGGACGACGCGCTGGGCGCCTTGCAGCTGCCGTGCTGCTACAGGGCCGACGGCTGCGGGAGGAAGCTCATGTACCACGAGGCCGCCGACCACGCGCTGCAGTGCGCCTTCGCGCCCTGCCACTGCCCGGGGCACGGCTGCAGCATGTGGGCCTCCCCGCCGGCCCTCCTCGACCACATCGCCGCCGCCCACTCCTGGCCCGTCACGGAGGTCGGCTACGGGAGCCCGTTCAGGATCGCCGTGCCGGCGCCGTGGCGCGGCGGCGGCACGCACCTCCTCGTCGAGCGGAACGACCCGCGCCTGTTCCTCGTGACCCTCTCCGAGTTCGCGGAGGCCACCGCTGTCACGGTGGTGTGCGTGCGGGAGGGCACGGCCGCGGCGGTGCCCCGCTTCAGGTCCACGGTCTGGGCTGAGGTTGCCAGCAACACGGAGGAAAAATTGTTTCGTCGGCAGTCCACGGTGCCGAGCAGCAGCAGCGGCGGCAATCTTCCCGGTGGAGGGCCGCCGGTATGCCTGCTGGTGCCACCGGACTTTGGGAGCGAGAGCGAAGACCTCTTCCTCGGCGTTCGCATCGACAAGCTCTGATCCATCGACGCCGCCAAGTTTCATTATAACCTTCTCTTGTAAGAATGATCCATGGTAATCGTAATCCATCAGTGGGCCTCTTCAGTTTATCCTACTAAATGATCGATATATGTTTTATTAGTACTCCCTTCGTTCCCATTTACTCGTCGTGGTTTTAGTTCAAATCGAAGCGGAGGGAGTAGTTGGTACTGCTAGTACAAGCAGAAAATGTCAGGTTACGAACTGCTATGTAGTGCGATGCATGTCTTTTGGGTTGCATTTTCGGATGGAACCGGTGATCAACAAGTCTTATGTCGTGTCTGATCAAGACTAATTATAATGTTCCGTCGCAAAAAATGGCCTAATTATAATGTTGTTGCTTTTGTGTCTGTGTTGAAGGTTGTGAGTGTTTTCTTAATCAATGTGTTGACGACTATGCACCCTAGTCCTCCTCGTGGACCTAGCTAGCTAGGCGATCGAGATCTAGGAGCCGGATTTGACAAAAGGAACCGCCCAGTCCCGCCGCTGACGAGCTCCCTCAAAAACACCGATTTCTTTCTCCTTTCTCCTTCTTGGATGGATTTGCACGATTCAATTTACCTCCGCCTCCTCAATCGCTACCCTACAATACAAAATCTAGCTCCTGCTGTTTCGCTTCCCGCCCTCCCTCCTTCCTTCCTGATTGCGCCGCATGCACGCCGGCGGGCGCTCAGGAACCAGATCGATCATCGAGGTGAGCACCATCTCTTGAGAATAAGTTGTGATCCAGACACGGTGGCGACCGGCGTAGGGGCGTCACGTCGAGTCCGCGGAGTCGGGTCAGGTCATAGGTGTGTGCGTGCGTTGTGCGTGTGCGCTGGTGGCAATAGTTAGGCTGTTAGGCATTAATTAGCGTGTGTGTGCGCTCGATCTGTTGGGCTGCCCGCGTCCAGCACACCGTTTGTGCGTGTCGTGCGCCAGGCCGAGCGGTTTAGCGCGTGCATGCAGCACAGCGAGGCGTGGAGATCGGGTCTCGTGGTGGAGCTGCATGGCCCCATGCATGCACGGGAGCGGCCGGGTCGCCGGGTGAGCGCGTGGTATCCGGTGTGGAGTTTGATCTTGGAAAAGAAAAAAAAAAGGCTGTTTGTGCGGGCGTTCGTCGCCGAAAACTCCAGTGTGCCGTCTTCGTTGCCTCCGTTCCGGTGAGAGAGTGAGAGACAGGCCTGGTGATAGAGGAAGACTAGCTAGGGTTAAACCCAACCATCGTCTACCAGCGGCTGCCACGGACAGACCTAGGTGAGGCCTACGAGCGGCTGCCGGCCCGGCCGTCAGACAACGATCCAAGGAACCATCTACCGGTCAGCGTGATCGCCGTCTTCCTCGCCGCCACGTCAAGAAAAGATGATCCTACTATATGATCGATCTCATGTCAGGTTACGAATTTCTAGGTACTAGATGCATGTCTTTTGAGTTGCATTTTTGGGTGCAGCCGGTGATCAGCAATCCTTATGTCGTGCCTGATCAAGATTAATTATAATGTTCTTACTTTCATGTCCGTGTTGAAGGTTGTGAGTGTTTTTTTTTCTTTCGTCAATGTGTTGACGACTAATTAATGCACGGCAATCATCAAAAAAGTAGATAGATGAGTGGTGTCCAAAAGAATCTCGGTGGCACAGTGGTTTTACCCAGGTCCAGACCCAGAGAGGTAAAGGTCATATGTTCTGCTAGACGAATCGCCCACACATGTTTGATCCAGGCCAAATCCATCTCCGGTAACCTTATTCAAATACCGGGAAAAAATGTTATCATGTAGATTCTAAAAGAAATTATTAATGTTTTTAAAAATATATTATGTAATAAAAACTATTGATTACATATATAATATGTTTATCATGTAGTTAGAACAGAATCTTCACATATCTACAAAATGTTCAACACGTATTTAAAAAAAATCGTCGCATATTTATAAAAAAATATCGAGTATTTGTAAAAAAAATACTAATGTATTTATACAAAAAATGATCACATATTTGTTAAAATGTTCATCACATGTTTGCAAAAATGTTAATGTATTGAAAACTATAGCAAGGAAAAAAGATGAACAAAACAAAGAAAACAAAGTAAAATATAAAAAACAAATAAGAGAACCAGCGGAAAAAGTTGAAGAAGAAAGACGAGAACTAGTGGAAAACTGAAGAAAAGAAACAACTCATGCGGGTTCCAAGTTTCCGGCCCGTTCATCTATAAACCCCTCCTAAAGTATGCTCTTTGTGTGTTCCTCGATAGCCGTCAACGGGTTCCAGGCATCGGCACCGGCAATGCGCCTTCGCGTTCGTGGTCGGCCGGTGCTGCCTACGCCATTGAACCCTATTCCATGGTGGGTTCCCTTGTGCTTCCCAATTGATTTATGGTTAATTTTGTTTCTTTATCTGAACCTGTATTATTGTGTCTTTCAGACGGAAACTATACAATTAGTACTCATATTCTTTTCGTTTGATGGACTATCAGTACTCATCTTGATTGATCTGTGGACAATGCTATGGATTTTCGATGGAACTTGCATATTTATTTTCCGTGTGTAAGCTCATCTCGGGCCCAGTTTACTCAAATACAGAAAATAGTTTGAGCGCATAGATGGCTAGTTCGACTCCCTCCAAGTGTGCATCGCTTGTGTGTTTTTTTTTTTGAAAAAAAGAAGGAACGTCCGCCCGTTCGCTGTTCGCAGTGAACGCCTTCAGGGAATTGACGTGGCATTGGCCTTCCGCTAAGATCTGTGCGACGGCGGGGATGCCGTTCACCAGGGTTGGCTTCCGGGCAAACGTTTGAGAGATAACATTTCCGAAAAGTCTCCATGTAAATGAACTGTTTTTGCTTACGCCAGAGCTCCTGTGCTGATCCAGCCATATACATCTTAACACTCCGTTGGTGAATCTCAGCCATCCGTTTTCTAATAGATCATTTTTTTCTTCCGTTACATAGTGTGTGGCATCAGCAATCTTTTACTACCTTCAAAAACAGAGACATAGACGCTGACCGAGTGAGCCAAGGTAGCTCCCCAGCGGAAGCACCAAGATCGGATCCATGGAGTTAAGCATGGAGCCGGCGCTCCCCAGTGCCAAAGGCACGGCCGTGGCCGTGAACCTGCTGCTGGCGACGAGCGAGGCCAAGAGACAGCTCCGCCTCGCCGGGCCGCTGATCGTGGGATGCCTCCTGCAGAGCGTCATCCAGATGATTTCCGTGATGTTCGTGGGGCACCTGGGCGAGCTCGCGCTGGCCAGCGCCTCCATGGCCAGCTCATTCGCCATCGTCACCGGCTTCAGCTTCCTGGTACGGTACTGCTCGAGCTAGCTAGCTCACATGCATGTTCTTCTTCCACTTTGCGCTTATCTTGTTGAACCATGGCAGACGGGCATGTCGTTCGCCCTGGACACCCTGTGCGGGCAGGCCTTCGGGGCGAGCGAGGGCCAGATGCTGGGAGTGTACAAGCAGAGGGCGATGCTGGTGCTGGGCCTGGCGAGCCTGCCGATCGCGGCGGTGTGGGCCAACACCGGCGCAATCCTGCTGCACCTGGGGCAGGACCCGGAGATCGCGGCAGGGGCGGGGACGTACATCCGGTGGATGATCCCGGCGCTCTTCTTCTACGGGTGGCTCCAGTGCCACGTCCGGTTCCTGCAGGCGCAGAAGCTGGTGGTGCCGGTGATGCTGAGCTCCGGCGCCACCGCGGTGAGCCACGTGCTGGTCTGCTGGGCACTGGTGTACAGGCTGCGTCTGGGGATCAGAGGTGCGGCGCTGGCCAACGCTGTGTCCTACCTCACCAACGTCTCCATACTGGCCGTCTACGTCAGGGTCTCGCCGTCGTGTAAGAAGAGCTGGACGGGGTTCTCTTTCGAGGCGTTCCACGGCCTCATCCCCTTCTTGAAGCTCGCCGTGCCATCCGCGCTCATGGTCTGGTGAGTAGTACTAGTGCCACTCAACTCATCAACGACGACAAATCCTTGATGCATGTGAAACATTTGCAGCATGGAGTGGTGGTCGTTCGAGGTGATGGTGATACTCTCGGGCCTTCTCCCCAACCCCAAGCTCGAGACAGCCGTCCTCTCCATCTGGTATATATACAAGTTCATCTTCCTTCTCTTTGTGATGGATCGAATCATCTCCATGGACGATCGCTGCTTGATGTATCTCTCTCCGGCCGGTGGATGCAGCTTGAACACCAACTCCCTGGTGTGCACGGTCCCGAATGGGCTCTCTTCGGCCATAAGCACGCGCGTGTCCAACGAGCTCGGGGCGGGGCGACCTCGGGCGGCGCTTCTGGCGGCCCGCGTGGTGATCGTGCTGGCGTTTCTGGTGGGCACGTCGGAGGGGCTCCTCCTGGTTCTTGTGCACAAAGTGTGGGGCTATGCCTACAGCAAGGACCGGGAGGTGGTCTCCTACGTCGCCACCATGATGCTCATCCTCGCCGTCTCCGTCCTCTTCGACGGCCTCCAGTACGTCCTCTCAGGTATGATTGCATGTCATGCATGTTGTGGAGCAAGGCTTTATTTACTGCACAGTTTGACTTGTAAACAAAAATCTACACTGCACACCAGTATATACGTACTTTACTTCCCTGGTTTGTGTGTACCGCCCCATCATTTTGACTGGGGGCAAAAAAAATCTATGGAATTCGTGGTTAGCTTAGTTAGAGTGAGATCAATTATCCGTAACCTAGCATGCAGGTAGGAGTAAACTACTCCCTCTGTCTCATAATGTAAGACGTTTTTTGACTCTAGTATAGTGCCAAAAAAACGTTTTACATTATGGGACGGAGGGAGTATATTATTCTTTGGGATTCCTTTTCGCCAACTTAGATTACAAGTTGAGACGTCGAAGCAGGTCTCTCAGGCCTTCCGCCGCGCCGGCGAACCCTGCCAAAAGACATCGCTCCTTTCGTCACCATAGTCACCGTCAGTACATCGCCGGAGCTCTTGGCAAGATACAGTCTTCCGACATGGGGACAAGATAGGATAAAAACTGCGTTGTGATAATCGGAACGACGCAGTCAGAGCGCTAGCTGCATGCATGGCTCGCCGGCATGCATGATGCCACCTTCGCGGCGGCCTGCACTCCATCGTAGTATCCTCCAGCGTGCATGGGTTGGACTCGTTCAAAGTGAGACGTCACGTGGAGCTAATCAAGAGCCTTTGATTTTGTGTGGCCCCGTTTAGAGCATATAGACAAAACATATATACAGTAGGAAATTTAGAAATATTATTCCTGCAAGAAATATCTCTTTGGCGCCACTTGGAACAAAAGAATTGTTTCCTGCTTTCTTTTGAAATTCCTTGAAGTTAGTTATTATATAGGAATTTTAGAGGAGACCAAACATGATGTTTACCTCATGTTTCCTCTCTTTGTGACTGCAATCTCTAGATTTTGCCTGCATGGCATCAAAAAGAGGGTTTTTAGGGTTTTTCATGGTTTTAGTTTCTCTTGGAATTTCTGATACACGCCATCTCAATTTCAATGTTTTACTTATTCACAAGTTTCAAGTTCATGTGTTCCAAATGGGGACTAAAGTTTGGTGAGTTTTTTAGTTCGTGTAGTTGTACCTTTTTACCGGAAAACTGTCTATAGATGTGGCACAAATTGGCACACTGAGTAAAGGGTTATGTTAATTTTACAGGTATCGTTAGGGGCTGTGGACAACAGAAGATTGGTGCTTTCGTTAATTTCATTGCGTATTATCTAGTTGGTATCCCTGCAGCACTAATTTTCACCTTCAAGTGCCATCTTGGTGGAAAGGTATGTACTTCCTTTCCGGTTTATTAGTCATGCACGTATTCCTAAATCAATAATTTGACAAGTACAATATGACTTGTATAGGCCAAAAATTATATCATTAGAAAATATACAATTTAAAGTTTCTAATTATACTTTTTGTGATATTTAACTTGTATTACGTCGGTCTAGTTGTCAATCTAGGGATACATGCAAACCTAATAAACCGGAATGGAGGCAGTAGTGGTATATAATAATAATAATAATAATAATAATAATAATAATAATAATAATAATAATAATAATAGTAATAATAATAATTGGTGGTGGTGGTCGTGTTATATTTGGGTGATCACTCTGTCGGTATAAACAAGCTTGTGTGCATGCAGGGGCTTTGGTTGGGAATATTGAGCGGATTGGTGACACAGACGTTGTTGCTTCTTTTCATTTCCTTTGGCACCACTGATTGGGATAAACAAGTAAGCTTATATATGGTTTACTCTTAATTACACACTTAGTTATTAGTTTTTTCTTGTTCCTTCCGATTTTTTGGGCGCCTGACAATGTTTATGTTTTTAATTAAATTTTTCCTTGTGTAGGCAATGAATGCAAAGGATAGAATTTCCACGCCGCCGCCTGCAGAGCCATGATCAATGACATCGCATAACATTGGTGAGACTTCTCGTGCATCATGCCAGTATGCTACTTAAACGATGTCTCAAAATTCCCACTTCTAGAAAATAGAGGCTTCATGACATGTACCAAAGTATTACAATATTACTTTGGTACTGATTGATACTTTGTACACAATTTGTGGTGTAAAATTTATGATGATGTATTCGTTCTTCTACTCTGTCTCATTATCAATTCTTATTGCCAAGATCGTCCCATGAAATTTGTGTTGAACTTGCTTGGCAAAAGTCTCGAATGTATCTTGAGTATCATCCATGGATCGAAGAAAGAACACCAAAGTGGACTTTGAGAAGTCATCCACAATGTCAATAATAATAATTATTATTCGCCAAGGCTATCGCATTTTGGAGGCCCAAAGAGATCCATATTAAGGAGGTCTAAATGTCTAGTTGTCGTGATCATGCTATTAACAGAATACTTCTTTCCGGCAATACAATCACTACAAACTCTAAATTTCTCAAAAGAAACACAATTAGTCCAAGAATGTGTTAATATTTGCAGATTTCTCAAACCAACATAGACTAGCTTGTGGTGCCACAACCACCCCAAGTCAGCTATGGCCATTAGGGATCTCTCATGCCAAGTGCTTTTTTTCGAAAAATTAACCACGTAAAATTTTCCTTCGACATGACCCACAAAGACCTATTTGAGACTGTATCTCTCCTAAAAGCTTTCACACACTTAAAGGATAGATAGCAAAAAAGGCTAATCATTGAATGAAAAGCAAGTTATAATGAAAGGATTAGACAAGTACCACATCTTCTATCGATAGATTGTTAGTGATTGTCACTTTGCCCAATCAATTACCTTTCTCATATTATTCTCAAAAAAGACAACATTTGAGGTCACTATAAATTATGCATCACTTGCCACCAGCGGTAATAGTCCTAGATGCAATTAACCTTCGACTTTAGGTACCTATTCTTGAATCGTCTCTTTGGCGTTAGTAACAAGTACTTTGAAAAAAAATATAACATGTTCTCTATATGAATTGCATGGACCAACAAATTTAGCATATACTTGCACATCCTTGATCTTACGAAGCGCATATGATGGGTTGTACTTTCCCAGAAATTAATTGCGAGTTGGGTTACACCTAGTAGATCCCCCACTCACACCATTTCCATTACCATCACCACTCCCCTTTACCCTCCTTATATAGAGTTTATTTTCTGGGGAGTACCACTGTTCTTCTTGTTGGACCTAGAGTTGAACCCAGGTCCCTTTTATGAGTCGTATCATTTTAATGACTCAATATCTCATTGATGTTTGTCTCACTTAAGCTCTTCTCAAGTTAGAATTATAACCTCTTGTTCTCCTCAACTGGATTTGCTTGATCACAAAGAGTGTTAGCATGAACGTCTATATGACAATGGGGAAAGAGAGGGGTGGATAGAAATTTAATGTAGGAGAATGAAGTGGTTCATGAGACTCCTTAAGTTTGATCATCTCTCAATTTTCAAGGCGCACAAAATCCTTACCGAGTCCATCTTGAGCAGTGATGGTTGCTAATCCAATCTATTACTTAGCAAAACAATTTTTGGAACCCAAGTGCCATGGTTTGAAGCAAGTGACTAGTTTCCCCCTCACATAAAAAAAATCAATGTAACAATCCATAAAAGTTCGGCACTCAACATCTCTACCATACAAATTAGAAAATTCACTTGCGTCACCTACAACTCTAGCAATGTTGTAAATTTTACTAGTTTTGCTAGTTGAAACAAGTTGTGAGCATATAATGTGGTTGGAGGTATTTTTGTATTTTCAAAATAACTAATTGCAAAAAATATTATCATTTATAAAATCAAAATGGTGGTTGTTTAATGAGGAAAATTGGACCAGAATCCATAGGTTGACGAGTAGCATCTCTCCAACTAGCAGCGACACATATGGATACATTCATGAAATATAATATCATATGTTGTGATGACTTTATATAGACAATATGTTCATGTATCTATAGATCGAAATCCATCTTCGTTTATAGCTAAATACTGCACCGAAAAACCGAAATATATCATGCATCTTAATACGTCCTAGACGTAATCTATAAGTTTTTGCTCGTTTCATGCTACTTTTATATCAACTAGCACAGTGGCCCTCGCAAATGTGCCAGGGCATGCCCCACTTGGGAGTGGAGAGTGTATTTCATTTTTTTGGTTTCATGGATATTCGCATTATCCGCTAAAAAATAATATGGTCCTATAACCACTAAAGAGTATTGTGCTAAATAAAAAATCATATATGCATGCCACATCTTTAATATATGTGTCACGTGTATGTGTCATCAGATCAATACTTACATTTCGTGAGCTGACATGAGTTTGTTTGCGTTGTTAGATCAGTATGCAAACATTCATATTGTCACAAGTTTGAATTAGATGTAACAATATTTGTGATGCTAATAAAGACAATGGGTCTACTAGACCGATTGCCGAATAACTATAATGGTTTTTTAAGAAAGTGAAAAGAAAGAATCTTCAATAATACATTAAAAACTAAAGAGAGGGTAATTTTATCTTGATTACATTCAAATTTTTGCTCTTAATTACTTACTAAAAAACTCGTTAGACAGGGACACCGTGTCCATAATGCAAATATTGACCACTATTTTGTATATATTTATATTCTTGTAAAGCAATAAAAACAACTCTTTTAGACACATGTTAAATTATTTTCAATAATTTAATATTATATTATAATATCAATAATCAAGGTTACAGTTGTTTGATAGAAGGCTCTATAAAATTGGAAATTGCTTTTGGAGGTTGAGCTCCATGGAGGCCTTCAGATGCAAATTCAAAATTTCTGAAAATTCATATTTTTACATTTCAAAAAATTCCAAAACAAATACAATATAGATGAAGGCATAATGCACAAGTGTGTAAATTTTCAGGACGAAATACGATGAAATGAGGACCGTGCAAAAAAAATAACCAATCCGGGGCTTTTTAACACATGATACTATTCAGTTTCAACATGAATTTGTCTTTTTTTGTACAGGTCGCATCTCAACATATTTCATCCTGAAATTGTACACACAGACACCTCACATCCTTGTTTACTTCTTCAAAAAAATACCCTACTCCTATAAAATATCCTATATTTTAGAAATGGAGGTTCAAAGTATTATACTTCATAGCCTATGGCATGTGTCTCATCATGGCACATTCAGATATATATACTTAGTTTTCTTACGAGATACATCTTGACATGAATAAAAGTATTGTTGTTCTGTTTACATGAATAAAACCTTCTATGGTCATACACACCAACGAAAATGGTTTGTTGGATCTCGATCGTAGTGATACACATATTCATAATATTGAAGCCAAAAGATGCAAAGTTAATAATGATAGTGCAACTTATTTGTGGTACTGCCGTTTAAGTCATATTGGTGTAAAGCGCATGAAGAAACTCCATGCTGATGGGATTTTGGAATCACTTGATTATGAATCACTTGATGGTTGCGAACCATGTCTCTTGGGCAAGATGACTAAGACTCCGTTCTCCGGAACAATGGAGCGAGCAACAAACTTATTGGAAATAATACATACTGATGTATGCGGTCCGATGAGTATTAAGGCTCACGGCAAGTATCGTTATTTTCTGAACTTCACAGATGATTTGAGCAGATATGGGTATATCTACTTGATGAAACATAAGTCTGAAACATTTGAAAAGTTCAAAGAATTTCAGAGTGAAGTGGAAAATCATCGTAACAAGAAAATAAAGTTTCTACGATCTAATCGTGTAAGAGAATATTTGAGTTACGAGTTTGGCCTTCAGTTAAAACAATGCGAAATAGTTTCACCACTCACGCCACCTTGAACACCACACTGTAATGGTGTGTCCGAACGCCGTAACCGTACTTTATTAGATATGGTGCGATCTATGATGTTTCTTACTGATTTACCACTATCGTTTTTGGGGTCATGCATTAAAGACAACTGCATTCACATTAAAAAGGGGCACCATCTAAGTCCGTTGAGACGACACAATATGAACTGTGGTTTGGCAAGAAACCAAAGTTGTCGTTTCTTAAAGTTTGGGGTTGCGATGCTTATGTGAAAAAGTTTCATCCTGATAATCTCAAACCCAAATCGGAGAAATGTGTCTTCATAGGATACCCAAAGGAGAAAGTTGGGTACACCTTCTATCACAGATCCGAAGGCAAGACATTCGTTGCTAAGAATGGATCCTTTCTAGAGAAGGAGTTTCTCTCGAAAGAAGTGAGTGGGAGAAAAGTAGAACTTGATAAGGTAATTGTACCTTCTCCCTTATTGGAAAGTAGTTTATCATAGAAATCTGTTCCTGTGAATAATACACCAATTAGTGAGGAAGCTAATGATGATGATCATATAACTTCAGATCAAGTTACTACCGAATCTCGTAGGTAAACCAGAGTGAGATACGCACCAGAGTGGTATGGTAATCCTGTTCTGAAAGTCATGTTACTAGACCATGACGAACTTGCGAACTATGAGGAAGCGATGATGAGCCCAGATTCCGCGAAATGGTTTGAGGCCACGAAATCTGAGATAGGATCCATGTATGAGAACAAAGTATGGACTTTGGTTGACTTGCCCGATGATCGGGAAGCCATAGAAAATAAATGGATTTTCAAGAGGAAGACAGACGCTGATAGTAGTGTTACTATCTACAAAGCTAGACTTGTCGAAAAAGGTTTTTGACAAAGTTCAATGGTATTGACTACGATGAGATTTTCTCACTCGAATCGATGCTTAAAGTCTGTCCGAATCATGTTAGCAATTGCCACATTTTATGAAATCTGGCAAATGGATAACAAAACTGCCATCCTTAATGGATTTCTTAAAGAAGAGATGTATATGATGCAACCAGAAGGTTTTGTCAATCCTAAAGGTGTTAACAAAATGTGCAAGCTCCAGCGATCCATCTATGGACTGGTGCAAGCATCTCGAAATTGGAATATACGCTTTGATAAGTTGATCAAAGCATATAATTTTATACAGACTTGTGGTGAAGCCTGTATTTACAAGAAAGTGAGTGGGAGCACTACAACATTTCTGAAAAGTATATGTGAATGACATATTGTTGATCGGAAATAATGTAGAATTATTCTGCAAAGCATAAAGGAGTGTTTGAAAGGAGTTTTTCAAAGAAAGACCTCGGTGAAGCTGCTTACATATTGAGCATCAAGATCTATAGAGATAGATCAAGACGCTTGATAAGTTTTTTCAATGAGTACATACCTTGACAAGATTTTGAAGTAGTTCAAAATGGAACAGTCAAAGGAAAAGTTCTTGCCTGTGTTACAAGGTGTGAAATTGAGTAAGACTCAAAACCCGACCACAGCAGAAAATAGAAAGAGAATGAAAGTCATTCCCTATGCCTCAACCATAGGTTCTATAAAGTATGCCATGCTGTGTACCAGATCTATTGTATACCCTACCACTGAGTTTGGCAAGGGAGTACAATAGTGATCTAGGAGTAGATCACTGGACAACGGTCAAAATTATCCTTAGTGGAATAAGGATATGTTTCTCGATTATGGAGGTGACAAAAGGTTCGTCGTAAAGGGTTACGTCGATGCAAAATTTGACACTGATCCAGATGATTCTAAATCTCAATCTAGATGCATATTGAAAGTGGGAGCAATTAGCTAGAGTAGCTCCGTGCAGAGCATTGTTGACATAGAAATTTGCAAAATACATACGAATCTGAATATGGCAGACCCTTTGACTAAACTTCTCTCACAAGCAAAACATGATCACACCATAGTACTCTTTGGGTGTTAATCACATAGCAATGTGAACTAGATTATTGACTCTAGTAAACCCTTTGAGTGTTGGTCACATAATGATGTGAACTATTGGTGTTAAATCACATGGAAATGTGAACTAGATTATTGACTCTAGTGCAAGCGGGAGACTGAAGAAAATATGCCCTAGAGGCAATAATAAATTTATTATTTATTTCCTTATTTCATGATAAATGTTTATTATTCATGCTAGAATTGTATTAACCGAAAACATAATACGTGTGTGAATACATAGACAAACAGAGTGTCACTAGTATGCCTCTACTTGACTAGCTCGTTAATCAAAGATGGTTATGTTTCCTAACCATAGACAAAGAGTTGTTATTTGATTAACGGGATCACATCATTAGGAGAATGATGTGATTGAATTGACCCATTCCGTTAGCTTAGCACTCGATCGTTTAGTATGTTGCTATTGCTTTCTTCATGACTTATACATGTTCCTATGACTATGAGATTATGCAACTCCCGTTTACCGGAGGAACACTTTGTGTGCTACCAAACGTCACAACGTAACTGGGTGATTATAAAGGAGCTCTACAGGTGTCTCCAAAGGTACATGTTGGGTTGGCGTATTTCGAGATTAGGATTTGTCACTCCGATTGTCGGAGAGGTATCTCTGGGCCCTCTCGGAACACTGAGATCGAAAGATCGAGCGTGAATCATATAGTAGATATGATCAACATAGCGATGTTCACCATTGAAAACTACTCCATTTCACGTGATGATCGGTTATGGTTTAGTTGATTTGGATCACGTGATCACTTAGAGGATTAGAGGGATGTCTATCTAAGTGGGAGTTCTTAAGTAATTTGATTAATTGAACTTAAATTTATCATGAACTTAGTACCTGATAGTATCTTGCTTGTTTATGTTTGATTGTAGATAGATGGCTCATGCTGTTGTTCCGTTGAATTTTAATGCGTTCCTTGAGAAAGCAAAGTTGAAAGATGATGGTAGCAATTACACGGACTAGGTCCGTAGCTTGAGGATTATCCTCATTGCTGCACAGAAGAATTACGTCCTGGAAGCACCGCTAGGTGCCAGGCCTGCTGCTGGAGCAACACCAGATGTTATGAACGTCTGGCAGAGCAAAGCTGATGACTACTCGATAGTTCAGTGTGCCATGCTTTACGTCTTAGAATCGGGACTTCAACGACGTTTTGAACGTCATGGAGCATATGAGATGTTCCAGGAGTTGAAGTTAATATTTCAAGCAAATGCCCGGATTGAGAGATATGAAGTCTCCAATAAGTTCTATAGCTGCAAGATGGAGGAGAACAGTTCTGTCAGTGAGCATATACTCAAAATGTCTGGGTATAATAATCACTTGATTCAATTGGGAGTTAATCTTCCAGATGATTGCGTCATTGACAGAATTCTCAAATCACTGCCACCAAGCTACAAGAGCTTTGTGATGAACTATAATATGCAAGGGATGGACAAGACTATTCCCGAGCTCTTCGCAATGCTGAAAGCTGCGGAGGTAGAAATCAAAAAGAGCATCAAGTGTTGATGATCAACAAGACCACTAGTTTCAAGAAAAAGGGCAAAGGAAAGAAGAAGGGGAACTTTAAGAAGAACGGCAAGCAAGTTGCTGCTCAAGAGAAGAAACCCAAGTCTGGACCTAAGCCTGAAACAGAGTGCTTCTACTGCAAGCAGACTGGTCACTGGAAGCGGAACTGCCCCAAGTATTTGGCGGATAAGAAGGATGGCAAGGTGAAGAAAGGTATATGTGATATACATGTTATTGATGTGTACCTTACTACAGCTCGCAGTAGCACCTGGGTATTTGATACTGGTTCTGTTGCTAATATTTGCAACTCAAAACAGGGACTACGGATTAAGCGAACACTGGCAAAGGACGAGGTGACGATGCGCGTGGGAAACGGTTCCAAAGTCGATGTGATCGCGGTCGGCACGCTACCTCTACATCTACCTTCGGGATTAATATTAGACCTAAATAATTGTTATTTGGTGCCAGCGTTGAGCATGAACATTATATCTGGATCTTGTTTAATGCGAGACGGTTATTCATTTAAATCAGAGAATAATGGTTGTTCTATTTATATGAGTAATATCTTTTATGGTCATGCACCTTTGAAGAGTGGTCTATTTTTGATGAATCTCGATAGTAGTAACACACATATTCATAATGTTGAAGCCAAAAGATGCAGAGTTGATAATGATAGTGCAACTTATTTGTGGCACTGCCGTTTAGGTCATATCGGTATAAAACGCATGAAGAAACTCCATGCTGATGGAATTTTGGAACCACTTGATTATGAATCACTTGGTACTTGCGAACCGTGCCTCATGGGCAAGATGACTAAAACACCGTTCTCCGGTACTATGGAGAGAGCAACAGATTTGTTGGAAATCATACATACCGATGTATGTGGTCCGATGAATATTGAGGCTCGTGGCGGATATCGTTATTTTCTCACCTTCACAGATGACTTAAGCAGATATGGGTATATCTACTTAATGAAACATAAGTCTGAAACATTTGAAAAGTTCAAAGAATTTCAGAGTGAAGTTGAAAATCATCGTAACAAGAAAATAAAGTTTCTACGATCTGATCGTGGAGGAGAATATTTGAGTTACGAGTTTGGTGTACATTTGAAAAATTGTGGAATAGTTTCTCAACTCACGCCACCCGGAACACCATAGCGTAATGGTGTGTCCGAACGTCGTAATCGTACTTTACTAGATATGGTGCGATCTATGATGTCTCTTACTGACTTACCGCTATCGTTTTGGGGATACGCTCTACAGATGGCCGCATTCACGTTAAATAGGGCACCATCAAAATCCGTTGAGACGACGCCTTATGAACTGTGGTTTGGCAAGAAATCAAAGTTGTCGTTTCTGAAAGTTTGGGGCTGCGATGCTTATGTGAAAAAGCTTCAACCTGATAAGCTCGAACACAAATCGGAGAAATGTGTCTTCATAGGATACCCAAAGGAGACTGTTGGGTACACCTTCTATCAAAGATCCGAAGGCAAGACATTCGTTGCTAAGAATGGATCCTTTCTAGAGAAGGAGTTTCTCTCGAAAGAAGTGAGTGGGAGGAAAGTAGAACTTGACGAGGTAACTGTACCCGCTCCTTTATTGGAAAGTAGTACATCACAGAAAACTGTTTCTGCGACACCTACACCAATAAGTGAGGAAGTTAATGATAATGATCATGAAACTTCAGGACAAGATACTACTGAACCTCGTAGATCAACCAGAGTGAGATCTGCGCCAGAGTGGTACGGTAATCCAGTTCTGGAAGTCATGCTACTAGATCATGATGAACCTACGAACTATGAAGAAGCGATGGTGAGCCCAGATTCCGCAAAGTGGCTTGAAGCCATGAAATGTGAGATGGGATCCATGTATGAGAACAAAGTATGGACTTTGGTTGACTTGCCCGATGATCGGCAAGCGATTGAGAATAAATGGATCTTCAAGAAGAAGACTGACGCTGACGGTAATATTACTGTCTACAAAGCTCGACTTGTCGCAAAAGGTTTTCGACAAGTTCAAGGGGTTGACTACGATGAGACCTTCTCACCCGTAGCGATGCTTAAGTCTGTCCGAATCATGTTAGCAATTGCCGCATTTTATGATTATGAAATTTGGCAGATGGATGTCAAAACTGCATTCCTGAATGGATTTCTGGAAGAAGAGTTGTATATGATGCAACCGGAAGGTTTTGTAGATCCAAAGGGAGCTAACAAGGTGTGCAAGCTCCAGCGATCCATTTATGGACTGGTGCAAGCCTCTCGGAGTTGGAATAAGCGCTTTGATAGTGTGATCAAAGCATTTGGTTTTATACAGACTTTCGGAGAAGCCTGTATTTACAAGAAAGTGAGTGGGAGCTCTGTAGCATTTCTTATATTATATGTGGATGACATATTACTGATTGGAAATGATATAGAATTTCTGGATAGCATAAAGGGATACTTGAATAAGAGTTTTTCAATGAAAGACCTCGGTGAAGCTGCTTACATATTAGGCATAAAGATCTATAGAGATAGATCAAGACGCCTAATTGGACTTTCACAAAGCACATACCTTGACAAGATTTTGAAAAAGTTCAAAATGGATCAAGCAAAGAAAGGGTTCTTGCCTGTGTTACAAGGTGTGAAGTTGAGTCAGACTCAATGCCCGACCACTGCAGAAGATAGAGAGAAAATGAAAGATGTTCCCTATGCTTCAGCCATAGGCTCTATCATGTATGCAATGCTGTGTACCAGACCAGATGTGTGTCTTGCTATAAGCTTAGCAGGGAGGTACCAAAGTAATCCAGGAGTGGATCACTGGACAGCGGTCAAGAACATCCTGAAATACCTGAAAAGGACTAAGGATATGTTTCTTGTATATGGAGGTGATAAAGAGCTCATCGTAAAAGGTTACTTTGATGCAAGCTTTGACACTGATCCGGACGATTCTAAATCGCAGACCGGATACGTGTTTACATTCAACGGTGGAGCTGTCAGTTGGTGCAGTTCTAAACAAAGCGTCGTAGCGGGATCTACATGTGAAGCAGAGTACATAGCTGCTTCGGAAGCAGCAAATGAAGGAGTCTGGATGAAGGAGTTCATATCTGATCTAGGTGTCATACCTAGTGCATCGGGTCCAATGAAAATCTTTTGTGACAATACTGGTGCAATTGCCTTGGCAAAGGAATCCAGATTTCACAAGAGAACCAAGCACATCAAGAGACGCTTCAATTCCATCCGGGATCTAGTCCAGGTGGGAGACATAGAGATTTTCAAGATACATACGGATCTGAATGTTGCAGACCCATTGACTAAGCCTCTTCCACGAGCAAAACATGATCAGCACCAAGACTCCATGGGTGTTAGAATCATTACTGTGTAATCTAGATTATTGACTCTAGTGCAAGTGGGAGACTGAAGGAAATATGCCCTAGAGGCAATAATAAAGTTATATTTATTTCCTTATATCATGATAAATGTTTATTATTCATGCTAGAATTGTATTAACCGGAAACATAATACATGTGTGAATACATAGACAAACTTAGTGTCACTAGTATGCCTCTACTTGACTAGCTCGTTAATCAAAGATGGTTATGTTTCCTAACCATGAACAAAGAGTTGTTATTTGATTAACGAGATCACATCATTAGGTGAATGATCTGATTGACATGACCCATTCCATTAGCTTAGCACCCGATCGTTTAGTATGTTGCTATTGCTTTCTTCATGACTTATACATGTTCCTATGACTATGAGATTATGCAACTCCCGTTTACCGGAGGAACACTTTGTGTGCTACCAAACGTCACAACGTAACTGGGTGATTATAAAGGAGCTCTACAGGTGTCTCCAAAGGTAGATGTTGGGTTGGCGTATTTCGAGATTAGGATTTGTCACTCCGATTGTCGGAGAGGTATCTCTGGGCCCTCTCGGTAATGCACATCACATAAAGCCTTGCAAGCATTGCAACTAATGAGTTAGTTACAGGATGATGTATTACGGAACGAGTAAAGAGACTTGCCGGTAATGAGATTGAACTAGGTATTGGATACCGACGATCGAATCTCGGGCAAGTAACATACCGATGACAAAGGGAACAACGTATGTTGTTATGCGGTCTGACCGATAAAGATCTTTGTAGAATATGTAGGAGCCAATATGGGCATCCATGTCCCGCTATTGGTTATTGACCGGAGATCTGTCTCAGTCATGTCTACATTGTTCTCGAACCATAGGGTCCGCACGCTTAACATTACGATGACAGTTATTATGAGTTTATGCATTTTGATGTACCGAAGTTAGTTCGGAGTCCCGGATATGATCACGGACATGACGAGGAGTCTCGAAATGGTCGAGACATAAAGATTGATATATTGGACGGCTATATTCGGACACCGGAAGTGTTCCAGGTGATTTCAGAGAAAACCGGAGAGCCGGAGGGTTACCGGAAACCCCCCGGGAGAAGTAATGGGCCATATGGGCCTTAGTGGAGAGAGAGAGAGGGGCTGCCAGAGGTGGGCCGCGCGCCACCTCCTCCCTGGTCCGAATTGGACTAGGGGAGGGGGGCGGCGCCCCCCCCCTTTCCTTCTCCCTCTCCACCTCTTTCCCCCTCCTAGTAGGAGTCCCACTCCTACTAGGAGGAGGACTCCTCCTTGGCGCGCCACACCTGGCCGGCCGGCCTCCTCCCCTTGCTCCTTTATATACAGGGGCAGGGGGCACCCCTAGACACACAAGTTGATCCACGTGATCGTTCCTTAGCCGTGTGCGTAGCCCCCTGCCACCATATTCCACCTCGATCATATCGTTGTAGTGCTTAGGCCAAGCCCTGCGTCGGTAGAACATCATCATCGTCACCACGCCGTTGTGCTGACGGAACTCATCCCCGAAGCTTTGCTGGATCGGAGCCCGGGGAGCGTCATCGAGCTGTACGTGTGCTAAGAACTCGGAGGTGCCGGAGTAACGGTGCTTGGATCGGTCGGATAGGGAAGACGTACGACTACTTCCACTACGTTGCGTCAACGCTTCCGTTGCGGTCTACGAGGGTACGTAGACAATACTCTCCCTTCTCGTTGCTATGCATCACCATGATCTTGCGTGTGCGTAGGAATTTTTTTGAAATTACTGCGTTCCCCAACAAACGCTTCCGCTTCCGGTCTACGAGGGTACGTAGACAACACTCTCCCCTCTCGTTGCTATGCATCACCATGATCTTGAGTGTGCGTAGGAAATTTTTGAAATTACTATGTTCCCCAACAGGTTGGGTATGCATCAATCTGCTCGCCCCCCCCCCCTCGATCGACTGCCATAGATGCATGTTTATGATGGCATCCTTCATGCGGGTGTAGAAGGGGTCTATGATAGCTGCGACGAGGTCAGTCAGGGAGTCCTGCTTCTTCCCGAGACGATGATCTTGTATTGCATCTGGATGTCGGCGAGATTTCGACAGGTGATGCACAAATTACGAATAAGGCCTCGTGACCCTCCAATAGTGATAGATGAGGATTTGCTATGCACGCACAACTGGGTGACGACGAACTTCTAATCATGGCCGGCATGGCCGCAGGTGTACTTGAGGTCAAAATCGACCACCTTGTACGTGCCCTCCCTCACGAACCACTCGTACGTGATGATGCATCGGTCCACCCAGTGCGGCTGGTTGGTGTACACTACCATGAGGTCGGTCCTGCCATGGGACGGCATAGTGAACTCCTTGGTGGACTGCTCATAAGCTTTCCCCCCTGGGGTCCCCATTGTAGAAGCCTTGATCCTCTCTGTATGTGCAGCGTTTACGTGGGCATAGATCTTGGGGTTGTGGGGAGATCTAAAGGTTCAATTGACAGAGTTAATGGCAAGAATGGGGTTGGCCATCTAGGAATATCAACACGCACGCATGGCGGTTTGCAGTACATACCTAACTGCATTGTGGCGCCACGAGCAATGCACCCTCATGCATGGTGCCCCAATCGCGAGTGTGCGCTAGTCCTAACCACGAGCAGAGTACACTGAGGCCGCGAGCCGAGCACCTCGAGGCTTCCCCAACCAGGAGCATCCACATGCATATTGCACTTGAACGGCGGAATATAGTTATCATTTTATACAATCAAATGCCGGAATTACATCCATTAAAGGGCAAGTTATTTAGACCAAGGTATCTCAGTTTGCTGCATTTTATTGTTCAAATGTTACTAATTCTTCCAGTTTATTACTCGATCATTTGTTGCACTCTTCACAAATATCTTCTTTTATCTTTTGCTTATTCCCACTATAGCTGATTGGAAGTCAATGGCCACAAGCAGGATGCGTCGCGTCCACTTAGAGCTCTATATATGTTCACCCTTGACACGGTGCCAAACTTCTGTGGTTTAAAGGAGTTTTTGTACCTTGTGTAATTTGAGAACTTGAGGTTGATGTTTCCATTGTTGTTACTGTGTGTATGTATTCTCCGATGGATGTTGTCATTATGATTGAAAGTTAGTATTGACCGGACACAAATCCGGCTGGTCGGTGAGACACAGTTTTTATTCTACTGAAAAGGGATATTACTGGCTGGTCACCTCCCGGTCAGTTATCACTGACCCGAGCTACTGTTTTTTTTCCCAAGGATACATCAAATATCGACGTATCAGAATCATGGAAGAGCAACGTGAAGACGGATCCAATCATGAGCTATCCTGACCGGTTAGTGATGACACACTCTGTAGTAGTGCCGTGAGCATGATCGATTGCATTGATTTTTTTTCCTTGTGAAACGAGACAAAAACCACTATATTATTCTACTACAGCAGGCCAGCTACAACGTCGACGTCGTCAAACTCGCCAAAGAAATAACTTTTTAGCGTTGACGTGGTCAAATTCGCCAAGTGACGTGTTCAAATTTGCTCCAAGACTCCAACTAGGCCATGCCAAAACCATGCAAGGTGAAACCCATTATGCCTGTACTTCCTCCGTCCCAAAATTCTTGTTTTAGATTTATCTAAATATGGATATATCAAGTCACATTTTAGTATTAGATACATCCGTATCTAGAAAAATCTAAGACAAAAAATTTGGGACAGAGGAAGTACTAAACTAAGACAAGAGACCAGCATCTGAAAAGCATTTAGCCTAGATTTAGGAAGTAATGTTCAGCATGTAGCGCTCAGATAGTCAGTCCGGCGGCAACCACATGGCGTCCACCACCTGCAGGTGCGTGCACGGTGACGCACCCCACACTCCATCCTACCATTATTTAAGCACCCCATCTGCCATTGCTCCCTCCAAGAGAAGTAGAGAAGAGCTGTGTTCATCACCCCCTTACCTCAGCCAATCAACCACCAACGTCCTACAAACTTATCAATGGCGAACAACGGGTTCATCGCTGAGAAGGACCCGCTGCATTGGGGCGCTGCCGCGGCCGAGCTCACCGGCAGCCACCTCGACGAGGTCAAGCGCATGGTGGCACACTTCCGCGAGCCTGTCGTCAGGATCGTGGGCGCCGGCCTCAGCGTCGGCCAGGTGGCTGCCGTCGCCCTGGCCAAGGATGGTTCGAACGTCACCGTGGAGCTCGCCGACGAGGCGCGCCCCCGGGTCAAGGCCTGCAGCGAGTGGATCCTGGACTCCGTGGCCAACGGCGGCGACATCTACGGCGTCACCACAGGCTTCGGCGGCACCTCCCACCGTCGCACCAAGGATGGGCAAGGCCTCCAAGTTGAGCTCGTCAGGTACAAGTCACCTCCTATAAAATTTTGCATCTCGACATCTCAACGTCGTGTGGATTGATTCCTCTGCCAAGGCGGGCAGGGTATGCATGCTATTATTTCTTTTTTGACGGCATGTGCCTGCTAATTTAATTTAATTTAGTCGAGCACAAGAGGTTGATACGTCCACACACACACACACACACACAAAAGATAGAGCTCTGCCATCCTAAATCAAAAAGAGTCGTTAGATTGTCTTTGTGTGATGGCTAATATTATTATCACCTCTCGCTGAGGTAAGATCATATGAGAGGTCTTTAATGATTGTGTAGGGCTAAGACGGAATTTTTACTTTCCCGTATAAGAAAATAATTTAAATTCAAATAAGCAAAAGGTCTATCAGTTCAAATTAATGTTATATGTGTGTCTTTTAATCTTTGTTTGGCCCCAAGGAGGGGTGTGTGTGTGTGTGTGTGTTCTAGCAGTAGAACAAATGATGTTACTTATTAATTATATCACATGACCAAAAATCCATATATGCTACTATTAAGTATTTATGTGGGTCATGTGTACATCACATGGTATTTTTCTTCTGCATCCGCACAATGTGGTATGATGAATTAAGTAAAATCATAACTTGAGATGTAATATATACATGTATGAGATATTTTACTTTGAGTAGACATGCATAGCCACACTTTTTATTGCCATATGTACTTCTTTACTATCTTGCACTAGGTGATGCAGTTAAATAACAAGCAGAGGGTAAGATTCGAGCTCATGTGTCTTCTATTCCCTATAAACCCATTCAGTTTGTTTGTTGTTGTAGAAGATATACTTTCGAGAAATATACCTCTGTTCTATAATATATAGTTCATACTAGATTTGTCACAAGTCAAATTATATAAAACTTGATCAAATTTGTAGAGAATAATGTGGACACTTTCAATACCAAATATATATGATATGATAATATATTCCATGATGAACATAATGACATTGATTTGGTATTATATACGCTGATATATTTTTTGTGTACAAACTGGTCAAAATTTATAAAGCTTGACTTAAACAAAACTAATATGTGTTACATCAAAAACCAGATAGAGTATTATCATAGTTGGGCAACATGTAGTCACTAATATTAGTACAGTTAGAAGAAAGTATATCTAATAAGGCAAACAGTATGCCAGCACAGTCAAAATGATATTTCTGTTTAGCATAGTTGGACAACATGTAGCGGCAATCCATTACTAAGCCCAGACTCATCTGCTCCCGATGCACATTAAATTCAAAAAAATAGCAAAAAAAATGAGTTCACATCGAAGATGCTGAAGAGCGCTTGGTGCTTGTAAAATTTCATGGTCAAATGACATTCGGGGAGCTCTCAGCCAAAAAAAAAACAGGTCTCGACATTGCCATTTTTCAAAGTTTCTTTGACAGCCAAAATTTGTTTCTTTTTTCTAGAGAGCTCCTAGATGTCATTTCACCACAAACGTTTGCATGCACCTAGAGCACTCGAACATCTTTGATGCCAAATTGTTTGATGTGTTTTTTAGCTTGTTTGCTATTTTTTATGAATCTAAATCACCACGTTTGGAAAATCACCGAATGATCCTAGGTCCATACGAACCCTGATTCGTATTGTTATGCTCTAACATATTCCAGAACAGTTGTACACGGATATATTGAAACTTATCCATGTAAATTTTTGTAAAAGAATATTATAATATACGATCTGCGCAAACTTTATAAAGCGGAACAATTTACGGATGTCATATACGTTGTAGCAACTTTGGCCCGTACCTTTTTTTTGCACAGCTCGTATGAAATGTTCTTCCAAATTATGACAAGTAGGTCCATGTATATACCAAAACTCCAGATTTATGTGTAAAAAATAAAGTTGCAGGACTTAAACTAGTCTGTTGCCCGGCCGGCATTGACCATATTCTTCCTTGCAGGCATCTCATTGCTGGTATATTTGGCATTGGAAGCAACCACGAGCTGCCATCAGAGGTTACACGCGCGTCCATGCTCGTTCGCATCAACACCCTCCTCCAAGGCTATTCTGGCATACGTTTTGAGATTCTCGAGGCCATCACAAAGCTCATCAACAAAGGTGTACACCCGAGGATTCCCCTCCGGGGCAGCATCACCGCGAGCGGCGACGTTGTCCCGCTTGCTTACATCGCCGGTGTCCTTACCGGACGCCCCAACGCGCAGGCAGTTACCAATGATGGTAGGATGGTGGATGCCGCCGAGGCATTGAAGATCGCCGGGATAGATGGTGGGTTCTTCAAGCTGAACCCCAAGGAGGGGCTTGCAATTGTAAATGGCACGGCGGTGGGTTCTGCCCTCGCAGCCATGGTGTTGTTTGACTGCAACGTCCTGGCTGTCCTATCTGAAATTTTGGCCGCAATGTTTTGTGAGGTAATGTACGGCAAACTGGAGTACACCGACCACCTGATCCACAAGCTGAAACATCACCCTGGCTCAATCGAGGCTGCGGCTATCATGGAGCACATTCTGGCTGGTAGCTCATTCATGGTCCATGCCAAGATGGTGAATGCTATGGACCCACTCCTCAAGCCAAAGCAGGACAGGTATGCACTCCGTACCGCGCCTCAGTGGCTTGGCCCGCAGATTGAGGTCATTCGGGCAGCTACCAAGTCTATCGAGCGTGAGGTGAACTCTGTCAATGACAACCCGGTCATCGACGTCAAACGTGGCAAAGCACTCCATTGTGGTAATTTCCAGGGGACACCCATCGGTGTGTCCATGGACAATACTCGTCTTGCCATTGCTAACATTGGTAAACTCATGTTCGCGCAGTTCTCAGAACTTGTGAATGAGTTCTACAACAATGGGCTGACGTCGAACCTAGCTGGCAGTCGCAACCCAAGCTTGGACTATGGTCTCAAAGGCATCGAAATTGCCATGGCCTCCTACTGCTCTGAGCTTCAATACCTTGCCAACCCAGTGACCACCCATGTCCAGAGCGCGGAGCAACACAACCAGGGGGTGAACTCGCTCGGCCTTATCTCGGCTAGGAAGACTGCAGAAGCGGTGGACATGCTGAAACTCATGTCCTCCACGTACATAGTGGCGCTTTGTCAGGCCGTCGACCTCCGCCACCTCGAGAGGAACATCAAGATCTCCGTCAACAGATGTGTGGCAGAGGTTGCCAAGAAGGTTCTCAACGCCCCCAGCGTCGAGGAGATTCTGATGGCCACCACCGACCGCGTGGACGTGTTCAGCTACACCGACGACCCCTGCAGCACCAACTACCCCCTAATGCACAAGCTACGCAGCGTGCTCCTCGAGCATGCTCTGTCTAGCAGGGGTAACGATGAGGAGGTGTTGTCCAAGATCAGTAAGTTGGAGGAGGAGCTGGGATCGACACTGCCACGGGAGATCGAGGCCGCACGCATCGCCATGGAGAAGGGCACCGCACCCATCCCCAACATGATCAAGGGGAGCAGGTCATTCCCACTCTACCAGTTTGTTCGCGAGGAACTCGGTTGTGTGTTTCTGACTGGGGAGAAGCTTCTCGCGCCCGGCGAAGAGTGTGACAAGGTGTTCGTGGGGATCAGCCAGGGCAAGCTCATCGACCCCATGCTGGAGTGCCTCAAGGAGTGGAACGGTGAGCCTCTGCCCATCGACTAACTGCACACATCTGGCCCGTTCTATCTCCATAAATGTCCCTGTCTGAATAACTGAACAATAATACTATTGTTCATGTGCTTTTAGATCATTGCATGTGTGTAAGTGTACTTTGCTTTTCATTTGGATGGAATTTGTATCCTATCATTTTGTAACACGTGTACATTTGTGCAAAATGTGTCTTTTGTCTGTTCTGGAACACTTGCGCATATTGCACCCAGCCAAAACAAGTCACACAACCCAAGAGCAACTAATTCAGGGGTATCATACGAAACGAGGCCGCAGTGGACACTTTTCCTGCGCTGAGCCTCTAGCGCTGCCGTGTGGCGCATTTCTACGCGCCACGTGGCATGAGATGTGCGCTTCTGGTCTTGGAGCAGTTTGTTCTTTGTTTTTTTTTGTTTCTCGTCTTTTGGGGTATCATTTTTTAGAGTTTACAATTTCTTTTTGGATCTTTTGGTTTTTCGGATTTCTGGTTTTTTTGTTTCCGTTTGCTTTTTTTACCGTTTTCATTTTGTTCTCAACTTTACCTGTCTCCTGTTTTTTAAATTCTTTGTTTTTGGGTTTTTATGTTTCATTTGTTTTTTATACGGCTGGCAGTAGTGTATGCTTCCCGTGTGAAAACATAACTAACAAAAGCACTGATATGCTTTCGCATGAAGCACAAGTTATATTTCTGTGTTTCCACATTCCCAAAAGCAACATAATTATGCTTCCGCCTGAAGCATAAGTTGTGCCTCTGTGCTTCATCAAAAGTGAAGCAACGGGTGAAGTACAGTTGTGTTTCCCGAAAAAGTGAAATACAAATTTGCTTTTGTGCTTTCCCAAAAGCGAAACACAGTTGTGCTTCACCCAACGGAAGCACATATTACTTTGCCTGAAAGTGTTGAGTATCGTGATTAGCTAGGAAAAATAGGATAACATAGAATTTATTATATCTTGTCTTATACTTTAAGTTGATCATGTACTTCTATATATATACCCACGAGGCTCAAGGAACGGGCCTCTACTCTATCATTGGTGTCGACTTCATCGACATCTTCCTCGGTCATGAGACGGTACCTTGCGTACTCTTGCGCCAGATCATTGGCCCGCACCATGTGGCCGCCGCTACTCATGCGGCTGCTCGTACGGTCCTGCTGGCCATTGTCCTCGGCCGCATACGCCCGGGATCACTCGAGCACTGACGTGCCCAACGCGGGCGAGATCGATTTCTCGTGCGTCTGCGCTGCGTTGTTGGTTGCTCGGGTTCCGCGTACGGCTGCTCTTTCGGGATGATGCATCCCGCGTGGGCTGCTTGTGTACATGTACGACCAGCCATCGTGGCTTTTGCGTATATGCAATTGTTGGAATAAACCACGGCAGGGCGTCGTGTGTGCGTCCTGGGCGAGCGAGTGTGCGCATGCATAGGCTAGTTTGCTGGCTGGTGGGCTGTTAGTGCGTGCATGCATGTAGGGGTTGGTTAGTGGGTGCTATGTGCGTACGTTCGTGGCCGAGTGTGGCGGCCGGCCCTGTGTGTGCTGAGCTATATAAGCCAATGTATTGCATCTTGTTCATCGAGCCAAGTGAATACCGAGGAAGAAAAAGGCCCCGACGTTCGCCGCTAGGGCGGGCGTCCGTCGCTGTGGATGTTGGTCCGCCAGCAAAATTTGTATCCTTGTGTTTTTGTGATTGTTCGTCGATCCTTGGTTCCAACAACGATCAGCTTTCATGCACCACGCGTCGTGTTGGGTTGCGCGCTCATGGATAGCCCGGCTGTGCGGACGCGCGCCACTGATACCTTGGGGCCGCCGGCGCCTTCTACCATCTCCGGCTGCGATGCACGTCGTCCGTACCTCCTCGCCTGTCTGTGTCTTCTCCTTCTCACTCATCGCACCTTTGGTCTGATCAATCATAGATGCACATCTTCGTGGGATTTTGTGAAGACCATCATTAAGTAGGATGCGCCCCTTCATCGATCGAGCAATGGGCTGTCACTGCGTCATCCCGTCAGGCCGCAGCGTCGTTGCCCCATGATTCTCCCAGCGGCTGCACCGACCCGTGCGTCGCGGCTGTGTCGCCCCTTTGGGCCGTAGGGCTGCAGCACACAGTCCACGCCGCCGCTCCAGAGGCCGTTCCCGCGGTTGCACCGACCCACACGCTGCCGCTGCATCGCCTCTTCGGGCCGTAGTGTCACGACCCGCGGTCCACTGCCACCCCGAGGCCGTCCGCTTTAAGCAATCCCCGTGGTTGCACCGACCCTCGCGCTACCGTTGCGTCGCCCCATCATGCCCTAGTGAGCGTGGCACGTGGTCCCTGCCGCCGCCCTGAGGTTTTCTCCGTCGTCGCCTCGACTCGCGTGTTGCCGCTACATCGCCTCTTCGGGACGTAATGACGCGACACGCGCTTCACTCGCTGTCCCCGCGTGTCGACTTCTATGTGGTATGCGTCGCGCCGCCTCCTTAGGCGCTGGAACGCCACTGTCGGCGCCGGTCTTCGTCACGCTGTCCAGTTCTCCTTGCCTACTTCGAGCACCACCGCCGTGCTTCGAACCTAGCCACCGCCGCATCCTCCTTAGGCCGCCGCGCCTCTCTTCATCCTTGGTGCTGCCGCCACTCGCTCACCAGAGCCGCGCCGCCCGTCCACCCCCTTGGTCTTCGTCCAGCACCAGCTCATCATCAGTGTAGTCGTCATCTTCCCCAACCACTTCATCTACTTCGACAACCGCAGTCGACATTGGCACCTTCTACCCCACGTCGACTGGCGCCGCAGCCATCTCGAGTCCTTCTCTGCTAGCCCCCTCGACATGGTGTACAACTCATGTAGGTCCTCATCTATGCATGTTCGGTGCTGTCAACACTGACGTGTGCCTTTGTTGCGGCGTGTTCCCAGGCCTGGCAAGCCTGGAGCCGCGCCTCGTCAACATCAACTTCATCCGTGTACGCATGTCCGGTGCTGGCAACACCGATGTGTACCTTCGTCGATGATGTGTCCCCAGGCTTGGCAAACCCAGCACGACAACTCGTCCACACCGACTTCTTCCCGACGCACCTCTATCTCTACACCACTGCACCCATGACTAACTCAACGCGTCCTTGCGCCCGCGGCTCCACGGCGGTTACTTCGACACCAGCCATGATAATAGTACGTGCAACGTACGTGCACGCTTACTAGTAGCGATAAGGGAAAGTGATCCATTGGATCATTCAAGTTTCATTCGGTTAAGAAACTATATTTGACGCAAGTGATATTTCAGTAGTATTTTGTTAGTAATTTGATACAAAGTAGTGGTTGGGGCGTGGCATTGCACGCCGCTTGAGAGGAAGGTGTGCGTGTGTTTATCTATATTAAAGAAAAAAGAACAAAACAAACTCACCTCCATGGCCCCACCTCAATTTTTTTTCTTTAAAAAAACTTTCTCACATCAGCCAGCCAACATATGAGACATGGGCATCACATCCATCCAAAAAGAGCATTAGCGGCATCTCCAGATCTAAGGTTTGCTCCAGCGCCGGTGCAGAGCTTGGGAGGTAGTGCAGGAGCGGAAGCAGATTGTGGTCTGCATCAGCGACATCTGAAAAAAATGATGGATCGTGTGTTGGGTTCATGGTTCTTGGATGGTAGACATGGTTTTTTCCTCCGATGTTTTAGTCGTGTGGGGATGTCAGATCTGGAGTTCGATGGCATGTCCGGTGTGTTGCCCTGGACTGATCTGTTCAACGGTAATGGCTTGCCCTTTGGTGAGCCACCTTGGAGGTCCGTAAAGCTGCATATATATCAGTGATGGAGTCGCGTCGAGCTTTGGTGAGGAGGTGGTTCGTTATTTTCCCCTTTGATGGCTGCTGTGGTGGTGCCAGAGACTGGTGATGGGCATTGGTGTCAAGCTCAAGGGATTCTTCTACCTTGATTGTAATTTTTCCGTTTGACTAGTGTCCCTTTGGGCAAAGATTAGCGTTCTGTATTCTCTTTAGTTTTGTCAGATCGATATTTATCGTGGCTTATACTATGATCTTTATTATAACTAGCAAAAGAGCCCGTGCGTTGCAACGAGAGAGAAAACATAACACACGCTCTTAACCCAACAACCATCACTCAAGACCACAATAGGTCCATCTTCTTTATTTTTGCGAGGCATCATATTTCTGTTGCCGCTTATCCTCCTTCTCACCCTCGCCGGCGATGGCCTCGGTGTTCACACAAAACAAAACAAAAACGTGTTTGAATATGGTTAATCCTAAGGCGTCTCTCTCTCCCCCTCTCTCTCTCGCTATCTCTCACTCCCGCGATGAGAAATCTATTGTTTTCTCCTGTGACATTTTTCAGAGATATGCATGTGTAGTTAGCAATGTTTTCTTTTCCCTATATGGTTATAGTGGGGTGTTTATTTGCAATTCGGATCGCCGCCGGTATGAAAGAAAAATGGATCTTGTGTTATAAATTATAATTTTGCTTTCAAAACAATATTTTAACAATATTTAAAGGTAAAATTAACAACATATTTAGATTCCACACATTTTTCTAATAAAATTTCATATATAATATGTTAAAATCAAAGTTACGGTTTAAAAGATACGGATAATTTAGAAAATCATTTGTTTGACTTAAATATATTCTAAAATAATATTTATCATACTTAACATGTAAAACTAATCTCATATTCATATTCTACATATTTTTCTAATCAAGTTTCATATATAACATGTTCAAATCGGAGTTACGGTTTAAAAGATATGGATGATTTAAAAAAGCATTTGTTTGACTTATATATGATCCGCAAATGAATTACCTAAAACATCAGGGGGGGGTTTCGGAAAATGTAAAATAACGGTTCGGGTGTGACTTAAATCCGGACCGCGGGTTGATTTCATCAAAACACAGGGACTTTTCTGAAAAATGCCATGACGGACGACCGAAACCCAATTTGCTTTAGTATTAACTAGGGTTCGTCCCGTACGGGTTCGACCTTACCCAGCTACATGGTGCGACCGAGCCGGCTGGGACGAGTCACCGAGCGGGTGCGCGCGGGTAGGCCACCATGGCACCTGACACGTGGGCCCGGTCGGTCAGATACGTGGTCAATACGTGCTTATCCGACTGTCAGACCGTTTTGCAACACTTGGTCTTTGAGTTGGTACTAAACTGCACAAAAAGTGACTAGTGGTACTGACTCGTAACGTCGTACCGAAGTGTGGTAGTTCCTTGCAATTAACTCGGCGGAAAGACACCATAATTCGGTTCTGACACGACTCACATGTGGCGCGGACGACACGTATACCGCTCATAGCTGTTGCGGATACATCCCCAAAGTGGCTTCGTCGAGTGGGAGGGATAAAGTGCTACATGCTGCTTGAACTCCAAAACGTTCTTTTCCCCAGCGTGGCATCACAAAACCCATTATTTTGCCACGTCGACCCTGCATAGATGGCACGTCAACCAAGCAGAAAATAGCACACGCTTTTGCGTGCATGCATGCATCGATGGATCCTAGACTATGTCTAAAGAAGATGACCTGAAATTTGATGGGCTCTGCGCTCTCCCCGCATGTGCCTGGACGATCGAGCTCGGTCGGCCTCCCGCCTCTGCCGCGCCACCACTCTCCACCGCGCCGTCCATGCATAAAATGCCCGTTCCTGGCCGGCCTCACCGCTCCCGATCCCTACTCCCCGCCCGCCCGCTTGTGAGTTGTGACTGACCCCCCGATCGATTGACCGACCCCATGGCGCGGTGCATGCCCCTCCTCGCCTCCCTGCTGCTGCTGGCCCTCGCCGGCGTCGCCTCCGCCGACAAGGGCCCCGAGAGCGGCTTCATCGTCACCGGCCGCGTCTACTGCGACCCCTGCCGCGCCGGCTTCGAGACCAACGTCTCCAAAAACGTCGAAGGTACGTACGCCCGCCTCGGGTCGAGGGGTAACGTTACAATTTACAGCTGGGTGACGTACGCATGCGTGCATGCAGGGGCGACGGTGGCGATGGACTGCCGGCCGTTCGGCGGCGGCGAGAGCAAGCTCAAGGCGGAGGCGACGACGGACAACAAGGGGTGGTACAAGATCGAGATCGACCAGGACCACCAGGACGAGATCTGCGAGGTGGTGCTGACCAAGAGCCCCGACGCATCGTGCGCCGAGATCGAGGAGTTCCGCGACCGCGCGCGCGTCCCGCTCACCAGCAACAACGGCATGAAGCAGCAGGGCACCCGCTTCGCCAACCCCATCGCCTTCTTCCCCAAGGAGCCGCGCAAGGAGTGCGGCGGCATCCTCCAGGCTTACGACCTCAAGGACGCACCCGAGAACCCATGAACCCCATCCCATCCATATAGTCCCGCTCAGTTACTTCCCATCATCATCATCATCTCATGACTCTCCTATGTACGGCGCCCTCGTCTAGCTACTTCTGTTCCAGCTATATGTTTTGTATAAGACTAGCAAAAGAGCCCGTGCGTTGCAACGGTCTATTGTTTTCTCCTGTGACATTTTTCAGAGATATGCATGTGTAGTTAGCAATGTTTTCTTTTCCCTATATGGTTATAGTGGGGTGTTTATTTGCAATTCGGATCGCCGCCGGTATGAAAGAAAAATGGATCTTGCGTTATAAATTATAATTTTGCTTCCAAAACAATATTTTAACAATATTTAAAGATAAAATTAACAACATATTTAGATTCCACACATTTTTCTAATAAAATTTCATATATAATATGTTAAAATCAAAGTTACGGTTTAAAAGATACGGATAATTTAGAAAATCATTTGTTTGACTTAAATATATTCTAAAATAATATTTATCATACTTAACATGTAAAAATAATCTCATATTCATATTCTACCTATTTTTCTAATCAAGTTTCATATATAACATGTTCAAATCGGAGTTACGGTTTAAAAGATATGGATGATTTAAAAAAGCATTTGTTTGACTTATATATGATCCGCGGATGAATTACCTAAAACATCAGGGGGGTTTCGGAAAACGTAAAATAACGGTTCGGGTGTGCCTTAAATCTGGACCGCGGGTTGATTTCATCAAAACACAGGGACTTTTCTGAAAAATGCCATGACGGACGACCGAAACCCAATTTGCTTTAGTATTAGGTAAAGACTAGAGACTAGGGTTCGTCCCGTACGGGTTCGACCCTACCCAGCTACATGGTGCGACCGAGCCGGCTGGGACGAGTCACCGAGCGGGTGCGCGCGGGTAGGCCACCATGGCACCTGACACGTGGGCCCGGTCGGTCAGATACGTGGTCAATACGGGCTTATCCGACTGTCAGACCGTTTTGCAACACTTAGTCTTTGAGTTGGTACTAAACTGCACAAAAAGTGACTAGTGGTACTGACTCGTAACGTCGTATCGAAGTGTGGTAGTTCCTTACAATTAACTCGGCGGAAAGACACCGTAATTCGGTTCTGACACGACTCACATGTGGCGCGGACGACACGTATACCGCTCATAGCTGTTGCGGATACATCCCCAAAGTGGCTTCGTCGAGTGGGAGGGATAAAGTGCTACATGCTGCTTGAACTCCAAAACGTTCTTTCCCCCAGCGTGGCATCACAAAACCCATTATTTTGCCACGTCGACCCTGCATAGATGGCACGTCAACCAAGCAGAAAATAGCACACGCTTTTGCTTGCATGCATGCATCGATGGATCCTAGACTATGTCTAAAGAAGATGACCTGAAATTTGATGGGCTCTGCGCTCTCCCCGCATGTGCCTGGACGATCGAGCTCGGTCGGCCTCCCGCCTCCGCCGCGCCACCACTCTCCACTGCGCCGTCCATGCATAAAATGCCCGTTCCTGGCCGGCCTCACCGCTCCCGATCCCTACTCCCCGCCCGCCCGCTTGTGAGTTGTGACTGACCCCCCGATCGATTGACCGACCCCATGGCGCGGTGCATGCCCCTCCTCGCCTCCCTGCTGCTGCTGGCCCTCGCCGGCGTCGCCTCCGCCGACAAGGCCCCCGAGAGCGGCTTCATCGTCACCGGCCGCGTCTACTGCGACCCCTGCCGCGCCGGCTTCGAGACCAACGTCTCCAAAAACGTCGAAGGTACGTACGCCCGCCTCGGGTCGAGGGGTAACGTTACAATTTACAGCTGGGTGACGTACGCATGCGTGCATGCAGGGGCGACGGTGGCGATGGACTGCCGGCCGTTCGGCGGCGGCGAGAGCAAGCTCAAGGCGGAGGCGACGACGGACAACAAGGGGTGGTACAAGATCGAGATCGACCAGGACCACCAGGACGAGATCTGCGAGGTGGTGCTGACCAAGAGCCCCGACGCATCGTGCGCCGAGATCGAGGAGTTCCGCGACCGCGCGCGCGTCCCGCTCACCAGCAACAACGGCATGAAGCAGCAGGGCACCCGCTTCGCCAACCCCATCGCCTTCTTCCCCAAGGAGCCGCGCAAGGAGTGCGGCGGCATCCTCCAGGCTTACGACCTCAAGGACGCACCCGAGAACCCATGAACCCCATCCCATCCATATAGTCCCGCTCAGTTACTTCCCATCATCATCATCATCTCATGACTCTCCTATGTACGGCGCCCTCGTCTAGCTACTTCTGTTCCAGCTATATGTTTTGTATAAGACTAGCAAAAGAGCCCGTGCGTTGCAACGGTCTATTGTTTTCTCCTGTGACATTTTTCAGAGATATGCATGTGTAGTTAGCAATGTTTTCTTTTCCCTATATGGTTATAGTGGGGTGTTTATTTGCAATTCGGATCGCCGCCGGTATGAAAGAAAAATGGATCTTGCGTTATAAATTATAATTTTGCTTCCAAAACAATATTTTAACAATATTTAAAGATAAAATTAACAACATATTTAGATTCCACACATTTTTCTAATAAAATTTCATATATAATATGTTAAAATCAAAGTTACGGTTTAAAAGATGCGGATAATTTAGAAAATCATTTGTTTGACTTAAATATATTCTAAAATAATATTTATCATACTTAACATGTAAAAATAATCTCATATTCATATTCTACATATTTTTCTAATCAAGTTTCATATATAACATGTTCAAATCGGAGTTACGGTTTAAAAGATATGGATGATTTAAAAAAGCATTTGTTTGACTTATATATGATCCGCGGATGAATTACCTAAAACATCAAGGGGGTTTTCGGAAAATGTAAAATAACGGTTCGGGTGTGACTTAAATCCGGACCGCGGGTTGATTTCATCAAAACACAGGGACTTTTCTGAAAAATGCCATGACGGACGACCGAAACCCAATTTGCTTTAGTATTAGGTAAAGATAAAGATAAAGATATATATATATATATATATATATATAGGTAAAGATAAAGATAAAGATAAAGAAAAGATTTCTTTGACCGATTTTTTTTGAGGTTAACCCCGACCTTTCCCCAACCCCCCGAGTCGCTCCCCAGGCGACTCCGGGGCCGCAACCGCGCTGCCGCCTAGAAGCCCTCAATCCGGTGCTCCCTCTCCGCCGCTGCCGCCGGCATCTGCGCCGCGGTGGCGGCGGGCCCCCGCTGCCAAACGGCGCCGGGGGCGGCTCCTTCTCGTGGTGGCGCTGGCGACCGCCGGACTCAGCTGGGGGCGGGGATGGCGGCTGGCCGGCGCGGGCATGCCGGGGCGGCGGCCCCGGGGATGCGGAGGCAGGGGAGTGCGGTGGCCGGCGGTTCCCAGCGTGGGGCTACGGGATGGCCTCGTTTCGGGGGTCCGTGCTCTCCCAGATCCGGCCAGGACGGCGGCTTCCATGGCGGGCCTCCGCGCATGGCGGGTAGGCTGGGGCGTGGCTGCTCCGGCTGGCGTCTGCGGATCCGTGGTGGTGGCGGTGTGCCACGGATCGACGGGGGCGGCGCGGCGGCGTCGCTCGAGGTGGTGGAGAGATGTCCTGGTGATGGCGGTGTTGGCCCATGGATGGTAGGCGGGTGTTGGCTGGTGGCAGAGCGGCTCTGGAAAGTGGATCCTCAGTGTGGAAGCCGGCGCGGCGGCCCCAGAAAACCGTGCGGCAAGGTGGCGCGGTGGTTCGAGATCTTGGCGGCGTGTGGTTGCTGCCGGCTGATCTGTGGCTCGACGACGGCGACATGCTACTTCCCTCTCCACGGTAATGGCCCAAGGTGACAACTTTGCTCGCCACTTCCCAGTTTGCTATTCTGCGTAGACTTGATGAACATGGTCAGGAGAAATCCGTGCGCTGCTGCGGCTGCGGGCAACGACGACGCCTGTGGGCGCCGTCTCCTCCCTGTAGGCGCTGTCATGGCCATGTCCATCCCCTGATCAAGCACCGGGGGAAACCCCAGGTTCGGTTCGCCGGGCCACGCAGCGGCGGTGCCATGGCGTCGTCCTCTCCTTGGAGACGCTGCGTGGGTGCTTGGAGTGTCTTGCGTGGAGGAGTAGCTGGTGTGGTTGCCTCGTTTGCCTCGGCGACGCGGCTTTAGGCGCCATGTTGTCACGTGCTGGTTGTTGCCGTGGGCATGGGCATCCAGGGCGCAATGTACTCCATCTTCGACGCCTTTTTTGAGATATCTTCCTCAAGTTAGGCTAGCTCCTGCTGTTCACTTGCCGATCTCCTAGGCACTAAGAGTGGAGGGTGCGTTGATCTAGTTTGGTTTGAAGGTTGTACTCCGAGGTGTTGGATCCAGATGTGACGCGGCATGTGTGCTCTGTGTTCTACATCTTCGCCATTTATGGCTTGTGTTTGGGCAGGGCGAGTAGTGTGTCGGTGTTGTCATGGTGGATGGGGATGCTAACCTCTTGGTGTAGCATTGTGCCGAAAGGCGTTGTATCGGTCATCTTGGCCTCTTTTTCTATGAATATATGATACGCATGCTCGTACGTATTCGAGAAAAAAAATACTATGATCTTTATGGTATAAATGAGGCACATATTACCGTGCAAAGATGGTGCATGGAATCCAATCAGACAACCATAGAGTCGTGTGCCTACAATTTTATAGAGCACCTAATTATGTTTAGGATTGTAACAAGGTTTGTTACCTTATAATACTCCGTAGGATATCGGCGCACAAGGAAGGACACGATTGTGGCCTAGTCACATTTCCTACTATAGGGCAAGTGGCGATCCGTTTTTTTGTCTATAAAATCTGTCAAGAGGAGATACATATAGAGAGTCCAAAAGACGGACGCTAACCTACAACTGCTGGTTGCTCCCATGGCCTCCCCGCAACCCTACGCCTCGTCCGAGGAAGACGCCTCCTCCGACGGTTCTCACCGCCAACAGGTGGAGAAAACAGCCTCTAAACCAAGCATAGCTCCGTCGTCGTGGGAGTCGTACGTGCTGCGTCGATGCTTGGTTTAAAGGCTGCTTCTCCACCTCTTGATGGTCGCGGTGGGCGTCAATGCAAGGCACCGATGAGGTTAAAAAAGAAAGCCGGCTCTAAAGTCAACACGGTCCTAGATTTCGAGTCTGGGTCCGACAAGTCGCCGCCCAAGTCACCATATATAGGTCAGATGTAGAATTAAGATCTATCTACCTGGTTATTTATTTCTGTCGAAATACCAACTTTCTCAGGATATGTGAGTGCATGGCTTGTTGGGTAGTAGTAACAAACAAATCGAATTGACATTGCTTTAAGAGCGCGAGGTTGCGTTCATTGGTGGCAAAAAAGAGATATACTGCAAGGATAATATACAATACACACCGTTAAAATATTAAATTGGTGAAGGTCAGTATTTTTGGGTGCCAGCGGCGCCAAGCAATGGGAGACAGACCTATAATGCCCGGTCAACTGAAACGTTGTTACCAACTTTTTGCTGCAATCGTCAAAGGCTATAATGTTCCATGCTACATAAATTCCATTACATGCGTGCCCCCGCTTTAGGAGTGAAATTATTATTTAAGCAAGTCTGCTGATTTCATTATCTTAGTATGTTTCCGTTCTGTGATGGAAACCTTTTAGTTTAGGTACTCTTTGGTTTGTTGATACGCAATCATGATCTGATTGATGCAGTCTTGCATTTGTTATTCAACCGTGTTTCTGCCCTTCTATAAAAATATGCCAAGGGGTGCGTGTAATGTATCTTATGTCCTTGCTCGCTCATGTTCATTGACTGATTAACTTTTCGCAACATATTCTGTGCAATCAAGCTTTTGATGATAAAAATCTAGTGATGCAATTATCAGTTTTCACTTACCCATTTGTTGCAGACCTGGAGCGAGCCACAATTCGCTAGCTGGTTATTCTGGTTTCAATTCTGATCAGTATTTATACATGCTCTATCTATGTTACTACCGGCCTTATCAAATTTTGGTTCAGGTCGGACATGTCTGAACGATTGATTGATTTAAGTACTAATGATTTGGGGTCTCTCTGAATTGGGCCTCTTAATTCATATATTTTGTTGAACGACATGCACACACATCGAGGTTATCTATTGCACTCGTTAATTATTCTGCTGCTGTAGGCATGAGAGACCATGACACCTACTCTCTTATTTTGATTGGTTTGTGGTTTCATCAGTAATTTGATTCGTTGTGAATTACCGCCCACTTTCACAATGTTCTTGGAGAACTGCCATTAATTGGATAGCACAAAGATAGAGGTGGTGCATCTCTTAGAACTAGTGCAAAGCTATGCTCATAGGTCTCCGCCGGCGAGTAGCATGAACCGGCAGTCTTGTGCCATGGAGATCCTTAGAGGTTTGTTGTAACCGAAATTGGTCGGCGACCATCAGTGCAAGGTGATAGAGTGGTTTAGTAGAGAACCTGCTGGACATATGAAGGTGCAGCCGTTATCTGGTAGTAGCAATGAGAATTTACAAATCCACCCTCATCTTCCTCTTTTCTGGTTGCTGATGGACTCGTTGCAGCCATCCATTTCGTTTTAACATGGCACTTTCATGGCATCGATCAATTGCTTAAGTCTGCGCTACTACTTTCGCAACAGAGAACACAAAATTTGCCCATCATCAGCAGAGGAAACAAAACGTGCTATGTAAGAAAATTTCACATAACAATCAGCAGCAACAATCACTACAAATCACCGGATTGGAAACTGAGTCCGAACTGCTATGAATCCTGTTTTCAGACACCAACAATCAAGATCCTACACGGTACCATTTTGCTACGAATAGCAGGAGCCAAACAAGTACTGAAAAACAAAAAGGAATAATTGCAATTTTTGATCCAGTGACATTCTTAAATTACAGAGAATACAGCATGCAACTTTCACCTTTGCCCTGTTACTATCCAGGGAGAAAAGATTCTTGCTTTTACTCCCAATAAAAAACAGGAAAGCAGCTAAATTGATGCACTTTTAGGAAGAGGAATGTGCAACATTCAGTTAGTAGAAACGATATGCAATGCATGCAGAAACAAGAACATCATCAATCATCTACATAGTAAAAATAGATAGCTAAACTCCAATTTTACTGTACAAACTGCTCCTCAAGTTATGTTGTGAAAAAGACATATTCAGTTTTGAGACACCAACAATAAAGATCCTACATAGCAACAAACCAGCTAAACTAGCATTCCACTACTACCCGCCCACTAGATTGGAAATTCAGTCACAACTGCCACATTTTCAGTTTTGAGAAAATGGCAGGCTACTTTGCCTTCTGCCTGTATGCAGTATGTGTTCATTTCTCTACTATGGACTATTGGCTTCTAGCTGCTTTATGTTCAGTTTTCACAGACAAACAATCAAGATCCTACAAAGTGACATTTGCTCATCCTCGGAAGAACTGCAGCAGTCAAACAAGTAGAGTAAAATGAACTGGCAAGCGATCGACGAGAACGGGCCTAGTAGGATTACTAGTTTATCAGTCATCAGCCGCATATATGGCCTACGCGATACAATGGCAAACATTGCCATGGACAGAATCAATCAGAGCCCAACCAAGGTCCAACCTTGGATCACTACCACACCAGTTCACTACCAAATCGCCAATGTCTAACCATGGTAAATACAGTATATATAGTACTCCAGGTTAAGGCGAGTATAGATAGATAATAAAGAGACGAAGGTGACCAAGTGAGTAATCAGCCACGGGAACCGGGGCTCCTGCTCGCCTTGACCTGCTTGTCGATGCGGAGACGGATGACGATCCCTCCTCCTTCCGGCGCCGGCACGTCGGACGGCACCGGCAGGTACCTGCCACCGGCGCCCATGGCCGCCTCCTCGGAGGGCACCGCGCAGCTCTCCACCTTGGCGTCCAGCATGAGGACGTCCATGTGGCCGGTGTCCGTGTCCACGGGCGCGTGCACCCACACCTTGCACCTGTACCACGACGCCGATGGGCCGTCCTCGTCCACGGCCGCGCTCACGCGCACCACCTTGACGCCGCGCTCGCTCGCCACGAGCAGGAACAGCCGCTCCCCGCCCTCCGCGGACAGCAGCCGCCGCCCCTGCATCTGGACCTCGAGCACGGAGCCGTACGCGATGTCGGTCACGGGCCAGGCGTGGCGCTCGGCGAGGTGGACGCGGAGAGCGGGCGGCGCACCGAGGAAGCCGCATCCGGGCTCCGGGCAGCGGCACGGCGCGTGCGGGCACACCAGCCGGTGGTCGCCCACCATGCAGTACACCACGGAGCTCCCGCAGCCGTACGCCTGGTTGGGGCAGGGCACCCTGACCGCCATGAGGTAGCGGTCCGCGCCCTCGTCGCGCTCGTACGCGCCGTCGCACGCCGGGCACTGGTTGGCCTGGTTCGCGGCGCAGGGGCCGCACGCCGCGTGCTTCGCCGGGCACTGCCCAAGAAGCAAATTATTGTGTGCGCGAGACGGAAGAAGGAGAATCAAGCAAGGAAACAAAGCAAAGATGGTCCATTTTACAGTACGTACCTGGAAGACGGGAGGTTTGAGCGGCAAGGAGCAGAGGGGGCAGTCCAGCAGGGACTTGTCGAAGTCGACGACGATCTCCACTCTCGGGGCGGCGGCGGCGGCGGCCACCATCACCGTCGCTGTTGTCTCCCCGTCTTCCTCCTTGAGCTGCACACCCTCCTCACCGAGAGGGACGCCGGCGTCTGGGGGCAACACCCAGTTCTCCTTGCCGCCGCGAGTGCGAACCATCGTGTTGCCGGCGCGGCGAAGAGGAGGGGAAGGGGAATTAATGCGGCCGTGAGGACTGATGGCAGGATAGACGAGGGGGCAGGGGAGGAGGATGGGGTGGTTGTTCAGGGCAGCAAATGGGTGTGCAGAGCTCTTTTACCTCAAATCGGCAACCATGGGTATCGGTGGTGGGGTGGTGGGGTGGGGTGGGGAGTGGCCACGTGAAGGAGCGACAGAGGCATCTTCCGCTCCTCCTTTCAATTTTTGATTTTTGAAACTTGGCCCGCCAAAACCTGGCTCGTGCACATTTCTTTTTTCTACTTCTTTTTGGGATTTCCGAATATTTCTATTCAGATTCTAGTTTCCCCCTAATTTCATTGGATTTAAACTTCGATTACGTGTTATTTTAAAAAAATCTTTTTAAAAATCCTTCATGTTCTTTTTTACTGTTTTTGTATTGTTTGATCGGACTGCCACATGTACAAAACTATTGTTGCTTCATCCAATAAACCACCTTCAGTTGAGCAAGGAACCTCTATCCAATTTCAAAAAACAAGAAATAATATTCTGTCTGATTTGCAGTTTTTCCACAAAGCAATGTTTAACCACTAGTTTTGGGGTGGAGAAAGATTTTTTGGACATGCATGCGTCCTTTCTTTCTTTTTTTTGGGGGGGGGGGGGGGGGGGGGGGGTTCGCATCATCTGTGATCTCGTTGCGGACGTGCCACAACCGCCACATGGTCACCAAGATCACCATGCGGGGCGAGTCCGAAGGCGGCTCAAGCATATCGAATAGTCATTCAGGTTCGCTGTGACGGATGGACATGAGCGTTTTTTTCACCAAAACGGGAGAGAGATTTAGCTAGTTCATGGCTTAACATGACTACTCTTTTTTCTAATAGCATGCACCACAGTCTCTCTGTCTCCCTTCATCAAGGTTGCAATCTCCTAGATAATTGCAGCATATTGAGATCTATTAACTCAGGGATTGGAGATCATCGCAGCAGCTTCAGCACTATCCATCTCGATGATGAACGGAAGCGAGCTCCATTCCAATGCCAATGCATTTCCTTCTTTGCAAAGCCTCTAGTGTTGCATATGGAGCATTATCACATGTGAATAAGTGGCGGCATGAGGTAAAGATGATGCCGTCGGGACCATCATAGATCACCATGTTAGCCTACTTTGATGCCAATGCCAATGCATTTCCTACAGCCTTCACACGAGTCGGCCACTCATCCTTTTCTGGCGAAGCAGGCTCTCGCTTTATACATCACCATGACAAAAAAAGACACAAACTTCATCAAGATGCCACCCGTCTGTCCGTCTGCCGCCCACCATTAAGGACCTCACCGCCTGGCCTGTCCTTCGCCTGCTATTTAACCCCCAGGCCGGCAGCGCAGCCGCATCCATCCACCCATCTCGCTCTTTATCTCCTCTCCACACCACACCTGCCATGGCCTTCCCGAGCTCCTACTGCTTCGCCCGCGACATCAGCCTCGGCCGTTGGCGCTACCACCAGTATCAAGCGGATTTAGAGCCTTCCTACAAGGAGATCGATGAGGCGAAGTATGAGGTCTTTCGGCAAGAGCGAGGATGAAGGCGAGAACCGCTGGCGCTACCACCAGTATCAGGCGGATTTAGAGACCGCCTACAAGGAGATCGATGAGGCAAATGATGAGGTCTTCGACAAGAGCGAGGATGAAGGCGAGATCGCCAGCCCGACCGCACCCCACTGCCACGACCATGACGCTGGCATGTCCGTGAGCGCTGCTGGCAGCGAGGCAGAGTAGCCCATGGGAGGTCGCTGGCGCTTGTATCCCATGAGGGCCATCTCTCCTCTCCTCCCGTTGAAGCCAAGCTTTGCGGCCTCAACATCTTCGGCCGATTAGCTGCTTGCCGACGACGTGGAGGCGGATAGCTTCACCTCCCGACACTCATTCCACTACTACCCACCATATTGGAAATTCAGTCATAACTGCTACATTTCAGCTTTGAGGCAACAACAGTTAACAACCTAAATCCTAGCACGAACACCAGAAGGCGAGCAAGTATAGATGGAAATATTATAATTTATGCCAGCGAGTTAATCCACTGACATATGCCTCTTAAAATCTTAGAGAAAATGGCAGGCAACTTTCACCTGGTTTCTACATGCAGTATATGTTAAACTAGTATTGGAAATTGAGTCATATATGCTGCGTATTCAGTTTTTAGACACCATCAATCAAGATCCTACAAGGTGCCATTCGGTCATCCTTGCAAGAACTACAACAGTAAAAAAAGTGAGATGAACCTTTATATAAGAAAAGGCAAAAATGAAACACTTGCAATTTACGCCATTGAAATGTTGATCCACTGACATACCTATCTTTTAAGAGGAAACTGTGTGTTTTTTTACCTCGTCTGAGTGCATAATGTACTATAACCTACAACTAGACCCTACAACAATCGGAAAAGGCATAGACACGATATCATCGTAAGAAACTTTGCAAGAATTATGCCTCTTAAATTTCACAAAAAATGGCAGGCAAGTCTGCCTGTTGTCTATGAGCAATATGTTCTAATCTAGCACTAGAACATAATGGCGCGCGTTGCCGCGCTCATCCCTCAACAGTCATTTGTGGTTTAGTTGAATGCATATCATTCACATTTCTGAATGAATTATTAGTAGTACTAATCATGCATAGCTTGATCCAAAAAGCAGTAGGTATACACGTGAGCGTAATTGCCTGACCTTCCATGCCGATTCTTGGTACTTGAAGTAGCGTTAATGGCCAAGTTGCTCAGAAAGGCCCTTGATCAAGCATACCCTGACCTGGAGGCAACTAACATTCATCGATTCTTTTTTCCTTGTGATCTGTAAACCAGATACTACATTTGATTAGATAGGCAATGAATTAAGAGTGTGCAAACAAATTGCATCAGTTGGCTTGTATCTGCCTTCCCACCTGAACGCCACTTCTCCGTGCATAAACCGTTTTCTTAAAACAAAAACTTCATTAGTAAAACTGGATTTGTAGAAAAAGAGTAGTAGTATAGTTGGAATGGGTTAAGCAAATAATTCCTATCATGAGCCACGGTGACAGGAAGGATGAGCTGGGTACTGAAATAAATGAAATCAGAAGTTCAGAACATAGAGCCAACAGTGCATCTCTATCATCGGTGACTTTTTTTAAAAAACAAAAGAGAGTTCTGGAAGTTCCAAAAATACCAGCCTTAACAAATATAGTACTCACATATTCTTGCAAAACTGCACAGAATGTATTATTGCTACATATCCAACATCGCATGAAGTAAATAATTAAGATTTGCTTGATTATCAACTGGCCATGAAGCAACCTTAGAAAATTACTAATAGCACTAATAAAAATGCCTCTCGATAGCCCATAATTCAATACTTTGGATGACTCTGTATGTACCATAACTAATATGATGATCTGGCAACTGAAAGTTTGCTTACCAATGAGATGCATATATCTGACGTTTGACTACATGTACACTTGAATCCTTGCTACAATACTTCAATCTCCTGCGGATGGGGCTGATCCGCTACTTGCAGCTCTTCTCCGGCAGCTGGTTAGGTCTATTGCCCTGCTGATATTTATCGGCCGGACAAAGTAATCCCCGCCTTCTATCTACATGGGCGTGGGGCAGCGGCGGTGGGCTATCATTATCACCCTTACAATCTTAAAGAGTGATGAGATGAAGAGAAAAACACAGTATAGAAAAAAGAGCGGCATTAAGGCATATAGTAATAGCATACTTACACGTGCAGAGCTTCCAAGCCCTCCATTAGTTGGGATCCAAGATTCTTAGATCTGATACAAATCAGCATAAACCAGTTAGCAGTAAATTAGTAAATAAAGTCAATATAGCATATTGGGTGGGAAGCAAACAAAGATAGTCTCGTTGTTTGGATGCAACCCGGAACCTTGAGATGCCATGTGGTTCAATGAATACAGCACATCGCAAACGAAATTAGGTGATAGCAATGATAAGCAACCAATACATGTTTAAGATCCGCACGTGAAAACATGGTAGAGGACCAGAAGATTGGGACAGAGGGGACCGGAGTCCTCGAAGGAGCACCATCGTCGCGAAGCTCGCCCACGGCGGGACGCCGGCGCATCGAGGAGGGACAGAGAAACTACGATGGCGCAGGAGGAATAGAGAAACTGCGATGGGAGGGATAGCGCTCGAAACTGTACGACGTGGGCTGTTAGCAGCGAACTGGAAACAAGTGGGCCTTGCACGGCCCGATTAAGGAGAGAAAGACCAGGTCATTCCGTAGAGAAGCGGCCCGCGAGACGGTATGTGAGGCAAGCGGGCGAACTGAGACGACCAGCGCTAATCTGGATCATAGATTGAAAGATCTGACGGTTGAGACAATCAAATGGCTGTGGAGGCTCCTAACTAGTCTTGTTATACTGTTTCTCAATTTCTCTATTAGAGAGTAGAGACTAGATTTGAAACTGAGTCCTAGCTTCTACTTCAATTTTCACTTTTCACATACAAACAATCAAGAACCTACATACAAAGTGACATTTGTTCATCCTCGCAAAAACTGCAGCAGTCAAACAAGAAGCAAAATGAACAAGCAAGCGATCGACATGAACATGCCAGGTAGGATTACTAGTTACCACCCAGTCATCAGCCGCATAGTATGTGACACATAACACTCATTGTTGTGGATGAGGTGCAAATTTAATTAATTGGCATCATGTTTAACTACATTCATAACGACATATCCAAACAATTCAATAATTGGATTAAGGACTACAAGGTTCTGCCTATTGATGAGATAACTTACACACCAAGAGAGAAAATGATAATACTTATGATCAAGAGGAGAACATTTAGAGAGTTTCTTGGCAAGATGCTGCCTACTATCATTCAACAAATAAACAACAGAAGCAGAGGACTTGGTCATTAGAAGACTGGTAAATCCTCTGACAGAATGGCCGAGGTGAGGGATACTAGCAAAAATAATCTTAGACATATTGTGTGGAACATGGCTGCACTTGTCTTGAGTGGCAATACACATGACAACCTGGTGAGCATGCACTAGTTTTCTTATGGAAAGGATGAACTTGAAGTTGGACAACTAGGTGCATGGTAATTTCTCTCCTAACATGTTTAGGGCTGCTTAGAAGCCTGTTGTAGAACCCATCACACATCAGTGTCAATGGCCAAAAGTTGACCTTGGCTTCAAGCTATTTGCAACTACATTCAAGAGGGGTTCCGAGAGGAGCAGAGTGAATGGGATGAATAGTTGCTTGAAAGGTGGTACTGGGTCAAAGAGTATGAAAAAGGAGAAAGAAAAGAAACGAGTAGGTAGCAAAAATATATGCAACAGGTGTGATGAGTTGGGACATAGGCAACTGAAGTGCCCACTGAATGACACCAAAAATAGGTAGCCTTTCTTCTTCTTTGTAAATTAAATAAGGAAGATATTTAATTTGAGAAATATGAACTAACTTACATTTGGCAATGTATGAATGTGATGCAGGCCCAGGAGTACAAAGAAGGTGAAGGCTACCTTGGTGGATGTATGTGATGATCAAACAAATGATACTCCTAGAACTGACACCCCAATAACAACCAAAGAATGTCCATCATAATTGCACCAAGTTAGGAAAATGAACAATGAACAGTAATGTCATCCTATTATACTCGTTTTTTTGTAATTTTTCAGAATTTTCCAAACACTTCAAGATTTCACCCAAAATTTGGACAAATCTTGATAGAAATTTGAAATCTCGCTCTCTTTGGTCTTTGCGCAAAATCGGCTGAAACAGAACAATACTATGATTTTTTTCCTGTAACTTTTTCAGTTTTTTCTGGGCAGTTCATATTTCAGCCCAAAATTTGAAAAATAAAATGGGATAAGTATATTTTTCATCCCTGAACTCTCTGGAAAGTATGAAAATGGTCCCTCAACTGTAATACCGGCGAACATTAGTCCCTTGACTCAACAAAAGTAGTTTTCGTGCTGAGTTGGCGTGGTTTTGACCCGGCGTTGCCAACATGGCAATCTTCTTCCTTTCCATCTTTTAACTCATCTGAGCATTTCGTCGAGCAGTTGGCGTGCGCCAAGAAACAGAAGAAGGAGGTCGACGTGGAGCTTGCGGCGCCGCACGTACTGGGTGCAAGCTGTCGGGGAGGTGCGGCACAGCGAGGATCGCCTCCTCGCCGGTGAAGCGCACACGGCAGCACGCACAAACTTGCACATCACACCCACCAGCACACATACACTCGCACAGCACAGATGCACACGCACAACACAGACGCGCGCTGGCAGAGGGAGAGAGCACCGGCGGGTGCTCTTGCGCTCGTCCGCGCTACCATGGCGCGCGTAAGTTGGGAGTTGGTTCGAGCGCGGTCGTCGTGGCGATTCTCCGTCGGAAACGAGGTAGGCGAGGAGCTCTGGGGCGCGGGGTGGCTTTGGCCATCAAATTGAAGCGCTTTTGAATATGTCAGACGATGAGGGCGAGCTCTAGATTACATTGTGATGATTCTAACACCCATAGTCTTATTGTTGATCATGTTTTGCTCGTGAGAGGGGCTTACAATCTAAAGCTATTCCATTGTTGAAAAAAAAAGCTCTATCTGGATGTTCCACCCGAAATTTATGTATTTGTTATAAATATTATATTTTGTTAAACAGTCACTCCCGGTAACAATATATTTTGTTAAAAAGGATGCAAGTCATGGCGGCCGAAGCATCAAAGTATAAATGGAAACCGAGAACATGGCATAAGAAACATTGGTGGCGGTTGTTATTATGGTTCTTTGGGGCCTTATCACGGCGACTTTCTGACTGTCTATAATAATAAGGTTTGCCCGACTCCGGTGAGGGAGGGCGATGACGGTGGTGTGCCTTTGGCTCACTACAGTGGTTGTAGTCGTCGGTAGGCCAGGAAGAGGATAGATCAATCTACGCTTCTCTCATCAAGGAAATTAGGCATCTCTTGTCTCTTCGCAATTCTTGTATTACTCATGTTAATTGTATTTAGAATAATGTTAGTGATAGTTTAGCTAAGTTTGCTAGAGATGAGGGCAGAACCATTGGTTAGGGTCTGGCCCTGAAGTTGCTTTGTCTTTAACTTTTGATGATTGTAAGCATCTTGTGGTTGAGTAATACAAGTTTTCACCCGTAAAAAAAAAAGTCACAACATGGTCAAGGTCTCAAAAAGAAACGATGTCTACTACTTTGCCGGTCCGGTAGTCGTTCATGGAGAAATACCCAATGGTTTCCGGGGACATCTGTCCGCGGAATCTCACCGGTCAAGCCGTGGCTTTTAGTATATTACTTGGTCTTCTTTTGCCCTTTAACTGTACAAGCAGTCCATGTACTTGATCCGGTCCGACCTGTACGGGCTACCTCCCCACCCATCTCTGTGTCAAGCACTGTTCATGTCGAAATGCAGCAGTGCACAAACCGCGTCTGGCCCCTTCCCGGATGAGGAAGCAGATCCTCTAACATCCTCAAAGAATATCACGAAGCTACAATGAAATGCGTGTGTAAAACGAAGAAGGAATGTCAAGATACTGTAGCAATTACTATGCAGATTTACTGTAGCATGTACAAAAATAAATTACAAAATAATTTTATTACACCATAATTTTGTTTGTATGTAATTTTTGTAAATGTATACAATTGATTTGTAATTTGCAAATTAATTATAATCATTTTGGGCTTAACCATATAGATGTGAAGAAGGAATGTCATGGTTACTGTAGTTTACGTGACATTCTCAATGAAGAAGGAATGTCACGATTACTGTAGTTTACATGACATTCCTTGAGAATGTTAGAGGATCCGGTTCCCCTGGATGATTGTTGTTCTTTACTTTGTACACCATCGAGACAAATGCATACACTTACAGATAAGCGACTTGATTACTCGCTGATGAATATGATTACTCCAGACATCATCTACGTAGTACTTTGGTTTCATATTCACCTGCCAAGGATTAGTACTAATAATAAATGACGCACTAGTTTCATTTATATTAACTGCCACATGACACTAAAAACTAATTATCTAGATTCATTTTTTCCCTTGCTATGAATATGACCTATAATAGCAAATAAATTCTGGCTTTCTCGCTATGAAGTTAATGCAGCTTCTTTTATTGTGAAAATTTATATACTATTGCGCAAGTTACTCCAATTTATTCTAAAAATAGTTAACTATTTTGACTTTTTGTTTAACCATTAAAAAAATCACCTTACAGGGTACATATTTCCCCAGGAAACATTGGGTTTTTCCCCACCAAAAACTTATTATATAATGTTACTGCAATATTCTCCCCCCGTTTAAACCAGCAACCTACACTTTTTCCATCATTTATTAATTACATTTTCCTTTGTTCTTATTAGTACATTTTTTTGGGGAATAACTAAATATTTCCCTTGTACTTCAGAAAATAAAATAGTAACAAAGACCACATGCAATAGATTTTGTAATTAAATATTAGACAATAAAGGAGATCCTATAGCCAATCACATGTTTTATCACTACACACGACGGGGATTGAGCAAGACAACTTCAATCAGACAATCATCACGGAAAAATAATTAATCTCATAGTTTCCTAGTTTCTTAAACCGACCAAAAAAACCGCAGACGCAGATTTCTTGTACTCGTTACAATGGTGTATGGGGACACCTACACCCTTGTACTACAAAAATCTGTAATTCCACAATAAGTCAATAGTTTCTGCAATTGTTTTTCCATATAATATCGATTTTTTATTGTAGTCATTGTAGATAATCAATAGAAAGAAATCTCCTTCTGACTACCTTTATCAAAGCAGTCTAATGTTTTTTCAATAAAAATAATGAATAGTGAGCTATACTACGGGAAATCCCCTTTCGCTCCCACATGTATATACCCCCTATATGGGGATTATTTTATAAATAATTAAATAAAAAGTCAAAATAGTTCAAAAGTATTTTTAGATTAAACTTGACTTCACGAAGAAAAAACCTTGACTTCACAGCATAGAAGGGAAAATTTATTTGCTATTAAATGTCACTATTCACGCTATTTTGATTGAAAATTTGTCTTCTTTGGAAAGAAGTCAAAGAGAAAAATTCTTTTTGTGAAACTTCTCTCACTAGTACAATTAAAGGTCAAGTTTATTTCAAAAAAAAAATTCATAAATTTTTGACTTTTTGTTGAATTTCTAATTTAGTTTTTCATTTAGGATACATATGTACAAAGAACCAAATTCCCCTCCGCTATACTACCAATTAATTTTTGTACTTATTTAATTAGTCCTGAATAAATCTACTTTTTATACTTATTTAATTAGTCCCTTTTTCCTGCCGATCTTTTCAAAACATGACAGTTTAGAGCAACTCCAACGGGCCGACCTAAACGGACGGCATTTTTGTCCGCTTTTTTATCCGTTTGGGTCGGCCGGCCGCCCGCCGTTTACCCTCTTTTAGTTTTGGGTCGGCAGTGCACCCAACGGGCCGACCCATTTTCATGTCCGCGCGCGTTTAACATCGTGCCGTCGCCCTGATTTTGACGCTCCAGCACGTGGGAAAGGTTCGCGCGCTGGTTTTGGCGCTCCAGCGCGCGCCGCTGTCGGCGCTCGCTATAAAAGAAGGCGCTCCCTCCACACTCTGTCGGCCACCCACTCTCGCCGCCTCTACACCACCATGTCGATCCGTTGCCTATGCGCTTCGGATTTTCGCGGAGTCCGCGAGCGCCGCTCCGGCGCCTTCTCCGCCGAGATCTGGTTTCGCGAGAAACGTCTCGTCCTCGGCACCGCATCGGCGACGTAGCAGACGAGCGAGTGTGTGAATCCAATGTGCCACCGACCAGCGGGCCCGGTGAGAAAAGAAAGCGAGCGCGTGCGCGTCCATCTTATGTCCGCGCTGACGCAAATCAGCCTCAAAAATGGGCCGGGAATGGGTCGACAGGCGGACGAAAGCGGACGCACGTCCATTTAGGTCGGCGCGTTGGACTGGCTTTTTTGTCCGCACCGACCCAAACGGACGGCCGCGAACGAAATGGGTCGCCCCATTAAAATTGCTCTTAGTTCATTTGTACCACACGCAAAGACATTCTTACGCGCCCACTTAACCAAGCTACGTTGACGACAGGCCTCTGGCAAAGACCTCGTTCTTGCAAAAAGGTGAAGTGTTCCTACAGTACAGCATTTATCCATGGATGATGGAAAGCGCGTCGTCCCTGCCGGCAGATCCTGTACCAACCTGTTCCACCGCCTAGTACAGCACTGTTCGTCAGGTTAATAATCAACTTTCCAACTTTCCCTTCAAACCGTATAGTCCCAGACGTTACTTTATCTGCCAATCGCGATGCACCTATTGACCCATTGGATAACCAGGACACATGTCCCCATAGACCGAATGTTCGCCTCCTTCACGTGGGTGGCTATTCCTGCACAGCACAGTATAGCACCACCCACATACCTTGCCATGTTCATGCCCGCCCACTGGCTCGGCCTGCACCAGCGCCAGCCCCCGGTTTGGGAAAAGAAGTATTCTCCACTTTGCCCGTTCGGAGGTCAGCTCAGCCGGCATCAACACGACAACAAGGAACTGACTGAGCTAGTGCTGGTACCTATCAAAAGCCTGTGGACTGTGGCTTGAGGCTCAACCCCAAGGGGAATATGTTGACAAGGCATGGCAAAGCTGGGCGAGGTGGTGGAGCCTTGGCTGTTTCAACGTGGATTGTTCATCTCTTCGTCGAGGCTAGAGCATTTAATTACAAGCGGAAACAGGAAGCCGAGAACATGGCGTGATTGACATTGACAGAAAGACAGACATGAAATGAGCTAAAAACACCTATGACTAAGTCACTATGCTTCTGTGGAGGCTTGTCCCTGTGAGGCCGTGACAAGGATTTTTCATCCTAGATGTCAGTCTAACTAAGGCCAATTCTTTTGAGGGTCCTAAAAAAATAAAAAAAAATAATGGTGTCCCTAGTACCGCCGGTGAAGGCCAGATAGGTTTTGACAAACCGTGGTGCTGTCATCGCAACGAGAGAACCAACCACGGGTCGAGTCAAAGCATCGGACTCAAATCCGACCCCTTAAATGGCTGCGGACGCGTTCGGGTCCGAACACCGGTTGATCAAGCCTCAAATTTCTTTTCTCACAATCAAACACCTTAATTAGCATATCTCAAATCCATATAAACTCATACAACTACGTAAACGATGCATTACACATCATCCGGCTACTACATTACAATATGCCATTGGAGTACCAAAATTTGGCATGTTTGACTATGGTGGAGAAGATCATCCCCGGTTTCCCTTGCCCTTCCCGGTGCCACCGTCGTCCTTCTCGAGAAAGTACCGGTCGAAGACACAGTTGGGATCGATACGGATCTACTCATCGTCGGAGTTGTTCTTCCTGTTGTTGTCCTCCTTCCCCTCCTTTGGTGGTAGTCCGGCCATGGCACGGATCACCAAATTCTGCTCTCAAACGAGGGCGCGCGTGAAATCCGGCCGTGTTTGAATGAATTTCGCCTGGTTAGTTTGAATTGTTGTCAAAATATATGCTGCTGCGTTGGATGTCGTCCTCCCGCATCCGTGTCCACGAACTGGTCTCTCCCAGTTCGTGGATGAATGCGGGATAAAATTTGCGAGTTGCCAGAAGAGGAGGAAGTCATCCGCGTCCAAATTATGAAGAAGCGCCAACGAAGGAACACGCGTGTCCCTTCCAGATTGGAGGCGCTTGCACCACCTCCTCCCGTGGCTCCTGCTCAGCAGCGTGGGGTGACCATGACCTGACACCCACCGCGTCGGCCATCTCTGATGCCATGGACGACCAGCTCCACCGCTGGCCCACCATGCGCGGGTTCCACGCGGCGATGGGTGGCTCCTCCAGCATCTTCAGAAATATTGTTTTGTTTTTAGATCAACACGAAAGGCTCCCCGGCTCGATTAAACTAAGAAAAATGAGGGAGGAAATATGGTTTCCGGTATAAACTTGTGGTGCATAGTCTTTTTTCTTTTTGACAGAATTGTGGTACATATTCTTTACTGAATAACCTTTGGCATGGAAATTCTTGTCCACGAGGCACACAAAGAACCATACAACTCCCGTGTACCGCCGGACAGTCTCACAGACACGACAAGGAAAAGAAATGAATCACAGCCCACGGTCACGGGTCGAGATCCAAAAGGAAAGTTCAGTACAGATACAAGCGCTCATATACACACGTATACACTCACCCTTATGAACGCACATACACACACCCTACCCCTATGAGCACCTTCGAAAGACTGAGTCGGTATATCATCTTGAGATTTACGAAGTCACCGTAGGCGCCTCGTCGTCGATGGGAACGTCTCCTCTCACTAAATGCGCATCGCTAGAAATCCTGAAATAAATCCAGGAATAAATGCGAGCACCAGGATTTGAACCCTGATGGGCTGGGGATATGAAAGTGCGTTATATCAACTAGAGGGGGTGAATAGGCGATTTTTATGAATTCTTCACTGAAGAATTTCAGGGTGAGAAAATTCCTGAGTGAAGAACTACTTGCAGCGGAATAAGTATTCAGAAGTAAACCTAACAGAGCATGAGCATGGTCTTCATTAAGAAATGTAAACAAGCACAGAGTACAGAAAGCGTAAACACAGGATAAGACAAACGGACTGAAGAAATTGAACTAAGGAAATAGAGAAAGTCTTCAAACAGTTATGAACAAGCACACAACACAGATAAGAGGAAATGGAAGGGTTGAGGAAATAGAACCAGTAAGCTCGGTGAAGACAATGATTTGGTAGACCAGTTCCAACTGTTGTCTCAGTTGTACGTCTGGTTGGAGCGGCTGAGTATTTATACTCGAGGACACACAGTCCCGGACACCCAGTCAAGGACACTTAGTCCAAAACACCCAGTTCTCACCGTATTCCCCTTGAGTTAAGGTCACACAGATCTCGCCCAATTACTCATGGTAAGTCTTCAGATGACTTCCAAACCTTCACAGACTCGGTCACTCGGCTATCCACAATTTCCTCTTGGATGCTCTAGACCATGACGCCTAACCGTCTGGAAGATGCACAGTCTTCGAAGGTAACAAGCGTCGGATCCACGCAGGATCAATCTCTTCAGTGATGCTCAATCACTTGGGGTTTGTAGGTGTTTGAGTTTGGGTTTTCCTCACTTGATGATTTCCACTCAAAGTCCTCGGAGGATGGGATGCTCTCAAATGACAAGTGTCAGTTTCTCTCGGAGTAGCCAACCAGCTAGTGGTTATAGGGGGCGGCTATTTATAGCCTAGGGAGCAGCCCGACATGATAAGACATAAATGCCCTTCAATGATATGACCGTTAGGTGGGTAGATATTTTGGGACAACTGGCACATAGCACAGCAACGGTCGGAATTTTGAGTATCAAATCCTCAGGGCTATCATGTTCCTCACCGTGTAACCAATCCACACTGGCGAATTCCTAACTCCTCAGTCAGAACAAATTACTCAAAGACCAGAAGAACTTCGTCTCTGTCACTGAAGAAATTGACCGAACTGTATGAGATTTCCAATGGCTTCACTCGAAGGGATTGATAGGTGTAGGATTTTGAGTTGAGCATCACATGGAAAATTTTTCTTAGTATTTCCTCGACCCCTTTAACAGTACGGTGTTTCCTATGACTCAAGAAAAAGAAAATAAAACTATGAAAACAAAAGTCTTCATACTTCATGTTCCTCAAATGAATACCAAGTCTTCAGGATTACATCAATTTCTTCACTTTCAAAGTCTTTAGAAATACAAAGTCTTCAGTTGAAGAACTTCATTTTTTGGGGTCGACTTTCTCTGTAAATATCAAACTCCTCATATACTTATAGACCTGTGTACACTCACAAACGCGTGAGTCCCTTAACCTATAAGTCTTCAGTACACCAAAATCACTAAGGGGCACTAGATGCACTTACAATCTCTCCCTTTTTGGTGATTGATGACAATATAGGTTAAGTTTTCATCGGGGATAAATATATGAAGTGTAAATACTGATATTGAGGAATTTGATTGCAAGATATAGAGGAACTCCCCCTGAAGATGTGCATAGTGAGGAATTTGCTTTTAAAGCAATGCACACTTTGAAGAGTAGAATTATGGAGATCTTCCCCTATATCTTGTAATTCATACCGCATTTAACATATAATATGAAGAATTTGAAATGCATGATGAAATATGGTGACTGATGTAATTCAGCATGCATGCATTAACATTAATGAGGAATAAACATGCAGAAAAACTCAGGCAAAATATTAGACCACCATAAAGTTTAAGGTTACAACTCGATCCAGCAAAGTCTTTGAAAGAATGAGAGTTGTAACTTTAAAAAAATGACCATATAGGTAGACCCGCTTGAAGACTCAAATTTATCCCCCTTTGTCATCGAATGACCAAAAGGATCGAAAATAAGGACTAACGCCCCTGAAGAATATCAAATTGATGGAGGAGCGCCAGCGTTGTTGGGGCCGTTTGTCATTGTAGGGCCAGCCGCAGTGTCGTCTAAGTCTTCATACTCGTCGATGTCGCGGGATGAAGAATAGGAGCTGGCCACCAAGGTAGGAACTTTGACCTTCTTGAATTTCTTCGGTGGAGGTGCAGACCAGTAAAAGTTCTCCTTGAGACCCATTTGCTTCAGATTTTCTTCACCATACAGACGTGATAAGACAGCCCAGGTGCGACCGAAAACTTCATGGAGGTAGTAATGGTTTTTCTTTACTGCATTATGTTTAGCAGTCATGTTGTGAAGAATTGAACCAAACTGACGCTTAACACATTTATTATTACGATCCACCTTCTGGTGAAGACTAAGAAGTAGCTCACGGTCAGTCATCACCCTGGGAGCTGTGGCTTGAGGATTTGACTTGGATGCATTTGCAGCAGAGTCATGAGTGGCAGAGTCATCATTGGTGGAATAAGATGCAGTTTTGTGAAACTGACCATCCAATGGACGAATGCCTTCATCAATGACAACATGTGCCTTCCCTTTTTCATCAGTTGAGGTATAAGTCTGCTTGAGGACTTCAATCGGGGGCAGGTAGCTGAGCTGATTCTGAAAACCAACCTTGTAGTTGAGTGAAGACCTTATTCTGAGAAATCTCATAATCCAAGGAGCATAAGGCTTCAACTCAAACGGAGAGAGTGCAACATTTGTCAGAGTCCTCATGAAGAAATCATATTAATTGACAGGAATGCTATGAATGATATTGAATAGCAGATTATTCATGATGCCAACTATTTCCTCATCAGATGAGTCGTGGCATTTGATAGGATTCATTGTACTCGTCAGAATGCGATAGACTGTTCTGGGCACATAGAGTAAGTGTTTCACGAGGAATTTGGTCCTTGGGGCTTGGCCGGGCTTCAGAGGCTTCATTAGAACTTGCATGTAATGAGCAATGAGTTTAGGTTCTTGGTACAGGCAGCGAGCTCCTTCACTGGGTGGACTGATGGGGAGGGATTTTCTTCAGGGATTTTTTACGATACATTATACTGCCGACTTTAACGAGAATCAGTCTTGATTTTAGCCCAAGGACATTCTGGTAATTTTAGGTAGTTCTTTCACATGTTATAGATTCTAATATAATAATGGTTCTAATTTATCCATACGCATATGAATACGTCTATCATGTGCGTCGCATGACTCCCTAGTCCTTGGCCACGACGACGCCGCACAAACAATTTCTTCACAATCCTACGCCGCATATCTGACTCCACCAGGCAACCGGCCGCCTGCCTCCGCCAGCTTCCCTTGCTACCCGTGTGATGGCAACACGTCCTGCCGCGTCGAGGAGTGCCGCGAGCTCAATCACGGCGTGCTTGCTTGGCCCCGTACTTCCTGCCATGAATCTTCTGCCGATGCGTTTGGCCGAGAGACGCGCGTTATGAAGCAGCCAGGGAACCAAGTGAAAGTATCGCGGTGCTCCCAGCTCAAAACGCACATTGAGAAAAAATGTTTTTAAATTTTCAAAAAAAGAAAAGAAAAATGTGAATGTTCACAATGAATGTGACTACAACCCCTAAAATTTTCGGATCCATACTCGAAACGCATATTGAGAAATAAAGATGTGAAATCTAGTATGAATAGTGTAAAAGGACAAAAGCAACATTGACACTATTCATATCTAGAATTACAAAAGCAGCATTGACACTATTCACATCTGGAATTACAAAAGCAGCATTTACACTATTCACATCTGACAACACTAGCGTGCTGTCACTTGCCTTCCCCTGCCTCGCGACCGTCGGGATTGCGGCATGGTCGCCCTTGTGTCTCTAACACCGTCCGGTTCCAGTGCACAAACACCATGGTTGCAGCATCCCCCACGTCACCGGCTCCGGCTGCCACCATCGTCGACTAGCACCGCCGTGTTGCAGCACAAAATCTAAGCAACAAAACCTCCCAATGTAGTTGAAGCAAAAAAGAAAACAGTTCCATCCAAAATTAACACCGGATCCGACAAATGATGACCGTGGTGGTAGCAATCGCCACTGCTGGTTCCGGCAAACGGTGACTACAGTCCCAACATTTGTGGCCGCCTCCTAACCTAGGGACACTGAATCATCGGCGAACCCACCACCCAAGACGACGCCACTGAGGCCGGCTTGTCCCAGAGGAAATCCCGATCTGAAGGAAGGAGGAAAACAAGCCCAACAGAAAAACCTGTGGGATTTGATGTGAACAATAGCTGACCAAGACAAGTAGGGGGAAGAAGCAGCCAGAGCCATCCTAGACACGACGGAGGACTGCAACCGCCGCCGAGAATGGGTGGTCGGACCCTAGTTGAAGCCACCCAGCTCTCCTGGCCGACTGTGCACACACTCAGGCCGAGGCATCCAATGGCCCTCATGCCCCAGATCTGTGCGATTTGAAGCCCAAGCACTGCCCACCCGTTGATGTTCACCGGGTCAGCCACCCCGTCACCAGGAATGAACTCTGCTGCACTAGATAGACAACAGGAGCGCGCCACCCTTGCAACCGCAAGCAACACTCGAAGGAGGCCCCACCGCCGCCGCCGCCCTCAGGAGCCCGAGAGGCGAGCCTGGCAACCCTCTCAAGCGACGACGAGGTGGGCGAAGGAAAGGAGAGGTGTGGCGGAGACTGGACTAGTCGCAAAAATGCTAGTTGTACGAATAGTTACGGGGCTTTACAAACTCCTTCCAATTTACTAAACGTTCATCCCCCTGATTTTCATAGGGTGGGTCCGCTTCCACAACTAACCCCAATCATTAATGGCCACGTTGAATCAGCCCCCATAACACCCCGTAATCCTTCGTACGTGTAGCATTATTGGACTAGTCGCCACCCGAGTAGCCCCAGGGGAGCGACGCGGGGGCGAAAGGCCATCTTGGTGCAACTATTATTTGTATTTAAAAAGATCCATATTTTGAATTGGTCGAGTAGGGCTTCCGTGGCTATATTGTAACTTCATAGGGAGTTTTTTTTTTGTGCGGAAAACTTCACGGGGAGTTGAAGTGGATGGGGCCAAAATTGAAGCCATTAAGAGTTGGCTGGCTAGAGTATTCTTGGGTGGACTGAGTTTTATCGACGTTTTGTCAAAGAATTCTGATAAAAATCATGTAAATCAAACATGGCCCTCTGAATCCGACATTATTCATTGATGCTAGCACATGTGTGTATTCATTCGACTTCTTTGTTTTTTTGGCAAAACTAAATCAATGAAAAACACTCATCTTCAACATCACAGATTGAGCACGTGCCTAGGATAGTTTGATGGTGTTTTACGAATCAATCAAGTTCTAAGCTATTACACGTACGGAATTTACATTTATTAAACGGAGGGGCACGTGCGGAGTTAAGTTAACCCATTATAAACATCGTGTACCTCTATCCACCTACGGCGGCTAGGCGGTCGCCGTATCCAAAGCAGCAGCACGCCGCGGCGACGTTCGCCGTGGACCAGCGGATATACATGCATGCATCCGGGCGTCGTGACACGTACGGTCAAATCGTACCGCCGGCTGGCTGGTTCATCCACTACTAGGTAGCTAGGAGAGGAGAGCCCGTGGCCTATCCATGCGCGCCGGCGGTCCACCCTGACCCTGTGGAATACTAGGACCTGGGTTCGCTCCATTCCATGTGTGCGTTCTTATCCACGTCGTCTTTGACTGTCAATACAGCACGGCCACCACGTGGAATCCATCCATCCTAGGGAAGGATCTCAGTGCCTCCTCAGTCCATCCCATGTGGACTGCTTATCCAAACCCGACTATATATACGTATACCCCTGCGTACCGGCGTACGGACCCACACACCGCAATCGCATTGCTCACTCACTCATCTCCTACGTCTCCTTCAGGCTACTCTAGTCTCGTACGTACGAGTGGTGGGTGCTCGATCAGAGAAGAGGAGAGGGAATGGGGACGGCGGCGGCCTTGGCGCTAGCGATCGTCGTGTCGCTGCTGTGCTGGACGGCGGCGCACGCGTCGCACGTCGTCTACCCGGAGCTCCAGTCGCTGGAGGCCAAGGAGGTCGCCACGGAGCTGCGCACCGGCTACCACTTCCAGCCCCCCAAGCACTGGATCAATGGTGCCTACGTATTTTCTTTCCATCTATCTACGTCTGCGTGTTTGTGGAGCACTTTTTTGTGTTACTCATTCCTCGTCTCCTTTGTTTGCATGGCATTGACCTACTTCCCTTCACATGACGACGCAACAACCAATCAGATCCCAATGGTACGTAACGTACGTGTAGTAACTAACTAACTTAGAGTGGATATTTGCTTGCATGGCATGTATCTAAACCTACCTACGTGCGGATGGATGGATGCAGGGCCGATGTACTACAAGGGGCTGTACCACCTCTTCTACCAGTACAACCCCAAGGGCGCCGTGTGGGGGAACATCATCTGGGCGCACTCCGTCTCCACCGACCTCATTCACTGGGTGGCGCTGGAGCCTGCGATCTACCCGACCATGCCCTTCGACGTCAACGGCTGCTGGTCGGGCTCCGCCACACTGCTGCCCAACGGCGTCCCTGTCATCATGTACACCGGCATCGACCCCCACAAGAACCAGGTGCAGAACGTCGCGTACCCGGCCAACCTCTCCGACCCATACCTCCGGCAGTGGGTCAAGCCCGATTACAATCCAATCATCAGCCCCGACCACGGCATCAACGCGAGCGCTTTCCGTGATCCCACCACAGCGTGGTACGGACCCGACGGGTATGTACATTTTATTTTCGTCCTCCGAACAAATTTTCTTCACAAGTTGGCCCAGAGCTTGGGGGGAGGGGGCGGTGCCCCCCCCCCCCCCCCCCCAAAACTATATATTGTGTTGTGAGTATGCATAAAGAATATATGTTGTACCTGATATATGTGCAGACACTGGAGGTTGGTGGTGGGCACCAAGGAGAACATGAGGGGGATCGCGGTGTTGTACCGGAGCCGAGACTTCAAGAAGTGGGTCAAGGCGCGCCACTCATTGCACGCGGGACTCACAGGAATGTGGGAGTGCCCTGACTTCTTCCCTGTGGCGGTAGCCGGAGGCAGCCGTAACCACCAGAGTGGTGTGGACATCGTGGAGTTGCACGACCGTGTTGTGGCCAAGGAGGTCAAGTACGTGCTCAAGGTGAGTCTAGAACTGACACGATACGATTACTACACAATTGGCACATACGACCACGACAAGGAGAGGTACACCCCCGACCACGCCTTCCTGGACAATGACTACGACCTCCGCTACGACTATGGTGACTTCTACGCCTCCAAGTCCTTCTTCGACCCGGCCAAGAGACGCCGAGTGCTCTGGGGCTGGGCCAATGAGTCTGACACCGTTACCGAGGACCGCCACAAGGGCTGGGCCGGCATCCAGGTCACTGGAACTAGCTACGCTTGCACATGAACAAAATTACTTTTGCTAGTATGTTTTCCACTGTATGTGCTGAGAGCCTGAGATCGAGACGTATTGTTGTTGCTGATTTTCTCAGGCGATACCAAGGAAGATCTTCCTATCGCGAAGCGGGAGACAGCTGATCCAATGGCCAGTGGAGGAGGTCAAGTCGCTGCGCTCAAAGCACGTAAATGTCAGCAACAAGGCCGTCAAGGGCGGCGAGTACTTCGAGATCACCGGCTTCAAATCCGTGCAGTCAGACGTGGAGGCGGCGTTCGCCATCAGGGACCTGGACAAAGCGGAGAAGTTCGACCTGGCGTGGCGGACCGACGCACAGGGGCTATGCAAGAAGTTCAACTCGCACGTCAAGGGCGGCGTTGGGCCGTTCGGGCTCTGGCTGCTGGCCTCCGACGACCTCGAGGAGAGGACAGCCGTCTTCTTCAGGGTGTTCAAGACCAACGACACCAATTACGCCATCCTCATGTGTAATGACCCGACAAGGTAAGTCACATTACATGGTAGTATAAAACTTGCAATGTTGGATTATCCGTGCATCCAGATCCAACAGTAATTCCCAATGGTCACTATCAAATAGGTCATCGTACGAGTCACAGATCTACAGGCCGACCTTCGCCGGCTTTGTCAACGTCGACATAGCCAAGACCAAGAAGATCGCCCTCAGAACATTGGTATATGTATATATGTAACCACATGATCAGTGTATGCTCTGGAGTGGATTAAACCGTTGAAAGAGGGGTCTAAGGCATGTCGCGAACTTCATTTCAGATTGACCATTCTGTGGTGGAGAGCTTCGGGGCCGGCGGAAAGACGTGCATCCTGACGAGGGTTTACCCGAGGAAAGCCATCGGCGACGACGCGCACCTCTTCGTCTTCAACAACGGTGAGTCGGACATCAAGGTCACCAACCTGCACGCGTGGGAGATGAAGACCCCCATGATGAACAAGCTGCTGGAGCAGTAGCAGCAGCCTGGACGATCGAGGAGTAGAAGTAGCCTAGCCGTAGCTAGCCAGCTTATTAGTTTAAATGAGATGGATTAATTAGGAGAGGCTGAAGTTAAAAATGTAGTTGTACACTTGCTGCCCACGGAAACATGGGAATGAATAAAGGTTTTGGTGGATGAGTCCATTTTCGCCTTGAAGAATTGCAGATCAGTTTATGTCCCTCTTTGTTCGACAAGCTGCTGGTGAACTTCCAGTTAAATATTTCCAAGAGATTTCTAACTTGTTTTGACATGCACATTTTCTAAGGTGTTGTTTTGATGTACATAAAAAAGGCACATAAGTAGTGTTATTTAATTGTCAGTTAAGAAAAATAAATGTTTGTTCTTCTCATCCTGGCTGCAAGCTGAGATGTAACTAAACAGCAATAGGTTGAAATTTGTGAGAGCAACTGTAACGTAAAATTTCTGCGGAGTATGTGGTTTGGTACATGACGGCTGGAGCTATATGAAGGTTGAACATAATCAGTTATTAGTGCTACTTATATGAAGCTCTGACCTTGAGCATAGCCCTTGATAATATTGTACAAGCATGATAATATTCTCAGTTGAGAAAAAGGTGCTCAAGCAGCGTGGATGCATGCTAACATATTATTTCAGTCCAAGGAAGACCGAATTTAGTAAGGGAGGGCCGCAACATCAATGCCTTCAACAAGGAAAAAGGGTGCCTGTAGGCGCCGTCATTGACGACTCCAGCCTCAGTCGGAGCACGGCTTTTGGCAGCAGTCTCCCCCTCCCAAACCCATGGCCCTGCCATCCCATCCAGCCTACCACCTCTGCGACATGTGAGCATCTTGCCACATCTCGCCCTTGATAAGTTTCCGACGTATCTATATTTTTTTTTGTATGTTTCATGCCACTATCTTATTTTTTATGCAAACTTTGATATGTATTTGGACTAACCTACTACTAATTGCAAGACAAGCACAATTACTTGTTTTCCCTTATGTGCGTAGGAACTTCATGGAAATTCAATGAAGTATGAAAAAACTTCAAGGTCCGGTAAAATTTGGAGTTACTACATATCTGTCCATGCAAGTCTAATTCTTAAAGATCATCACTTGCTTACCATGGTAGATTATGAACGTTCGGGATTGATAAATTATGAACGTTCGGGATTTGACCATGGTAGATTGAACGTTTATATGGTGATTTTAGTTGACGCGAGGATGACAAGCTTAGTTAGCAAGCACGGCAATTTTTTTGACAAAAAATAAACTGAGAGTCGATTTATCATGCTTATGAACTAAACTTACTGTGGTCAACAAATATTAATTGTCAAAAAGATATTCCCATGTTCTTTTTGTTGGGCCTGCCCACTGATCTCGGTGGGTCCCACGGCGCAGGAACCCCCACGTGATCATCCTCCCGTGGCTCCCTCGGAGAGCATCCCCCACCCCACCAGATCAGCTCGCCGTCCTCCTCCTCCTCCGGTGGACCGCGCTGCCGTGGGCGCAGAGCGAAGGCCTCCGCTCGATCCGTCCCGCGGGTGAGGAACCCCGTCTTTCTTTTCTTGGAGCTGATTTTAAGCTGGTTCTTGCTCGTCGCCGCTCAACGATCTCTGCTGGTCTCCTTGCAGAGCACCGATCGCGCTTTGATTCCCGGCCGTTTTGTTGGAGGCCAAGCGGAGGGGAGGGGGGCGAAGCGAGCAAGGAAGTAGCCTGAAGGTGGGGTGAGATGGGGAAGCAGAGGAACCAAGGTCTGCTGCCTCCGCCTGCGCCTTTCTCTTCCAGATTTCTTCTTTTCAGATGGCCTCTTTGCGATTTGCGAAATCTTTCCTCGTAGCGTTCGAGAGCTCACTGATCCCATTCCCACCCAAGTCAGCTTAAACTAGTACTCCGTACTAGTAGCATGTTGAACAGTAAAACAGAGATCTCCTGACATTGGTGGTGGTACTAGTTAACTGTAGGAGTATGATTTGTTTATGCTAAGCACACCTTTCAGCCAAAGTACTTGGCCAAGGGCAGAGAAAAAAAAGTAAGGTTTAGCGACGAACGAGCCTGCTGCTCTCCTAAATGAGCTAAATTGCAATCATCAAAGTTTTCTCCGCCAACCAGGCGCGTCTTCAACTTCGATTGACGAACTGCTGTGAACAAATCTTGCAGAAAATTCTAGATTTTTACAATCGGAGTTCTTCAAATTCGCATGCTAAAATACATGTGGGATGTTTGTGATTGGCTGCATGAAAATAATGTTAATGCATTTGTCATTAACAGTAATTCCACCGTTTAATATTTTACCACGTGTATTAAGTGAAGAGAGTTCATCATGGCCGGTCCTTCAAAGTCGGAGAGGCTCTCAATGCAAAGGCGAAAATAGCAGTTAATTAAGGAAAGATAGTTGTTTCGTTGATATGATATTAGTATCCCCATTCTTAAACAGGGGTTAGTTGAAAATCCAGTAGTCAGCTTATACTAGTGTTGAACTTACAGATTACTAAATTTGTGGAATGTGTTGAATTTCTTCAATGTCATCTGCACGTGGTTTCATTTTTATTGATAGACCAACATGGTCCCGTTTTGACTTACAGATTCAATATAGTTTTGTGGTACACAGAAGAATAACACATCAAGACAAAGCAAATACATAACCATCAGCATACCTTTTTTTTTCCATACTGCTTCTTCATGGTTTCTCTGGTCATCTACGTGTGCAGATTGATCCAGTGAAACTGAGGAAACTTGGGCCAGCGTTTAAGAAGAATGGGCCTGTAACTGCTGGCACTTCTTCTATCTACTATATATAAGGTTTGCAATTTTCGTACCCTTGTTATTTGTTTTACTTCTTTATATGGATATTTACTTAGATGGTAACTTTGCAAAATAGTTTAAACAGCAATATTCCAGTATGGTACCATAATCCTGAATAAAAACATCCAGCTACTAGAATTGAGCTATGTGCTTAAAGTGCCGCTATTCAGTATTTGTTAACATAACACTTTCATTCAGATTTATGATACTGCTTGGTCTAGCATTGTAGATTTATTTTTACATGACCAGACAATGTTGTATATACTCAGTAGTATAAATCATCGGTCTGTTCTGTGTCATCTTAAGAGAGTACTGAAGAGCTAGATTATTTCAGAGCTTCAGCCAAACAATGTTGTATATATTCAGTAGTATAAATCATCGGTCTGTTCTGTGTCATCTTAAGAGAGTACTGAAGAGCTAGATTATTTCAGAGCTCAAATTTTATTCTTTTTTGCACGGTTAAGATGAATTAAGCGAAGCGATGTTACATTAAAGTGTAACTGCAGTGCCTTTCTTATCTTCCAGCACTGTACAGTGATGGTGCTGCTGCAATTGCACTAGTCAATGGGGTGAAAGCTAAGAACCTTGGCCTTCAAGTTATTGCAAGGATGAAATTTGAGCTGAAGGTAGTCTGGTCTTGCCTTACATGCCTTGTCATTATTCATTGCTGGTGAAACAAATGTTGTTTGAATTTTTTTGACCCATTATTCTTGTTAATGAAGACTTGTACAAACATTATCCTTTCCTATGTCTCAAAACTGTGAACCTAGATAATATCATCCAATGATCTTTTTCTGTAGGATTCAATGTTATTTTTTTCTCTTTTCTTATTATTTTGCATTACAATGAGTTTTTTGCATTAGCACTCATTACAACTTCAAGCGCTTGTACTATTTACAACAGCTCCAGCTCTTGCTATCCTAAAGGTTATATCAAATTCAGGTCTCAAGATTCACAAATAGCCTCATTCTAGTGGATACGATCAAGAAAGCGACAGTTTGGTCACACTTGGATCCGGTAAAGCCATTTTTGTTCGATTTTTAGCAACGTCGCCGTTACTTTTTAACTCAACACATGGAGATGCTAATTGACCCGAGCTATGTGAAAAAAATCCATAATTGAGGAAGAACTCTAATTCTTACTACTACTCGAGCTTCTCGACCTCTTGTGAAATCTATTCATTTAGCAATATACAGAAGGAAATGATAGCTTCATTTTCAATCAAGATATACTAAATGGATATGTAGGAATCAAAGCAACCGCTAGAGCTCTGGATTCAGAGTTATTTGAATTTGCACATTAAAATATATATGACGGGTTATATGAAAATAATCTTACTGCATTTGTCTTCGATAGTACATTCATTGTTTTTTTACCACATGTACTAAAAAAGAGAGTTCATGGCCGGTGCTCCAAGTTAAAGAGCCATTCATGTTATAATAGCTACATAAATGTTCAAATATCTCGATTCTTAAAAAGGGTAGGTGACTTTGGTTATTTTTATTATCCTTGCTACTTGTTTCTTTTCCCTTAGGGGTGAAATGTCTGATGGATGGATATAGCTTCAGCTTGTTTTTATTCCTGCACCATTCTTCATTAATCATTGCTCACGCAATTTTACTATTTCAGGCCACAAAATGACTGTAATAGATTTCATAGATCTGAGTGATCATGATATTATTGACTTGAGCAGCAGCGATGACGAGACTGTTCAGGAGGATCATATTGCAACTCAGCACCGGGCGGCGTCGCTTGATAGGCAGACTATGCATGTCGTAGCTGGTGAAGGAATCCAAGATGTGCAGGCTGTGTTTGTTGCAGCTAGTGAAGGAAGGCAAGATCTGCAGGTTGTGTTTGCTGCGGCTAGTGAAGGAAGACAAGAGTCTGCTGATTGCAGACATGCTTTGGAAGCCACCACATCGTCCTTGGTTACGGAAAAAGAACCTCTTCTTGTAGCTAGTGAAGGAAGCCAAGATGTGCAAGTTGTGCTTGTTGCAGCTCGTGAAGGAAGCCAAGATGTGAAGGTTGTGCTTGTTGCAGCTACTGAAGGAAGTCAAGAAGCTGCTGACTCTGGAAATGGTTTGGAAGCTACAGCGTCGCCTTTGGTTACTGAAAAAGCACCTCTTGATATGGCTGAATCGCACAACTGTCCTCGCACTCCCACATCAGCGCCGTTCCCCAGTATATTCCTCTATCCCTTTCTCAGTACAGTTGTGTGTTTATCTTGCAAACAGTCCATATCATGCAAACATTGCAACAAATTATTATTATTTGAAGTTAACAGCACCCTTCTCAGAAAAAAAAAATTAACATTCACCTTCTGCATGCCCGACTTCTACAGTTCTGAAGGCTCCGACCTTTGAAGGTGGCGATGCAAAGATGGTAAGAGGGAAGGTGAAGCGTCCCAGGAAGAACTACCACACCGGTACTCCTAGGACAAGTCCTAGGTTTGAACTGAAGCCTGAATGTCGGAACGGGCCTCTGGAAGAGCTGCCAGCCGAGGCACTGACCTCTGAAGGTGGCGACGCGGAGCTGGTGAGAGAGAAGATGCAACATCCTGGGAAGGATTACCATACCGGCACTCCTGGGACAAGTCCTAGGTTTGAACCGAAGCGTGAATGTCATAACGGGCCTGTGGAAGAGCTGCCAGCCGAGGCTCTGACCTCTGAAGGTGGCGATGCGGAGTTGGTGAGAGGGAAGGTGAAACGTCCTAAGAAGAACTACCATACCGGCACTCCTCGGACAAGTCCTAGGTTTGAACCAAAGCATGAATATCATAACGGGCCTGTGGAAGAGCTGCCGGCCGAGGCACGGACCTCTGAAGTTGGCGACGTGGAGCTGGTGAGAGGGAAGCTGAAACATCCTAGGAAGAACTACCCTGCTGGCACTCCTAGGACAAGTCCTAGGTTTGAGCCGAAGCGTGAATGTCATAACGGGTCTGCGGAAGAAATGCCAGCCAAGGTTCTGACCTCTGAAGGTGGTGATGCTGAGCTGGTGAGAGGGGAAGTGAAACATTCTAGGAAGAACTACCATACCGGCACTCCTCGGACAAGTCCTAGGTTTGAAACAAAGCGTGAATGTCGTAACGGGCCTGTGGAAGAGCTGCCAGCTGAGGCTCTGACCTCTGATGGTGCTGATGCAGAGCTGGTGAGGGGCAAGGTGAAACATGCTAGGAAGGACTACCATACTGGCATTCCTAGGACAAGTCCTAGGTTTCAACTGAAGCATGAACGTCGCAAGGGGCCCGTGGAAGAACCGGCAGCCGATCACAAGAGGTTCCGCACACTAGAAGAATTAATTGCCTCTCCTGACAATGCAGAATCTGCGAAGGCCCCGTCTACTGACTCTCTGAACTAAGGTAGTCGACTGAATATGATCCCCATGAAACTTTCGAACTGTTGTTTCTCTAGATTGTCTCATGCATGTTTACTGAACCACCATTGTTGCATTTGTAGTGTGGCCGGAGCTCACGTTGCCCCATGTACTGTGAAGGCTGAACAACATCAGTAGTACTTGAAGAAAGCTGTTCCTTGGGAGTTGAGAAACAACATCAGGCTGCAAGCTGAGATGCAAGTGTGCACTAATCATGTAACCAACCAGCAATAGGTTGAAAATTGTGAGCAACTGCTGTGTGAAATTTGTGAAAAACTCTGTTTTTTATTTGGAGGCTGGAACTATATTTAGTTGTGTTCACAGGGGAATTTACAACTGTGAATGTTGAACAACGTCGGTTAGTGCTACTTACTGGAAGTAATTTCTTTTTGGCGAGGGTACTTGCTCGAAGTTCCGAGCCGGAGCATATACTCTTATAATTTGTGAGCAACTGTAAGCATAATAATATTGCAGAGACATATTGTCTGAAATCGTCTCATATTTTTCAAATACTAGTTCAGAACACTAAAACTGTATAACTGATGATATTCAGGACAGGACAGGGGTGTTGTTGATATGGTTGGTTCAGAAACACAGATATAACACACCAGGATTTATTTGAATCGTGAACGCTAACTTTTGGAGCATGTTTAGAACTACAAAGTCCAGGTTGCTCAGAAGGAGAAAAAAACAAGCACACACAAGACTTGATGCTAACTGTGAAGAGTAAATTGTAGACATGCCAGCTGCATGTAACGAAAACGGAAAGAGAGCAGGCAATAGTTAGTGAGCGTGAAGAACTTCATTTTCTTTAACTTGTTCTTGTTAAGTGAACAACCGAGAGATATTTGAAAAACAAGGGGAAAATGTTTTGCGCTGTTAGAAAAGATGTTGTAGGTGTCCGTAGCAGGAGGTGGGTCGACGTCGGAGCGTCGGAGGACGAGGAGGAGATGACGATGTAGCCGTGCAAGCACCGGACGATGCGGACATTTCAGTTTCTAGAACACATGGCAGAAAAATGGATTTGAGAATCTAATATGAGATGTCCGGATGCAGTTGTGTTAGTTTAAAGAGTGTCCGGTCACTGCCCGCGGACACGTCCGGACGCATCCGTGGACGTTTAAGGGGTCATATTTGTCATATACGGCTGTAGATGCTCTAACTATGAACAGAAAATTGTAGACATACCACCTGCATGTAACAAAAATGGAAAGAGACAATAGTTAGTGAGCGTGAACAACTTCTTTTTCTTTAACTTGACAAGATCAAGTGAACAACTCAGAGATATTTGAGAAAAAAGGGGAAATGTTTCACGCTGTTAGAAAAGATGTTAAATGCAGGATTTTCTCCTACAAATTTGACTAGTCTTTTTATAGGGTGGGGAATTTGACTACTCGATCTAATATCCTTTGGTTTAAGCCTTTAAGGACTCATTCAACTTGGAGGAAATCAAAACGTAGGAATTAAAAGTAGTACGGAAATTTGGTAGGATCCTAAAAAAATTTCTTGCCTTGTTTCTACGCAAAAAGAAGAGCTTTGAGTGGGCGCGTCGTTTCCTCTGAAAACATGAGAAATGAATAGTATTTTTATGAAATTCATGTACATGTACCCTACAAACCGGATGCATCTCTAGAAAATTCTGCTACGGAATCCTTGCTCCTATGTTTTTTCTATGAAAATCCTTCATACTAAATGAGGCCTAAAATCTGTTTTTTTTAGAAAAGAATGATTATTCCTTTTGGGAAAAGGCTATGAGTAGCTATCCTTTTTTAAAAGGTCGAGTTAGAAGTTCAATTTTTCTTATTATTATTATCGAGACACACATTTCAATTTCTAGAACACATGGCAGAAAAATATAGCACTAGGTAGATGTATGGAAGTACTAGTTAGAAAGAAGCTGATGGTAATGGAGTACAAGCATGATCGATATTTTCCAGTTGAGCAACAAAATGCCATCTTATTTGAATTTTGAAAGGGCCTGAGGGTGTGGGAGTAGCATGCACTAGTAAGATGGATGCATTTGGACTATACTAGTACAGTACAAAAGAACAATCTGGGTCATACATACGTACGAGTATAAATTAAAGAGATTGGATCAATCTTTTCCCTTGTCTCACACGCCACACAGACAGCAGTCTACTCGGAGTGGGTAAAGCTGCGTGCTAGTAGTACTGCTCTGGGAACTGACCACTCAAAGTAGTAGTACCCCTCACCTTCCCCATGGGATCGGTGGCTAGTGCTGTGCTGCACGTACGTAAAGGACTGGGCCTGCAAAGCATTTTACGTACTAGCTTTCTGTTTCAAACCTGACCCTGCAATGAGTGCTGTGAACTGCTGGTGCTTGTCTCGTTCCCATCTCCGGCATCACACGGCCATTGAAATCTCGGCCCGGCGAGGCGATGCACACACCCTACTTGCTACTTGGTGCCGTTCGTCGGGAAGAATCACCAAGCCAAACGACGTCCGAATGCCATGGGTTTTTTCACAACCCTATGCAGCCGCCACGTGAAAAATGCTTTGTCGGCCACCGCTTCCCCCTCCGGCTGTCAAAGTGTGGCGGGTGGTCTTCCCGGAGGAGCAGCACCTTTGTCCGGAGCCTGTGGCCGACGACAGAGGGGTGGTCGGCGGTGGTTTGTCGTAACTTTTGCATGGTGGTGATTCATATGGCCGATGGGGTGTCATAGGGGGTTTCGGGATTTTATCGCCTCTCTGAATTGTGCGTGCATCCACCATGCCAAAACATGGGGGACGCCAATTTGTTGATAAAGGATCTCGCGGCCACACGAATCTTTCACCCTGTGCGCAAAATTGGGAGGGGCAACAAAAAATTGGCTCGGATCCAAAATTTTGACAGTTATCCAAATGCATGCCCCATCCATGGGTAAAGCCCAAATTTTGGTAAGTAACTTCGGGCTGCCATTAGTCTCGTTGCCTTGTTTCTGTTTTTAATAAATTTATTTATGATTGTGTTCATTCAAGAAAGCAAAGGCCAAGGGCTTCTTCCCGGACTTGGCCTTTCTCGTACCGTCATGCTCCCAATGCGGCTGCAAGGGCCAATCTTCCAGATGGAGGCGGGCCGCATTGTCAGAGTGTGCCATGCTCTTCTTCTTGAAGGAGCGGCACCGGGCGGAGGTTGTCGTCTAGGGCGGTGACTACGACATGGTGACGTTCCCTATGGTCCGATGGGGCGTCATAGGTGATGTGGGCATTTATGGGCCCTTCTGGATTGTGTGTGCGCCCGTCATACCAAAACGTAGGCGAATTCACAAAAGAAGGATGTCGTGACTGCGTGAATCACACTTGTTGGGCGCAAAATCAGCATGGGCAACTGAAAAAGCAAGCGTTTTCACTCTCCACTAGCTTCTTCTGGATGTTGTAGTACTAATTGTGAAGAGGAATTCCAGTGTAGTTTCTTTTCGTACCGACGGTTCAAAATTTCAACGAAATTTTGCGTATTTCAGTTCAGTCCAGAATACTTGCAAACCTGAAATTTCGAGCCAAATTCAAACTAAAATTTTAAATTAGGTTAAAAATCATTAGTAATTTTTGAATTTTGAAACTCAAAATCCGAAATAAGTCCCAAATTTCTGATTTTTTTTACATATTTTGGTGATGTCCGATTTTTTTCCGTTTCTGGAATAAAAAACCTTACCGACATGGCCTTTTGGGCTGGTCCATCCATAGTTACGCTCGGGGTACCCCGTAGTTACCGAAGAGCATTGCGCGCTTTTTCATTTAAGAGAGACGATAGAACATTTACAAGATGACTACACAGCGCAAAGAGCGCAGTCCACAGGACCAATCTATAGCTTTGCTACGTTACATCTCTCGCTAGTCCACCTATCTTGGCTCTAATCCACAGTTGGAATTCATCTTGGATACTACGGGCCACTACATGCGGCATAAGAGTTATCCAAATGCATGCCTCACCCATCGCTAAAGCCAACAATTTGGTAAGGTAACTTCCGGCTGCCATTAGTCTCATTGACTTGTTTTCTATTTTAATAAATTTATGATTGTGTTCATTCGAGAAAGCAAAGGCCAAGGGTTTCTTCCCCGGGCCCGGCATTTCTCGTGCCCCGTCATGCTCGCAATGCGGCTGCGGGGTCCAATCTCCAAGATGATGGTGGGCCCCATTGTCAAAGTGTGCCATGCTCTTCTTCTTGGAGGAGCGGCACCGGGCGGAGGTCGTCGTCTGGGGCGGTAACTACGACATGATGGCGATCCCTATGGCCTGATGGGGCGTCGTAGGTGATGTGGGCATTTACGGGCCCTTCTGGATTGTGTGTGCACCCGTTATACCAAAACATGGGTGAATTTACAAAAAAGGGATGTCGTGGCCACGTGAATCACGCTCATGGGCGCAAAATCAGCAGGAGCAACCGAAAAAGCAAGGGTTTTCACTCTACGCTAGCTGACATACTTCTGTTATGAATGGAACAAAAGAAACAACTGGTTTGGATCCAATTTTTTTATAGAAGGAACCCATCCATATGAGATCGTGAAAATTTGCTTTCGATGGGAGTCGAACCCCGGTCCTCAAAGGAACACCAATGTGTCCTTACCGCTGGGCTAGAGCCCTAAATTTTTTGGGAGTTACCCAAATGCGTGCCATGCCTATCAGTCAACTCCAATATTTTGGCAGGGTAACTCTCCGCTGCCATTGAGTTTGTAAGTAGATTGTTTTGGTGTCGATGACTTGTTTCTATTTTAATATAGAAAGATTACTTTGCCAGGAAATGATATTTTTTGCTCACAAAGGTCATTCATATAATAAAAAGAATTATGATCACGTGTGGTAGTAGAAGTTACTAGCTGAACAGAGCATTTTACTGTGCAGGGGAAAAAAGGTTCCATCAGATAGCAATGGTATGCACAAAATGCATGCATTTCTTACATGAGATTGAGCTCTACTCTTGACTTGAGATAGAATGCGTCCGAACAAGCCGCTGCATGTGTCTCCGGACATTTAGTGAGGTCCGTTTTCATCAAGTTTGACGCATCATACCATTTGCATCAATAATAGTACTGAAAAGCCATGAGAAAAACAAAGACATATAGGGATTGACTATTCGTCACCCTGAGTGAGGAATAGTTATTTTTCACCCCCTCTATTTTACCATCAATGCACCGTAATTTTACGTTGCGTAAGTTCTGTCTTATTTCTGACGTAAAAAGAGACCGTAAGAAAATATATAATCGTCATAAAAAATATTTTATGTTATGTAAAATTACAAACGTAAAAACATAGTGTAAAATACACATAAATTGCAAATTTTCTAGTCTTATGACCTATATTTTTATTTTCTTATGCCAAATTTTACGTAATGAATCAATATGAAAATAACTATTTGAATTTGAAACATAATTTAATTATGAAATAATCGTAAGATTACCTCAGGTGAAGAATAATTTATTATGCACCCTGGGTGATGAATAGTAACTATATATATATATATATATATATATATATATATATATATATATATGCAATCAAACGCTTGCATGAGACAAATTGATTTTTTTTAAATCACACTCTGTAATATAAAAAGATATATGTTGCTTGATGTCCCCATGAAAGAGCAACTTCGGGAAGTCCATGCGGGAGCATGTGGAGTTGATAGGCTTGACCGAGAGTGTCGGTTGTGTGGGGAAGTCGTCTTTGATGACCGAGGCGGACTTCTCGACACTTGTCACCCCCGATAGCGGTAGGCTATGCGCCATAGCCTGCACTCACATTAAATGTGTGGACGAAAACGTGACCTCACACGGCCTCTGTGAAAGTTGTCTACACGTGAGGCAGGTGTGTTGAGGAGGCCCGTGTTCGTGACACCTAGCACCGTCCCAAAACGTCACTGCTGACGTTTTGGTAGATCAAGTTTAACCAGGGTATTTTAAATTGACAGTAAACCTACACAAAGGTCCGCATGCCGCCACGTAATTAGCTCCTTCTGGGATGTTGTAGTATTAATTGTGAAGAGGAATTCCAGTGTAGTTTCTTCTCGCACCGAGGATTCAAATTTTCAACAAAATCTCGCATATTTCAGTGGAGTCTGAAATACTTGCAACCCTGAAATTTCAAGCCAAATTCAAACTAAAATTTAAATTCGTTTTAAAATCAATAAAAAATGTTGACCTTTGAAACTCAAAATCCAAAATAACTTTCGAATTTTCAAAATTTTACATATTTTTATGACGTCCAAATTTTTTCCGTTTCTGAAGTAAAAAGCCTTACCGACGTGGCTTTTTGGGCTGGTCCATTTGTAATTACGCTCGGGGTACCCCGCTTTTAAATATGCCGACATGCATCGGGCGGAAAATCAAAAGGGGCAGCTAAAAAAAGCAAGCGTTTTCATGCTCCACTAGCTGACGTAGTCTTCTGCTATCAATAAAACCAAAAAATAAATCAAAAATCAGTGAGTCGGATCTAAAATTTTGGGAGTTATACAAACGCATGCCATGCCCATCAGTCAATACCAACAGTTTGTTAGAGTAAACATATGCCCAGCAGATGTTTACTCTTATAGTGTCGATGACTTGCTTTTATTTTAATATAGAAAGATTGTTTTGTTAGAAAATGGTTTTTTTTGCCAACAAAGCGCATTCATATAAAAGAAGAATTGTGGCCATGTGTAGTAAAAGTTACTAGTTTTTTTGGGGGCAAACTCCAGCCCTCAGAGAGGGCTTAACACTTTATTATTAGCAATCTAAGGAGTGTACAGACATAAGTTTCCCCCTTAGGAAGGAGATGGCTTGAAAAGACCTTTTGGAATTACATCTAGAACCTTTGCTGCAAAGAAAAGTAGAGCTAGAGGAGGCTTTCTTAGCAAGATTATGAGCCATAAGACTTTTGCTCCTTGCAATGTGCTCAATCATGTAAGAATGAAGAGTGAAGACAAGATCAAAGAAATCAACAAAGCATGTCGTATGCTCCAATGTCCAGGATGCCAAATCAAATCCTTGGCCTCCGGAACTTGTACCGAGGTCCTGCAATCAGAGGAAAAAAGAAACAGTGTTCCAGTTCAAAGCATTGACGACTGCAGCCGCTAGAACTAGAAGAAGTCCCATTGATTTGCTTGTGCCTGCAAAACTGAACAAACTTTCATAGCAGACGCTTGAACAAATATGGAATGGTTGCTTGATCCATTCCTTAGGAAGACTCTGAGAGAAGCTTCATCAACATTGGCTAGGTATCATGCATGTTGAATATTCAAATTCATACATAGAGAAGAGTTGACAGTCCCGCAAAAAAAGAAGAAGGGAGATTGTTTGACAGAAGGCCTCCTTTCTTCCTTGCTATGCTCCAGTAAACCCGCATTAAGCGTCGCTTTGGTGTCATGGATAACATTTCTTGACATGAGATTGAGCTCTGCTCTTGACTTGAGATAGATAGATTGCAACAGATGCAAATGAAATGCTTGCAAGTTGGAATGACATAACACCGGAAGAAGATATCCTCCGATTAGCACCAAGCTTAATATCCTCCGATTTAGGTAAGTACCCTACAATGATTTAGGACTACCATCAAAGATGAACTGCATCCCCTAATTATAACATGACCCAAATACTTAGTTTAAGCTGGAACACCAAAATACTAAGCAACCACGAACTGCCTTGAGTGCTGGAGCTAATCACACCAATGCGTCGGACCAAGGGGAGAGCTTGTCGATGCGGATGTGCAGAGGCACTTCCATGGACGCAGCCCCATCCCCTGCTGCTGCTGGCACCAGGTACATTGGCGGCACCATCAGGAACGTGGGCTCGCCCGCGGCGACCACGGCGCCGGGCGACGAGCTGCTCCTCATGTGCATGTCCACCAGCACCATGTCCTCCTTGCCGCAGTTCGCCGCCTCGAGGTTGACCCACATCTTGCACGCGAACCGGGGCCGCGTCGCCGCGCTGGCCCTGGCGCACACCACGGACACGGCGGTCACGCCGGCGCCGAGCGCGCCCACGGTGAGGAGGAACACGCGGTTGTCGTCGTCGCCGAGGAGCACGAGCCGCGGCGTTGAGACCGGGAGCCGGAGCTGGCTGGCCTTGCCGTACTGCAGGGCGCGCACCGGCACCGAGTGGACGGTGTGGAGGTGGCCGGCGAGCGCCTGCGGCGCGCCGACGTAGCCGCAGCCGGGCTCGGTGCAGCGGCAGGGCGCGTGCGGGCACGCGGTCTGGTGGTCGGCGACCTCGTGGTAGGTGACGTACCTCGTGCAGCCGGGGTTGGGGCACTCGATCCTGGTGGAGGAGACGACGGCGTCGAGCGCGGGGCAGGGGTCGAAGAAGCCGCCCCCGTCGACGCACACCTTGCACTGGCCGCAGGGCAGCTGGGCGACGCAGCCGCCGCAGGCCAGGTGCCCGGCTTTGCACTGCAGCAGCAGGAGAGGAGCACAAATCGAATCTTGAGGAAGGAAAGAATCGAGCTTTCACCAGCGCCAATCGAGGAAAGAAAGAGCGGAACCTGGAAGACGGGGGGCTTGAAGGGGAGGGTGCAGAGGTGGCAGTGGAGCAGGCGCTTGTCGATCCTCACGGCGAGCTCCTCTCTCGGGCTGTACGGCGCCGCCGCCGCCGCCGCCGCCGCGACGACGGGGCTCCCTTCCCCTCCTCCGGCGACGAGCTCTTGCTTCACGCGGGCGTCGGGCAGGTCCAGGCGCGGCTTCTTGGCGCTCTCCTCGTCGGCCTGGTCCGGCGAAGCCCTGCTCCTCCCCTCGGCGGCGGCGCCCTGCATCCTGGCTGGCCGGACTTTGGGGAAAGAAAACCTTTCTAGCAGGAGATGGGAGAGAGAGAGAGAAGTGGAGAGGTCCAAGAACAAAAGTTCCACACTGTTCCAAGTAGACTAAAAATGCTTTCCTTCCTTCCTCATTGACCGGTCCTGGATAGCATTAACCTAGTGGAGTACCAGTACCTTGCCAATGCTCTTCATGATAAACGAGCCAAATCGAGTACCTTGCCAATGCTCTTCATGATATACGAGCCAAATTGTGGGTCACCACTGTGGTTTCCATTCCCAAACGAGTATATGGTATAGATATAAGCCGTGTTCTTAATCAATTTCATTATTGTCAGTTTGTCCATGTATTCATGTTGTCTTCTCTTTCAAATACCTACAAGGTTGACGATTGCAGGTCCATGTTGTTCTAGAAACATTGAGGAACTGTCGGAGTAATGGGCCACTGTAGGCTAACCCGAGCTCCAGAACCTTTTAAGACATCGGGGCAGGCAAGGCGACCGACTGCCCACTCACGGCCGAGTCCCGGGGACGAATTCAGATAAGCCGACTCTTGACTGGCGACTTCCAGAGAAGCCGACCTTGGGGAGTCGGCCCACGATTCCAGCAAAACCCCATGTCCTCATCAACAGGGACAGGACAGGGGAGTGGCTACAGTGAAGACTGCTCCCACCCCTTTCCAAGGGCAAGCATGGTCACAGTACACCGTACTGAGGAGATCTTCGTGCGGCGTGGCACTGTTGCCGTGCCCGCTGTCGGTGTCAAAACCGGCGGATCTCGGGTAGGGGGTCCCGAACTGTGCGTCTAGGCCGGATGGTAACAGGAGGCGAGGGACACGAAGTTTTACCCAGGTTCGGGCCCTCTCGATGGAGGTAAAACCCTACGTCCTGCTTGATTAATATTGATGATATGGGTAGTACAAGAGTAGATCTACCACGAGATCAGAGAGGCTAAACCCTAGAAGCTAGCCTATGGTATGATTGTTGATGTGTATGTTGTCCTACGGACTAAAACCCTCCGGTTTATATAGACACCGGATAGGGTTAGGGTTACATAGAGTCGGTTACAATGGTAGGAGATCTGAACATCCGTATCGCCAAGCTTGCCTTCCACGCCAAGGAAAGTCCCTTCCGGACACGGGACGGAGTGTTCAATCTTGTATCTTCATAGTCCAGGAGTCCGGCTGAAGGTATAGTTCGGCTATCCGAACACCCCCTAATCCAGGACTCCCTCAGTAGCCCCTGAACCAGGCTTCAACGACGACGAGTCCGGCTCGCAAATTGTCTTCGGCATTGCAAGGCGGGTTCCTCCTCCAAGTACTTCTAGAAGATTTTGAACACAAAGATAGTGTCCGGCTCTGCAAAATAAGTTTCCACATATTGCCATAGAGAGAATAATGTTTACACAAATCTAATCTGCCGACGTATTCCGTAGTGTGACATCACACCACGGCCAAGCTTTTATTCGAACCGTTTTACTGTCCCATCTTAGCGTGTTATGCGAGGCGGTTTCCTTGGCACGTCTTGTTAAAGCAGAGATCGTGTCCCCTTATTCCGGGATTCTCATCAATACGGGCGTGGGTAACCCAACCGCTTCTAGGACTCCTAGATCATAGGCAAGTCCAAACGGACACGGGGAGGACGCTCGATATCCACCCTCTTTATAAAGGGACGAGGCCTTTTATTTTCCCCTCCCGTGCTCAATCGAATCCTTCCCCCACCTCAAGCTCAAACGCCCAAAGTTCAGGTTAGGTGCTTCGAACCTTCAGTCATGTCCGGATCTAGCCTTCAAGGCTGATGGGTGCCTTCTTCCGTCACGGAAGAAGACGTCAAAAAGTTGAGGGAGGCCAGATATCTGACCGCCGAGATTCTGCATCGGCTGCCTCCCCGGGGGCAGGCCGTCCCTTCCCCCGAACCCAACGAGAGCGTCGTGTTCGTCTCCCACTTCCTCCGAGGTCCAGGCCTTGCATTGGATCCTTTTGTCAGGGGCTTGATGTTTTACTACAGGCTAGATTTCCATGATCTAGCTCCAAACTCCTTTCTTCATATCACGACATTTATTGTTGTGTGCGAGGCCTTCCTCCGGGTTACCCCTCACTTTGGCCTATGGCTCAAGACTTTTGAAGTAAAACTGAAGATGATCGAGGGGTAACATGCGGAGTGTGGAGGTGCCTCAATACGCAAGATGACTGGAGCTGCATGGCCCAAAGGTTCCATTCCAGAGGTGTCTGAATTGTGGCAACAGGAGTGGTTCTACATCATGGCTCCTAGAAGTGCCAAGTGGGCGGCCGCCCCTGTCTTCCGCCCGGGCCCTCCACCACAACTGATGTCATGGATTAGCAGAGGATTGAGCTAGGGTCCGGCCAAGGACGTGCCTATACTGCAGAGCCGCATTCAAGATCTCTTTAATGGAGATTTCAGTTTGGTTGCGGTAGCACAAGTTATGCTGGTTCACCAAGTCCAGCCTTGCAAACGCCGGCCTCTTCGCTTGTGGGAGTTTAATCCCGAGGGACCGCGGGCCATTCAAAATTTCCTCGGCCTGACGCTCGAGGAGATGTACAAGTCGTTCTTCGAACCTCAAGTGGAGTGTCCGGAAATCACCGAGGACGCGGGCCTGAGTAGCAACCGCGCCGCCGAACAGGTAAGGCATCTTCCGGCCGAACGTACTATCTCTCCTTTGTTACGAAGCTATTTCTAAGAGTTCGCTTTTTGACCAGGACTGGCTAACAAAGGCGAAGTTGATTCGGTGTTCGGCCCCCCTCCCCGAGGGTTTGGAAAATCCGGTATTGGAGAAGATGCTCCAGACCACACCCTGCCCGGAGCCTTTAAAGGAAAATACTATGGATGGTAATGCGGGCGGACGCAGGCCCTCAACGCTGCCCATTCTAGCCGAGGGAGCGAGCGTCTCCATGAAGGAAGACGACCAGAAGAGGAAAAGAATTGCGCCCGGGGATTCGGAAGCCGAAACTTCCAAACGAGGGAAGAAGTCTCCCACAGAGGGTCCTACCTCGGGGGCGCCGTTGCCGCACAAAGTCCGCGAGGGGATCAATTCTCCCATGAGTCGTAAGTGACCCAAAATACCTTAATAGTACAGATATGTCATATTTTCTTCTGAGAAGATAACCGCTGCATGTATCTTTGCAGTTCGGGCCTTAGCCCCTCTCAAATGAGCTCGTCTTCGGGGGATCTTCTTCCAGAGATGATAGAGAGCGAAACGCCCCCTTCGGACTCCTCCGCTCCGGAAGCGGGCGACCCTGAAGTGTCGTCGCGGAGGGCCTCTCCGAGTTCGGCGAGGCCAGAAGATAATCCTGTCGACCCCCGAAGTTCCCAGTGTCCGGCTCCCGAAGAGAGCAGACAAACGAGTCCGGCACCGTCTAGTGTGCGGTCGGATTTCTGAGGGAGTTGGTGGGGCGAGCGGCCATCTTAGATGAACACCGTGTGCTGATGAATACGGTGATGGAGAGAATCTCGTCCGCCGAAAGCGGATTGCATAAAGCTTTTACGAGTCTACTAACAGGGTTTGAGGTACGTAAAATAATGTATGATAGTCCTGCACATAGTAGGTGTGCCCTGTGTAGATAGTATCCCCTAAGACTCTGGTTGTCGTCGGAAACGACGACAAACAGAGGATCATATTCCCAGGTAATAACCATACTTTCTCGATGTGCAGGTGATGGAAGCTCCGGTGGCTAGCCGGACTAGCAACTTTGCCCATTTAGAACGGCAGTTGGATGCGACAGACGCCGACATCGAGCTTGTTAACAAAAGGCTTGACGAGGCACGGGGTAAGTGTCATTATCTGGTGAACGTCACATAGGAAGAGTAGCATGATGCCAGTATCTTTAATATGTTGTGACTGCAGATGGGGCTGCCAATGTTGAAGCCTTGCGGGCAGAACTTGCCCGAGCCAAGGAACAAGCGAGGTTGGGTAATGCGGCTGCTTTAAAGGCGGCCGAAGAGTTGCAAGCCGAGAAGGCCGCACATGGCGAGAGCCGAGACAAGATGGCCAAGATGGCCATAGAATTAAAAGCCGCCGCCGACCGTTGCCGGGTTCTTGAAAAGGAAAACCAGGCGAAGGCATCGGACCTTGAGAAGGCTGCTACGACAAGAAAGGACCTCCGCTCTGCTATGAGGGCAAAGAAGGAGGAGCTGCAGGAAGCCGAGGATATTGTAGCTGGGAAATCCTTTATGTTGCGGAGGAAGTTCGGAGATCCATGGTATGCCCCCTGGATCGGCTGTGGAGCTCGGAGGATGTGTATATGGATTTGGCGACGAGCGATGGCGATGCGGCCAAGTACTTCCAGGGTCAGACGGACCATTGAGTGGACTAGTGGAGTACATTGCCAGTGCTCTTCATGATAAACGAGCCAAATTGAGTACCTTGCCAATGCTCTTCATGATATACGAGCCAAATTGTGGGTCACCACTGTGGTTTCCATTCCCAAACTTATATATGGTATATATATAAGCCGTGTTCTTAATCAATTTCATTATTGCTAGTTTGTCCATGTATTCATGTTGTCTTCTCTTTCAAGTACCTACAAACGTGCGATAAAAGGTTGACGATTGCAGGTCCATGTTGTTCTAGAAACATTGAGGAACATAATTGTAAGCGCAAGTTTTGTTCTTTTTTGCACATGTGCCTGCTTCATTGATTAACAGTGGAGTGCTTTTGGCTCCATCACTGGATGACAACACCAACAAACACGTGAGAGCCCATAAAAAGAAAAGGATACATGTGTCACCACAAGGGACACGCGTAACCAGATAGTACAAAGGAGCAACGCAGACGCGTCACAACTTCTCACCCAGATCACCACACATCCCACCATTCCCACTGTCATCGATCGGCACATACGGCATATAGGCTAGCTACCTGCCACCAACAAAAAACAACAATATGACCACCATAATTACAAAATAAATTACAAAATAATTTTATTACACCATAATTTTGTTTGTATGTAATTTTTGTAAATGTATACAATTGATTTGTAATTTGCAAATTAATTATAATCATTTTGGGCTTAACCATATAGATGTGAAGAAGGAATGTCATGGTTACTGTAGTTTACGTGACATTCTCAATGAAGAAGGAATGTCACGATTACTGTAGTTTACATGACATTCCTTGAGAATGTTAGAGGATCCGGTTCCCCTGGATGATTGTTGTTCTTTACTTTGTACACCATCGAGACAAATGCATACACTTACAGATAAGCGACTTGATTACTCGCTGATGAATATGATTACTCCAGACATCATCTACGTAGTACTTTGGTTTCATATTCACCTGCCAAGGATTAGTACTAATAATAAATGACGCACTAGTTTCATTTATATTAACTGCCACATGACACTAAAAACTAATTATCTAGATTCATTTTTTCCCTTGCTATGAATATGACCTATAATAGCAAATAAATTCTGGCTTTCTCGCTATGAAGTTAATGCAGCTTCTTTTATTGTGAAAATTTATATACTATTGCGCAAGTTACTCCAATTTATTCTAAAAATAGTTAACTATTTTGACTTTTTGTTTAACCATTAAAAAAATCACCTTACAGGGTACATATTTCCCCAGGAAACATTGGGTTTTTCCCCACCAAAAACTTATTATATAATGTTACTGCAATATTCTCCCCCCGTTTAAACCAGCAACCTACACTTTTTCCATCATTTATTAATTACATTTTCCTTTGTTCTTATTAGTACATTTTTTTGGGGAATAACTAAATATTTCCCTTGTACTTCAGAAAATAAAATAGTAACAAAGACCACATGCAATAGATTTTGTAATTAAATATTAGACAATAAAGGAGATCCTATAGCCAATCACATGTTTTATCACTACACACGACGGGGATTGAGCAAGACAACTTCAATCAGACAATCATCACGGAAAAATAATTAATCTCATAGTTTCCTAGTTTCTTAAACCGACCAAAAAAACCGCAGACGCAGATTTCTTGTACTCGTTACAATGGTGTATGGGGACACCTACACCCTTGTACTACAAAAATCTGTAATTCCACAATAAGTCAATAGTTTCTGCAATTGTTTTTCCATATAATATCGATTTTTTATTGTAGTCATTGTAGATAATCAATAGAAAGAAATCTCCTTCTGACTACCTTTATCAAAGCAGTCTAATGTTTTTTCAATAAAAATAATGAATAGTGAGCTATACTACGGGAAATCCCCTTTCGCTCCCACATGTATATACCCCCTATATGGGGATTATTTTATAAATAATTAAATAAAAAGTCAAAATAGTTCAAAAGTATTTTTAGATTAAACTTGACTTCACGAAGAAAAAACCTTGACTTCACAGCATAGAAGGGAAAATTTATTTGCTATTAAATGTCACTATTCACGCTATTTTGATTGAAAATTTGTCTTCTTTGGAAAGAAGTCAAAGAGAAAAATTCTTTTTGTGAAACTTCTCTCACTAGTACAATTAAAGGTCAAGTTTATTTCAAAAAAAAAATTCATAAATTTTTGACTTTTTGTTGAATTTCTAATTTAGTTTTTCATTTAGGATACATATGTACAAAGAACCAAATTCCCCTCCGCTATACTACCAATTAATTTTTGTACTTATTTAATTAGTCCTGAATAAATCTACTTTTTATACTTATTTAATTAGTCCCTTTTTCCTGCCGATCTTTTCAAAACATGACAGTTTAGAGCAACTCCAACGGGCCGACCTAAACGGACGGCATTTTTGTCCGCTTTTTTATCCGTTTGGGTCGGCCGGCCGCCCGCCGTTTACCCTCTTTTAGTTTTGGGTCGGCAGTGCACCCAACGGGCCGACCCATTTTCATGTCCGCGCGCGTTTAACATCGTGCCGTCGCCCTGATTTTGACGCTCCAGCACGTGGGAAAGGTTCGCGCGCTGGTTTTGGCGCTCCAGCGCGCGCCGCTGTCGGCGCTCGCTATAAAAGAAGGCGCTCCCTCCACACTCTGTCGGCCACCCACTCTCGCCGCCTCTACACCACCATGTCGATCCGTTGCCTATGCGCTTCGGATTTTCGCGGAGTCCGCGAGCGCCGCTCCGGCGCCTTCTCCGCCGAGATCTGGTTTCGCGAGAAACGTCTCGTCCTCGGCACCGCATCGGCGACGTAGCAGACGAGCGAGTGTGTGAATCCAATGTGCCACCGACCAGCGGGCCCGGTGAGAAAAGAAAGCGAGCGCGTGCGCGTCCATCTTATGTCCGCGCTGACGCAAATCAGCCTCAAAAATGGGCCGGGAATGGGTCGACAGGCGGACGAAAGCGGACGCACGTCCATTTAGGTCGGCGCGTTGGACTGGCTTTTTTGTCCGCACCGACCCAAACGGACGGCCGCGAACGAAATGGGTCGCCCCATTAAAATTGCTCTTAGTTCATTTGTACCACACGCAAAGACATTCTTACGCGCCCACTTAACCAAGCTACGTTGACGACAGGCCTCTGGCAAAGACCTCGTTCTTGCAAAAAGGTGAAGTGTTCCTACAGTACAGCATTTATCCATGGATGATGGAAAGCGCGTCGTCCCTGCCGGCAGATCCTGTACCAACCTGTTCCACCGCCTAGTACAGCACTGTTCGTCAGGTTAATAATCAACTTTCCAACTTTCCCTTCAAACCGTATAGTCCCAGACGTTACTTTATCTGCCAATCGCGATGCACCTATTGACCCATTGGATAACCAGGACACATGTCCCCATAGACCGAATGTTCGCCTCCTTCACGTGGGTGGCTATTCCTGCACAGCACAGTATAGCACCACCCACATACCTTGCCATGTTCATGCCCGCCCACTGGCTCGGCCTGCACCAGCGCCAGCCCCCGGTTTGGGAAAAGAAGTATTCTCCACTTTGCCCGTTCGGAGGTCAGCTCAGCCGGCATCAACACGACAACAAGGAACTGACTGAGCTAGTGCTGGTACCTATCAAAAGCCTGTGGACTGTGGCTTGAGGCTCAACCCCAAGGGGAATATGTTGACAAGGCATGGCAAAGCTGGGCGAGGTGGTGGAGCCTTGGCTGTTTCAACGTGGATTGTTCATCTCTTCGTCGAGGCTAGAGCATTTAATTACAAGCGGAAACAGGAAGCCGAGAACATGGCGTGATTGACATTGACAGAAAGACAGACATGAAATGAGCTAAAAACACCTATGACTAAGTCACTATGCTTCTGTGGAGGCTTGTCCCTGTGAGGCCGTGACAAGGATTTTTCATCCTAGATGTCAGTCTAACTAAGGCCAATTCTTTTGAGGGTCCTAAAAAAATAAAAAAAAATAATGGTGTCCCTAGTACCGCCGGTGAAGGCCAGATAGGTTTTGACAAACCGTGGTGCTGTCATCGCAACGAGAGAACCAACCACGGGTCGAGTCAAAGCATCGGACTCAAATCCGACCCCTTAAATGGCTGCGGACGCGTTCGGGTCCGAACACCGGTTGATCAAGCCTCAAATTTCTTTTCTCACAATCAAACACCTTAATTAGCATATCTCAAATCCATATAAACTCATACAACTACGTAAACGATGCATTACACATCATCCGGCTACTACATTACAATATGCCATTGGAGTACCAAAATTTGGCATGTTTGACTATGGTGGAGAAGATCATCCCCGGTTTCCCTTGCCCTTCCCGGTGCCACCGTCGTCCTTCTCGAGAAAGTACCGGTCGAAGACACAGTTGGGATCGATACGGATCTACTCATCGTCGGAGTTGTTCTTCCTGTTGTTGTCCTCCTTCCCCTCCTTTGGTGGTAGTCCGGCCATGGCACGGATCACCAAATTCTGCTCTCAAACGAGGGCGCGCGTGAAATCCGGCCGTGTTTGAATGAATTTCGCCTGGTTAGTTTGAATTGTTGTCAAAATATATGCTGCTGCGTTGGATGTCGTCCTCCCGCATCCGTGTCCACGAACTGGTCTCTCCCAGTTCGTGGATGAATGCGGGATAAAATTTGCGAGTTGCCAGAAGAGGAGGAAGTCATCCGCGTCCAAATTATGAAGAAGCGCCAACGAAGGAACACGCGTGTCCCTTCCAGATTGGAGGCGCTTGCACCACCTCCTCCCGTGGCTCCTGCTCAGCAGCGTGGGGTGACCATGACCTGACACCCACCGCGTCGGCCATCTCTGATGCCATGGACGACCAGCTCCACCGCTGGCCCACCATGCGCGGGTTCCACGCGGCGATGGGTGGCTCCTCCAGCATCTTCAGAAATATTGTTTTGTTTTTAGATCAACACGAAAGGCTCCCCGGCTCGATTAAACTAAGAAAAATGAGGGAGGAAATATGGTTTCCGGTATAAACTTGTGGTGCATAGTCTTTTTTCTTTTTGACAGAATTGTGGTACATATTCTTTACTGAATAACCTTTGGCATGGAAATTCTTGTCCACGAGGCACACAAAGAACCATACAACTCCCGTGTACCGCCGGACAGTCTCACAGACACGACAAGGAAAAGAAATGAATCACAGCCCACGGTCACGGGTCGAGATCCAAAAGGAAAGTTCAGTACAGATACAAGCGCTCATATACACACGTATACACTCACCCTTATGAACGCACATACACACACCCTACCCCTATGAGCACCTTCGAAAGACTGAGTCGGTATATCATCTTGAGATTTACGAAGTCACCGTAGGCGCCTCGTCGTCGATGGGAACGTCTCCTCTCACTAAATGCGCATCGCTAGAAATCCTGAAATAAATCCAGGAATAAATGCGAGCACCAGGATTTGAACCCTGATGGGCTGGGGATATGAAAGTGCGTTATATCAACTAGAGGGGGTGAATAGGCGATTTTTATGAATTCTTCACTGAAGAATTTCAGGGTGAGAAAATTCCTGAGTGAAGAACTACTTGCAGCGGAATAAGTATTCAGAAGTAAACCTAACAGAGCATGAGCATGGTCTTCATTAAGAAATGTAAACAAGCACAGAGTACAGAAAGCGTAAACACAGGATAAGACAAACGGACTGAAGAAATTGAACTAAGGAAATAGAGAAAGTCTTCAAACAGTTATGAACAAGCACACAACACAGATAAGAGGAAATGGAAGGGTTGAGGAAATAGAACCAGTAAGCTCGGTGAAGACAATGATTTGGTAGACCAGTTCCAACTGTTGTCTCAGTTGTACGTCTGGTTGGAGCGGCTGAGTATTTATACTCGAGGACACACAGTCCCGGACACCCAGTCAAGGACACTTAGTCCAAAACACCCAGTTCTCACCGTATTCCCCTTGAGTTAAGGTCACACAGATCTCGCCCAATTACTCATGGTAAGTCTTCAGATGACTTCCAAACCTTCACAGACTCGGTCACTCGGCTATCCACAATTTCCTCTTGGATGCTCTAGACCATGACGCCTAACCGTCTGGAAGATGCACAGTCTTCGAAGGTAACAAGCGTCGGATCCACGCAGGATCAATCTCTTCAGTGATGCTCAATCACTTGGGGTTTGTAGGTGTTTGAGTTTGGGTTTTCCTCACTTGATGATTTCCACTCAAAGTCCTCGGAGGATGGGATGCTCTCAAATGACAAGTGTCAGTTTCTCTCGGAGTAGCCAACCAGCTAGTGGTTATAGGGGGCGGCTATTTATAGCCTAGGGAGCAGCCCGACATGATAAGACATAAATGCCCTTCAATGATATGACCGTTAGGTGGGTAGATATTTTGGGACAACTGGCACATAGCACAGCAACGGTCGGAATTTTGAGTATCAAATCCTCAGGGCTATCATGTTCCTCACCGTGTAACCAATCCACACTGGCGAATTCCTAACTCCTCAGTCAGAACAAATTACTCAAAGACCAGAAGAACTTCGTCTCTGTCACTGAAGAAATTGACCGAACTGTATGAGATTTCCAATGGCTTCACTCGAAGGGATTGATAGGTGTAGGATTTTGAGTTGAGCATCACATGGAAAATTTTTCTTAGTATTTCCTCGACCCCTTTAACAGTACGGTGTTTCCTATGACTCAAGAAAAAGAAAATAAAACTATGAAAACAAAAGTCTTCATACTTCATGTTCCTCAAATGAATACCAAGTCTTCAGGATTACATCAATTTCTTCACTTTCAAAGTCTTTAGAAATACAAAGTCTTCAGTTGAAGAACTTCATTTTTTGGGGTCGACTTTCTCTGTAAATATCAAACTCCTCATATACTTATAGACCTGTGTACACTCACAAACGCGTGAGTCCCTTAACCTATAAGTCTTCAGTACACCAAAATCACTAAGGGGCACTAGATGCACTTACAATCTCTCCCTTTTTGGTGATTGATGACAATATAGGTTAAGTTTTCATCGGGGATAAATATATGAAGTGTAAATACTGATATTGAGGAATTTGATTGCAAGATATAGAGGAACTCCCCCTGAAGATGTGCATAGTGAGGAATTTGCTTTTAAAGCAATGCACACTTTGAAGAGTAGAATTATGGAGATCTTCCCCTATATCTTGTAATTCATACCGCATTTAACATATAATATGAAGAATTTGAAATGCATGATGAAATATGGTGACTGATGTAATTCAGCATGCATGCATTAACATTAATGAGGAATAAACATGCAGAAAAACTCAGGCAAAATATTAGACCACCATAAAGTTTAAGGTTACAACTCGATCCAGCAAAGTCTTTGAAAGAATGAGAGTTGTAACTTTAAAAAAATGACCATATAGGTAGACCCGCTTGAAGACTCAAATTTATCCCCCTTTGTCATCGAATGACCAAAAGGATCGAAAATAAGGACTAACGCCCCTGAAGAATATCAAATTGATGGAGGAGCGCCAGCGTTGTTGGGGCCGTTTGTCATTGTAGGGCCAGCCGCAGTGTCGTCTAAGTCTTCATACTCGTCGATGTCGCGGGATGAAGAATAGGAGCTGGCCACCAAGGTAGGAACTTTGACCTTCTTGAATTTCTTCGGTGGAGGTGCAGACCAGTAAAAGTTCTCCTTGAGACCCATTTGCTTCAGATTTTCTTCACCATACAGACGTGATAAGACAGCCCAGGTGCGACCGAAAACTTCATGGAGGTAGTAATGGTTTTTCTTTACTGCATTATGTTTAGCAGTCATGTTGTGAAGAATTGAACCAAACTGACGCTTAACACATTTATTATTACGATCCACCTTCTGGTGAAGACTAAGAAGTAGCTCACGGTCAGTCATCACCCTGGGAGCTGTGGCTTGAGGATTTGACTTGGATGCATTTGCAGCAGAGTCATGAGTGGCAGAGTCATCATTGGTGGAATAAGATGCAGTTTTGTGAAACTGACCATCCAATGGACGAATGCCTTCATCAATGACAACATGTGCCTTCCCTTTTTCATCAGTTGAGGTATAAGTCTGCTTGAGGACTTCAATCGGGGGCAGGTAGCTGAGCTGATTCTGAAAACCAACCTTGTAGTTGAGTGAAGACCTTATTCTGAGAAATCTCATAATCCAAGGAGCATAAGGCTTCAACTCAAACGGAGAGAGTGCAACATTTGTCAGAGTCCTCATGAAGAAATCATATTAATTGACAGGAATGCTATGAATGATATTGAATAGCAGATTATTCATGATGCCAACTATTTCCTCATCAGATGAGTCGTGGCATTTGATAGGATTCATTGTACTCGTCAGAATGCGATAGACTGTTCTGGGCACATAGAGTAAGTGTTTCACGAGGAATTTGGTCCTTGGGGCTTGGCCGGGCTTCAGAGGCTTCATTAGAACTTGCATGTAATGAGCAATGAGTTTAGGTTCTTGGTACAGGCAGCGAGCTCCTTCACTGGGTGGACTGATGGGGAGGGATTTTCTTCAGGGATTTTTTACGATACATTATACTGCCGACTTTAACGAGAATCAGTCTTGATTTTAGCCCAAGGACATTCTGGTAATTTTAGGTAGTTCTTTCACATGTTATAGATTCTAATATAATAATGGTTCTAATTTATCCATACGCATATGAATACGTCTATCATGTGCGTCGCATGACTCCCTAGTCCTTGGCCACGACGACGCCGCACAAACAATTTCTTCACAATCCTACGCCGCATATCTGACTCCACCAGGCAACCGGCCGCCTGCCTCCGCCAGCTTCCCTTGCTACCCGTGTGATGGCAACACGTCCTGCCGCGTCGAGGAGTGCCGCGAGCTCAATCACGGCGTGCTTGCTTGGCCCCGTACTTCCTGCCATGAATCTTCTGCCGATGCGTTTGGCCGAGAGACGCGCGTTATGAAGCAGCCAGGGAACCAAGTGAAAGTATCGCGGTGCTCCCAGCTCAAAACGCACATTGAGAAAAAATGTTTTTAAATTTTCAAAAAAAGAAAAGAAAAATGTGAATGTTCACAATGAATGTGACTACAACCCCTAAAATTTTCGGATCCATACTCGAAACGCATATTGAGAAATAAAGATGTGAAATCTAGTATGAATAGTGTAAAAGGACAAAAGCAACATTGACACTATTCATATCTAGAATTACAAAAGCAGCATTGACACTATTCACATCTGGAATTACAAAAGCAGCATTTACACTATTCACATCTGACAACACTAGCGTGCTGTCACTTGCCTTCCCCTGCCTCGCGACCGTCGGGATTGCGGCATGGTCGCCCTTGTGTCTCTAACACCGTCCGGTTCCAGTGCACAAACACCATGGTTGCAGCATCCCCCACGTCACCGGCTCCGGCTGCCACCATCGTCGACTAGCACCGCCGTGTTGCAGCACAAAATCTAAGCAACAAAACCTCCCAATGTAGTTGAAGCAAAAAAGAAAACAGTTCCATCCAAAATTAACACCGGATCCGACAAATGATGACCGTGGTGGTAGCAATCGCCACTGCTGGTTCCGGCAAACGGTGACTACAGTCCCAACATTTGTGGCCGCCTCCTAACCTAGGGACACTGAATCATCGGCGAACCCACCACCCAAGACGACGCCACTGAGGCCGGCTTGTCCCAGAGGAAATCCCGATCTGAAGGAAGGAGGAAAACAAGCCCAACAGAAAAACCTGTGGGATTTGATGTGAACAATAGCTGACCAAGACAAGTAGGGGGAAGAAGCAGCCAGAGCCATCCTAGACACGACGGAGGACTGCAACCGCCGCCGAGAATGGGTGGTCGGACCCTAGTTGAAGCCACCCAGCTCTCCTGGCCGACTGTGCACACACTCAGGCCGAGGCATCCAATGGCCCTCATGCCCCAGATCTGTGCGATTTGAAGCCCAAGCACTGCCCACCCGTTGATGTTCACCGGGTCAGCCACCCCGTCACCAGGAATGAACTCTGCTGCACTAGATAGACAACAGGAGCGCGCCACCCTTGCAACCGCAAGCAACACTCGAAGGAGGCCCCACCGCCGCCGCCGCCCTCAGGAGCCCGAGAGGCGAGCCTGGCAACCCTCTCAAGCGACGACGAGGTGGGCGAAGGAAAGGAGAGGTGTGGCGGAGACTGGACTAGTCGCAAAAATGCTAGTTGTACGAATAGTTACGGGGCTTTACAAACTCCTTCCAATTTACTAAACGTTCATCCCCCTGATTTTCATAGGGTGGGTCCGCTTCCACAACTAACCCCAATCATTAATGGCCACGTTGAATCAGCCCCCATAACACCCCGTAATCCTTCGTACGTGTAGCATTATTGGACTAGTCGCCACCCGAGTAGCCCCAGGGGAGCGACGCGGGGGCGAAAGGCCATCTTGGTGCAACTATTATTTGTATTTAAAAAGATCCATATTTTGAATTGGTCGAGTAGGGCTTCCGTGGCTATATTGTAACTTCATAGGGAGTTTTTTTTTTGTGCGGAAAACTTCACGGGGAGTTGAAGTGGATGGGGCCAAAATTGAAGCCATTAAGAGTTGGCTGGCTAGAGTATTCTTGGGTGGACTGAGTTTTATCGACGTTTTGTCAAAGAATTCTGATAAAAATCATGTAAATCAAACATGGCCCTCTGAATCCGACATTATTCATTGATGCTAGCACATGTGTGTATTCATTCGACTTCTTTGTTTTTTTGGCAAAACTAAATCAATGAAAAACACTCATCTTCAACATCACAGATTGAGCACGTGCCTAGGATAGTTTGATGGTGTTTTACGAATCAATCAAGTTCTAAGCTATTACACGTACGGAATTTACATTTATTAAACGGAGGGGCACGTGCGGAGTTAAGTTAACCCATTATAAACATCGTGTACCTCTATCCACCTACGGCGGCTAGGCGGTCGCCGTATCCAAAGCAGCAGCACGCCGCGGCGACGTTCGCCGTGGACCAGCGGATATACATGCATGCATCCGGGCGTCGTGACACGTACGGTCAAATCGTACCGCCGGCTGGCTGGTTCATCCACTACTAGGTAGCTAGGAGAGGAGAGCCCGTGGCCTATCCATGCGCGCCGGCGGTCCACCCTGACCCTGTGGAATACTAGGACCTGGGTTCGCTCCATTCCATGTGTGCGTTCTTATCCACGTCGTCTTTGACTGTCAATACAGCACGGCCACCACGTGGAATCCATCCATCCTAGGGAAGGATCTCAGTGCCTCCTCAGTCCATCCCATGTGGACTGCTTATCCAAACCCGACTATATATACGTATACCCCTGCGTACCGGCGTACGGACCCACACACCGCAATCGCATTGCTCACTCACTCATCTCCTACGTCTCCTTCAGGCTACTCTAGTCTCGTACGTACGAGTGGTGGGTGCTCGATCAGAGAAGAGGAGAGGGAATGGGGACGGCGGCGGCCTTGGCGCTAGCGATCGTCGTGTCGCTGCTGTGCTGGACGGCGGCGCACGCGTCGCACGTCGTCTACCCGGAGCTCCAGTCGCTGGAGGCCAAGGAGGTCGCCACGGAGCTGCGCACCGGCTACCACTTCCAGCCCCCCAAGCACTGGATCAATGGTGCCTACGTATTTTCTTTCCATCTATCTACGTCTGCGTGTTTGTGGAGCACTTTTTTGTGTTACTCATTCCTCGTCTCCTTTGTTTGCATGGCATTGACCTACTTCCCTTCACATGACGACGCAACAACCAATCAGATCCCAATGGTACGTAACGTACGTGTAGTAACTAACTAACTTAGAGTGGATATTTGCTTGCATGGCATGTATCTAAACCTACCTACGTGCGGATGGATGGATGCAGGGCCGATGTACTACAAGGGGCTGTACCACCTCTTCTACCAGTACAACCCCAAGGGCGCCGTGTGGGGGAACATCATCTGGGCGCACTCCGTCTCCACCGACCTCATTCACTGGGTGGCGCTGGAGCCTGCGATCTACCCGACCATGCCCTTCGACGTCAACGGCTGCTGGTCGGGCTCCGCCACACTGCTGCCCAACGGCGTCCCTGTCATCATGTACACCGGCATCGACCCCCACAAGAACCAGGTGCAGAACGTCGCGTACCCGGCCAACCTCTCCGACCCATACCTCCGGCAGTGGGTCAAGCCCGATTACAATCCAATCATCAGCCCCGACCACGGCATCAACGCGAGCGCTTTCCGTGATCCCACCACAGCGTGGTACGGACCCGACGGGTATGTACATTTTATTTTCGTCCTCCGAACAAATTTTCTTCACAAGTTGGCCCAGAGCTTGGGGGGAGGGGGCGGTGCCCCCCCCCCCCCCCCCCCAAAACTATATATTGTGTTGTGAGTATGCATAAAGAATATATGTTGTACCTGATATATGTGCAGACACTGGAGGTTGGTGGTGGGCACCAAGGAGAACATGAGGGGGATCGCGGTGTTGTACCGGAGCCGAGACTTCAAGAAGTGGGTCAAGGCGCGCCACTCATTGCACGCGGGACTCACAGGAATGTGGGAGTGCCCTGACTTCTTCCCTGTGGCGGTAGCCGGAGGCAGCCGTAACCACCAGAGTGGTGTGGACATCGTGGAGTTGCACGACCGTGTTGTGGCCAAGGAGGTCAAGTACGTGCTCAAGGTGAGTCTAGAACTGACACGATACGATTACTACACAATTGGCACATACGACCACGACAAGGAGAGGTACACCCCCGACCACGCCTTCCTGGACAATGACTACGACCTCCGCTACGACTATGGTGACTTCTACGCCTCCAAGTCCTTCTTCGACCCGGCCAAGAGACGCCGAGTGCTCTGGGGCTGGGCCAATGAGTCTGACACCGTTACCGAGGACCGCCACAAGGGCTGGGCCGGCATCCAGGTCACTGGAACTAGCTACGCTTGCACATGAACAAAATTACTTTTGCTAGTATGTTTTCCACTGTATGTGCTGAGAGCCTGAGATCGAGACGTATTGTTGTTGCTGATTTTCTCAGGCGATACCAAGGAAGATCTTCCTATCGCGAAGCGGGAGACAGCTGATCCAATGGCCAGTGGAGGAGGTCAAGTCGCTGCGCTCAAAGCACGTAAATGTCAGCAACAAGGCCGTCAAGGGCGGCGAGTACTTCGAGATCACCGGCTTCAAATCCGTGCAGTCAGACGTGGAGGCGGCGTTCGCCATCAGGGACCTGGACAAAGCGGAGAAGTTCGACCTGGCGTGGCGGACCGACGCACAGGGGCTATGCAAGAAGTTCAACTCGCACGTCAAGGGCGGCGTTGGGCCGTTCGGGCTCTGGCTGCTGGCCTCCGACGACCTCGAGGAGAGGACAGCCGTCTTCTTCAGGGTGTTCAAGACCAACGACACCAATTACGCCATCCTCATGTGTAATGACCCGACAAGGTAAGTCACATTACATGGTAGTATAAAACTTGCAATGTTGGATTATCCGTGCATCCAGATCCAACAGTAATTCCCAATGGTCACTATCAAATAGGTCATCGTACGAGTCACAGATCTACAGGCCGACCTTCGCCGGCTTTGTCAACGTCGACATAGCCAAGACCAAGAAGATCGCCCTCAGAACATTGGTATATGTATATATGTAACCACATGATCAGTGTATGCTCTGGAGTGGATTAAACCGTTGAAAGAGGGGTCTAAGGCATGTCGCGAACTTCATTTCAGATTGACCATTCTGTGGTGGAGAGCTTCGGGGCCGGCGGAAAGACGTGCATCCTGACGAGGGTTTACCCGAGGAAAGCCATCGGCGACGACGCGCACCTCTTCGTCTTCAACAACGGTGAGTCGGACATCAAGGTCACCAACCTGCACGCGTGGGAGATGAAGACCCCCATGATGAACAAGCTGCTGGAGCAGTAGCAGCAGCCTGGACGATCGAGGAGTAGAAGTAGCCTAGCCGTAGCTAGCCAGCTTATTAGTTTAAATGAGATGGATTAATTAGGAGAGGCTGAAGTTAAAAATGTAGTTGTACACTTGCTGCCCACGGAAACATGGGAATGAATAAAGGTTTTGGTGGATGAGTCCATTTTCGCCTTGAAGAATTGCAGATCAGTTTATGTCCCTCTTTGTTCGACAAGCTGCTGGTGAACTTCCAGTTAAATATTTCCAAGAGATTTCTAACTTGTTTTGACATGCACATTTTCTAAGGTGTTGTTTTGATGTACATAAAAAAGGCACATAAGTAGTGTTATTTAATTGTCAGTTAAGAAAAATAAATGTTTGTTCTTCTCATCCTGGCTGCAAGCTGAGATGTAACTAAACAGCAATAGGTTGAAATTTGTGAGAGCAACTGTAACGTAAAATTTCTGCGGAGTATGTGGTTTGGTACATGACGGCTGGAGCTATATGAAGGTTGAACATAATCAGTTATTAGTGCTACTTATATGAAGCTCTGACCTTGAGCATAGCCCTTGATAATATTGTACAAGCATGATAATATTCTCAGTTGAGAAAAAGGTGCTCAAGCAGCGTGGATGCATGCTAACATATTATTTCAGTCCAAGGAAGACCGAATTTAGTAAGGGAGGGCCGCAACATCAATGCCTTCAACAAGGAAAAAGGGTGCCTGTAGGCGCCGTCATTGACGACTCCAGCCTCAGTCGGAGCACGGCTTTTGGCAGCAGTCTCCCCCTCCCAAACCCATGGCCCTGCCATCCCATCCAGCCTACCACCTCTGCGACATGTGAGCATCTTGCCACATCTCGCCCTTGATAAGTTTCCGACGTATCTATATTTTTTTTTGTATGTTTCATGCCACTATCTTATTTTTTATGCAAACTTTGATATGTATTTGGACTAACCTACTACTAATTGCAAGACAAGCACAATTACTTGTTTTCCCTTATGTGCGTAGGAACTTCATGGAAATTCAATGAAGTATGAAAAAACTTCAAGGTCCGGTAAAATTTGGAGTTACTACATATCTGTCCATGCAAGTCTAATTCTTAAAGATCATCACTTGCTTACCATGGTAGATTATGAACGTTCGGGATTGATAAATTATGAACGTTCGGGATTTGACCATGGTAGATTGAACGTTTATATGGTGATTTTAGTTGACGCGAGGATGACAAGCTTAGTTAGCAAGCACGGCAATTTTTTTGACAAAAAATAAACTGAGAGTCGATTTATCATGCTTATGAACTAAACTTACTGTGGTCAACAAATATTAATTGTCAAAAAGATATTCCCATGTTCTTTTTGTTGGGCCTGCCCACTGATCTCGGTGGGTCCCACGGCGCAGGAACCCCCACGTGATCATCCTCCCGTGGCTCCCTCGGAGAGCATCCCCCACCCCACCAGATCAGCTCGCCGTCCTCCTCCTCCTCCGGTGGACCGCGCTGCCGTGGGCGCAGAGCGAAGGCCTCCGCTCGATCCGTCCCGCGGGTGAGGAACCCCGTCTTTCTTTTCTTGGAGCTGATTTTAAGCTGGTTCTTGCTCGTCGCCGCTCAACGATCTCTGCTGGTCTCCTTGCAGAGCACCGATCGCGCTTTGATTCCCGGCCGTTTTGTTGGAGGCCAAGCGGAGGGGAGGGGGGCGAAGCGAGCAAGGAAGTAGCCTGAAGGTGGGGTGAGATGGGGAAGCAGAGGAACCAAGGTCTGCTGCCTCCGCCTGCGCCTTTCTCTTCCAGATTTCTTCTTTTCAGATGGCCTCTTTGCGATTTGCGAAATCTTTCCTCGTAGCGTTCGAGAGCTCACTGATCCCATTCCCACCCAAGTCAGCTTAAACTAGTACTCCGTACTAGTAGCATGTTGAACAGTAAAACAGAGATCTCCTGACATTGGTGGTGGTACTAGTTAACTGTAGGAGTATGATTTGTTTATGCTAAGCACACCTTTCAGCCAAAGTACTTGGCCAAGGGCAGAGAAAAAAAAGTAAGGTTTAGCGACGAACGAGCCTGCTGCTCTCCTAAATGAGCTAAATTGCAATCATCAAAGTTTTCTCCGCCAACCAGGCGCGTCTTCAACTTCGATTGACGAACTGCTGTGAACAAATCTTGCAGAAAATTCTAGATTTTTACAATCGGAGTTCTTCAAATTCGCATGCTAAAATACATGTGGGATGTTTGTGATTGGCTGCATGAAAATAATGTTAATGCATTTGTCATTAACAGTAATTCCACCGTTTAATATTTTACCACGTGTATTAAGTGAAGAGAGTTCATCATGGCCGGTCCTTCAAAGTCGGAGAGGCTCTCAATGCAAAGGCGAAAATAGCAGTTAATTAAGGAAAGATAGTTGTTTCGTTGATATGATATTAGTATCCCCATTCTTAAACAGGGGTTAGTTGAAAATCCAGTAGTCAGCTTATACTAGTGTTGAACTTACAGATTACTAAATTTGTGGAATGTGTTGAATTTCTTCAATGTCATCTGCACGTGGTTTCATTTTTATTGATAGACCAACATGGTCCCGTTTTGACTTACAGATTCAATATAGTTTTGTGGTACACAGAAGAATAACACATCAAGACAAAGCAAATACATAACCATCAGCATACCTTTTTTTTTCCATACTGCTTCTTCATGGTTTCTCTGGTCATCTACGTGTGCAGATTGATCCAGTGAAACTGAGGAAACTTGGGCCAGCGTTTAAGAAGAATGGGCCTGTAACTGCTGGCACTTCTTCTATCTACTATATATAAGGTTTGCAATTTTCGTACCCTTGTTATTTGTTTTACTTCTTTATATGGATATTTACTTAGATGGTAACTTTGCAAAATAGTTTAAACAGCAATATTCCAGTATGGTACCATAATCCTGAATAAAAACATCCAGCTACTAGAATTGAGCTATGTGCTTAAAGTGCCGCTATTCAGTATTTGTTAACATAACACTTTCATTCAGATTTATGATACTGCTTGGTCTAGCATTGTAGATTTATTTTTACATGACCAGACAATGTTGTATATACTCAGTAGTATAAATCATCGGTCTGTTCTGTGTCATCTTAAGAGAGTACTGAAGAGCTAGATTATTTCAGAGCTTCAGCCAAACAATGTTGTATATATTCAGTAGTATAAATCATCGGTCTGTTCTGTGTCATCTTAAGAGAGTACTGAAGAGCTAGATTATTTCAGAGCTCAAATTTTATTCTTTTTTGCACGGTTAAGATGAATTAAGCGAAGCGATGTTACATTAAAGTGTAACTGCAGTGCCTTTCTTATCTTCCAGCACTGTACAGTGATGGTGCTGCTGCAATTGCACTAGTCAATGGGGTGAAAGCTAAGAACCTTGGCCTTCAAGTTATTGCAAGGATGAAATTTGAGCTGAAGGTAGTCTGGTCTTGCCTTACATGCCTTGTCATTATTCATTGCTGGTGAAACAAATGTTGTTTGAATTTTTTTGACCCATTATTCTTGTTAATGAAGACTTGTACAAACATTATCCTTTCCTATGTCTCAAAACTGTGAACCTAGATAATATCATCCAATGATCTTTTTCTGTAGGATTCAATGTTATTTTTTTCTCTTTTCTTATTATTTTGCATTACAATGAGTTTTTTGCATTAGCACTCATTACAACTTCAAGCGCTTGTACTATTTACAACAGCTCCAGCTCTTGCTATCCTAAAGGTTATATCAAATTCAGGTCTCAAGATTCACAAATAGCCTCATTCTAGTGGATACGATCAAGAAAGCGACAGTTTGGTCACACTTGGATCCGGTAAAGCCATTTTTGTTCGATTTTTAGCAACGTCGCCGTTACTTTTTAACTCAACACATGGAGATGCTAATTGACCCGAGCTATGTGAAAAAAATCCATAATTGAGGAAGAACTCTAATTCTTACTACTACTCGAGCTTCTCGACCTCTTGTGAAATCTATTCATTTAGCAATATACAGAAGGAAATGATAGCTTCATTTTCAATCAAGATATACTAAATGGATATGTAGGAATCAAAGCAACCGCTAGAGCTCTGGATTCAGAGTTATTTGAATTTGCACATTAAAATATATATGACGGGTTATATGAAAATAATCTTACTGCATTTGTCTTCGATAGTACATTCATTGTTTTTTTACCACATGTACTAAAAAAGAGAGTTCATGGCCGGTGCTCCAAGTTAAAGAGCCATTCATGTTATAATAGCTACATAAATGTTCAAATATCTCGATTCTTAAAAAGGGTAGGTGACTTTGGTTATTTTTATTATCCTTGCTACTTGTTTCTTTTCCCTTAGGGGTGAAATGTCTGATGGATGGATATAGCTTCAGCTTGTTTTTATTCCTGCACCATTCTTCATTAATCATTGCTCACGCAATTTTACTATTTCAGGCCACAAAATGACTGTAATAGATTTCATAGATCTGAGTGATCATGATATTATTGACTTGAGCAGCAGCGATGACGAGACTGTTCAGGAGGATCATATTGCAACTCAGCACCGGGCGGCGTCGCTTGATAGGCAGACTATGCATGTCGTAGCTGGTGAAGGAATCCAAGATGTGCAGGCTGTGTTTGTTGCAGCTAGTGAAGGAAGGCAAGATCTGCAGGTTGTGTTTGCTGCGGCTAGTGAAGGAAGACAAGAGTCTGCTGATTGCAGACATGCTTTGGAAGCCACCACATCGTCCTTGGTTACGGAAAAAGAACCTCTTCTTGTAGCTAGTGAAGGAAGCCAAGATGTGCAAGTTGTGCTTGTTGCAGCTCGTGAAGGAAGCCAAGATGTGAAGGTTGTGCTTGTTGCAGCTACTGAAGGAAGTCAAGAAGCTGCTGACTCTGGAAATGGTTTGGAAGCTACAGCGTCGCCTTTGGTTACTGAAAAAGCACCTCTTGATATGGCTGAATCGCACAACTGTCCTCGCACTCCCACATCAGCGCCGTTCCCCAGTATATTCCTCTATCCCTTTCTCAGTACAGTTGTGTGTTTATCTTGCAAACAGTCCATATCATGCAAACATTGCAACAAATTATTATTATTTGAAGTTAACAGCACCCTTCTCAGAAAAAAAAAATTAACATTCACCTTCTGCATGCCCGACTTCTACAGTTCTGAAGGCTCCGACCTTTGAAGGTGGCGATGCAAAGATGGTAAGAGGGAAGGTGAAGCGTCCCAGGAAGAACTACCACACCGGTACTCCTAGGACAAGTCCTAGGTTTGAACTGAAGCCTGAATGTCGGAACGGGCCTCTGGAAGAGCTGCCAGCCGAGGCACTGACCTCTGAAGGTGGCGACGCGGAGCTGGTGAGAGAGAAGATGCAACATCCTGGGAAGGATTACCATACCGGCACTCCTGGGACAAGTCCTAGGTTTGAACCGAAGCGTGAATGTCATAACGGGCCTGTGGAAGAGCTGCCAGCCGAGGCTCTGACCTCTGAAGGTGGCGATGCGGAGTTGGTGAGAGGGAAGGTGAAACGTCCTAAGAAGAACTACCATACCGGCACTCCTCGGACAAGTCCTAGGTTTGAACCAAAGCATGAATATCATAACGGGCCTGTGGAAGAGCTGCCGGCCGAGGCACGGACCTCTGAAGTTGGCGACGTGGAGCTGGTGAGAGGGAAGCTGAAACATCCTAGGAAGAACTACCCTGCTGGCACTCCTAGGACAAGTCCTAGGTTTGAGCCGAAGCGTGAATGTCATAACGGGTCTGCGGAAGAAATGCCAGCCAAGGTTCTGACCTCTGAAGGTGGTGATGCTGAGCTGGTGAGAGGGGAAGTGAAACATTCTAGGAAGAACTACCATACCGGCACTCCTCGGACAAGTCCTAGGTTTGAAACAAAGCGTGAATGTCGTAACGGGCCTGTGGAAGAGCTGCCAGCTGAGGCTCTGACCTCTGATGGTGCTGATGCAGAGCTGGTGAGGGGCAAGGTGAAACATGCTAGGAAGGACTACCATACTGGCATTCCTAGGACAAGTCCTAGGTTTCAACTGAAGCATGAACGTCGCAAGGGGCCCGTGGAAGAACCGGCAGCCGATCACAAGAGGTTCCGCACACTAGAAGAATTAATTGCCTCTCCTGACAATGCAGAATCTGCGAAGGCCCCGTCTACTGACTCTCTGAACTAAGGTAGTCGACTGAATATGATCCCCATGAAACTTTCGAACTGTTGTTTCTCTAGATTGTCTCATGCATGTTTACTGAACCACCATTGTTGCATTTGTAGTGTGGCCGGAGCTCACGTTGCCCCATGTACTGTGAAGGCTGAACAACATCAGTAGTACTTGAAGAAAGCTGTTCCTTGGGAGTTGAGAAACAACATCAGGCTGCAAGCTGAGATGCAAGTGTGCACTAATCATGTAACCAACCAGCAATAGGTTGAAAATTGTGAGCAACTGCTGTGTGAAATTTGTGAAAAACTCTGTTTTTTATTTGGAGGCTGGAACTATATTTAGTTGTGTTCACAGGGGAATTTACAACTGTGAATGTTGAACAACGTCGGTTAGTGCTACTTACTGGAAGTAATTTCTTTTTGGCGAGGGTACTTGCTCGAAGTTCCGAGCCGGAGCATATACTCTTATAATTTGTGAGCAACTGTAAGCATAATAATATTGCAGAGACATATTGTCTGAAATCGTCTCATATTTTTCAAATACTAGTTCAGAACACTAAAACTGTATAACTGATGATATTCAGGACAGGACAGGGGTGTTGTTGATATGGTTGGTTCAGAAACACAGATATAACACACCAGGATTTATTTGAATCGTGAACGCTAACTTTTGGAGCATGTTTAGAACTACAAAGTCCAGGTTGCTCAGAAGGAGAAAAAAACAAGCACACACAAGACTTGATGCTAACTGTGAAGAGTAAATTGTAGACATGCCAGCTGCATGTAACGAAAACGGAAAGAGAGCAGGCAATAGTTAGTGAGCGTGAAGAACTTCATTTTCTTTAACTTGTTCTTGTTAAGTGAACAACCGAGAGATATTTGAAAAACAAGGGGAAAATGTTTTGCGCTGTTAGAAAAGATGTTGTAGGTGTCCGTAGCAGGAGGTGGGTCGACGTCGGAGCCGTCGGAGGACGAGGAGGAGATGACGATGTAGCCGTGCAAGCACCGGACGATGCGGACATTTCAGTTTCTAGAACACATGGCAGAAAAATGGATTTGAGAATCTAATATGAGATGTCCGGATGCAGTTGTGTTAGTTTAAAGAGTGTCCGGTCACTGCCCGCGGACACGTCCGGACGCATCCGTGGACGTTTAAGGGGTCATATTTGTCATATACGGCTGTAGATGCTCTAACTATGAACAGAAAATTGTAGACATACCACCTGCATGTAACAAAAATGGAAAGAGACAATAGTTAGTGAGCGTGAACAACTTCTTTTTCTTTAACTTGACAAGATCAAGTGAACAACTCAGAGATATTTGAGAAAAAAGGGGAAATGTTTCACGCTGTTAGAAAAGATGTTAAATGCAGGATTTTCTCCTACAAATTTGACTAGTCTTTTTATAGGGTGGGGAATTTGACTACTCGATCTAATATCCTTTGGTTTAAGCCTTTAAGGACTCATTCAACTTGGAGGAAATCAAAACGTAGGAATTAAAAGTAGTACGGAAATTTGGTAGGATCCTAAAAAAATTTCTTGCCTTGTTTCTACGCAAAAAGAAGAGCTTTGAGTGGGCGCGTCGTTTCCTCTGAAAACATGAGAAATGAATAGTATTTTTATGAAATTCATGTACATGTACCCTACAAACCGGATGCATCTCTAGAAAATTCTGCTACGGAATCCTTGCTCCTATGTTTTTTCTATGAAAATCCTTCATACTAAATGAGGCCTAAAATCTGTTTTTTTTAGAAAAGAATGATTATTCCTTTTGGGAAAAGGCTATGAGTAGCTATCCTTTTTTAAAAGGTCGAGTTAGAAGTTCAATTTTTCTTATTATTATTATCGAGACACACATTTCAATTTCTAGAACACATGGCAGAAAAATATAGCACTAGGTAGATGTATGGAAGTACTAGTTAGAAAGAAGCTGATGGTAATGGAGTACAAGCATGATCGATATTTTCCAGTTGAGCAACAAAATGCCATCTTATTTGAATTTTGAAAGGGCCTGAGGGTGTGGGAGTAGCATGCACTAGTAAGATGGATGCATTTGGACTATACTAGTACAGTACAAAAGAACAATCTGGGTCATACATACGTACGAGTATAAATTAAAGAGATTGGATCAATCTTTTCCCTTGTCTCACACGCCACACAGACAGCAGTCTACTCGGAGTGGGTAAAGCTGCGTGCTAGTAGTACTGCTCTGGGAACTGACCACTCAAAGTAGTAGTACCCCTCACCTTCCCCATGGGATCGGTGGCTAGTGCTGTGCTGCACGTACGTAAAGGACTGGGCCTGCAAAGCATTTTACGTACTAGCTTTCTGTTTCAAACCTGACCCTGCAATGAGTGCTGTGAACTGCTGGTGCTTGTCTCGTTCCCATCTCCGGCATCACACGGCCATTGAAATCTCGGCCCGGCGAGGCGATGCACACACCCTACTTGCTACTTGGTGCCGTTCGTCGGGAAGAATCACCAAGCCAAACGACGTCCGAATGCCATGGGTTTTTTCACAACCCTATGCAGCCGCCACGTGAAAAATGCTTTGTCGGCCACCGCTTCCCCCTCCGGCTGTCAAAGTGTGGCGGGTGGTCTTCCCGGAGGAGCAGCACCTTTGTCCGGAGCCTGTGGCCGACGACAGAGGGGTGGTCGGCGGTGGTTTGTCGTAACTTTTGCATGGTGGTGATTCATATGGCCGATGGGGTGTCATAGGGGGTTTCGGGATTTTATCGCCTCTCTGAATTGTGCGTGCATCCACCATGCCAAAACATGGGGGACGCCAATTTGTTGATAAAGGATCTCGCGGCCACACGAATCTTTCACCCTGTGCGCAAAATTGGGAGGGGCAACAAAAAATTGGCTCGGATCCAAAATTTTGACAGTTATCCAAATGCATGCCCCATCCATGGGTAAAGCCCAAATTTTGGTAAGTAACTTCGGGCTGCCATTAGTCTCGTTGCCTTGTTTCTGTTTTTAATAAATTTATTTATGATTGTGTTCATTCAAGAAAGCAAAGGCCAAGGGCTTCTTCCCGGACTTGGCCTTTCTCGTACCGTCATGCTCCCAATGCGGCTGCAAGGGCCAATCTTCCAGATGGAGGCGGGCCGCATTGTCAGAGTGTGCCATGCTCTTCTTCTTGAAGGAGCGGCACCGGGCGGAGGTTGTCGTCTAGGGCGGTGACTACGACATGGTGACGTTCCCTATGGTCCGATGGGGCGTCATAGGTGATGTGGGCATTTATGGGCCCTTCTGGATTGTGTGTGCGCCCGTCATACCAAAACGTAGGCGAATTCACAAAAGAAGGATGTCGTGACTGCGTGAATCACACTTGTTGGGCGCAAAATCAGCATGGGCAACTGAAAAAGCAAGCGTTTTCACTCTCCACTAGCTTCTTCTGGATGTTGTAGTACTAATTGTGAAGAGGAATTCCAGTGTAGTTTCTTTTCGTACCGACGGTTCAAAATTTCAACGAAATTTTGCGTATTTCAGTTCAGTCCAGAATACTTGCAAACCTGAAATTTCGAGCCAAATTCAAACTAAAATTTTAAATTAGGTTAAAAATCATTAGTAATTTTTGAATTTTGAAACTCAAAATCCGAAATAAGTCCCAAATTTCTGATTTTTTTTACATATTTTGGTGATGTCCGATTTTTTTCCGTTTCTGGAATAAAAAACCTTACCGACATGGCCTTTTGGGCTGGTCCATCCATAGTTACGCTCGGGGTACCCCGTAGTTACCGAAGAGCATTGCGCGCTTTTTCATTTAAGAGAGACGATAGAACATTTACAAGATGACTACACAGCGCAAAGAGCGCAGTCCACAGGACCAATCTATAGCTTTGCTACGTTACATCTCTCGCTAGTCCACCTATCTTGGCTCTAATCCACAGTTGGAATTCATCTTGGATACTACGGGCCACTACATGCGGCATAAGAGTTATCCAAATGCATGCCTCACCCATCGCTAAAGCCAACAATTTGGTAAGGTAACTTCCGGCTGCCATTAGTCTCATTGACTTGTTTTCTATTTTAATAAATTTATGATTGTGTTCATTCGAGAAAGCAAAGGCCAAGGGTTTCTTCCCCGGGCCCGGCATTTCTCGTGCCCCGTCATGCTCGCAATGCGGCTGCGGGGTCCAATCTCCAAGATGATGGTGGGCCCCATTGTCAAAGTGTGCCATGCTCTTCTTCTTGGAGGAGCGGCACCGGGCGGAGGTCGTCGTCTGGGGCGGTAACTACGACATGATGGCGATCCCTATGGCCTGATGGGGCGTCGTAGGTGATGTGGGCATTTACGGGCCCTTCTGGATTGTGTGTGCACCCGTTATACCAAAACATGGGTGAATTTACAAAAAAGGGATGTCGTGGCCACGTGAATCACGCTCATGGGCGCAAAATCAGCAGGAGCAACCGAAAAAGCAAGGGTTTTCACTCTACGCTAGCTGACATACTTCTGTTATGAATGGAACAAAAGAAACAACTGGTTTGGATCCAATTTTTTTATAGAAGGAACCCATCCATATGAGATCGTGAAAATTTGCTTTCGATGGGAGTCGAACCCCGGTCCTCAAAGGAACACCAATGTGTCCTTACCGCTGGGCTAGAGCCCTAAATTTTTTGGGAGTTACCCAAATGCGTGCCATGCCTATCAGTCAACTCCAATATTTTGGCAGGGTAACTCTCCGCTGCCATTGAGTTTGTAAGTAGATTGTTTTGGTGTCGATGACTTGTTTCTATTTTAATATAGAAAGATTACTTTGCCAGGAAATGATATTTTTTGCTCACAAAGGTCATTCATATAATAAAAAGAATTATGATCACGTGTGGTAGTAGAAGTTACTAGCTGAACAGAGCATTTTACTGTGCAGGGGAAAAAAGGTTCCATCAGATAGCAATGGTATGCACAAAATGCATGCATTTCTTACATGAGATTGAGCTCTACTCTTGACTTGAGATAGAATGCGTCCGAACAAGCCGCTGCATGTGTCTCCGGACATTTAGTGAGGTCCGTTTTCATCAAGTTTGACGCATCATACCATTTGCATCAATAATAGTACTGAAAAGCCATGAGAAAAACAAAGACATATAGGGATTGACTATTCGTCACCCTGAGTGAGGAATAGTTATTTTTCACCCCCTCTATTTTACCATCAATGCACCGTAATTTTACGTTGCGTAAGTTCTGTCTTATTTCTGACGTAAAAAGAGACCGTAAGAAAATATATAATCGTCATAAAAAATATTTTATGTTATGTAAAATTACAAACGTAAAAACATAGTGTAAAATACACATAAATTGCAAATTTTCTAGTCTTATGACCTATATTTTTATTTTCTTATGCCAAATTTTACGTAATGAATCAATATGAAAATAACTATTTGAATTTGAAACATAATTTAATTATGAAATAATCGTAAGATTACCTCAGGTGAAGAATAATTTATTATGCACCCTGGGTGATGAATAGTAACTATATATATATATATATATATATATATATATATATATATATATATATGCAATCAAACGCTTGCATGAGACAAATTGATTTTTTTTAAATCACACTCTGTAATATAAAAAGATATATGTTGCTTGATGTCCCCATGAAAGAGCAACTTCGGGAAGTCCATGCGGGAGCATGTGGAGTTGATAGGCTTGACCGAGAGTGTCGGTTGTGTGGGGAAGTCGTCTTTGATGACCGAGGCGGACTTCTCGACACTTGTCACCCCCGATAGCGGTAGGCTATGCGCCATAGCCTGCACTCACATTAAATGTGTGGACGAAAACGTGACCTCACACGGCCTCTGTGAAAGTTGTCTACACGTGAGGCAGGTGTGTTGAGGAGGCCCGTGTTCGTGACACCTAGCACCGTCCCAAAACGTCACTGCTGACGTTTTGGTAGATCAAGTTTAACCAGGGTATTTTAAATTGACAGTAAACCTACACAAAGGTCCGCATGCCGCCACGTAATTAGCTCCTTCTGGGATGTTGTAGTATTAATTGTGAAGAGGAATTCCAGTGTAGTTTCTTCTCGCACCGAGGATTCAAATTTTCAACAAAATCTCGCATATTTCAGTGGAGTCTGAAATACTTGCAACCCTGAAATTTCAAGCCAAATTCAAACTAAAATTTAAATTCGTTTTAAAATCAATAAAAAATGTTGACCTTTGAAACTCAAAATCCAAAATAACTTTCGAATTTTCAAAATTTTACATATTTTTATGACGTCCAAATTTTTTCCGTTTCTGAAGTAAAAAGCCTTACCGACGTGGCTTTTTGGGCTGGTCCATTTGTAATTACGCTCGGGGTACCCCGCTTTTAAATATGCCGACATGCATCGGGCGGAAAATCAAAAGGGGCAGCTAAAAAAAGCAAGCGTTTTCATGCTCCACTAGCTGACGTAGTCTTCTGCTATCAATAAAACCAAAAAATAAATCAAAAATCAGTGAGTCGGATCTAAAATTTTGGGAGTTATACAAACGCATGCCATGCCCATCAGTCAATACCAACAGTTTGTTAGAGTAAACATATGCCCAGCAGATGTTTACTCTTATAGTGTCGATGACTTGCTTTTATTTTAATATAGAAAGATTGTTTTGTTAGAAAATGGTTTTTTTTGCCAACAAAGCGCATTCATATAAAAGAAGAATTGTGGCCATGTGTAGTAAAAGTTACTAGTTTTTTTGGGGGCAAACTCCAGCCCTCAGAGAGGGCTTAACACTTTATTATTAGCAATCTAAGGAGTGTACAGACATAAGTTTCCCCCTTAGGAAGGAGATGGCTTGAAAAGACCTTTTGGAATTACATCTAGAACCTTTGCTGCAAAGAAAAGTAGAGCTAGAGGAGGCTTTCTTAGCAAGATTATGAGCCATAAGACTTTTGCTCCTTGCAATGTGCTCAATCATGTAAGAATGAAGAGTGAAGACAAGATCAAAGAAATCAACAAAGCATGTCGTATGCTCCAATGTCCAGGATGCCAAATCAAATCCTTGGCCTCCGGAACTTGTACCGAGGTCCTGCAATCAGAGGAAAAAAGAAACAGTGTTCCAGTTCAAAGCATTGACGACTGCAGCCGCTAGAACTAGAAGAAGTCCCATTGATTTGCTTGTGCCTGCAAAACTGAACAAACTTTCATAGCAGACGCTTGAACAAATATGGAATGGTTGCTTGATCCATTCCTTAGGAAGACTCTGAGAGAAGCTTCATCAACATTGGCTAGGTATCATGCATGTTGAATATTCAAATTCATACATAGAGAAGAGTTGACAGTCCCGCAAAAAAAGAAGAAGGGAGATTGTTTGACAGAAGGCCTCCTTTCTTCCTTGCTATGCTCCAGTAAACCCGCATTAAGCGTCGCTTTGGTGTCATGGATAACATTTCTTGACATGAGATTGAGCTCTGCTCTTGACTTGAGATAGATAGATTGCAACAGATGCAAATGAAATGCTTGCAAGTTGGAATGACATAACACCGGAAGAAGATATCCTCCGATTAGCACCAAGCTTAATATCCTCCGATTTAGGTAAGTACCCTACAATGATTTAGGACTACCATCAAAGATGAACTGCATCCCCTAATTATAACATGACCCAAATACTTAGTTTAAGCTGGAACACCAAAATACTAAGCAACCACGAACTGCCTTGAGTGCTGGAGCTAATCACACCAATGCGTCGGACCAAGGGGAGAGCTTGTCGATGCGGATGTGCAGAGGCACTTCCATGGACGCAGCCCCATCCCCTGCTGCTGCTGGCACCAGGTACATTGGCGGCACCATCAGGAACGTGGGCTCGCCCGCGGCGACCACGGCGCCGGGCGACGAGCTGCTCCTCATGTGCATGTCCACCAGCACCATGTCCTCCTTGCCGCAGTTCGCCGCCTCGAGGTTGACCCACATCTTGCACGCGAACCGGGGCCGCGTCGCCGCGCTGGCCCTGGCGCACACCACGGACACGGCGGTCACGCCGGCGCCGAGCGCGCCCACGGTGAGGAGGAACACGCGGTTGTCGTCGTCGCCGAGGAGCACGAGCCGCGGCGTTGAGACCGGGAGCCGGAGCTGGCTGGCCTTGCCGTACTGCAGGGCGCGCACCGGCACCGAGTGGACGGTGTGGAGGTGGCCGGCGAGCGCCTGCGGCGCGCCGACGTAGCCGCAGCCGGGCTCGGTGCAGCGGCAGGGCGCGTGCGGGCACGCGGTCTGGTGGTCGGCGACCTCGTGGTAGGTGACGTACCTCGTGCAGCCGGGGTTGGGGCACTCGATCCTGGTGGAGGAGACGACGGCGTCGAGCGCGGGGCAGGGGTCGAAGAAGCCGCCCCCGTCGACGCACACCTTGCACTGGCCGCAGGGCAGCTGGGCGACGCAGCCGCCGCAGGCCAGGTGCCCGGCTTTGCACTGCAGCAGCAGGAGAGGAGCACAAATCGAATCTTGAGGAAGGAAAGAATCGAGCTTTCACCAGCGCCAATCGAGGAAAGAAAGAGCGGAACCTGGAAGACGGGGGGCTTGAAGGGGAGGGTGCAGAGGTGGCAGTGGAGCAGGCGCTTGTCGATCCTCACGGCGAGCTCCTCTCTCGGGCTGTACGGCGCCGCCGCCGCCGCCGCCGCCGCGACGACGGGGCTCCCTTCCCCTCCTCCGGCGACGAGCTCTTGCTTCACGCGGGCGTCGGGCAGGTCCAGGCGCGGCTTCTTGGCGCTCTCCTCGTCGGCCTGGTCCGGCGAAGCCCTGCTCCTCCCCTCGGCGGCGGCGCCCTGCATCCTGGCTGGCCGGACTTTGGGGAAAGAAAACCTTTCTAGCAGGAGATGGGAGAGAGAGAGAGAAGTGGAGAGGTCCAAGAACAAAAGTTCCACACTGTTCCAAGTAGACTAAAAATGCTTTCCTTCCTTCCTCATTGACCGGTCCTGGATAGCATTAACCTAGTGGAGTACCAGTACCTTGCCAATGCTCTTCATGATAAACGAGCCAAATCGAGTACCTTGCCAATGCTCTTCATGATATACGAGCCAAATTGTGGGTCACCACTGTGGTTTCCATTCCCAAACGAGTATATGGTATAGATATAAGCCGTGTTCTTAATCAATTTCATTATTGTCAGTTTGTCCATGTATTCATGTTGTCTTCTCTTTCAAATACCTACAAGGTTGACGATTGCAGGTCCATGTTGTTCTAGAAACATTGAGGAACTGTCGGAGTAATGGGCCACTGTAGGCTAACCCGAGCTCCAGAACCTTTTAAGACATCGGGGCAGGCAAGGCGACCGACTGCCCACTCACGGCCGAGTCCCGGGGACGAATTCAGATAAGCCGACTCTTGACTGGCGACTTCCAGAGAAGCCGACCTTGGGGAGTCGGCCCACGATTCCAGCAAAACCCCATGTCCTCATCAACAGGGACAGGACAGGGGAGTGGCTACAGTGAAGACTGCTCCCACCCCTTTCCAAGGGCAAGCATGGTCACAGTACACCGTACTGAGGAGATCTTCGTGCGGCGTGGCACTGTTGCCGTGCCCGCTGTCGGTGTCAAAACCGGCGGATCTCGGGTAGGGGGTCCCGAACTGTGCGTCTAGGCCGGATGGTAACAGGAGGCGAGGGACACGAAGTTTTACCCAGGTTCGGGCCCTCTCGATGGAGGTAAAACCCTACGTCCTGCTTGATTAATATTGATGATATGGGTAGTACAAGAGTAGATCTACCACGAGATCAGAGAGGCTAAACCCTAGAAGCTAGCCTATGGTATGATTGTTGATGTGTATGTTGTCCTACGGACTAAAACCCTCCGGTTTATATAGACACCGGATAGGGTTAGGGTTACATAGAGTCGGTTACAATGGTAGGAGATCTGAACATCCGTATCGCCAAGCTTGCCTTCCACGCCAAGGAAAGTCCCTTCCGGACACGGGACGGAGTGTTCAATCTTGTATCTTCATAGTCCAGGAGTCCGGCTGAAGGTATAGTTCGGCTATCCGAACACCCCCTAATCCAGGACTCCCTCAGTAGCCCCTGAACCAGGCTTCAACGACGACGAGTCCGGCTCGCAAATTGTCTTCGGCATTGCAAGGCGGGTTCCTCCTCCAAGTACTTCTAGAAGATTTTGAACACAAAGATAGTGTCCGGCTCTGCAAAATAAGTTTCCACATATTGCCATAGAGAGAATAATGTTTACACAAATCTAATCTGCCGACGTATTCCGTAGTGTGACATCACACCACGGCCAAGCTTTTATTCGAACCGTTTTACTGTCCCATCTTAGCGTGTTATGCGAGGCGGTTTCCTTGGCACGTCTTGTTAAAGCAGAGATCGTGTCCCCTTATTCCGGGATTCTCATCAATACGGGCGTGGGTAACCCAACCGCTTCTAGGACTCCTAGATCATAGGCAAGTCCAAACGGACACGGGGAGGACGCTCGATATCCACCCTCTTTATAAAGGGACGAGGCCTTTTATTTTCCCCTCCCGTGCTCAATCGAATCCTTCCCCCACCTCAAGCTCAAACGCCCAAAGTTCAGGTTAGGTGCTTCGAACCTTCAGTCATGTCCGGATCTAGCCTTCAAGGCTGATGGGTGCCTTCTTCCGTCACGGAAGAAGACGTCAAAAAGTTGAGGGAGGCCAGATATCTGACCGCCGAGATTCTGCATCGGCTGCCTCCCCGGGGGCAGGCCGTCCCTTCCCCCGAACCCAACGAGAGCGTCGTGTTCGTCTCCCACTTCCTCCGAGGTCCAGGCCTTGCATTGGATCCTTTTGTCAGGGGCTTGATGTTTTACTACAGGCTAGATTTCCATGATCTAGCTCCAAACTCCTTTCTTCATATCACGACATTTATTGTTGTGTGCGAGGCCTTCCTCCGGGTTACCCCTCACTTTGGCCTATGGCTCAAGACTTTTGAAGTAAAACTGAAGATGATCGAGGGGTAACATGCGGAGTGTGGAGGTGCCTCAATACGCAAGATGACTGGAGCTGCATGGCCCAAAGGTTCCATTCCAGAGGTGTCTGAATTGTGGCAACAGGAGTGGTTCTACATCATGGCTCCTAGAAGTGCCAAGTGGGCGGCCGCCCCTGTCTTCCGCCCGGGCCCTCCACCACAACTGATGTCATGGATTAGCAGAGGATTGAGCTAGGGTCCGGCCAAGGACGTGCCTATACTGCAGAGCCGCATTCAAGATCTCTTTAATGGAGATTTCAGTTTGGTTGCGGTAGCACAAGTTATGCTGGTTCACCAAGTCCAGCCTTGCAAACGCCGGCCTCTTCGCTTGTGGGAGTTTAATCCCGAGGGACCGCGGGCCATTCAAAATTTCCTCGGCCTGACGCTCGAGGAGATGTACAAGTCGTTCTTCGAACCTCAAGTGGAGTGTCCGGAAATCACCGAGGACGCGGGCCTGAGTAGCAACCGCGCCGCCGAACAGGTAAGGCATCTTCCGGCCGAACGTACTATCTCTCCTTTGTTACGAAGCTATTTCTAAGAGTTCGCTTTTTGACCAGGACTGGCTAACAAAGGCGAAGTTGATTCGGTGTTCGGCCCCCCTCCCCGAGGGTTTGGAAAATCCGGTATTGGAGAAGATGCTCCAGACCACACCCTGCCCGGAGCCTTTAAAGGAAAATACTATGGATGGTAATGCGGGCGGACGCAGGCCCTCAACGCTGCCCATTCTAGCCGAGGGAGCGAGCGTCTCCATGAAGGAAGACGACCAGAAGAGGAAAAGAATTGCGCCCGGGGATTCGGAAGCCGAAACTTCCAAACGAGGGAAGAAGTCTCCCACAGAGGGTCCTACCTCGGGGGCGCCGTTGCCGCACAAAGTCCGCGAGGGGATCAATTCTCCCATGAGTCGTAAGTGACCCAAAATACCTTAATAGTACAGATATGTCATATTTTCTTCTGAGAAGATAACCGCTGCATGTATCTTTGCAGTTCGGGCCTTAGCCCCTCTCAAATGAGCTCGTCTTCGGGGGATCTTCTTCCAGAGATGATAGAGAGCGAAACGCCCCCTTCGGACTCCTCCGCTCCGGAAGCGGGCGACCCTGAAGTGTCGTCGCGGAGGGCCTCTCCGAGTTCGGCGAGGCCAGAAGATAATCCTGTCGACCCCCGAAGTTCCCAGTGTCCGGCTCCCGAAGAGAGCAGACAAACGAGTCCGGCACCGTCTAGTGTGCGGTCGGATTTCTGAGGGAGTTGGTGGGGCGAGCGGCCATCTTAGATGAACACCGTGTGCAGATGAATACGGTGATGGAGAGAATCTCGTCCGCCGAAAGCGGATTGCATAAAGCTTTTACGAGTCTACTAACAGGGTTTGAGGTACGTAAAATAATGTATGATAGTCCTGCACATAGTAGGTGTGCCCTGTGTAGATAGTATCCCCTAAGACTCTGGTTGTCGTCGGAAACGACGACAAACAGAGGATCATATTCCCAGGTAATAACCATACTTTCTCGATGTGCAGGTGATGGAAGCTCCGGTGGCTAGCCGGACTAGCAACTTTGCCCATTTAGAACGGCAGTTGGATGCGACAGACGCCGACATCGAGCTTGTTAACAAAAGGCTTGACGAGGCACGGGGTAAGTGTCATTATCTGGTGAACGTCACATAGGAAGAGTAGCATGATGCCAGTATCTTTAATATGTTGTGACTGCAGATGGGGCTGCCAATGTTGAAGCCTTGCGGGCAGAACTTGCCCGAGCCAAGGAACAAGCGAGGTTGGGTAATGCGGCTGCTTTAAAGGCGGCCGAAGAGTTGCAAGCCGAGAAGGCCGCACATGGCGAGAGCCGAGACAAGATGGCCAAGATGGCCATAGAATTAAAAGCCGCCGCCGACCGTTGCCGGGTTCTTGAAAAGGAAAACCAGGCGAAGGCATCGGACCTTGAGAAGGCTGCTACGACAAGAAAGGACCTCCGCTCTGCTATGAGGGCAAAGAAGGAGGAGCTGCAGGAAGCCGAGGATATTGTAGCTGGGAAATCCTTTATGTTGCGGAGGAAGTTCGGAGATCCATGGTATGCCCCCTGGATCGGCTGTGGAGCTCGGAGGATGTGTATATGGATTTGGCGACGAGCGATGGCGATGCGGCCAAGTACTTCCAGGGTCAGACGGACCATTGAGTGGACTAGTGGAGTACATTGCCAGTGCTCTTCATGATAAACGAGCCAAATTGAGTACCTTGCCAATGCTCTTCATGATATACGAGCCAAATTGTGGGTCACCACTGTGGTTTCCATTCCCAAACTTATATATGGTATATATATAAGCCGTGTTCTTAATCAATTTCATTATTGCTAGTTTGTCCATGTATTCATGTTGTCTTCTCTTTCAAGTACCTACAAACGTGCGATAAAAGGTTGACGATTGCAGGTCCATGTTGTTCTAGAAACATTGAGGAACATAATTGTAAGCGCAAGTTTTGTTCTTTTTTGCACATGTGCCTGCTTCATTGATTAACAGTGGAGTGCTTTTGGCTCCATCACTGGATGACAACACCAACAAACACGTGAGAGCCCATAAAAAGAAAAGGATACATGTGTCACCACAAGGGACACGCGTAACCAGATAGTACAAAGGAGCAACGCAGACGCGTCACAACTTCTCACCCAGATCACCACACATCCCACCATTCCCACTGTCATCGATCGGCACATACGGCATATAGGCTAGCTACCTGCCACCAACAAAAAACAACAATATGACCACCATAATTACAAAATAAATTACAAAATAATTTTATTACACCATAATTTTGTTTGTATGTAATTTTTGTAAATGTATACAATTGATTTGTAATTTGCAAATTAATTATAATCATTTTGGGCTTAACCATATAGATGTGAAGAAGGAATGTCATGGTTACTGTAGTTTACGTGACATTCTCAATGAAGAAGGAATGTCACGATTACTGTAGTTTACATGACATTCCTTGAGAATGTTAGAGGATCCGGTTCCCCTGGATGATTGTTGTTCTTTACTTTGTACACCATCGAGACAAATGCATACACTTACAGATAAGCGACTTGATTACTCGCTGATGAATATGATTACTCCAGACATCATCTACGTAGTACTTTGGTTTCATATTCACCTGCCAAGGATTAGTACTAATAATAAATGACGCACTAGTTTCATTTATATTAACTGCCACATGACACTAAAAACTAATTATCTAGATTCATTTTTTCCCTTGCTATGAATATGACCTATAATAGCAAATAAATTCTGGCTTTCTCGCTATGAAGTTAATGCAGCTTCTTTTATTGTGAAAATTTATATACTATTGCGCAAGTTACTCCAATTTATTCTAAAAATAGTTAACTATTTTGACTTTTTGTTTAACCATTAAAAAAATCACCTTACAGGGTACATATTTCCCCAGGAAACATTGGGTTTTTCCCCACCAAAAACTTATTATATAATGTTACTGCAATATTCTCCCCCCGTTTAAACCAGCAACCTACACTTTTTCCATCATTTATTAATTACATTTTCCTTTGTTCTTATTAGTACATTTTTTTGGGGAATAACTAAATATTTCCCTTGTACTTCAGAAAATAAAATAGTAACAAAGACCACATGCAATAGATTTTGTAATTAAATATTAGACAATAAAGGAGATCCTATAGCCAATCACATGTTTTATCACTACACACGACGGGGATTGAGCAAGACAACTTCAATCAGACAATCATCACGGAAAAATAATTAATCTCATAGTTTCCTAGTTTCTTAAACCGACCAAAAAAACCGCAGACGCAGATTTCTTGTACTCGTTACAATGGTGTATGGGGACACCTACACCCTTGTACTACAAAAATCTGTAATTCCACAATAAGTCAATAGTTTCTGCAATTGTTTTTCCATATAATATCGATTTTTTATTGTAGTCATTGTAGATAATCAATAGAAAGAAATCTCCTTCTGACTACCTTTATCAAAGCAGTCTAATGTTTTTTCAATAAAAATAATGAATAGTGAGCTATACTACGGGAAATCCCCTTTCGCTCCCACATGTATATACCCCCTATATGGGGATTATTTTATAAATAATTAAATAAAAAGTCAAAATAGTTCAAAAGTATTTTTAGATTAAACTTGACTTCACGAAGAAAAAACCTTGACTTCACAGCATAGAAGGGAAAATTTATTTGCTATTAAATGTCACTATTCACGCTATTTTGATTGAAAATTTGTCTTCTTTGGAAAGAAGTCAAAGAGAAAAATTCTTTTTGTGAAACTTCTCTCACTAGTACAATTAAAGGTCAAGTTTATTTCAAAAAAAAAATTCATAAATTTTTGACTTTTTGTTGAATTTCTAATTTAGTTTTTCATTTAGGATACATATGTACAAAGAACCAAATTCCCCTCCGCTATACTACCAATTAATTTTTGTACTTATTTAATTAGTCCTGAATAAATCTACTTTTTATACTTATTTAATTAGTCCCTTTTTCCTGCCGATCTTTTCAAAACATGACAGTTTAGAGCAACTCCAACGGGCCGACCTAAACGGACGGCATTTTTGTCCGCTTTTTTATCCGTTTGGGTCGGCCGGCCGCCCGCCGTTTACCCTCTTTTAGTTTTGGGTCGGCAGTGCACCCAACGGGCCGACCCATTTTCATGTCCGCGCGCGTTTAACATCGTGCCGTCGCCCTGATTTTGACGCTCCAGCACGTGGGAAAGGTTCGCGCGCTGGTTTTGGCGCTCCAGCGCGCGCCGCTGTCGGCGCTCGCTATAAAAGAAGGCGCTCCCTCCACACTCTGTCGGCCACCCACTCTCGCCGCCTCTACACCACCATGTCGATCCGTTGCCTATGCGCTTCGGATTTTCGCGGAGTCCGCGAGCGCCGCTCCGGCGCCTTCTCCGCCGAGATCTGGTTTCGCGAGAAACGTCTCGTCCTCGGCACCGCATCGGCGACGTAGCAGACGAGCGAGTGTGTGAATCCAATGTGCCACCGACCAGCGGGCCCGGTGAGAAAAGAAAGCGAGCGCGTGCGCGTCCATCTTATGTCCGCGCTGACGCAAATCAGCCTCAAAAATGGGCCGGGAATGGGTCGACAGGCGGACGAAAGCGGACGCACGTCCATTTAGGTCGGCGCGTTGGACTGGCTTTTTTGTCCGCACCGACCCAAACGGACGGCCGCGAACGAAATGGGTCGCCCCATTAAAATTGCTCTTAGTTCATTTGTACCACACGCAAAGACATTCTTACGCGCCCACTTAACCAAGCTACGTTGACGACAGGCCTCTGGCAAAGACCTCGTTCTTGCAAAAAGGTGAAGTGTTCCTACAGTACAGCATTTATCCATGGATGATGGAAAGCGCGTCGTCCCTGCCGGCAGATCCTGTACCAACCTGTTCCACCGCCTAGTACAGCACTGTTCGTCAGGTTAATAATCAACTTTCCAACTTTCCCTTCAAACCGTATAGTCCCAGACGTTACTTTATCTGCCAATCGCGATGCACCTATTGACCCATTGGATAACCAGGACACATGTCCCCATAGACCGAATGTTCGCCTCCTTCACGTGGGTGGCTATTCCTGCACAGCACAGTATAGCACCACCCACATACCTTGCCATGTTCATGCCCGCCCACTGGCTCGGCCTGCACCAGCGCCAGCCCCCGGTTTGGGAAAAGAAGTATTCTCCACTTTGCCCGTTCGGAGGTCAGCTCAGCCGGCATCAACACGACAACAAGGAACTGACTGAGCTAGTGCTGGTACCTATCAAAAGCCTGTGGACTGTGGCTTGAGGCTCAACCCCAAGGGGAATATGTTGACAAGGCATGGCAAAGCTGGGCGAGGTGGTGGAGCCTTGGCTGTTTCAACGTGGATTGTTCATCTCTTCGTCGAGGCTAGAGCATTTAATTACAAGCGGAAACAGGAAGCCGAGAACATGGCGTGATTGACATTGACAGAAAGACAGACATGAAATGAGCTAAAAACACCTATGACTAAGTCACTATGCTTCTGTGGAGGCTTGTCCCTGTGAGGCCGTGACAAGGATTTTTCATCCTAGATGTCAGTCTAACTAAGGCCAATTCTTTTGAGGGTCCTAAAAAAATAAAAAAAAATAATGGTGTCCCTAGTACCGCCGGTGAAGGCCAGATAGGTTTTGACAAACCGTGGTGCTGTCATCGCAACGAGAGAACCAACCACGGGTCGAGTCAAAGCATCGGACTCAAATCCGACCCCTTAAATGGCTGCGGACGCGTTCGGGTCCGAACACCGGTTGATCAAGCCTCAAATTTCTTTTCTCACAATCAAACACCTTAATTAGCATATCTCAAATCCATATAAACTCATACAACTACGTAAACGATGCATTACACATCATCCGGCTACTACATTACAATATGCCATTGGAGTACCAAAATTTGGCATGTTTGACTATGGTGGAGAAGATCATCCCCGGTTTCCCTTGCCCTTCCCGGTGCCACCGTCGTCCTTCTCGAGAAAGTACCGGTCGAAGACACAGTTGGGATCGATACGGATCTACTCATCGTCGGAGTTGTTCTTCCTGTTGTTGTCCTCCTTCCCCTCCTTTGGTGGTAGTCCGGCCATGGCACGGATCACCAAATTCTGCTCTCAAACGAGGGCGCGCGTGAAATCCGGCCGTGTTTGAATGAATTTCGCCTGGTTAGTTTGAATTGTTGTCAAAATATATGCTGCTGCGTTGGATGTCGTCCTCCCGCATCCGTGTCCACGAACTGGTCTCTCCCAGTTCGTGGATGAATGCGGGATAAAATTTGCGAGTTGCCAGAAGAGGAGGAAGTCATCCGCGTCCAAATTATGAAGAAGCGCCAACGAAGGAACACGCGTGTCCCTTCCAGATTGGAGGCGCTTGCACCACCTCCTCCCGTGGCTCCTGCTCAGCAGCGTGGGGTGACCATGACCTGACACCCACCGCGTCGGCCATCTCTGATGCCATGGACGACCAGCTCCACCGCTGGCCCACCATGCGCGGGTTCCACGCGGCGATGGGTGGCTCCTCCAGCATCTTCAGAAATATTGTTTTGTTTTTAGATCAACACGAAAGGCTCCCCGGCTCGATTAAACTAAGAAAAATGAGGGAGGAAATATGGTTTCCGGTATAAACTTGTGGTGCATAGTCTTTTTTCTTTTTGACAGAATTGTGGTACATATTCTTTACTGAATAACCTTTGGCATGGAAATTCTTGTCCACGAGGCACACAAAGAACCATACAACTCCCGTGTACCGCCGGACAGTCTCACAGACACGACAAGGAAAAGAAATGAATCACAGCCCACGGTCACGGGTCGAGATCCAAAAGGAAAGTTCAGTACAGATACAAGCGCTCATATACACACGTATACACTCACCCTTATGAACGCACATACACACACCCTACCCCTATGAGCACCTTCGAAAGACTGAGTCGGTATATCATCTTGAGATTTACGAAGTCACCGTAGGCGCCTCGTCGTCGATGGGAACGTCTCCTCTCACTAAATGCGCATCGCTAGAAATCCTGAAATAAATCCAGGAATAAATGCGAGCACCAGGATTTGAACCCTGATGGGCTGGGGATATGAAAGTGCGTTATATCAACTAGAGGGGGTGAATAGGCGATTTTTATGAATTCTTCACTGAAGAATTTCAGGGTGAGAAAATTCCTGAGTGAAGAACTACTTGCAGCGGAATAAGTATTCAGAAGTAAACCTAACAGAGCATGAGCATGGTCTTCATTAAGAAATGTAAACAAGCACAGAGTACAGAAAGCGTAAACACAGGATAAGACAAACGGACTGAAGAAATTGAACTAAGGAAATAGAGAAAGTCTTCAAACAGTTATGAACAAGCACACAACACAGATAAGAGGAAATGGAAGGGTTGAGGAAATAGAACCAGTAAGCTCGGTGAAGACAATGATTTGGTAGACCAGTTCCAACTGTTGTCTCAGTTGTACGTCTGGTTGGAGCGGCTGAGTATTTATACTCGAGGACACACAGTCCCGGACACCCAGTCAAGGACACTTAGTCCAAAACACCCAGTTCTCACCGTATTCCCCTTGAGTTAAGGTCACACAGATCTCGCCCAATTACTCATGGTAAGTCTTCAGATGACTTCCAAACCTTCACAGACTCGGTCACTCGGCTATCCACAATTTCCTCTTGGATGCTCTAGACCATGACGCCTAACCGTCTGGAAGATGCACAGTCTTCGAAGGTAACAAGCGTCGGATCCACGCAGGATCAATCTCTTCAGTGATGCTCAATCACTTGGGGTTTGTAGGTGTTTGAGTTTGGGTTTTCCTCACTTGATGATTTCCACTCAAAGTCCTCGGAGGATGGGATGCTCTCAAATGACAAGTGTCAGTTTCTCTCGGAGTAGCCAACCAGCTAGTGGTTATAGGGGGCGGCTATTTATAGCCTAGGGAGCAGCCCGACATGATAAGACATAAATGCCCTTCAATGATATGACCGTTAGGTGGGTAGATATTTTGGGACAACTGGCACATAGCACAGCAACGGTCGGAATTTTGAGTATCAAATCCTCAGGGCTATCATGTTCCTCACCGTGTAACCAATCCACACTGGCGAATTCCTAACTCCTCAGTCAGAACAAATTACTCAAAGACCAGAAGAACTTCGTCTCTGTCACTGAAGAAATTGACCGAACTGTATGAGATTTCCAATGGCTTCACTCGAAGGGATTGATAGGTGTAGGATTTTGAGTTGAGCATCACATGGAAAATTTTTCTTAGTATTTCCTCGACCCCTTTAACAGTACGGTGTTTCCTATGACTCAAGAAAAAGAAAATAAAACTATGAAAACAAAAGTCTTCATACTTCATGTTCCTCAAATGAATACCAAGTCTTCAGGATTACATCAATTTCTTCACTTTCAAAGTCTTTAGAAATACAAAGTCTTCAGTTGAAGAACTTCATTTTTTGGGGTCGACTTTCTCTGTAAATATCAAACTCCTCATATACTTATAGACCTGTGTACACTCACAAACGCGTGAGTCCCTTAACCTATAAGTCTTCAGTACACCAAAATCACTAAGGGGCACTAGATGCACTTACAATCTCTCCCTTTTTGGTGATTGATGACAATATAGGTTAAGTTTTCATCGGGGATAAATATATGAAGTGTAAATACTGATATTGAGGAATTTGATTGCAAGATATAGAGGAACTCCCCCTGAAGATGTGCATAGTGAGGAATTTGCTTTTAAAGCAATGCACACTTTGAAGAGTAGAATTATGGAGATCTTCCCCTATATCTTGTAATTCATACCGCATTTAACATATAATATGAAGAATTTGAAATGCATGATGAAATATGGTGACTGATGTAATTCAGCATGCATGCATTAACATTAATGAGGAATAAACATGCAGAAAAACTCAGGCAAAATATTAGACCACCATAAAGTTTAAGGTTACAACTCGATCCAGCAAAGTCTTTGAAAGAATGAGAGTTGTAACTTTAAAAAAATGACCATATAGGTAGACCCGCTTGAAGACTCAAATTTATCCCCCTTTGTCATCGAATGACCAAAAGGATCGAAAATAAGGACTAACGCCCCTGAAGAATATCAAATTGATGGAGGAGCGCCAGCGTTGTTGGGGCCGTTTGTCATTGTAGGGCCAGCCGCAGTGTCGTCTAAGTCTTCATACTCGTCGATGTCGCGGGATGAAGAATAGGAGCTGGCCACCAAGGTAGGAACTTTGACCTTCTTGAATTTCTTCGGTGGAGGTGCAGACCAGTAAAAGTTCTCCTTGAGACCCATTTGCTTCAGATTTTCTTCACCATACAGACGTGATAAGACAGCCCAGGTGCGACCGAAAACTTCATGGAGGTAGTAATGGTTTTTCTTTACTGCATTATGTTTAGCAGTCATGTTGTGAAGAATTGAACCAAACTGACGCTTAACACATTTATTATTACGATCCACCTTCTGGTGAAGACTAAGAAGTAGCTCACGGTCAGTCATCACCCTGGGAGCTGTGGCTTGAGGATTTGACTTGGATGCATTTGCAGCAGAGTCATGAGTGGCAGAGTCATCATTGGTGGAATAAGATGCAGTTTTGTGAAACTGACCATCCAATGGACGAATGCCTTCATCAATGACAACATGTGCCTTCCCTTTTTCATCAGTTGAGGTATAAGTCTGCTTGAGGACTTCAATCGGGGGCAGGTAGCTGAGCTGATTCTGAAAACCAACCTTGTAGTTGAGTGAAGACCTTATTCTGAGAAATCTCATAATCCAAGGAGCATAAGGCTTCAACTCAAACGGAGAGAGTGCAACATTTGTCAGAGTCCTCATGAAGAAATCATATTAATTGACAGGAATGCTATGAATGATATTGAATAGCAGATTATTCATGATGCCAACTATTTCCTCATCAGATGAGTCGTGGCATTTGATAGGATTCATTGTACTCGTCAGAATGCGATAGACTGTTCTGGGCACATAGAGTAAGTGTTTCACGAGGAATTTGGTCCTTGGGGCTTGGCCGGGCTTCAGAGGCTTCATTAGAACTTGCATGTAATGAGCAATGAGTTTAGGTTCTTGGTACAGGCAGCGAGCTCCTTCACTGGGTGGACTGATGGGGAGGGATTTTCTTCAGGGATTTTTTACGATACATTATACTGCCGACTTTAACGAGAATCAGTCTTGATTTTAGCCCAAGGACATTCTGGTAATTTTAGGTAGTTCTTTCACATGTTATAGATTCTAATATAATAATGGTTCTAATTTATCCATACGCATATGAATACGTCTATCATGTGCGTCGCATGACTCCCTAGTCCTTGGCCACGACGACGCCGCACAAACAATTTCTTCACAATCCTACGCCGCATATCTGACTCCACCAGGCAACCGGCCGCCTGCCTCCGCCAGCTTCCCTTGCTACCCGTGTGATGGCAACACGTCCTGCCGCGTCGAGGAGTGCCGCGAGCTCAATCACGGCGTGCTTGCTTGGCCCCGTACTTCCTGCCATGAATCTTCTGCCGATGCGTTTGGCCGAGAGACGCGCGTTATGAAGCAGCCAGGGAACCAAGTGAAAGTATCGCGGTGCTCCCAGCTCAAAACGCACATTGAGAAAAAATGTTTTTAAATTTTCAAAAAAAGAAAAGAAAAATGTGAATGTTCACAATGAATGTGACTACAACCCCTAAAATTTTCGGATCCATACTCGAAACGCATATTGAGAAATAAAGATGTGAAATCTAGTATGAATAGTGTAAAAGGACAAAAGCAACATTGACACTATTCATATCTAGAATTACAAAAGCAGCATTGACACTATTCACATCTGGAATTACAAAAGCAGCATTTACACTATTCACATCTGACAACACTAGCGTGCTGTCACTTGCCTTCCCCTGCCTCGCGACCGTCGGGATTGCGGCATGGTCGCCCTTGTGTCTCTAACACCGTCCGGTTCCAGTGCACAAACACCATGGTTGCAGCATCCCCCACGTCACCGGCTCCGGCTGCCACCATCGTCGACTAGCACCGCCGTGTTGCAGCACAAAATCTAAGCAACAAAACCTCCCAATGTAGTTGAAGCAAAAAAGAAAACAGTTCCATCCAAAATTAACACCGGATCCGACAAATGATGACCGTGGTGGTAGCAATCGCCACTGCTGGTTCCGGCAAACGGTGACTACAGTCCCAACATTTGTGGCCGCCTCCTAACCTAGGGACACTGAATCATCGGCGAACCCACCACCCAAGACGACGCCACTGAGGCCGGCTTGTCCCAGAGGAAATCCCGATCTGAAGGAAGGAGGAAAACAAGCCCAACAGAAAAACCTGTGGGATTTGATGTGAACAATAGCTGACCAAGACAAGTAGGGGGAAGAAGCAGCCAGAGCCATCCTAGACACGACGGAGGACTGCAACCGCCGCCGAGAATGGGTGGTCGGACCCTAGTTGAAGCCACCCAGCTCTCCTGGCCGACTGTGCACACACTCAGGCCGAGGCATCCAATGGCCCTCATGCCCCAGATCTGTGCGATTTGAAGCCCAAGCACTGCCCACCCGTTGATGTTCACCGGGTCAGCCACCCCGTCACCAGGAATGAACTCTGCTGCACTAGATAGACAACAGGAGCGCGCCACCCTTGCAACCGCAAGCAACACTCGAAGGAGGCCCCACCGCCGCCGCCGCCCTCAGGAGCCCGAGAGGCGAGCCTGGCAACCCTCTCAAGCGACGACGAGGTGGGCGAAGGAAAGGAGAGGTGTGGCGGAGACTGGACTAGTCGCAAAAATGCTAGTTGTACGAATAGTTACGGGGCTTTACAAACTCCTTCCAATTTACTAAACGTTCATCCCCCTGATTTTCATAGGGTGGGTCCGCTTCCACAACTAACCCCAATCATTAATGGCCACGTTGAATCAGCCCCCATAACACCCCGTAATCCTTCGTACGTGTAGCATTATTGGACTAGTCGCCACCCGAGTAGCCCCAGGGGAGCGACGCGGGGGCGAAAGGCCATCTTGGTGCAACTATTATTTGTATTTAAAAAGATCCATATTTTGAATTGGTCGAGTAGGGCTTCCGTGGCTATATTGTAACTTCATAGGGAGTTTTTTTTTTGTGCGGAAAACTTCACGGGGAGTTGAAGTGGATGGGGCCAAAATTGAAGCCATTAAGAGTTGGCTGGCTAGAGTATTCTTGGGTGGACTGAGTTTTATCGACGTTTTGTCAAAGAATTCTGATAAAAATCATGTAAATCAAACATGGCCCTCTGAATCCGACATTATTCATTGATGCTAGCACATGTGTGTATTCATTCGACTTCTTTGTTTTTTTGGCAAAACTAAATCAATGAAAAACACTCATCTTCAACATCACAGATTGAGCACGTGCCTAGGATAGTTTGATGGTGTTTTACGAATCAATCAAGTTCTAAGCTATTACACGTACGGAATTTACATTTATTAAACGGAGGGGCACGTGCGGAGTTAAGTTAACCCATTATAAACATCGTGTACCTCTATCCACCTACGGCGGCTAGGCGGTCGCCGTATCCAAAGCAGCAGCACGCCGCGGCGACGTTCGCCGTGGACCAGCGGATATACATGCATGCATCCGGGCGTCGTGACACGTACGGTCAAATCGTACCGCCGGCTGGCTGGTTCATCCACTACTAGGTAGCTAGGAGAGGAGAGCCCGTGGCCTATCCATGCGCGCCGGCGGTCCACCCTGACCCTGTGGAATACTAGGACCTGGGTTCGCTCCATTCCATGTGTGCGTTCTTATCCACGTCGTCTTTGACTGTCAATACAGCACGGCCACCACGTGGAATCCATCCATCCTAGGGAAGGATCTCAGTGCCTCCTCAGTCCATCCCATGTGGACTGCTTATCCAAACCCGACTATATATACGTATACCCCTGCGTACCGGCGTACGGACCCACACACCGCAATCGCATTGCTCACTCACTCATCTCCTACGTCTCCTTCAGGCTACTCTAGTCTCGTACGTACGAGTGGTGGGTGCTCGATCAGAGAAGAGGAGAGGGAATGGGGACGGCGGCGGCCTTGGCGCTAGCGATCGTCGTGTCGCTGCTGTGCTGGACGGCGGCGCACGCGTCGCACGTCGTCTACCCGGAGCTCCAGTCGCTGGAGGCCAAGGAGGTCGCCACGGAGCTGCGCACCGGCTACCACTTCCAGCCCCCCAAGCACTGGATCAATGGTGCCTACGTATTTTCTTTCCATCTATCTACGTCTGCGTGTTTGTGGAGCACTTTTTTGTGTTACTCATTCCTCGTCTCCTTTGTTTGCATGGCATTGACCTACTTCCCTTCACATGACGACGCAACAACCAATCAGATCCCAATGGTACGTAACGTACGTGTAGTAACTAACTAACTTAGAGTGGATATTTGCTTGCATGGCATGTATCTAAACCTACCTACGTGCGGATGGATGGATGCAGGGCCGATGTACTACAAGGGGCTGTACCACCTCTTCTACCAGTACAACCCCAAGGGCGCCGTGTGGGGGAACATCATCTGGGCGCACTCCGTCTCCACCGACCTCATTCACTGGGTGGCGCTGGAGCCTGCGATCTACCCGACCATGCCCTTCGACGTCAACGGCTGCTGGTCGGGCTCCGCCACACTGCTGCCCAACGGCGTCCCTGTCATCATGTACACCGGCATCGACCCCCACAAGAACCAGGTGCAGAACGTCGCGTACCCGGCCAACCTCTCCGACCCATACCTCCGGCAGTGGGTCAAGCCCGATTACAATCCAATCATCAGCCCCGACCACGGCATCAACGCGAGCGCTTTCCGTGATCCCACCACAGCGTGGTACGGACCCGACGGGTATGTACATTTTATTTTCGTCCTCCGAACAAATTTTCTTCACAAGTTGGCCCAGAGCTTGGGGGGAGGGGGCGGTGCCCCCCCCCCCCCCCCCCCAAAACTATATATTGTGTTGTGAGTATGCATAAAGAATATATGTTGTACCTGATATATGTGCAGACACTGGAGGTTGGTGGTGGGCACCAAGGAGAACATGAGGGGGATCGCGGTGTTGTACCGGAGCCGAGACTTCAAGAAGTGGGTCAAGGCGCGCCACTCATTGCACGCGGGACTCACAGGAATGTGGGAGTGCCCTGACTTCTTCCCTGTGGCGGTAGCCGGAGGCAGCCGTAACCACCAGAGTGGTGTGGACATCGTGGAGTTGCACGACCGTGTTGTGGCCAAGGAGGTCAAGTACGTGCTCAAGGTGAGTCTAGAACTGACACGATACGATTACTACACAATTGGCACATACGACCACGACAAGGAGAGGTACACCCCCGACCACGCCTTCCTGGACAATGACTACGACCTCCGCTACGACTATGGTGACTTCTACGCCTCCAAGTCCTTCTTCGACCCGGCCAAGAGACGCCGAGTGCTCTGGGGCTGGGCCAATGAGTCTGACACCGTTACCGAGGACCGCCACAAGGGCTGGGCCGGCATCCAGGTCACTGGAACTAGCTACGCTTGCACATGAACAAAATTACTTTTGCTAGTATGTTTTCCACTGTATGTGCTGAGAGCCTGAGATCGAGACGTATTGTTGTTGCTGATTTTCTCAGGCGATACCAAGGAAGATCTTCCTATCGCGAAGCGGGAGACAGCTGATCCAATGGCCAGTGGAGGAGGTCAAGTCGCTGCGCTCAAAGCACGTAAATGTCAGCAACAAGGCCGTCAAGGGCGGCGAGTACTTCGAGATCACCGGCTTCAAATCCGTGCAGTCAGACGTGGAGGCGGCGTTCGCCATCAGGGACCTGGACAAAGCGGAGAAGTTCGACCTGGCGTGGCGGACCGACGCACAGGGGCTATGCAAGAAGTTCAACTCGCACGTCAAGGGCGGCGTTGGGCCGTTCGGGCTCTGGCTGCTGGCCTCCGACGACCTCGAGGAGAGGACAGCCGTCTTCTTCAGGGTGTTCAAGACCAACGACACCAATTACGCCATCCTCATGTGTAATGACCCGACAAGGTAAGTCACATTACATGGTAGTATAAAACTTGCAATGTTGGATTATCCGTGCATCCAGATCCAACAGTAATTCCCAATGGTCACTATCAAATAGGTCATCGTACGAGTCACAGATCTACAGGCCGACCTTCGCCGGCTTTGTCAACGTCGACATAGCCAAGACCAAGAAGATCGCCCTCAGAACATTGGTATATGTATATATGTAACCACATGATCAGTGTATGCTCTGGAGTGGATTAAACCGTTGAAAGAGGGGTCTAAGGCATGTCGCGAACTTCATTTCAGATTGACCATTCTGTGGTGGAGAGCTTCGGGGCCGGCGGAAAGACGTGCATCCTGACGAGGGTTTACCCGAGGAAAGCCATCGGCGACGACGCGCACCTCTTCGTCTTCAACAACGGTGAGTCGGACATCAAGGTCACCAACCTGCACGCGTGGGAGATGAAGACCCCCATGATGAACAAGCTGCTGGAGCAGTAGCAGCAGCCTGGACGATCGAGGAGTAGAAGTAGCCTAGCCGTAGCTAGCCAGCTTATTAGTTTAAATGAGATGGATTAATTAGGAGAGGCTGAAGTTAAAAATGTAGTTGTACACTTGCTGCCCACGGAAACATGGGAATGAATAAAGGTTTTGGTGGATGAGTCCATTTTCGCCTTGAAGAATTGCAGATCAGTTTATGTCCCTCTTTGTTCGACAAGCTGCTGGTGAACTTCCAGTTAAATATTTCCAAGAGATTTCTAACTTGTTTTGACATGCACATTTTCTAAGGTGTTGTTTTGATGTACATAAAAAAGGCACATAAGTAGTGTTATTTAATTGTCAGTTAAGAAAAATAAATGTTTGTTCTTCTCATCCTGGCTGCAAGCTGAGATGTAACTAAACAGCAATAGGTTGAAATTTGTGAGAGCAACTGTAACGTAAAATTTCTGCGGAGTATGTGGTTTGGTACATGACGGCTGGAGCTATATGAAGGTTGAACATAATCAGTTATTAGTGCTACTTATATGAAGCTCTGACCTTGAGCATAGCCCTTGATAATATTGTACAAGCATGATAATATTCTCAGTTGAGAAAAAGGTGCTCAAGCAGCGTGGATGCATGCTAACATATTATTTCAGTCCAAGGAAGACCGAATTTAGTAAGGGAGGGCCGCAACATCAATGCCTTCAACAAGGAAAAAGGGTGCCTGTAGGCGCCGTCATTGACGACTCCAGCCTCAGTCGGAGCACGGCTTTTGGCAGCAGTCTCCCCCTCCCAAACCCATGGCCCTGCCATCCCATCCAGCCTACCACCTCTGCGACATGTGAGCATCTTGCCACATCTCGCCCTTGATAAGTTTCCGACGTATCTATATTTTTTTTTGTATGTTTCATGCCACTATCTTATTTTTTATGCAAACTTTGATATGTATTTGGACTAACCTACTACTAATTGCAAGACAAGCACAATTACTTGTTTTCCCTTATGTGCGTAGGAACTTCATGGAAATTCAATGAAGTATGAAAAAACTTCAAGGTCCGGTAAAATTTGGAGTTACTACATATCTGTCCATGCAAGTCTAATTCTTAAAGATCATCACTTGCTTACCATGGTAGATTATGAACGTTCGGGATTGATAAATTATGAACGTTCGGGATTTGACCATGGTAGATTGAACGTTTATATGGTGATTTTAGTTGACGCGAGGATGACAAGCTTAGTTAGCAAGCACGGCAATTTTTTTGACAAAAAATAAACTGAGAGTCGATTTATCATGCTTATGAACTAAACTTACTGTGGTCAACAAATATTAATTGTCAAAAAGATATTCCCATGTTCTTTTTGTTGGGCCTGCCCACTGATCTCGGTGGGTCCCACGGCGCAGGAACCCCCACGTGATCATCCTCCCGTGGCTCCCTCGGAGAGCATCCCCCACCCCACCAGATCAGCTCGCCGTCCTCCTCCTCCTCCGGTGGACCGCGCTGCCGTGGGCGCAGAGCGAAGGCCTCCGCTCGATCCGTCCCGCGGGTGAGGAACCCCGTCTTTCTTTTCTTGGAGCTGATTTTAAGCTGGTTCTTGCTCGTCGCCGCTCAACGATCTCTGCTGGTCTCCTTGCAGAGCACCGATCGCGCTTTGATTCCCGGCCGTTTTGTTGGAGGCCAAGCGGAGGGGAGGGGGGCGAAGCGAGCAAGGAAGTAGCCTGAAGGTGGGGTGAGATGGGGAAGCAGAGGAACCAAGGTCTGCTGCCTCCGCCTGCGCCTTTCTCTTCCAGATTTCTTCTTTTCAGATGGCCTCTTTGCGATTTGCGAAATCTTTCCTCGTAGCGTTCGAGAGCTCACTGATCCCATTCCCACCCAAGTCAGCTTAAACTAGTACTCCGTACTAGTAGCATGTTGAACAGTAAAACAGAGATCTCCTGACATTGGTGGTGGTACTAGTTAACTGTAGGAGTATGATTTGTTTATGCTAAGCACACCTTTCAGCCAAAGTACTTGGCCAAGGGCAGAGAAAAAAAAGTAAGGTTTAGCGACGAACGAGCCTGCTGCTCTCCTAAATGAGCTAAATTGCAATCATCAAAGTTTTCTCCGCCAACCAGGCGCGTCTTCAACTTCGATTGACGAACTGCTGTGAACAAATCTTGCAGAAAATTCTAGATTTTTACAATCGGAGTTCTTCAAATTCGCATGCTAAAATACATGTGGGATGTTTGTGATTGGCTGCATGAAAATAATGTTAATGCATTTGTCATTAACAGTAATTCCACCGTTTAATATTTTACCACGTGTATTAAGTGAAGAGAGTTCATCATGGCCGGTCCTTCAAAGTCGGAGAGGCTCTCAATGCAAAGGCGAAAATAGCAGTTAATTAAGGAAAGATAGTTGTTTCGTTGATATGATATTAGTATCCCCATTCTTAAACAGGGGTTAGTTGAAAATCCAGTAGTCAGCTTATACTAGTGTTGAACTTACAGATTACTAAATTTGTGGAATGTGTTGAATTTCTTCAATGTCATCTGCACGTGGTTTCATTTTTATTGATAGACCAACATGGTCCCGTTTTGACTTACAGATTCAATATAGTTTTGTGGTACACAGAAGAATAACACATCAAGACAAAGCAAATACATAACCATCAGCATACCTTTTTTTTTCCATACTGCTTCTTCATGGTTTCTCTGGTCATCTACGTGTGCAGATTGATCCAGTGAAACTGAGGAAACTTGGGCCAGCGTTTAAGAAGAATGGGCCTGTAACTGCTGGCACTTCTTCTATCTACTATATATAAGGTTTGCAATTTTCGTACCCTTGTTATTTGTTTTACTTCTTTATATGGATATTTACTTAGATGGTAACTTTGCAAAATAGTTTAAACAGCAATATTCCAGTATGGTACCATAATCCTGAATAAAAACATCCAGCTACTAGAATTGAGCTATGTGCTTAAAGTGCCGCTATTCAGTATTTGTTAACATAACACTTTCATTCAGATTTATGATACTGCTTGGTCTAGCATTGTAGATTTATTTTTACATGACCAGACAATGTTGTATATACTCAGTAGTATAAATCATCGGTCTGTTCTGTGTCATCTTAAGAGAGTACTGAAGAGCTAGATTATTTCAGAGCTTCAGCCAAACAATGTTGTATATATTCAGTAGTATAAATCATCGGTCTGTTCTGTGTCATCTTAAGAGAGTACTGAAGAGCTAGATTATTTCAGAGCTCAAATTTTATTCTTTTTTGCACGGTTAAGATGAATTAAGCGAAGCGATGTTACATTAAAGTGTAACTGCAGTGCCTTTCTTATCTTCCAGCACTGTACAGTGATGGTGCTGCTGCAATTGCACTAGTCAATGGGGTGAAAGCTAAGAACCTTGGCCTTCAAGTTATTGCAAGGATGAAATTTGAGCTGAAGGTAGTCTGGTCTTGCCTTACATGCCTTGTCATTATTCATTGCTGGTGAAACAAATGTTGTTTGAATTTTTTTGACCCATTATTCTTGTTAATGAAGACTTGTACAAACATTATCCTTTCCTATGTCTCAAAACTGTGAACCTAGATAATATCATCCAATGATCTTTTTCTGTAGGATTCAATGTTATTTTTTTCTCTTTTCTTATTATTTTGCATTACAATGAGTTTTTTGCATTAGCACTCATTACAACTTCAAGCGCTTGTACTATTTACAACAGCTCCAGCTCTTGCTATCCTAAAGGTTATATCAAATTCAGGTCTCAAGATTCACAAATAGCCTCATTCTAGTGGATACGATCAAGAAAGCGACAGTTTGGTCACACTTGGATCCGGTAAAGCCATTTTTGTTCGATTTTTAGCAACGTCGCCGTTACTTTTTAACTCAACACATGGAGATGCTAATTGACCCGAGCTATGTGAAAAAAATCCATAATTGAGGAAGAACTCTAATTCTTACTACTACTCGAGCTTCTCGACCTCTTGTGAAATCTATTCATTTAGCAATATACAGAAGGAAATGATAGCTTCATTTTCAATCAAGATATACTAAATGGATATGTAGGAATCAAAGCAACCGCTAGAGCTCTGGATTCAGAGTTATTTGAATTTGCACATTAAAATATATATGACGGGTTATATGAAAATAATCTTACTGCATTTGTCTTCGATAGTACATTCATTGTTTTTTTACCACATGTACTAAAAAAGAGAGTTCATGGCCGGTGCTCCAAGTTAAAGAGCCATTCATGTTATAATAGCTACATAAATGTTCAAATATCTCGATTCTTAAAAAGGGTAGGTGACTTTGGTTATTTTTATTATCCTTGCTACTTGTTTCTTTTCCCTTAGGGGTGAAATGTCTGATGGATGGATATAGCTTCAGCTTGTTTTTATTCCTGCACCATTCTTCATTAATCATTGCTCACGCAATTTTACTATTTCAGGCCACAAAATGACTGTAATAGATTTCATAGATCTGAGTGATCATGATATTATTGACTTGAGCAGCAGCGATGACGAGACTGTTCAGGAGGATCATATTGCAACTCAGCACCGGGCGGCGTCGCTTGATAGGCAGACTATGCATGTCGTAGCTGGTGAAGGAATCCAAGATGTGCAGGCTGTGTTTGTTGCAGCTAGTGAAGGAAGGCAAGATCTGCAGGTTGTGTTTGCTGCGGCTAGTGAAGGAAGACAAGAGTCTGCTGATTGCAGACATGCTTTGGAAGCCACCACATCGTCCTTGGTTACGGAAAAAGAACCTCTTCTTGTAGCTAGTGAAGGAAGCCAAGATGTGCAAGTTGTGCTTGTTGCAGCTCGTGAAGGAAGCCAAGATGTGAAGGTTGTGCTTGTTGCAGCTACTGAAGGAAGTCAAGAAGCTGCTGACTCTGGAAATGGTTTGGAAGCTACAGCGTCGCCTTTGGTTACTGAAAAAGCACCTCTTGATATGGCTGAATCGCACAACTGTCCTCGCACTCCCACATCAGCGCCGTTCCCCAGTATATTCCTCTATCCCTTTCTCAGTACAGTTGTGTGTTTATCTTGCAAACAGTCCATATCATGCAAACATTGCAACAAATTATTATTATTTGAAGTTAACAGCACCCTTCTCAGAAAAAAAAAATTAACATTCACCTTCTGCATGCCCGACTTCTACAGTTCTGAAGGCTCCGACCTTTGAAGGTGGCGATGCAAAGATGGTAAGAGGGAAGGTGAAGCGTCCCAGGAAGAACTACCACACCGGTACTCCTAGGACAAGTCCTAGGTTTGAACTGAAGCCTGAATGTCGGAACGGGCCTCTGGAAGAGCTGCCAGCCGAGGCACTGACCTCTGAAGGTGGCGACGCGGAGCTGGTGAGAGAGAAGATGCAACATCCTGGGAAGGATTACCATACCGGCACTCCTGGGACAAGTCCTAGGTTTGAACCGAAGCGTGAATGTCATAACGGGCCTGTGGAAGAGCTGCCAGCCGAGGCTCTGACCTCTGAAGGTGGCGATGCGGAGTTGGTGAGAGGGAAGGTGAAACGTCCTAAGAAGAACTACCATACCGGCACTCCTCGGACAAGTCCTAGGTTTGAACCAAAGCATGAATATCATAACGGGCCTGTGGAAGAGCTGCCGGCCGAGGCACGGACCTCTGAAGTTGGCGACGTGGAGCTGGTGAGAGGGAAGCTGAAACATCCTAGGAAGAACTACCCTGCTGGCACTCCTAGGACAAGTCCTAGGTTTGAGCCGAAGCGTGAATGTCATAACGGGTCTGCGGAAGAAATGCCAGCCAAGGTTCTGACCTCTGAAGGTGGTGATGCTGAGCTGGTGAGAGGGGAAGTGAAACATTCTAGGAAGAACTACCATACCGGCACTCCTCGGACAAGTCCTAGGTTTGAAACAAAGCGTGAATGTCGTAACGGGCCTGTGGAAGAGCTGCCAGCTGAGGCTCTGACCTCTGATGGTGCTGATGCAGAGCTGGTGAGGGGCAAGGTGAAACATGCTAGGAAGGACTACCATACTGGCATTCCTAGGACAAGTCCTAGGTTTCAACTGAAGCATGAACGTCGCAAGGGGCCCGTGGAAGAACCGGCAGCCGATCACAAGAGGTTCCGCACACTAGAAGAATTAATTGCCTCTCCTGACAATGCAGAATCTGCGAAGGCCCCGTCTACTGACTCTCTGAACTAAGGTAGTCGACTGAATATGATCCCCATGAAACTTTCGAACTGTTGTTTCTCTAGATTGTCTCATGCATGTTTACTGAACCACCATTGTTGCATTTGTAGTGTGGCCGGAGCTCACGTTGCCCCATGTACTGTGAAGGCTGAACAACATCAGTAGTACTTGAAGAAAGCTGTTCCTTGGGAGTTGAGAAACAACATCAGGCTGCAAGCTGAGATGCAAGTGTGCACTAATCATGTAACCAACCAGCAATAGGTTGAAAATTGTGAGCAACTGCTGTGTGAAATTTGTGAAAAACTCTGTTTTTTATTTGGAGGCTGGAACTATATTTAGTTGTGTTCACAGGGGAATTTACAACTGTGAATGTTGAACAACGTCGGTTAGTGCTACTTACTGGAAGTAATTTCTTTTTGGCGAGGGTACTTGCTCGAAGTTCCGAGCCGGAGCATATACTCTTATAATTTGTGAGCAACTGTAAGCATAATAATATTGCAGAGACATATTGTCTGAAATCGTCTCATATTTTTCAAATACTAGTTCAGAACACTAAAACTGTATAACTGATGATATTCAGGACAGGACAGGGGTGTTGTTGATATGGTTGGTTCAGAAACACAGATATAACACACCAGGATTTATTTGAATCGTGAACGCTAACTTTTGGAGCATGTTTAGAACTACAAAGTCCAGGTTGCTCAGAAGGAGAAAAAAACAAGCACACACAAGACTTGATGCTAACTGTGAAGAGTAAATTGTAGACATGCCAGCTGCATGTAACGAAAACGGAAAGAGAGCAGGCAATAGTTAGTGAGCGTGAAGAACTTCATTTTCTTTAACTTGTTCTTGTTAAGTGAACAACCGAGAGATATTTGAAAAACAAGGGGAAAATGTTTTGCGCTGTTAGAAAAGATGTTGTAGGTGTCCGTAGCAGGAGGTGGGTCGACGTCGGAGCCGTCGGAGGACGAGGAGGAGATGACGATGTAGCCGTGCAAGCACCGGACGATGCGGACATTTCAGTTTCTAGAACACATGGCAGAAAAATGGATTTGAGAATCTAATATGAGATGTCCGGATGCAGTTGTGTTAGTTTAAAGAGTGTCCGGTCACTGCCCGCGGACACGTCCGGACGCATCCGTGGACGTTTAAGGGGTCATATTTGTCATATACGGCTGTAGATGCTCTAACTATGAACAGAAAATTGTAGACATACCACCTGCATGTAACAAAAATGGAAAGAGACAATAGTTAGTGAGCGTGAACAACTTCTTTTTCTTTAACTTGACAAGATCAAGTGAACAACTCAGAGATATTTGAGAAAAAAGGGGAAATGTTTCACGCTGTTAGAAAAGATGTTAAATGCAGGATTTTCTCCTACAAATTTGACTAGTCTTTTTATAGGGTGGGGAATTTGACTACTCGATCTAATATCCTTTGGTTTAAGCCTTTAAGGACTCATTCAACTTGGAGGAAATCAAAACGTAGGAATTAAAAGTAGTACGGAAATTTGGTAGGATCCTAAAAAAATTTCTTGCCTTGTTTCTACGCAAAAAGAAGAGCTTTGAGTGGGCGCGTCGTTTCCTCTGAAAACATGAGAAATGAATAGTATTTTTATGAAATTCATGTACATGTACCCTACAAACCGGATGCATCTCTAGAAAATTCTGCTACGGAATCCTTGCTCCTATGTTTTTTCTATGAAAATCCTTCATACTAAATGAGGCCTAAAATCTGTTTTTTTTAGAAAAGAATGATTATTCCTTTTGGGAAAAGGCTATGAGTAGCTATCCTTTTTTAAAAGGTCGAGTTAGAAGTTCAATTTTTCTTATTATTATTATCGAGACACACATTTCAATTTCTAGAACACATGGCAGAAAAATATAGCACTAGGTAGATGTATGGAAGTACTAGTTAGAAAGAAGCTGATGGTAATGGAGTACAAGCATGATCGATATTTTCCAGTTGAGCAACAAAATGCCATCTTATTTGAATTTTGAAAGGGCCTGAGGGTGTGGGAGTAGCATGCACTAGTAAGATGGATGCATTTGGACTATACTAGTACAGTACAAAAGAACAATCTGGGTCATACATACGTACGAGTATAAATTAAAGAGATTGGATCAATCTTTTCCCTTGTCTCACACGCCACACAGACAGCAGTCTACTCGGAGTGGGTAAAGCTGCGTGCTAGTAGTACTGCTCTGGGAACTGACCACTCAAAGTAGTAGTACCCCTCACCTTCCCCATGGGATCGGTGGCTAGTGCTGTGCTGCACGTACGTAAAGGACTGGGCCTGCAAAGCATTTTACGTACTAGCTTTCTGTTTCAAACCTGACCCTGCAATGAGTGCTGTGAACTGCTGGTGCTTGTCTCGTTCCCATCTCCGGCATCACACGGCCATTGAAATCTCGGCCCGGCGAGGCGATGCACACACCCTACTTGCTACTTGGTGCCGTTCGTCGGGAAGAATCACCAAGCCAAACGACGTCCGAATGCCATGGGTTTTTTCACAACCCTATGCAGCCGCCACGTGAAAAATGCTTTGTCGGCCACCGCTTCCCCCTCCGGCTGTCAAAGTGTGGCGGGTGGTCTTCCCGGAGGAGCAGCACCTTTGTCCGGAGCCTGTGGCCGACGACAGAGGGGTGGTCGGCGGTGGTTTGTCGTAACTTTTGCATGGTGGTGATTCATATGGCCGATGGGGTGTCATAGGGGGTTTCGGGATTTTATCGCCTCTCTGAATTGTGCGTGCATCCACCATGCCAAAACATGGGGGACGCCAATTTGTTGATAAAGGATCTCGCGGCCACACGAATCTTTCACCCTGTGCGCAAAATTGGGAGGGGCAACAAAAAATTGGCTCGGATCCAAAATTTTGACAGTTATCCAAATGCATGCCCCATCCATGGGTAAAGCCCAAATTTTGGTAAGTAACTTCGGGCTGCCATTAGTCTCGTTGCCTTGTTTCTGTTTTTAATAAATTTATTTATGATTGTGTTCATTCAAGAAAGCAAAGGCCAAGGGCTTCTTCCCGGACTTGGCCTTTCTCGTACCGTCATGCTCCCAATGCGGCTGCAAGGGCCAATCTTCCAGATGGAGGCGGGCCGCATTGTCAGAGTGTGCCATGCTCTTCTTCTTGAAGGAGCGGCACCGGGCGGAGGTTGTCGTCTAGGGCGGTGACTACGACATGGTGACGTTCCCTATGGTCCGATGGGGCGTCATAGGTGATGTGGGCATTTATGGGCCCTTCTGGATTGTGTGTGCGCCCGTCATACCAAAACGTAGGCGAATTCACAAAAGAAGGATGTCGTGACTGCGTGAATCACACTTGTTGGGCGCAAAATCAGCATGGGCAACTGAAAAAGCAAGCGTTTTCACTCTCCACTAGCTTCTTCTGGATGTTGTAGTACTAATTGTGAAGAGGAATTCCAGTGTAGTTTCTTTTCGTACCGACGGTTCAAAATTTCAACGAAATTTTGCGTATTTCAGTTCAGTCCAGAATACTTGCAAACCTGAAATTTCGAGCCAAATTCAAACTAAAATTTTAAATTAGGTTAAAAATCATTAGTAATTTTTGAATTTTGAAACTCAAAATCCGAAATAAGTCCCAAATTTCTGATTTTTTTTACATATTTTGGTGATGTCCGATTTTTTTCCGTTTCTGGAATAAAAAACCTTACCGACATGGCCTTTTGGGCTGGTCCATCCATAGTTACGCTCGGGGTACCCCGTAGTTACCGAAGAGCATTGCGCGCTTTTTCATTTAAGAGAGACGATAGAACATTTACAAGATGACTACACAGCGCAAAGAGCGCAGTCCACAGGACCAATCTATAGCTTTGCTACGTTACATCTCTCGCTAGTCCACCTATCTTGGCTCTAATCCACAGTTGGAATTCATCTTGGATACTACGGGCCACTACATGCGGCATAAGAGTTATCCAAATGCATGCCTCACCCATCGCTAAAGCCAACAATTTGGTAAGGTAACTTCCGGCTGCCATTAGTCTCATTGACTTGTTTTCTATTTTAATAAATTTATGATTGTGTTCATTCGAGAAAGCAAAGGCCAAGGGTTTCTTCCCCGGGCCCGGCATTTCTCGTGCCCCGTCATGCTCGCAATGCGGCTGCGGGGTCCAATCTCCAAGATGATGGTGGGCCCCATTGTCAAAGTGTGCCATGCTCTTCTTCTTGGAGGAGCGGCACCGGGCGGAGGTCGTCGTCTGGGGCGGTAACTACGACATGATGGCGATCCCTATGGCCTGATGGGGCGTCGTAGGTGATGTGGGCATTTACGGGCCCTTCTGGATTGTGTGTGCACCCGTTATACCAAAACATGGGTGAATTTACAAAAAAGGGATGTCGTGGCCACGTGAATCACGCTCATGGGCGCAAAATCAGCAGGAGCAACCGAAAAAGCAAGGGTTTTCACTCTACGCTAGCTGACATACTTCTGTTATGAATGGAACAAAAGAAACAACTGGTTTGGATCCAATTTTTTTATAGAAGGAACCCATCCATATGAGATCGTGAAAATTTGCTTTCGATGGGAGTCGAACCCCGGTCCTCAAAGGAACACCAATGTGTCCTTACCGCTGGGCTAGAGCCCTAAATTTTTTGGGAGTTACCCAAATGCGTGCCATGCCTATCAGTCAACTCCAATATTTTGGCAGGGTAACTCTCCGCTGCCATTGAGTTTGTAAGTAGATTGTTTTGGTGTCGATGACTTGTTTCTATTTTAATATAGAAAGATTACTTTGCCAGGAAATGATATTTTTTGCTCACAAAGGTCATTCATATAATAAAAAGAATTATGATCACGTGTGGTAGTAGAAGTTACTAGCTGAACAGAGCATTTTACTGTGCAGGGGAAAAAAGGTTCCATCAGATAGCAATGGTATGCACAAAATGCATGCATTTCTTACATGAGATTGAGCTCTACTCTTGACTTGAGATAGAATGCGTCCGAACAAGCCGCTGCATGTGTCTCCGGACATTTAGTGAGGTCCGTTTTCATCAAGTTTGACGCATCATACCATTTGCATCAATAATAGTACTGAAAAGCCATGAGAAAAACAAAGACATATAGGGATTGACTATTCGTCACCCTGAGTGAGGAATAGTTATTTTTCACCCCCTCTATTTTACCATCAATGCACCGTAATTTTACGTTGCGTAAGTTCTGTCTTATTTCTGACGTAAAAAGAGACCGTAAGAAAATATATAATCGTCATAAAAAATATTTTATGTTATGTAAAATTACAAACGTAAAAACATAGTGTAAAATACACATAAATTGCAAATTTTCTAGTCTTATGACCTATATTTTTATTTTCTTATGCCAAATTTTACGTAATGAATCAATATGAAAATAACTATTTGAATTTGAAACATAATTTAATTATGAAATAATCGTAAGATTACCTCAGGTGAAGAATAATTTATTATGCACCCTGGGTGATGAATAGTAACTATATATATATATATATATATATATATATATATATATATATATATATGCAATCAAACGCTTGCATGAGACAAATTGATTTTTTTTAAATCACACTCTGTAATATAAAAAGATATATGTTGCTTGATGTCCCCATGAAAGAGCAACTTCGGGAAGTCCATGCGGGAGCATGTGGAGTTGATAGGCTTGACCGAGAGTGTCGGTTGTGTGGGGAAGTCGTCTTTGATGACCGAGGCGGACTTCTCGACACTTGTCACCCCCGATAGCGGTAGGCTATGCGCCATAGCCTGCACTCACATTAAATGTGTGGACGAAAACGTGACCTCACACGGCCTCTGTGAAAGTTGTCTACACGTGAGGCAGGTGTGTTGAGGAGGCCCGTGTTCGTGACACCTAGCACCGTCCCAAAACGTCACTGCTGACGTTTTGGTAGATCAAGTTTAACCAGGGTATTTTAAATTGACAGTAAACCTACACAAAGGTCCGCATGCCGCCACGTAATTAGCTCCTTCTGGGATGTTGTAGTATTAATTGTGAAGAGGAATTCCAGTGTAGTTTCTTCTCGCACCGAGGATTCAAATTTTCAACAAAATCTCGCATATTTCAGTGGAGTCTGAAATACTTGCAACCCTGAAATTTCAAGCCAAATTCAAACTAAAATTTAAATTCGTTTTAAAATCAATAAAAAATGTTGACCTTTGAAACTCAAAATCCAAAATAACTTTCGAATTTTCAAAATTTTACATATTTTTATGACGTCCAAATTTTTTCCGTTTCTGAAGTAAAAAGCCTTACCGACGTGGCTTTTTGGGCTGGTCCATTTGTAATTACGCTCGGGGTACCCCGCTTTTAAATATGCCGACATGCATCGGGCGGAAAATCAAAAGGGGCAGCTAAAAAAAGCAAGCGTTTTCATGCTCCACTAGCTGACGTAGTCTTCTGCTATCAATAAAACCAAAAAATAAATCAAAAATCAGTGAGTCGGATCTAAAATTTTGGGAGTTATACAAACGCATGCCATGCCCATCAGTCAATACCAACAGTTTGTTAGAGTAAACATATGCCCAGCAGATGTTTACTCTTATAGTGTCGATGACTTGCTTTTATTTTAATATAGAAAGATTGTTTTGTTAGAAAATGGTTTTTTTTGCCAACAAAGCGCATTCATATAAAAGAAGAATTGTGGCCATGTGTAGTAAAAGTTACTAGTTTTTTTGGGGGCAAACTCCAGCCCTCAGAGAGGGCTTAACACTTTATTATTAGCAATCTAAGGAGTGTACAGACATAAGTTTCCCCCTTAGGAAGGAGATGGCTTGAAAAGACCTTTTGGAATTACATCTAGAACCTTTGCTGCAAAGAAAAGTAGAGCTAGAGGAGGCTTTCTTAGCAAGATTATGAGCCATAAGACTTTTGCTCCTTGCAATGTGCTCAATCATGTAAGAATGAAGAGTGAAGACAAGATCAAAGAAATCAACAAAGCATGTCGTATGCTCCAATGTCCAGGATGCCAAATCAAATCCTTGGCCTCCGGAACTTGTACCGAGGTCCTGCAATCAGAGGAAAAAAGAAACAGTGTTCCAGTTCAAAGCATTGACGACTGCAGCCGCTAGAACTAGAAGAAGTCCCATTGATTTGCTTGTGCCTGCAAAACTGAACAAACTTTCATAGCAGACGCTTGAACAAATATGGAATGGTTGCTTGATCCATTCCTTAGGAAGACTCTGAGAGAAGCTTCATCAACATTGGCTAGGTATCATGCATGTTGAATATTCAAATTCATACATAGAGAAGAGTTGACAGTCCCGCAAAAAAAGAAGAAGGGAGATTGTTTGACAGAAGGCCTCCTTTCTTCCTTGCTATGCTCCAGTAAACCCGCATTAAGCGTCGCTTTGGTGTCATGGATAACATTTCTTGACATGAGATTGAGCTCTGCTCTTGACTTGAGATAGATAGATTGCAACAGATGCAAATGAAATGCTTGCAAGTTGGAATGACATAACACCGGAAGAAGATATCCTCCGATTAGCACCAAGCTTAATATCCTCCGATTTAGGTAAGTACCCTACAATGATTTAGGACTACCATCAAAGATGAACTGCATCCCCTAATTATAACATGACCCAAATACTTAGTTTAAGCTGGAACACCAAAATACTAAGCAACCACGAACTGCCTTGAGTGCTGGAGCTAATCACACCAATGCGTCGGACCAAGGGGAGAGCTTGTCGATGCGGATGTGCAGAGGCACTTCCATGGACGCAGCCCCATCCCCTGCTGCTGCTGGCACCAGGTACATTGGCGGCACCATCAGGAACGTGGGCTCGCCCGCGGCGACCACGGCGCCGGGCGACGAGCTGCTCCTCATGTGCATGTCCACCAGCACCATGTCCTCCTTGCCGCAGTTCGCCGCCTCGAGGTTGACCCACATCTTGCACGCGAACCGGGGCCGCGTCGCCGCGCTGGCCCTGGCGCACACCACGGACACGGCGGTCACGCCGGCGCCGAGCGCGCCCACGGTGAGGAGGAACACGCGGTTGTCGTCGTCGCCGAGGAGCACGAGCCGCGGCGTTGAGACCGGGAGCCGGAGCTGGCTGGCCTTGCCGTACTGCAGGGCGCGCACCGGCACCGAGTGGACGGTGTGGAGGTGGCCGGCGAGCGCCTGCGGCGCGCCGACGTAGCCGCAGCCGGGCTCGGTGCAGCGGCAGGGCGCGTGCGGGCACGCGGTCTGGTGGTCGGCGACCTCGTGGTAGGTGACGTACCTCGTGCAGCCGGGGTTGGGGCACTCGATCCTGGTGGAGGAGACGACGGCGTCGAGCGCGGGGCAGGGGTCGAAGAAGCCGCCCCCGTCGACGCACACCTTGCACTGGCCGCAGGGCAGCTGGGCGACGCAGCCGCCGCAGGCCAGGTGCCCGGCTTTGCACTGCAGCAGCAGGAGAGGAGCACAAATCGAATCTTGAGGAAGGAAAGAATCGAGCTTTCACCAGCGCCAATCGAGGAAAGAAAGAGCGGAACCTGGAAGACGGGGGGCTTGAAGGGGAGGGTGCAGAGGTGGCAGTGGAGCAGGCGCTTGTCGATCCTCACGGCGAGCTCCTCTCTCGGGCTGTACGGCGCCGCCGCCGCCGCCGCCGCCGCGACGACGGGGCTCCCTTCCCCTCCTCCGGCGACGAGCTCTTGCTTCACGCGGGCGTCGGGCAGGTCCAGGCGCGGCTTCTTGGCGCTCTCCTCGTCGGCCTGGTCCGGCGAAGCCCTGCTCCTCCCCTCGGCGGCGGCGCCCTGCATCCTGGCTGGCCGGACTTTGGGGAAAGAAAACCTTTCTAGCAGGAGATGGGAGAGAGAGAGAGAAGTGGAGAGGTCCAAGAACAAAAGTTCCACACTGTTCCAAGTAGACTAAAAATGCTTTCCTTCCTTCCTCATTGACCGGTCCTGGATAGCATTAACCTAGTGGAGTACCAGTACCTTGCCAATGCTCTTCATGATAAACGAGCCAAATCGAGTACCTTGCCAATGCTCTTCATGATATACGAGCCAAATTGTGGGTCACCACTGTGGTTTCCATTCCCAAACGAGTATATGGTATAGATATAAGCCGTGTTCTTAATCAATTTCATTATTGTCAGTTTGTCCATGTATTCATGTTGTCTTCTCTTTCAAATACCTACAAGGTTGACGATTGCAGGTCCATGTTGTTCTAGAAACATTGAGGAACTGTCGGAGTAATGGGCCACTGTAGGCTAACCCGAGCTCCAGAACCTTTTAAGACATCGGGGCAGGCAAGGCGACCGACTGCCCACTCACGGCCGAGTCCCGGGGACGAATTCAGATAAGCCGACTCTTGACTGGCGACTTCCAGAGAAGCCGACCTTGGGGAGTCGGCCCACGATTCCAGCAAAACCCCATGTCCTCATCAACAGGGACAGGACAGGGGAGTGGCTACAGTGAAGACTGCTCCCACCCCTTTCCAAGGGCAAGCATGGTCACAGTACACCGTACTGAGGAGATCTTCGTGCGGCGTGGCACTGTTGCCGTGCCCGCTGTCGGTGTCAAAACCGGCGGATCTCGGGTAGGGGGTCCCGAACTGTGCGTCTAGGCCGGATGGTAACAGGAGGCGAGGGACACGAAGTTTTACCCAGGTTCGGGCCCTCTCGATGGAGGTAAAACCCTACGTCCTGCTTGATTAATATTGATGATATGGGTAGTACAAGAGTAGATCTACCACGAGATCAGAGAGGCTAAACCCTAGAAGCTAGCCTATGGTATGATTGTTGATGTGTATGTTGTCCTACGGACTAAAACCCTCCGGTTTATATAGACACCGGATAGGGTTAGGGTTACATAGAGTCGGTTACAATGGTAGGAGATCTGAACATCCGTATCGCCAAGCTTGCCTTCCACGCCAAGGAAAGTCCCTTCCGGACACGGGACGGAGTGTTCAATCTTGTATCTTCATAGTCCAGGAGTCCGGCTGAAGGTATAGTTCGGCTATCCGAACACCCCCTAATCCAGGACTCCCTCAGTAGCCCCTGAACCAGGCTTCAACGACGACGAGTCCGGCTCGCAAATTGTCTTCGGCATTGCAAGGCGGGTTCCTCCTCCAAGTACTTCTAGAAGATTTTGAACACAAAGATAGTGTCCGGCTCTGCAAAATAAGTTTCCACATATTGCCATAGAGAGAATAATGTTTACACAAATCTAATCTGCCGACGTATTCCGTAGTGTGACATCACACCACGGCCAAGCTTTTATTCGAACCGTTTTACTGTCCCATCTTAGCGTGTTATGCGAGGCGGTTTCCTTGGCACGTCTTGTTAAAGCAGAGATCGTGTCCCCTTATTCCGGGATTCTCATCAATACGGGCGTGGGTAACCCAACCGCTTCTAGGACTCCTAGATCATAGGCAAGTCCAAACGGACACGGGGAGGACGCTCGATATCCACCCTCTTTATAAAGGGACGAGGCCTTTTATTTTCCCCTCCCGTGCTCAATCGAATCCTTCCCCCACCTCAAGCTCAAACGCCCAAAGTTCAGGTTAGGTGCTTCGAACCTTCAGTCATGTCCGGATCTAGCCTTCAAGGCTGATGGGTGCCTTCTTCCGTCACGGAAGAAGACGTCAAAAAGTTGAGGGAGGCCAGATATCTGACCGCCGAGATTCTGCATCGGCTGCCTCCCCGGGGGCAGGCCGTCCCTTCCCCCGAACCCAACGAGAGCGTCGTGTTCGTCTCCCACTTCCTCCGAGGTCCAGGCCTTGCATTGGATCCTTTTGTCAGGGGCTTGATGTTTTACTACAGGCTAGATTTCCATGATCTAGCTCCAAACTCCTTTCTTCATATCACGACATTTATTGTTGTGTGCGAGGCCTTCCTCCGGGTTACCCCTCACTTTGGCCTATGGCTCAAGACTTTTGAAGTAAAACTGAAGATGATCGAGGGGTAACATGCGGAGTGTGGAGGTGCCTCAATACGCAAGATGACTGGAGCTGCATGGCCCAAAGGTTCCATTCCAGAGGTGTCTGAATTGTGGCAACAGGAGTGGTTCTACATCATGGCTCCTAGAAGTGCCAAGTGGGCGGCCGCCCCTGTCTTCCGCCCGGGCCCTCCACCACAACTGATGTCATGGATTAGCAGAGGATTGAGCTAGGGTCCGGCCAAGGACGTGCCTATACTGCAGAGCCGCATTCAAGATCTCTTTAATGGAGATTTCAGTTTGGTTGCGGTAGCACAAGTTATGCTGGTTCACCAAGTCCAGCCTTGCAAACGCCGGCCTCTTCGCTTGTGGGAGTTTAATCCCGAGGGACCGCGGGCCATTCAAAATTTCCTCGGCCTGACGCTCGAGGAGATGTACAAGTCGTTCTTCGAACCTCAAGTGGAGTGTCCGGAAATCACCGAGGACGCGGGCCTGAGTAGCAACCGCGCCGCCGAACAGGTAAGGCATCTTCCGGCCGAACGTACTATCTCTCCTTTGTTACGAAGCTATTTCTAAGAGTTCGCTTTTTGACCAGGACTGGCTAACAAAGGCGAAGTTGATTCGGTGTTCGGCCCCCCTCCCCGAGGGTTTGGAAAATCCGGTATTGGAGAAGATGCTCCAGACCACACCCTGCCCGGAGCCTTTAAAGGAAAATACTATGGATGGTAATGCGGGCGGACGCAGGCCCTCAACGCTGCCCATTCTAGCCGAGGGAGCGAGCGTCTCCATGAAGGAAGACGACCAGAAGAGGAAAAGAATTGCGCCCGGGGATTCGGAAGCCGAAACTTCCAAACGAGGGAAGAAGTCTCCCACAGAGGGTCCTACCTCGGGGGCGCCGTTGCCGCACAAAGTCCGCGAGGGGATCAATTCTCCCATGAGTCGTAAGTGACCCAAAATACCTTAATAGTACAGATATGTCATATTTTCTTCTGAGAAGATAACCGCTGCATGTATCTTTGCAGTTCGGGCCTTAGCCCCTCTCAAATGAGCTCGTCTTCGGGGGATCTTCTTCCAGAGATGATAGAGAGCGAAACGCCCCCTTCGGACTCCTCCGCTCCGGAAGCGGGCGACCCTGAAGTGTCGTCGCGGAGGGCCTCTCCGAGTTCGGCGAGGCCAGAAGATAATCCTGTCGACCCCCGAAGTTCCCAGTGTCCGGCTCCCGAAGAGAGCAGACAAACGAGTCCGGCACCGTCTAGTGTGCGGTCGGATTTCTGAGGGAGTTGGTGGGGCGAGCGGCCATCTTAGATGAACACCGTGTGCTGATGAATACGGTGATGGAGAGAATCTCGTCCGCCGAAAGCGGATTGCATAAAGCTTTTACGAGTCTACTAACAGGGTTTGAGGTACGTAAAATAATGTATGATAGTCCTGCACATAGTAGGTGTGCCCTGTGTAGATAGTATCCCCTAAGACTCTGGTTGTCGTCGGAAACGACGACAAACAGAGGATCATATTCCCAGGTAATAACCATACTTTCTCGATGTGCAGGTGATGGAAGCTCCGGTGGCTAGCCGGACTAGCAACTTTGCCCATTTAGAACGGCAGTTGGATGCGACAGACGCCGACATCGAGCTTGTTAACAAAAGGCTTGACGAGGCACGGGGTAAGTGTCATTATCTGGTGAACGTCACATAGGAAGAGTAGCATGATGCCAGTATCTTTAATATGTTGTGACTGCAGATGGGGCTGCCAATGTTGAAGCCTTGCGGGCAGAACTTGCCCGAGCCAAGGAACAAGCGAGGTTGGGTAATGCGGCTGCTTTAAAGGCGGCCGAAGAGTTGCAAGCCGAGAAGGCCGCACATGGCGAGAGCCGAGACAAGATGGCCAAGATGGCCATAGAATTAAAAGCCGCCGCCGACCGTTGCCGGGTTCTTGAAAAGGAAAACCAGGCGAAGGCATCGGACCTTGAGAAGGCTGCTACGACAAGAAAGGACCTCCGCTCTGCTATGAGGGCAAAGAAGGAGGAGCTGCAGGAAGCCGAGGATATTGTAGCTGGGAAATCCTTTATGTTGCGGAGGAAGTTCGGAGATCCATGGTATGCCCCCTGGATCGGCTGTGGAGCTCGGAGGATGTGTATATGGATTTGGCGACGAGCGATGGCGATGCGGCCAAGTACTTCCAGGGTCAGACGGACCATTGAGTGGACTAGTGGAGTACATTGCCAGTGCTCTTCATGATAAACGAGCCAAATTGAGTACCTTGCCAATGCTCTTCATGATATACGAGCCAAATTGTGGGTCACCACTGTGGTTTCCATTCCCAAACTTATATATGGTATATATATAAGCCGTGTTCTTAATCAATTTCATTATTGCTAGTTTGTCCATGTATTCATGTTGTCTTCTCTTTCAAGTACCTACAAACGTGCGATAAAAGGTTGACGATTGCAGGTCCATGTTGTTCTAGAAACATTGAGGAACATAATTGTAAGCGCAAGTTTTGTTCTTTTTTGCACATGTGCCTGCTTCATTGATTAACAGTGGAGTGCTTTTGGCTCCATCACTGGATGACAACACCAACAAACACGTGAGAGCCCATAAAAAGAAAAGGATACATGTGTCACCACAAGGGACACGCGTAACCAGATAGTACAAAGGAGCAACGCAGACGCGTCACAACTTCTCACCCAGATCACCACACATCCCACCATTCCCACTGTCATCGATCGGCACATACGGCATATAGGCTAGCTACCTGCCACCAACAAAAAACAACAATATGACCACAAGCCTCTGAAAGACCCCTGGAATAAGGTACTGGATTTCGGAGACTCCCGACAACAAAAATGTTGATTACATGCTTGTAAGCGAGTAGGAGAAATAACCCCTTGATTCGGCAGATGCCATCAATAAGCAATGAGCAATCCATCGGTCACCACACCACGCAACCACCTATTCTAGAGACTTCTAAGCAGGCATCCGTAGTTGGAGGTTATAGAGACGCTGGGGGATAACCAGAGAGGACACTAACCAAGATGATCCTCGCATCGATGCATGAGAAAGGCTTGAACAACATTGCCGGAGCACGAAAAATCTAACACCAAGGATGATGTGGAAAATCAAGTATTGGCTCCCAACCACCCTGTGCTAACCACCAGGTGACAAAACTAGAGAATAGAAAATACATCCAATATTACAATAGGGGCTAAGATTCACCTAATATCCTAGAAATAACATAGTGGAGAATAGGTGGCGGGAAAGCTTATTTGAACCTAAGGAGAGACAAGTATAGAAGGACCTCCAGATCAGAACATGAACCACCAGCATAACCCAAATCAGAATATGTGTGAAAAGATCTATGCAGGATAAAACATAGGCAATGATTATTCAATGGGGAAATGAAAGTTAAACTAGGAGGAGCAGGAGTTCGCAAAGGATGACACCTATTCCTGGCTTGACATCCAATTGACATAGGTATCCCCAAGCCAGTTTGATAGCCCCAAAATCCTCCATAAGGGGTGCACAAAAGACTACCGTTTATTGGATAACCTACTACTACTAGAAATCGATGGTGAAAGAACACCTAGCCTCTAATGATGGTTTTGGTGTTAATGACATTATGATCAGATGACTAACTACGTTTCAAGTGTAACTCCAGTATACACATCGTATGGAATGGAGTATAAAAGTTAGTCAGTGATACATCTCCAACATATCTATAGTTTTTGTATGTTTCATGCCTATTATCCTGGAAGTTTGCAATATTTTAAATCCTTTTGAGGGACAAACCTATTAATTCAGTGATGGGCGCCAATTTTTTCCTCCTATTTTTGGGATCTCAGGAAATCACCACAGCAAAAGTCACCAAAAAAAAGAACAAGGTGTTTTTGTGCCGGAAGAAGACCAGGGCACCTGGGCCCTTTGCATGGAGGGGCCCATAGGGCATAGGCGTTCATAGGACAGAGGAGCCTTGGTGGGGCGCCTAGGGCCTATGGTGCTTCCCACCAAGGTGGCTCTGGTGCCCATTGGCTATATATACCCTAAAAGCTGCTACCTCTTGAGCACTGTGTTGGTTTTCCCCGAAGAGGAAGGGATGATGCAGCAAAGTAGCGTAAATATTTCCCTCAGTTTTTGAGAACCAAGGTATCAATCCAGTAGGAGGCTACGTGCGAGTCCCTCACACCTGCACAAAACAAATAAATCCTCGCAACCAACGCAAATAGGGGTTGTCAGTCCCTATAAGGCCACTTACGAGAGTGAGATCTGATAGATATGATAAGATAATATTTTTTGGTATTTTTATGATAAAGATGCAAAGTAAAATAAAGGCAAAGTAAATAGCAAAGGAAATAACTAAGTAGTAGGAGATCAATATGATAAAGATAGACCCGGGGGCCATAGGTTTCACTAGTGGCTTCTCTCAAGAGCATAAGTATTCTACGGTGGGTGAACAAATTACTGTTGAGAAATTGACAGAATTGAGCATAGTTATGAGAGTATCTAGCACTACACCACAACACTGCATCCCCGACAGCCAAGTTGGCTGGGAATACAAGTTATAACAACAAACAGTCGGTCGGGAAAAAGTATTGCCGACCAACAAGGTCTGTTGGAGAAAGTCCAGACGGGAAAGCCCTTTCCCGACCGACATATCTTTCCCGACTGACTGCTTGTTGGCCAAGGAGTATCTTTCCCGACCAACAATCTGTTGGGCCTACCATGGGCCTTTCCCGACCGACAGTCTGTTGGGGCTGTCATGGGCTTTTCCCGACCGACCATCTGATAGGGTAATCTTTCCCGACCGACTATCTGACAAGGCTACCATGGACCTTTTTCGACCGACTACCAGACAGGGTAATCTTTCCCAACCAACATACCATTGGGCCTCATGGGCCTTTCCCAGAGGATGGACAATCTTCTGTTTCCCCTCACATAGCTACATTTCACTTTACCATCAGAACATCAATCAAGTTATTTAATTCACAACAGTAACATTCATGTCGACCAAGAATAATATATCAGAACCAAACAATTATAACACACATTCATTAATTTTTACATATAAATAGTGCATATGTTATGAACCAATGGCCATCCAAGTTTCCTATAAACTGATGTAACTAATGAAATAGAGGAGACATTATGGTTCATTGTCTGAGAGCAAAAATTCCTAGTGTTGTTTACTAGAATTTTTCTAAGAGGCACATCATCTGCCTTGGCTCCTTGTAGTGGGAAACTACATACCCATCCTCACAGCCTTCCACCAACATCCTTGCATCGTTCTCGTACTTGACATCAAAGCCTTCATTCTACATCTCATTGAAGAACATCCTCCAGCTTGAACATCTGCAAGTAAAAATCCCGAGTTAATATTCTGCATCTGCTTCTGGAACACTTCTCAGAGAACATATTAGCAGTTACATTGCACAAACTCTAGCCTCTCTAGGTTTCCTATTTTTCAAAATCAGAACAAAATTTCAGGGGGGAGGGGGCTACAAAATGATATGGTTTTATTTTTGAAATACCAAAGTATGACCACAAGTTGCAATTTGTATCATGTTAAGCATATTGATCCTATCTGCTTACAGAATACATTTCTAACACCAATTACATATAAAAGCTTCTCCAAAACAGAGTACTACCAAAATACAACCTTCTTTTGAGAAAGTACCAAAATACTACTTAACCACATAGTTTTACCTTTCCATTTAGTGCAAAATCGTATGAGCTAATTAGAACTTTTCCCAACATGAATCAAAACTAATAAAAAAGCAAAATCAAAAGAATCAGACTACACTACAGTACATCAATAGGAAGGATACAAGTAAAATTACCATCGGACAACACTAGTGGAAGAGGTGAGGCAGAGTTGATGATGTTCTGCTTTCCTACCCAACGCTTGACACCATCACATAGCGTCACTGCCTGTCGTGAGCATCGCCAAAGTTGTTTACTACAAACAGCCTGGTGGAGTGCTCATCTTCTAAGTAAATGACCTGGGGTTCCCAGGTTCGCCCTGTCAAAGCTCCGCCACTTAATAAGCCAAGGTTCAGAGCAACATATTTATCAACCATCTTTTGTTACTCTGTCAAATATTGAGTAGAAGGTGTACAATAACTATGAACCCAGGGGTCCTTAATATAAATATAAGAAGTATCAATATACATTTATATAAATATATAGTGATAATTGTCTAACTGCAAACAAACATGAAAAACCAGCAGTATAGATTGTGTTCTACTAGAAGAGAGCTGGTGCACAGAAAAAATGATCACTTATAGTTACTTTTGCAACTTCAGTCCGAACAGATGAATTTGGCATTTGCTTCTCCAGATCATATTTCTTGCTCAGAAAACTATGAGGCCACTCGAATGGGAACAACGGAGACATTAAACCACCAATGGTACAAGAAATGGTTTGATTTCATTTGTCATAACATTTAGATATTTAAAATATTCTGGAAACAGGGCACAAATAAGATGCTCTTCAGGTTAAATTTTAGGTTAAAGTAGTGCATCCAAGACCCATCATTAGGGTCATATAGTTCCGTCAGATTAATATACACAAAAAACACAAGCATGTCTAGCATCACTTCTGCATACAACAATTTTCTACTCGTGTGTTGCTTAGAAAGTTACAGAGTTGTCTTTTATTATCTTCACCTGCAATTGGGGCTCTTGGGGATGTACCCTGCTTCCTAGACGATTTTCAGGTTGACATTTTACCTGATGAAGGAGAGGCGCTTGAGCTGCATACATGAAGCCATTAACAAACTAACAATTGTGACCAACCTGGTTTAAAATATTTTGCAGTAAGCTATATTAGCAGACTGCATCATGGAATAAGCTACTAGTACGACAAATTTCTTGATAATACAACATCATTGATTAGTAGACTGTGTCATAATACAACATCATTGATAGAGTTCTAACAAGCTGATGTCCTAATCTGGACTCTCTTGAGAGTAATAGTGGGTAACACCCTCATGTATGATATATCTTGGTTGCTTCCAGAAAAGAAAAGGCATGGAACAAATTGCATGTCAGTTATGCAAAACAGAGAAGAAAACCTCCAAATACCTAGTTTTCATTCGCTGTGTAGAGAACAAAAAATATTTAATAATATGATGCCCCATTACTAAAATAAAAGGAATAATGAAGTGAACTGAACTAGGATTACGAAGTGATAACCTATGAAGTGAACTAGGATTATGTAGTGAACTGAACTAGGATTAGGAAGTGATGACCTATGAAGAAGAAAGCTTATTATACCTTGGTGCTTTGAGGCCACCAACTCCTGGTTGGTTTCAGCGATGGCCAAAACAGCAGCAAGCAGATGAACCTGGGATGCGCGAGTACGACAATGGGCCCTGCTGCTAGCTGCTGCATCGACTGTGGCGGCCTGTAAGGTTGCAGAGGCGCAACAGTAAACCGGTTCGGGGTTGAAGGGGATGCTGGGGTGGGCTGGGAATCCTGCAGCACAACACTCCTGATTAAAATTCATTCACCCTCGGTGGAATTAGAATACTTTCAAGCAGTATTGTCTCTGATAAATGAAACTATAAAACACTGCAACAAAGATTCTACTACTTCCATCATTTAATATACATGGAATTTTGATTAAGGACATACTATTGTAGATAAATATTCATAACACGGAGATCATTTGGTCCAGAAGATATAATAATATATCGACTTTATTTAATTTAGATTTATTATGCGAGGACACTGGAAGCAGTGTAAATTGAACAGAGGAGGCAGGACACCCCCGACACCTTACCTAACATTATTCTTATTTCATTTGTAGGATTTCTTCCATTAAACCTGGTAACATGTTTAGAAATACTTTCACAAATCTACATATATATGTAGCAGAAATTGCAACAACTAATCAACGATATAACTACTGCCTTGAATCTGATTAGTACTACGCAGAATGTAGAATAGCTACATAATAATTACATGGGAAAGAAAATAAGGAAGCAAACTATGGGGAAATTAAACATGAGTATAGGCTGGACAAATAACATCTTCTATAATCGAGAAAAAGAATCAAAATACAGTACTGATGCTTAATGATATGTCAACAGAAAATATATATGGCAATGAAGAATTTTCTATGAGAAAATCAGTAACATGAAGAGTATCTAGAAGGCTTGTTACATATGCTCCCTTCTTCTGGAAACCATCGAACAGATTAGTAACAAGTTCTTAAAAAACAAATACTCGTAAAGTATCTCTATGAACCTGAGAAATTTTCATCCGGGGAGCAAGAGACCAATGGATTCATGAATGGATCCGGGCCTAGTAAGTTACCTGCACGTCCTGCGCGTTGAATGGAGGAGGGCTCGTTGATGAGGAACCAGATCCTGGAGACATCGAGGTTGGTACCAGAGCAGATGACGCCGCTTACCTCGAACACAACCCTGGAAGCTTCAAGGCGAGGTAGGTGAGGACGTCGACGGGGTTGGACACCACGAGCAGCAGCGCCTCCGGGGAGTGCTTCACCACGGCCGGAGGGGCAAGATTGATGGTGTTGGGCGGCGGTGGGACGGGGTGGGGATCGATTGGAGGAAGCCCCGATCGGCGTCGGGCGGCGGTGGGAGGCGTGCGGATCGACCGGCGTGGGGGGCGGAGGCGTGGAGATCGACCGGCGTGGAAGCAGCAGCGCGGAGATCGGCCGGTGTGGAGGCGGCGGCGCGGAGATTGACCGGTGTGGGGAATGAATGCGTACGAAGGAAAGCTAGGGATTTGGCTGATGTGTGTGCGGTGTGACTGTCTGTTGATTTTCGGAGAAAAGTTCGCGGGTTGGGCCGGCTATTCGCGCTGAAAAATTGGTTGTTCGCGCCCCAAAGGCCCATAGCATCGCACTGTTGGTCGGGGTTATTTACCGACCGATGGTCCATGGGCCATAAAAGAATTCCCAACCGACACTTGGACGGTACACGTGGTAGCATTCCCGACCGACCGCAGGTCACCGTACAGAGTTTTCCCGACCCACAGTCCGTTAGAAATTTTCATGGCTGACTGTGGGTCGGCAATAGTGACCTTTTGCCAACAAACGTCAGTAGGGAATTCTGGTGCGTGGTGTAGTGCAGGTATGATCATGTATATAGGCATCACGTCCGAGACAAGTAGACCGACTCATGCCTGCATCTACTACTATTACTCCACTCATTGACCGCTATCCAGCATGCATCTAGAGTATTAAGTTAAAAACAGAGTAACGCCTTAAGCAAGATGAGATGATGTAGAGGGATAGACTCATGCAATATGAAGAAAACCCCATCTTGTTATCTTCGATGGCAACAATACAATACGTGCCTTGCTGCCCCTACTGTCACTGGGAAAGGACACCGCAAGATTGAACCCAAAGCTAAGCACTTCTCCCATTGCAAGAAAGATCAATCTAGTAGGCCAAACCAAATTGATAATTCGAAGAGACTTGCAAAGATAACCAATCATACATAAAAGAATTCAGAGAAGATTCAAATATTATTCATAGATAGACTTGATCATAAACCCACAATTCATCGGTGTCAACAAACACATCGCAAAAAGAAGATTACATCGAATAGTTCTCCACAAGAGTGGGGGAGAACATTGTATTGAGATCCAAAAAGAGAGAAGAAACCATCTAGCTACTAACTATGGACCCGTAGGTCTGAGGTAAACTACTCACACTTCATCGGAGAGGCTATGGTGTTGATGTAGAAGCCCTCCGTGATCGATGCCCCCTCCGGCGGAGCTCCGGAACAGGCCCCAAGATGGGATCTCGTGGATACAGAAAGTTGCGGCGGTGGAATTAGGGTTTTGGCTCCATATCTGATCGTTTGGGGGTACGTAGGTATATATAGGAGGAAGGAGTACGTCGGTGGAGCAACAGGGGGCCCACGAGGGTGGAGGGCGCGCTTGGGGTAGGCAGGCGCGCCCCCTACCTCGTGGCCTCTTGTTTGTTTTCTTGACGTAGGGTCCAAGTCTCTCTGGTCTTGTTCGTTGAGAAAATCACGTTCCCGAAGGTTTCATTCCGTTTGGACTCTGTTTGATATTCCTTTTCTTCGAAACCCTAAAACAGGTAAAAAACAACAATTCTGGGGTGGGCCTCCGGTTAATAGGTTAGTCCCAAAAATAATATAAAAGTGGATAATAAAGCCCAATAATGTCCAAAACAGTAGATAATATAGCATGGAGCAATCAAAAATTATAGATACGTTGGAGATGTATCAAGCATCCCCAAGCTTAATTCCTGCTCGTCCTCGAGTAGGTAAATGATAAAAACAAAATTTTTGATGCGGAGTGCTACTTGGCATAATTTTAATGTAATTCTTCTTAATTGTGGTATGAATATTCAGATTTGAAGGATTCAAGACAAAATTTTAATATTGACATAAAAATAATAATACTTCAAGTATACTAACAAAGGAATTATGTCTTCTCAAAATAACATGGCTAAATAAAGTTATCCCTACAAAATCATATAGTCTGGTTATGCTCCATCTTCACCACACAAAATATTTAAATCATGCACAACCCCGATGACAAGCCAAGCAATTGTTTCATACTTTTGACATTCTCAAAACTTTTTCAATCTTCACGCAATACATGAGCGTGAGCCATGGATATAGCACTATAGGTGGAATAGAGTGATGGTTGTGGAGAAGACAAAAAGGGAGAAGATAGTCTCACATCAACTAGGCGTATCAACGAGCTATGGAGATGCCCATCAATAGATATCAATGTGAGTGAGTAGGGATTGCCATGCAATGGATGCACTAGAGCTATAAGTATATGAAAGCTCAAAAAGAAACTAAGTGGGTGTGCATCCAACTTTCTTGCTCATGAAGAGCTAGGAAAATTTGAGGAAGCCCATCATTGGAATATACAAGCCAAGTTCTAGAATGAAAGATTCCCACTAGTATATGAAAGTGAAAACATGAGAGACTCTCTACTATGAAGATCATGGTGCTACTATGAAGCACAAGTGTGGTAAAAGGATAGTAACATTGTCCCTTCTCTCTTTTTCTCTCATTTTTTTATTTGGACCCTTTCTCTCTTTTTTATGGCCTCTTTTCTTTCTCTTTTTTTATTTGGGATTCTTTGGCCTCTTTTATTTATTTATTTCCGTCCGGAGCCTCATCCCAACTTGTGGGGGAATCATAGTCTCCATCATCCTTTCCTCACTGGGATAATGCTCTAATAATGATGATCATCACACTTTTATTTTTCTTACAACTCAACAATTACAACTTGATAACGGAATGGTGGAAAGTTGCATGGCAATATATCTCGGAATGGCTATGGAAATGCCATAATAGGTAGGTATGGTGGCTGTTTTGAGGAAGGTATATGGTGGGTGTATGATACGGCGAAAGGTGCGCAGTATTAGAGAGGCTAGCAAAGGTGGAAGGGTGAGAGTGCGTATAATCCATGGACTCAACATTAGTCATAAAGAACTCATATAATTATTGCAAAAATCTACAAGTTATCAAAGCAAAGTATTACGCGCATGCTCCTAGGGGGATAGATTGGTAGGAAAAGACCATCGCTCGTCCCCGGCCGCCACTCATAAGGAAGACAATCAAAAAATAAAACATGCTCCGACTTCATCACATAACGGTTCACCATACGTGCATGCTATGGGAATCACAAGCTTCAACACAAGTATTTCTCAAATTCACAACTACTCAACTAGCATGACTTTAATATCACCATCTCCATATCTCAAAACAATTATCAAGTATCAAACTTATCATAGTATTCAACACACTCATAAGAGAATTTTTTTTATTAATCTTGTATACCAAGCATATTAGGATTTTAAGCAAATTACCATGCTATTAAGACTCTCAAAATAATCTAAGTGAAGCATGAGAGATCAATAATTTTTATAAAACAAATCCACCACCGTGCTCTAAAATATATAAGTGAAGTACTAGAGCAAAATTATATAACTCAAAAGATATAAGCGAAGCACATAGAGTATTCTAACAAATTCCAAATCATGAATGGCTCTCTCAAAAGGTGTGTACAGCAAGGATGATTGTGGTAAACTAACAAACAAAGACTCAAATAATACAAGATGCTCCAAGCAAAACACATATCATGTGGCGAATAAAAATATAGCTCCAAGTAAAGTTACCGATAGAAGTAGACGAAAGAGGGGATGCCTTCCGGGGCATCCCCAAGCTTTGGCTTTTAGGTGTCCTTAGATTATCTTGGGGGTGCCATGGGCATCCCCAAGCTTAGGCTCTTTCCACTCCTTGTTCCATAATCCATCAAATCCTTACCTAAAACTTGAAAACTTCACAACACAAAACTTAAAGTAGAAAATCTCGTGAGCTCCGTTAGCGAAAGAAAATAAAAGACCACTTCAAGGTACTGTAATGAACTCATTCTTTATTTATATTGGTGTTATAACTACTGTATTCCAACTTCTCTATGGTTTATAAAACTATTTTACTAGCCATAGATTCATCAAAATAAGCAAACAACACACGAAAAACAGAATCTGTCAAAAACAGAACAGTCTGTAGTAATCTGTAGCCAGCGCAAGATCTGGAACCCCAAAAATTCTATAATAAATTTCTGGACGTGAGGAATTTATCTATTAATCATCTTCAAAAAGAATTAACTAAATAGCACTTTCCAAATAAAAATGGCAGTAGTTCTCGTGAGCGCTAAAGTTTCTATTTTTTACAGCAAGTTCAACAAGACTTTCCCCAAGTCTTCCCAACGGTTCTACTTGGAACAAACACTAATTAAACACAAAAAACACAACCAAAACAGAGTCTAGATAAATTATTTATTACTAAACAGGAGAAAAAAGCAGGGAATAAAAATAAAATTGGGTTGCCTCCCAACAAGCGCTATCGTTTAACGCCCCTAGCTAGGCATAACAAGCAAGAATAGATCTAGGTATTGCCATAATAGTAACATAGATTATTAAAACTCATCTCATATTCTCTATGTTCGGCGGCAAGTTTTCTTTGAGGCAAGCAAAAGTAATCAAAAGGGCTAAATTTAATGGGACAAAAGTCCCCAAGATCAACCTTGGGAGGTATAGGTTCCTCCTTTGGTCCTTCATATTGCACAACCAATTCATCATTATAAGCTTTCTTTTGACAGAACTTTGTGAGCCTATATTCAAGAGAATATCCTAGTTCATTATTTCGAATAGCCAAATCATCATTAAGTTCTGAGATTTTGTCAACTAAAACATTGGTAGGAACCTTTTTTCTAAGATTTTCAATGAAAGCAACATAGTCTAGAGATTGAAACGCATTATTTCTTATTAATCAAAGAGGATAGCCTCTATGGGAGAACGACAAGCGTCCACCCTATAATGTGCAAAGATTTCTTTGGCCTCTTTTATTATGAATCTAAACTCATGGGCCAAAAAGATAGTAGCGGGACGCTTAACAGAAGAATGCTCAATATTAGAAAATTCTAGAAAAATCCTTTGTATGGAAGGATGCATGTGCATGAATTGTCTTTCAAGTTCAACTACAAGCATGGCAATAGCGTCCGCAAGACTACTAGTTCTATGAAGGATAGAACTACCCATAGAAGGTAAAGCACCGGCACAAGTAAAGAAATCTTGAATAACTCGTTTTCCAATAATATTACCACTACCAACACGGATTCTTTTTGTATGTGAGATAGTGGGTTCGTTAGTAGGAGCATCAGAATTATTATCGACAATAGTTTCCCCAATTTCAGACATAGAGGCAGAAGGTAAAGGACTAGTCATAACGACAAGCAAACAAACTAACACACAAGCAAACAAAAAGCAAGCGGACCAAAAGAGGCAAATAGAGAGAGAGAGGGCAAATAAAACGACAAGGGTGAAGTGGGGGAGAGGAAAACGAGAGGCAAATGGCAAATAATGTAATGCGGGAGATAAGGGTATGTGATGGGTGAAGGAAATATGCCCTAGAGGCAATAATAAAGTTATTATTTATTTCCTTATATCATGATAAATGTTTATTATTCATGCTAGAATTGTATTAACCGGAAACATAATACATGTGTGAATACATAGACAAACAGTATGTCACTAGTATGCCTCTACTTGACTAGCTCGTTGAATCAAAGATGGTTAAGTTTCCTAGCCATAGACATGAGTTGTCATTTGATTAACGGGATCACATCATTAGATAATAATGTGATTGACTTGACCCATTCCGTTAGCATAGCACTTGATCTTTTAGTTTGTTGCTATTGCTTTCTTCATGACTTATACATGTTCCTATGACTATGAGATTATGCAACTCCCGTTAACCGGAGGAACACTTTGTGTGCTACCAAACGTCACAACGTAACTGGATGATTATAAAGGTGCTCTACAGGTGTCTCCGAAGGTACTTGTTGGGTTGGCGTATTTCGAGATTAGGATTTGTCACTCCGATTGTCAGAGAGGTATCTTTGGGCCCACTCGGTAATGCACATCACTATAAGCCTTGCAAGCATTTCAACTAATGAGTTAGTTGCGGGATCGGGATGATGTGTTACGGAATGAGTAAAGAGACTTGCCGGTAAAGAGATTGAACTAGGTATTGAGATACCGACGATCGAATCTCGGGCAAGTAACATACCGATGACAAAGGGAACAACGTATGTTGTTATGCGGTTTGACCGATAAAGATCTTCGTAGAATATGTAGGAGCCAATATGAGCATCCAGGTTCCGCTATTGGTTATTGACCGGAGACGTGTCTCGGTCATGTCTACATAGTTCTCGAACCCGTAGGGTCCGCACGCTTAAAGTTCGATGACGGTTATATTATGAGTTTATGTGTTTTGATGTACCGAAGGAGTTGGTAGTCCCGGAGGAGATCGGGGACATGATGAGGAGTCTCGAAATGGTCGAGACGTAAAGATCGATATATTGGACGACTATATTCGGACATCGGGAAGGTTCCGAGTGATTCAGGTATTTTCGGGAGTACGGGGGAGTTACGGGAATTTGTATTGGGCCTTAATGGGCCATACGGGAAAGGAGAGAAAGGCCTCAAAGGGTGGCCGCACCCCTCCCCATGGGCTGGTCCGAATTGGACTAGGGAGGGGGGGGGGCGCCCCCTTCCTTCCTTCTCCTTTTCCCTTCCCTTTCCTTCCTTCCTACTCCTACTACATGGAAGGGCTCCTAGTTCTACTAGGAAAGGGGGAATCCTACTCCCGGTGGGAGTAGGACTCCCTTAGGGCGCGCCATAGAGAGGGACGGCCCTCCCCCTCCTCCACTCCTTTATATATGGGGGCAGGGGGCACCCCAAAGACACAACAATTGATCTCTTGATCTCTTAGCCGTGTGCGGTGCCCCCTCCATCATAATCCACCTCGGTCATATCGTAGCGGTGCTTTGGCGAAGCCCTGCGTCGGTATAACATCATCATCGTCACCACGCTGTCGTGCTGACGAAACTCTCCCTCAACACTCGGCTGGATCGGAGTTCGAGGGACGTCATCGAGTTGAACGTGTGCAGAACTCGGAGGTGCCGTGCATTCGGTACTTGATCGGTCGGATCGTGAAGACGTATGACTACATCAACCGCGTTGTGCTAACGCTTTCGCTTTCTGTCTACGAGGGTACGTGGACAACACTCGCTCCTCTCATTGCTATGCATCACCATGATCTTGTGTGTGCATAGAATTTTTTTTGAAATTACTACGTTCCCCAACAATGGGTACCTGGTATGTTGACTTTTGCGTAGACCTCCCCGGCAACGGTGCCAGAAATCCTTCTTGCTACCTCTTGAGCACTCCGTTGGTTTTCCCCGAAGAGGAAGGGATGATGCAGCAAAGTAGCGTAAGTATTTCCCTCAGTTTTTGAGAACCAAGGTATCAATCCAGTAGGAGGCTACGCGCGAGTCCCTCGCACCTGCACAAAACAAATAAATCCTCGCAACTAACGAAAATAGGGGTTGTCAGTCCCTATAAGGCCACTTACAAGAGTGAGATCTGATAGATATGATAAGATAATATTTTTGGTATTTTTATGATAAAGATGCAAAGTAAAATAAAGGCAAAGTAAATGGCAAAGGAAATAACTAAGTAGTAGGAGATCAATATGATAAAGATAGACCCCGGGGCCATAGGTTTCACTAGTGGCTTCTCTCAAGAGCATATGTATTCTACGGTGGGTGAACAAATTACTGTTGAGCAATTAACAGAATTGAGCATAGTTATGAGAATATCTAGGTATGATCATGTATATAGGCATCATGTCAGAGACAAGTAGACCGACTCCTGCCTGCATCTACTACTATCACTCCACTCATCGACCGCTATCCAGCATGCATCTAGAGTATTAAGTTAAAAACAGAGTAACACCTTAAGCAAGATGACATGATGTAGAGGGATAGACTCATGCAATATGAAGAAAACCCCATCTTGTTATCCTCGATGGCAACAATACAATATGTGCCTTGCTGCCCCTACTATCACTGGGAAAGGACACCGCAAGATTGAACCCAAAACTAAGCACTTCTCCCATTGCAAGAAAGATCAATCTAGTAGGCCAAACCAAACCGATAATTCGAAGAGACTTGCAAAGATAACCAATCATACATAAAAGAATTCAGAGAAGATTCAAATATTATTCATAGATAGACTTGATCATAAACCCACAATTCATCGGTCTCAACAAACACACCGCAAAAAGAAGATTACATCGAATAGTTCTCCACAAGATAGGGGGAGAACATTGTATTGAGATCCAAAAAGAGAGAAGAAGCCATCTAGCTACTAACTATGGACCCGTAGGTCTGAGGTAAATTACTCACACTTCATTGGAGAGGCTATGGTGTTGATGTAGAAGCCCTTCGTGATCGATGCCCCCTCCGGCGGAGCTCCGGAACATGCCCCAAGATGGGATCTCATGGATACAGAAAGTTGCGGCGGTGTAATTAGGGTTTTGGCTCTGTATCTGATCGTTTGGGGGTACGTAGGTATATATAGGAGGAAGGAGTACGTCGGTGGAGCAACAGGGGGCCCACGAGGGTGGAGAGCGTGCCTGGGGTAGGTAGGCGCGACCCCTACCTCGTGGCCTCCTGTTTCTTTTCTTGACGTAGGGTCTAAGTCTCTCTGGTCTTGTTCGTTGAGAAAATCACGTTCCCGAAGGTTTCATTCCGTTTGGACTCCGTTTGATATTCATTTTCTTCGAAACCCTAAAACAGGCAAAAAAACAACAATTCTGGGATGGGCCTCCAGTTAATAGGTTAGTCCCAAAAATAATATAAAAGTGGATAATATAGCCCAATAATGTCCAAAACAGTAGATAATATAGCATGGAGCAATAAAAAATTATAGATACGTTGGAGACGTATCAAAAGCCCTTTGTTAGTTTATCATGCATTTTTTCACGGCCGCTACCTCACGATCGGATGCGATCTTCATTTTCAACCCTGATCTAGTACTCTGTCGGAGGGGCAAAATTCGTCTCGATCTTCAGCGACATCGATTCTCGCACTCTAAAATGAGTGGTGAGTAGTCTAACCCCTGAATTATGGGTTCATGGCAGTAACCAAGATGTAATCTCTCCACTTTGGTGTTCAATACAATAGCCATATGAGCTGCCCTACATTATTATGGTTAATCTAAAGTATTCTTTAACTATGATTTTGTTCATGTGATGAGTTATTTATTTATGTTCAAATATTTTTGATGATTTTATGCTTGATACATATATGTGTATTTCTCTCCGCTTGCTTGTTTACTCTTGTCCAGTTTAGATCGGTAGCTAGTAGTGGAAAGAGTTGTGCATTAGCTGGGTTCAACCTTGCAGGTAAACTAGCGCAGTGACAGGAACTGACAAGACATGTAGTGTGTTGTTGCTATTAAGAATAATATTTATACAGTGACTAGAATGAGTCCTATACACTATTAGGAAACTTAGTATATGTGGGGTCACATTAATGGCTGATGTTGTGCAAGTGCATAGAGTTTATTTGTAGCTTTTGTGAACTAAGAGTATCGGTCCTACACATTAACAGTCGTGTGGAGAGCTGGTCATGAGGAGGGCCGCTTAACCGACTGTGAGTGCTCGGCCGTCTGTGAGGAGGACGCTTGCCTGGGCTTCCAGCTACCCGGCATTTCGCCTAGCGGGTGCGGAGTGTCGTTTAGCTGGTTGTGCTGCCGCAGGGGGCGCGGGGGGGGGGGGGGGGATGGTTGTCCGGTGAGGGTTGGCCACACATTAATAGACGCGGGGTAAAAAAAATACCACACACATAGTCTACAATCCGGCAAACCATAAAGGAACCTCAAACATCAATGAAACTTAACGTAAGAACCAATGCACACGTAGCCTGTGTAAGCATGATAAACACACATCCTAACAAAAAGTTACACAGACGAAATTTCTCAGATTAAAAAGTGTCACCCTTGTTTAGGGAAACCCATCATATAGTACAAATCATGTACCTGTAGCCAATTTGTTAATGAACACAAGTTGCAAGCCACATTTGACATATCCTAAAAGTTTATATAAGCTTACCTAATAATATACTATAAACCACTATTAGTACTTTTGTTAGATTGTATGCTTTACAAATCTCTATCATGATATTTAGTGATATTAATATATACAAGCACACACACACAAGGTTGTCAGAATCGCGATTTTGAATCGGATCGGAGCTCTGATGGTAGGATCGCAAATCGTAGAATCTTCACTATCAGGATCGTAAAATCGTAGATTCTATGAACTAAAATCGTAGAATCAGAGGGGTTAGTTTGGATCGTAAAGTCGTAGAATCGTATAACAGAATCGTGATTCTGACAACCTTGCACACACACATGGAAATATATATTTTATACACTATATAGTTAATACAATTTTAAAAAATTAATTAAAAGATAATTTTTATAGTAGTTAGGAGAAGCAAAATTTTAGTGATAGATTTAAAGTGCATATAAAACACATAACACTATAGGTATTATTTAGCGAAATTTTCATGCTATTGACTATGCTAACTAACTACTCCCTTCCTTTTTATTTACTCCGTATATTAGGTTGTCTAAAGTCAAACTTTATATACTTTCGACAAGTTTGTAATAAAAAATATTAACATATACACCTTCAAATCAATACCATTGGATTCATCATCGCATATATTTGCACATCATATAAATTTGTTAATGTAAATATTCATATTATTTTCTATAAACTTGGTTAACTTTTATAAAGTTTGACTTCAATAAAGCTAATATGAAGAGTAAACAAAAGGCGGAGGGAGTAATATACAAGTAAACTATTTAAATCTATAGTATTATAGAACTAGTTTAAACAAGTTGAAAAGTTTATTATAAATATATGAAATTTACTACGCCCAGTTGGGTCCAAAAATTGTTTGGTCCTACTGCCGTATCAAATGGAAGAGATTCAATCAATTTCCCGTGCCTCACGCACACATGATCCGTCGCGTAACACTATAGTCAAAGTTGCGTGCTTACTGACGAAATATGCCCTAGAGGCAATAATAAAGTTGTTATTTTGTATTTCCTTATATCATGATAAATGTTTATTATTCATGCTAAAATTGTATTAACCAGAAACTTAGTACATGTGTGAATACATAGACAAACAGAATGTCACTAGTATGCCTCTACTTGACTAGCTCGTTAATCAAAGATGATTAAGTTTCCTAACCATAGACATGAGTTGTCATTTGGTAAACGGGATCACATCATTAGAGAATGATGTGATTGACTTGACCCATCCGTTAGCTTAGCACTATGACCGTTTAGTATATTGCTATTACTTTCTTCACGACTTATACATGTTCCTATGACTATGAGATTATGCAACTCCCGAATACCGGAGGAACACTTAGTGTGCTATCAAACGTCACAACGTAATTGGGTGACTATAAAGATGCTCTACAGGTGTCTCCAATGGTGTTTGTTGAGTTGGCATAGATCGAGATTAGGATTTGTCACTCAGTGTATCGGAGAGGTATCTCTGGGCCCTCTCGGTAATGCACATCACTATACGCCTTGCAAGCAATGTGACTAATGAGTTAGTTGCGGGATGTTGCATTACGAAACGAGTAAAGAGACTTGCCGGTAACGAAATTGAACTAGGTATTGAGATACCGACGACAGAATCTCGGGCAAGTAACATACCGATGACAAAGGGAACACCGTATGTTGTTATGCGGTTTGACCGATAGAGATCTTCGTAGAATATGTAGGAACCAATATGAGCATCTAGGTTCTGCTATTGGTTATTGACCGGAGATGAGTCTCAGTCATGTCTACATAGTTCTCGAATCCGTAGGGTCCGGACGCTTAACATTCGATGACGATCAATATTATGAGTTTATGTGTTTTGATGCACCGAAGGTAGTTCGGAGTCCCGGATGTGATCACGGACATGATGAGGAGTCTTGAAATGACCGAGACATAAATATTGATATATTGGACGATTATATTCGGACACCGGATGAGTTTCGGGGTCACCGGATAAATATCAAAGTGCCGAGGGTTATCGGAAAGCCGGGGGGGGGGGGACTAATGGGCCAACATGGTCCATGAGAGAGAGAGAGAGAGGAGATGGCCCTAGGGCTGGCTGCCCTCCCCCCCTTGAGGAGTCCGAATTGGACTAGGAGGGGGCGGCGCCCCCTCCCTTTCATTCTGCCTCTCTCCCGCTCCTTCCTTCCCCCTCTCTTCCCTTGTTGGGAACCTACTAGGAATAGGACTCCTATTCCTAGTAGGAATCCTACTTGGCGGCGCGCTCCATGAGGGTCGGCCGGCCTCCCCCCTTGCTCCTTTATATACGGGGGCAGGGGGCACCCTAGAACACACAAGTTGACAGTTGTCTTAGCCGTGTGTGGTGCCCCTCTCCACAGATTTCCACCTCGGTCATATCGTTGTAGTGCTTAGGCAAAGCCCTGCGTCGGTAACTTCATCATCACCGTCATCACGCCGTAGTGCTGACGAAACTATCCCTCGGCCTCAACTGGATCAAGAGTACGAGGGACGTCACTGAGCTAAACGTTTGCAGATCGCGGAGGTGCCGTGCGTTCGGTACTTGATCGGTTGGATCGCGAAGATGTTCGACTACATCAACCGCGTTACTTAACTCTTCCGCTTTCGGTCTACACGGGTACGTGGACACACTCTCCCCTCTCGTTGCTATGCATCTCCTCGATAGATCTTGCGTGATCATAGATTTTTTTTGAAATACTGCGTTCGCCAACACTTACTGAGGCGATGGATTACAGTCCATAGGAGTAGAGTACAAAGTGGAGTGTAGAGGCGTCAGCGAGCCTTTCCCGAGCCAGCAAACAAATTAAAGCATAGGATAGTGCTAGTACATGCAGACTTCAAACATGACCTGCCAAGTATTTTCTACTTAACTCTTTTTTTGAAACTTGACCCCGCAAACAAAATAAATGCAATGCTATGAATTTCTCGCGCTTTGTCTCGTTGTCTAATACGTCTCCAACGTATCTATAATTTATTGTTCCATGCTATTATATTATCTGTTTTGGATGTTTTATATGCATTAATATGCTATTTTATATTATTTTTGGGACTAACCTATTAACCTAGAGCCCAGTGCCAGTTTCTGTTTTTCCTTATTTTTTAGCTTTGCAGAAAAGGAATATCAAACGAATAAAACTTTCACGATGATTTTTCTTGGACCAAAAGACACCCAGGAGACTTGGAGTGCAAGTCGTAGGAACCACAAGGCGGCGACAGGGATGGAGGGTGTGCCCTAGGGGGGGGGGGCGCCCCCTACCTTGTGGGCCCCTCGTGACCCCATGGCCTAGTTCTGCCTCCTATATTTTCACATAAATTTCAGAAATACCAGAAGCATCCACGAAAACACTTTTCCACCGCCGCAACCTTCTGTTCCTGTGAGATCCCATCTTGGGGCCTTTTCTGGCATCCTGCCGGAGGGGGATTCGATCATGGAGGGCATCTACATCAACTCCATTGCCCTTCCGATGAAGCGTGAGTAGTTTACCTCAGACCTACGGCTCCATAGCTAGTAGCTAGATGGCTTCTTCTCTCTCTTTGATTCTCAATACCATGTTCTCCTCAATGTTGGAGATCTATCCGATGTATGAAGGAATTATGCCCTAGAGGCAATAATAAAGTTATTATTTATTTCCTTATTTCATGATAAATGTTTATTATTCATGCTAGAATTGTATTATCCGGAAACATAATACTTGTGTGAATACATAGACAAACTAAACGTCACTAGTATGCCTCTACTTGACTAGCTCGTTAATTAAAGATGGTTATGTTTCCTAACCATAGACATGTGTTGTCATTTGATTAACGGGATCACATTATTAGGAGAATGATGTGATTGACATGTCCCATTCCATTAGCTTAGCACCCGATCGTTTAATATGTTGCTATTGCTTTCTTCATGACTTATACATGTTCCTATGACTATGAGATTATGCAACTCCCGTTTGCCGGAGGAACATTTTGTGTGCTACCAAACGTCACAACGTAACTGGGTGATTATAAAGGAGCTCTACAGGTGTCTCCAAAGGTAAATGTTGGGTTGGCGTATTTCGAGATTAGGATTTGTCACTCCGATTGTCGGAGAGGTATCTCTGGGCCCTCTCGGTAATGCACATCACATAAGCCTTGCAAGCATTGCAACTAATGAGTTAGTTGCGAGATGATGTATTATGAAACGAGTAAAGAGACTTGCCGGTAACGAGATTGAACTAGGTATTGAGATACCGATGATCGAATCTCGGGCAAGTAACATAGCGATGACAAAGGGAACAACGTATGTTGTTACGCGGTCTGACCGATAAAGATCTTCGTAGAATATGTAGGAGCCAATATGAGCATCCAGGTTCCGCTATTGGTTATTAACCGGAGACGTGTCTCGGTCATGTCTACATTGTTCTCGAACCCGTAGGGTCCGCACGCTTAAGGTTTTGATGATAGTTATATTATGAGTTTATGCTTTTTGATGTATCGAAGTTTGTTCAGAGTCCCGGATGTGATCACGGACATGACGAGGAGTCTCGAAATGGTCGAGACATAAAGATTGATATATTGGAAGCCTATATTTGGATATCGGAAGTGTTCCGGGTGAAATCGGGATTTTACCGGAGTACCGGGAGGTTACCGGAACCCCCCGGGAGGTATATGGGCCCTAGTGGGCTTTAGTGGAAGAGAGGAGAGGTGGCCAGGGCTGGGATGCACGCCCCTCCCTCCCCTAGTCTGAATAGGACAAGGAGAGGGGGGCGGCGCCGCCCCTTCCTTCTCTCTCTCCTCTTTCCCCCTCCCGAATCCTATTCCAACTAGGAAAGGGGGGAATCCTACTCCCGGTGGGAGTAGGACTCCTCCTGGCGCGCCCTCCTCCTGGTCGGCCGCACCCCCTCCCCTTGATCCTTTATATACGGGGGCAGGGGGCACCCCTAGACACACAAGTTGATCCACGTGATCATATTCTTAGCCGTGTGCGGTGCCCCCTTCCACCATAATCCTCGATAATATTGTAGCGGTGCTTAGGCGAAGCCCTGCGACGGTAGAACATCAAGATCGTCACCACGCCGTCGTGCTGATGGAACTCTTCCCCGACACTTTTCTGGATCGGAGTCCGGGGATCGTCATCGAGCTGAACGTGTGCTAGAACTCGGAGGTGCCGTAGTTTCAGTGCTTGATCGGTCGGGCCGTGAAGACGTACGACTACATCAACCGCGTTGTGCTAACGCTTCCGCTGTCGGTCTACAAGGGTACGTAGATCACACTCTCCCCTCTCGTTGCTATGCATCACCATGATCTTGCGTGTGCGTAGGAAATTTTTTGAATGTACTACGTTCCCCAACAGTGGCATCCGAGCCTAGGTTTTATGTGTTGATGTTATATGCACGAGTAGAACACAAGTGAGTTGTGGGCGATATAAGTCATACTGCTTACCAGCATGTCATACTTTGGTTCGGCGGTATTGTTGGACAAAGCGGCCCGGACCGACATTACGCGTACGCTTACGCGAGACCGGTTCTCCCGACGTGCTTTGCACACAGGTGGCTTGCGGGTGACAGTTTCTCCAACTTTAGTTGAACCGTGTGTGGCTACGCCCGGTCCTTGCGAAGGTTAGAACAGCACCAACTTGACAAACTATCGTTGTGGTTTTGATGCGTAGGTAAGATTGGTTCTTGCTTAAGCCCGTAGCAGCCACGTAAAACTTGCAACAACAAAGTAGAGGACGTCTAACTTGTTTTTACAGGGCATGTTGTGATGTGATATGCTCAAGACATGATGCAAAATTTTATTGTATGAGATGATCATGTTTTGTAACCAAGTTATCGGCAACTGGCAGGAGCCATATGGTTGTCGCTTTATTGTATGCAATGCAATCGTGCTGTAATGCTTTACTTTATCACTAAGCGGTAGCGATAGTCGTGGGAGCATAAGATTGGCGAGGCGACAACGATGCTTCGATGGAGATCAAGGTGTCGCGCCGGTGACGATGGTGATCACGACGGTGCTTCGAAGATGGAGATCACAAGCACAAGATGATGATGGCCATATCATATCACTTATATTGATTGCATGTGATGTTTATCTTTTATGCATCTTATCTTGCTTTGATTGACGGTAGCATTATAAGATGATCTCTCACTAATTATCAAGAAGTGTTCTCCCTGAGTATGCACCGTCGCGAAAGTTCTTCGTGCTGAGACACCACGTGATGATCGGGTGTGATAGGCTCTACGTTCAAATACAATGGGTGCAAAACAGTTGCACACGCGGAATATTCAGGTTATACTTGACGAGCCAAGCATATACAGATATGGCCTCGGAACACGGAGACCGAAAGGTCAAGCGTGAATCATATAGTAGATATGATCAACATAGTGATGTTCACCAATGAAACTACTCCATCTCACATGATGATCGGACATGGTTTAGTTGATTTGGATCACGTAATCACTTAGAAGATTAGAGGGATGTCTATCTAAGTGGGAGTTCTTAAGTAATCTGATTAATTGAACCTAAATTTATCATGAACTTAGTACCTGATAGTATCTTGCTTGTTTATGTCTGATTGTAGATAGATGGCCCGTGCTGTTGTTCCGTTGAATTTTAATGCGTTCCTTGAGAAAGCAAAGTTGAAAGATGATGGTAGCAATTACACAGACTGGGTCCGTAACTTGAGGATTATCCTCATTGCTGCACAGAAGAATTATGTCCTGGAAGCACCGCTGGGTGCCAGGCCTGCTGCTGGAGCAACACCAGATGTTATGAACGTCTGGCAGAGCAAAGCTGATGACTACTCGATAGTTCAGTGTGCCATGCTTTACGGCTTAGAATCGGGACTTCAACGATATTTTGAACGTCATGGAGAATATGAGATGTTCCAGGAGTTGAAGTTAATATTTCAAGCAAATGCCCGGATTGAGAGATATGAAGTCTCCAATAAGTTCTATAGCTGCAAGATGGAGGAGAACAATTCTGTCAGTGAGTATATACTCAAAATGTCTGGGTATAATAATCACTTGATTCAATTGGGAGTTAATCTTCCAGATGATTGCGTCATTGACAGAATTCTCCAATCACTGCCACCAAGCTACAAGAGCTTCATGATGAACTATAATATGCAAGGGATGAATAAGACTATTCCCGAGCTCTTCGCAATGCTAAAAGCTGCGGAGGTAGAAATCAAGAAGGAGCATCAAGTGTTGATGGTCAACAAGACCACTAGTTTCAAGAAAAAGGGCAAAGGGAAGAAGGAGAACTTCAAAAAGAACAGCAAGCAAGTTGCTACTCAAGAGAAGAAACCCAAACCTGGACCTAAGCCTGAAACTGAGTGCTTCTACTCCAAGCAGACTGGTCACTGGAAGCGGAACTGCCCCAAGTATTTGGCGGATAAGAAGGATGGCAAGGTGAACAAAGGTATATGTGATATACATGTTATTGATGTGTACCTTACTAATGCTTGCAGTAGCACCTGGGTATTTGATACTGGTTCTGTTGCTAATATTTGCAACTCGAAATAGGGACTACGGATTAAGCGAAGATTGGGTAAGGACGAGGTGACGATGCACGTGGGAAATGGTTCCAAAGTCGATGTGATCGCAGTCGACACGCTACCTCTACATCTACCTTCGGGATTAGTATTAGACCTAAATAATTGTTATTTGGTGCCAGCGTTAAGCATGAACATTATATCTGGATCTTGTTTGATGTGAGACGGTTATTCATTTAAATCAGAGAATAATGGTTGTTCTATTTACATGAGTAATATCTTTTATGGTCATGCACCCTTAAAGAGTGGTCTATTCTTATTAAATCTCGATAGTAGTGACACACATATTCATAGTGTTGAAGCCAAAAGATGCAGAGTTAATAATGATAGTGCAACTTATTTGTGGCACTGCCGTTTGGGTCATATCGGTATAAAGCGCATGCTTAGGCGAAGCCCTGCGACGGTAGAACATCAAGATCGTCACCACGCCGTCGTGCTGACGGAACTCTTCCCCGACACTTTGCTGGATCGGAGTCTGGGGGTCGTCATCGAGCTGAACGTGTGCTAGAACTCGGAGGTGTCGTAGTTTCGGTGCTTGATCGGTCGGGCCGTGAAGACGTAGGACTACATCAACCGCGTTGTGCTAACGCTTCCGCTGTCAGTCTACAAGGGTACGTAGATCACACTCTCCCCTCTCATTGATATGCATCACCATGATCTTGCGTGTGCGTAGGAATTTTTTTGAAATTACTATGTTCCCCAACAATGTAATCTTCTTTTGCGGTGTGTTTGTCGAGATCTGATGAAGTGTGGATTTTTGAATCTTCTCTGAATTCTTATATGCATGATTTAATATCTTTGTAATTCTCTTCGAACTATCGGTTTGGTTTGGCCAACTAGATTGGTTTTTCTTGCAATGGGATAAGTGCTTAGCTTTGGGTTCAATCATGCGGTGTCCTCACCCAGTGACAAAGTAGGGGTAGTGAGGCACATATTATATTGTTGCCATCGAGGATAAAAATATGGGGTTTTCATCATATTGCTTGAGTTTATTCCTCTACATCATGTCATCTTACTTAAAGTGTTACTCTGTTCTGTATGAACTTAATACTCTAGATGCAAGCATGAGTCAGTCGATGTGTGGATTTATAGTAGTAGATGCAGGCAGGAGTCGGTCTACTTGACACAGACGTGATGCCTATATTACATAATCATTGCCTTGGATATCGTCATAACTTTGCGTTTTTCTATCAATTGCTCGACAGTAATTTTTTCACCCACCGTATTATTTGCCTTCAAGAGAGAAACCTCTAGTGAAACTTATGGCCCCCGGGTCTATTTTCCATCATATTAGTTTCCAATCTACTATTTTTCAATATTGTATTCTCAAATCTATAAACCAAAAAACTTAAAACTATTTTATCTTTCGTTTAGGTTTATTTATCTATCTCTATCAGATCTCACCTTTGCAAGTGACCGTGAAGGGATTGGCAACCCCTTTATCGTGTTGGGGTGCAAGTGTTTGATTGTTTGTGCATGTATTGGTAATTTGCATGTTCTTCTCCTACTAGATTGATACCTTGGTTCTTAACTGAGGGAAATACTTATCTCTACTGTGTTGCATCACCCTTTCCTCTTCAAGGGAAAAACCAACGCAAACTCAAGAAGTAGCATTGCCATGTTAACAGGCCCTTCCCCCAAGCATGCTAGCGGGCCCCACCTCCTATCGGGCCCCACTAGTCAGTCAAACATGGCGTTGATCCCGGCCCGCTGATCGTGGATTAGTGGAATTGTATTCCTCAAAATACGTTTACCTTGATCGAAAATGCCTTTGATCACGGCTGCGGGCAGGAATGCGCTTTCTATCTTGTGAAGACATATTTCAGCGGAATGTGCTTTCTGTTTTTCAGTCGGCGGCCGAAACTATTAAGTTGTAGGCATTCGTCCGTTAAGAGCAGAAATGAACACAGTTTTATTTGATTTCTACCTAACGAATGAACGACCGTATCTCTGCAACCGTAACTCCGATTCAGGTGATTCAAAAGCCCGCATTCTCTATTCTTCAAGCACGTTCCGTTGGTACCATTTTCGTGATGTTGTCACATTTTGAAAATGACCATTTCCCCTTGCCATTAATCAGACCCTTCGAGAGAGAAACGTTTCCGACGAATTTTTTTGCGAGTTCCTCGCACTTCTTCCCAATGATTCCTTCAACCCCAGGAAAGACACAATAGCCACTTGCATGATGGCATTGCAATAGCCATGGTTTCCACTTGAATGTTTGAATAATTGTTTGGTTATGTAATTATTCTGTAATGCTTTATATGCTTGTAAATCAATGCACATTCTTATGCCATGATCATTTGCATCTAGTTAGTTAAATGATTGTTTGCTAATGTTATAATTACTATGTTCAATTCTTGTAAATATTTTCGAAGTGATCATGATATGCTCATATGAACGGTTATGGTTTGTATTGAAATACTTGTGAGATTCATGATCATCACAATGCCATGCTCATTTGCATCCGCTAAACTATATGATTTACTGTTGTTGTTAATGTTAAGATTCACGTGTTAACTATTTATGCTTTCCATCCATGTTTACATTGATATCATGCTCATATGTAGTGTCATGTTATTTTCTATGGCTCAGCTCATCACCATTGAAGTTAAACCTGACATTAAATGAACTTGAACAAATCTGTTGGCCGAGTCATGGTGCCACCGAATCGAGCTCACTAGTGCAGCCACACTTGCCTAGATGGGGAGGCCCTAATTTGATCTATTGTCATGCCTCTCGTCGGTGCCTCCAACAAGGGAAGATTATGTGTGCGCGGTAACTAATATCCTAGAAACAACATAGTGGAGAATAGGTAGCAGGAAAGCTTATTTGAACCCAAGGGGAGACAAGAATAGAAGGACCTACAGACCAGAACATGAACTGACAGCATAATCCCGAAATCAGGATATTTGAGAACAGATCTAGGTCGGACAAAACATAGGCAATGATTATTTAATGGGTAAATGAGAAGCCAAACCAGGAGGAGCAAGAGTTCGCAGAGAATGCCACATATTCTTGGCTTGGCATCATAACGACATAGGATTCTCCAAGCCAGCTTGATAGCCCCAAAATCCGCCATAAGGAATGCACAAAAGGACTACCTTTTTTGATAACCTACTACTACCAGAGAGCGACGGTGAAAAAACACCTACCCCCTAATGAGGGTTTTGGTGTTAATGGCATTATGATTAGACGGCTAACTATATTTCGAGTGTGCTTCAAGTGTACACATCATATGGTATGGAGAATAAAAGTTAGTCGGTGATATGTCTCCAACATATCTATATTTTTTTGTATGTTTCCTTCCTATTATCCTCCTTTAAGTTTGCAATGTTTTAAAGCTTTTTGAGGGACAAACCAACTAATTCAATGTTGAGCGCCAATTACGGTTTTCTGCTATTTTTGGAATATCGGAAATCACCACAGAAAAAGCCTCAAAAATCAGAAAAGAAGGTGTTTTTTTGTCGGAAGTGGACCAGGGAACCTGGGCCCTCTGCATGGAGGAGCCCATAGGGCATAGGTGCCTTGGTGGGACGCCTAGGGCCTAGGGCCTATGGTGCTCCCCGCCAAGGTGGCTCCGGTGCCCACTGGCTATATATACCCTGAAAAGTCCTTCCTCGGTTTATCATGCATTTTTCACCACCACCACTTCGCGATCTGAGGCGATCTTCATTTTCAACCCTGATCTAGTACTTTGTCGGAAGGAGAATTCATCTCAATCTTCACCGACATCCATCCTCGAGCTCGAAGATGAGTTGTGAGTAGTCTAACCCCTGGACTATGGGTTCATGGCAGTAACCAAGATGTAATCCCTGCATCTTGATGTCAACACAATAGCCATATGAGCTACCATACATGATTATGGTTAATCTAATGTATTCTTTAGCGATGATTTTGATCATGTGATGAATTATTTATTTATGTTCAGTTTTTTTTGAATATTTTATGGTTGATATATAGATGTATATTTCTCTCCACTTTCTTGTTTATTCTTATCCACCTTAGATCGGTAGCTAGTAGTGGAAAAGTTGTGCATTAGCTGGGTTCGACCTTGCAAGTAAGAATAAATGTAGTGTATTGTTTCCACTAAGAACAAATGTTCATGGGAGGACTAAAATGAATCCTATACATTGCTAGGAAACTCATTATAGGTGGGTCACATTAGTGGCTGATGTTCTGCAAGTGCTAACAGTTTAGTTGTAGCTTTTTCGAACTAAGAGTATCGATGCTACAGGGAGTACATGAACTGGTCTTTGCATGTTGTATAAGTTCACATAGATATGCCTTCAAGTTAACTATGGTCCAACTGAAAGAAAATGCGAAAATTGGAAATGCAAGTGATTGGTGACCGGAAATGGAAGTACAAGATTAAAGTAAAAGAGTGAGTGTCGGAGACGATTCTGGCAGATCCCTCATTAGGGTATTCTGAAGAGGTGGGTAGGTTCTCAAAGCTAATAGTCTATGTGCGTAGGTTCTCAAAGTTCGCTACTACCTAGAGGGACGCCTAGAGGACATGGTCTTTATAGGGAATGCCCCGTCAACTTGGCAGACTATCAAGTATGGGCTCGAGCTCCTCAAGAAGGGGTTGCTGTGGCGTGTTGGTAATTGGGAGAGCATACGTATCTGGCATGGCAGGTGGTTTCCCCACTCCCCTTCTGGTCATTCGATCGCCGCACAAGGTACCCGCTGGCTCCGACGGGTGGTCCTGCTCCTCGATGACCGCGGTGCTTGACGCATGGACCTTCTCCACTGCCACCTCAATCGAACTGATGTTGACGTCATCAAAAACATACGGACGTCACATGGGCTCTGGAGAAGAATGATATCTTCACCGTTTGGTTTGCGTACCACTTCGTGATTGACGAGCACGAGTGTCCATTTGCGAGCGCATCTAGCAGGGTACCGAATGGTCGTCGTGCCATCTGGAAGACCATATAGGGGTGCCCTTCCCCACAAAGGCGCTTGTTTCTTGGTGGCTTGTGACAAATTCCCTTGCTACCCACATATGTCCCTTGGACCATATGGGGGCGAACAAACTTTCCCATCATTTTGAAACCACTAACATATGTCCTACGTGTGGTCAGGAACATGAGAATGGATTCCATGCAATGTGTAGGTGCCCAAGTGCGATGGAGCTCTAGAGGGTGATGACAAATGACTGGAGGCTCTCGGATATCAAGTCTGTTCGTCACAACGGACCGGAGTGGCTATTCGATGTGCTCGAGTCACTCCCGGACTCGTCCCGCTTGGTGCTCTTGATGACCATGTGGCGGTCGTGGCACGTTCCCAATGAGATCACCCCCAACTGAAGCCTCTCGACGGTTCCCGCATAGCTACATAACATCACTTGTCTCCATTCAACAGCATAACAATGATGACCAGAGTAAAGGGAAGAGGTCTTGGTGGATCCGGTGTTACGGGTTGCGCCTTGCAGCAACACGAGCGGCACACCGCAAGCTTGCCCATGTCGACACCCGAGCAAGGTTTGGAGCGGGCCAAACTTGGATGGCTCAAAACTAACGTCGATGGGGCTTACTTGGAGCAGGCGTGCAATGGGTCACCAACATGGTGCTCCATGACGGTTCCGGTGGCATCATCTTCACATCATGCCACCACTTATTCACGTGTGATAGTGATCTATATGTGTAACTAGAGGCTTGCAGTGAAGGAATTGCGTTACCATTGGATGGAGGTCACTTCCGTTCATCATTGAGACGGATAGTGTTTGTAGTAATCTCCGATCCCTCGGTTAATAAATCTCAACATGCTGCAATTATCCAGGACATTGCAACCTTGGCGTGAAGGGAGACAGAGAGATTGTGGTGGATGCTATTAGAAGAGAGAGTAATCATGTTAGCCATGAACTAGCTATGATTGGGAGAGGCGAGATTAAGATGGTTGTCTTGTTACATGCTGGTCCTGAGAGGGTTGCAAACTTATGTGAAGTGGATCGCCTTGGTCCAGGTTAATTAATATGAACCCCTTTCCGCCGCAAAGAAAAAAAGGCTGCATCTATGTTCAAATCTATTTTCATCCCTAAACTAGTGGTCAAATCTTGTTTGGGTGAAAAAACTCCTAATCAAACAAATTTTATGGTAATGCTAAAAATCTCGTCGAATTTTTAGGCATGAAAAAATAGAACATTTTTTATGACAAATTTAGTTGGCGTGAGGATGACAAATTTAGTTTGCGAGCACGACAATTTCCTAACATTTTTTTGGAAATGGGGCCGATTTGCCATGCTTATCAACTAAGCACACCATCCTCGGCAAACCAAAATTGCATTATTGCCATGGTCGAAAATCTGACGCAAGATTTGTAAGGGAGTCCAACTTTTATTGTCGTCTTTGAAAATTGGATAGTTTTGGTTCCTTTCTCGACGGAAGGCGGGTTATTGGATGAAGCAACAATAGTTTTGCACATCCGGTAGTCCGATAAAACAAAATAAATTGAGAAGGATAAAAAAACAAAGTAATTGATCATCGAATTTGAAATTCAATGAAGTTTGGGGAAAATTAGAATCTGAATAGAAATATTCGGAAATCCCCAAAAGAAGTAAAAAAAGAAAAGAAAAGAAAAGGGTGAAATTCACTGAAATTGGTACTACTAATTGTTTTTGTCTAACACAAGTGCACGAGCCTATTGAACAATGACCATGAAAAGGAAGAGCATTTGGCGGGCAAGGTTTCAAAATTTGAAAGGGAGAAGCGAAATATGTGTCTCTCTCCTTCACGTGGCTGACTACTCCCCACCCCACCCCACCCATGGCCATTTGAGGCAAAAGAGCTCTCCCTCCCCTCCCACCCTGGCCGGCGGCCGCATTTCCCTTCCCCTCCTCTGCTCCGGCAAACAGGACAAGATGGGTCGCGGCGGCAAGAAGCCCAGGGTGGAGTCGCCCGCCGCCGACGTCACTCTCGATGACGACGTTCAGGAGGTCGAGGAAGAAGACGAAACCGGAGCCATGGCGGTGGTGGCCGCCGGCAGCGCCGCCGCCCCGCGAGTGGAGATCCTCGTCGAGTTCGACAAGTCCCTGCTGGACTGCCCCCTCTGCTCCCTGCCCCTCAAGCCTCCCGTCTTCCTGGTACGCCAAAAATGGATCCTCTTTGCTTTCCGTCCTTGCTTGATTGATGCGCCGATTGCTTGAAGAACAGATCAAGAAAAAAAATGCTTCTTGCGCAGTGCCCGGCGAAGCACGCGGCGTGCGGCCCCTGCGCCGCGAACCTGGCCAGCAAGTGCCCGGCGTGCGACGGCGCGTACGAGCGCGACGAGGGGGCGTACGGCTACCTCCTGGCGGTCAGGGTGCCCTGCCCCAACCAGGCGTACGGCTGCCGGAGCTCCGTGGTGTACTGCATGGCGGGCGACCACCGTCTGGTGTGCCCGCACAAGACGTGCCGCTGCCCGGAGCCCGGATGCGGCTTCCTCGCCACCCCGCCCGCGCTCCGCGTCCACCTCGCCGAGCGCCACGCGTGGCCCGTGACAAACATCGCGTACGGCTCCGTGCTGGAGGTTCAGATGGAGCCCGCGGAGCAGGGGCAGCGGCTGCTGGCCGCGGAGGACGGGGAGCGGCTGTTCCTGCTCGTGGCGAGCGAGCGCGGCGTCAAGGTGGTGCGCGTGACCGCGGCCGCGGAGGAGGATGGGCCGGCGGCGTCGTGGTACAGGTGCAAGGTGTGGGTGCACGCGCCCGTGGACACGGACACCGGCCACATGGACGTCCTGATGCTGGACGCCAAGGTGGAGAGCTGCGCGGTGCCCTCCGAGGAGGCGGCCATGGGCGCCGGTGGCAGGTACCTGCCGGTGCCGTCGGACATGCAGCCGCCGGAAGGAGGAGAGGTCGTCGTCCGTCTCCGCATCGACAAGGAGGTCAGGGTCAGGGCGAGCAGGAGCCCCCGTTCCCGTGCCTGATTGGCTTGCCAGCTTCGTTCTTAATCCCTATCTAATAAGCATATTTATATATATCTACCATGGTTAGACATTGGCGATTTGGTAGAATGGTAGTGAACTGGTGGTAGTGATCAAAGGCTGGATCTTGATTGATTTTGTCCGTGGCAATGTTTGCCAATGTATCGCGTACGCTATGTAGCTGATCACTGGTAACTAGTAATCCTACTTGGCCTGTTCATGTCTATCGCTTGCCTGATCATTTTACTTGTTTGACTGCTGCAGTTCTTGCGAGGATGAACAAATGTCACTTTGTAGGGTCATTTGACTTGTTTGCCTGTTCATTTTACTTGTTTGATTGTTTTTGTGTGAAAACTGAATGTACCAGCTAGTTAGTCGGTCGTAGAGAAATCCTAGTTTAGTACATACTGCATAGGATTTAAGAGGCATAATGTGAGTGGATCAACATTTCGGTGGCATACAATGCAACGCTTTGATTAGGCTTGCTCAGCTGCTGGTGTTCTTGCTAGGGTTCCTAAATGGGAGTACCTTGTAGGATGTTAATTGTCGGTGTGTCGAAGCTAAAAATGCAGCTGTCATGACTGAATTTCCAGTCTAGTTGGTCTTACTATATACTAGTAGGATCTTAATTGTTGGTGTCTCAAAACTGAATATGGTTTTCCGCGACTTCACCGAGGAGCAGCCACCTGTTTTCAATTTAGTGGGGAGAACTGGGGAAGTGAAATGCTTGTTTGACTGGCCTCTTACTACAATGCAGTAGCTGATTTGTTTTTCCGCTCTGTTGCTATGAACTTTTGAAATGACCGTGTGACCCAGGCTCTGATTACGTGTTTCTCCAAATGTTCTGTTTCTTTATGTCTTCATCCATTCTTCGTTCTACTGAATGTCATGCTAATTTCCTTATTTTCTTCAGTGTGAGCCTGCGCATGTTTTGTGTTCTCGGCGCCCAGCTTCAAGGTGATCGTTCGATCGTCACCTGCTTCATTTGCTTCCTATTCCTGCGTTTACTTTCTTTAGCTCCGTGGATGGATGCCTTATAGGATGTAGGCTGCTGTAACACACACTGCGTATGGACACGCTGAAGCCTGCCTGCCGTATTTTCTGAAACTTGTATGTGATATGCTAGTGGATTTACATTTCCATGGCATAAATTGCAGTTATTCCTTGTTTGATTCTCAAAGAAATAGATGTTACTTTTCTGGATGCTGCTGTTCTTGCTAGGATAACCAAAAGACACCTTTTATGATATTGATTGCTGGTGTCTTGAAAACTGAATATGTGCATACAGGACTTAATTTCTAATCTGGACAGGATGCAAAGTTGCCTGCCATTTCCTCTGAAATTTGCCTGCCTTTCGATCAACATTTCGGTGGAATAACTGTAATATTTCCATCTATACTGGGTCAATGCTGGTGTTTTCATTGCTAGGGTTACTAAATAAATGAGATCTTGTAGGATGTTAGCTGTTATCTCGAAACTGAAAATGTAGCAGTTGTGACTAAATCTGGACGCTCAGCTCGAGCTTTTGGGCTCGGCTCGCGCTCGCTGCAACTCGGCCCGAGGTAGGCTCGGCCCGTCAAGTAAAAAGGCCGAGCCGAGCTGTATTTTTAGGCTTGTTTCGACCTCGGGCCGAGCCAGGCTCGGCTCGGTCCAACTCGCGAGCTAAAAGCTCGCAGCCCAGCAAAGGCCCACTGAACAACATACACACACCACAATTTAGCCCATCTAGCCCAACGAAATGACTACAGAAAGGCAGACGGGAATCAAATCGCTAGGGTTGCTCACTTTCTCGCCGCCGCCACAACAACATCCGCCTGCCTGGGTGTCATTGGCAGCACACCACCACTCCCCTATGCTCCTCCCTTCCCTCCTCTGATCCTCTCCTTCCTCCCCAAGCCCATGCGTCGGCGCAAGCTTTGCATCCCGGCCTCCAGCGCGGCTGCCTACACGTAGACGAACCACCAGGCAGAGGCCACGCTCGTCGACGTTCTCTTCCTGCTCACTGCCGGTCTGCCGCGTGCCCGCGCCCGATGGAGTTGAGGACTAGCTGGCAAGTTCCTTGCGCCCCGCGGTCGCCGGAAACGCAGTTGACTACCTCAAGCTCCCATGCATGGTCGAGTAAGTCGGAGTGAATCCACTTGCTCCCCCGGCGGCGGACGGCCATGAACTACAGCAGCATCCCGACGCCCGCACGCGGCACGCTGCCGGGTGCCATCCTCCACTGCCGTTCCCCGTCCTCCAGATGGTGGCCCCACATGGCAGCGACCAGTTGTTGTTAGGCTTGCCGAGCCTGCGAGCTGCACCGAGCAAGAGGCAAGCTCGGGCCGAGCCCCGATATCTAGCTCGTCTGACTACTGGGCTCGGCTCGGCTCGGCTCGAGAAGAGGCGAGCTAAGGCAGGCTCGGGGCGAGCCTGGCTCGGCTCGGCTCGCATCCAGGTATAGTTGTGACTGAATATCCAATCTAGTGGATAGTAGTGGAATGCTAGTTTAGCTGGTTTGTTGGTATGTAGTCTGTTGTTCCATCGAATATGGTTTAGCTGGTCTCTTGTATGATCTTGTTGGTGTCTCAGAACTGAATATGGTTTTTTCATAACATAACTTGAGGAGCAGTCTGTTCAGTAAAATATTGAATGTCTCGAACAATTTTTGAAAACTGGAACATTTAAAAAATGGGAATATTTTTTGGAATTTGATTTTTTTAATGAGAGTAAATATTTAAAGCTTTGATCATTTTTTCAGAACGCGACCAAAATTTTTAATGGGGAGTAACTTATACTGGTGCCATGCATATGACACTGGTCTAAGTTACTATCTCAATAGTGCAAATTAACATACTACTAGTATCATAGATTGCTTCATTTGTTAGCTCGTAGACTCATTTTGTCTTGGAAAGCGCTATGTTACAGTAACATATTATGTTATCATAAGCACCTATTTCCTCATTAAATAACTGCCACAGAAGTAAAATTGTCTTGGAACGTGTTAAATTATTACCTAAACAAAAATGCTATACTTACAGATACTTTACACGGATTTGTTTTTATGGACTCGTCTTTCACCAATCCTTGCTCCCCCTATTGTTCACTAGTGGCCCCCCTTCCCACCAAATCTGCAGTCATAATTTGCCACTTCAGCCCGTAACAGCAAATCTGTAACCTATGTCCGTACATGTAGCATTTCTACTACCTAAATTACCCCTACTATGGCTAGTCTTATCTTAGGCTAGTCATAGTGGAAGTAACTTAGGTAGTAACATAGCGCACTCCAAATTTTTTTTGCTTATGTGGCAAATAGTTAATGAGAGGTGGTAACATAATATGTTATTATAACATAGCGCTTTCCGAGACAAAATGAGTCTACAAGTCAATAAATGAAGCTATCTATGATACTACTATTATGTTACTTTGCATTATGAAGATAGTAACTTAGACTACCCCCTTCGTCCAGGTGTATAAAGCATCTTAGAGAATTCAGGATTTCTAAGAGTATAAGTCGCTATTGTCAATTCGTAAGAGGTGGTAATTAATGACGTGACCAATCCTAGATAGCACATGAATCTGCACGTCCAGTGCATGCAAATAGCCTATACATCTTCCCGTGCATGCAAAGAGCACTAATTGTGTTTGCATGCAATCCACCTATTAACAAGCTAGCTGCCCATAAAATAGATGATTTAATTTTCACCTCACCCAATCTCTACACGCCTAAATCACAGTGCCACTTCTTAGACCGTCCTATGCACCTGGACAGAGGGAGTAGTATCATGCATATGACCCTAGTATAAGTTACTCCCCACTATGACCAATCTGATTTCTCTTGACATGTAAACTATCCACATCATCAAGTAGGTCCAACTTCATTTCTCTTGACATGTAAGCATCCCACCACAGCGCATGTGCCATGTCAGCAAACCTGTTCCGCCAGTAGTTTTTTTAAGGACATGTTCCAGCCAGTAGTTAATAACCCGGCGTAACAGCTGAACAAAACCCATCCACGGAGAGAAAAGGCCCATGCATCTCTCCCACAGAAAAAAACGTCATCTTTTTCGAAGAGTCCAAGGCCAACAGCCCCTCTGTTCCCCCACCTTAAAAAAACTCTGGTGATAATCACCCCATTCACATCTTTCCATTACTCCTTCCTACCCACGAGGTACTCCTTCCTACCCACGAGGTACTTCACCTCACCCCTTTTGTCTTCTCATTGCATAGAATTAACCTGGCTGCCCCTTCATCTTCGATATTCTCTTCTTCCTCACATTGATTCTTCCTCCTCTCAATCTTCCATTCCTGAATACTCAACGACCACATTGATAATAAGAGCAACTTCAATGGGCCGATCCAAATGGACGGCGATTTCTTCTGCTTTTTGTCCGTTTGGATTGACTGTCCGCCCGGCGTCCGCACTGTTTTAGCCCAACGCGCCGACCCATATATGCCGGCGTGGCTGGCTGGCCGCCATATTTCAACAAATAGCTCACTTTTGCATTGATTTTGCATTTAAATAATAGTCAAATAACATAGTTTGAACCGAATAAAATAGCATAATTTTACAAGCAGAATAAAAATAAAAATGTCTCACATAGTTTTGCAAGTTGAATAAAAGAAGATATATCTATCGGTTGCCAACATGAGCTCACATATGCTCAACCAAATGATTTTGCAGTTGCACGTGAGTTTTCCAATCACGCATGTCATGATGAAATTGGGTGAACTGTTCAAACGTTGCCGCTCCTTCATGCTCAGGCACAACATTCTCACCCTAAAACTGAAACCCTTGATCGTACAGACGTTCCGGGCGCTCATCTTCTACGATCATACTGTGCATGATCACACAAGCAGAGTTTCTGCGTGCTCCAGGTATTAGCAGGATACCGAACGATGCCCCCGTCGATATTGTAAAACACCAAAGGCACACTCGACATCCTTCCTAGCACTCTCTTGCTCTTTGGCAAATCTTTTCCTCCTCTCTCCGACAGGGTTGGGGATTGTCTTGACAATAGTGGTCCACTGAGGATAGATACCGTCATCCAGGTAGTATCCTTTGTCGTAGTTGTGGCCATTGATAGTAAAGTTCACCGATAGGCTGTTGCCTTCGACAAGCCTAGCAAACACCGGCGAGCGCTGAAGCATGTTGATATCATTGTGTGATCCGGCCATGTCAAAGAAAGAGTGCCAGATCCAGAGATCTTGAGACGCCACGACCTCTAGTATGACAGTGCAAGCCCTGACATGACCCTTATACTGCCCTTGCCAAGCAGAAGGGCAGTTCTTCCACTCCCAGTGATGCAATCTATGCTGCCAAGCATCCCTGGGAAGCCCCTGCTAGCATTCATCGCCAACAAACGGGTTGTATCTTCAGGAGTCGGCTCTCTCAAGTACTCAGGGCCAAACACAACAATAACAACCTTGCAGAACTTATACATGGACTGTAGGCATGTAGACTCGCTCATACAAACGTGCTCGTCAATGAGATCACCGGGCACTCCGTATGAAAGCATTCGGATGGAGGCAGTGCATTTCTGATAAGAGGAGAAACCAATCTTGCCAACGGCATCCTCTTTGCACTCAAAATAGTCATCATAGCCGACCACCACCTCTCTAATAGGGTTGAAAAGATGCCTACTCATATGAAAACGGTGATGGAATTTTTATGTCTGAACAACGTATTTGTTGTATCAAAGTAGTCCTTCCAAAGAAGGAAATGTCCACTCTCTCGGTTGCGATTCAACGCCGGAAGGTGGCCCGGAATGGAGCCACGGAACAACGTCCGCTGGCTGTTGAGGTGGTGATGGACCAACACGGTAGCCAATATCTCCTCGTCATCGGACGACGAATCGTTAGAGTCACAAAGGAAATTGTGAAAAAAATAACTCATCAGCGGAGTCCATTTTGTACCTTGGCAAACTGTCGAATAGCTTGTCGTCGACGGCCGGCGAAGGGAGTCGTGGCACGCACGGACCAGCTAGCTGCCCCGCCGGCGTCCGACGACCACTACTAGGAAAATGCTTATAGATAGAAGTTTACCAGTAGCGTTTGTTTTTGACCCCACGCTACCCACGCTACTAGTAGTTAGTAGTAGCGCTGGCTAGGAATAGCGCTACCGGTATCTGTTAGCAGCAGCGCTTGTTATCTAGCCCCACGCCACTGCTAAGTGTAACACACCACACCCCCTGATCTATAAATACTAGCAGCGTTGGTCACCAAACCAGCGCTACTGTTAGTTTAGGATCTATAGCGCCTGTTGAGACAAACGCGCTACTGCTATTTTTTATATGTATAACATTTTACCAGTAGCGTGTTTTTCTAGCCCACGCTATAGGTATTGCAACACTAGCTGTAGATATTTTGCAAGCTGCCATAACAGTAGCGCGCATAGGTGACCCGCGCTACTGCTATGCCCGCCAGCCACCTAGCTACCACCTTTCCCCTTCTTCCTCCCCTCTCTTCTTCCTCTCCCCCTTCCTTTCTCCCCCTTTCCTTGCACCTTGCTTGTTCCTTTCAATGCTCCCTAAGGGAGTCCTGGATTAGGGGGTCTCCGGACAGCCAGACTATATCCTTTGACCGGACTGTTGGACTATGAAGATACAAGATTGAAGACTTCGTCCCGTGTCCGGATGGGACTCTACTTGGCATGGAAGGCAAGCTAGGCAATACGGATATGTATATCTCCTCCTTTGTAACCAACCTTGTGTAACCCTAACTGTAGGGGAACGTAGTAATTTCAAAAATTTCCTACGCACACGCAAGATCATGGTGATGCATAGCAACGAGAGGGGAGAGTGTGATCTACGTACCCTTGTAGATCGACAACGGAAGCGTTTGGTTGATGTAGTCGTACGTCTCCACGGCCCGACCGATCAAGCACCGAAACTACGGCACCTCCGAGTTCTAGCACACGTTCAGCTCGATGACGATCCCCGGACTCCGATCCAGCAAAGTGTCGGGGAAGAGTTCCGTCAGCACGACGGCGTGGTGACGATCTTGATGTACTACTGTCGCAGGGCTTCGCCTAAGCACCGCTACAATATTATCGAGGACTATGGTGGCAGGGGGCGCCGCACACGGCTAAGAATATGATCACGTGGATCAACTTGTGTTCCTCTGGGGTGCCCCTGCCTCCGTATATAAAGGCTCAAAGGGGGGGGTGCGGCCGGCCTAGGAGAGGCGCGCCAGGAGGAGTCCTACTCCCTCCGGGAGTAGGATTCCCCCCCAATCCTAGGTGGAATAGGATTCACGGAGGGGGGAAAAGGAGAAGGGGGGCCGACCCCCTCTCCTTGTCCTATTCGGACCAAGGGAGGGGAGGGGCGTGCGACCCATCTCTGGTTGCCTCTTCTCTTTTCCACTAAGGCCCACTAAGGCCCATATAGCTCCCGAGGGGTTCCGGTAACCTCCCGGTACTCCGGTAAAATCCCGATTTCACCCGGAACACTTCCGACATCCAAACATAGGCTACCAATATATCAATCTTTATGTCTCGACCATTTCGAGACTCCTCGTCATGTCCGTGATCACATCCGGGACTCCAAAAAACCTTCGGTACATCAAAACGTATAAACTCATAATATAACTGTCATCGAAACCTTAAGCGTGCGGACCCTACGGGTTCGAGAACAATGTAGACATGACCGAGACACGTCTCCGGTCAATAACCAATAGCGGGACCTAGATGCCCATATTGGCTCCTACATATTCTACGGAGATCTTTATCGGTCAGACCGCATAACAACATACGTTGTTCCCTTTGTCATCGGTATGTTACTTGCCCGAGATTCGATCGTCGGTATCCAATACCTAGTTCAATCTTGTTACCGGCAAGTCTCTTTACTCGTTCCGTAATACATCATCCCGCAACTAACTCATTAGTTGCAATGCTTGCAAGGCTTAAGTGATGTGCATTAACGAGAGGGTCCAGAGATACCTCTCCGATGATCGGAGTGACAAATCCTAATCTCGAAATACGTCAACCCAACATGTACCTTTGGAGACACCTGTAGAGCACCTTTATAATCACCCAGTTACGTTGTGACGTTTGGTAGCACACAAAGTGTTCCTCCGGCACACGGGAGTTACATAATCTCATAGTCATAGGAACATGTATAAGTCATGAAGAAAGCAATAGCAACATACTAAACGATCGGGTGCTAAGCTAATGGAATGGGTCATGTCAATCAGATCATTCAACTAATGATGTGATCCCGTTAATCAAATGACAACTCTTTGTCCATGGATAGGAAACATAACCATCTTTGATTAACGAGCTAGTCAAGTAGAGGCATACTAGTGACACTCTGTTTGTCTATGTATGCACACATGTATTATGTTTCCGGTTAATACAATTCTAGCATGAATAATAAACCTTTATCATGATATAAGGAAATAAATAATAACTTTATTATTGCCTCTAGGGCATATTTCCTTCAGTCTCCCACTTGCACTAGAGTCAATAATCTAGATTACACAGTAATGATTCTAACACCCATGGAGCTTTGGTGCTGATCATGTTTTGCTCGTGGAAGAGGCTTAGTCAACGGGTCTGCTACATTCAGCTCCGTATGTATCTTGCAAATCTCTATGTCTCCCACCTGGACTAGATCCCAGATGGAATTGAAGCGTCTCTTGATGTGTTTGGTTCTCTTGTGAAATCTGGATTCCTTTGCCAAGGCAATTGCACCAGTATTGTCACAAAAGATTTTCATTGGACCCGATGCACTAGGTATGACACCTAGATCGGATATGAACTCCTTCATCCAGACTCCTCATTTGCTGCTTCCGAAGCAGCTATGTACTCCGCTTCACATGTAGATCCCGCCACGATGCTTTGTTTAGAACTGCACCAACTGACAACTCCACCGTTTAATGTAAACACGTATCCGGTTTGCGGTTTAGAATCGTCCGGATCAGTGTCAAAGCTTGCATCAACGTAACCATTTACGATTAGCTCTTTGTCACCTCCATATACGAGAAACATATCCCTAGTCCTTTTCAGGTACTTCAGAATGTTCTTGACCGCTGTCCAGTGATCCACTCCTGGATTACTTTGGTACCTCCCTGCTAGACTTATAGCAAGGCACACATCAGGTTTGGTACACAGCATTGCATACATGATAGAGCCTATGGCTGAAGCATAGGGAACATCTTTCATTTTCTCTCTATCTTCTGCAGTGGTCGGGCATTGAGTCTGACTCAACTTCACACCTTGTAACACAGGCAAGAACCCTTTCTTTGCTTGATCTATTTTGAACTTCTTCAAAATCTTGCCAAGGTATGTGCTTTGTGAAAGTCCAATTAAGCGTCTTGATCTATCTCTATAGATCTTTATGCCTAATATGTAAGCAGCTTCACCGAGGTCTTTCATTGAAAAACTCTTATTCAAGTATCCCTTTATGCTATCCAGAAATTCTATATTATTTCCAATCAGTAATATGTCATCCACATATAATATCAGAAATGCTACAGAGCTCCCACTCACTTTCTTATAAATACAGGCTTCTCCGAAAGTCTGTATAAAACCAAATGCTTTGATCACACTATCAAAGCGTTTATTCCAACTCCGAGAGGCTTGCATCAGTCCATAAATGGATCGCCGGAGCTTGCACACTTTGTTAGCTCCCTTTGGATCGATAAAACCTTCCGGTTGCATCATATACAACTCTTCTTCCAGAAATCCATTCAGGAATGCAGTTTTGACATCCATCTGCCAAATTTCATAATCATAAAATGCGGCAATTGCTAACATGATTCGGACAGACTTAAGCATCGCTACGGATGAGAAGGTCTCATCGTAGTCAACCCCTTGAACTTGTCAAAAACCTTTTGCGACAAGTCGAGCTTTGTAGACAGTAATATTACCGTCAGCGTCAGTTTTCTTCTTGAAGATCCATTTATTCTCAATTGCTTGCCGATCATCGGGCAAGTCAACCAAAGTCCATACTTTGTTCTCATACATGGATCCCATCTCAGATTTCATGGCTTCAAGCCATTTTGCGGAATCTGGGCTCATCATCGCTTCTTCATAGTTCGTAGGTTCATCATGATCTAGTAGCATGATTTCCAGAACAGGATCACCGTACCACTCTGGCGCGGATCTTACTCTGGTTGATCTACGAGGTTCAGTAGTTTCTTGTCCTGAAGTTTCATGATCATTATCATTAGCTTCCTCACTAATTGGTGTAGTTGTCGCAGAAACAGATTTCTGTGATGTACTATTTTCCAATAAGGGAGCAGGTACAGTTACCTCGTCAAGTTCTACTTTCCTCCCACTCACTTCTTTCGAGAGAAACTCTTTCTCTAAAAAGCATCCATTCTTAGCAACGAATGTCTTGCCTTCGGATCTGTGATAGAAGGTGTACCCAACAGTCTCCTTTGGGTATCCTATGAAGACACATTTCTCCGATTTAGGTTCGAGCTTATCTGGTTGAACCTTTTTCACATAAGCATCGCAGCCCCAAACTTTAAGAAACGACAACTTTGGTTTCTTGCCAAACCATAGTTCACAAGGCGTCATCTCAACGGATTTTGATGGTGCCCTATTTAACGTGAATGCGACCGTCTCTAAAGCATAACCCCAAAACGATAGCGGTAAATCAGTAAGAGACATCATAGATCACACCATATCTAGTAAAGTACGATTACGACGTTCGGACACACCATTACGCTGTGGTGTTCCGGATGGCGTGAGTTGCGAAACTATTCCGCAATGCTTCAAATGTACACCAAACTCGTAACTCAAATATTCTCCTCCACGATCAGATCGTAGAAACTTTATTTTCTTGTTACGATGATTTTCAACTTCACTCTGAAATTCTTTGAACTTTTCAAATGTTTCAGACTTATGTTTCATTAAGTAGATATACCCATATCTGCTTAAGTCATCTGTGAAGGTGAGAAAATAACGATATCCGCCACGAGCCTCAATATTCATCGGACCACATACATCGGTATGTATGATTTCCAACAAATCTGTTGCTCTCTCCATAGTACCGGAGAACGGTGTTTTAGTCATCTTGCCCATGAGGCACGGTTCGCAAGTACCAAGTGATTCATAATCAAGTGGTTCCAAAATTCCATCAGCATGGAGTTTCTTCATGCGTTTTATACCGATATGACCTAAACGGCAGTGCCACAAATAAGTTGCACTATCATTATCAACTCTGCATCTTTTGGCTTCAACATTATGAATATGTGTGTTACTACTATCGAGATTCATCAAAAATAGACCACTCTTCAAAGGTGCATGACCATAAAAGATATTACTCATATAAATAGAACAACCATTATTCTCTGATTTAAATGAATAACCGTCTCGCATTAAACAAGATCCAGATATAATGTTCATGCTCAACGCTGGCACCAAATAACAATTATTTAGGTCTAATATTAATCCCGAAGGTAGATGTAGAGGTAGCGTGCCGACCGCGATCACATCGACTTTGGAACCGTTTCCCACGCGCATCGTCACCTCGTCCTTTGCCAGTGTTCGCTTAATCCGTAGTCCCTGTTTTGAGTTGCAAATATTAGCAACAGAACCAGTATCAAATACCCAGGTGCTACTGCGAGCTGTAGTAAGGTACACATCAATAACATGTATATCACATATACCTTTCTTCACCTTGCCATCCTTCTTATCCGCCAAATACTTGGGGCAGTTCCGCTTCCAGTGACCAGTCTGCTTGCAGTAGAAGCACTCAGTTTCAGGCTTAGGTCCAGACTTGAGTTTCTTCTCTTGAGTAGCAACTTGCTTGCTGTTCTTGAAGTTCCCCTTCTTCTTCCCTTTGCCCTTTTTCTTGAAACTAGTGGTCTTGTTGACCATCAACACTTGATGCTCCTTTTTGATTTCTACCTCCGCAGCTTTCAGCATTGCGAAGAGCTCGGGAATAGTCTTATTCATCCCTTGCATATTATAGTTCATCACGAAGCTCTTGTAGCTTGGTGGCAGTGATTGGAGAATTCTGTCAATGACGCAATCATCTGGAAGATTAACTCCCATCTGAATCAAGTGATTATTATACCCAGACAATTTGAGTATATGCTCACTGATAGAACTGTTCTCCTCCATCTTGCAGCTATAGAACTTATTGGAGACTTCATATCTCTCAATCCGGGCATTTGCTTGAAATATTAACTTCAACTCCTGGAACATCTCATATGCTCCATGACGTTCAAAACGTCGTTGAAGTCCCGATTCTAAGCCGTAAAGCATGGCACACTGAACTATCGAGTAGTCATCAGCTTTGCTCTGCCAGACGTTCATAACATCTGGTGTTGCTCCAGCAGCAGGCCTGGCACCCAGCGGTGCTTCCAGAACGTAATTCTTCTGTCCAGCAATGAGGATAATTCTCAAGTTACGGACCCAGTCCGTGTAATTTCTACCATCATCTTTCAACTTTGCTTTCTCAAGGAACGCATTAAAATTCAACGGAACAACAGCACGGGCCATCTATCTACAATCAAACATACATAAGCAAGATACTATCAGGTACTAAGTTCATGATAAATCTAAGTTCAATTAATCATATTACTTAAGAACTCCTACTTAGATAGACATTCCTCTAATCTTCTAAGTGATCACGTGATCCAAATCAACTAAACCATAACCGATCATAACGTGAAATGGAGTAGTTTTCAATGGTGAACATCACTATGTTGATCATATCTACTATATGATTCACGCTCGATCTTTCGATCTCAGTATTCCGAGGCCATATCTGCATATGCTAGGCTCGTCAAGTTTAACCTGAGTATTCTGCGTGTGCAAAACTGGCTTGCACCCGTTGTAGATGGACGTAGAGCTTATCACACCCGATCATCACGTGGTGTCTGGGCACGACGAATTTTGGCAACGGTGCATACTCAGGGAGAACACTTTTATCTTGATAATTTAGTGAGAGATCATCTTATAATGCTACCGTCAATCAAAGCAAGATAAGATGCATAAAAGATAAACATCACATGCAATCAATATAAGTGATATGATATGGTCATCATCATCTTGTGCTCGTGATCTCCATCTCCGAAGCACCGTCATGATCACCATCGTCACCGGCGCGACACCTTGATCTTCATCGTAGCATCGTTGTCGTCTCGCCAATCTTATGCTTCCACGACTATCGTTGCCGCGAGTGGAGATCCTCGTCGAGTTCGACAAGTCCCTGCTGGACTGCCCCCTCTGCTCCCTGCCCCTCAAGCCTCCCGTCTTCCTGGTACGCCAAAAATGGATACTCTTTGCTTTCCGTCCTTGCTTGATTGATGCGCCGATTGCTTGAAGAACAGATCAAGAAAAAAATGCTTCTTGCGCAGTGCCAGGCGAAGCACGCGGCGTGCGGTCCCTGCGCCGCGAACCTGGCCAGCAAGTGCCCGGCGTGCGACGGCGCGTACGAGCGCGACGAGGGGGCGTACGGCTACCTCCTGGCGGTCAGGGTGCCCTGCCCCAACCAGGCGTACGGCTCCGGGAGCTCCGTGGTGTACTGCATGGCGGGCGACCACCGTCTGGTGTGCCCGCACGCGCCGTGCAGCTGCCCGGAGCCCGGATGCGGCTTCCTCGGCCCCCCGCCCGCTCTCCGCGTCCACCTCGCCGAGCGCCACGCGTGGCCCGTGACAAACATCGCGTACGGCTCCGTGCTCGAGGTCCAGATGCAGCCCGCGGAGCAGGGGCAGCGGCTGCTGGCCGCGGAGGGCGGGGAGCGGCCGTTCCTGGTCGTGGCGAGCGAGCGCGGCGTCAAGGTGGTGCGCGTCACCGCGGCGTCAAGGTGGTGCGCGTCACCGCGGCCGCGGATGAGGACGGCCCATCGGCGTCATGGTACAGGTGCAAGGTGTGGGTGCACGCGCCCGTGGACACGGACACCGGCCACATGGACGTCCTCATGCTGGACGCCAAGGTGGAGAGCTGCGCGGTGCCCTCCGAGGAGGCGGCCTTCGGCGCCGGTGGCAGGTACCTGCCGGTGCCGTCTGACATGCCGTCTGACATCCGTCTCCGCATCGACAAGCAGGTCAAGGCGAGCAGGAGCCCCCGTTCCCGTGCCTGATTGGCTTGCCAGCTTCGGTTCTTTATCCCTTACCTATTAAGTACGTATATATATCGATCTACCATGGTTAGACATTGGCGATTTGGTAGTGAACTCTGAACTGGTGGTAGTGATCCAAGGTTGGACCTTGATTGATTTTGTCCGTGGCAATGTTTGCCAATGTATCGCGTAGGCTATGCGGCTGATGACTGGTAAACTAGTAATCCTACTTGGTCTGTTTATGTCGATCGCTTGCCTCTTCATTTTACTGCTGCACTTCTTCCAAGGATGAACAAATGTCGCTTTGTAGGATCTTGATTGTTTGTTTGTGAAAGCTGAATGTAGAGGCTAGCTAGGATCTTGCATATTGACAGCAGGCAAAGTTGCCTGCCATTTTTCTGAAATTTAAGAGGCATAATGTCAGTGCATCAACATTTGGGTGGCAAACATTGCAACGATTCGATTAGGATGTTAACTGTCGGTGTGTCGAAGCTAAAAATGCAGTACTTAAGACTGAATTTCCAATCTAGTGGGTAGTAGTGGAATGCTATAGTCTAGTTGGTCTTACTATGTAGGACCTTAATAGTTGGTGTCTTATAACTGAATATGGTTTTCAGCAACATTATCGGGGAGCAGTAGATGATATGTTTTCATTCTAGTGGGGAGCTGTAGATGATATGTTTTTTGGCTCGCATTGCGCCCTGCTGCTATGAACTTTTGAAAGGACAGCGCGACGGAAGCCATTGCAAGCTATTGCGTGTTTCCCGAATGTTGTGTTTCTTCAGTTCTTTTTCCATTCTTCGTTCGTGCTGAACGTCATGCTAATTTTCTTATTTTCTTCAGTGTGAGGCTGGGCATGTGTTGTGTTCCCTGTACCATATTCAAGGTGATCGATCGATCGGCACCTGCTCCATTTGTTTGCTGTTCTTGTGTTTACTTTCTTTATGTGTGTCGATGGATGCCTGATAGGCTGTAGGCTGTTGTAACACTCACTGCACATGGACACGCTGAAACTTGCCTGCCGTCTTCTCTGAAACTTGTATGTGATATGCTAGTGAATTAACATTTCCATGGCATAAATTGCAGTTATTCCTTGTTTGCCTCTTAAAAAGGAATAGATGTTCCATTTTATCACCTTTTACGATCGTAAAAGGGGAGTACTTTTCTGGATGCTGCTATTCTTGGTAGGATGACCAAATGGCACCTTTTTATGATCTTGATTATTGGTGTAGTCATAACTGGGTAGTCTAACATTTCCTCTGAAATTTGCCTGCCATTCGATCAACATTTCCTCTGAAATTTGCCTGCCCTTCGATCAACATTTCGGTGGAATAAACTATAATATTTCCATCTATACTTGCTGGGTTGCTGGTGCTTTTATTGCAAGGGTTACCAAATGTGATCTTGTGAGATGTTACCTGTTGTCTCTAAACTGAAAATGTGGCAGTTGTGAGTTGTGACTGAATTTCCAATCTAGTGGGCGGGTAGTAGTGGAATGCTAGTTTAGCTGGTGTGTTGCTATGTAGGATTTTATTGTTGGTGTCTCAAAACTGATTATGTTGTTTTCATAACATAACGTGAGGAGCAGTTTGTTTAATAAAATGTGAGTTTAGATATCTCTTTTACTATGTAGATGATTGATATTCTTCTCGTTTCTACATGCATTGCACACTGTTTTTATGAACTGTATGTTGCAATTTCTTCTTCCTAAGAGTGCATCGATGTAGATGCTTTCCTGATTTTTATTGGGAGTAAAAACAAGAATCTTTTCTCCCTGTTTTTATTGGGCGCAAAGGTGAAAGTTGCACGCTGCTTTTCTGCAATTTAAGAATGTCAGTGGATCAACATGTTGGTGCCATAAATTGTATTTATTACACTTTGCTTTTGTAAGATTTTCTCTTCTCGTTATTTACTTGTCCGGCTCCTGCTGTTCTTGCTATGGTAACAAAATGGTACCGTGTTGATCCTGATAGTTGGTGTCTGAAAACTGAATTCATAGCAGTTCTGACGCAGTTTCCAATCTGGTGATTTCTAGAGATGTGCCACTTTAGCTGCTCGCTACACTCATTTTGGATCGGAGGGAGTATTAGGATCTTCATTGTTTGTTTCACAACTGAATGTAATTTCCCATGCCATAACTGAGGAACATCCTGTTACTATGTAGAGGATTGATATCGTCCTTTCTGTTTGCATTGCTCACCGTTATGCGTTTTGCTGGTTTATTGTCCATCTTTTTTGTTGCTGTTGATCGTTATGTTAATTTTTCTTACATTGCATGTTTTGTTTTCGCTATTGATGTCTGGTATGTAGGTAGTGAGGCTGGAGTGAGTGCGAAGCTATGATGCTCGTGCCCTTAAAAAAAAATTGAAAACCATATATAGAATTTTCAAAAAAAAATTGAAAAGAATTTCGTGGACACTTATGTGTTCACTATAGATCCATCAAGTTTGGTTTTAAAAATAAATAAATTGTGAGCTGTACCAAAAAATATCCGGCCCAACAACAAAAAAGTGACCCATTTAAAAATACATATTAGTCTTTTATTTACGTGCCACGTGCGAAAGTAAAATGCTATGAAATTTTGTACATACATAGATACATGTGTATGTTTGTTTACAAAAAGTTCAATTATTTTTCATTGTAGAAAATGATTTTCTGGAAACGGCCCGAGCCCACGCCCGAGCACTACCAGCAATTTTTGGGCTCCCGGGCTCCTTAGAGCTTGGTATGTTAGGAAAATCGAGAAAACCATTTCAGAGAATAAAAAAATTAAGAATAGTTTTGCAAACGCACATACATGTCTTCTACGTATCTGTAAATTTTTATTAAATAATAAAATGATTGGCAAGGTATATAAAAAAGACAAAAATCCGGCCCAGATACAACAACAAAAAAGAAACCCAGTTTTTTATATGTGTATTTTTCCTTTTTCGTGTACACCATATATGAACTTATATTTTGATAAAACTTAAGGAAATCAAGCCCAAAGCCAACTTTGAGCGGGTGATGCCATGTGCTCGTTTGACCGAGAAGGACGACCGCCTGAAAAGAATTACTCCCTTCATCCGAAAATACTTGTCATCAAAATATATAAAAAGAGATGTATCTAGAACTAAAATATGTCTAGATACATCCCCTTCTATCCATTTTGATAACGAGTATTTTTGGACGGAGGAAGTATAAATTAAACCATTAGCTGCAGGCCCTTGGTATGCCGAGGAGAAAGGTGTAAAACATTGAAAGTTCGACGAGCTACTTTGTTTACATTTGTTTATTTAATGGGCAAATCGAATTTGTCCATTTATTTATGACTGTTGCGATCGTGACGTTTAGTTCTTAGTTGGTCAGTCTTCGGCTTTTGTATACACATAATTTATTTTCCAGACTTTTTTTGATGTGGAAACAAAAAAATATATAAAGAAATATCTGGACATATTTTGTGTACCCTGTTGTGCCGGACATAAGCAATTGATTGACGCCATGTAAGTACCATGTTCAAACAAAATGTATCATGTATGGCTGCAACGAGTTCATCAGCAACTAGCAGAAAAGAGAAACATGTGGGTACATGTGAAAATGCTTCTTGCTAACAACACAAAGGCAATGAACAATGCCATCGAATGCCGCTACGCCAAAACCAGCTAACCTACTAAGGCTATGGGAGAAGGGCACCACCATGCATGTCTTACGTCACTGACTGCAACCAAAAGAAAACAGGGGCAACACCGCAAAGGGCCCCTACCCTTTCACCTGGGCTCGACGGGTGCTCGTGCACAAAAGGTCGTAGACCAATTTCCATTACAACAAACCTCTGAAGATCTCATGGCATGAGACTGCAGGTTCACTCTGCTCACCGGTGAAGACCTGTCCATGGCCCATGGAAGATCAGTATCTTGCAACATAATTTTATTTGTCGAGTTTGATTAGCTCGTGTGAATTCCCCTTATCCAAAAACTAAACTGCCCACAAAAATCTGAAGAAGTTACAGAAAAACAAGAATAACCATAGTACTGTACTATTCGAATTTCAGCCGATTTTGAACAAGGAGCAAACAGAAAACGAGATTTCAATTTTCTATCCAATTTTTTTTGGGTAAGTATATTTTTTGTCCTTAAACTCTTTTGAAAATATAAAAATGGTATCTGAATTTAAAAAACCGGCAAAACTTAGTCCCTCAACTTCTGAAACCGGATTAGTTTAGTCCCCCATACCGCTTCGAGTGGTTTCCATCTGACGTGGACACAGTTTTGACCAAAAAACTTTGACACGTCACCTAGGTTTAACCGCCACGTCACAGTCCATGTGTCATCTTTTTTGAAACACAGTCCACGGCACCGAGTGTCCCCAATACTCACGAGGTCGGATTAGAACCCGGACAGTGTCGTCCATGACGGTCATTCCGCGGAGATGAAGCGCTGGAGCGGGCAGAGGAGCTCGGCGACCCAGGGGCCAGGGCTTGGCGTTGGCAGACGAGATGGGATCAACATGCATGTTGGGTTTCGCTTGCATCTCCGGCGGGACGAATCAATACGTACGTGAAGGTATACCTGCGTGTTTTGCCGGCGGATTAGAATCAATCCAGCAGCTAGTCTGCACTTCGTGTTCCATGAAAGCACTCGACTGCCAAGCACCTCAAGCTCGCACGCGGCTCACGCTCCTTCCTGGAGTACGCCTGCCTCGCAGGAGACCCAAGGCCGCGCTCAGGTCGTCCTCTCCTCTACCCGCCGCGGACGTCCTCGGTACAGTCGCCCGCCTACGTGGGGTCGCCTAGAGCTCGCCCTCATCGTCTGACATATTCAAAAGCGCTTCAATTTGCTGTCCAGAGCCACCCCGCGCCCCAGAGCTCCTCGCCTACCTCGTTTCCGACGGAGAATCGATCGCCACCACGACCGCGCTCGAACCAACTCCCAACTTACGCGCGCCATGGTAGAGCGGACGAGCGCAAGAGCACCCGCCGGTGCTCTCTCCCTCTGCCAGCGCGCGTCTGTGTTGTGCGTGTGCATCTGTGCTGTGCGAGTGTGATGTGTGAGTTTGTGCGTGCTGCTGTGTGCGCGTCACCGGCGAGGAGGCGATCCTCGCCGCGCCGCACCTCCCGGGCAGCCTGCACCCAGTACGTGCGGCGCCGCAAGCTCCACGTCGACCTTCTTCTTCTGTTCCTTGGCGCACTCCAACTGCTCAGATGAGTTAAAAGATGGAAAGGAAGAAGATTGCCACGTTGGCAACGCCGGGTCAAAACCACGCCAACTCAGAAAACTACTTTTGTTGAGTCAAGGGACTAATGTTTGCCGGTATTAGAGTTGAGGGACCATTTTTATACTTTTCAGAGAGTTCAGGGATGAAAAATATACCTATCCCATTTTTTTTTTCAAATTTTGGGCTGAAATATGAACTGCGTAGAAAAATCTGAAAAAGTTACTGGAAAAAAATCGTAGTATTGTTCTGTTTCAGCCGATTTTGCGCAAAGACTAAAGAGAGCAAGATTTCTAATTTCTATCTAGATTTGTCCAAATTTTGGGTGAAATCTTGAAGTGTTTGGAAAATTCTGAAAAAATACAGCAAAACGAGTATAATAGGATGACATTACTGTTCATTATTCATTTTCCTAACTTGGTGCAATTATGATGGACATTCTTTGGGAGTTATTGGGGTGTCAGTTCTACGAGTATCATTTGTTTGATCATCACATGCATCCACCATGGTAGCTGAGGGAGTCCTGAATTAGGGGGTGTTCGGGTAGCCGGACTATACCTTCAGCCGGACTCCAGGACTATGAAGATACAAGATTGAAGACTTCGTCCCGTGTCCGGATGGGACTTTCCTTGGCGTGGAAGGCAAGCTTGGCGATGCGGATATTCAAGATCTCCTATCATTGTAACCGACTCTGTGTAACCCTAACCCTATCCGGTGTCTATATAAACCGAAGGGTTCTAGTCCGTAGGACAAGAACATCATACAACAATCATACCATAGGCTAGCTTCTAGGGTTTAGCCTCCTTGATCTCGTGGTAGATCTACTCTTGTACTACCCATATCATGAATATTAATCAAGCAGGACATAGGGTTTTACCTCCATCGAGAGGGCCTGAACCTGGGTAAAACATCGTGTTCTCTGCCTCCTGTTACCATCCGGCCTAGACGCACAGTTCAGGACCCCCTACCCGAGATCCGTCGGTTTTGACACCGACATTGGTGCTTTCATTGAGAGTTCCTCTGTGTCGTCGCCTTTAGGCCCGATGGCTCCTTTGATCACCAACAACGATGCGGTCCAGGGTGAGACTTTTCTCCCCGACAGATCTTCGTCTTCGGCGGCTTCGCTCTGCGGTCCAATTCGCTTGGCCACCTGGAGCAGATCGAAAGCTACGCCCCTGGCCATCAAGTCAGGTTTGGAATCTTAAACTACACGGCTGACATCCGCGGAGACTTGATCTTCGACGGGTTCGAGCCACGGCCAAGCGCGCCGCACTATCTCGAGGGGCATGATCTAGCTCTGCCTCCGGACAGTGCCCTAGAGGCCGCACACGCATCGGTTCCGACCCCTAACTCGGAGCCTATTGCGCCAATCGAGGACGAGCGGTTGGACGTCACCTCGGGGGCTGCGATCTCAAAGGCGATCGAGCCGAACGTTAGCCCCGCACTCTGCATGACCCGTGACTCCGAGGATCCGGACTCCTTTACGGACTCCGAACCCCCCGCGCCCCTGCCAATCGAATCCGATTGGGCGCCGATAATGGAGTTCACCGCCACAGACATCTTTCAGCACTCGCCTTTTGGCGCCATCCTGAATTCTCTTAAGTCTCTCTCTTTATCAGGAGAGCCCTGGCCGGATTACGGTCAGCGAGGATGGGATACGGACGATGAAGAAATTCAAAGCCCACCCACCACCCACTTTGTAGCCACTGTCGACGATTTAACATACATGCTTGACTTCAGCTCCGAAGACATCGACGGTATGGACGACGATGTAGGAGACGAACAGGAACCAGCACCTGTAGGGCGCTGGAAGGCCACCTCGTCATATGACATATATATGGTGGATACTCCGAAAGATGGAGATGACGATGGAACAGTGGGGGATGACACCCCCAAGAAACAGCCAAAGCGCTGGCGTCAGCGGCGCCGCTCTAAATCCCGCCAAAGCAAAAACGGTGATTCCGGCATGGGAGATAATACTACCCCGGATAGCGCCGAAGAACACCCACCTCAGCAAGATTCGGCACAGGAAGATGGAGAAGCCAGCCCTCATGAGAGAGCGGCAGACCGAGAGGTTGAGGATGATAACTATATGCCTCCCTCCGAAGACGAGGCAAGCCTCGATGACGACGAATTCATCATACCATCAGACCCCGCCGAACAAGAGCGTTTCAAACGCAGGCTTGTAGCCACGGCAAGTAGCCTCAAGAAAAAGCAGCAACAACTTAGAGCTGCCCAAGATTTGCTAGCTGACAGATGGACTGAAGTCCTTGCGGCCGAAGAGTATGAACTCGAACACCCCTCCAAGAGTTACCCAAAGCGCAGGCCGCTACCCCGATCAGAGGAGGAAGCATCTACATCACCAGCGCATGACATGGAAGACCGGCCACCTCGCGGCCGCGACAGAGAGGCCTCTCGGCCCTCCACCCAAGCCATGCCCCAACGCCGCTCAACTAAGGCACGGGAAAATGCGCCAGACCTGCGAGACGTACTGAAGGATAAGGCAAGACAAACAAGATCGATCTACGGATCGCGCAGGCGCCCTACGGCACGTGACGACGATCTTCACTCCGGATACAACAAGTCCGGCCGGGCCGAACACAACATACATAGCTCTTCCGAGCTGCGTCGTGATATAGCCCAATACAGAGGCGCTGCACACCCACTATGCTTCACGAATGAAGTAATGGATCATAAAATCCCAGAGGGTTTCAAACCCGTAAACATTGAATCATACGATGGCACAACAGATCCGGCGGTATGGATCGAGGGTTATCTCCTTCACATCCACATGGCACGCGGCGATGATCTACACGCCATCAAATATCTCCCGCTCAAACTTAAAGGACCGACCCGACATTGGCTTAATAGCTTGCCAGCAAACTCAATCGGTTCTTGGGAGGACCTGGAAGTCGCATTCCTCGACAACTTCTAGGGCACTTACGTGCGACCACCGGATGCCGACAATTTAAGCCACATAATTCAGCAGCTAGAGGAATCGACCAGACAATTCTGGACATGGTTCCTAACAAAGAAAAACCTGGTAGTCGATTGTCCGGATACAGAGGCCCTAGCAGCCTTCAAGCATAACATCCGCGACGAATGGCTTGCCCGGCACCTGGGACAGGAAAAACCGAAATCTATGGTAGCCCTCACGACACTCATGACCCGCTTTTGCGCGGGAGAAGACAGCTGGCTAGCTCGCAGTAACAACTTATCAAAGAACCCTGGTAATTCAGATACCAAGGACAAAAGTGGCAGGACACGTCGGAATAAGCAAAAACGCCGCGTTAGCAGCGACAGCAATGAAGACACGGCAGTCAATGCCGGATTCAAAGGCTATAAATCCGGTCAGCAGAAAAAGCCATTCAAAAAGAATACTCAGGGCCCGTCCAGTTTGGACCGAATACTCGATCGCTTGTGCCAGATACATGGCACCCCCGAATGGCCAGCCAATCACACTAACAGAGATTATTGGGTGTTCAAGCAGGCAGGCAAGTTAAGAGCCGAAAACAAGGACAAGGGGCTGCACAGCGATGGCGAGGAGGAGCCCAAGCCGCCGAACAACAATGGACAGAAGGGCTTTCCCCCACAAGTGCGGACGGTGAACATGATATACGCAACCCACATTCCCAAGAGGGAGCGGAAGCGTGCGCTACGGGACATATACGTGATGGAGCCAGTCGCGCCGAAGTTCAACCCATGGTCCTCCTGCCCGATCACTTTTGATCGAAGGGACCGTCCCACTAGCATCCGTCATGGCGGCTTCGCCGCATTGGTTCTCGACTCAATCATCGACGGATTTCATCTCACAAGAGTCCTCATGGAGGGCGGCAGTAGCCTGAACCGCTTTATCAGGATACAGTGCGGAAAATGGGCATAGATCCCTCAAGGATTAAGCCCACAAAAACGACCTTTAAAGGCGTTATACCAGGTGTAGAAGCCAACTATACAGGCTCAGTAACACTTGACGTGGTCTTCGGATCCCCGGACATTTCCGAAGCGAAGAATTAATCTTCGATATAGTCCTGTTTCGCAGTGGCTATCACGCCCTGCTCGGACGAACCGCATTTGCAAAGTTCAATGTGGTGCCACACTACGCATATCTCAAGCTCAAGATGCCAGGCCCTCGAGGAGTAATCACGGTCAACGGAAACACCGAACGCTCCCTCCGTACGGAGGAGCACACGGCGGCTCTCGCAGCGGAAGTACAAAGTAGCCTTCTTAGGCAATTCTCTAGTCCGGCCGTTAAAAAGCCAGACACTGTCAAGTGCGCCCGGAGTAACCCACAGCAGGACCGCCTGGCACACTATGAGCAAGCGTAGCAATGCGGCCCCAACCCCAGCTCTCGCGACATAGCGAAACCAGTACCTCGCGTACATAACTACGCCCTTGAAATACCATGGGCACAGGGGAAGGGGCACAGTAACGGCATGCCCAAAATACGGCTTAAAACGTACTAGGGGCTGCCGGATTCTTTTTTTAATTTTTCCTTACTTTCAGGACTCCATACTTCGGACGACCTGTTCGGCAATTCGACTGCCGCACAAACGATGCAAGATCCAGGGAGGCAGACAAGCCATGCCGCATTATGGAACTCCCAGGTGGTCTCTGTTACGAGCGGTATACCTGTTTTAAATACAATTCCGCGGCCTGCCCCTGGTCAGGACATACTAAATAGTCCAATATCTTTTGCTTACCGCACTATTTGTATCGTTCGGCTTTGATAAATAGCCTCTCTATAAACAATGCATAGCTTTCTGTCTATTTTTGGCATTATCATCTTTTCATATATATGTTTATGACATGTTGCACCCGTACACTGTGGTACGGCAAAATACGCCAGGGGCTTTAGTACCCATAAATATGGCGTGAGAAGTCCGTACACTTTCACAAGTGCGGCACCCCGAACTTTAGCACTATATGCATCGGCTCCGAATCATGATTTGGGTCAATAGTTGGGTTTGCCCGGCTCCTATGTTTTGGTGCCTTACGTTCCGCTATATCGGCTAAGGTAGCACTAGGAGAACCACTGCGATTGTGCCCCGGTTGAGTGTGGAGAACGCTAAAACTGACTGTCATGATGAGGCGTGAGACCGGTCGCTGTTCGAGAGGTTTTTCGAGTCCCTAAAGGCTTATGCCGCTTGGAGCGAGGAGCTGGCTTTGTCCGGCCAAGGCGTGGATAGCGCCCCGAACTCGGTCTTCCGAACTAGGGGCTTCGCCGAAATTTAAAATTATAGAGTTCTATGGCTAAGTGAGAGTGTTCAAGCATTATAGTCCGATTGCCTGGTTCGTTGTGCTGAGCGCCTCCCTCGAAGGACCCAACTATGGGAAAAAGAGTGCTCAGGTTTATCTCGAACACCCCAGCACTAGTGGCATGGGGGCAGAAGCCGACGACTGCCCATCTCTCAATTTTTGATAAACGGCCGCACAGAAAGTAATATTTTAAATTCAACAAGCATTGCTTAGCGCATATGAACAAGTTTTCAGCGCATAGGATAAACACGAGCGAGTTCATTTAAAAATTACATCCTTGGTACATTCATCCGCCACAAGGCGGGCACCCGCAAGAACATCCTTATAGTAGTTCTCGGGCTTGCGATGCTCCTTCCCCGGCGGCGGCCCGTCCCTCACAAGCTTCTCACCGTCCAGCTTACCCCAGTGCACCTTTGCACGGGCAAGGGCCCTACGGGCACCTTCAATGCAGACGGAGCGCTTGATGACCTCGAGCCTTGGACAGGCCTCCACCAGTCGCCGCACCAGCCCAAAGTAGCTCCCAGGCAGGGCCTCTCCGGGCCACAGCCAAACTATGAAGCCCTTCATGGCCTGTTCGGCCGCCTTATGGAGCTCGACCAGGTGTTTCAGCTGGTCGCTCAAGGGCACAGGGTGTCCGGCCTCAGCATACTGAGACCAGAACACCTTCTCCGTCGAGCTGCCCTCTTCGGCTCGGTAGAATGCGGCGGCGTCGGATACACTGCGGGGAAGATCTGCGAATGCCCCTGGAGAGCTCCGGATTCGGGTAAGTAACAAGTACTTTACTTTTATACTTCTGCTTTGCATAAAGAATGCCTTACCCGCCGCTATCTTTTTCATCTCCTCCAACTCTTGGAGGGCCTGTTGGGCTTCGGCCTTGGCGGACTTGGCAGTCTCAAGGGCCGCCGCGAGCTCGGACGCTTGCGTCTTGGACTCAAGCTCCAAACTCTCATGTTTTTTCATGAGAGCTTGAAGCTCCTGCTGCACCTTGCCGACCTGGGCCTCAAGTTTCTCTCGCTTGGTGCACTCCGCGGCCGTTTTCTTTTCGGCCTCGGACAACGCCTGCTTGAGGGTCGCCACCTCAGTCGTGGCCCCTACAATAAGCAGTACAATCCTGTTATTTTTTGCAATCACATCTTTTTATAGGCAGTTTTTCTGTAAGGTATTTCTTACCTTCTTTCTCCTCGAGCTGCCGTTTGGCAAGGCCGAGCTCTTGCTCGGTCCGCTCGAGGCCCTGTTTCAGGGCACCCACCTCTGCAGTCAGTGCGGCGGTGGCTAGCAGCGAAGCCTGCATACGCATATTGACTCTTTGTTGTTAGACTCCTGCGAAATTTAATAGATTCTCTATTCGGCTTTTCTTTCCGAATGCCAAACAGAGCATCAGGGGCTACTGTCTATGCGGTAATATTTTTACATATTTTTACTTACCTCGAAGCCTGTTAGAAGGCTAGCGCAAGCTTCAGTCAGTCCGCTCTTGGCGGACTGAACCTTCTGGATCACCGCACTCATAATAGTACGGTGCTCCTCGTCGATGGAGGCGCCGTCAAGCACCTCTAGCAGATTTTCCGGCACCTCCGGTTGGACGGAGGCTGCCGGCTCAGAACGCTTACTCCTCTTGGAAGGAGTTCGCCTACCGCGGTCCGAAACTGTTGTAGATTCCGGTGCGGTGTCCGGCTCAAAGCCGGACTGGGAGCCCTGGGGGGCCTTATCCCCTTCACTCCTGGAGTCCGGGAGGCTGCCTTGCGGCTCCTCCGTGACCACCTCCTCCTACCCTGGAGCTCGTCGCGACGCCACTTCGGCATCGTCCGCGGTGTGGGGGAGACAGCGGGCGGAACTGAGTTCACGTCCGATGAATTCAGGGAGCCGCTCGATGACTCGTCGAGTCCGGCCCGGGGCGGGCTGCATAATTATATTCGACATTAGGGAAAGCTGTGCAACAAAGGAATGTCATGAGTTACTCTGATATCCGAACTTACGATTTCGCCGGACGCTTGGGCCTGTCTGGCCACTCCTCTTCGTCCTCTTCGGCGTCGGGGGAGTAATCCGGCGGAGGGGTCTTCCTCTTCCTGGACCCTTCGGCCTCCCCCGTTGGGGCGACCTTCCTTTTCTTTCCTTCCCCCGCTGGAGGGGGAGAGGTTTCTTCTTCCTCCTCCTCGTTTTCACGGGAGGAGAGCGTCTCGGACTCGTCGGATGATGAGTCCGACACCACCACGTTGCGGGCACTCTTTCGAGTCCCCGTGGTCTTCTTCTTCTTGGCCTTCTTCTCTGGCACCACATAAGGCACCGGAACCAGCAGCTTCGCTAGTAGAGCTGGAGCTGGGTCTTCGGGCAGCGGAGCCGGACAGTTAATCGGTCCGGATATCGCCCGCCAAGCCTGTCAAAGGTAAGGGAGTTTAGATCCCGCATAGAGTCAAACTATGGAAAAAGCATAACATCCTGTAAAAGGTGTAGATGGCTTACCTCGCTAGCGTGACGCTGCGAGCTGTATCCGCGGTCCTCGGAGTCTCTGCGCCGTTGAATAGCATCTTCCAGGCGTCTTCGTACGTCGTGTCGAAGAGCCTGCTGAGGGTTTGATGCTGCGCCGAGTCGAACTCCCACAGATTAAAATCCCGTTGTTGGCACGGGAGGATCCGGCGGACAAGCATAACCTGGATTACATTAACAAGCCGGACTGGCTTGTTCACTAGGGACTGGATGCATGTTTGCAATCCGGTCACCTCTTTTTCGTCAGCCCATGACAGGCCCGTCTCTTTCCAGGACATAAGCCGCGTGGGGGGTCCGGATCGAAACTCGGGGGCTGCGGTCCATTTCAGATCGCGCGGCTCGGTGATGTAAAACCACCTGGATTGCCATCCCTTTAGGGTCTCCACAAAAGAGCCTTCGAACCATAGGACGTTGGCCATCTTGCCCGCCATGGCGCCTCCTTGGGCTTGACGTTGAAGGTCTTGAGCCAGAGGCCGAAATGAGGGCGGACGCGGAGAAAAGCCTCGCACACGACGATAAACACCGAGATGTTGAGGATAAAGTTCGGGCCAGATCGTGGAAATCCAGGCCGTAGTAGAACATGAGCCCCGGGACAAATGGGTGGAGTGGAAAATCCATTCCACGGAGGAAGTGGGGAAGAAATACTACCCTCTCATGGGGCCTTGGGGTGGGGAGAAGCTGCCCCTTTTCGGGAAGCCGGTGTGCGATGTCCTTGGACAGGTATCCGACCTTCCTTAGCTTCTTGACTTGGCCCTCCGTGGCGGAGGAGACCATCCACTTGCCTCCCGCTTCGGACATTGCTGGAGGAGGTTGAGGTGGGAAGTGCGGACTTGGGCGCTGGAGCTCGAGTGCGCAGGAGATGGATAGTGTAAGTGCATCTAGTGCCACCCCTAGTTGGTTTTGGAGTATTGACAACAAACCTAGTTGAGGGACTAATGTGTTTGTGAGAATTGCAGGATAACACAGGTAGAAGTCCCTCATTGATTTGGTTTTCCTACCAGAGATGACCCCTAAAAATGTATGAAGACATTGATGTCAAAGGTGGTATATGAAGATATTCACATTGAAGACTATGACAAGAGAAGACACCGCATGAAGCCTATGGAGCTCGAAGACTTAGATCTTTCATAGTTCTCTTTCATTTGTGTTGAGTCATAGGAACCACCGTACTGTTAAGTGGGGTCCAAGAGAACCAGTCAGAACGACTGAAGTGATGCCTAAACAAAAAACCTATGTCTTCGAGTGAAGACTATGAGAGCAAATCTTGTCCAGAGTCGGACAAGTCAGCTTTGCTTGTAGCCCAAGTAAAGTTGCCGTGTGGGTTTGAAATCTGACCATTGGAACACGTGTCAGTTCCTTAGTGACCCAGGGTCATTTCGGACAAATCAGGTCGGGTTGCCAAGTGGCTATAAATAGCCCACCCCCTACAACCATAAACGGTTGGCTGCTCAGATTCAGTGCACGGCTTTTGTCGTTTGAGAGCAACCCACCTCGAAGCCTTTGAGAGAGAGAATACCTAGCGAGGATAAAGCCCTAACCACCCAGAGCCAGAGAGAATTGGGCATCACTTAAGTGTTCTTGTAAGAGTGATCTGAAGACTTATTACACTTGAGGACTGTCCATCCTCCAGCCGGTTAGGCGTCGCGTTCTGAGCATCCAAGAGACATTGTGGATTGCCGGTGAACGAAGTATGTGAAGGTTTGGGAGTCTACCTTAAAGACTTACCAGAGTGATTGGGCGAGGTCTGTGTGACCTTAGCTCAAGGAGAATACGGTGAGGACTGGGTGTCCTGAGCTGCGTGTTCAGGACTGGGTGTCCTAAGGTTTAAATACCTAGCCGCTCCAACCAGACGTACAGTTGTCACAGCAACTGGAACTGGTCCAACAAATCATTGTCTTCAACGAGTCACTGGTTTCATCTTCACTTCGTTTTACTTACTGTTACTCATTGTGAAGTCATTGCATGTTTGCTCTATCTTTTGTCTTCACAACGTGAATGTATGATCTGTTTGGCTTCATAACATCTTCCTACCTGATCCTTATTACACTACAGCTATTTGTCACTGTGCTTTCACTCTATTGAATACTTGACCATGGCTTGCCTAGTGTAGTCTACCTTCCGCTGCATAGTAATAGGCATATCTCTACGGTTTGTCTTCATAACTTCCACGTTTTGAAGACTTTCATAAAAATCGCCTATTCACCCTCCTCTAGTCGATATAACGCACTTTCAATTGGTATCAGAGCAAGGTGCTCCCTTGTTCTGTGTGATTCGGTTTAACCACCTGGAGTTTTAGCTATGTCGACTGCAGGGATAATTAAAGTCTCCACTGCGTGCCCCGTCTTCGATGGAACTGAATATCCCTACTGGAAGAATAAGATGTGCATGCATCTTGAAGCCATTGACGTCGACCTATGGTATGTTGTCGAGAACGGCGTTCCCAAGGCTGGGAAAGGTGTCACTGTTGCTGATGTCAAGAAATTCGTTCAACTGGACTCTACTGCCAAGAATATCATCTGTGGTCATCTGACCAAAGGACAGTATGGCCGTGTGAGTGCTTTGAAGACATCCAAGCTGGTCTGGGACTGGCTCTCCAAGGTCAATGAAGGCATCTCAACCCAGAGAGATCAGAGAATTAGTGTCCTTCGCAACCTCTTCAACCGCTTCAAGAGAAATGACAATGAGAATGTCCAACACACATTTGACCGACTCACTGACATCACAAATGAGCTTCAAGCCCTCGGCGCTACTGAGATCACCAAACATGAAGTCGTCAAGACGCTGCTGAGATCACTTGATAGTTCGTTTGACATCCTAGCCCTGATGATTCAAGAACATCCTGATTTCAAGACACTCGATCCGTCTGACATACTCGAGAGGCTCAACACACATGAGTTTCAGCTTTCTGAGAAAAGAGATATCTACGGTCCAAACTATGGGCGAACTCGTGCCTTGAAGGCAAAAGTTGTTTCCTCATCTGAAGAAGAATCTGACAGCAGTTCTGATGATCCTGAAGACATTGGAAGGGAACTTGCAATGCTTGTGAAGAAGTTCCAAAAATTCACCAAGAAGAAAGGATTCAGAAAGTCTTCACGATCAAGCTCAAGGAATGATGAAGCTTCTGTTCATGACTACAAGAAGAAAACATGCCACAAGTGCAAGAAAACTGGACACTTCATCTCTGAGTGTCCATAGTGGGACAATGAGAACATGAAGAAGAAGAAGAGCAAGGAATATGACTCTGATGACAAGAAGAAGAAGAAATACTCAAAGACTTCTTCCAAGTCTTCCTCAAAGTCTTCATCACACAAGAAGAGCTCATCTGGCAAGGCACGTGCGTTTGTTGGAAAGGAAATGGATTCAGAGGAGGATTCCGCTTCTGAGGAGGCGGGTGTTGGGTTCGTAAGGAAAATGAATGCAGATGGCTCTTACTGGAAACCTGAGCAGTACCCCAAAACCATGTGGGTTGCTGCAAAGGAACCTTCAGCAGATCCATCCAATCTATCTGGCTTCACTTGTGCTAACCCCATTATCATTGATGAATCCTTTTATGCAAACTATGTACTGTTTAAGAATCAGAATGGTGAAGTGTTTGCCAGGTACATTGGTACTAACTGCAGGAATTGACCGCCTATGAAGAAGATCTGGGTTCCGAAAAGGTGTCTGGAAAATCTTCGTGTGAATGTCTTCATGACACCTCACATGAAGAAGACAAACCTCAGACCAAAGGCTTCATACGATCCAAAGGCTTCATACAGACAGAGGACTCACCTGAGTCGCACTAACGCAAATGTTTTGCAGGGAAACCATACTCAGGCATATGAATATGAGAGCGGTTCATCAAACCGCCATGTTCATATGACCAAGAACTATTCCGCCTATCCTTATGAGTACTACTGTCCGCCTGCTAGACTGTTTGCTAGGGCTCCAAAGCCAAAATTCTCAGATGCTGCACTTAGACTTATTGCTTCTAAGCCACCCTTGAAGATGTGGGTGGCTAAGAAAGCTTAACTCTCTTTTGCAGGGAAAGGTCTCCAGCAGAAAACCAAAATCTTCTGACGCTATTGCTGGGGACCTTAAACATCTTGTAGGGCGCAAGATCAAATGCCTGAATGGTCTTACTATGTACTTCGTTCATGAATCGCATGCTACTCTCCCTATTAGTCCTAATCTGGATCTAAGTTTTCATAACCCACTGGTTCGTCAAATGTTTTTGCTTCACAATTCTCTTCGTGAAGCCTATCCCCCTAACTGCACTGTAGGGTACGACACCAGCGTCTTCAGAATGGATTATTGACAGTGGGTGTACAAATCACATGACTGGCAAAAGAAGCCTTCTTATGGACTCAACCTTACGTCCATCCGACAAGAGCCACATCACATTTGCTGACACTGGTAAAAGTAAGGTATTGGGTCTAGGTAGAGTTGCAATCTCAAGCGATCAACACATGGATAAAGTCATGCTTGTTGAATCCCTTGGCTTCAACTTAATGTCTGTCTCAATGCTTTGCGATTTGAACATGATCGTAATATTTGGAAAATATCGTTGCCTGGTATTAATGTAATCTGACAAGTCTCTAGTGTTTGAAGGGTATCGGAAAGATGATTTGTATGTGGTAGATTTCTCAGCAGGGCCACAGCTTGCAGTATGTCTTCTGGCAAAAGCTTCAGAATGCTGGCTTTGGCATCGAAGGCTTGGGCATGCTGGCATGATGAACCTCCATACCCTTGTGAAGAAGAAGCATGTCATAGGCATCGAGGGCGTCAAGTTCAAGAAAGATCACTTATGCGGTGCCTGTGAAGCAGGGAAGATGACGAGGGCCAAACATCCCTCGAAGACAATCATGACCACTACTCGACCCTTCGAACTGCTTCACATGGATCTTTTTGGTCCCACTCACTACTCAACTTTTACCACTACTGCTTGCCTATATGGCTTTGTCATTATTGATGATTACTCTAGATATACTTGGGTGCACATAATCCTTTACAAGACTGAAGTGCAGGATGTCTTCATACGCTTCGCCAATCGAGCAATGAACAACTATGGTGCCAAGATAAAGCACATCAGAAGTGACAATGGCACTGAATTCAAGAACACTGGCCTTGATACATATCTTGATACCTTGGGCATCACACATGAATTCTCAGCCCCGTACACGCCACAGCAGAATGGCGTCATCGAACGCAAGAACAGAACACTCATTGAGATGGCCAGAACGATGCTAGATGAATACAAGACTCCAAGAAAATTCTAGCCTGAAGCCATTGACACTGCATGCCATACAATCAACCGTGTTTATCTTCACAAGCTTCTTAACAAGACATCTTATGAACTCCTAACTGGCAAGAAGCCAAATGTCAGTTACTTCAGAGTATTTGGCGCAAGGTGCTAGATTAAGGACCCACATCACACCTCAAAGTTTGCACCAAAAGCACATGAGGGTTTTATGCTTGGATATGGAAAGGATTCGCACTCCTACAGAGTCTTCAATCTCTTTCATTACAAAGTGGTTGAAACAGTGGATGTGTGGTTCGATGAGACCAATGGTTCACAAAGAGAGCACCTGCCAAATGTGCTAGATGAAATTCCATCCAGTGAATCAATCAAGCTAATGGGAACTGGAGAAATCATACCTTCTGAAGCTCATCCTGAAGAGGAACTCATCATCTCCGCACCTGATCAACCTGAAGACAATGCTCAACCTGAAGACAATCCCTCCAACAACGACAATGATCAGCAAGAGCAAAGTCTTCGCCCTGTACATCCTCGTGTTGCCAATGAAGTGCAGATTGAAAGAACAATTGACAGCATCAATGCACCCGGTCCACTCACTCGTTCAAGGGCAACTCAGCTGGCAAATTTCTGTGGACACTTCGCATTCGTCTCAATTACAGAACCCAAGAAAGTTGAAAAAGCCTTCATGGAACCTGAATGGATTCAAGCTATGCAAGAAGAGCTTCAACAGTTTGAGCTGAACAATGTATGGGAACTGGTTAAGCGTCCTGATCCACGGAAGCACAATATAATAGGCACCAAATGGATATACCGCAACAAGCAAGATGAGCATGGTCAAATTGTCAGAAACAAAGCTCGTCTCGTTGCTCAAGGATATACTCAAGTGGAAGGCATTGATTTCGATGAAACATTTGCCCCTGTGGCCAGACTTGAAGCCATACGTATACTGCTGGCCCATGCAAATCATCATAACATACTTCTATATCAAATGGATGTGAAGAGTGCCTTTCTCAATGGCAAGATTGAAGAAGAAGTGTATGTTGCACAACCGCCTGGGTTTGAGGATCCAAAACATCCTGACATGGTATACAAGCTCAACAAGGCACTGTATGCCCTCAAACAAGCCCCTCGGGCCTGGTATGACACACTCAAATATTTCCTGAAGAGCAAAGGCTTCATAACACCAATGCCAGCCAAACATCATCTGGGTCCCGACGACAATGGTAAAGAGTTCGATCAAAAGGTATACCACTCCATGATTGGTTCTTTGCTTTATTTATGTGCATCTAGGCCAGATATTATGCTTAGTGTTTGCATGTGTGCTCGATTTCAAGTGGCACCAAAGGAGTCGCATCACTTAGCTGTGAAGCGAATTCTTCGATATTTGGCTCACACCCCAACTCTCGGATTATGGTATCCAAAGGGCTCAGAGTTTGATCTGGTTGGATTCTCGGATGCTGATTATGCTGGTGACAAGGTTGATCGGAAGTCTACATCAGGCACATGCCACTTTCTGGGATGATCACTTGTATGTTGGTCTTCAAAGAAGCAGAACTATGTATCCCTCTCCACTGTTGAATCTGAATACATTGCTGCTGGATCTTGCTGCGCTCAGCTTCTGTGGATGAAGCAAACTCTCAAGGACTATGGCATTCATCTGAAGCAAGTGCCACTTTACTGCGACAACGAAAGCGCCATCAAGATTGCCAACAACCCAGTTCAGCACTCGAAGACAAAGCACATAGAAATTCGTCATCACTTTCTCAGAGATCATGTTGTGAAGGAAGATATTGATATCATACACGTCAACACTGAAGAGCAATTGGCAGATATCTTCACCAAGCCCTTGGATGAGAAGAGATTTTGCAAGTTACGGTGTGAGCTAAATATCCTGGAATCCTCAAATGTCCTGTGATCAGGCACACATCCTAACACTTATGCATATTGATGACTTAGATGTGCAACACACGAAGTAACGTATATCTTACATCAATGAAGACATACATTCTAAGTGTGAATACATTAATGTGGAATTTGACTTCGGAGCGCCACGATAATTGTGCGCCATGTCTCGGTCTAATACTTCCTATACGGTGGGTAACGCCACCATCAAATGTTCTATTTTGAAGTGTTTCACTCATGGCGTTACCTTGCAATGTCTTCACATTTGGTTTGGCTTCAATCTCAACATGTCTTCATGATTATCTTCACTATGTTGATTGTATAGATATATATATATATATATATATATATACTAGTGTTCTGTCCTCTACAACATTCACTTATAGCTATGTCTTCTTGTTTGAATCTTTTGAACTAAGTGATGTGATCGGACCCTAACCTCTCTATGCTTTCTACCTCAAATTCTATCTCTCCAAGTCATATGCATTCTACTGAAACTGTCGAATGTCTTCTCTGCGTCCTTCAGCAGACGACACAGAGACAACCTTTAAGTCCGTTTTCAATGCTCATTCATCCACATGAAATCCGGAGAAGTAGGAACGACCACCCGACAATCCAGGCGTGCGTGGGACGTGGAACAAACCCCAAAATTCCGCATGATGGCCACGTGTTACTCAGATGCGAATCGCCAGGGGCACCTGTGTAATAGCGCAGTGCCTCCCCTGTACCTATAAATACACACTTCACAGCGGTCATTATCTCTTCTTCCACTCTCGCACGAACCCTAGCGCCACCGCTAGCCCTCGACGACGCCGACGACGAAGCGCTTCGCTGCCGCAACCTCTCCAACGCCGTCTTCACGCCGATCGCGGACATTTTCCTCTCCGCCGTCGCCGTAGGTGTCCTCCGCCGCCAAGTTAGGGCACGGAAGATTGAACTGCTCGGCCTCATCTCCCACTCCATCTAGCAGTTCCCAGTGTGGTAAATAAAACTTCTTTTTACGGCCCCTTTTGATCCTATGGCTTTGTCACTTTCTACCATAAGAAGTTTCTATTCACACAAGTTAGATCTCTCTCATACTGCATCTCATAACATGCCTAGTATATTCACTTGTGCTTCCCAAAGTAGTTAGATTCCTCACTTGTACTGATCTGTGGGTTCGTACAAATCTGGAACCAACTTCTTATCTATGAGTGAATGTCTTCGCACTATGAGGTCAATGTCTTCTAAACTGATTTATCTTCAAAATCTTCTGAGAATGCATATGACCTCTTCCCCTTCCCTCGCACCTTAATGCTGTCATAGGTACATGTCCATGGGAGAATCCTTTGGTTCTCATAGTCTGCATTCATTTGCAGAATTCTTACAGCATCACATAAATTCTCCTGAAGCCAGTTCCGGTTGGTCCAGCAAGAGAAAGCCTTTGAAGCCTTTGAACGTCTTGAAGCCTTTCAAGTTAAAGTTTATGGCTTCAGAGAAAGCAGTAAGGAAGGGGGGCAGACAGCGTCGTGGCGGAACATCCAGAGATCTGCCAGATGAACTCGCAGAAATGTACAAGACAGATCCTGAAGAGGATTACAGTCAGCGCAAGACCTGAATCCAATGGATTTGACGATATTGGGCAGAACAATGGTTCAAATACCGCTTCACAACCCAAGAGTATGCTGAGAAAAGTGCCATCAAAAGACCGTGGGGAGACATCCTATAAAAGAATCTTCTACCCAGGTCCAGAGATGAAGCCATTGCCCAAAGCTTCTATCCATGCATGGTCCGTGGGCCACAGCCTGATGATGCACATCCGTCGTCACTACTCTGGTGTCGTGACAACAATCTGTTCAAGCGCAACTTCCAGTTTGCCCAAAACTCAGCGAAGCAGAACAAGAAGAAATTTGGGTTAGACTTCAACCCTGGTCCCTCAGCACCAAGGGCAAATGGCACACGAGAAGCAGAACCCAATGTCATCGGTCCTTATGCCAACCTTGAAGGCCTCATCACCCGCATCTTAGTTCAAGGGACTGCAGTGAATGAGCCTCCAGCTGACTCTGAATCAGAAGAAGCTCTTGCAGTGCTGAAGCCAAAGAAGATGAAGAAGCCTAAAGCTTCAAAGCCTGCCCCTTCACCGAAAATCTCAAGGGCGAAGCCACTGGCAACTGCACCTCCTGAAGACAGTGTGCAGTCTGAAGACTTATCACGCATCTCCAAGCCCCAGAAGAGCAAGATGCCTCAGCCACACACCGGCCAAGAGCTTACAGTTGCTTCCATTCTGCGCAATGATGACATTGATCTATCAAGTGACGAAGATCTCGCAGATGACGCTCTTGAGCAACTCATCAAGAGCAAAGAAGAGGCAGAATCTTCAATGATCTGCCGCTCTTTGATGTCACAATCATTCACAACTTCATTGATGAATGGTTTGACACGCCAAACATCAGCTCTGATGATCTGCAGCTACCCATTGGTCTCAGTGTCGCCTTCCATGGCGCCATTGCTTTAGAACTAGCCACCGCCCAGCGTGTTGTTGAGCTGAAGCAGAAGATTGACTATGAAAAGGCTCAGTTCAAGAAGCATATGGCCAAGCTCAACGTGCAAGATGTGAAGAACTTCAAGATAATGATGCATGAGCTCAAGGAAGCCTTTCTGAAGAAACGCGCAGAAGCTCAGGGTTCGCGTGAGCGCATGAAGACTCTGGCTGACAGATGTGTGCAAGCCTACAATGAGGCTGAAAAGCGCAAGGCACTTGGGCGTCCTGGCATCGACCCCAGGATGGCCGCAAAGAAGAAGAAGAAGCCTGCTATGACTGAACCCGACGCACCAAGGCAAGAAGAAGTTCCGGTTGTCTTCCCAACTGCAATGACTGGCTCGAAGCCAAAGAGCCGGCCAACCACTTCAGAGCTCAAGAAGACCAAGACTGCTGAGGCTGAAGCGAGGAAAAGGAAATATCCTGAAGCCTCTCCTACTGCTCCCTCCAAGAAAAAGAGAAAGACCAAGAAAGATAGGGCTGCTCCCACAGAGCCCTTGGTTGTTGAACCCATTTCCATGGTTCACCCCGACGCCAATCCACAAGAACGCCAACTGACCATCCATGTGCCTGCTTTCACAGAGGTTCGTGGAGCTGAAGACATTCCAGCAGCTGATCCCATCGCTGCTGAAGACATTGGTCAACATGACAATGTAGAAGATGATGCAGTCCTTCCTCAGCAAGACAACAGCGAACTCATCAGCATTGGTCGTCCATTGACGCCAATTGCCCAGGATGCCTCATGGGCGGATCGCCCACAAGAGGAAGAAGACAATGAGGCCCAGCCCACTCAAACTCCACAGGCGTCGCCCGTGTTGCGCAGGCTTCGCAAAGGTCCAAGGCCTCAAGTCTCTGCTGAAGACAATCCGGCTGCATCAGCCGAAGACGAATAAGTACCACCAGTCCCCCCGTCTCACCAAGAAGCAGTTCTTACAGAGAACGTGCTTGTGTCCGACCCTCCAGCTCGTCAAGTGGAGGATGAAAATCGTGTGGTTGCCACAACTAACAATGAAGCTAATGTGGAGCCCTCCCCACCAAAAGCATCAGAAGACAGCGAAGCCACTGATCCTGACACTTCTGTTCCTGAGTCTGCTGCCGGTCCCCAGTTCGACTATCATGTAGAGCACAGGCCTCAGGTACAGAAGCCAATCCCAAGACTGCCAAGGTTCCCAGGTCCTGCATCAGCACCTGGCTCCTTCAACATCAATGGCTTCAGGGCAGACAATACATTCTTCACTAGCTCCAAGAACCCCTACTCAAGGGAAAGGATTTCATCAGATCAGTTCTGGAGTTATCCTCAGCGAAGTTATTACTCATGCATACTGTACAACCAAGGTCGCATCTTCCCACACAAGCGCCTTGACGTTGAAGCTATAGCTGGTCTGCCCTGCCTAGAAGAAGCGCTAGATTGTTTCAAGCAGGTTGGACTGCTGCCATTCATAACTGACCAAGAGCATTGGAATGAAGAGCTGCTGCTCCAATTCTATGCCACACTCCACATCCGTGGGTACAATAGAGATCCGAAGACTTGGGTCCTGGAGTGGATGACCGGCAATGTTCATCACGAAGCCAATGCATTTGACATCATTGAGCTCACTCGCTTGCCCACTCCTGGCGATCTCTTCGAGCAAGGCTGTCAGCTACATACTGAAGCTATTGAGAGCATCTTTCAGAGACCTGAACCTAATATGAGTCAGATGCTCAGCATGATGAAGCCATTGCCCCAAGATGCTGCTTATCCCACAGAGTTCTTCGTTGAAGACCTTGAGTATCTGCCAAGAACCATCTATCACATCATCAGGCGGACTCTCTGGCCCAGTAAAGGACACTCTCCAAATGCAAAGATTGAGGGTGCAATGAAGACTTTGATATTCTATATTCTTCATGGCAAATGCTTCAATGCATAGGACTTCTTCATACGCCAACTTGCTGCATCAAGCTCTGATCTGTTTGGTTTGAAGTTCTATGCCCCCTGGGTAATGCGGCTGATCAAACTTCACTCTGCTATCTCGTATCAGCCCTCGGCCCGCAACCATCGGATCTTCTTGCCTGATGTCGATACCTCTGCTGAAGCCATCTATCCTGAGCCTGCCAAGCAACCTCTAAGTCTTCAGAATGCAGAACACCAGAGCTTCACTCAAAACATTGAAGGAGTTGAAGCAGTCTCTCGGGTGTATCCGTTGGCTAGCACTACACGTGCACCACGCCCTGCTTCCACTGAAGCCACTGACAGCACAACTGCTCCAAGACCCAAGAAGCGCACTCGTGTTCTCAATGACCGAGAGCTTCTTGTGGCCCTTCATCAAAAACAGGATAGGCATCATGACTGGCTGAAGCGTCAGATGAAAAGCCTCTTGGTGGATGTTAATCGCATTCGAAATCTTGCCACCAAGAATGCTTTCGTTACCCATGAAACCTGTCGCCGTACATGGAAAGGGCTAACGATGATGTGTTCTGAAGCTGATCTTCAAGAGAATGGCTTCACTGAGCGATTCAAGTTTGACTCCACACCTCCTAGAAGGGCTGTGCTGCGAGGAACACCATCCCTTGAAGACTCTGAGTTTTCTTCCTCTGCTGCCACAGTGACTGCCCGAGTTATCGAGGATGAAGACGATGATACTTCACCACCACCCTCTTCAGCACCGCCAAACACCACCAACGACCCTGCTGCTCATGGGAACGAGTAGACACTCTATGTCTTCAAACTTTTTTGGTCCTTACTGACAAAAGGGGGAGAAGCATATGAGGTTGATAGTCTTCAAGCGGGTCCATATGGGCGGGTACTTTATATTTTGCTTCGTGCTTACAACTCTCGTTTGCTACATTTGGTTCTTTGAGTTGTAACACTTAAACTCGATGGTCGTTTGCTACTTATTTGCCAACTTGTTTTGCGATGATAAATTCCGCATGTGCGACGATAAATTCCGCACTTAGATCATTCTGCAAACGTCCATTTTTCATTATGCATGTCATTATCTTCATATACTTTCACATGCATAGTGGATTGTCATCATAAGTTGAAGTGGATCTCCACAAGCACAACCTGCCATGTGCATTTGCATTCCAAAAGCAAATTACTTATATGCACATCTTCAGGGGGAGCCCTTGCAACTTATGAAGACAATTCCTTATCCTTTAAAAATTTCACAGATTATATTCCCCGTTGAAAACTTCAACTAGTTTTTCATCAATCACCAAAAAGGGGGAGATTGTAAGTGCATCTAGTGCCACCCCTAGTTGGTTTTGGAGTATTGACGACAAACCTAGTTGAGGGACTAATGTGTTTGTGAGAATTGCAGGATAACACAGGTAGAAGTCCCTCATTGATTCGGTTTTCCTACTAGAGATGACCCCTAAAAATGTACGAAGACGTTGATGTCAAAGGTGGTATATGAAGATATTCACATTGAAGACTATGACAAGAGAAGACACCGCATGAAGCCTATGGAGCTCGAAGACTTAGATCTTTCGTAGTTCTCTTTCATTTGTGTTGAGTCATAGGAACCACCGTACTGTTAAGTGGGGTCCAAGAGAACCAGTCAGGACGACTGAAGTGATGCCTAAACAAAAAACCTATGTCTTCGAGTGAAGACTATGAGAGCAAATCTTGTCCAGAGTCGGACAAGTCAGCTTTGCTTGTAGCCCAAGTAAAGTTGCCGTGTGGGTTTGAAATCTGACCGTTGGAACATGTGTCAGTTCCTTAGTGACCCAGGGTCATTTTGGACAAATCAGGTCGGGTTGCCAAGTGGCTATAAATAGCCCACCCCCTACAACCATAAACGGTTGGCTGCTCAGATTCAGTGCACGGCTTTTGTCGTTTGAGAGCAACCCACCTCGAAGCCTTTGAGAGAGAGAATACCTAGCGAGGATAAAGCCCTAACCACCCAGAGCCAGAGAGAATTGGGCATCACTTAAGTCTTCTTGTCTGAGTGATCTGAAGACTTATTACACTTGAGGATTGTGCATCCTCCAGCCGGTTAGGCGTCGCATTCTGAGCATCCAAGAGACATTGTGGATTGCCGGTGAACAAAGTCTGTGAAGGTTTGGGAGTCTACCTTGAAGACTTACCAGAGTGATTGGGCGAGGTCTGTGTGACCTTAGCTCAAGGAGAATACGGTGAGGACTGGGTGTCCTGAGCTGCGTGTTCAGGACTGGGTGTCCGGGACTGGGTGTCCTAAGGTTTAAATACCTAGCCGCTCCAACCAGACGTACAGTTGTCAGAGCAACTGGAACTGGTCCAACAAATCATTGTCTTCAACGAGTCACTGGTTTCATCTTCACTTCCTTTTACTTATTGTTACTCATTGTGAAGTCATTGCATGTTTGCTCTATCTTTTGTCTTCACAACGTGAATGTATGATCTGTTTGGCTTCATAACATCTTCCTACCTGATCCTTATTACACTGCAGCTATTTGTCACCGTGCTTTCACTCTATTGAATACTTGACCATGGCTTGCCTAGTGTAGTCTACCTTCCGCTGCATAGTAATAGGCATATCTCTACTGTTTGTCTTCATAACTTCCACATTTTGAAGACTTTCATAAAAATCGCCTATTCACCCTCCCTCTAGTCGATATAACGCACTTTCAGATAGGCAAAGGAGGAAGAAGGCGTAGGTAAAAAGGTGGATCCTTATCCCCTTATATGGGCGGATGCGGTTGTGCGTCCCCACCTGCCTAGTAAAACTCGCTTGCTTCTCAAGCGCCGTAATAAGTGGCGCGGTTGGGTTACCCACGTCCGTATTGATGAGAATCCCGTAAAGAGGGGACACGATCTTTGCTTTGACGAGACGTGCCAAGGAAACCGCTTCGCACAACGTGTTGAGGTGGAAAAGTAAAAACGATTCGAGTAAAGGACTTGGCCGTAGTGTGATGTCACGCTGCGGAATACGTCAGCAGATTAGATTTGTGTTAATATTATTCTCTCTATGGCAATATGTGGAAACTTATTTTGTAGAGACGGACACTATCCTTGGTGTTTAAAAATCTTCTTGAAGAACTTGGAGGAGGAACCCGCCTTGCAATGCCGAAGACAATCTGCGCGCCGGACTCGTCCCGTGTCCGGATGGGGGGGGGAGTCCTGGATTAGGGGGTGTTCGGGTAGCCGGACTATACCTTCAGCCGGACTCCAGGACTATGAAGATACAAGATTGAAGACTTCGTCCCGTGTCCGGATGGGACTTTCCTTGGCGTGGAAGGCAAGCTTGGCGATGCGGATATTCAAGATCTCCTACCATTGTAACCGACTCTGTGTAACCCTAACCCTATCCGATGTCTATATAAACCGGAGGGTTCTAGTCCGTAGGACAAGAACATCATACAACAATCATACCATAGGCTAGCTTCTAGGGTTTAGCCTCCTTGATCTCGTGGTAGATCTACTCTTGTACTACCGATATCATCAATATTAATCAAGCAGGACGTAGGGTTTTACCTCCATCGAGAGGGCCCGAACCTGGGTAAAACATCGTGTTCTCTGCCTCCTGTTACCATCCGGCCTAGACGCACAGTTCGGGACCCCCTACCCGAGATCCGCCGGTTTTGACACCGACAGTAGCCTTTAACTTCTTTCTCGCACGCAGTGCATCAACTCAAGGGTGTATTGCAAGTGGGACAAAAAAGGGCCAGGTCCAAGTTACAAGTAAGGGGGTATTGCAACTCGGACAAAAAAGTTCGGTTCCTAACTGTGAGTCGAGGGTGGACCTGCAAATAGAAAATAAAATCAGGCCCAATTGCGAGTTGACAATGGACTTGCAATTAAGACAAACAAAGTTCGGGTCCCAGAGTCGAGAGCGGACTTGCAATTTGGAGGAAAAAACGCCAGCCCCGAGTTGCGAGTCGAGGATAGACTTGGAACTAGGACAAAAGAAAGACCGGGTCCCAGTTGCGAGTCAAGGATGGACTTGCAACTAGGACAAAAAAATGTCAGACCCCAGTTGCGAGTCAAGGGCAGACTTGCAAATGGGACAAAAAAAGAAGGTGTCGCAGTTGCGAGTCGAGGGTGGACTTACAACTAGGACAAAAAAAAGGCCAAACCCCAGTTATAAGTTGTGGGCCAACAAAAGCGGAGTCGAACATGCCTAGGCCAACAACAGGATACACAATAGACAAACACCAACAAGGGAGGCGGAAGGTAGAGCTTGCAGGAAAATGACGGAAAAATAAATCAAATGGTGAATTTTAAAAAGTAATTTTAAAATTTTAAAAATCATGGATTTAAAAGACTAAAAAGAGAAAAAAACAAAAGTTTAAAAAGATGGGACCTCTATTGCATGTCAGTGTGTGGTTGGACTTGCACCTAGAACAAAAGTTAGGGACAAGTAGACAAAACATAACAAGGAGACACAGGAATACGTCATCCAACGTAAGGAGATCAAAAGTTTACGCGAATATTACAACAAGATGCAACGGTGACAGTGACTAGTTGCATGACAAGGATGCACTTGCAACATAATCTAAAAATATGTTGGGCCGGGTTGCATCTTGGTTGTTTACTTGCAACTGCGTCAATAAAAATAAAAGAGACGAGCTCCAGTTTGCATGTCGGTGGTCGACTTGCAACTAGAATAAAAAATAAAAAGGTGAACCCAGTTAGGAATACACTTGCAGGAAAGACCAAAATGGTTTGGACCCAAATACATGCCGGTGATCGACTTCCAACTGGAACAACAATAATAAAAAGACACAAGGTCCTTACATATTAGAGTTAGACATGAGAACAAAAATAAAAACAAAAAATTGGCCGTTGCCCGTCATTGTACTGCTTAGAAACTTGGCCAGATTGCCTCTACTCCTTAGACAAAGAGCAATGAGGTAGAGAGAGCGAAGAAACAGCCGATAGAGCCAGCGGTCAGTTCGTCTCTTCAACTTATACAGACAACACTTATCTTCAACTACAACAAACAAAATAATATCACGAAAAAGGCCCAAAAAGAAAGACGTATGGTGTGATGGGCTGTAAAATGAACAACAGACGAGCGACACCGAACGCGCGGGACAAAATAACCCCGATCAAAGAATTGCACAAAATTTATAGAGACAGATCAAATTGATTGAAACTTAGATGAGACATCACACTCATCTATATGAATTTTAACAATTTCGATACATGATTTACTATTTCATGGACACGTTGCAGAGATGAATACAAATTAAACCAACGAAAAAATGCATGAACAATCATACAGTATATACACACACAAAGGAAATGCATGCACACGTCATCTGATATATATACACATATCATAGTATCGCAAGGGGGAGAAAAAAGAAATGAAAAAAAGACAAAAAAAATACCTCACAAACTGCAACAGCTGCAGTGTATCGAGACAATACAACAATAGACCAAAAAAAGAGGAAAAAACAGAAAGGAAAGGCAGCCCACGCTAGCACATATGGTCTAGCCCACGCTGGCACACATATCATAACAAATCCGTTCTTCTTATATCGATGTGACTTTTTTGCCTAGCCGTGATACATTCGGGATACCCTGGTTTTAAATATGCCGACACTACATGTCAGGCGCAAAATCAAGAGGGGCAACTAAAAGGCAAACATTTTCACGCTCCAGTAGCTGACATAGTCCTGTGCTATCAATAAAAGCAAAAAAAAAAAAGTCAGTGACTCAGATGTAAAATTTTGGTAGTTATCCAAATGCATTCCATGCTCATCAGTCAATACCGATAGTTTGGTAGGGTAACTCTCAGCCACCGTCCAATTTGTAAGTAGATGTTTACACTTATAGTGTCGATGACTTGCTTTCATTTTAATATAGAAAGATTATTTTGTTAGAAAATGGTTTTTTTCTAACAAATCACATTTATATAAAAAAAAGAACTATGGCCATGTGCAGTAGAAGTCACTATTTCTTTTTTTTGTGGGGGGGGGGGGGGGGGGGGGGGGGCAAACTCCATCCCTCAAAGCTTAACACTATTATTAGCAGTCTAAGCAGTGTACAGACATAAGTTTCCCCCTTAGGAAGGAGATGGCTTCAAAAGCCCTTTGCAAAGAAAATACACCTAGGGAAGATCTACTCGAGAAGGCTTTCTTAGCAAGATTATGAGCTATAGAGCTTTTAATCATTGGAATGTGCTCGATCCTGTAAGAAAGAAGACTGAAGACAACATCTTCATTACCCATTGATGAAGTCAAACCCCTTTGACCATTCCATCAAAAATGAAGATTCCAATTTCATTTTGCTTTCTTCTGTCCATTGTTGGAACTCTGAAGCTAGCATACTTACTAGCATCCTCTGGACTGATAAAATACTTTGGATTGTATCATATACAAGTCCTAGGTTGTATTTCCATTTCATGGAAATTCTTTTGTCATCCATGTTTCATATCTCACGTTTTGAAATATATATTAATTGCTAGTTTAACCCGAACTGACTTTAAGCATTGCTACGGTGAGACAATCTCATTATAGTCAACTCCTTAAACTTGTTATTGCAACAAGTCGAGATTAATGTATAAAACATTTTTATCCATATCAGTTTATAGTCCCATTACAATCCATTAGACTCGAAGTCTTTCAGAGGGTTTATCAAGATTTAAATCTTAAATCATTTATAGAAACTATCTCGGATTATATTGGCATTTAGCCAATTCTGGAGTCAGGGCCCATCAACGCTTCCTTGTGTATCATAGGTTAGTGGGATGAACTTTTTAGGTGTTATAGATTCAAACAGGCTCAGGTTTCTCCGGTCGCAAAAAAAGAAGAAGCTCAGTTTTCTTGTATTTTTACACATCTTCTCTTTGACCTTGAAGCCATGTTTAATGCAGTTGAATTATTTTTGATTGTTGGTACTAATATAACATGTTGTTAGAGCAACTCCAACGGGGACACCCATTTCATCCGTAGGCGTTCGTTTGAGTCGGTGCGGACACAAAAGTCGGCCGAACGCGCCGACCCAAATGGACGCGCGTCCATTTTTTCGTCCGCAGGCGACCCATTCCCGGCCCATTTTTGAGCCGGACTTGCGTCGGCGCGGACACGAGACGGGTGCGTGCGCGCTCGCCTTCTCCTCCCCTGGGCCCGCTGGTCGGTGACACATTGGCCTCCCCTATTCCAACAACAACCCTCGCCCGCCTCCTTCGTCGCCGACGCCGCCGTCCATTTTTTCCGGCGACTCTGCCGGCTGCCGGCGCCGCAACATCCGCTCAGCAACGCCGCCAAACTCCCACGTTGCCCGCCACCGCCGTCTTGCCGCCAAGGATCCGACTGCTTCCCACCCTCGCTCCCCCCACCCCTGACACAGCCGCCACCGCGACCAAGAAGCGGCCTCGCCGCCCTGACCAGATCCTCACCAACACGCTCGTCACACGCCGGCCCACTCCACTACTAGAAAAACCCTTACCAGTAGCGCTAGTTTTTTTGGCTATTAATAGGGCGGGCAGGCGCGCTATTGCTACGAGGCTACAACTATTTTTTAGCAGTAGCGCTTGTTTGAACCAGCGCTACTGCTATCTATATCTAGTAGTAGCGCACCTCTGTCCATCGCTACTGCTAATACTAGTAGCGTGCCCCTACAACCAACGCTACTGGTAAGGCAGCGCTACTACTACTCCAATACCCCACGCTACTGCTAGTATTATTTTATGTTCTTGTATTCGTATTTTTACAGGTTTTATACAATTACAACATACACATACATTGAAACTATATGAAAAAGCAATGTCTCATCATCATCATTGAAGTGGTACAACATAGTCTCATCATATCAACATAGTCTCAACACAAATGATGTCGATCTCATCATCATCTCGAAATAGCGATACAAGTTAATGATCACATGTCTCTTACATTGTCACCGTAGACACATGTTTCATCATCTACGTAAACTATGACATACGAGATAAGAGCGACCACGTTGATCAAAAGCGGTATTATGTAGTAGTTTTTGCAGCGGTGTTGGTTCTGAATCCCCTGTTGTGCTATGAATCTCAAGTATAGCTTCGGCTTCCGCTCTGCTATCAAACCCTTTCTGGCTTCCGCCGGAGAAGCCAGAGACTTGGGCCTGACACTCTGACCACGCATCATACACACCCAGAACATGCCCTACATACACGGCATACCACTTCCTCGCCATCGTTGATCTATATACCTGTCAGAGATGCACACACACACACACACACATCTGTTTAGTTACTTGTTACTTTCTAAAAGTAACAAGTAACTAAACAGACACATTGTTTTTAAGCAGTGCACGCTTCCCATCTGTCCATATCCGGAAGGGTGCACCCAAGCTTAGTGAAAGGCGTCATGTCCTGACGCTGTAGGGCAATGCGGGTTCGGACATCAGCTCGCGATATTGGGCCACCGTAGAACATCCCATTCTCTTCGAGGACATCTTTCATGATGATGGACGCAATTTCCTGCTGGATCCGGTAGAAATCATTTCGAAGTCGATTATCCGGCACAGCTCCAAAGGCCTCGGCCCATCTCTGGATATGGGTATTGGATGAAGATTTCATGCAAAGTGATTGCACATCCCTTCTGTACTCCATCATTAGTTGGATGACGTAGGATCCATCATTGTCACTCCTTGCCGGTTGCTGGATGCAACAGAAGTCAGTCTTGTGGCCGAAACAAAGCCCGACCTTATTTGTTTTTTTGCATTGGATGTAGCCACCCCGCATGCTAAAGCCCAGCATAGCTCTGTCCAGAACATACTTTACGTGTGTGTAATCTTTCTTCTATATGTTCTTTGACGGGTCCAAATATAGAGCGCGGGAGTAACGTGGGTAAAGAACGATGAGAACGGCACGACACCCCCCGCTGCGCAAAATACACGATGAAGTTAGCCTCCATGCGTGCAAAGTAACTATTGAAATGCATGAAAGGATGTATGTGTTATAGTGCTATCCGCAGATGACTTACCTGAGGTGATAAGGTAGGAGAATCGTTTCTTTATCCTTATTGCTGACCAAGAATTCTTCGATTTACTGACTTGCATATTGACGGTTGGCGTCATTGATTGACAAGAAGCCCTCATGCATGTAGTATGGGTCCGTGACCGCAAGACCGGTGACTTGCTCCCTCCTCATGATGTAGTTCATGTGCAGCGCATACAGGCGGACAAACGTAAAATCGAGTGTCCTCATTTGAAACATCTGGAAGATGTAATCAAACTTCAGGAAGAAGAGGTCCGCGGGGCATGTGTGGACATACATCTTGCAACTGCTCGACACATGAACCGTATAAAGTGGGTATCCTAGATCATCCGACGTGAGGAGGCTTCTCTCTGTCGAAAGCACATGGTCATGGAGTCTCCTAAGATCCCCTGCTATGGCGGCTAGTGTATTCGCCGGTACCATTGGCTCTCCAGCGACATGGATTAATGGCGCATGTTTCATCGGTACACTGTCAACCTTGGTCGAAGGTGGCTGGCTGCTAGAACCAACATTGCCAGCTTCATTTGATTTTCTCGCCGTCGGTCTCTTCCTCTGCTTCTTCTTGGCGGGCTCAGGTGCTGGTGGGTCTGTCAGACCCTCCCTGAGCACCACCCCTAGTGTTTTCGGGCTCAGCATTGGACGACTTTGGATAATTAGTTGAGCTTGGGTGGAGCCGGCATCTGGAGGAGTGTCCTGCGAGGATTGCATGAACAAAGACTTCTTGCACTCCCGAGGATGTTCCGACTCTAGTACATGCATCTCATATTCATATGGTTGACTCATTGTTACTTCATTGTCAAAGGCAGTATTGAGATACTGGAGATGGTCATCGGCCTCCTCCATGTCATGATCCATATCCTCTTCGATGGAGCAGATGGCATCATCTGCCGGAACGGTTGGCCTTCCTTCCTCATATCTCTCGATCTCAACAAGCAGCACAGATGATGGTTGTACTTGTGTAGGTGGGGTTGTGGTCATACCTTCCTGAGGTCCTGTTGGTGTGCTCCCGGCCACCTCGACATGAAGATTTTTCGGCCACAGGATCGGCCAATTTTTGCATTGGCCAAGCTGCATGGGGTCTCATCATCCTCTCCATCGGTTTGTATCGGACGAGGGAAACCCTCGTAGCACGCTTTCACACTCGCCACGGAGACCCTTAAGGCGTTATCAAGCATTTGCCGGCGGTGAAACAATCCATCCTTAGGCTTCACTATAGTACCCTGATAATCCCCAAGTGCAGGGAATCATCGTAGCAATTCCCAAAGGTGGAAGTGATAAGTATGGAGTGTTAAACCCACAAGGAGCTAAAGGTAAGATCAATATTCTCTGAAGCCCTATCTGCCACTGATACGACTCTACGTACACCGAACGTTTGCTTCCAACTAGAAACAAGAAATAAAACTACGTTGTGGGTATGAAGAGGATAACTTTGCATGGTATCAGAAAGATAAAATATAAAAGTAGGTATTGTTATCATAAAGTTAGAATATATTACTAAATATTACAAATAGCGAGTGTGGAATAATGATGGATCGGTGTGCGGAATTGTCCTAGGCAATTATTAACAAGACCGATAGTCGTCATTGCAATTTCATATGAGGGAGAGGCATCGGCTGACATACTTTCTCTTCTTGGATCATATGCACTTATGATTGGAACTCTAGCAAGAATCCGCAACTACTAAAGATCATTAAGGTAAAACCCAACCATAGCATTAAAGCATCAAGTCCCCTTTATCCCATACGCAACAACCCCCTTACTCGGGTCTATGCTTCTGTCACTCAAGCAACCCACTATAAGCGAATCATGAACGTATTGCAACACCCTACAGCAGGAATCCCTCACGCTTGCGTGACACGGAGGACACAATAGGACAGAACCAAAATAAAACATACACCACGTACCAATCTAGATCATCAATCAACCCAAAGACAAAGGATATCTACTCAAAACATCATAGGATGGAAACACATCATTGGATCATAATATGTGGCATAAAGCACCATGTTCAAGTATGGATTACAGCGGGGTGCGGGAGAGTGGACCGCGTAAAAGAGATGAGAATGGTGATGATGATGGTGATGTTGATGAAGACGATCACCGCGGCGATGATTCCCCTCCCGATGGCACTCCGGCGCCACCGAGAGAGAGGAGAAGAGGTTCTCCCCCTTGTGCTTCCTCCTCCGTGCCCCCCTAGATGGAGAGAGGTTCTCCCTCTGGTCCTTGGCCTTCATGATGATGATGGCCCCTCCGGGATCCTCCTCCATGCCCTCCGGCACTGATGGCCCCCTCCAGTAGGGTGCCGGAGAGGGCCTTGATTGATTTCTCGTGGCTACAAAGGCTTGCGGCGGCGAAACTTCCAATCTAGGTTAATTTCTGGAGGTTTTTGTATATATAAGAGGTTTTGGCATCGAGAACAAGTCAGGGGGGTCTCCAGGCTATCCACGAGGTAGGGGGCGCGCCTCCCACCCTCGTGGGCAGCCCGAGACTCTTCTGGCCCAAAGCTTTTACTCCATGGCCTTCTTCTGGTCCAAAAATAAGCTCCGTCAAGTTTCAGGTCAATTGGACTCCGTTTGGTTTTCCTTTTCTGCAATACTCTAAAACAAGGAAAAAAACAGAAACTGGCACTGGGCTCTAGGTTAATAGGTTAGTCCCAAAAATCATATAAAATAGCATATAAATGCATATAAAACATCCAAGGTTGATACTATAATAGCATGAATACTTCATAAATTATAGATATGTTGGAGACGTATCAGCACCCCCAAGCTTAATTCCTGCTCGTCCTCGAGTAGGTAAATGATAAAAGAAATAATTTATGAAGTGTGAATGCTAGCAAGTGCATAATTTTCATCAATGATAGTTCCAATCACTTTTTCTAGCATCATTATATATCATAACAGTAGCTCATCTTCATAAAACTTTTCATGATCATGTAACAAGCTATTCACATGTTAAAGTATAGATCATAAACTTTCTTGAAACTAACAAACTATATTCTCAGTCATCAAACAATTGCAATTCATCTTATTTTCAGGAAGGGTCTATGTCAGAGCTTTGATTTAACAAACTCCACATACTCAACTATCATTTAATCTTTCACAATTGCTAACACTCACGTGATATTTATGGGTTCAAAGTTTTAATCAGACACAGAGAAAGATAGGGGCTTATAGATTCACCTCCCAACCTTTTACCTCAAGGGTAATGTCAACAATAATAATTTATGAAAACCTACATCCAAGTGGATATATATATATATATCATGATAACTTACATCCAATTGGATATATATATCAGGATCTTTCCAACACAATGTGCTTGCCAAAGGATAAAATCTAAAAAGGAAAGGTGAAGATCACCATGACTCTTGCATAAGGGTAGAAGATAAAAGTAAAATATAGGCCCTTTGCAGAGGGAAGCAGAGGTTGTCAAGCGCATTTATGGTTGGATGCACAAAATCTTAATGCAAAAGAACGTCACTTTATATTGCCACTTGTGATATGGACCTTTAGTATGCGGTCTGTCGCTTTTATTTCTTCCACATCACAAGATCGTATAAAGCTTATTTTCTCCACATTAATAGATCATACATATTTAGAAGGCAATTTTTATTGCATGCATCGATGACAACTTACTTGAAGGATCTTACTCAATCCATAGGTAGGTATGGTGGACTCTCATGGCAAAACTGGTTTAAGGAACGTTTGGAAGCACAAGTAGTATCTCTACTTGGTGCAAACAATTTGGCTAGCATGAGGGGGAAAAGCAAGCTCAACATGTTGGATGATCCAAGACAATATACTTTATTTCGGATATAAGAAAACATAACCCATTACGTTGTCTTCCTTATCCGACATCAACCATTTAGCATGTCATATTTTAATGAGTGCTCACAATTACAAAAGATGTCCAAGATAGTATATTTATATGTGAAATCTCTCTTCCTTCAATATTCTTTCATGAATTGTTCAAGTGACCAATTCTACGTTTGCTAACTTTCAATAAGTTTACTACCTATACTTATTCTGTGTGAAGTCATTACTCCCCATAGTATAAGCATATGAAACATATATAAATTCAGAATTATGATATTCAATTATTCAAGCATTTACTCATAGGATATACGTGAAGCACGTGAGTAAATGACAAACTACTCCAAAAGATATAAGTGAAGGACACTGAGTAGTCAAATAATTAACTAGCCATGGGAGGATTCTTTTTCATTTAAGATTTCAGATCCAATGATTTTATTCAAACATCAAGTAAAATTGAAAATACGCTCCAAGCAAAACACATAGCATGTGACGAATAAAAATATAGCTCCGACTAAGGTATACCGATAGTTTTTGAAGACGAAAGAGGGGATGCCTTCCGGGGCATCCCCAAGCTTAGGTACTTGAGTCTTCCTTGAATATTACCTTGGGGTGCCTTGGGCATCCCCAAGCTTAGGGTATTTCCACTCCTTATTCTCCTCATATCGATATCCCACCCAAAGCTTGAAAACTTCAATCACACAAAACTTAAAATAACTTCGTGAGATAGGTTAGTATGATAAGGAGTAAACCATTCACTTTGGTACTGTCAAAGACAAGGATCATAATTTTTCTCACACAATGCCTACTGTACCACATCATTCCTACAATTTATATTTAGGAATATAAGCCATAGAAACTAGAAAACAAGCAAACTATGCAATGAAAACAGAATCTGTCAGAAATAGAACAGTCTATAATGATCTGAACACCAACCATACTTATGCTAATCCAAAAATTCTGAAATAAATTGGTGGACGTGAGGAATTTGTCTATTAATCTTCTGAAAAAAGAATCAACTCAATCACACTCTTCTGTAAAAAATGGAAGCTAATCTCGTGAGCGCAAAGTTTCTGTTTTTTACCGCAAGATCACATTAACTTTCACCCAAGTCTTCCCAATGGTCTTACTTGGCACTTTATTGAAAAAAAAGCTATAATAAATGATTAATACAGTAGCTTAATCATTAGAACACACAAAACAGAAAGGGTAAATATTAGGTTGTCTCCCAACAAGCGTTTTTCTTTAATGCCTTTTAGCTAGGCATGATGATTTCAATGATGCTCACATAAAAGAAAAGATTGAAACATAAAGAGAGCATCATGAAGAATATGACTAGCAAATTTAAGCCTAACCACTTCCTATGCCTAGGGATTTTGTGAGCACACAATTTATAGGAACAAGGATCAACTAGCATAGGAAGGAAAAACAAGGATAACTTCAAAACTTTAAGCACATAGAGAGGAAACTTGATATTATTGTAACTCCTACAAGCATATATTCCTCCCTCATAATAATTTTCAGTAGCATCATGAATGAGTTCAACAATATAACCATCACAGAAAGCATTCCTTTCATCATCTACAAGCATCGAAATTTTACTACTCTCCACATAAGCAAAATTCTTCTCATTCGGAATAGTGGAATCATTACTAACTAAAGTTGACACTCGTCCAGATCCACTTTAGATTATAGTATTATTCATACTCCAAAAGATATAAGTGAAGTTCATGGAGAATTCTACAATTAATATAGACTAACCAATATCCAAGCTCAAAATATATAAGTGAAGCACATGAAGCATTCTATATAACCATACTCAAAAGATTTAAGTGAGGCACAAAGAGCAATTCTATAAGATCATACTTAAAAGATGTGAACAAAACTGTTGGGGAACGAGGTAATTTCAAAAAAATTCCTACGCACACGCAACATCATGGTGATGCATAGCAACGAGAGGGGAGAGTGTTGTCTACGTACCCTCGTAGACCAAAGCGGAAGCGTTGACGCAACGTAGAGGAAGTAGTCGTACGTCTTCCCGATCCAACCGATCCAAGCACCGTTACTCCGGCACCTCCGAGTTCTTGGCACACGTTCAACTCGATGACGCTCCCCGGGCTCCGATCTAGCAAAGCTTCGGGGAGGAGTTCCGTCAGCACGACGGCGTGGTGACGATCTTGATGTATTACCGACGCAGGGCTTCGCCTAAGCACCGCAACGATATGACCGAGGTGGAATATTGTGGAGGGGGGCGCCGCACGGCTAAGGAACGATCATGAAGATCAACTTGTGTGTCTATGGGGTGCCCCCTGCCCCCGTATATAAAGGAGTGGAGGAGGGGAGGGCCGGCCCTCTCTATGGCGCGCCCTAGGGAGTACTACTCCCACCGGGAGTAGGATTCCCCCTTTCGTAGTCCAACTAGGAGTCCTTCCATGTAGTAGGAGTATGAGACAAGGAAGGGGAAAGGAGAAGGGAAGGAAGGAGGGGACGCAGCCCCTCCCCCTAGTCCAATTCGGACTAGGCCTTGGGGGGGCGCGCGGCCTGCCCTAGGCAGCCCCTCTCTCTTTCCCGTATGGCCCAATAAGGCCCAATACTTTTCCCCCGTATTCCCGTAACTCCCCGGTACTCCGAAAAATACCCAAACCACTCAGACCCTTTTCGATGTCCGAATATAGTCGTCCAATATATCGATCTTTACGTCTCGACCATTTCGAGACTCCTCGTCATGTCCCCGATCTCATCCGGGACTCCGAACTCCTTCGGTACATCAAAACTCATAAACTCATAATATAACTGTCATCGAAACCTTAAGCGTGCGGACCCAACGGTTCGAGAACAATGTAGACATGACCGAGACACGTCTCCGGTCAATAACCAATAGCGGAACCTGGGTGCTCATATTGGCTCCTACATATTCTACGAAGATCTTTATCGGTCAGACCGCATAACAACATACGTTGTTCCCTTTGTCATCGGTATGTTACTTGCCCGAGATTCGATCGTCGGTATCTCAATACCTAGTTCAATCTCATTACCGGCAAGTCTCTTTACTCGTTCCGTAATACATCATCTCGCAACTAACTCATTAGTTGCAATGCTTGCAAGGCTTATGTGATGTGCATTACCGAGAGGGTCCAGAGATACCTCTCCGACAATCGGAGTGACAAATCCTAATCTCGAAATACGCCAACCCAACATGTACCTTTGGAAACACCTGTAGAGCACCTTTATAATCACCCAGTTACGTTGTGACGTTTGGTAGCACACAAAGTGTTCCTCCGGTAAACGGGAGTTGCATAATCTCATAGTCATAGGAACATGTATAAGTCATGAAGAAAGCAATAGCAACATACTAAATGATCGGGTGCTAAGCTAATGGAATGGGTCATGTCAATCACATCATTCTCCTAATGATGTGATCCTGTTAATCAAATGACAACACATTTGTATGGTTAGGAAACATAACCATCTTCGATTAACGAGCTAGTCAAGTAGAGGCATACTAGTGACACTTTGTTTGTCTATGTATTCACACATGTATTATGTTTCCGGTTAATACAATTCTAGCATGAATAATAAACATTTATCATGAAATAAGGAAATAAATAATAACTTTATTATTGCCTCTAGGGCATATTTCCTTCAGTCTCCCACTTGCACTAGAGTCAATAATCTAGATCACATCGCCATGTGATTAACATCAATAGTCCACATCATTATGTGATTAACACGCATAGTTCACATCGCCATGTGACTAACACCCAAAGAGTACTAAGGTATGATCATGTTTTGCTTGTGAGAGAAGTTTAGTCAACGGGTCTGCCACATTCAGATCCGTATGTATTTTGCAAATTTCTATGTCAACAATGCTCTGCACGGAGCTACTCTAACTAATTGCTCCCACTTTCAATATGAATCCAGATTGAGACTTAGAGTCATCTAGATCAGTGTCAAAACTTGCATCGACGTAACCCTTTACGACGAACCTTTTGTCACCTCCATAATCGAGAAACATATCCTTATTCCACTAAGGATAATTTTGACCGCTGTCCATTGATCTACTCCTAGATCACTATTGTACTCCCTTGCTTAACTCAGTGTAGGGTATACAATAGATCTGGTACGCAACATGGCATACTTTGTAGAACCTATGGCTGAGGCATAGGGAATGACTTTCATTCTCTTTCTATCTTCTGCCGTGGTCGAGTTTTGAGTCTTACTCAATTTCACACCTTGTAACACAGGCAAGAACTCTTTCTTTGACTGTTCCATTTTGAACTACTTCAAAATCTTGTCAAGGTATGTACTCATTGAAAAAACATATCAAGCGTCTTGATCTATCTTTATAGATCTTGATGCTCAATATGTAAGCAGCTTCACCGAGGTCTTTCTTTGAAAAACTCCTTTCAAATACTCCTTTATGCTTCGCAGAATAATTCTACATTATTTCTGATTAACAATATGTCATTTACATATACTTATCAGAAATGCTGTAGTGCTCCCACTCACTTTCTTGTAAATACAGGCTTCACCGCAAGTCTGTATAAAACTATATGCTTTGATCAACTTATCAAAGCGTATATTCCAACTCCGAGATGCTTGCGCCAGTCCATAGATGGATCGCTAGAGCTTACATATTTTGTTAACACCTTTAGGATCGACAAAACCTTCTAGTTGCATCGTATACAACTCTTCTTTAACAAATCCATTGAGAAATGCAGTTTTGTTTATCCATTTGCCGGATTTCATAAAATGCGGCAATTGCTAACATGATTCGGACAGACTTAAGCATGGATACGAGTGAGAAACTCTCATCGTAGTCAACACCTTGAACTTGTAGAAAACCTTTTGCGACAATTCTAGCTTTGTAGATAGTAACACTACTATCAGCGTCTGTCTTCCTCTTGAAGATCCATTTATTTTCTATGGCCTGCCGATCATCGGGCAAATCCATCAAAGTCCATACTTTGTCCTCATACATGGATCCCATCTCAGATTTCATGGCCTCAAACCATTTTGCGGAATCTGGGCTCATCATCGCTTCCTCATAGTTCGTAGGTTCGTCATGGTCTAGTAACATAACTTCCAGAACAAGATTACCGTACCACTCTGGTGTGGATCTCACTCTGGTTTACCTACGAGATTCAGTAGTAACTTGATCTGAAGTTACATGATCATCATCATTAGCTTCCTCACTAATTGGTGTAGTAGTCACAAGAACAGATTTCGTTGATGAACTACTTTCCAGTAAAGGAGAAGGTACAATTACCTTATCAAGTTCTACTTTCCTCCCACTCACTTCTTTCGAGAGAAACTCCTTCTCTAGAAAGGATCCATTCTTAGCAACGAATGTCTTGCCTTTCGGATCTGTGATAGAAGGTTTACCCAACAGTCTCCTTTGGGTATCCTATGAAGACATATTTCTCGGATTTGGGTTTGAGCTTATCAGGATGAAACCTTTTCATATAAGCATCACAATCCCAAACTTTAAGAAACGACAACTTTGGTTTCTTGCCAAACCACAGTTCAGATTGTGTCGTCTCAACGGACTTAGATGGTGCCCTTTTAAACGTGAATGTAGCTGTCTCTAATGCATAACCCCAAAACGATAGTGGTAGATCGGTAAGAGACATCATAGATCGCACTATATCTAATAAAGTACGGTTATGACGTTCGGACACACCATTATACTGTGGTGTTCCAGGTGGCGTGAATAGTGAAACTATTTCACATTGTTTTAACTGAAGGCCAAACTCGTAACTCAAATATTTTACCTCTGCGATCATATCGTAGAAAGTTTTATTTTCTTGTTACGATGATTCTCCACTTCACTCTGAAATTCTTTGATCTTTTCAAATGTTTCAGACTTCGCGTTTCATCAAGTAGATATACCCATATCTGCTCAAATCATCTGTGAAGGTCAGAAAATAATGATACTTGTCGCGAGCCTTAATATTCATCGGACCACATACATCAGTATGTATGATTTCCAACAAATCTGTTGCTTGCTCCATTGTTCCGGAGAACGGAGTCTTAGTCATCTTGCTCATGAGGCATGGTTCGCAAGCATCAAGTGATTCATAATCAAGTGATTCCAAAAGTCCATTAGCATGGAGTTTCTTCATGCGCTTTACACCAATATGACCTAAACGGCAGTGCCACAAATAAGTTGCACTATCATTATTAACTTTGCATCTTTTGGTTTCAATATTATGAATATGTGTATCACTACGATCGAGACCCAATGAACCATTTTCATTGGGTGTGTAACCATCTAGGGTTTTATTCATGTAAACAGAACAACAATTTATTCTCTTACTTAAATGAATAACCGTATTGCAATAAACATGATCAAATCATATTCATGCTCAACGCAAACACCAAATAACACTTATTTAGGTTCAACACTAATCCCGAAAGTATAGGGAGTGTGCGATGATGATCATATCAATTTTGGAACCACTTCCAACACACTTCGTCACTTCACCCTTAACTAGTCTCTGTTCATTCTGCAACTCCCGTTTCGAGTTACTACTCTTAGCAATTGAACCAGTATCAAATACCGAGGGGTTGCTATGAACACTAGTAAAATACACATCAATAATCTGTATATCAAATATACCTTTGTTCACTTTGCCATCCTTCTTATCCGCCAAATACTTGGGGCAGTTCCGCTTCCAGTGACCAGTCCCTTTGCAGTAGAAACACTCAGTCTCAGGCTTAGGTCCAGACTTGGGCTTCTTCACTTGAGCAGCAACTTGTTTGTCGTTCTTCTTGAAGTTCCCCTTCTTCCCTTTGCCTTTTTCTTGAAACTAGTGGTCTTGTTAACCATCAACACTTGATGTTTTTCTTGATTTCTACCTTCGTCGATTTCAGCATCACGAAGAGCTTGGGAATCGTTTCCGTTATCCCTTGCATATTATAGTTCATCACAAAGTTCTACTAACTTGGTGATGGTGACTAGAGAATTCTGTCAATCACTATTTTATCTGGAAGATTAACTCGCACTTGATTCAAGCGATTGTAGTACCCAGACAATCTGAGCACATGCTCACTAGTTGAGCGATTCTCCTCCATCTTTTAGCTATAGAACTTGTTGGAGACTTCATGTCTCTCAACTCGGGTATTTGCTTGAAATATTAACTTCAACTCCTGGAACATCTCATATGGTCCATGGCGTTCAAAACATCTTTGAAGTCCCGATTCTAAGCCGTTAAGCATGGTGCACTAAACTATCAAGTAGTCATCATATTGAGCTAGCCAAACGATCATAACGTCTGCATCTGCTCCTGCAATAGGTCTGTCACCTAGCGGTGCATCAAGGACATAATTCTTCTTTGCAGCAATGAGGATAAACCTCAGATCACGGATCCAATCCGCATCACTGCTACTGACATCTTTCAACACAGTTTTCTCTAGGAACATATCAAAATAAACATATGAAAGCAACAACGTGAGCTATTGATCTACAACATAGATATGCTAATACTACCAGGACTAAGTTCATGATAAATTAAAGTTCAATTAATCATATTACTTAAGAACTCCCACTTAGATAGACATCTCTCTAATGCTCTAAGTGATCACGTGATCCAAATCAACTAAACCATAACCGATCATCACGTGAAATGGAGTAGCTTTCAATGGTGAACATCATTATGTTGATCATATCTACTATATGATTCACGCTCGACCTTTCGGTCTCCGTGTTCCGAGGCCATATCTGCATATGCTAGGCTCGTCAAGTTTAACCTGAGTATTCCGCGTGTGCAAAACTGTCTTGCACCCGTTGTTGATGGACGTAGAGCTTATCACACCCGATCATCACGTGGTGTCTGGGCACGACGAACTTTGGCAACGGTGCATACTCAGGGAGAACACTTATACCTTGAAATTTAGTGAGAGATCATCTTATAAAGCTACCGTCAAACAAAGCAAGATAAGATGTATAAAAGATAAACATCACATGCAATCATAATATGTGACATGATATGGCCATCATCATCTTGTGCCTTTGATCTCCATCTCCAAAGTACTTTCATGATCTCTATTGTCACCGGCACGACACCATGATCTCCATCATCTTGATCTATATCAATGTGTCATCACAAGGTTGTCTCACCAACTATTGCTCTTGCAACTATTGCTATCGCATAGCGATAAAGTAAAGCAGTTATTTGGCCCTTGCATCTTATGCAATAGAGAGACAACCATAAGGCTTTAGCCAGTTGCCGATAACTTCAGCAAAACACGATCATCTCATATAACAACTTATATCTCATCACGTCCTGACCATATCACATCACAACATGCCCTGCAAAAACAAGTTAGACGTCCTCTACTTTGTTATTGCAAGTTTAACGTGGCTGCTACGGGCTTAGCAAGAACCGTTCTTACCTACGCATCAAAAACCACAACGATAGTTTGTCAAGTTGGTGCTATTTTAACCTTCGCAAGGACCGGGCGTAGCCACACTCGGTTCAACTAAAGTTGGAAAAACTGACACCCGCCAGCCACCTGTGTGCAAAGCACGGCGGTAGAACCAGTCTCGCGTAAGCGTACGCGTAATGTCGGTCCGGGCCGCTTCATCCAACAATACCGCCGAACCAAAGTATGGCATGCTGGTAAGCAGTATGACTTATATCGCCCACAACTCACTTGTGTTCTACTGGTGCAAATAACATCAAACCATAAAACCTAGGCTCTGATACCACTTTTGGGGAACGAGGTAATTTCAAAAAAATTCCTACGCACACGCAAGATCATGTTGATGCATAGCAACGAGAGGGGAGAGTGTTGTCTACGTACCCTCGTAGACCGAAGCGGAAGCGTTGACGCAACGTAGAGGAAGTAGTCGTACGTCTTCTCGATCCAACCGATCCAAGCACCGTTACTCCGGCACCTCCGAGTTCTTGGCACACGTTCAGCTCGATGACGCTCCCCGGGCTCCGATCCAGCAAAGCTTCGGGGAGGAGTTCCGTCAGCACGACGGCGTGGTGACGATCTTGATGTATTACCGACGCAGGGCTTCGCCTAAGCACCGCAACGAGATGACCGAGGTGGAATATTGTGGAGGGGGGCGCCGCACACGGCTAAGGAACGATCACGAAGATCAACTTGTGTGTCTATGGGGTGCCCCCTGCCCCCGTATATTAAGGAGTGGAAGAGGGGAGGGCCGGCCCTCTCTATGGCGCGCCCTAGGGAGTCCTACTCCCACCGGGAGTAGGATTCCCCCTTTCCTAGTCCAACTAGGGGTCCTTTAATGTAGTAGGAGTATGAGACAAGGAAGGGGAAAGGAAAAGGGAAGGAAGGAGGGGACGCAGTCTCTCCCCCTAGTCCAATTCGGACTAGGCCTTGGGGGGCGCGCGGCCTGCCCTAGGCAGCCCCTCTCTCTTTCCCGTATGGCCCAATAAGGCCCAATACTTTTCCCCCGTATTCCCGTAACTCCCCGGTACTCCGAAAAATACCCGAACCACTCAGAACCTTTCCGATATCCGAATATAGTCGTCCAATATATCGATCTTTACGTCTCGACCATTTCGAGACTCCTCGTCATGTCCCCGATCTCATCCGGTACTCCGAACTCCTTCGGTACATCAAAACTCATAAACTCATAATATAACTGTCATCGAAACCTTAAGCGTGCGGACCCTACGGTTCGAGAACAATGTAGACATGACCGAGACACGTCTCCAGTCAATAACCAATAGCAGAACCTGGATGCTCATATTAGCTCCTACATATTCTACGAAGATCTTTATCGGTCAGACCGCATAACAACATACGTTGTTCTCTTTGTCATCGGTATGTTACTTGCCCGAGATTCGATCGTCGGTATCTCAATACCTAGTTCAATCTCGTTACCAGCAAGTCTCTTTACTCGTTCCGTAATACATCATCTCGCAACTAACTCATTAGTTGCAATGCTTGCAAGGCTTATGTGATGTGCATTACTGAGAGGGCCCAGAGATACCTCTCCGACAATCGGAGTGACAAATCCTAATCTCGAAATACGCCAACCCAACATGTACCTTTGGAGACAGCTATAGAGCACCTTTATAATCACCCAGTTACGTTGTGACGTTTGGTAGCACACAAAGTGTTCCTCCGGTAAACGGGAGTTGCATAATCTCATAGTCATAGGAACATGTATAAGTCATGAAGAAAGCAATAGCAACATACTTAAACGATCGAGTGCTATGCTAACGGAATGGGTCATGTCAATCACATCATTCTCCTAATGATGTGATCCCGTTAATCAAATGACAACTCATGTCTATGGCTAGGAAACTTAACCATCTTTGATCAACGAGCTAGTCAAGTAGAGGCATACTAGTGACACTTTGTTTGTCTATGTATTCACACAAGTATTATGTTTCCGGTTAATACAATTCTAGCATGAATAATAAACATTTATTATGAAATAAGGAAATAAATAATAACTTTATTATTGCCTCTAGGGCATATTTCCTTTAAAAACAATGAAGGGCTATCTCATACTAGCATGGTTCTTAAGGAAAAAACACAAAGGACACAAATCATGTGAACAAAACAAAAACCGAGGTATACCAATATTTGTTGAAGAAGAAAGATGGGATGCCAACCGGGGCATCCCCAAGCTTAGATGCTTGAGTATCCTCTGAAATGTTTACTTGGGGTGCCTTGGGCATCCCCAAGCTTGAACGCTTGCCTCTCTGTATTCTTCTCGTATTGATAGCTCCTCGATCTTCGAACACTTCATCCACACAAAACTTTAACAAAAACTTTGTGAGATCCGTTAGTATAATAAAGAAAATAACTACCTTTAGGTACTGTTTCAAACTCATTCCAATTTCATATTAGAACTATATCTACTTTATTCCAACTTCTCTATGGTTCATACCCTCCGATACTAGCCATAGATGCATCAAAATAAGCAAACAACACACGAAAAACAGAATCTGTCTAAAATAGGACAGTCTGTAGTAATCTGGAGGTTTAGTAAACTTCTGTAACTCCAACAATTATGAAATAAATTTTGAAATTTGAAAAATTTGTACAGAAGTAATGTACAAAAAGTTTCAGACCCATTTGACTTTCCAGGAAAAAACGTAAAATCACGCGCTACAGCAAAAGTTTCTGTTTTTGTTCTGCACATAGTAAACAAGCAATCTAATCATCCTAAAACCAAAGCTTGGCACAATATTTTTATAATACAATGGATATATATATAAGGGGATAATTATTTACAGAGAAACTTCCATGAAAAAATCTACATTGTTTCCGTGAGCATGAACACAAGTGCTCAAGGTCGACCCTCACTTCTTCAATGCATAACTTTCCAATCACTTCTCTTTTTGAAAAACTTTTTAGGCATGAGAGGCAAGTAATTTTTTTTTCATTCTTTTAAAAAAATTGTATGTTTCATCCACAACTAAACAGAAACAAAAAGGAAAAACAAAATCTACTTAGTGAAGAAAGCAAATAAGCACACACGAGAATATCAACCCCACGCTATTGCTCCTCGGCAACGGCGCCGGAAAAGAGCTTGATAATCCCCAAGTGCAGGGAATCATCATAGAAATTCCCAAAGGTGGAAGTGATAAGTATGGAGTGTCGAACCCACAAGGAGCTAAAGGTAAGATCAATATTATCTCAAGCCCTATCTGCCACTGATACGACTCTACGTACACCGAACGTTTGCTTCCAACTAGAAACGAGAAATAAAACTATGTTGTGGGTATGAAGAGGATAACTTTGCATGGTATCGGAGAGATAAAATATAAAAGTAGGTGATTTTATCATAAAGTTAGAATATATTACCAAATATTATAAATAGCGAGTGTGGAATAATGATGGATAGGTGTGCGGAATTGTCCTAGGCAATTATTAACAAGACCGATAGTCGTCATTGCAATTTCATATGAGGGAGAGGCATAAGCTAACATACTTTCTCTTCTTGGATCATATGCACTTATGATTGGAACTCTAGCAAGCATCCACAACTACTAAAGATCATTAAGGTAAAACCCAACCATAGCATTAAAGCATCAAGTCCCCTTTATCCCATACGCAAGAACCCCCTTACTCGGGTTTATGCTTCTGTCACTGAAGCAACCCACTATAAGCAAATCATGAACGTACTGCAACACCCTACAGCAGGAATCCCTCACGCTTGCGTGACACGGAGGGCACAATAGGACAGCACCAAAATAAAACATACAACTCGTACCAATCTAGATCATCAATCATCCCAAAGACAAAGGATATCTACTCAAAACATCATAGGATGGAAACACATCATTGGATCATAATATGTGGCATAAAGCACCATGTTCAAGTATGGATTACAGCGGGGTGCGGGAGAGTGGACCGCGTAAAAGAGATGAGGATGGTGATGATGATGGTGATGTTGATGAAGACGATCACCGCGGCGATGATTCCCCTCCCGATGGCACTCCGGCGCCACCGAGAGAGAGGAGGAGAGGTTCTCCCCCTTGTGCTTCCTCCTCCATGGCCTCCCCCTGGATGGGGAGAGGTTCTCCCTCTGGTCCTTGGCCTTCATGACGATGATGGCCCCTCCGGGATCCTCCTCCATGCCCTCCGGTGATGATGGCCCCCTCCGGTAGGGTGCCGGTGAGGGCCTAAATTGATTTCTCATGGTTACAGAGGCTTGCGGCGGCGGAACTTCCGATCTAGGTCAATTTCTGGAGGTTTCTGTATATATAAGAGGTTTTGGCGTCGAGAACAAGTCAGGGGGGGTCTCCAGGCTGTCCACGAGGTAGGGGGCGCGCCTCCCACCCTCGTGGGTAGCCCAGGACTCTTCTGGCCAACTCTTTTACTCCATGGCCTTCTTCTAGTCCAAAAATAAGCTCCGTCAAGTTTCAGGTCAATTGGACTCCGTTTGGTTTTCCTTTTCTGCGATACTCTAAAACAAGGGAAAAACAGAAACTGGCACTGGGCTCTAGGTTAATAGGTTAGTCCCAAAAATCATATAAAATAGCATATACATGCATATAAAACATCCAAGGTTGATAATATAATAGCATGAATACTTCATAAATTATATATACGTTGGAGACGTATCATACCCTTCCCGACATACACCAACCCGCCCTTCATGTGGTAAAGGAGGGTGCACGGAGTGGAGTTGGCTTACAAAGACATATACGTGCGGCGTTAGAGATCCAAAAAGAATGGCAATTGAAGATTAATTAATTAGTTGAGTTGATGAAGGTGCGACGCGTATTTATCGTGAGGGCGTCGAGCTCAACCAATGTCGACAACCCGACATTCAAGCCAGAGACGGAGCTAGGGCTGCTGTGAGAGCTGGGTGCAGGAGCAGGTGCTGGAGGAGGTGCGGGTGCGGTTGCCATACTAGGTACGGGTATGGGTGCGGTGTTCATTGAGTTGCTCCCGGTGAAGATGGGCATGGGAAAATCACTTGGTGGCGCGTTTGGATTTTGTTGCACCCATGTGACCACAGTTGAATCAAGCTTGTAAAGACAACCACCATATCATCTCTACAGGCATAGATTATCTCAGGTTTGGTCTTAGCTTTTGCTTTCTCCATCGCCTGCGCCACCTTCTCGTCGATAGTCATTTGACTGAACTTCTTTCTCTGTCTTTTGGCCTCGGGGTCCTCGTTATAATAGTACTTCCACGTGGCGCCATCCCCGGCACCGTGCACACGTCCATATTGCGGCTACTGGCCAGGCGAGTGTCCCATCATTATGTTCATGGCCCGGTTGAAAAGAGTGTCCCACTTGTACTTTGCCGACGACTGAGTCGACTGAGTCGACGAGTCGCTTTTGGCCGCAAGCTTGTGTTGCTCTCTCTGCAAAATGGACCTTGAATCATTTACGAATGCGACTAGAATGTAGTAGACTTCATTGATTAGAAGCTAATATGTAAGGTGGTAAAATGATAATTACCAGTAATCTCATGAATTTCCTAGTTGGCCCGTCGGTGAAAAAAATCTTTATTAGGGTCCCACGAGAATCGGTCCCTGATGAAGTCGCGCTCCTGCTGGTCGGTGAACTCATCCAATGGGTCTGGGATCCCCTGACGTTCACGTTCTGCGTCCTCCTTAACCCACACGGGCCTCTTTCCCGTGTAACCACGACTTCCAAGGCGGTGGTTCCCCATGTTCTTTGCCTGCAGCTGCTTGCCTCTCTCAGACCTGTCCTTGGCGGCTTCTTCATTGCAAGTCTCCTTGAAATTTTCAAAGTCCTCTATTGTAATTTTCGGATTGTCTGCAACAATCTCGGCATAGGTTTCATGGTCTACTTCAATCGCCTTTTCACTCTAGTTTTCCAAGTGCTCAATTCGTTGCTGAACTTACCTAGGGCTTTGTTGTTGATTTTTTTCATGGCATCACCATCCCATGGGTCGACACCGTCATTTCGACCGGGGAACAGGAATCTTGCGTGCAACCTAGTTAGGAGCAGCTTCTTCAAATTTTCATTCTTCCGTATTTTCGTGGTGTTGATGTTAGCTGTATCCCGTAGGATGAATGCTAGTTGGTTGCCGTAACAAGCTGCCACTTCCCGCGGCTCTATTGGCTCGAACTCGCCAGGGTGCACTGCCGTGACCACGAGTCTTCCGGTGTCGAGCTCATTTGGGCGTCGTGTCCTCTTTTCCTTCTTTCCCTCACTGGCTTGGGAGGTCCCACCTTTGGTGCTATAGTTAGCAACATCATCAGCGCTAGTCTCAGTGCCGGTGTCGTTGGTGGCATCAGTGTCGGCGCCGGCGCCACCAACGTCGTCATCAGTGCCAGTCTTAGTCCCAGCTTACTGTCTCTCCTGATCCGCAGAAAGTCGAGGTAGGCGTGTGCTCGACCAAATTGGGACTGAGAACCTCCGGCCTCATCGGTGTCGGTCATGTTTCCTAGGGTTCAATGCGGTAGTCGTTTAATTATTGAGCTTTATATAATAAAGTGAATAATGAAAAAGTGACCATTATTTTGCTGGAAATGTCGTTTCATTCCTGTCGCGACATATCTCGAGCACTCGATGTCCAACTTTCTAGCACAAGTCATGCCGAAATTCACGGAAAATTACGGCATGACCTTCGCTAGAAAGTGCACATATAGAGCGCCTGAAATTTGCCGGAATGGACATGAATCAACAATTCCGGCAAAACATAGGTCACTCGTGATGACCCACAAGTATTGGGGATCTATCGTGGTCCTTTTGATAAGTAAGAGTGTCGAATCCAACGAGGAGCAGAAGGAAATGATAAGAGGTTTTCAGCAAGGTATTCCCTACGAGCACTGAAATTATAGGTAACAGATAGTTTTGTGATAAGATAATTGGTAACGAGCAACAAGTAACAAAAGTAAAATAAGGTGCAGCAAGGTGGCCCAATCCTTTTTGTAGCAAAGGACAAGCCTGGACATGTTCTTATATAGAGAAAAGCGCTCCCGAGGACACATGGGAATTATCGTCAAGCTAGTTTTCATCACGTTCATATGATTCGCGTTCGGTACTTTGATAATTTGGTATGTGGGCGGACCGGTGCTTGGGTGCTGTCCTTACTTGGACAAGCATCCCACTTATGATTAACCTCTATTGCAAGCATCTGTAACTACAACAAAAGTATTAAGGTAAACCTAACCATAGCATGAAACAGATGGATCCAAATCAGCCCCTTACGAAGCAACGCATAAACTAGGGTTTAAGCTTCTGTCACTCTAGCAACCCATCATCTACTTATTACTTCCCAATGCCTTCCTCTAGGCCCAAATAATGGTGAAGTGTCATGTAGTCTACGTTCACATAACACCACTAGAGGAGAGACAACATACATCTCATCAAAATATCGAACGAATACCAAATTCACATGACTACTAATAGCAAGACTTCTCCCATGTCCTCAGGAACAAAGGTAACTACTCACAAAGCATATTCATGTTCATAATCAGAGGGGTATTAATATGCATATAGGATCTGAACATATGATCTTCCACCAAATAAACCAACTAGCATCAACTACAAGGAGTAATCAACACTACTAGCAACCCACAGGTACCAATCCCAGACTTGGAGACAAGAATTGGATACAAGAGATGAACTAGGGTTTGAGAGGAGATGGTGCTGGTGAAGATGTTGATGGAGATTGACCCCCTCCCAATGAGAGGAGCGTTGGTGATGACGATGGCGATGATTTCCCCCTCCCGGAGGGAAGTTTCCCCGGCAGAATAGCTCCGCCGGAGCCCTAGATTGGTTCCGCCAAGGTTCCTCCTCGTGGCGGCGGAGTCTCGTCCCGAAAGTTGGCTTATGATTTTTTTTCTCATTGAAAGACTCCATATAGCAGAAGATGGGTATCAGAGGGCCACCAGGGGACGCACGAGGCAGGGGGGCGCGCCCAGGGGGTAGGGTGCGCCCCCACCCTCGTGGGCAGGGTATGGCCCCCCTCTGGAACTTCTTGCACTCTTTATTTATTATATATTCTGAAAATGACTTCCGTGAAGTTTCAGGACTTTCGGAGCTGTGCAGAATAGGTCTCTTATATGTGCTCCTTTTCCAGCCCAGAATCCCAGCTGCCGGCATTCTCCCTCCTTATGTAAACCTTCTAAAATAAGAGAGAATAGGCATAAGTATTGTGACATAATGTGTAATAACAGCCCATAATGCAATAAATATCGATATAAAAGCCTGATGCAAAATGGACGTATCAACTCCCCCAAGCTTAGACCTTGCTTGTCCTCAAGCGAAAGCCGAAATCGAAAAATATGTCCACATGTTTAGAGATAGAGGTGTCGATAAAAATAAAATACGTACATGAGGGCATCATGATCATTCTTAGAACAGGAACTTATATAATTCTTGTCATATGATCTCTTATGCTATAGTAGCAATTCAACCATAACTTCAAGTGTGAATCATAAACTTCATTGAAAACTAACAAACTATAATCTCAGTCATTGAAGCAATTGCAATTTATCATAACATAGGAATGAGTCAATATAAGAGCTTTTCAGCAAGTCCACATACTCAACTATCATATAGTCTTTCACAATTGCTAACACTCACGCAATACTTATGGGTATGGAGTTTTAATCGGACACAGAGAAAGATAGGGGCTTATAGTTTCGCCTCCCAATGTTTTACCTCAAGGGCAATGTCAACAATAATAGTTCATGAAAACTTACATCCAGTTAGCCATATATACCAAGATCTTTCCAACATGTTGTGCTGGCCAAAAGATAAAATGTAAAAAGGAAAGGTGAAGATCACCATGACTCTTATGTAAGGTAGAAGATGAAAGTAAAAGATAGGCCCTTCGCAGAGGGAAGCAGAGGTTGTCATGCGCTTTTATATATGGATGCACAAAATCTTAATGCAAAAGAACGTCACTTTATATTGCCACATGTGATATGGACCTTTATTATGCATTCCGTCACTTTTATTTCTTCCATATCACACGATCGTATAAAGCGTATTTTCTACCACACTAATAAGTCATACATATTTAGAGAGCAATTTTTATTGCTTGCACCGATGACAACTTACTTGGAGGATCTTACTCAATCCATAGGTAGGTATGGTGGACTCTCATGGCAAAACTGGTTTAAGGGTGTTTGGAAGCACAAGTAGTATCTCTACTTGGTGCAAAGAATTTGGCTAGCATGAGGGGGAAAGGCAAGCTCAATCATGTTGGATGATCCATGACAACATAATTTATCTCAGATGTAAGAAAACATAACCCATTACGTTGTCTTCCTTGTCCAACGTCAACTCTTTAGTATACCATATTTTAATGAGTGCTCATAATCATAAAAGATGTCTAAGGTAGTATATTTATATGTGAAGACCTCTCTTTCTTAATTACTTCCTATTAATTGCAACGATGACCAAAACTATGTTTGTCAACTCTCAACAACTTTTGTTCATCATACTTTTTATATGTGAGCTCATTACTCTCCATAAGATCTATATGATCTCTTTGTTTCTTTTTATTTCTTTCTCTTTTATTTTATTCCCTCAAGATCATGGCAAAATAATCAAGCCCTTGACTCAACACTAATCTTTATTATATAGCTCACGGACTCGATTACATAGAAGGATCATAAAGCAAAACTCACAACTAGATCATACTAAAACTTTATTCTACTAGATCAAGATATTATCAAAAGGATCGAACTAAGAAAAGCATTAAAGATAAAAGTGATGGTGATACGATACCTGGGCACTCCCCCAAGCTTGCCAGTTGCCAAGGGGAGTGCCCATACCCATGTGATTATGTCTCCTTTGTTGGTGAAGAAGATGGTCGTGATGATGGGTAGTCGCACATCGAGCGTAGGAGGTCTTCCAACTTGCGGATAATGCCCTTGAGTGCGATAATATGCTCCTTCAACAAAATATTTTCACGTGTGAGATACTTGTTTCGTATACGAGCTAGCTCAATCATCTTGAAAGCTTCGATCTCAGTTGGGGTAAGAAGATTGTGATCAAGTTCAAGGATGTCTTCTATTGCCGGAACTTGGTCCTCCGTGGCCTTCTTGATCCCTTCATCCTTGTTGATCTCCATGGGTTCTTCTCTCTTCAGCTCTATCTTCATTAGCCAAGCATCGTTGCCCTCATTGTTGGAGGAGGAGGGAGACGACATGATGCTTGGTGCTTAGCGTTGACAACTCTGGAAGAAAACAGCTTGAAACAAGAACAGAGGATTTTTTCGTGATACGGTGGTCAAAACCTTCAGGAGATTATATAATGAATTTTTACGGACCAAAATACGTGTCGTGTAAGAAAACGGAGTCCGGAGAGCACACGAGGTGCCCACGAGGTAGGGGCCGCGCCGAGGGGGGTAGGGCGTGCCCTCCACCCTCGTGGAGCCCTCGTGTCCTTCCCGGACTGCTTCTTATTTTTCTATTTTTCTAAATATTCCAAAACGGAAGAAAATTTCCATTAGAACTGTTTTGGAATCGGTTTACTTACTGTACCACATACCTCTTCCTTTTCGGAGTCTGAAACGTTCCGGAAAGTGTCCTATATGTATTCCTCCGGGGTTACGGTTTCAATAACATTGGTTTCAACATTTATAGGATTACCTGAAATATAATGTTTGATTCGTTGACCATTCACCACCTTCGGATTTGTGCCTTCGAAGTTGTTGATTTTTGTGGCACCGGAACCATAGACCTCCTCGATAACGTAAGGACCTTCCCATCTAGAGAGAAGTTTTCCTGCAAAAAATCTTAAATGAGAGTTGTATAGCAATACATAATCACCTACATTGAACTCACGCTTTTGTATTCTTTTGTCATGCCATATTTTAACTTTTTCTTTAAATAATTTGGCATTCTCGTAGGCTTGGTGTGGTGTAAAAACCGGCGGATCTCGGGTAGGGGGTCCCGAACTATGCGTCTACGCAGATGGTAACAAGAGGCAGGGGACACGATGTTTTACCCAGGTTCGGGCCCTCTTGATGGAGGTAAAACCCTACGTCCTGCTTGATTATTCTTGATAATATGAGTAGTACAAGAGTTGATCTACCACGAGATTGGAGAGGCTAAACCCTAGAAGCTAGCCTATGGTATGATTGTATGTTGTCCTACGGACTAAAACCCTCCGGTTTATATAGACACCGGAGGGGGCTAGGGTTACACAAGGTCAGTTACAAAGGAGGAGATATACATATCCGTATTGCCTAGCTTGTCTTCCATGCCAAGTAGAGTCCCATCCGGACACGGGACGAAGTCTTCAATCTTGTGTCTTCATAGTCCAATAGTCCGGCCAAAGGATATAATCCGGCTGTCCGGATACCCCCTAATACATGACTCCCTCAGTAGCCCCCGAACCAGGCTTCAATGACGATGAGTCCGGCGCGCAGTATTGTCCTCGGCATTGCAAGGCGGGTTCTTCTCCAAATTTCAAACGTTTGTTAAGAAGTGTCCGGCCCCATAAATGTTGGACCTCTTGGCTTCTGTGCCCAATAAGGGCTATCTCCCACGCGTAGAATGAATATGAGGCGCCAGGGCATTTTTACATTTGCCCCCTAGCCAGATAAATAAATTGTCTATTAAAGGGACCGGACATAGAGGCGGAAGCCGACATGGGGCGGATGCCGGATACTCCCCCTACAGAGGATGCGGATAGACTATCCGCTACAAATTCAGAAGTGGAGAGCGCCATGAATCATAGGCGTCGCCGAGCCGTACTCCGTGACGCTTGCTTCTCCCCAGAGGCATTTGATGCCTTCAATTCTAGAGACGCGTACCTCCACGCTGCTCAAAATGGTCTAGCCAGAGCCACAGACCAGTATGTAAGGGATGTACGGGTAAGCAAATCTGACGATTATATGTATCAGTAGCCCCTGAGACTTGAGACAGTTAGCAGAACAGATTTAAGGATCATCTATTGTGCAGGTTCTTACAGAGAAGAATACTCGACTGTCACAGGAGCTAGAGGAATGCAAGACCCAACTTCGGGCCGCCGTTGCCGCATTGAAGGAACCTAAAAAGTCCCCAACTGGTAACATTTGTTTCAAAGAATGATGGGTACCATATTGCGTGCGGCGTACCTGCAGATCTAACAATAGAAATTGCAGATGAATCCAGAGAGAATCAAGAGGACCAGCATGTCGTACGACAGCTAAAGGCTGGCGAACGCATGCTGACTGAGGTCACGCGGGAGAAAAACAATCTCCAAGATGCCAATACCAACCTGAGCGTGGAACTAAAAGATGTTCGAGCCCAGCTTGCGGACTCTGAGAAGGAGAATAAGCGGCTTCTACGCGGCATTTTCAGTAAGTGCTCAAACGAACCCTTAAAAGGGGGACGGCGGAGAAGCCGGCTAACAAAGTTATGTCTGCAGGTATGCTGGCGGGTCGTCCCGCGGAGGAAATGCCTGGGTCTTCGGGCGATCTTCTATCCGAGCTCTCACAACTACACGAACAAGTTCGGCAGGTGATGCAAGGTATTGCCCAGGCCTTGTGGCCATCAGTCTCCCTGCCAGAAGGCATTGGAGAGCTTGCGGAGAAGCTCAAGGGAGCACGGCGGCGCTTCCGATTATGGAAGATATCGGCCTGCCGTCAAGGTGCCAGGGAAGCCTGGGCCATGGTGAAGACGCGGTATACCAAGGCTGACCCAAACCACATGGCCGAGGTCGGACCTGTGGGGCCCGATGGGAAAGAGATCCCCGTTAGCTTAGTATATGGGCAAGTAAAATTAGCCACAAAGTATTCCCAACAGGATTGTAGGCTAGACCGCCTGTTGGATGGTATAGAAGAGGAATTTAGTCAGTCTACATGACTATGTAATTAAAGTGACATGTATAATGCCTTCTAGCCAGATTGTAGATCATTTGTCATGGCGGACCTTTTCGCTTCAACCTCGGGACCCAATAGTCTGGAGTGTGTCCAAATACCCGCTCAGTTATATAAGAACCGAGGTATGCGTGGAAACCAGGCGTAGGGGTCATTAGTGCTTGAACAGACAAGTGCCCAACTAGTTATGTTATATTACATGGGTAGTAAGAAACATCTTCTAGGGAGAATAGTTCCGTTAGGGGTTCCTTTCCCTGGGTACGCATGCCCTAAAGTGCATGTCCGGACCGCGAGGGGAGACGCAGGCAAAAACATCTGGGGCATATATGGAAAATAAATAAAGATCATCTTTTGTTCGCCGACCGAATATTCCCTTAAGAATGCTAGCTTTCGGCTTCACCCAGTCTGACGTACACATCCGGCTGACCCGGCAGTAACAATCGCAGGGTTGCTCCCCTTATGCCCTAGCCGAATTAACGGGAACGTAGGGCATAAATACAAGAGCCAGGCAACCCAGCTTGGCCAAAACTTAAGTCATATCGATGCATATAATGGCGAAGAAAAGGTACATGCAGAAGAATAACACATGTGCGGGGCATGAAGCCAAGATAGATAATTAAGCTTCTGTGTAAGAAGCCCCCAGGTATAATGAGTGCGGTTAGCGCGTCTATAATGTGCAAGCGAGGCACAAGTTGGCCCTTGAAGGCCTTGAGAAAGAATAAAGAAAGAAAGAGAAAAAGACAGATAATTTATATGCAAAAAATGGACAGAGGAAGGAGACGAACATAGAGTCCGGCGCTAGGCGTAGAATCTGCAGAGCCTGGCTACGTTCCATGGGTTAGGCTCAAGTCGATTATTCGATGCATCCCGTAGAAGGTACGCTCCACCGGTCAGAACTTGATCAATAATGAAGAGACCTTCCCATTTGGGCTCGAGCTTGGTCTATTTCTTCTCCGGCAGGCGTAGAACTAACTCGCCAACGTTATAAGTTTTGGACCGTACTTCTCTGCTTTGGTATCCGCGACCCTGTTGCTGATAGAATGCGGATCGGGCTTTTGCCACATCGCACTCCTCCTCGAGGGTGTCCAGACTGTCCCGCCAATCGAGCTCGGCTTCTCTTTCTTCGTACAAGCGCACTCGAGGTGAGTCATGAATTATATCGCAGGGCAGAACTGCCTCTGCGCCGTACACCATAAAGAAGGGTGTATATCCTGTAGTATGATTCGGCGTGGTCCGCAGCCCCCAGAGTACGGAGTCGAGCTCCTCTACCCAGTGCGCGTTAGAATCCTTTAAGGACCGCACTAATCTGGGTTTAATACCGCTCATGATAAGACCATTTGCTCGCTCAACTTGGCCGTTGGTTTGTGGGTGATAGACGGAAGCATAATCGAGCTTGATGCCCATGTTGCTGCACCAGAGTTTTACCTCATCGGCCGTGAAGTTCGTGCCATTGTCAGTGATGATGTTGTGGGGGACGCCATAACGGTGTACAACCCCGGATATGAAGTCCATCATCGGTCCGGATTCGGCTGTTTTAACAGGTTTGGCTTCTATCCATTTGGTGAATTTATCCACCATGACCAGTAAGTATTTTTTCTTATGTGGTCCCCCTTTAAGGGGTCCAATCATGTCAAGCCCCCAGACCGCGAAGGGCCAGGTAACGGGGATTGTTTGGAGGGCGGTGGGTGGCATGTGGCTTTGGTTTGCAAAAAGCTAGCAACCGACGCAGCATTGGACCAAGTCCTGTGTGTCTGCCCGGGCCGTCGGCCAATAAAAACCTGTACGGAAGGCCTTGCTTACAAGGGCCGGGCTACGGCGTGGTGGCCGCCGAGTCCGGCGTGAATTTCTGCCAAAAGTTTCCGCCCTTCCTCTTCGGAGATGCACCTTTGAAGGACTCCGGTAGTGCTTTTTTTATACAGCTCTCCCTCGTGGACCCTGTAGGCTTTAGATCGCCGCACTATGCAGCGTGCCTCATTTTGGTCCGCTGGAAGTTCCTGCCTAGTTAGGTAGGCCAAGAATGGTTCTGTCCACGGGGCAATGATGGCCATTATGACGTGGGATGAAGGTGTTATTTCGGTGGCAGAGCCTCCGATTATGTCAGGGTGTTCGGTATCGGGCATTTTGGCTGGGTCCGGACTATTGTTACCGGTGTCCCCTTCCCATACCTCGGATGGCTTGAACAACCTCTCCAAAAAGATGTTGGGGGACCGCATCGCGTTTTGCGCCGATGCGGGCGAGGATATCCGCCGCCGGGTTGTTTTCCCGAGCCACATGGTGAAATTCGAGCCCCTCAAACCGAGCTGACATCTTTAGGACGGCGTTTCGATAGGCCGCCATCTTCGGATCCTTGGCATCGAAGTCTCCATTTATTTGGGATATTGCGAGGTTTGAATCCCCACGCACCTCCAGGTGTTGAATGCCCATGGAAGCTGCCATCCGAAGACCACATAGCAGGGCTTCATATTCGGCTGCGTTGTTGGAGTCTGTATACAGTATCTGCAGTACGTATTGAACTGTATCTCCGGTTGGGGACGTCAAGACGATGCCAGCCAGCATTTTGGAGTCGTCGAAGTGCATGATCCAATTGGAGTATGCGCCGTACTCTTTAGGGAGTTCGGCTTCCGTCCATTGGGCGACAAAGTCGGCCAATACTTGCGATTCAATGGCTCGCCGTGTTTTGTATGTTATGTCGAACGGGAGGAGCTCAATGGCCCATTTGGCAATCTGGCCCGTGGCATCGTGGTTGTTTATAATATCATTAAGTGGCACTTCCGAGGCTACTGTAATCGAACACTCTTGAAAGTAGTGTCGCAGCTTCCGGGATGCCATATATACCGCATAGGCTATCTTTTGATAATGTGGGTGCCGTGATTTGCATGGAGTGAGGACAGTGGATACATAATATACCGGCTTTTGAAGAGGGGATTTATGTCCGTCTGCTTCTCGTTTGACGACGAGCACTGCGCTTACAACCTGATGAGTTGCCGCAATGTATAACAGCATTGGTTCGCCAATGTTTTGCGCGGCCAGGATTGGGTAGGTTGCCAGTATGGCTTTTATTTCTTCCAATCCGGCTGTGGCAGCGTCCGTCCACTCGAAGTGTTCGGTGCGCCGAAGGAGGCGATAAAGGGGTAATGCCTTTTCTCCTAAGCTGGAGATAAAGCGTCTTAGAGCCGCCACACATCCAGTTAATTTCTGGATTTGTTTGAGGTCGGTTAGGGTAGCCACCAGTGACAAAGCTCGGATTTTGGCCGAATTAGCTTCAATTCCTCTACTGGAGACAATGAAGCCCAGGGGCTTTCTGGCTGGTACGCCAAAAATGCATTTTTTAGGATTGAGCTTGATGTTGTATGTTCGGAGATTATCGAATGTGAGCCTCAAGTCGTCTATTAGAGAGTCGACGTGTTTGGTTTTGACGGCCACATCATCTATGTATGCCTCTACTGTTTTGCCGATCTGTTTCTCCAGACATGTCTGAATCATGCGCTGATATGTTGCGCCGGCGGTTTTGAGCCCAAAAGGCATTGTGTTGAAACAGAAGGGGTCGTATGGTGTGATAAATGCCGTTGTGGCTTGGTCGGACTCCGCCATCTTGATTTAGTGGTAGCCGCAGTATGCGTCGAGGAAACACAATGACTCGTGTCCTGCGGTAGCATCGATAATTTGATCAATGCGGGGGAGGGGGAAGGGATCCTTTGGGCAAGCCTTGTTGAGGTCCTTGAAATTGACACATAGGCGCCAGGATTTGTCCTTCTTTGGTACCATCACCAGGTTTGCTAGCCAGTCCGGGTGTTTTATTTCTCTAATGAATCCGGCTTCCAATAACTTGGCTAGTTCTTCTCCCATAGCCTGTCTCTTAGGTTCCGAGAAACGCCGAAGAGCCTGCTTGACCGGCTTGAATCCCTTTTGGATATTGAGGCTGTGCTCAGCCAGCATGTTTGGGATTCCTAGCATGTCTGAGGGGTGCCAGGATAATATGTCCCAATTCTCGCACAGGCACTCTTGTAGTGCGGCGTCCACGGCGGGGTTTAACTGTGCCCCGATGGAGGCTATTTTTGTAGGGTCCATTGGGTGGACTTGGAATTTGACTATTTCATCCGCTGGTTTAAAAGTGGTCGACTTGGATCTCTTGTCAAGTATCACGTCGTCCCTGTCCACTGTGGAGCGTAGCGTAGTTAATTCCTCGGCCGAAAGGGCTTCGGATAATGCCTCGAGGGCCAACGCGGTTGTTTTGTTTTCGGCGTGGAGTGTTGTGTCCGGATCACTAGCGAGACTGATGATTCCGTTGGGCCCGGGCATTTTGAGCTTCATGTACCCATAATGGGGTATGGCTTGGATGATCGTGAACGCCTCCCGTCCTAAAAGGGCATGGTATCCACTGAACGGTCCGTTAAGCCACCCCTCCAATACGGTTCTATGCCCTGTAGAGGGTTTTTGTTTCTTTGTAACTAACTCGGGTGTCTTATGATAGTGCACCCTTTTACTTCAGACTGGGTGTATATTCCGAGCCGGATAATCCTAAAATTTCGTTTCATTTTCCAGGCGCTTTCAATCGCACAGTACTTTCGTACTATGGACGCCAAGTCAGCGAAGCGTGATATGTCACGACGACTTAAGCCGTTAAGGATTCCCTTGTCCGTGCAATTATTGCAGAAAAATGAGACTGCGTCTTCCTCGCGACAGTTTCATGGGGCTCTTGCCTGATGTGGGAAAGATCGTTTATGTGTGGGTGGGTGGGTGGATTTGAGTCCAAACCCCTACCCGATCTGAGACCCAGGGGCCGAGGAGTTTCCAATCTTGGAAGCTCAGATTCCAGAGTGTTGCCCGATAAGTCTGGCCCGCTGTCTGACTCTAAGTTCAGGGCTTGGGTGATGTCCTCCCGTAAACGGGTATCCGGCTCGGAAAGCTCAGGAATCCGGACATAGTTAGTCCTCAAGATAGAGGAAGAATCGCCGCAGTGTTCCTCCACCACCGCAATATGATGGGTGACCGGTGGAGAATTAATCTCCCTTTGATCGGGCTTAAGCCCAATCCGATCATAGTCTGTAGCGACTCCCAAGGCGGCGATACGATCCAAGAGCTCGTTTAGGGAAGAGAGATCCATTGGATCCATCTTCTCGGCGAATTCCGAGCCGACATGGAGGCTGTTTTTGATGACCTGAGAGGTCATCGTCGGTGCAGCGGCCGAATGGGTGGTCATGATGAAACTGCCAAGCCGGAGAGTTTGGCCGACAGCCAGGGATCCCCCGGCGATAATGTTGTTTTTAACAATGAGACGAGGCATCCTTCCTTTCGGCGACGGAACAGTGGAACTCTCAATGAAAGCACCAATGTCGGTGTCAAAACCGGCAGATCTCGAGTAGGGGTCCCGAACTGTGCGTCTAAGGCGGATGGTAACAGGAGGCAGGGGACATGATGTTTTACCCAGGTTCGGGCCCTCTTGATGGAGGTAAAACCCTACGTCCTGCTTGATTATTCTTGATAATATGAGTAGTACAAGAGTTGATCTACCACGAGATCAGGGAGGCTAAACCCTAGAAGCTAGCCTATGGTATGATTGTATGTTGTCCTACGGACTAAAACCTTCCGGTTTATATAGACACCGGAGGGGGCTAGGGTTACACAAGGTCAGTTACAAAGGAGGAGATATACATATCCGTACTGCCTAGCTTGCCTTCCACGCCAAGTAGAGTCCCATCCGGACACGGGACGAAGTCTTCAATCTTGTGTCTTCGTAGTCCAACAATTCGGCCAAAGGATATAATCCGGCTATCCGAATACCCCCTAATCCAGGACTCCCTCACTTGGGTTCTCCATTCATCGAGTGAGCTAATGTCAAATAACCTCTTCTCACCGGCAAGTTTGAAATCATAATTGAGCTCTTTAATAGCCCAATAAGCCTTATGTTCTAGTTTGAGAGGTAAGTGACATGCTTTTCCATAGATCGTTTTATACGGAAATATACCCATAGGATTTTTATATGCAGTTCTATAGGCCCATAATGCATCATCAAGTTTCTTGGACCAATTCTTTCTAGATCTATTAATAGTCTTTTGCAAAATTAATTTGAGCTCTCTATTACTCAATTCTACTTGAACACTAGACTGTGGGTGATAAGGAGATGCAATTCTATGATTTACATCATATTTAGCAAGCATTTTACGAAAAGCACCATGAATAAAATGTGAACCACCATCAGTCATTAAGTATCTAGGGACTCCAAACCTTGGAAAAATAACTTCTTTAAGCATCTTAATAGAGGTGTTATGATCAGCACTACTAGTTGGAATAGCTTCTACCCACTTAGTAACATAATCAATAGCAACTAAAATATGTGTATATCCATTAGAGGCAGGAAAAGGTCCCATATAATCAAAGCACTACTAGGAAAAGGGCTACTAATGGCGCACCAGTTTTGCTTACTAATGGCGCACTACTGGTGCGCCATTAGTATCTCGCCACTAGTATTTCTTACTAATGGCGCACCACCGGTGCACCATTAGTATCTGGTATACTAATGGCGCACCACGCAGTGCACCATTAGTATAGAACACCATGCGCCATTAGTATCTGGCATACTAATGGCGCACTGTTGGGTGATGCGCCATTAGTATGAATATTAGGTTTTTTTACTTTTCTGAATTTTGCACAAGTTACAAAATATATTATTGGACAGAATACAGACAGCACCCCACAGCAAGAGCAGATTCATCGAATACAATAGAACATTAGTCTCCGAATACAATTCATCATATTAGTCTCCGAATTCAAAAGACCGAACAAAGATAGAACATTACAAGTCTCGAGACCGCGAGTAGCGAGTTTTTCGCAAGTAATACTAATCATAACAAGTTCTACTAATCATCATCATACAACTTCTACTCGTTAATAACAAGTCATATCATCATCATCTTGATAGTCATCGAACCAACCCTACTTAATTGCTCTTAGCACATGATCATCAGTATTAGGCAGGACCTAAATACCCTATTTAAGCTAAAATAGCATAATACAATATAGATCCTGACTCTCCATTATGGAGAATGGAGCACATCCTGTCTCCAATTCTTGCGCTTCGCTTCCTTTTGCTTCCAAGAACCTCCTTACGACTGTCCATACATTTTTTCCATCCTTTTATTTTCATGTCTCCACTTCTTTTAGAAATCTCGTATGGACAGTTGAGATTCGTAGGATGACCGTATGTTCAAAACATTAAGACTACCCTTCTTATACATCAAATGAGGCACACAATTCTCTGGTATTATCTGTTGAAAAACATAGTAATAACTTCATAGTTAGCAATGATGTACTAGTTTTAGAAGTATGCAAAAGATGCACGGATGTCGTAATAGTAAAAATCTTACCAGGGTATCTCCATGGTAGTTACCGTAGTTGAACACATGCACTAGTGGCACGTATTTACCATAATGTTGAGGAGTTTGATTGTGGATATTGTAATTCTCAATGTCAGTAAAAAATCCGACCAGATGATTTTTCTCCTTGTAAGTTGTTAATTCGGAGCCATCGGTGTAGTGGGTTTTGTCTACCATCTCCTGCACATTCTTTGAACAATAAAAATAAGATGTCAATGGAAATAAGTTGTCAATGGAAATAACCTGTCAACTATTTTGAAATAAACAATATAAATTAGCTAATAACTATGTTTGAGAAACTCACATAGCGGTAGAACTGGAGGCGTATCAACAAGGACCCAAATGTTCATATTGTCTTGGTTGATGTCAGGATTACCAAGATCCATGGTGATAAGCATACCCTCATTAAAACCATACATCTTGCAAAATGCTTCCCAATTTTTGCAACCAAAATGGGTTACGCTCTCAGAATTATATAGATTTACTTCAAAGTCCACATCATGGTGAGTCCTTAGGTGTATTTTCTTTGTTTCAGAAATTTCATGGTCTTCAAAATCCATCCTCTCGAAGACATAGCGTATTGCATGGCATGGGATAAGCTATACTCGAATTGTAAAAGATGAAAATTACACGTTGAAATAGTTGAAGTCATGCTTAATTATGAAAATAACACTTGTCGTCGTTGTGTACCGTTTCAACTTCGAAGGTCTCCTCGAGCTTAATGCTGAAGCGCCGATCATCGTCCAGGTGAGGCATGTCGCACAGACCTCGATCGTCAAGGCACCAGTCGCACTCCCCCGGGAGACTTTCGTCATCCGATGACGACATATCCTACGTTCATAATTCAAAACTACATCATTTAGGGTTTGTCGACACCGAGGCATCCTAAAATATAAGCTTTTATCATTTAGGGTTTGTCGACGCCGAGGCACCCTAAAAGCCTAAGCTTTCATCATTTAGGTTCTTATCGACACCGAGGCACCCTAAAAGCCAAGGTTTTATCATTTAGGGTTTGTCGACGCCGAGGCAGCCTAAAAGCCTAAGCTTTCATTATTTAGGTTCTTATCGACATCGAGGCACCCTAAAACCTATGGTTTAATGCAGCAAGAATAAAGGGGCAGTTGATCCTACTGAATTAAGTACTAAGATACCCCGGCCCATGCATTAGTCACAAGTACCCCATATGTCCTACTTTTAGCAAAGTCATGCTAAAATTCTCGGAAAATTTCAGCATGACCTTTGCTGAAAATAGGACAATTGGAGTACCCAAATTTGCCGGAACAGAAGTTAATCGACATTCCGGCAAACTCAAGGGCCTCTTGGGGTACCTGCAAAATCATCATGACACAATGGTCGGAGACAAAACCCAGCAAACTAGCAAGATGATCATCATCTTTGCAAGACAGTAGCTCAAGTTTTTGACAGTAGCTCTAGTTTTTGACAGTAGCCTCTGAAGAAAACAGCATTGCAACATTCAAGTTCAGACATACACACTGAACATTTGACCAGTTACCTCTGAAGAAAAATATACGCTCACTATTGGATACAAAGAAAACAGCTATTGTAAACATTAAGTCTTGGTAGTGTGCGCTGAAACAATTACAGTATAGGAACAACAACACAACAGTAGCTCAGTTACTAGAGGACTGTAAAAAACAAACACAAAAAACACAGAATAGTCATTTCCTTGTGTGTGCTATACATATAGATGAAAATGGATTTGTTGCTACAGTAATTACAGTTCTAAGGAAAGGGAGTTACAGTTTAACATCATCAAGTAGTGTTACATAATATAGGTGATCACCATCAAGTAGTTGCTAGCAGCAAAGTTACTGACGTGTTTACAGAAATTGTTTTCTGTAAAAGATGATCATCATCTTTGCAAGTCTTTCTCAATGTGATCACAAGTAATTCAGAGGCATCATAATAAAGCAACACCCTGCACTAGCCTAAAAACAAGTGAAGTTTCACCCATATAAGAACAACTTTACAAAATCAGAGAAGTTGCTAAATTTTTTGTATCCTTCATACACACTGGAGTACAATGCTTTATAATGTTCCATCATCATTACAGAAATCCAAGAAACACATGGTCTTGAGGATATTCTTTATGACAGATTATTTCAGAAATGCCAGGGAACACAGAAATCCAAGAAACGCTGTTTTCACTTGATTTATTAAAATGGGTCATCACAAGCTCAACGTTGGGAAAAATGAGTGTCGTGAGGAATCAGTGCACAGCGGCACACCAGCGGCCTGCCCAATTTCTTCTTCTTCTGTAAAGAAAATAAGCGGCTTGTTGGACCGGATCTACTCGTAATTAATTATATCGAGCGGTCGTTTTCTCCTTATTAGAAATTAAGCTGATGTGCAAACATATCTGTGATACTACCATGTACTAGAACCAAGACCAAGTTGCGCGAATAATGCTTGCATGACTGTGCCTGGTAATCGTAAGCACACAACTATATGTGTTGTTTTGCTCTTGTACTTCTGATAATCGTAGTTTCTACCTCCTAGTTTTTCTTTAGCCATAGTTAAACTTGTAAGAAGTGTACACAACTGTAAACTATCATTGGGGCCGGCCGATTCTATGCATTTGTTTCGTTTTGCTTTTCGAATGATGACCCTTAGGTCCAACAGAGCGCGCCCAACATTCCAATTGCCTCTGTTAAATCCCAAATTGCTAGCTGCCCATGTTGTACAACTACCAGTTGATCATGAACAGGTCAATGCTCTACGGATCACATGGACCAGCAATCAAGGCGCCACGAAGATTTCGAAATGCAATAACAAGACTAGGGAGCAAGATGCCTGCCACCATGGCCCTAGGGTTTGCAGGGGAGGGGTGGAGGAGAAGGGAGGAATCACTTGGGGGAGGGGATGGAGGAATGGAGGAAGACGTCGGGGGCGGCGAGGGAGGACGTCGAGGGCGCGGGCGCGGGCGAAGGGGGGGGACGACGAGGGAGGCGGTGCTCGGCTCGGCGTCGCGTGGCCTGGCTGAGCTGAGGTAGAGGCGGTCGTCGTCTTCTCCTCCTCCTCGTCCTCCTCCTGGTCCTCCTCCTCCGGCTCGGGGCACGGGGGCGCCGGGGCGGCGGCGCCGGACGGACGGCGAGGTCGGTGAAGAGAACGGCGACATCGCCGCAACGAAGCCGCGTGGTCAGCCACGGGGGCGCGGGGGCGGCGGTGGTGGAGTCCGGCGGGGGTCGGGGCGGCGGGGGTGGGGGCGTGGGGGCGTGGGGGCGGCGGGGGTGGAGTCCGGCGGGGGTCTGGCGAGGGAGAGAGGGACGAAGGGGATCTGGCGAGTGAGAGGGAGGAATTAGCTAGGGGGAAGCTTACTAATGGCGCACCCCGCGGCGGTGCGCCATTAGTATGTTTTTTTAGTTTACTAATGGCGCACCGTGGCATAGTGCGCCATTACTAGTTTAAACTAGTAATGGCGCACTGTGTCACGGTGCGCCATTAGTAGTTTTGCAAAAAGCAGAATAAAAAAATACAATAGTGGCACACTCTATGGCTGGTGCGCCATTACTAGTTAGAACTAATAATGGCGACCTTTGCCCGGATGCGCCATTAGTATGTTTGGAAAGTGAAAAAAAATTGTTACTTGTGGCGCACCTTGTTCCTGGTGCGCCATTAGTGTCATCCACACTAATGGCGCATCACCACATGGTGCGCCATTAGTATATAGTAGTGGCGCACCACTTCTCTAGTGCGCCATTAGTGTCAATTTCATCTATAGCCCTTTTCTTAGTAGTGAAGCCCCAAATATCAAATGGTTCAATAACAAGTGAATAATTCATAGGCATTTCTTGACGTCTACTAATATTACCAATTCTTTGACATTCATCACAGGACAAGACAAACTTACGGGCATCCTTGAAGAGAGTAGGCCAATAAAAACAGGATTGCAATACCTTGTGTGAAGTTCTATCTCCAGCATGGTGTCCTCCATAAGCCTCGGAGTGACACTTGCGTAGGATCTGTTCCTGTTCATGCTCAGGTACACAACGTCTAATAACACCATCTACTCCTTCTTTATAAAGATGTGGGTCATCCCAAAAGTAATGTCTCAAATCATAGAAGAACTTTTTCTTTTGCTGGTATGTGAAACTAGGTGGTATAAATTTAGCAACAATGTAATTAGCATAATCAGCATACCATGGAGCAGTATGAGAAGCATTTATGACATTTAATTGTTCATCAGGAAAGCTATCATCAATAGGTAGACGGTCATCAAGAACATTCTCTAGCCTAGACAAGTTTTGTGCAACGGGGTTCTCTGCTCCCTTTCTATCAATAATATGCAAATCAAATTCTTGTAGCAAGAGAACCCATCTAATAAGTCTAGGTTTAGCATCTTTCTTTTCCATAAGATATTTAATAGCAGCATGATCTGTGTGAATAGTTACTTTCGAATCAACAATATAAGGTCTGAACTTATCACAAGCAAATACAACTGCTAATAATTCTTTTTCAGTAGTAGCATAATTTCTCTGAGCATTGTCAAGAGTTTTACTAGCATATTGAATAACATTTAATTTCTTATCAACTCTTTGCCCTAGAACAGCACCTACAGCATAATCACTAGCGTCACACATAATTTCAAAAGGTAAATTCCAATCAGGTGGCTGAACAATAGGTGCAGAGATTAATGCTTTCTTAAGTATTTCAAATGCTTCTACGCAATCATCATCGAAAACAAATGGTATATCTTTTTGTAATAAATTAGTCAGAGGCCGAGAAATTTTTGAGAAGTCCTTAATGAACCTCCTATAAAAACCGGCGTGACCAAGAAAACTTCTTATACCTTTGATGTCCTTGGGACATGGCATCTTTTCAATAGCATCAACCTTAGCTTTATCAACTTCAATACCTCTTTCAGAAACTTTATGCCCCAAGACAATACCTTCATTAACCATAAAGTGGCACTTCTCCCAATTCAAGACAAGGTTAGTTTCTTCACATCTCTGCAAAACTCGATCAAGGTTGCTTAAGCAATCATCAAAAGAGGATCCATAAACGAAGAAATCGTCCATGAAAACCACACAAATCTTTTCACAAAAGTCATAGAATATAGCCATCATGCATCTTTGGAAGGTAGTAGGTGCATTACATAAACCAAAAGGCATATGTCTATAAGCAAAAGTACCGAACGGGCAAGTAAAAGTGGTCTTAGATTGATCATCAGCTGACACGGGTATTTGAGAGAAACCAGAATAACCATCTAGAAAGCAAAAATGTGTATGTTTGGATAATCTTTCTAGCATTTGATCAATAAAAGGCAAGGGGTAATGATCTTTTTAGTAGCCTTATTTAATTTGCGGAAATCAATTACCATCCTATAACCTGTAATAATTCTTTGCGGAATCAATTCATCTTTGTCATTAGGAACGACAGTAATACCTCCCTTTTTAGTGACATAATGGACAGGACTTACCCACTGACTATCAGCAACGGGATAAATTATACCTGCCGCAAGGAGCTTTAGTATTTCCTTTCTTACCACTTCTTTCATCTTAGGATTCAGCCATCGTTGGTGATCATGAACTGGTTTGGCATCTTTCTCCAAATTTATTTTGTGTTGACATAGTGTGGGACTAATGCCCTTAAGATCATCAAGAGTATATCCAATAGCAGCACGGTGCTTCTTCAGAGTTTTCAATAATCTCTCTTCTTCATGCTCTGAAAGGTTAGCACTAATAATAACAGGATATATCTTTTTCTCATCAAGATAAGCATATTTAAGAGTATCTGGTAACGGTCTGAGCTCAAACACGGGATCACCCTTGGGTGGAGGAGGATCCCCTAGGATTTCGACAGGCAAATTGTGTTTCAGGATGGGTTCCTGTTTAAAGAATACTTCATCTATTTCCCTTCTTTCATTCATAAACATATCATTTTCATGTTCTAGCAAATATTGTTCTAAAGGATCACTAGGAGGCATGGCAATAGAAGCAAGACCAATGATTTCATCTTTACTAGGCAATTCCTCTTCATGGTGTTGTCTACGAAATTTAGAGAAATTAAACTCATGAGACATATCACCTAAACCAATAGTAACAACATCCTTTTTGCAATCTATCTTAGCATTAACTGTGTTCAAGAAGGGTCTACCAAATATAATGGGACAAAAGCTATCTTGTGCGGAACCAAGAACAAGAAAATCAGCAAGATATTTAGTTTTCCCACACAAGACTTCAACATCTCTAACAATTCCAATTGGTGAAATAGTATCTCTATTGGCAAGTTTAATTGTGACATCAATATCTTCTAAGTCAGCAGGTGCAATATTATGCATAATTTCTTTGTATAAGTCATGAGGTATAACACTAGCACTGGCACCCATATCACATAAGCCATGATAACAATGATCTCCTATTTTAACAGAAATAACAGGCATGCCTACCACAGGTCTAGGTTTATCTTTAGCACAAGGTTTAGCAATTCTAGTAGTTTCATCACAGAAATAAATAACATGCACATCAATATTATCAGACAAGAGATCTTTAACAATAGCAATATTAGGTTCAACTTTAATTTTCTCAGGTGGTGTATAGGTTCTAATATTGCTTTTACGAACCAAAGTTGAAGCTTTAGCATGATATTTTATCCTAACAGGAAAAGGTGGTTTCTCAACATAAGCAGTAGGAACAATAGGATCATTATAAGTGACAGTCTTTTCTTCAACTTTAATAGGTGCAGCTACTTTTACTTCTATGGGAGGATGATATTTAAACCACTTCTCCCTAGGGAGATCAACATGAGTAGCAAAAGATTCACAGAAAGAAGCTACTATTTCAGAGTCAAGTCCATATTTAGTGCTAAATTTACGGAAAACATTGGTATCCATAAAAGATTTAACACAAACAAACTTAGGTGTCATACCTGACTCCTTACCTTTGTCGAGGTCCCAATCTTCAGAGTTGCGTTTAATTCTTTCCAATAAAACCCATTTGAATTCAATAGTCTTAATCATAAAAGAGCCAGCACAAGAAGTATCGAGCATGGTGCGATTGCTATCAGAAAGCCGAGCATATGAATTTTGAATAATTATTTCTCTTGAGATCTCATGATTGGGGCATGAATATAACACTGATTTAAGCCTCCCCCAAGCTTGAGCGATGCTTTCTCCTTCGCGAGGCCAAAAATTATATATATAATTGCGATCACGATGAACAAGATGCATAGGATAAAACTTCTGATGAAATTCCAATTTCAATCATTTGTAGTTCCATGATCCCATATCATCACATAGCCTATACCATGTCAATGCATCTCCCTTCAAAGATAAAGGGAAGAACTTCTTCTTAATAACATCCTCAGGCACACCTGCAAGCTTAAATAATCCACAAACTTCATCCACATATACTAGGTGCTCATCAGGATGCATTGTTCCGTCTCCTGCAAAAGGATTAGCTGGCAGTTTTTCTATCATACCCGAAGGAATCTCAAAGTAAAAATTTTCATTTTCAGTAGGTTCAATAGGTTGAGGAGCAACTATCTTCTCTACTGGTCGGGGTGAAGATACCCCGAACAAGCCCCTCAGAGGATTACTTTCCATAGTAACAAGTGACAGTAAATTTCAGCACACTATATAAATTTTTCCTTACCAAATTCCACCTACCAAAGGCGCTTCACTCCCCGGAAACGGCACCAGAAAAGACTCTTGATGACCCACAAGTATAGGGGATCTATCGTAGTCCTTTCGATAAGTAAGAGTGTCGAACCAAGCGAGGAGCAGAAGGAAATGATAAGCGGTTTTCAGCAAGGTATTCTCTGCAAGCACTGAAATTATAGGTAACAGATAGTTTTGTGATAAGATAATTGGTAATGAGCAACAAGTAACAAAAGTAAAATAAGGTGCAGCAAGGTGGCCCAATCCTTTTTGTAGCAAAGGACAAGCCTGGACAAGTTCTTATATAGAGAAAAGCGCTCCCAAGGACACATGGGAATTATCGTCAAGCTAGTTTTCATCACCTTCATATGATTCGTGTTCGGTACTTTGATAATTTGGTATGTGGGTGGACTGGTGCTTGGGTGCTGTCCTTACTTGGACAAGCATCTCACTTATGATTAACCTCTATTGCAAGCATCCGCAACTACAACAAAAGTATTAAGGTAAACCTAACCATAGCATGAAACATATGGATCCAAATCAGCCCCTTATGAAGCAACGCATAAACTAGGGTTTAAGCTTCTATCACTCTAGCAACCCATCATCTACTTATTACTTCCCAATGCCTTCCTCTAGGCCCAAATAATGGTGAAGTGTCATGTAGTCGATGTTCACATAACACCACTAGAGGAGAGACAACATACATCTCATCAAAATATCGAACGAATACCAAATTCACATGACTACTAATAGCAAGACTTCTCCCATGTCCTCAGGAACAAACGTAACTACTCACAGAGCATATTCATGTTCATAATCAAAGGGGTATTAATATGCATATAGGATCTGAACATATTATGTTCCACCAAATAAACCAACTAGCATCAACTACAAGGAGTAATCAACACTACTAGCAACCCACAGGTACCGACCCCAGACTTGGAGACAAGAATTGGATACAAGAGATGAACTATGGTTTGAGAGAAGATGGTGTTGGTGAAGATGTTGATGGAGATTGACCCCCTCCCGATGAGAGGAGCGTTAGTGATGACGATGGCGATGATTTCCCCCTCTCGGAGGGAAGTTTCCCCGGCAGAACAGCTCCGCCAGAGCCCTAGATTGGTTCCGCCAAGGTTCCGCCTCGTGGCGGCGGAGTCTCGTCCCGAAAGCTGGATTATGATTTTTGTCTCATCGAAAGACTCCATATAGCAGAATATGGGCATTAGAGGGCCACCAGGGGACCCACGAGGTAGGGGGCGCGCCCAGGGGGTAGGGCGCGCCCCCCACCCTCGTGGGCAGGGTTTGGCCCCCCTCTGGAACTTCTTGCGCTCTTTATTTATTATATATTCTGAAAATGACTTCCGTGAAGTTTCAGGACTTTTGGAGCTGTGCAGAATAGGTATCTAATATTTGCTCCTTTTCCAGCCTAGAATCCTAGCTGCCGGCATTCTCCCTCTTTATGTAAACCTTGTAAAATAAGAGAGAATATGCATAAGTATTGTGACATAATGTGCAATAACAGCCCATAATGCAATAAATATCGATATAAAAGCATGATGCAAAATGGACGTATCAACTCGCAACCGGCAAAACATAGTCACATATAGAGCATCTCAGAAGCAATGGAGCAACTCCAAATGGACTCCAATGGACAACATTTCATTTCATTTCATAAACGTGCGGCTGTGTCCATCAACATTGCGTTCAAATAAAATTGCAGACTACTGTAATGGACTAGTTACAGAAATGCAAAATTGATCACCGCATATTTTCACTAACAATACTTTCTGCCAACTACTTGCTGCCAATACAACTACTTGTGGCTTCATACAAAAACAATCTTCAGTGGCACAAAAATGCAAAATTGATCACCGCATATTTTCAGTTCCAAGTTTGCTACAAACATGACACTTTCCAAGATAATTTTTTGAGCACTGTTTTTTGCAATGATGCTAGCTAGCTAGAGTGGCATCTACTACTCCATTTTCTGAATTTTTAAAAATCCTCAATTTCATTTTCATTTACTTTTTTTGCCTCATGAACTACAATTGGACATCAACTACAAAATTAAAAAACTTCAAATGGACAGCAACATAAGCTAACAAATGCTACTGCTCATGAACTCAATTTGGACACCCTACATAGAAAAAATTGGCCCTAACTAAAGATCAACAGGAAAGGAGGGGGTGGATCACCACGCATCGGGGTCAGGGTCGCCGGGGCTGAGGGGGTGGCGTCGGGGTCAGGGCTCGCCAGGGCTGAGGGGTGGCGTCGGGGTCGCCGGGGCAGAGGGGGTCCTTCTCCTCCTCGTCGATCTGTAGAGAGACCAAATTTGGTTAGGGAGAGAGAGAGAGAGACTGTACGGCGGAGGGGCAGCATGGGGGAAGGGTCTGGGCCAGGGGTGCACCTAGGTCAGGGGCAGCATGGGGGGAGGGAGCATCGGGGTGGCCAGTGGCCGGCATCGGGGTCGGATGCGATGTGCGTCGACGGCGGCGTGGGCGGGTGCGGGCGTCGGCGGTGGCGTGGGCGGGTGCAGGAGTCGGCGCTAGCATGGGAGATCGAGGTTAGAGAAAGGGGATCAAGCGAGAGAATGAGAGAGAGGAAAGAGATAGGAGCTAGCGGACCGGTGTTGTAGGCAACTTAGCTATACCGCGTGTTGGCCAAACGCGCTATAGCTAAGTTAGCTATAGCGCTGCCCTAGCCAGAACGTGCTACTGCTAACTTTTTTCTTTTTTTATTTTTCTTTTTTTTCTTTTCCTTAGCTATAGCGTTGCCAAGGCCAAAACGCGCTACTGCTAACTTTTTTATTTTTATTTTTCTTGTTCTTTTTATTTTTATTTTTCGTATTCCACAAAATTCCTTCCTTTTTATTTTATTTTTATTTCTCTTTTTATTTATATTAGTATAATATATATTACATCATTTGACCGCTATCGGCGGTATACAAAATAGCTAGACACACACAAACTTTGTGGATTAGTTTGTCAGCTTGGGCGACGGCGACGCTTTAGACTGATCTTCTTCCCTCTTTTGTTCATTGTTGAATAATTGAACCCATGGCCGTGACTTTTCCTTCTCCAGAGATTACGATCTTTCATTGGTAATGTAGTCTTCATTCTTATTTTGACGTATGTTTCATCGTCATCAGCATCATCTTCCCTCATCGGATCACCGTACTGGTCGTAGTCTTCCTCGTTGGCGACTCCATCCATTCCGGCGATGCTCCTTTTGCTTCTCCTCATGAAAACACGGCTGGGATTGATCTGATCAGTTATGAAGAAACATTGTGTCACGTGTTTAGCGTGTACCCATGGCTCATTTTTGGCGATGGTGTCGACGGTACCTCTATCGGAGTCGGGTATACACATGGTAGTGAAATGTCAGTTTTCTCTATGTACATTCTTAGCCCATGTGACATGGAATATCATCGCGCTATGCAATCCAGAGTAGTTAAGCTCCCATATCTCTTCAACCCTTCCGTAATATCTTTCAATTACATTCCCGGTCATGGCTTCCATCGTCACCCCTGAGTTTTGGTCATCATTGTTTATATCTTTCTCCACCGTGTAGAACGTGTATCTGTTTATATCATATGCTTGATAAGTCGCGAGGTTGGTTGAGGCGCCATGTGCTAAGGCGTATATGAGCGTTCCGTTCGGACAACCCTCTTCCGGGGGATTAGCCAGAATTCGCTCTTTGCACCAACGCAAGAAAGTGGAGTTCTACTCTCTAATAACTTCAGCGTCCGTCCTGTGCACCCCACGGTCACGGTACTTCTTTGCGATGGTCTCTTTGTGCAGTGTCACGAAATCTTCTAGCACATCTAGGTGTTGTAGCACTACTAAGTTTTCCCTGTCAAGGTCGTTTTGTCGGCCCGAGCGTAACACATTCACATCCCTATGACCGTTGGTGTGGCCTTCGCCTTCGAGCCTTCCACAGTGCTTGTTGACGGGCAAACCAACAACAGGGTATCCGATGCCTACTAGATAACTCTCACAAAAAGAGATGCACTCTTTGGTCAGATATCCCTGGGCTATGCTTCCATCTGAACAGGACATGTTAAGAACGAATCATTTGATGACCCCATTCATCCTCTCGAATGGCATCATGCTGTGCAGGAATGTCGGACCTAGGTCAATGAGGTCGTCCACAATGGGGACACATAGATGCACCATGATATCCAAGAACACGGGTGGGAAGTACATCTCTAGCTCATTCAGTATGACAACGATCTCTTCCTGTAGCCTATGGAGTTGCTTCACACTGATCGACTTTCGAGAGATAGCATCAAAAAAGTGGCATAGGTCAGTAAGCGTCTCACGCACATGTGTGTCCATAATCCCTCTAAGTGCAACCGGGAGTAACTGCGTCATCATCACATGACAGTCGTGAGACTTCATCCCACTGAACCTTTTTTTCTTAGTGTCCAGATATCTGCTTATCTTCCCACAGTATCCAGAACTAACTTTGATTCTGGCAAGGCACTTGAACAATTGATCGACCTCCTTCGGATCTAAGGTGAAGCAAGAGGGGGGCAATATTGTTCTTCCTTCTTGTTTACTTTTTGCCCCTATCTTCCATCTCTGTCTCCGTATCGGTCTCCTCTGACGACCTTTTATCGGGCATTTGGATATCTTAACTGATATTCAAAAATTCCAAGTCTTTTCTTGCCTTCGGCCCATCCTTGGTCCTCTCCGGCATGTTCATCAATGTTCCAAGCAAACTCTCAAGGATATTTTTTGTGATATGCATTTGATCAAGGCTATGAGGCGTGTCGAGTATGGGCCAATATTCCAAGTCCCAGAAAACAGATCTCATCTTCCATACCTTTAGCAGGGGCTCTGGCACCTTTTTCTTCGTCTTTCCCGGCGAGGGGCACTCTTCCCAGTTCTTCAATAACTCATATATTTCTGCACCGCTACGCTTACGTGGAGGACCTCGATGCTCAACCTTACCATTGAATAGATCTCCATGCTTTCTCCATGTTTCATCCTTCTCGAGCCATCTTCGATGCCCCATGTACATGATTTTTGAAGACCCGCCATCTTTCGATAGCTGCAGAGAAGTTGTATCATCCATGCACCTCGTGCATCCACAATATCCGTGGCACACCTGGTTGGAGAGATAGCCGTAATCGAGATAGTCCTGCACCATCGTGATCAACGCGACTCTCATGTAGAAATACTCTCCTTTGCTTGCATCCCATGTCTTGGCCGGCGTTGTCCATAAGGTCTGAGCTCCTCTTTCAGTAACCCAAGATACAGATTTATATCATTTCCCGGTTGTCTCGGCCCTTGAATAAGCATAGCCATGTGTATGTATTTTTCCTTCAAGCACAAACATGGGGGAGGTTGTACATTCATACAAACACGGGCCATGTGCTATGATTGGTGTTCTAGTTGCCAAATGGATTCATGCCATCACTACTAGTGCCAAGCACGATGTTCCTTGGATCATTTGCGAAAAAATCAAATTCAGCATTTAATGCTCTCCACTGGCTAGCATCTGCGAGGTGTCTCAGCTTCGGCTCATCTCCGTCATCTGGCTTCACCATCTCCGTGTGCCAGCGCATAAGCTTTGCTTCCTTAGGATCTACGAAATACCGATGTAGATGCGGAGTGATCGGAAAGTACCATACAACTTTCTGTGGAGCTTTCCTTCCAGCCTTTTTATATTGTGAAGCATTGCACTTTGGACAGATGGTTTTTTTCGCGTGCTCGTTCCGATATATGATGCAATCATTGATGCATGTGTGATATCTAATGTGAGGCAGATCAAGAGGGCACACGATTTTCTTTGCCTCCTCGACACTAGTAGGACCCAGGCTTCCCACGGGAAGAACCTTCTTTAGATACTTCAGAAGCTCATCCAGGCTTGTATTTGTCCATTTGTTTTTTCCTTCGTCTTTAGAAGTTCTAGTGTGAAACTCAAGCGGGTCACCTCGGGATTGCAACCATCATACAAAGGAGTCATCGAGTCTACCTCTAGTTGCGCTAGTTTGGCCTCCTCTCTAGAAGTAGCTCTGTCGCTAGTCGTCTTCTTGCGAAGCAGGTCTCGAACATGCGCGTCCCGCATGGATGAACTTAGTAGCGATGAAGATGGTGGCGTGTCCGCGTCTTCTCCATCTTGAACTGCCTCTTCGCCATCGACATTTCCAAGGCCGTCTTCCTCTTCGGGCACATAATCGGTCATCTCTTCGTCTGGTGGCCCCATGTCATTATTTGCTGCCCCTCGACATCCTCCTCCTCATCATCACTTATCCATCGAGTATGGCCATGCATAAAACCATGCATGAGCAGGTGCGCCTTGAATGTGCCACCCTCAAAGGGGTCGAGCCTGACTATTCCTTTGCATTTTCGACACGGACATAAAACATCCTTCAGTCTTTTTTCATACATGTCGTCCACAACGGATTGCCAGTATCTTTCCGCCATCCTTCCATTGACCTTCATGATCACCTGCGCACGGAGCAAATATTATAACCACGTATATATGCATGCATGGATCAAATTCATACAAAAATTCGGCATGAGCTTCCCTAAACATATGACATATTGAGTTTGCCCGAATTTTGCCGAAACGGAATTGAATCGACATTTCGGCAAAACATAGGCAACTCATGTCACCCACATTATTTCATCAAATACACAATGTAGGCAACTCAAATTATGGCACACACAATTCAGTATATTCTCTCATATCGCCCATATATATATATATATATATATATATATATATGTAGTTTCGGTCCTATCCACACAAACACTTTTTTTGCTTGCCTATGTGATGAGAGGGATATCGAGCACCTTTCTTTTAATTAAGTAGTACCTCTAGATATATAGCTCTAACTAGCTAGTTAGGGAGAGAGAGCTAGGGAAAGAGTGGGAGGAGAGGGAGAGGAGAAGAGGGAAGGCATTAATGGAAAGGGGTGGTGGAGAGCAAAGAAGAGGGGGAGGGAGGGCATTAATGGAGGGGGTGGTGGTGGAGGGCAAAGAAGAGGGGGGTGGTGGAGGGCAAAGATGAGGGGGAGGGAGGGGTGTGGTGGAGGGGCAAAGAAGAGGGGGGTGGTTGAAGGGCAAAGAAGAGGGGAAGGGAGGGCTCTAATGGAGGGGTGGTGGAGGGGGAGTGTCGGTGTCAAAACCGGTGGATCTCGGGTAGGGGGTCCCGTACCGTGTGTCTAAGGCGGATGGTAACAGAAGGCAGGGGACATGATGTTTTACCCAGGTTTGGGCCCTCTCGATGGAGGTAATACCCTACGTCCTGCTTGATTGTTCTTGATGATATGAGTATTACAAGAGTTGATCTACCACGAGATCAGGGAGGCTAAACCCTAGAAGCTAGCCTATGGTATGATCGTATGTTGTCCTACGGACTAAAACCCTCTGGTTTATATAAACACCGGAGGAGGCTAGGGTTACACAAGGTCAGTTACAAAGGAGGAGATATACATATCCGTATTGCCTAGCTTGCCTTCCACGCCAAGTAGAGTCCCATCCGGACACGGGACGAAGTCTTCAATCTTGTATCTTCATAGTCCAATAGTCCGGCCAAAGGATATAGTCCGGCTGTCCGGAGACCCCCTAATCCAGGACTCCCTAAGTAGCCCCTAAACCAGGCTTCAATGACGATGAGTCCGGCGCGCAGTGTTGTCTTCGGCATTGCAAGGCGGGTTCCTCCTCCGAATATACCACGGAAGAGTTTGAATACAAGGATAGTGTCCGACCCTGCAAAATAAGTTCCACATACCACCGTAGAGAGAATAATATTTCCACAAATCTAATCTGCTGACGCGTTTTGGTAGCATGACATCACGCCATGGCCCGGTAATTATTAGAACCGTTTTTCTTTAACCAGCCCCGCACAAAACGCGAGGTGGTTTCTTGACACGTCTTGTCAAAGCAGAGATCGTGTTCCCCTTATCACGGGATTCTCATCAATACCAACGTGGGTAACCCAACCGTTCCTGTTGGTATGACTACTAGATCTTAGGTAAGTCTCAAACGGCCACGAGGGGGCGCCTGATATTCACCCTCTTTATAAAGGGGCAGGGCTTTTCTTTTTTTCCCTCCCGCGCTTAATCGAATCCTTCCCCCGCCTCGAGTTCTAACACCCAAAGCTCAGGTCAGGCGCTTCGGACCTTTAATCATGTCCGGATCCAGCCTTCAAGGCCGGTGGATGCCTTCCTCCGTCACAGAGGAGGACATCAAGAAGTTGAGGGAGGCCAGATATCTGACCGCCGAAATTTCGCATAGGCTGCCCGCCCGATGGCAGGTCGTCCCTACTCCCGAACCCAACGAGAGCATCGTGTTCGTCTCCCACTTCCTCCGAGGGATAGGCCTCGCTCTAGATCCCTTTGTTAGGGGTCTTATGTACTATTACGGGCTGGATTTTCATGATCTGGCCCCGGATTCCCTTCTTCACATCTCATCATTCATTGTCATATGTGAGGCCTTCCTCCACATTGCCCCTCACTTCGGTCTGTGGCTCAAGACCTTCGATGTGAAGCCGAAGATGGTCGAGGGGCAGTACGCAGCGTGCGGAGGTGCTTTAATAAGCAAAATTGCTGACGCTCCATGGCTAAAGGGTTCCTTTCCAAAGGTGTCCGAATTGTGGCAGCGGGAGTGGTTCTACATCACAGCTCCCCGAAGTGCCAAATGGGTAGCTGCCCCCGCCTTTCGCTCGGGCCCCCCACCACAACTGATGTCATGGATCAGCAGGGGGCTGAGCTGGGGTCCAGCCAAGGACGCGCCAATATTGCAGAGCCGTATCCGAGATCTCTCCGAGCGAGATTTCAGTCTGGTTATGGTAATGCAAGTTATGCTGGTTCGTCAAGTACAGCCTTCCAAACGCCGGCCCCTCCGTATGTGGGAATTCAACCCGGAAGGATCGCGCGTTATTCAGCATTTCCTCGGCATGACGCACGAGGAGATGTACAAATCGTTCTTCAGACCACAAATAGAGTGTCCGGACACCACCGAGGACGTGGGCCTAAGCTGCAACCGCCCCGCTGCCCAAGTAAGTAATCCCATGGCTGAACACATTGTCCTTTTATTTATCATGACATTATTCTGAAGAATCGCTCTTTGACCAGGACTGGATAACAAAGTCTGCCCGCTAATTCGGTGTTCGGCTCCCCTTCCCGAGGGATTGGACAATCCGGTGCTGGAAAAGATGCTCGAGCCAGCACCTTGTCTAGTGCCCTAAAAGGAAGATGAAGGGGGGAATAAAGAGGACGAAAGCGGGCCTCCATCGCTATCTATTCCAATCGAGGGAATGAGCGCCTCCATGAGGGAGGATAACCAAGGGGAAGAATTTGACATTCTTTCTCCCCGGGGAAGGAAGAGGACCACCTCTGAAGATCTGGAAACTAAGGTTTCCAAACGGGAGAAGAAATCTCCGCCAGATGGTCCTGCCTCGGAGGGTATTCTGGCCGCACAATGTCCGCGCGGGGATCAGCCCTCTACCGAGCTGTAAGTAAAAAGTACTTAATAGTGAAGATATCCTATCTTACTTCCGAAGACAATAATCGATGCTTATAAATTGTAGTCTGGATCGCAGCCCTTCTCAACAGACTTCATCTTCGGGGGATCTTCTTCCGGAGATGATGGAGAGCGAAACGCCTCCCCCGGACTCCCCAACTCAAGAAGCGGGCGACCTTGAAGTGTCGTCGCGAAGGGCATCTCCGGATCCACTAGGTCCAGAGGATAACCCTTTGGCTGCCCGTTATCCCCAGTATCCGGCTCCTAAGGAGAGCGACAGCGAGGCTCCGCACAGTGTGCGGTCGGACGCGCTGAAGGATTTTTGAGGCAAGCTGCCGTCTCGGAAGCGCTTCGTACGCTAATGGGTACGGTAATTGAGAGGATTTCATCCGCTGAAAGCGGGTTGCATGAAGCTTTTATGAGTCTGCTGAAAGGCTTCGAGGTACGTGAAACAATGTATGCTTTTAACAGTACCGCATACGTTAGGTATGCCCATGTAGATAGTAGCCTCTGAGACTCTAGTTGTCATCAAGAACGGCGGCAAACAGAGGATCATAGTCCCAGGTAATAACCAGACCGCCTTTATGTGCAGGTGGTTGAAGCTCCGATGGCTAGCCGGACTAATGGGTTTGCCGAACTAAAGCGGCAGCTGGATGTGGCAGATGCCGACATCGTGCTTGTCAACAAGCGGCTTGACGAGGCACATGGTGAGTGATTTTTCTGGTGATCGTCACATAGTAAGAGCAGCATGATGCCATTATCTTTAATATGTTGTGACTGTAGATGGAGCTGCCACCGTGGAGACCCTTCGGGCGAAGCTTGCCCGAGCCAAGGAGCAAGCAAGGAGTAGAAATGCGGCCGCTTTAAAGGCAGCCGAGGAGTTACGGGCCGAACAGGCCGCGCATTGCGAGAGCAAAGAAAAAATAGCCAAGATGGATGTGGAGTTAAAAGATGCTGCTGACCGTTACCGGCTTCTTAAAGAAGAAAACCGGGCGAAGGCGATGGACCTGGAGAAGGCCCGGGTGGCTGCCAAGGAAGCCCGCTCCAAAATTAGAGTGACGAAGGAGGAGCTGAATCAAGCTGCGGATATCGTTTCTGGGAGGCCCTTCTTGTTGCGGACTAAGGTCGGAGATCCGAAATATGCTCCTCTGGACCGGCTATGGAGTTCTGCGGACGAGTACATGGATTTGGCTGCAAGTGCTGCTGATGCGGCCGAGTACTTCAAGGATCAGAAAGGTCCCGAAGTGGAGAAGCTGTTCTGGTCACAGTTTCACGCTCCAGTCCGTCCGCTGTTGCTGAATGAGCGATTGACCGGTTGGGCCGAGCTCCATAGGTTGTCCGGACTTGCCATGAGGTCCGTTGTGGATCACCTGTGGCCGGGAGGGCCAAGGCCGAGTAGCTATTTTAGCTTAGTGCAACAATTCCTTGAAGTTGTGCCACGCATCGATGCTGTAAAGAGATCAGCATGCATAGAAGGTGCGCGGATGGCCCTTGCCCATGTCAAAACATACTGGGCGGAGATGGAGGCCACCACTGTTGCGGCAAAGGGTTCGGCTATAGGCCGAGTTGCTGTCGAGCACTACTTTGAAGAAGTCCTTGAAGGTGCTCGTTTGATAGATGCTCAGTGCTCGAAGAATATTATTTTTCAGTGACATGTAGTCCCATTGTACAAACAATGTTTTTCTGAATTAATCAAGGCTGTTGTCGGTGTCAAAATCGGCGGAACTCGGGTAGGGGGTCCCGAACTGTGCGTCTAGGCCGGATGGTAACATGAGGCAGGGGACACAATGTTTTACCCAGGTTCGGGCCCTCTTGATGGAGGTAAAACCCTACGTCCTGCTTGATCGATATTGATGATATGGGTAGTACAAGAGTAGATCTACCACGAGATCAGAGAGGCTAAACCCTAGAAGCTAGCCTATGGTATGATTGTATGTTGTGGTTGTTGTCCTACGGACTAAAACCATTCGGTTTATATAGACATCAGAGAGGGTTAGGGCTACACAAGGTCGGTTACAAAGGAGGAGATATCCATATCCGTATTGCCTAGCTTGCCTTCCACGCCAAGTAGAGTCCCATCCGGACACGAGACGAAGTCTTCAATCTTGTATCTTCATAGTCTAACAGTCCGGCCAATGGAGATAGTCCGGCTGTCCGGAGACCCCCTAATCCAGGACTCCCTCAGTTGCCCCTGAACCAGGCTTCAATGACGATGAGTCCGACGCGCAGTATTGTCTTCGGCATTGCAAGCCGGGTTCCTTCTCCGAATACATCACAGAAGAACTTGAAAACGAGGATAGTGTCCGACTCTGCAAAATAAGTTCCATATACCACTGTAGAAAGAATAATATTTTCGCAATTCTAATTTGCTGACTTGTCTTGACAGTATGACGTTATGTCATGGCCCGGTGATTAGTCAAACCATTCCCTTTAACCAGCCCCGCACATAACGCGAGGCAGTTTTTCGACCCGTCTTGTCAAAGCAGAGATCGTGTCCCCTTATTACGGGATTCTCATCAATACGGTCGTGGGTAACCCAACCGTGTCTAGGACTCCTATATTATAGGCAAGTCCCAAACGGCTACGGAGAGGACGCTTAATATTCACCCTCTTTATAAAGGGACAAGGTTTTCGCTTTTTCCCTCTCGTGCTTAATCGAACACTTCCTCCGCCTCGAGTTCTAACACCCAAAGCCCAGGTCAGGTGCTCCGGATCTTCAATCATGTCCGGATCCAGCCTTCAAGGCCGGTCGATGCCCTCCTCTGTCACGGAAGAGGATATCAAGAAGTTGAGGGAGGCTAGATACCTGACCGCCGAGGTTTTGCATCGGCTGCCTGCTCGAGGGCAGGTTGTCCCTACTCCCGAACCCGACGAGAACGTCGTGTTCGTCTCCCACTTCCTCCTAGGCCTAGGCCTCACTCTGGATCCCTTCGTTAGGGGTTTGATGTTCTACTACGGGCTAGATTTCCACGATCTAGCTCCGGACTCCTTTCTCCACATCTTAACATTTATTGTCGTTTGTGAGGCCTTCCTCCGCATTACCCCTCACTTCAGCCTGTGGCTCAAGACCTTTGAAGTGAAGCCGAAGATGATCGAGGGGCAACATGCAGCGTGCGGAGGCGCGTCAATAGGCAAGACGGCAGGAGCCCCGTGGCCGAAAGGTACCTTCCCAGAGGTGTCCGAATTATGGCAACGGGAGTGGTTTTATGTCACGGCTCCCAGAAGTGCCAAGTGGGCGGCTGCCCCCGCTTTCCGCTCGGGGCCCCCACCACAACTGATGTCATGGATTAGCAGAGGTCTGAGCTGGGGCCCAGCCAAGGACGTGCCCATACTGCAAAGCCGCATTCAAGATCTCTTTGAGGGAGATTTTAATTTGGTTGTGGTAATGCAAGTTATGCTGGTTCGTCGAATCGAGCCTTGCAAATGCCGGCCCCTTCGCTTATGGGAGTTCGACCCAGAAGGGCCGCGTGCCATTCAAAGTTTCCTCGGCCTAACGCACGAGGAGATGTACAAGTCATTTTTTGGACCTCAAATAGAGTGTCCGGATACTACCGAGGACGTGTGCCTGAGTAGTAACCGCGCCGCCAAACAAGTAAGAAATCCTCTAGCCGAACACACCATCTTTTATTCATGAAGTTATTTCTGAGAGATCGCTCTTTGACCAGGATTGGCTAACGAAGGCGAAGATGATTTGGTGTCCGGCCCCCCTCCCTGAGGGTTTGGAAAATCCGGTTTTGGAGAAGATGCTCGAGTTCGCACCTTGCCCGGAGCCCTCGAGGGAAGATACAGGGGGAATAATATGGGCGGAAGCGGGCCCCCATAGCTGCTAGTTCCAACTGAGGGAATGAGCGCCTCCATAAAGGAGGATAATTGAGGGAGGAAGAGGACTGCTTCCGAGGATCCAGAAGCCGAGGCCTCCAAACGAGAGAAGAAGTCTCCAATAGAGGGTCCTGCCTCGGGGGGTGCTCTTACCGCACAAAGTCGGGGGGATCAGCCCTCCAACGAGTCGTAAGTGATCCGAAATACTTTAATAGTGAAGGTATACTATCTTTTTTCTGAGAAAATAACCACCGCATATATCTTGCAGTTCGAGCCTTAGCCCCTCTCAGCTGAGCTCGTCTTCGAGGGATCTTCTTCCAGAGATGATGGAGAGCGAAACGCCTCCCCCGGACTCCTCCGCTCAAGAAGAGGGCGACCCCGAAGTGTCGTCACGGAGGGCCTCTCCGGATCCGGTGAGGCCAGAAGATAATCCCATAGACCCCCGAAGTCCCCATCATCCGGCTCCCGAAGAGAGCAAACAAAAGAGTCCGGCACCGTCTGGTATGCGGTCGGACGTTTTGAGGGAGCTGGTGGGGCGAGCGGCCATCTCAGAAGAACACCGTACGCTGATGGGTATGGTGATGGAGAGAATTCCGTCCGCCAAAAGCGGATTACATGAAGCCTTTATGAGTCTACTGACAAGCTTTGAGGTACGTGAGATAATATGTGATAGTACCGCACATGTTATGTGTGCCCTATGTAGATAGTAGCCCCTGAGACTCTGGTTGTCGTCGAGAACGGCGACGAACAGATGATCATAGTCCCAGGCAATAACCAGACTGCCCTTATGTGCAGGTGGTGGAAGCTCCGGTGGCTAGCCGGACTAGTGAGTTTGCCTAATTAAAACGGCAACTGGATGCGGCAGACGCCGACATCAAGCTTGTTAACAAGAGGCTTGACGAGGCACAGGGTAAGTGTTATTATCTGGTGAACGCCACATAGTAAGAGCAGCATGATGCCAGTATCTTTAATATGTTGTGACTGCAGATGGAGCTGCCACCGTGGAAACCTTGCGGGCAGAACTTGCCCGAACCAAGGAACAAGCGAGGATTAGTAATGCGGCTGCTTTGAAGGCGGCCGAAGAGTTGAAAGCCGAGAAGGCCGCACATTGCGAGAGCCAAGAGAAGATGGCCAAGATGGCCGTAGAATTAAAAGACACTGCCGACCGTTGCCGGCTCCTTGAAAAAGAAAACCGAGCGAAGGCAACGGACCTTGAGAAGGCCACGATGGCGGACAAAGACACCCGCTATGCTATGAGAGCCAAGAAAGAGGAGTTGCGGGAAGCCGGGGATATTGCGGCTGGGAAGCCATTCATGCTACGGAGGAAGTTCGGAGATCCACGGTATGCCCCTCTGGATCGGCTGTGGAGTTTAGCAGATGCGTATATGGACTTGGCGGCGAGCGCTGCCGATGCGGCCAAATACTTCCAAGGTCAAACAGATCATGAAGTGGACAAGCTTTTCTGGTCGCAATTCAACGTTCCAGAGTGTCCGCTTCCATTGACTGATCAGCTAGCCGAATGGGCCGAACTAAATAGGTTGTCCGGACTCACCATGAGGTCTGTCGTGGATCAGCTATGGCCAGAAAAGCCAAAGCCGAACAGCTATTTCAGTTTAGTGCGGCGGTTCCTTGGTGCGGTGCCGCGCATTAATGAGATGAAGAGGTCGGCGTGCATAGAAGGCTCGCGGATGGCCCTTACCCGTGTTAAAGCATACTGGGCAGAGATGGACGCTACCACTGTTGCAGCGCAGGGTTCGGCCATAGGTCGAGTGGCTGCCGAGCACTATTTCGAGGAGGTTCTCGAGGGTGCTCGTTTGATAGAGGCCCAGTGCTCGAAGAATATTATGTTTGAGTGATATGTATTCTCATTCTAAACACAATGATTTTATGAAATTTTATAAGGCTATGTTTATACTTTTGCCTGAAAGTAGTATGATGCCTCCTGTGCGGCCGTTTATGTATACATGTGTATAACCTGAAAGATTGCAGTCGTCGGCTTCAACCCTCGCGCATATAATGCGGAGGTGCTCGCGAAAAACGTGTGTTCACACTTAACCCAACGTCTTGGTCCTATTAAGGAGGTGATAGCGTAGCGAACGAGGCAACTGGACTATAATGCTTAACACTTTCACTTAGCCATAGGAGTTTGACAGTGGGGCTACTAGATAGCCCCTGGTGGCTCCGCACTCTCCCAATCTCGGGGTGCGTACATGTCTGGCCGAAAAACGTCCCTTTGTTAAGGCGGAGGAATTCTAACATTCCGATAGGTCATCGAGTGGTTGACCAGCCTCACGCTATATCAAGACAGTCAGTTTTCAGCTTTCTCTACTGAGGTGCTCATCCGGATGAACCAAGGCACAATCGCAGTAGTTCTCCTGGTGCTGCCTTAGCCGATAAAGCGGAAAGTAAGGCACCAAAACACAGGAGCCGGGCAAACCCAACATTTGACCAAAGACAATGATTCGGAGCTGATGCATATAAGGCCAAACTCGCAACGCCGAACACTCCCTAAGGTATTCGGTTTTTGTGGTATAAACCGGGCCTAAATAGTGCCCTTTGTAAGAAGCCCCTTGTGTCCAGGTACGTGCATTATTCTTACGTGGACACATGCCAAGACGCCAGCATCCTTCTCAATTGTGCTGAGAATTCGGTGGATGTGTATCAACAAGAGACAGTAAAAAAGGTTTATGCAGGGTCTTAATCTAAAAAGAATCCTTGGAGCGGGTCCCTGCTGCACGTCTGCGCCTGTGTCTCCGGTGTGCCGTATCCTGGACGGGTGTAGCACGATGGTCATCTGTAAAAAAGAGGAACTTAGGTGAAAAAGTTGTCGTGCAAAAAGGTGGTTTTTTGTATAACTAGAAATGAGTAGAAATTGCCACTTGTCTGCGCGCGTTGAGCCCCTTGTATTTGTAATAGGGGTGTGGCCATCAATCCGGTATAAATTACATATAGCAGCGCCGGACTCGTCTAACCGCGTCCGTGGTCTTGACGACCTGTCAAATACTTTAGTTGGCGAGGCCGTTTTTAGTGTGCGGCAGCCAAGGCAGTCGCATTCTCTTCGGCGCGTAAGGATCGCTTAATACTTCCGTTCACTGTAATGATTCCGCGTGGACCGGGCATCTTGAGCGTCAAGGAAGCGTAATGTGGTATTGCATTAAAGCGAGCAAAATCTTCGCGTCCAAGTAGTGCTTGATAACTGTATTGGAACGGAGCAATGTGGAAGGTTAAATTTTCGCTACGGGAGTTATCGGGGAAGCCGAATATAACCTTTAGTAGCAGGGAGCCCGTGCAGTGAGCCCCTGGGCCTGGCATTACTCCTTTAAAGGTAGTGTTGCTATGGCAAATTTTCGTTGGGTCTATCCCCATTTCGCAGATTGTATCCTGGTATATCAGGTTTAAACTGCTGCCACCGTCCATCAGGACTCGTGCAAAGTGGTATCCGTCAATTATTGGGTCTAATACCAGGGGAGCCCATCCTGCCCGACGGATACTTGCTGAGTAATCACGATGGTCGAAAGTGACCGGTTGAGACGACCAGTGGCAGGGTTTTGCGGTGATAGGCCCTTGGGCATATTTATCTGGGAGGGCCGCTTTGCTTCCCTTGATCACGTGTAATACATTGACTGTTTTGACTTCTGATGGAAACTTCTTTTGTTCCCCGGCGTCTTGCTTGAGAGGCTCATCCTCATCTTCGCTTGGTTTATCCTCCCCCTTGTGTACGGCGTTGAGCTTGCCGGACTGCTTGAAGACCCAACATTCTCTGAGGGTATGATTAGCGGGTTTACCAGGGGTGCTATGGATCTGACATACTTGGTCCAGAATTTTGTTTAGGCTGGACAGTTCATCTCTGGCGCCTTTAGAGGGTGGCTTTTGCTGACCTGGCCGAGAGCTTCGGAATCCGGCATGTACCGCCGTGCTCTTCAGGTTGTCTTCTTTATTCCGACGTTTATTATTATTTTTGCTGCGTTGTGATTTCCCATTTTCATCTCTAACTTCGGATGTGCTTGGGTGGCTGGTGCTGCATCTGGCTAGCCAGCTATCCTCACCCGCGCAAAAGCGGGTCATGAGGCTTGTTAATGCTGCCATTGTTCTCGGCTTTTCTTGGCCGAGGTGTCTAGCAAGCCATTCGTCACGGACGCTATGCTTAAACGCTGCAAGGCTTCGGCGTCCGGGCAGTCGACTATTTGGTTCTTCTTAGTTAGGAACCTGTTCCAAAGCTTTCGGGCTGACTCTCCGGGCTGTTGAGTTATATGGCTCAAATCGTCCGCATCTGGGGGTCGGACATAAGTCCCTTGAAAATTTGCCCGAAAAGCGTTTTCGAGCTCTTCCCAGCTTCCAATGGAGTTTTCGAAGAGGCTTTTAAGCCAGTGCTGAGCTGGCCCTTTGAGCTTGAGGGGTAAGTACTTGATGGCGTGGAGATCGTCTCCTCGAGCCATATGGATATGAAGGATATAGTCCTCAATCCAGACCCCAAGGTCTGTTGTTCCGTCGTATGACTCTATGTTTACGGGTTTGAATCCCTCTGGAATTCATGGTCCAACACCACATCGGTGAAACATAGGGGGTGTGCGGCACCCCTGTAGCTGGGTGTACCGCGTTGTTCTTATGCTTGTTGTGTTGCATCATATGCTGGGGCGCGCTTGCGTGGTCCATAGATGGATCTGGTTACGCCGTCCTTTTGGTGCGAGCCCTTGTGTCGATCGCTTATTGGCTTGTGAGTGGAGTTGTTTGCCGCTCCATGTTGGTCGTGAGGTCGTCTATCCGGCCAGGTGGCCGTTTTGATTTTTGGTTGTGGGGGATCTAGGGCCTCCTCATCGAATTCGGGTAGCAACTTCCGCTTCGGGTAGCTCTTGGTGGGGCGATTACCACCATACTTCGCTACTGTGTTGAGTACTTTACTCCATCTGATTTGGAGTGTGTCCTGCGCAGCCTTGAGCATTTGCTTCTGCTTTTTCAGACTCCTCGCGGTGGCAACAAGCCTTTGACGGGCATTCTACTGCTTCAGGTGCCTGTCCGGCGTTATGTCATCCGGACTTTTATCTTTGACAGAATTGGTTTGTTCGGTTTGATTTTCCATATTCCCGTGGTCCGGCAGTAGTTCGCCCTGCTCCAACGCTGGGTCTGTATGATCGTTATTTCTGTCGAGGCAGGATTTGGGGCGGCGCTTACGCCGCCGCTTTGACTGCTTCTCGAGGGGACAAGCCTTCGTTGCGTCCTTTCGTTCCTCGTCGTCGTCTTCTTTTGGTGTGTCCACCATGTATACATCATATGATGAGGTGGATGTCCAGCGCCCAGTGCGCGGTGGTTCCTCTTCGCCTCCCACATCGTTGTCCATACTGTCGATGTCTTCGGAGTCGAAGTCGAGCATGTCGGTTAAATCATCAACAGTGGCTACGAAGTGGGTGGTGGGTGGGCGTCGAATTTCTCCATCGTCCGCATCCCAATCCTGTTGGCCATAGTCCGGCCAGGGCTCTCCTGACAAAGAGAGAGACCTTAGTGAATTCAGAATGTCGCCGAAGGGCGAGTGCTGAAAGATGTCCGCGGCGGTGAATTCCATGATCGGCACCCAATCAGATTCGACTGGCAGGGGCGCGGACGGTTCGGAGTCCAGAAAAGAGTCCGGCACCTTGGAGTCCCGGGCTTCGCAGAGGATTAGGCTGGTGTTCGGCTCAATCGCCGTTGAGACTGCAGCCCCTGAGGCGGTGTCTAGCCACCCGTCCTCGATTGGCGCAGTTGGCTCCGAGCTAAGGGTCGGAGCTGATGCGGGCGTGGTCTCTGGGGTACTGTTCGGCGGCAGACCTAGGTCATACCCGTCGTGACAGTGCGGCGCGCCCGGCTGTGGCTCGAATCCGTCGAAGATCAAGTCTCTGCGGATGTCGGCCGTGTAGTTCAAACTTCCAAATCTGACCTGACGGCCAGGGATGTAGCTTTCAATCTGCTCCAGATGGCCAAGCGAATTAGCCCGCAGTGCAAAGCCGCCGAATACGAAGATCTGTCCGGGGAGAAAAGTCTCGCCCTGGACCGCATCGCTATCGATGATAGTAGGAGCCATCAAGCCTAACGGCGACGACACAGAGGAACTCTCAATGAAAGCACCAATGTCGGTGTCAAAACCGGCGGATCTCGGGTAGGGGCTCCCGAACTGTGCGTCTAGGCCGGATGGTAACAGGAGGCAGGGGACACAATGTTTTACCCAGGTTCGGGCCCTCTTGATGGAGGTAAAACCCTACGTCTTGCTTGATTGATATTGATGATATGGGTAGTACAAGAGTAGATCTACCACAAGATCAGAGAGGCTAAACCCTAGAAGCTAGCCTATGGTATGATTGTAAGTTGTGGTTGTTGTCCTACGTTTTAAAACCCTTCGGTTTATATAGACACCGGAGAGGGTTAGGGTTACACAAGGTCGGTTACAAAGGAGGAGATATCCATATCCGTATTGCCTAGCTTGCCTTCCACGCCAAGTAGAGTCCCATCCGGACACGAGACGAAGTCTTCAATCTTGTATCTTCATAGTCTAACAGTCCGGCCAATGGAGATAGTCCGGCTATCCAGAGACCCCCTAATCCAGGACTCCCTCAGCTGTATTTATATTTTTGCCCGAAAGTACTATGATGCCTCTTGTGCGGCCGTTTATATATATATATATATATAACCCGAAAGTTTGCGGTCGTCGGCTTCCGCCCCCACCCATATAATGCGGGGGTGTTCGCAAAAGATGCATATCCACACTTGATCCAACGTCTTGGTCCGTTAAGGAGGTGATAGCGTAGCGAACGAGGTAATCGGACTATATTGCTTTAACACTTTCACTTAGCCATAGGAGTTTGACAGTACTTCTGCGCTCGTCCAAATACGGGGTGCGTACGTACATGACCAGGAAACAGCCCTTCGTTAATGCGGAGGAATCCCGAAGATTTCGGTTAGTCATCGAGTGGTTGACCAGTCTCTCGCTATATCATGACAGTCAGTTTTTGGCTTTCTCTACTGAGGAGCTCATCCGGATGAACCAGGGCACAGTCGCAGTAGTTCTCCCAGTGCTACCTTAGCCAATATAACGGAACGTAAGGTACCAAAACGTGAGAGCCGGGCAAACCCAACATTTGACCAAAGTGCATATAGGGCCAAACTCGCGACGTCGAACACTCCCTAAGGTGTTTGGTCTTTATAACATATATCGGGCTAAACAATGCCCTTTATAAGAAACCCCATGTGTCCGAGTACGTGCAAAATCCTGGCGTGGCCACATGCCAATAACGCTGGCATCCTTCTCGGTTTGTATGGAGTATCCATAGGATGTGAGCAACAAGAGACAATAAAAAAGGTTTACGCAGGGCCTTAATCTAAAAAGAAACCTTTGGGCGGGTCCTTGCTGCACGTCTGCGCATGTATCTCCGTCGTGCCGTGTCCTGGACGGGTGTAGCATAATTGCAACCTGCAAAAGGAAAGAATTTAGGTGAAAGTTGCCGTGCCGAAAAGAAGAATGAGTTATCATAATTCCAGAGAAGCCTAGTTGAGCCGGGCTGGCCCTGATTACACGCGGGAAGCCCCTGGTATCGTTTTATGAGGGTTCGAATACCAATCTCATGCATGTATGATGGAACGCCGGACTCGTCTAACCGTGTCCGTGGTCTTGACGACCTACCATTTTTCTGGTTGGTGAGGACGCCTAGTGTGCGACTGTTAGAGTTGCCGCGTCCTCTTCCGTACGTGAAGGACAGATGGTATTTCCGCTAACTGTAATGACGCCTCGTGGACCAGGCATCTTGAGCTTGAGAAAAGCATAATGCGGTATTGCGTTAAAACGAGTGAAAGCCGCCCTTCCGAGAAGTGCTTGAAAATCACTTCGGAATGGAGCGATGTGAAAAGTTAACATTTCATTTCGGAAGTTATCGGGAGAACCAAATACCACCTCTAGTAGTAGAGAGCCCGTGCAGTGGGCCTCTTGGCCTGGTATTACTCCCTTGAAGGTAGTATTACTGTGGCTTATTTGTGTCGGGTCTATCCCCATTTTGCGGACTGTGTCCTGATATATCAGATTGAGATCACTACCGCCGTCCATGAGGACCCTTGTGAGAACCGAATACCACCTCTAGTAGTAGAGAGCCCGTGCAGTGGGCCTCTTGGCCAGGTATTACTCCCTTGAAGGTAGTATTACTGTGGCTTATTTGTGTCGGGTCTATCCCCATTTTGCGGACTGTGTCCTGATATATCAGATTGAGATCACTACCGCCGTCCATGAGGACCCTTGTGAAATTGTACCCGTTTATTATTGGGTCTAACACCAAGGCCGTCGGTCCTTCGCGCCGGATATGTGTATCGTGATCCCTACGATGAAAAGTGATCGGGCAGGCCAACCAGGGGTTGGACCTAGGGATGACGGGCTCTATGGCACGTGTGTGCCGGAGTGCGTGATTGCCTCTCCTCCTTGTCACATGGATCACATTTACTGCTTTAAGCTCCGGTGGGAACTTTTTCTGCCCTCCGACGCTTAGCTGGCGAGGTTCATCCTCGTCTTCGCTTGGTGTCTCTTCCCCTTTGTGTTCGGCGTATAGCTTACCGGCCTGCTTGAAGACCCAACATTCTCTGTGGGTATGTTTTGCAGGTTTGTCTGGGGTGTCGTGGATCTGACACAGTTTGTCAAGATTTTTGTTTAGGCCAGATTGTCCTTCTCTGCTACCTTTGAAAGGCCTTTTCCGCTGACCTGGTCGGGAGCCCCTGAATCCGACGTTTACCACCGTATTACCTGGGCTACCTTCTTTATTTCGACGCTTGTTTTTGTTGCGTCGTGATTTACCATTGCCATCCCTTACTTCGGATGTGCTTGGGTCGCTGGTGCTGCTACGGGCAAACCAGCTGTCCTCGCCCGCAAAAAAGCGGGTCATGAGGCTTGTTAGGGCTGCCATTGTTCTCGATTTTTCTTGACCAAGGTGTCTGGCGAGCCATTCGTCTCGGACGTTGTGTTTAAAAGCTTCTAAGGCTTTGGTGTTTGGACAGTCGACTATTTGGTTCTTCTTGTTGAGGAACCTGTTCCAAAGCTTTCGGGCGGACTCTCCAGATTGTTGGATTATATGACTTAAATCGTCTGCATCCGGCGGTCGGACATAAGTCCCTTGAAAATTGGCCCGGAAAGCGTCCTCGAGCTCCTCCAACTTCCAATTGAGTTTACGGGGAGGCTTTTCAGACAGTGCCTAGCTGGCCCTTTAAGCTTGAGGGGCAAGTATTTAATGGCATGGAGATCGTCTCCACGAGCCATTTGAATATGAAGGATGAAGTCATCTATCCAGACTCCAGGATCTGTGGTTCCGTCGTACGCCTCTATGTTTACTGGTTTGAATCCTTCTGGGAATTCGTGATCCAGCACCTCATCAGTGAAACATAGTGGGTGTGCGGCACCCCTGTATTGGGATGCGCCATAGTGTTCGGATGGTTGTTGTATTCGGTGCTGGTTGTGTACCGTAGCGCGCTTCCTAGATCCATAGATGAATCTGGTCATGCCGGATTTTTGACGCAAGTTCTCACATAGAACGTGTGTTGACTTATGCGTGTCTTTGTTAGCCGCTCTATCGCGTTCACAGGGCGGTGGATCCGGCCGGTTGGCCGTATCACTTATCGGCTGTATGGGCTCTAAGGCCTCGTCGTCGAATTCCGGTAATAGCTTGTGCTTTGGATAGCTATTTGGGTGGTAGCTTCTACCATACTTTGTTACTTTGTTCCACTTGCTGTTGAGCGTATCTTGTGCGACCTTGAGCCTTTGCTTCTGTTTCTTCAGGCTTCTCGCTGTGGCAGTAAGCCTCCTGCGGAGGTTCTCTTGCTCCAAGTGTGTTTCTGGGATGATGGGTGTATCATCGTCCGGACTATTTTCTTCCCTAGATGGGGATTGATGATGCTTATCTTTGGCGTCATCGTGTTTGGACGTTGGATCCGTACTATGTTTGATGTTTGCATCTTGGTCATTTTCTGCCACCGGGGTGGTGCAGTTGTCATCTTTTCTGGAGTCGCGTGGACTATCGTTATCGTTGTTTTTGCTATGGCGGGACTTAGGGCGGCGCCGCTGACGTCGGTGCTTGGGTTGCTTCTTGGAGGGGTTATCCTCCGCTTTCTCGTCGCCATTGGCTTCGTTGGGGGTGTCCACCATGTACACGTCATGTGATGAAGTAGCGGTCCAGCGCCCTGTGGGCGGCTGTTCCGGTTCGTCTCCGGCTTCGTCGTCCATACCGTCGAAGTCCTCGAAGCCGAACTCGAGAATGTCGGTTAAGTCGTCGACAGTGGCTACTAAGTGGGTGGTGGGTGGGCAGCGAATTTCTTCGTCGTCCGCATCCCATTCTAGCCAGACATAGTTCGGCCAAGGTTCTCCTGACAGGGAGAGAGACCTTAATGAATTTAGCACATCTCCAAAAGGTGAGTGCTGAAAAATATCCGTGGAGGTGAACTCCATGATCGGCGCCTAGTCGTACTTGACGGGCGCGGATACAAGCGGCTCGGAGTTCGTGACCGAAGATGAATCCACTGGTTCGGCAACACGACTCTCGTAAGGGGTGAAGTCAATATCTGGCTCTATCGCCACTGAGAGTGCGGCCTCCATGGCAGGGTCCATCCCTTCGCTCTTGGATGGCACGACCCGCTCCAGATTGATGGACGGAGTAGCTGCGGATGCGATCTCCTGAATAGTGTCCAATGGCAGAGTTACGTCATGCTCGTCAAGACTGTCCGGCGCGTCCGACATGGGCTCGAATCCTTCGAAGATCAAGTCTCCGCGGATGTCGGCCGTGTAGTTCAAGTTTCCAAATCTGACCTGGTGGCCAGGGGCGTAGCTCTCAATCTGCTCCAGATGGCCAAGCGAGTTGGCTCGCAGTGCAAAGCCGCCGAATATGAAGATCTCTCCGGGGAGGAAAGCCTCACCCTGGACCGCATCGCTAGCGATGATCGAATGAGCCATCGAGCCTTACGGTGGCGACACAGTGGAACTCTCAATGAAAGCACCAATGTCGGTGTCAAAACCGGCGGATCTCGGGTAGGGGGTCCAGAACTGTGCGTCTAAGGCGGATGGTAACATGAGGCAGGGGACACGATGTTTTACCCAGGTTCGGGCCCTCTCGATGGAGGTAATACCCTACGTCCTGCTTGATTGTTCTTGATGATATGAGTATTACAGGAGTTGATCTACCATGAGATCAGGGAGGCTAAACCCTAGAAGCTAGCCTATGGTATGATCATATGTTTTCCTACGGACTAAAACCCTCTGGTTTATATAGACACCGGAGGGGGCTAGTGAAGGAAATATGCCCTAGAGGCAATAATAAAGTTATTATTTATTTCCTTATATCATGATAAAGGTTTATTATTCATGCTAGAATTGTATTAACCGGAAACATAATACATGTGTGAATACATAGACAAACAGAGTGTCACTAGTATGCCTCTACTTGACTAGCTCGTTAATCAAAGATGGTTATGTTTCCTATCCATGGACAAAGAGTTGTCATTTGATTAACGGGATCACATCATTAGTTGAATGATCTGATTGACATGACCCATTCCATTAGCTTAGCACCCGATCGTTTAGTATGTTGATATTGCTTTCTTCATGACTTATACATGTTCGTATGACTATGAGATTATGTAACTCCCGTGTGCCGGAGGAACACTTTGTGTGCTACCAAACGTCACAACATAACTGGGTGATTATAAAGGTGCTCTACGGGTGTCTCCAAAGGTACATGTTGGGTTGACGTATTTCGAGATTAGGATTTGTCACTCCGATCGTCGGAGAGGTATCTCTGGGCCCTCTCGTTAATGCACATCACTTAAGCCTTGCAAGCATTGCAACTAATGAGTTAGTTGCGGGATGATGTATTACGGAACGAGTAAAGAGACTTGCCGGTAACAAGATTGAACTAGGTATTGGATACCGACGATCGAATCTCGGGCAAGTAACATACCGATGACAAAGGGAACAACGTATGTTGTTATGCGGTCTGACCGATAAAGATCTCCGTAGAATATGTAGGAGCCAATATGGGCATCTAGGTCCCGCTATTGGTTATTGACCGGAGACGTGTCTCGGTCATGTCTACATTGTTCTCGAACCCGTAGGGTCCGCACGCTTAAGGTTTCGATGACAGTTATATTATGAGTTTATACGTTTTGATGTACCGAAGGTTTTTTGGAGTCCCGGATGTGATCACGGACATGACGAGGAGTCTCGAAATGGTCGAGACATAAAGATTGATATATTGGAAGCCTATGTTTGGATATCGGAAGTGTTTCGGGTGAAATCGGGATTTTACCGGAGTACCGGGAGGTTACCGGAACCCCCCGGGAGCTATATGGGCCTTAGTGGGCCTTAGTGGAAAAGATAAGAGGCAACCAGAGATGGGCCACGCGCCCCTCCCCTCCCTTGGTCCAAATAGGACAAGGAGAGGGGGCCGGCCCCCCCTTCTCCTTTTCCCCCCTCCGTGAATCCTATTCCAACTAGGATTGGGGGGGAATCCTACTCCCGGAGGGAGTAGGACTCCTCCTGGCACGCCTCTCCTAGGCCGTCCGCACCCCCCCTTTGAGCCTTTATATACGGAGGCAGGGGCACCCCAGAGGAACACAAGTTGATCCACGTGATCATATTCTTAGCCGTGTGCGGCGCCCCCTGCCACCATAGTCCTCGATAATATTGTAGCGGTGCTTAGGCGAAGCCCTGCGACAGTAGTACATCAAGATCGTCACTACGCCGTCGTGCTGACGGAACTCTTCCCCGACACTTTGCTGGATCGGAGTCCGGGGATCGTCATCGAGCTGAACGTGTGCTAGAACTCAGAGGTGCCGTAGTTTCGGTGCTTGATCGGTCGGGCCATGGAGACGTACGACTACATCAACCAAACGCTTCCGTTGTCGATCTACAAGGGTACGTAGATCGCACTCTCCCCTCTCGTTGCTATGCATCACCATGATCTTGCGTGTGCGTAGGAAATTTTTGAAATTACTACGTTCCCCTACAGTGGTATCAGAGCCTAGGTTTTATGTGTTGATGTCATATGCACGAGTAGAACACAAGTGAGTTGTGGGCGATATAAGTCATACTGCTTACCAGCATGTCATTCTTTGGTTCAGCGGTATTGTTGGATGAAGCGGCCCGGACCAACATTACGCGTACGCTTACGCGAGACCGGTTCTCCCGGCGTGCTTTGCACATAGGTGGCCTGCGGATGACAGTTTCTCCAACTTTAGTTGAACCGAGTGTGGCTACGCCCGGTCCTTGCGAAGGTTAAAACAGCACCAACTTGACAAACGATCGTTGTGGTTTTGATGCGTAGGTAAGATTGGTTCTTGCTTAAGCCCGTAGCAGCCACGTAAAACTTGCAACAACAAAGTAGAGGACGTCTAACTTGTTTTTGCAGGGCATGTTGTGATGTGATATGGTCAAGACATGATGCTAAATTTTATTGTATGAGATGATCATGTTTTGTAACCAAGTTATCGGCAACTGGCAGGAGCCATATGGTTGTCGCTTTATTGTATGCAATGCAATCGCGCTGTAATGCTTTACTTTATCACTAAGCGGTAGCGATAGTCGTGGAAGCATAAGATTGGCGAGACGACAACGATGCTACGATGGAGATCAAGGTGTCGCGCCGGTGACGATGGTGATCATGACGGTGCTTCGGAGATGGAGATCACAAGCACAAGATGATGATGGCCATATCATATCACTTATATTGATTGCATGTGATGTTTATCTTTTATGCATCTTATCTTGCTTTAATTGACGGTAGCATTATAAGATGATCTCTCACTAAATTATCAAGATAAAAGTGTTTTCCTGAGTATGCACCATTGCCAAAGTTCGTCGTGCCCAGACACCACGTGATGATCGGGTGTGATAAGCTCTACGTCCATCTACAACGGGTGCAAGCCAGTTTTGCACACGCAGAATACTCAGGTTAAACTTGACGAGCCAAACATATGCAGATATGGCCTCGGAACACTAAGATCGAAAGATCGAGCGTGAATCATATAGTAGATATGATCAACATAGTGATGTTCACCATTGAAAACTACTCCATTTCACGTGATGATCGGTTATGGTTTAGTTGATTTGGATCACGTGATCACTTAGAAGATTAGAGGGATGTCTATCTAAGTGGGAGTTCTTAAGTAATATGATTAATTGAACTTAAATTTATCATGAACTTAGTACCTGATAGTATCTTGCTTATGTATGTTTGATTGTAGATAGATGGCCCGTGCTGTTGTTCCGTTGAATTTTAATGCGTTCCTTGAGAAAGCAAAGTTGAAAGATGATGGTAGAAATTACACGGACTGGGTCCGTAACTTGAGAATTATCCTCATTGCTGGACAGAAGAATTACGTCCTGGAAGCACCGCTGGGTGCCAGGCCTGCTGCTGGAGCAACACCAGATGTTATGAACGTCTGGCAGAGCAAAGCTGATGACTACTCGATAGTTCAGTGTGCCATGCTTTACGGCTTAGAATCGGGACTTCAACGACGTTTTGAACGTCATGGAGCATATGAGATGTTCCAGGAGTTGAAGTTCATATTTCAAGCAAATGCCGGATTGAGAGATATGAAGTCTCCAATAAGTTCTATAGCTGCAAGATGGAGGAGAACAGTTCTGTTAGTGAGCATATACTCAAAATGTCTGGGTATAATAATCACTTGGTTCAGATGTGAGTTAATCTTCCAGATGATTGCGTCATTGACAGAATTCTCCAATCACTGCCACCAAGCTACAAGAGCTTCGTGATGAACTATAATATGCAAGGGATGAATAAGACTATTCCCGAGCTCTTCGCAATGCTGAAAGCTGCGGAGGTAGAAATCAAAAAGGAGCATCAAGTGTTGATGGTCAACAAGACCACTAGTTTCAAGAAAAAGGGCAAAGGGAAGAAGAAGGGGAACTTCAAGAACAGCAAGCAAGTTGCTACTCAAGAGAAGAAACCCAAGTCTGGACCTAAGCCTAAAACTGAGTGCTTCTACTGCAAGCAGACTGGTCATTGGAAGCGGAACTGCCCCAAGTATTTGGCGGATAAGAAGGATGGCAAGGTGAACAAAGGTATATGTGATATACATGTTATTGATGTGTACCTTACTAGAGCTCGCAGTAGCACCTGGGTATTTGATACTGGTTCTGTTGCTAATATTTGCAACTCGAAACAGGGACTACGGATTAAGAGAACACTGGCAAAGGATGAGGTGACGATGCGCGTGGGAAATGGTTCCAAAGTCGATGTGATCGCGGTCGGCACGCTACCTCTACATCTACCTTTGGGATTAGTATTAGACCTAAATAATTGTTATTTGGTGCCAGCGTTGAGCATGAACATTATATCTGGATCTTGTTTAATGCGAGACGGTTATTCATTTAAATCAGAGAATAATGGTTGTTCTATTTATATGAGTAATATCTTTTATGGTCATGCACCTTTGAAGAGTGGTCTATTTTTGATGAATCTCGATAGTAGTAACACACATATTCATAATGTTGAAGCCAAAAGATGCAGAGTTGATAATGATAGTGCAACTTATTTGTACACTGCCGTTTAGGTCATATCGGTATAAAGAGCATGAAGAAACTCCATACTGATGGGCTTTTGGAACCACTTGATTATGAATCACTTGGTACTTGCGAACCGTGCCTCATGGGCAAGATGACTAAAACACCGTTCTCCGGTACTATGGAGAGAGCAACAGATTTGTTGGAAATCATACATACAGATGTATGTGGTCCGATGAATATTGAGGCTCGTGGCGGATATCGTTATTTTGTCACCTTCACAGATGACTTAAGCAGATATGGGTATATCTATTTAATGAAACATAAGTCTGAAACATTTGAAAAGTTCAAAGAATTTCAGAGTGAAGTTGAAAATCATCGTAACAAGAAAATAAAGTTTCTACGATCTGATCGTGGAGGAGAATATTTGAGTTACGAGTTTGGTGTACATTTGAAGCATTGCCGAATAGTTTCGCAACTCACGCCACCCGGAACACCACAGTGTAATGGTGTGTCCAAACGTCGTAATCGTACTTTACTAGATATGGTGCGATCTATGATGTCTCTTACTGATTTACCGCTATTATTTTGGGGTTATGCTTTAGAGATGGCCGCATTCACTTTAAATAGGGCACCATTAAAATCCGCTGAGACGACGCCTTATGAACTATGATTTGGCAAGAAACCAAAGTTGTCGTTTCTTAAAGTTTGGGGCTGCGATGCTTATGTGAAAAAGCTTCAACCTGATAAGCTCGAACCCAAATCGGAGAAATGTGTCTTCATAGGATACCCAAAGGAGACTGTTGGGTACACCTTCTATCACAGATCCGAAGGCAAGACATTTGTTGCTAAGAATGGATCCTTTCTAGAGAAGGAGTTTCTCTCGAAAGAAGTGAGTGGGAGGAAAGTAGAACTTGACGAGGTAACTGTACCTGCTCCCTTATTGGAAAATAGTACATCACAGAAATCTGTTTCTGCGACAACTACACCAATTAGTGAGGAAGCTAATGATAATGATCATGAAACTTCAGGACAAGAAACTACTGAACCTCGTAGATCAACCAGAGTAAGATCCGCGCCAGAGTGGTACGGTGATCCTGTTCTGGAAATCATGCTACTAGATCATGATGAACCTACGAACTATGAAGAAGCGATGATGAGCCCAGATTCCGCAAAATGGCTTGAAGCCATGAAATCTGAGATGGGATCCATGTATGAGAACAAAGTATGGACTTTGGTTGACTTGCCCGATGATCGGCAAGCAATTGAGAATAAATGGATCTTCAAGAAGAAGACTGACGCTGACGGTAATATTACTGTCTACAAAGCTCGACTTGTCGCAAAAGGTTTTCGACAAGTTCAAGGGGTTGACTATGATGAGACCTTCTCACCCGTAGCGATGCTTAAGTCTGTCTGAATCATGTTAGCAATTGCCGCATTTTATGATTATGAAATTTGGCAGATGGATGTCAAAACTGCATTCCTGAATGGATTTCTGGAAGAAGAGTTGTATATGATGCAACCGGAAGGTTTTGTCGATACAAAGGGAGCTAACAAAGTGTGCAAGCTCCAGCGATCCATTTATGGACTGGTGCAAGCCTCTCGGAGTTGGAATAAACGCTTTGATAGTGTGATCAAAGCATTTGGTTTTATACAGACTTTTGGAGAAGCCTGTATTTACAAGAAAGTGAGTGGGAGCTCTATAGCATTTCTGATATTATATGTGGATGACATATTACTGATTGCAAATAGTATAGAATTTCTGGATATCATAAAGGGATACTTGAATAAGAGTTTTTCAATGAAAGACCTCGGTGAAGCTGCTTACATATTAGGCATAAAGATCTATAGAGATAGATCAAGACGCTTAATTGGACTTTCACAAAGCACATACCTTGACAAGATTTTGAAGAAGTTCAAAATGGATCAAGCAAAGAAAGGGTTCTTGCCTGTGTTACAAGGTGTGAAGTTGAGTCAGACTCAATGCCCGACCACTGCAGAAGATAGAGAGAAAATGAAAGATGTTCCCTATGCTTCAGCCATAGGCTCTATCATGTATGCAATGCTGTGTACCAAACCTGATGTGTGCCTTGCTATAAGTCTAGCAGGGAGGTACCAAAGTAATCCAGGAGTGGATCACTGGACAGCGGTCAAGAACATCCTGAAGTACCTGAAAAGGACTAAGGATATGTTTCTCGTATATGGAGGTGACAAAGAGCTAATCGTAAACGGTTACGTTGATGCAAGCTTTGACACTGATCCGGACGATTCTAAATCGCAAACCGGATACGTGTTTACATTAAACGGTGGAGCTGTCAGTTGGTGCAGTTCTAAACAAAGCATCGTGGCGGGATCTACATGTGAAGCGGAGTACATAGCTGCTTCGGAAGCAGCAAATGAAGGAGTCTGGATGAAGGAGTTCATATCCGATCTAGGTGTCATACCTAGTGCATCGGGTCCAATGAAAATCTTTTGTGACAATACTGGTGCAATTGCCTTGGCAAAGGAATCCAGATTTCACAAGAGAACCAAACACATCAAGAGACGCTTCAATTCCATCTGGGATCTAGTCCAGGTGGGAGACATAGAGATTTGCAAGATACATACGGAGCTGAATGTAGCAGACCCGTTGACTAAGCCTCTTCCACGAGCAAAACATGATCAGCACCAAAGCTCCATGGGTGTTAGAATCATTACTGTGTAATCTAGATTCTTGACTCTAGTGCAAGTGGGAGACTGAAGGAAATATGCCCTAGAGGCAATAATAAAGTTATTATTTATTTCCTTATATCATGATAAAGGTTTATTATTCATGCTAGAATTGTATTAACCGGAAACATAATACATGTGTGAATACATAGACAAACAGAGTGTCACTAGTATGCCTCTACTTGACTAGCTCGTTAATCAAAGATGGTTATGTTTCCTATCCATGGACAAAGAGTTGTCATTTGATTAACGGGATCACATCATTAGTTGAATGATCTGATTGACATGACCCATTCCATTAGCTTAGCACCCGATCGTTTAGTATGTTGCTATTGCTTTCGTCATGACTTAGTATGTAGCGTGGGTAGCGTGGGGTCAAAAACAAACACTACTGGTAAACTTCTATCTATAAGCATTTTCCTAGTGGTGGTCGTCGGACGCCGGCGGGGCAGCTAGCTGGTCCGTGCGCGCCACGACTCCCTTCGCCGGCCGTCGACGACAAGCTATTCGACAGTTTGCCAAGGTACAAAATGGACTCCGCTGATGAGTTATTTTTTCACAATTTCCTTTGTGACTCTAACGATTCGTCGTCCGATGACGAGGAGATATTGGCTACCGTGTTGGTCCATCACCACCTCAACAGCCAGCGGACGTTGTTCCGTGGCTCCATTCCGGGCCACCTTCCGGCGCTGAATCGCAACCGAGAGAGTGGACATTTCCTTCTTTGGAAGGACTACTTTGATACAACAAATCCGTTGTTCAGACATAAAAATTCCGTCACCGTTTCCATATGAGTAGGCATCTTTTCAACCCTATTAGAGAGGTGGTGGTCGGCTATGATGACTATTTTGAGTGCAAAGAGGATGCCGTTGGCAAGATTGGTTTCTCCTCTTATCAGAAATGCACTGCCGCCATCCGAATGCTTTCATACGGAGTGCCCGGTGATCTCATTGATGAGCACGTTTGTATGAGCGAGTCTACATGCCTACAGTCCATGTATAAGTTCTGCAAGGTTGTTATTGTTGTGTTTGGCCCTGAGTACTTGAGAGAGCCGACTCCTGAAGATACAACCCGTTTGTTGGCGATGAATGCTAGCAGGGGCTTCCCAGGGATGCTTGGCAGCATAGATTGCATCACTGGGAGTGGAAGAACCGCCCTTCTGCTTGGCAAGGGCAGTATAAGGGTCATGTTAGGGCTTGCACTGTCATACTAGAGGTCGTGGCGTCTCAAGATCTCTGGATCTGGCACTCTTTCTTTGACATGGCCGGATCACACAATGATATCAACATGCTTCAGCGCTCGCCGGTGTTTGCTAGGCTTGTCGAAGGCAACAGCCCATCGGTGAACTTTACTATCAATGGCCACAACTACGACAAAGGATACTACCTGGATGACGGTATCTATCCTCAGTGGACCACTATTGTCAAGACAATCCCCAACCCTGTCGGAGAGAGGAGGAAAAGATTTGCCAAAGAGCAAGAGAGTGCTAGGAAGGATGTCGAGTGTGCCTTTGGTGTTTTACAATATCGATGGGGGCATCGTTCGGTATCCTGCTAATACCTGGAGCACGCAGAAACTCTGCTTGTGTGATCATGCACAGTATGATCGTAGAAGATGAGCTCCCGGAACGTCTGTACGATCAAGGGTTTCAGTTTCAGGGTGAGAATGTTGTGCCTGAGCATGAAGGAGCGGCAACGTTTGAACGGTTCACCCAATTTCATCATGACATGCGTGATTGGAAAACTCACGTGCAACTGCAAAATCATTTGGTTGAGCATATGTGAGCTCATGTTGGCAACCGATAGATATATCTTCTTTTATTCAACTTGCAAAACTATGTGAGACATTTTTATTTTTATTTTGCTTGTAAAATTATGCTATTTTATTCGGTTCAAACTATGTTATTTGACTATTATTTAAATGCAAAATCAATGCAAAAGTGAGCTATTTGTTGAAATATGGCGGCCAGCCAGCCACGCCGGCACATATGGGTCGGCGCGTTGGGCTAAAACATTGCGGACGCCGGGCGGACAGTCAATCCAAACGGACAAAAAGCGGAAGAAATCGCCGTCCATTTGGATCGGCCCATTGAAGTTGCTCTTATTATCAATGTGGTCGTTGAGTATTCAGGAATGGAAGATTGAGAGGAGGAAGAATCAATGTGAGGAAGAAGAGAATATCGAAGATGAAGGGGCAGCCAGGTTAATTCTATGCAATGAGAAGACAAAAGGGGTGAGGTGAAGTACCTCGTGGGTAGGAAGGAGTACCTCGTGGGTAGGAAGGAGTAATGGAAAGATGTGAATGGGGTGATTATCACCAGAGTTTTTTTAAGGTGGGGGAACAGAGGGGCTGTTGGCCTTGGACTCTTCGAAAAAGATGACGTTTTTTTCTGTGGGAGAGATGCATGGGCCTTTTCTCTCCGTGGATGGGTTTTGTTCAGCTGTTACGCCGGGTTATTAACTACTGGCTGGAACATGTCCTTAAAAAAACTACTGGCGGAACAGGTTTGCTGACATGGCACATGCGCTGTGGTGGGATGCTTACATGTCAAGAGAAATGAAGTTGGACCTACTTGATGATGTGGATAGTTTACATGTCAAGAGAAATCAGATTGGTCATAGTGGGGAGTAACTTATACTAGGGTCATATGCATGATACTACTCCCTCTGTCCAGGTGCATAGGACGGTCTAAGAAGTGGCACTGTGATTTAGGCGTGTAGAGATTGGGTAAGGTGAAAATTAAATCATCTATTTTATGGGCAGCTAGCTTGTTAATAGGTGGATTGCATGCAAACACAATTAGTGCTCTTTGCATGCACGGGAAGATGTATAGGCTATTTGCATGCACTGGACGTGCAGATTCATGTGCTATCTAGGATTGGTCACGTCATTAATTACCACCTCTTACGAATTGACAATAGCGACTTATACTCTTAGAAATCCTGAATTCTCTAAGATGCTTTATACACCTGGACGAAGGGGGTAGTCTAAGTTACTATCTTCATAATGCAAAGTAACATAATAGTAGTATCATAGATAGCTTCATTTATTGACTTGTAGACTCATTTTGTCTCGGAAAGCGCTATGTTATAATAACATATTATGTTACCACCTCTCATTAACTATTTGCCACATAAGCAAAAAAAAATTGGAGTGCGCTATGTTACTACCTAAGTTACTTCCACTATGACTAGCCTAAGATAAGACTAGCCATAGTAGGGGTAATTTAGGTAGCAGAAATGCTACATGTACGGACATAGGTTACAGATTTGCTGTTACGGGCTGAAGTGGCAAATTATGACTGCAGATTTGGTGGGAAGGGGGGCCACTAGTGAACAATAAGGGGAGCAAGGATTGGTGAAAGACGAGTCCATGAAAACAAATCCGTGTAAAGTATCTGTAAGTATAGCATTTTTGTTTAGATAATAACTTAACACATCCCAAGACAATTTTACTTATGTGGCAATTATTTAATGAGGAAATAGGTGCTTATGATAACATAATATGTTACTGTAACATAGCGCTTCCCAAGACAAAATGAGTCTACGAGCTAACAAATAAAGCAATCTATGATACTAGTAGTATGTTAATTTGCACTATTGAGATAGTAATTTAGACTAATGTCATATGCATGGCACCAATATAAGTTACTCCCCATTAAAAATTTCGCTCGCGTTCTGAAAAAAATGATCAAAGCTTTAAATATTTACTCTCATTAAAAAAATCAAATTCCAAAAAATATTCCCATTTTTTAAATGTTCCAGTTTTCAAAAATTGTTCGAGACATTCAATATTTTACTAAACAGACTGCTCCTCAAGTTATGTTATGAAAAAACCATATTCAGTTTGAGACACCAACAAGATCATTCAAGAGACCAGCTAAACCATATTTGATGGAACAACAGACTACATACCAACAAACCAGCTAAACTAGCATTCCACTACTATCCACTAGATTGGATATTAAGTCACAACTATACCTGGACGCGAGCCGAGCCGAGCCAGGCTCGCCCCGAGCCTGCCTTAGCTCGCCTCTTCTCGAGCCGAGCCGAGCCGAGCCCAGTAGTCAGACGAGCTAGATATCGGGGCTCGGCCCGAGCTTGCCTCTTGCTCGGTGCAGCTCGCAGGCTCGGCAAGCCTAACAACAACTGGTCACTGCCATGTGGGGCCACCATCTGGAGGACGGGGAACGGCAGTGGAGGATGGCACCCGGCAGCGTGCCGCGTGCGGGCGTCGGGATGCTGCTGTAGTTCATGGCCGTCCGCCGCCGGGGGAGCAACTGGATTCACTCTGACTTACTCGACCATGCATGGGAGCTTGAGGTAGTCAACTGCGTTTCCGGCGACCGCGGGGCGCAAGGAACTTGCCAGCTAGTCCTCAACTCCATCGGGCGCGGGCACGCGGCAGACCGGCAGTGAGCAGGAAGAGAACGTCGACGAGCGTGGCCTCTGCCTGGTGGTTCGTCTACGTGTAGGCAGCCGCGCTGGAGGCCGGGATGCAAAGCTTGCGCCGACGCATGGGCTTGGGGAGGAAGGAGAGGATCAGAGGAGGGAAGGGAGGAGCATAGGGGAGTGGTGGTGTGCTGCCAATGACACCCAGGCAGGCGGATGTTGTTGTGGCGGCGGCGAGAAAGTGAGCAACCCTAGCGATTTGATTCCCGTCTGCCTTTCTGTAGTCATTTCGTTGGGCTAGATGGGCTAAATTGTGGTGTGTGTATGTTGTTCAGTGGGCCTTTGCTGGGCTGCGAGCTTTTAGCTCGCGAGTTGGACCGAGCCGAGCCTGGCTCGGCCCGAGGTCGAAACAAGCCTAAAAATACAGCTCGGCTCGGCCTTTTTACTTGACGGGCCGAGCCTACCTCGGGCCGAGTTGCAGCGAGCGCGAGCCGAGCCCAAAAGCTCGAGCTGAGCGTCCAGATTTAGTCACAACTGCTACATTTTCAGTTTCGAGATAACAGCTAACATCCTACAAGATCTCATTTATTTAGTAACCCTAGCAATGAAAACACCAGCATTGACCCAGTATAGATGGAAATATTACAGTTATTCCACCGAAATGTTGATCGAAAGGCAGGCAAATTTCAGAGGAAATGGCAGGCAACTTTGCATCCTGTCCAGATTAGAAATTAAGTCCTGTATGCACATATTCAGTTTTCAAGACACCAGCAATCAATATCATAAAAGGTGTCTTTTGGTTATCCTAGCAAGAACAGCAGCATCCAGAAAAGTAACATCTATTTCTTTGAGAATCAAACAAGGAATAACTGCAATTTATGCCATGGAAATGTAAATCCACTAGCATATCACATACAAGTTTCAGAAAATACGGCAGGCAGGCTTCAGCGTGTCCATACGCAGTGTGTGTTACAGCAGCCTACATCCTATAAGGCATCCATCCACGGAGCTAAAGAAAGTAAACGCAGGAATAGGAAGCAAATGAAGCAGGTGACGATCGAACGATCACCTTGAAGCTGGGCGCCGAGAACACAAAACATGCGCAGGCTCACACTGAAGAAAATAAGGAAATTAGCATGACATTCAGTAGAACGAAGAATGGATGAAGACATAAAGAAACAGAACATTTGGAGAAACACGTAATCAGAGCCTGGGTCACACGGTCATTTCAAAAGTTCATAGCAACAGAGCGGAAAAACAAATCAGCTACTGCATTGTAGTAAGAGGCCAGTCAAACAAGCATTTCACTTCCCCAGTTCTCCCCACTAAATTGAAAACAGGTGGCTGCTCCTCGGTGAAGTCGCGGAAAACCATATTCAGTTTTGAGACACCAACAATTAAGATCCTACTAGTATATAGTAAGACCAACTAGACTGGAAATTCAGTCATGACAGCTGCATTTTTAGCTTCGACACACCGACAATTAACATCCTACAAGGTACTCCCATTTAGGAACCCTAGCAAGAACACCAGCAGCTGAGCAAGCCTAATCAAAGCGTTGCATTGTATGCCACCGAAATGTTGATCCACTCACATTATGCCTCTTAAATCCTATGCAGTATGTACTAAACTAGGATTTCTCTACGACCGACTAACTAGCTGGTACATTCAGTTTTCACACAAAAACAATCAAACAAGTAAAATGAACAGGCAAACAAGTCAAATGACCCTACAAAGTGACATTTGTTCATCCTCGCAAGAACTGCAGCAGTCAAACAAGTAAAATGATCAGGCAAGCGATAGACATGAACAGGCCAAGTAGGATTACTAGTTACCAGTGATCAGCTACATAGCGTACGCGATACATTGGCAAACATTGCCACGGACAAAATCAATCAAGATCCAGCCTTTGATCACTACCACCAGTTCACTACCATTCTACCAAATCGCCAATGTCTAACCATGGTAGATATATATAAATATGCTTATTAGATAGGGATTAAGAACGAAGCTGGCAAGCCAATCAGGCACGGGAACGGGGGCTCCTGCTCGCCCTGACCCTGACCTCCTTGTCGATGCGGAGACGGACGACGACCTCTCCTCCTTCCGGCGGCTGCATGTCCGACGGCACCGGCAGGTACCTGCCACCGGCGCCCATGGCCGCCTCCTCGGAGGGCACCGCGCAGCTCTCCACCTTGGCGTCCAGCATCAGGACGTCCATGTGGCCGGTGTCCGTGTCCACGGGCGCGTGCACCCACACCTTGCACCTGTACCACGACGCCGCCGGCCCATCCTCCTCCGCGGCCGCGGTCACGCGCACCACCTTGACGCCGCGCTCGCTCGCCACGAGCAGGAACAGCCGCTCCCCGTCCTCCGCGGCCAGCAGCCGCTGCCCCTGCTCCGCGGGCTCCATCTGAACCTCCAGCACGGAGCCGTACGCGATGTTTGTCACGGGCCACGCGTGGCGCTCGGCGAGGTGGACGCGGAGCGCGGGCGGGGTGGCGAGGAAGCCGCATCCGGGCTCCGGGCAGCGGCACGTCTTGTGCGGGCACACCAGACGGTGGTCGCCCGCCATGCAGTACACCACGGAGCTCCGGCAGCCGTACGCCTGGTTGGGGCAGGGCACCCTGACCGCCAGGAGGTAGCCGTACGCCCCCTCGTCGCGCTCGTACGCGCCGTCGCACGCCGGGCACTTGCTGGCCAGGTTCGCGGCGCAGGGGCCGCACGCCGCGTGCTTCGCCGGGCACTGCGCAAGAAGCATTTTTTTTCTTGATCTGTTCTTCAAGCAATCGGCGCATCAATCAAGCAAGGACGGAAAGCAAAGAGGATCCATTTTTGGCGTACCAGGAAGACGGGAGGCTTGAGGGGCAGGGAGCAGAGGGGGCAGTCCAGCAGGGACTTGTCGAACTCGACGAGGATCTCCACTCGCGGGGCGGCGGCGCTGCCGGCGGCCACCACCGCCATGGCTCCGGTTTCGTCTTCTTCCTCGACCTCCTGAACGTCGTCATCGAGAGTGACGTCGGCGGCGGGCGACTCCACCCTGGGCTTCTTGCCGCCGCGACCCATCTTGTCCTGTTTGCCGGAGCAGAGGAGGGGAAGGGAAATGCGGCCGCCGGCCAGGGTGGGAGGGGAGGGAGAGCTCTTTTGCCTCAAATGGCCATGGGTGGGGTGGGGTGGGGAGTAGTCAGCCACGTGAAGGAGAGAGACACATATTTCGCTTCTCCCTTTCAAATTTTGAAACCTTGCCCGCCAAATGCTCTTCCTTTTCATGGTCATTGTTCAATAGGCTCGTGCACTTGTGTTAGACAAAAACAATTAGTAGTACCAATTTCAGTGAATTTCACCCTTTTCTTTTCTTTTCTTTTTTTACTTCTTTTGGGGATTTCCGAATATTTCTATTCAGATTCTAATTTTCCCCAAACTTCATTGAATTTCAAATTCGATGATCAATTACTTTGTTTTTTTATCCTTCTCAATTTATTTTGTTTTATCGGACTACCGGATGTGCAAAACTATTGTTGCTTCATCCAATAACCCGCCTTCCGTCGAGAAAGGAACCAAAACTATCCAATTTTCAAAGACGACAATAAAAGTTGGACTCCCTTACAAATCTTGCGTCAGATTTTCGACCATGGCAATAATGCAATTTTGGTTTGCCGAGGATGGTGTGCTTAGTTGATAAGCATGGCAAATCGGCCCCATTTCCAAAAAAATGTTAGGAAATTGTCGTGCTCGCAAACTAAATTTGTCATCCTCACGCCAACTAAATTTGTCATAAAAAAATGTTCTATTTTTTCATGCCTAAAAATTCGACGAGATTTTTAGCATTACCATAAAATTTGTTTGATTAGGAGTTTTTTCACCCCAAACAAGATTTGACCACTAGTTTAGGGATGAAAGTAGATTTGAACATAGATGCAGCCTTTTTTCTTTGCGGCGGAAAGGGGTTCATATTAATTAACCTGGGCCAAGGCGATCCACTTCACATAAGTTTGCAACCCTCTCAGGACCAGCATGTAACAAGACAACCATCTTAATCTCGCCTCTCCCAATCATAGCTAGTTCATGGCTAACATGATTACTCTCTCTTCTAATAGCATCCACCACAATCTCTCTGTCTCCCTTCACGCCAAGGTTGCAATGTCCTGGATAATTGCAGCATGTTGAGATCTATTAACCGAGGGATCGGAGATTACTACAAACACTATCCGTCTCAATGATGAACGGAAGTGACCTCCATCCAATGGTAACGCAATTCCTTCACTGCAAGCCTCTAGTTACACATATAGATCACTATCACACGTGAATAAGTGGTGGCATGATGTGAAGATGATGCCACCGGAACCGTCATGGAGCACCATGTTGGTGGCCCATTGCACGCCTGCTCCAGGTAAGCCCCGTCGACGTTAGTTTTGAGCCATCCAGGTTTGGCCCACTCCAAACCTTGCTCGGGTGTCGTCATGGGCAAGCTTGCGGTGTGCCGCTCATGTTGCTGCAAGGCGCTACCCGTAACAACGGATCCACCAAGACCTCTTCCCTTTACTCTGGCCATCATTGGTATGATGTTGAATGCAGACAAGTGATGTTATGTAGCTATGCGGGAACCGTCAAGAGGCTTCAGTTGGGGGTGATCTCATTGGGAACGTTGTAGGAGATATGCCCTAGAGGCAATAATAAATGATATTATTTATCTCCAAGTTCATAATTATGTTTATGTTCCATGCTATAACTGCTATGGTTCTCGAGTCTGCAATAACACGAGGCTCGGAGGAAGACTCATATGCACGTGTGAAATAACAAACGGTAAGAAGTATTCTTAGTCTGGGCTCTAAGACTAGCTCAAGTGTTGCATGATGGTTCTGTTTTCCTGATCATGGGCATGTATATGCCAGCAACTTTGAGGGCACAATGTTTAGAGAACATTTGCGTTGAATCGACCCGGATTGATGTTATGCTATGAGATTCATTCGTCACAAGTTAATGGTACATAACACAGAGATGGTTAACGTTTGCATGATTCCTTAGACCATGAGAGTATCGAGTTTCTTCATGCTTGCTTCATGAACTTTGGGGTTTGTTAAACGTCATCCGTAAATGGGTGGTTATTACGGCGGCTTACGGGTTCATGGAAAAGTATGTCAAGTAACTTGATAGCTCAAGATTGGGATTTTCTCCTCCGACGATGGAGAGATATCTCTCGGCCCTCTCGGTATTACGGTATCCATCATCGTCTGGCCAGACACTTTGTGATTTGATCACGGGGATGTCGGAACACAGGAATGAGAAAAGAGAACAATACTGGTAATGAGGTAACTGGCATAGTGGACAAGTTGTTGGTCTGCAGGGATGCCAACATGTCTCACCTCGGGTATTTGTAACATATCACGAGGCAAGAGGAATAGCACACGGCAACTGGAGGTTCGCTCGAATATTCATTCGTGTGGGTATAGGGGTCAATATGGGTGTCCACGGCTTCGATGTTGATCATTGATCGGAAAGTGTTCCGGTCATGTCTATGCTTCACCGAACCTATAGGGTCACATGCTTCAGGATCATCTATCTACTGAATACTAGACAGGGAGTTTGAGAGAAAATCACCGAAAAAGTTTCGGACACCAAAATGTTTCGGACAGCGGAAAAGTTCCGTAGAGAGAGGTCATCGGATGAGTTTCGGTGAAACCGAAAAGTTGTTTCGGGATATACTATTAAGTAAAATTGGTTTCGGCACATGCCTAATAATTCTTGGAGGGTGCCAGAGTCATCCTGGAAACTTTTTGGAATTTTCCGGGATAAAAGCTGGAATTGTTCCACAGCTGTCGATACCGGTTTGGTTGCTTTTCACAGATGAAATTCACTAATCTGAAATTGTTTTGGAATGAATCCAAGATCATTTTAGTGGGTACTGGAATTATTCTAAGACCCACAGAAATATTTTCGGATTTAATGGACGCAAAAAATTGTCTTCATGAATAGTGAAAACGCATTCTTGTTTGCTTTTCACAGATGAAATTCACTAAACCGAAATTGGTTTGGAACACGATGAAAATTATTTTAGTGGGTACTGGAAATGTTCTGAGCCCACATAAATATTTTCAGTTCGTACGGACGCTGAAAAATGTCGTCGTGAATAGTGAAAGTGCTTTTTGCTTGGCTTCTTCGAGAAGCCACCTTGAGGGCCTTTTGGTATTATCCCCTTTGGCTTCTTGGAGAAGCCACCCTTGGGCTTGGCCTATAAATAGGGGTGGAGGGGGCTGCCTAAAGACACACTCTTGCTCTCATACAAATGCCATGCATGATCTGGCTCTCTCTCTCCCTCCCAGCGAAATAGTTTCGTAGAGCCGAAAGGTTGTCTGGGTTCCGACAGGAACTAGTTCTGGACGGCGAAGCCCTGCCGGATAGATGACACCGTATGTGTGCAACCCTGTAGAGAGGTCGTAGTTTCGATCCTTTTGCCTGAGGGGATATTTTGAGAGTGCCTCCCGAAGGGCTGTCCAAGTGACCGTCCGAGTTCTGTGAGTCCCCCCGAAGGGCTGTTCGAGTGACCGTCCGAGTTTTGAGGGTCCTCCCGAAGGGCTGTCCACGACACCGTCCGAGGGACTGTCCGACCGCCTCCCGGAGGGCTGACCGTGGGGCGAATGAGGGTATACATCCTCACGGTTGGGAGGTTGTAAATCCTAGCTGCGGAGATCTACACCGTCGTTCGTCATCAACTCTACTTCCGCTACGCTACGAGTCGGTAACGAAAAAGATCAAACCATGTATGCAGTCTCCATAGTGATCCTGGGCTGATGCGTAGGTCGGAAATTTTTTGTTTTCTGCTGCGTTACCCTACAGTGGCATCATGAGCCGTGCTATGCGTAGATGCAGGTTGCGATCTAGAATACATAGAGATGTATGGGTGTTGCACAATATAATTTGTAGTAGATGAGTTCTATTACTGAAAATTATTTGTGCGGGTAGCAGATGAAATCTATTACACGATGTTCTTGTTGCTTCCCTGGAATTTGCATATTTCTGATCTTGATAATGACATGGTGGATTTTCAATGTTCTGGCAATCCGCGATCCTGATTGATCAACGAAGTGCTAACAGTTCGTTGAAATCCACCATAGTTAGAAAGAAAGATGAAATTTCGCAGACAAAAGGGCAATGCAGATATGATCTGCACGGGGGTCATGCGTATGAAGAAGTTCAGTATGGGGCTCGAGATTTTATTATCTCGTGTTTCATACACCCCACAAAGTTAATCTAGCGACTTGAATTATCATACTTGATGATGGACGTTGGTAGCTTCGGTTTGTTTCGAAACCTTAGAAGCCAGGAAAAACAAGTTTTTGCATGAACCGATTAGAGACGTCTAACTTGGTTTTGCAGGAGGGTTTGCATGTGCATGTGATGTGGTATAGCAATAATCATAATAATTTGATTATGTATGAGATGACTATATGATGTAATTAACATGACCTGCATGTCATGATTCGGCATGATGGCTGGAGCCATATGATTGCACTTTAATGACCTACTTGTCAACCTTAAGTAATGCATTTATTTTATCCGCTATGGAGATAGCGATATTAACTGGTGCATCGACAAGGTGGTGGCAATCTTCGCGAAGGTGAACACCGAAGCGAATGCCGAAGACGAAGAAATACTTGACTTCTCCGTCAGAAGAGGCTATACGACATCATGCTATTATGAATTACCTGAGATGTTTATCCCTCTTGATGCACCCTTCTTGATTGTGCGGTAGTCGCTTTTATTAGGATGATCTCTCAAAAAATATCAAGTAGTTAGTGTTCTCCCAAGTGTAGCACCGTCACGGCACCTAACTTTTCGGGGTATCGCAGGATCTCCCTGGGTACGAACGATTAGGGAAGTGTGAGGTGGGTGAGTTGAGACCTCGCAGCAAGATCACTTGGTTGTCTTGACATTCTGGAAGGATCTCCCTGAGCTCGGAACACGCCCATCGAAAGATGAACAAGAGTCACATAGAGATGTGATCGGCAAGTTTGCCTACCGATTGAATTTCGCGCCATCAGTATTCATCTCGTTCAATGGCATTGAATGGATATGCGGGTCTTGTGTCACTCATAATCAATTTTGAGAGATATTGATTTGAGTGGGAGCGCACTGTTGAATTAACATGTTTAATTCTCAATGCAATTAATTATGAACACTGTCTAAGTGTTTTTTGCAAAATAGTTGTAGAATAATGGCTCGCGTTTCCACCTTCCCTGTTAAAATTGAATAGCTGTTAAATATCTGGTTAAAACTTTATGATTGGTAACGTAATGTGAGGATTGTCCTCAAAAGTGCCGAGAAGGACTTTGTCCTATCGCATGCTTTCCGTATACTCCCGCTAAATGCAATGGATGATGAGACTCTCGTCCTTCGATCCAAAAGCTAGAATTCCATTATGGTCAAGTGCAATATGTTTGCTTCCATGAAACCCGAACTTCAAAAGTTTTGGGATAGTTATGTGATATTGATGGAACTGAAAATTAATTTTCAGATGCAAACAAAGGCTGAAAGATATGAAATATCCAAAGCAATGTTTGTTTGCAAATTATTAGTAAAGTGTTTACTATGAATTAGACTGATAAGAGAGGGATCCAGAAGAACACCTGTCATATGATGAAAGGTGAATAAAACAACAACTTAAAGAGAAAGGAAGTGTCCAAAGGGTGTTAGTATACTTACACGCCTAGGAAGTCCAGGGCTAACGCCACTCTTAAGTTGGGTGCTTCTTTTACGAGTAGGAAATACTAAAAGTTAAACTGTTAGAAGTATAAAGGCAGAAAGAAAGATGACTGGAATATCCAGCTCATGTATGAATGTCATACAAGTTTTTGATGTATAGAAGGCTGGTCAAAGATATAGTTCTTGGGAGTTATGGTTAAACATGTTAATCACTAATTCTAGGGTATTGTGAGTTAATCACAAAGATACCCGTTCGATTGCATTTTGTTGCAACTCGATGTAAGAACTACTATGGCCTAAAAGATTGGCCAGGAATGAGGTTTTAATACATGCTGGGAGCATAGTAAAAGTTACTATACCATCCATCGGTGTATTACCTATGTATTTTCTTTCATAATTCATTTTAGAGTTTCTCACACTCTAGCCCTTTGCATAAGGTATCTTGCAAGAAGGTTGTTCATAAGAGAACTTTTGATGTTCAGTATTATGAATAAACATAAGGGCCATACTTTCATTATGAATGAGATGTATGTTATGAATAATGGTATTAATATATTACCTCTATGTTTACTTTCATAATTCATTTTAGAGTTTCTTACACTCTAGCCCATTGCACAATGTTTATCACAAAAGGGTTGTTCAGTATTATGAATAACATGAAGGGCCATGCTTCCATCCAAGATGGGATGTATGTTATGAATATTGATGGTAAAATGATACATCCATAACACTGACGCTAAATGTCGCAAGACTATGAGAATACCACGCATGTGTGGCACTACATTTGGTCACATTGGAGAAACCCGCATGGAAAAATTCCATTATGATGGATTTTGAAGTCGTTTGATTTTGAATCATCTGACACTTGCAACTTTTCTCCGAAAAGTGAAGTGACTAAAATACCATTCACAGGCCATAAGGAACGAGCAACAAACTTATTGGTGATCATACATTTTGATGTGTGTCGTTCAATAAATGTTGTTGCAAGTAGTGGATTTATATATCTTCAGAAATGACTCAAGTAGATATATGGATATTTGCTTGATGAGATGTAAGTCTAGATCTTTTGAAATCATTTGAAAGGTTTTCAAAAATGAAGTAGAAGTTATTGTATCAAGGAAATTATGTTTCTGCAATTTTATTGCAGAAAGGAATATTTGACTTACAAGTTTAGCGAATGTCTGATGAGTTGTGAAAAGAGTTTCATAACTTACAACTCCCGGAACACCACTATGAGTGGAATGTCTGTGAAGATGTAATCAAACCATTTATGACATGGTAAGATCAAAGATGACATAAATAAATTTGCCATTATCAATTTTGACGAGTAATGCTTTAGAGACTGCGGCTTTTACACTGAAAAGAGCTCCATCGGGTCTGTTGAAATGACAGCATGGTATGGTACACCCAACCATGTTATATCTTTTATTAACATTTGGAATATGGGGCTTGTGTAAAAGGTTACAAACCTATTCCAAATCAGACAAGTGCTACTTTGTAAGTTATCCCAAGTCATTGGGTATTCCCCCACCACTATACCGAGGCAAAGGATTTTTGCCACAAAACGGTATGCTTTTAAAGAGAATAGTTCTTGCAAAAGGGTAAGTGGGAAGACAGTGCAACTCGACGAGATAACAAGTATCTTCGTCATCAGGTCAAAGGAAAGGAACCTTGGAAGTAATTCCAGAGTTTCCTACTGCGACTGATACGGAAGCCTCTACATTAGATGTATAGACTTCGGTCAAACTTGTAGCTGAACAACATAGGCAAAGCTCGTGCAAACCTCTCAGGTGCGCAAACGAGATATTGTTGTTAGACAACAATATACCTATGATACACAAGGAAGCGTTGATGGGCCCTGACTCCGAAATTGGCTGAATACCAATATAATCCGAGATAGTTTCCATAAATGATTCAAGATTTAAATCTTAATAAACCCTCCGAAATACTTGGAGTCTAACGGATTGTAATGGGACTATAAACTGATATGGATAAAAATGTTTTATCCATTAAGCTCGACTTGTTGCAATAACAAGTTCAAGGAGTTGACTACAATGAGATTGTCTCACCGTAGCAATGATTAAAGTTGGTTCGGGTTAAAATAGCAATTAATACATATTTCAAAACGTGAGATATGAAACATGGATGACAAAAGAATTTCCATGAAATGGAATTACAACCTAGGACTTGTATGTGATACATTGCAAAGTATTTTGTCGGTCCAAAGGATGCTAGTAAGTATGCTAGCTTCAGAGTTCCAGCAATGGACAGAAGAGAGCAAAATGGAGTTGGAATCTTCGTTTTTGATGGAATGGTCAAAGGGATTTGAATTCATCAATGGGTAACGAAGATGCTTGTGGTTTCAAGAAAGTAAGTGGGAGCATAATAATATTTCTGAAAACCTTGTGTGCTTGACACATTGTTAATTGGAAATAAATTTTTTGACACGAATTAGGAGTTCATTTGAAAATAGTTTTTCGATGAAGTGCTTGGGCTAAATAGCCTTGATATTAGGCATAATGATCTATGGAGATAGATTTACCTAATAGGGCTGAGCAAAAATACATATTGACAAGATGCTAAAACAGTTTAACACTAAGAACGACAAGGATCGATTCTTGCCGAAGTCACATGGAAAGAGTTTTTGCAAGAATCAGTGTCCCAAAACACTGATGAGCAAAATACATGATGGAGATTCCACACACTCATGTGTTTGGATTAATGATGTATTCCATGGTATGTAAAACAACCAGATAGGTCCAATACTCCCAAGTTGTTGCGAGTATAGATACCAAAGTGATCAAAAGTACTGATCATGGGACAACAGTGAAAAAGGATCATTGAGTACTAAAGTAGCACTGATGACATGTTTTCTCGCAAGTGGAGATCATGAAGAGTTCGTTGTAAAAGGTTACATCGATACAATCTTCATCATTTCTCCATGCAATTTTCGATTTAAATTGAGGGTTTTGTGTAACACACAATATGGTGGTGCAGTTAGTTGGAAATTATTCCAAACAAGTTACTGTGGCGAATTCTATAACAGAGGCGAAGTATGTTGCCGCTTTAGAAGCGACAAAGACAAAGATGTTGAATCATATAGTTCATTCATGAACTTAGTATGGTTCCAAGAAGGCTTTGGTCAATGGGACACTATTGCAGATAGTTGATCCATAACTCAGTCTGAGAATCAGGTTTCAACCAATGATTCACATATATACAAAGCCAAGTCCGCACAAAATATGAATTTTGTGAAAGCGTGAAAACGCGAGGATATGCAGAGATACACACGGAGCTGAAGTTGTCAGATCCGATGGACATCAGGCTATACCACATGCGAAGTATTTTCTACACCAGTATGCTATAGGTGTAAAGTGCATTAGCATTAACTAGATTATTGACTCTAGTGCAAGTGGGAGTCTGTAGGAGATATGCCCTAGAGGCAATAATAAATGATATTATTTATCTCCAAGTTCATAATTATGTTTATGTTCCATGCTATAACTGCTATGGTTCTCGAGTCTGCAATAACACGAGGCTCCGAGGAAGACTCATATGCACGTGTGGAATAATAAACGGTAAGAAGTATTCTTAGTCTGGCCTCCAAGACTAGCTCAAGTGTTGCATGATGGTTCTGTTTTCCTGATCATGGGCATGTCTCTATGCCAGCAACTTTGAGGGCACAATGTTAAGAGAACATTTGTGTTGAATCGACCCGGATTGATGTTATGCTATGAGATTCATTCGTCACAAGTTAATGGTACATAACTGATACGTCCATTTTGCATCATGCTTTTATATCGATATTTGCTGCATTATGGGCTGTTATTACACATTATGTCACAATACTTATGCCTATTCTCTCTTATTTTACAAGGTTTACATAAAAAGGGAGAATGCCGGCAACTGGGATTCTGTGCTGGAAAAGGAGCAAATATTAGAGACCTATTCTACACAGCTCCAAAAGTCCTGAAACTTCACGGAAGATGTTTTCAGAATATATTAAAAATACTGAGCGCAAGTTCACCAGGGGGCCACACCCTGCCCACGAGGGTGGGGGGCGCGCCCTACCCCCCTGGGCGCGCCCCCTACCTCATGGGCCCCCTGGTGGCCCTCCGATGTCCATCTTCTGCTATATGAAGTGTTTCGATGAGGAAAAAATCATAAGCCATCTTCTCGGACGAAACTCCGCCGCCACGAGGCGGAACCTTGGCAGAACCAATCTAGGGCTCTGGCAGAGCTATTCTGCCGGGGAAACTTCCCTCCGGGAGGGGGAAATCATCGCCATAAGCCATCTTCTCGGAGGAAACTCCGCCGCCACGAGGCGGAACCAATCTAGGGCTCTGGCGGAGCTATTCTGCCGGGGAAACTTCCCTCCGGGAGGAGGAAATCATCGCCATCGTCATCACCAACGCTCCTCTCATCGGGAGAGGGCAATCTCCATCAACATCTTCACCCACACCATCTCCTCTCAAAACCCTAGTTCATCTCTTGTATCCAATTCCTGTCTCCAAGTCCGGGATTGGTACTAGTAGGTTGCTAGTAGTGTTAATTACTCCTTGTAGTTGATGCTAGTTGGTTTAATTGGTGAAAGATCATATGTTCAGATCATATATGCATATTAATACCCCTCTGATTATGAACATGAATATGCTTTGTGAGTAGTTACGTTTGTTCCTGAGGACATGGGAGAAGTCTTGCTATTAGTAGTCATGTGAATTTGGTATTCGTTCAATATTTTGACGAGATGTATGTTGTCTCTCCTCTAGTGGTGTTATGTGAACGTCGACTACATAACAGTTCACCATTATTTGGGCCTAGAGGAAGGCATTGGGAAGTAATAAGTACATGATGGGTTGCTAGAGTGACAGAAGCTTAAACCCTAGTTCATGCGTTGCTTCGTAAGGGGCTGATTTGAATCCATATGTTTCATGATATGGTTAGGTTTACCTTAATACTTTTGTTGTAGTTGCGGATGCTTGCAATATAGGTTAATCATAAGTGGGATGCTTGTCCAAGTAAGGGTAGTACCCAAGCACCGGTCCACCCACATACCAAATTATCAAAGTACCGAATGTGAATCATATGAACGTGATGAAAACTGGCTTGACGATATTCCCATGTGTCCTCGGGAGCGCTTTTCTCTATATAAGAGTTTGTCCAGGCTTGTCCTTTGCTACAAAAAAGGATTGGGCCACCTTGCTGCACTTTATTTACTTTTGTTACTTGTTGCTCGTTACAAATTATCCTATCACAAAACTATCTGTTACCACTTATTTCAGTACTTGCAGAGAATACCTTGCTGGAAACCGCTTATCATTTCCTTCTGCTCCTCGTTGGGTTCGACACTCTTACTTATCAAAAGGACTACGATAGATCCCCTATACTTGTGGGTCATCAAGACTCTTTTATGGCAACGTTGCCGGGGAGTGAAGCGCCTTTGGTAGGTGGAATTTGGTAAGGAAAAATTTATATAGTGTGCTGAAATTTACTGTCACTTGTTACTATGGAAAGTAATCCTCTGAGGGGCTTGTTTGGGGTATCTTCACCCCGACCAGTAGAGCAAAGAGTTGCTCCTCAACCTACTAAAAATGAAAATGAAAATGAAAGTGTCTGCTTTGAAATTCCTTCGGGTATGATAGAAAAACTGCTAGCTAATCCTTTTGCAGGAGATGGAACAATGCATCCTGATGAGCACCTAATATATGTTGATGAAGTTTGTGGATTATTTAAGCTTGCAGGTGTACCTGGAGATGTTGTTAAGAAGAAGGTCTTCCCTTTATCTTTGAAGGAAGATGCATTGACATGGTATAGGCTATGTGATGATACGAGGTCATGGAACTACAAACGATTGAAATTGGAATTTCATCAGAAGTTTTATCCTATGCATCTTGTTCATCGTGATCGCAATTATATATATATATTTTTTGGCCTTGCGAAGGAGAAAGCATCGCTCAAGCTTGGGGGAGGCTTAAATCAATGTTATATTCATGCCCCAATCATGAGCTCTAAAGAGAGATGATTATTCAAAATTTATATGCTCGGCTTTCTGATAACAATCGCACCATGCTCGATACTTCTTATGCTGGCTCTTTTATGATGAAGTCTAATTAATTCAAATGGGATTTATTGGAAAGAATTAAACGCAACTCTGAAGATTGGGACCTCGACAAAGGTAAGGAGTCAGGTATGACACCTAAGTTTGATTGTGTTAAATCTTTTATGGATACCAATGTTTGTTTTATGGAGATTTTTTACATTACCATAAAATTTGTTTGATTAGGAGTTTTTTCACCCAAACAAGATTTGACCACTAGTTTAGGGATGAAAATAGATTTGAACATAGATGCAGCCTTTTTCTTTGCGACGGAAAGGGGTTCATATTAATTAACTTGGACCAAGGCGATCCACTTCAGATAAGTTTGCAACCCTCTCAGGACCAGCATGTAACAAGACAACCATCTTAATCTCGCCTCTCCCAATCATAGCTAGTTCATGGATAACATGATTACTCTCTCTTCTAATAGCATCCACCACAATCTCTCTGTCTCCCTTCACGCCAAGGTTGCAATGTCCTGGATAATTGCAGCATGTTGAGATCTATTAACCGAGGGATCGGAGATTACTACATCAACTTTAACACTATCCATATCAATGATGAACGGAAGTGACCTCCATCCAATGGTAACACAATTCCTTCACTGCAAGCCTCTAGTTACACATATAGATCATTATCACACGTGAATAAGTGGTGGCATGATGTGAAGATGATGCCACGTGAATAAGTGTTGGTGGCCCATTGCACGCCTGCTCCAGGTAAGCCCCATCGACGATAGTTTTGAGCCATCCAGGTTTGGCCCACTCCAAACCTTGCTCGGGTGTCGACATGGGCAAGCTTGCGGTGTGCCGCTCGTGTTGCTGCAAGGCCCAACCCATAACACCGGATCCACCAAGACCTCTTCCCTTTACTCGGGCCATCATTGTTATGTTGTTGAATGGAGACAAGTGATGTTATGTAGCTATGCGGGAACCGTCGAGAGGCTTCAGTTGGGGGTGATCTCGTTGGGAACGTGCCACGACTGCCACATGGTCATTAAGAGCACCAAGCGGGACGAGTCCGGGAGTGACTCGAGCACATCGAATAGCCACTCCGGTCCGTTGTGACTCACAGACTTGATATCCGAGAGCCTCCAGTCATTTGTCATCACCCTCTAGAGCTCCATCGCACTTGGGCAACTACACATTGCATGGAATCCATTCTCATGTTCTTGACCACACATAGGACATATGTTAGTGGTTTCAAAATGATGGGAAAGTTTGTTCGCCCCCATATGGTCCAAGGGACATATGTGGGTAGCAAGGGAATTTGTCACAAGCCACCAAGAAACAAGCGCCTTTGTGGGGAAGGGCACCCCTATATGGTCTTCCAGATGGCACGACGACCATCCGGTACCCTGCTAGATGCGCTCGCAAATGGACACTCGTGCTCGTCAATCGCGAAGTGGTACGCAAACCAAACGGTGAAGATATCATTCTTCTCCAGAGCCCATGTGACGTCCGTATGTTTTTTATGACGTCAACATCAGTTCGATGGAGGTGGCAGTGGAGAAGGTCCATGCGTCAAGCACCGCGGTCATCGAGGAGCAAGACCACCCATCGGAGCCAGCGGGTACCTTGTGCGGCGATCGGATGACCAGAAGGGGAGTGGGGCAACCACCTGCCATGCCAGATACATATGCTCTCCCAATTACCAACACGCCACAGCAACCCCTTATTGAGGAGCTCGAGCCCATACTTGATAGCCTGCCAAGTTGACGGGGCATTCCCTGTAAAGACCATGTCCTCAGGGCGTCCCTCTGGGTAGTAGCGAACTTTGAGAACCTATGCACATAGGCTATTAGCTTTGAGAACCTACCCACCTCTTCAGAATACCCTAATGAGGGATCTGCCAGAATCGTCTCCGACACTCACTCTTTTACTTTAATCTTGTACTTTCATTTCCGGTCACCAATCACTTGCATTTCCAATTTTCGCATTTTCTTTCATTTAGACCATAGTTAAGTTGAAGGCATATCTACGTGAACTTATACAACAGGAAAAGACCAGTTCATGTACTCCCTGTAGGATCGATACTCTTAGTTCAAAAAAGCTACAACTAAACTGTTAGCACTTGCAGAACATCAACCACTAATGTGACCCACCTATAATGAGTTTCCTAGCAATGTATAGGACTCATTTTAGTCCTCCCATGAACATTTGTTCTTAGTGGAAACAATACACTACATTTATTCTTACTTGCAAGGTCGAACCCAGCTAATGCACAACTCTTCCACTACTAGCTACCGATCTAAGGTGGACAAGAATAAACAAGCAAGTGGAGAGAAATATACATCTATATATCAACCATAAAATATTCAAAAAAACTGAACATAAATAAATAATTCATCACATGATCAAAATCATCGCTAAAGAATACATTAGATTAACCATAATCATGTATGGTAGCTCATATGGCTATTGTGTTGACATCAAAATGCAGAGATTACATCTTGGTTACTGCCATGAACCCATAGTCCAGGGGTTAGACTACTCACAACTCATCTTCGAGCGCGAGGATGGATGTCGGTGAAGATTGAGATGAATTCCCCTTCCACAAAGTACTAGATCAGGGTTGAAAATGAAGATCGCCTCAGATCGCGAAGTGGTGGTGGTGAAAAATGCATGATAAACTGAGGAAGGACTTTCTAGGGTATATATAGCCAGTGGGCACCGGAGCCACCTTGGCGGGGAGCACCATAGGCCCTAGGCGTCCCACCAAGGCACCTATGCCCTATGGGCTCCTCCATGCAGAGGGCCCAGGTTCCCTGGTCTACTTCCGACAAAAAAACACCTTCTTTTTCTGATTTTTTGAGGCTTTTTCTGTGGTGATTTCCGATATTCCAAAAATAGCAGAAAACCGTAATTGGCGCTTAGCATTGAATTAATTGGTTTGTCCCTCAAAAAGCTTTAAAACATTGCAAACTTAAAGGAGGATAATAGGCAGGAAAAATACAAAAAAATTATAGATATGTTGGAGACATATCACCGACTAACTTTTATTCTCCATACCATATGATGTGTACACTTGAAGCACACTCAAAATATAGTTAGTTGTCTAATCATAATGCTATTAACACCAAAACCCTCATTAGGGGGTAGGTGTTTTTTCACCGTCGCTCTCTAGTAGTAGTAGGTTATCAAAAAAGGTAGTCCTTTTGTGCATTCCTTATGGCGGATTTTGGGGCTATCAAGCTGGCTTGGAGAATCCTATGTCGTTATGATGCCAAGCCAGGAATATGTGGCATTCTCTGCGAACTCTTTCTCCTCCTGGTTTGGCTTCTCATTTCCCCATTAAATAATCATTGCCTATGTTTTGTCTGACCTAGATATGTTCTCAAATATCCTGATTTCGGGATTATGCTGGCAGTTCATGTTCTGATCTGTAGGTCCTTCTATTCTTGTCTCCCCTTGGGTCCAAATAAGCTTTCCTGCTACCTATTCTCCACTATGTTGTTTCTAGGATATTACGTACCGCGCACACATAATCTTTCCTTGTTGGAGGCACCGGCGAGAGGCATGACAATAGACCGAATTATGGCCTCCCCATCTAGGCAAGTGTGGATGCACTAGTGAGCTCGATTCGGTGGCACCATGACTCAGCCAACAGATTTGTTCAAGTTCATTTAATGTCAGGTTTAACTTGAATGGTGATGAGCTGAGCCATAGAAAATAACATGACACTACATATGAGCATGATATCAACATAAACATGGATGGAAAGCATAAATAGTTAACATGTGAATCTTAACATTAACAACAACAGTAAATCATATAGTTTAGCGGATGCAAATGAGCATGGCATTGTGATGATCATGAATCTCACAAGTATTTCAATACAAACCATAACCGTTCATATGAGCATATCATGATCACTTCGAAAATATTTACAAGAATTGAACATAGTAATCATAACATTAGCAAACAATCATTTAACTAACTAGATGCAAATGATCATGGCATAAGAATGTGCATTGATTTACAAGCATATAAAGCATTACAGAATAATTACATAACCAAACAATTATTCAAACGTTCAAGTGGAAACCATGGCTATTGCAATGCCATCACGCAAGTGGCTATTGTGTCTTGCCTGGGGTTGAAGGAATCATTGGGAAGAAGTGCGAGGAACTCGCGGAAAAATTCGTCGAAAACGTTTCTCTCTCGAATGGGCTGATTAATGGCAAGGGGAAATGGTCATTTTCAAAATGTGACAACATCATGAAAATGGTACCAACTGAACGTGCTTGAAGAATAGAGAATGCAGGCTTTTGAATCACCTGAATCGGAGTTACGGTTGCAGAGATACGGTCGTTCATTCGTTAGGTAGAAATCAAATAAAACGGTGTTCATTTCTGCTCTTAACGGACGAACGCCTACAACTTAATAGTTTCGGTCGCCGACTGAAAAACAGAAAGCACACTCTGCTGAAATATGTCTTCACAAGATAGAAAGCGCATTCCTGCCTGCAGCCGTGATCGAAGGCATTTTCAATCAAGGTAAACGTATTCTGAGGAATACAGTTCCACTAATCCACGATCAGCGGGCCGGGATCAACGCCATGTTTGACTGACTAGTGGGGCCCGATAGGAGGTGGGGCCCACTAGCATGCTTGGGGGAAGGGCCTGTTAACATGGCAATGCTACTTCTTGAGCTTGCGTTGGTTTTTTCCTTGAAGAGGAAAGGGTGATGCAGCACAGTAGAGATAAGTATTTCCCTCAGTTAAGAACCAAGGTATCAATCTAGTAGGAGAAGAACGCGCAAATTACCAATACAAGTACAAACAATCAAACACTTGCACCCAACACGATAAAGGGGTTGCCAATCCCTTCACGGTCACTTGCAAATGTGAGATTTGATAGAGATAGATAAATAAACCTAAACGAAAGATAAAATATTTTTTAGTTTTTTGGTTTATAGATCTGAGAATACAATATTGCAAAATAGTAGATTGGAAACTAATATGATGGAAAATAGACCTGGGGGCCATAAGTTTCACTAGAGGTTTCTCTCTTGAAGGCAAATAATACGGTGGGTGAACAAATTACTGTCGAGCAATTGATAGAAAAACGCAAAGTTATGACGATATCCAAGGCAATGATTATGTAATATAGGAATCACGTCTGTGTCAAGTAGACCGACTCCTGCCTGCATCTACTACTATTACTCCACACGTCGACTGACTCATGCCTGCATCTAGAGTATTAAGTTCATACAGAACAGAGTAACACTTTAAGTAAGATGACATGATGTAGAGGAATAAACTCAAGCAATATGATGAAAACCCTATATTTTTATTCTCGATGGCAACAATATAATATGTGCCTCGGTACCCCTACTTTACCACTGGGTGAGGACACCGCAAGATTGAACCCAAAGCTAAGCACTTCTCCCATTTGCAAGAAAAACCAATCTAGTTGGCCAAACCAAACCGTAGTTCGGAGAGAATTACAAAGATATCAAATCATGCATATAAGAATTCAGAGAAGATTCAAATAATATTCATAGATAACTTGATCATAAATCCACACTTCATCAGATCTCGACAAACACACCGCAAAAGAAGATTACATCGGATAGATCTCCAACATCAAGGAGAACATGGTATTGAGAATCAAAGAGAGAGAAGAAGCCATCTAGCTACTAGCTATGGAGCCGTAGGTCTGAGGTATTGAGAATCAAAGAGAGAGAAGAAGCCATCTAGCTACTAGCTATGGAGCCGTAGGTCTGAGGTAAACTACTCACGCTTCATCGGAAGGGCAATGGAGTTGATGTAGATGCCCTCCGTGATCGAATCCCCCTCCAGCAGGATGCCGGAAAAGGCCCCAAGATGGGATCTCACAGGAACAGAAGGTTGCGGCGGTGGAAAAGTGTTTTCGTGGATGCATCTGGTGTTTCTGAAATATATGTGAATATATAGGAGGAAGAACTAGGCCAGGGGGTCACGAGGGGCCCAGAAGGTAGGGGCGCCCCCCTAGGGCGCGCCCTCCATCCCGGTCGCCGCCTCGTGGTTCCTACGACTTGCACTCCAAGTCTCCTGGGTGTCTTTTGGTCCAAGAAAAATCATCGTGAACGTTTTATTCCGTTTGATATTCCTTTTCTGCAAAGCTAAAAATAAGGAAAAACAGAAATTGGCACTGGGCTCTAGGTTAATAGGTTAGTCCCAAAAATAATATAAAATAGCATATTAATGCATATAAAACATCCAAAACAGATAATATAATAGCATGGAACAATAAATTATAGATACGTTGGAGACGTATCAGACAACGAGACAAAGCGCGAGCAATTCATAGCATTGCATTTATTTTGTTTGCGGGGTCAAGTTTCAAAAAGAGAGTTGAGTAGAAAATACTTTGTAGGTCACGTTTGAAGTCTGCATGTACTAGCACTATCCTATGCTTTAATTTGTTTGCTGGCTCGGGAAAGGCTCGCTCACGCCTCTACACTCCACTTTGTACTCTGCTCCTGTGGACTGTGATCCATCGCCTCAGTAAGTGTTGGCGAACGCAGTATTTCAAAAAAAAATATGTGATCACGCATATCTAGGAGACGCATAGCAACGAGAGGGAAGAGTGTGTCCATGTACCCTCGTAGACCGAAAGCGGAAGCGTTAAGTAACGCGGTTGATGTAGTTGAACATCTTCGCGATCCAACTGATCAAGTACCGAACGCACGGCACCTGCGCGATTTGCAAACGTTTAGCTCGGTGACGTCCCTCGTACTCTTGATCCAGTTGAGGCCGAGGGAGAGTTTCGTCAGCACAACGGCGTGATGACGGTGATGATGAAGTTACCGACGCAGGGCTTCGCCTAAGCACTACAACGATATGACCGAGGTGGAAATCTGTGGAGGGGGCACCGCACACGGCTAAGACAACTGTCAACTTGTGTGTTCTAGGGTGCCCCTGCCCCCGTATATAAAGGAGCAAGGGAGGAGGCCGGCCGGCCCTCATGGAGCGCGCCCCCAAGTAGGATTCCTACTAGGAATAGGAATCCTATTCCTAGTAGGTTTCCAACAAGGGAAGAGAGGGGGGAGGAAGGAGAGGGAGAGAGGTAGAAGGAAAGGGAGGGGGCGCCGCCCCCACCTAGTCCAATTCGAACTCCTCAAGGGGGGGCGGCCAACCCTAGGGCCATCTCCTCTCTCTCTCATGGCCCATGTTGGCCCATTAGTCCCCCGGGCTTTCCGATAACCCTCGACACTTCGATATTTATCCGGTGGCCCCGAAACTCATCCGGTGTCCGAATAACATCATCCAATATATCAATATTTATGTCTCGACCATTTCAAAACTCCTCGTCATGTCCGTGATCACATCTGGGACTCTGAACTACCTTCGGTACATCAAAACACATAAACTCATAATACTGATCGTCATCGAACATTAAGCGTGCGGACCCTACGGGTTCGAGAACTATGTAGACATGACCGAGACTCATCTTCGGTCAATAACCAATAGCGGAACCTGGATGCTCATATTGGTTCCTACATATTCTATGAATATCTTTATCGGTCAAACCGCATAACAACATACGTTGTTCCCTTTGTCATCGGTATGTTACTTGCCCGAGATTCGATCGTCGGTATCTCAATACCTAGTTCAATCTCATTACCGGCAAGTCTCTTTACTCGTTCCATAATGCAACATCCCGCAACTAACTCATTAGTCACATTGCTTGCAAGGCTTATAGTGATGTGCATTACCGAGAGGGCCCAGAGATACCTCTCCGATACACGGAGTGAAAAATTCTAATCTCGATCTATGCCAACTCAACAAACACCATTGGAGACACCTGTAGAGCATCTTTATAGTCACCCAGTTACGTTGTGACGTTTGATAGAACAGTGTTCCTCCGGTATTCGGGAGTTGCATAATCTCATAGTCATAGGAACATGTATAAGTCATGAAGAAAGTAATAGCAATATACTAAATGATCATAGTGCTAAGCTAACGGATGGGCAAGTCAATCACATCATTCTCTAATGATGTGATCCCGTTTATCAAATGACAACTCATGTCTATGGTTAGAAAACTTAATCATCTTTGATTAACGAGCTAGTCAAGTAGAGGCATACTAGTGACACTCTGTTTGTCTATGTATTCACACATGTACTAAGTTTCCGGTTAATAGAATTTTAGCATGAATAATAAACATTTATCATGATATAAGGAAATATAAATAACAACTTTATTATTGCCTCTAGGGCATATTTCGTCAGTAAGCACACAGCTTTGACTATAGTGTTATGCGACGGATCATGAGTGTGTGAGGCAAGGGAAATTGATTGAATCTCTTCTATTTGATAGGGCAGTAGGACCAAACAATTTTTGGACCCAACTGGGTGTAATAAATTCCATATATTTATAATAAACTTTTCAACTTGTTTAAACTAGTTCTATAATACTATAGATTTAAATAGTTTACTTTTATATTACTCCCTCCGCTTTTGTTTACTCTGCATATTAGCTTTATTGAAGTCAAACTTTATAAACATTGACCTAGTTTATAGAAAATAATATGAATATTTACATTAACAAATTTATATGATGTGCAAATATATGCGATGATGAATCCAATGGTATTGATTTGAAGGTGTATATGTTAATATTTTTTATTACAAACTTGTCAAAAGTATATAAAGTTTGACTTTAGACAACCTAATATACGGAGTAAATAAAAAGGAAGGGAGTAGTTAGTTAGCATAGTCAATAGCATGAAAATTTCGCTAAATAATACTTATAGTGTTATGTGTTTTATATGCACTTTAAATCTGTCACTAAAATTTTGCTTCTCCTAACTAATATAAAAATTATATTTTAATTAATTTTTTAAAATTGTATTAACTATATAGTGTATAAAATATATTTCCATGTGTGTGTGCTTGTATATACTAATATCACTAAATATCATGATAGAGATTTCTAAAGCATACAATCTAACAAAAGTACTAATAGTGGTTTCTAGTATATTATTAGGTAAGCTTATATAAACTTTTAGGATATGTCAAATGTGGCTTGCAACTTGTGTTCATTAACAAATTGGCTACAGGTATATGATTTGTACTGTATGATGGGTTTCCCTAAACAAGGGTGACTTTTTAATCTGAGAAATTTCGTCTGTGTAACTTTTTGTTAGGATGTGTGTTATCATGCTTACACGGGCTACGTGTGCATTGGTTCTTACGTTAAGTTTCATTGATGTTTGAGGTTCCTTTATGCTTCGCCGGATTGTAGACTGTGTATGTGGTTTTTTTACCCCGCGTCTATTAATGTGTGGCCAACCCTCACCGGACCCCCATCCCCCCCACCCCCAATCTCCCCCCCCCCCCCCCCCCGCGCCCCCCGTGGCAGCACAACCAGCTAAACGACACTCCGCACCCGCTAGGCGAAATGCTGGGTAGCTGGAAGCCCAGGCAAGCGTCCTCCTCACAGACGGCCGAGCGCTCACAGTCGGTTAAGCGGCCCTCCTCATGACCGGATCTCCACACGACTGTTAATGTGTAGGACCGATACTCTTAGTTCACAAAAGCTACAAATAAACTCTATGCACTTGCACAACATCAGCCATTAATGTGACCCCACATATACTAAGTTTCCTAGTAGTGTATAGGACTCATTCTAGTCACCGTATAAATATTATTCTTAATAGCAACAACACACTACATGTCTTGTCAGTTCCTGTCACTGCGCTAGTTTACCTGCAAGGTTGAACCCAGCTAATGCACAACTCTTTCCACTACTAGCTACCGATCTAAACTGGACAAGAGTAAACAAACAAGCGGAGAGAAATACACATATATGTATCAACCATATAATCATCAAAAATATTTGAACATAAATAAATAACTCATCACATGAACAAAATCATAGCTAAAGAATACTTTAGATTAACCATAATAATGTAGGGCAGCTCATATGGCTATTGTATTGAACACCAAAGTGGAGAGATTACATCTTGGTTACTGCCATGAACCCATAATTCAGGGGTTAGACTACTCACCACTCATCTTCGAGTGCAAGAATCGATGTTGCTGAAGATCGAGACGAATTTTGCCCCTCCGACAGAGTACTAGATCAGGGTTGAAAATGAAGATCGCCTCAGATCGTGAGGTAGCGGCCGTGAAAAAATGCACGATAAACTAAGGAAGGGCTTTCAGGGTATATATAGCCAATGGGCACCAGAGCCACCTTGGTGGGAAGCACCATAGGCCCTAGGCGCCCCACCAAGGCTCCTCTGTCCTATGAACGCCTATGCCCTATGGGCCCCTCCATGCAAAGGGCCCAGGTGCCCTGGTCTTCTTCCGGCACAAAAACACCTTCTTCTTTTTTATTTTTCTGGTGACTTTTGCTGTGGTGATTTCGTGAGATCCCAAAAATAGGAGGAAAAAATTGGCACCCATCACTGAATTAATAGGCTTGTCCCTCTAAAGGATTTAAAATATTGCAAACTTCCAGGATAATAGGCATGAAACGTACAAAAACTATAGATATGTTGGAGATGTATCGCTGACTAACTTTTATACTCCATTCCATACAATGTGTATGCTAGAATTACACTTGAAACGTAGTTAGTCATTTGATCATAATGCCATTAACACCAAAACCATCATTAGAGGCTAGATGTTCTTTCACCATCGATTTCTAGTAGTAGTAGGTTATCCAATAAACGGTAGTCTTTTGTGCACCCCTTATGGAGGATTTTGGGGCTATCAAGCCGGCTTGGGGATGCCTATGTCAATTGGATGTCAAGCCAGGAATAGGTGTCATCCTTTGCGAACTCCTGCTCCTCCTGGTTTAACTTTCATTTCCCCATTAAATGATCATTGCATATGTTTTATCCTGCCTAGATCTTTTCACACATATTTTGATTTGGGTTATGCTGGCGGTTCATGTTCTGATATGGAGGTCCTTCTATACTTGTCTCTCCTTAGGTTCAAATAAGCTTTCCCGCCACCTATTCTCCACTATGTTATTTCTAGGATATTAGGTGAATCTAAGCCCCTATTGTAATGTTGGATGTATTTTCTACTCTCTAGTTTTGTCACCTGGTGGTTAGCACAGGTTGGTTGGGAGCCAATACATGATTTTCCACATCATCCTTGGTGTTAGCTTTTTCGTCCTCCGGCAATGTTGTTCATGCCTTTCTCATGCATCGATGCGAGGATGATCTTGGTTAGTGTCCTCTCTGGTTATCCCCCTGCGTCTCTATAGCCTCCAACTACGGATGACTGCTTAGAAGTCTCTAGAATAGGTGGTTGCGTGGTGTGGTGACCGATGGATTGCTCATTGCTTATTGATGGCATCTGCCGAATCAAAGAGTTATTTCTCCTACTCCATTACAAGCATCTAATCAACATTTTTGTTGTCGGGAGTCTCCAAAATCCAGTACCTTATTCCAGGGGTCTTTCAGAGGCTTGTGGTCATATTGTTGTTATTTGCTGGTGGCAGGTAGGTAGCCCATATGCCATATGTGTCGATCGATGACAGTGGGAACGGTGGAATGTGTGGTGACCTGGGTGAGAAGTTGTGACGTGTCTGTGTTGCTCCTTTGTACTATTTGGTTACGCGTGTCCCATGTGCTTACACATGTACGTATCCTTTTCTTTTTATGGGCTCCCACGTGTTTGTTGGTGTTGTCAGCTGGCGATGGAGTCAAAAGCACTCCACTGTTAATCAATGAAGCAGGCACATGTGCAAAAAAGAACAAAACTTGCGCTTACAATTATGTTCCTCAATGTTTCTAGAACAACATGGACCTGCAATCGTCAACCTTTTATCGCACGCTTGTAGGTACTTAAAAGAGAAGACACTATGAATATATGGATAAACCAGCAATAATGAATTTGATTAAGAACACGACTTATATCTATACCATATATAAGTTTGGGGATGAAAACCACAGTGGTGACCCACAATGGAGTACATACAAGGAAGTACTCACAGCATATACAAAATAATCTTAACAGTGATATATTAACATTAGTAATAGATGCAGCTGGTTAAGAACACAATAGATGTTTACAAAAGATATACAAGTACTCACAATTACTATCCTGACCATAATTGACCGATTACGCTAATTACGGCAACTGCTAGATGTGGAAAGGATGGAGAGGAATAATCGAGTATTGCAGACATTTGCATTGCCTAAGCATAAAAAATACCATCTCCGTATCAAAATATAAGATTTTTTAAGGCAAAACAATGATATAAGTAACACACATGCAGCTGGTTAGGGCACATTATGACAGTAATGTGCATATATCAAACCATTTTGGCTCGTTTATCCAGCACCGGTCAATGAGGAAGGAAGTCTACTGGTGTAGCTGCCTCGGCCCCTTTTGTTCTTGGACCGACCTCTGCTCTTCTCCTCTCTCTCCCACCTCCTGCTAGAAAAAAGTATTCTTTCCCCAAAAGCCAGCCAGCCAGCCAGCCAGGATGCAGGGCGCCGCCGCCGAGGGGAGGAGCAGGGCTTCGCCGGACCAGGCCGACGAGGAGAGCGCCAAGAAGCCGCGCCTGGACCTGCCCGACGCCCGCGTGAAGCAAGAGCTCGTCGCCGGAGGAGGGGAAGGGAGCCCCGTCGTCGCGGCGGCGGCGGCGGCGGCGGCGCCGTACAGCCCGAGAGAGGAGCTCGCCGTGAGGATCGACAAGCGCCTGCTCCACTGCCACCTCTGCACCCTCCCCTTCAAGCCCCCCGTCTTCCAGGTTCCGCTCTTTCTTTCCTCGATTGGCGCTGGTGAAAGCTCGATTCTTTCCTTCCTCAAGATTCGATTTGTGCTCCTCTCCTGCTGCTGCAGTGCAAAGCCGGGCACCTGGCCTGCGGCGGCTGCGTCGCCCAGCTGCCCTGCGGCCAGTGCAAGGTGTGCGTCGACGGGGGCGGCTTCTTCGACCCCTGCCCCGCGCTCGACGCCGTCGTCTCCTCCACCAGGATCGAGTGCCCCAACCCCGGCTGCACGAGGTACGTCACCTACCACGAGGTCGCCGACCACCAGACCGCGTGCCCGCACGCGCCCTGCCGCTGCACCGAGCCCGGCTGCGGCTACGTCGGCGCGCCGCAGGCGCTCGCCGGCCACCTCCACACCGTCCACTCGGTGCCGGTGCGCGCCCTGCAGTACGGCAAGGCCAGCCAGCTCCGGCTCCCGGTCTCAACGCCGCGGCTCGTGCTCCTCGGCGACGACGACAACCGCGTGTTCCTCCTCACCGTGGGCGCGCTCGGCGCCGGCGTGACCGCCGTGTCCGTGGTGTGCGCCAGGGCCAGCGCGGCGACGCGGCCCCGGTTCGCGTGCAAGATGTGGGTCAACCTCGAGGCGGCGAACTGCGGCAAGGAGGACATGGTGCTGGTGGACATGCACATGAGGAGCAGCTCGTCGCCCGGCGCCGTGGTCGCCGCGGGCGAGCCCACGTTCCTGATGGTGCCGCCAATGTACCTGGTGCCAGCAGCAGCAGGGGATGGGGCTGCGTCCATGGAAGTGCCTCTGCACATCCGCATCGACAAGCTCTCCCCTTGGTCCGACGCATTGGTGTGATTAGCTCCAGCACTCAAGGCAGTTCGTGGTTGCTTAGTATTTTGGTGTTCCAGCTTAAACTAAGTATTTGGGTCATGTTATAATTAGGGGATGCAGTTCATCTTTGATGGTAGTCCTAAATCATTGTAGGGTACTTACCTAAATCGGAGGATATTAAGCTTGGTGCTAATCGGAGGATATCTTCTTCCGGTGTTATGTCATTCCAACTTGCAAGCATTTCATTTGCATCTGTTGCAATCTATCTATCTCAAGTCAAGAGCAGAGCTCAATCTCATGTCAAGAAATGTTATCCATGACACCAAAGCGACGCTTAATGCGGGTTTACTGGAGCATAGCAAGGAAGAAAGGAGGCCTTCTGTCAAACAATCTCCCTTCTTCTTTTTTTGCGGGACTGTCAACTCTTCTCTATGTATGAATTTGAATATTCAACATGCATGATACCTAGCCAATGTTGATGAAGCTTCTCTCAGAGTCTTCCTAAGGAATGGATCAAGCAACCATTCCATATTTGTTCAAGCGTCTGCTATGAAAGTTTGTTCAGTTTTGCAGGCACAAGCAAATCAATGGGACTTCTTCTAGTTCTAGCGGCTGCAGTCGTCAATGCTTTGAACTGGAACACTGTTTCTTTTTTCCTCTGATTGCAGGACCTCGGTACAAGTTCCGGAGGCCAAGGATTTGATTTGGCATCCTGGACATTGGAGCATACGACATGCTTTGTTGATTTCTTTGATCTTGTCTTCACTCTTCATTCTTACATGATTGAGCACATTGCAAGGAGCAAAAGTCTTATGGCTCATAATCTTGCTAAGAAAGCCTCCTCTAGCTCTACTTTTCTTTGCAGCAAAGGTTCTAGATGTAATTCCAAAAGGTCTTTTCAAGCCATCTCCTTCCTAAGGGGGAAACTTATGTCTGTACACTCCTTAGATTGCTAATAATAAAGTGTTAAGCCCTCTCTGAGGGCTGGAGTTTGCCCCCAAAAAAACTAGTAACTTTTACTACACATGGCCACAATTCTTCTTTTATATGAATGCGCTTTGTTGGCAAAAAAAACCATTTTCTAACAAAACAATCTTTCTATATTAAAATAAAAGCAAGTCATCGACACTATAAGAGTAAACATCTGCTGGGCATATGTTTACTCTAACAAACTGTTGGTATTGACTGATGGGCATGGCATGCGTTTGTATAACTCCCAAAATTTTAGATCCGACTCACTGATTTTTGATTTATTTTTTGGTTTTATTGATAGCAGAAGACTACGTCAGCTAGTGGAGCATGAAAACGCTTGCTTTTTTTAGCTGCCCCTTTTGATTTTCCGCCCGATGCATGTCGGCATATTTAAAAGCGGGGTACCCCGAGCGTAATTACAAATGGACCAGCCCAAAAAGCCACGTCGGTAAGGCTTTTTACTTCAGAAACGGAAAAAATTTGGACGTCATAAAAATATGTAAAATTTTGAAAATTCGAAAGTTATTTTGGATTTTGAGTTTCAAAGGTCAACATTTTTTATTGATTTTAAAACGAATTTAAATTTTAGTTTGAATTTGGCTTGAAATTTCAGGGTTGCAAGTATTTCAGACTCCACTAAAATATGCGAGATTTTGTTGAAAATTTGAATCCTCGGTGCGAGAAGAAACTACACTGGAATTCCTCTTCACAATTAATACTACAACATCCCAGAAGGAGCTAATTACGTGGCGGCATGCGGACCTTTGTGTAGGTTTACTGTCAATTTCAAATACCCTGGTTAAACTTGATCTACCAAAACGTCAGCAGTGACGTTTTGGGACGGTGCTAGGTGTCACGAACACGGGCCTCCTCAACACACCTGCCTCACGTGTAGACAACTTTCACAGAGGCCGTGTGAGGTCACGTTTTCGTCCACACATTTAATGTGAGTGCAGGCTATGGCGCATAGCCTACCGCTATCGGGGGTGACAAGTGTCGAGAAGTCCGCCTCGGTCATCAAAGACGACTTCCCCACACAACCGACACTCTCGGTCAAGCCTATCAACTCCACATGCTCCCGCATGGACTTCCCGAAGTTGCTCTTTCATGGGGACATCAAGCAACATATATCTTTTTATATTACAGAGTGTGATTTAAAAAAAATCAATTTGTTTCACGCAAGCGTTTGATATATATATATATATATATATATATATATATATATATATATATATATATATATATATATATAGTGTTACTATTCATCACCCAGGTTGCAGAATAAGTTATTCTTCATCCGAGGTAATCTTACTATCATTTCATAATTAAATTACGTTTCGAATTCAAATAGTTACATTCCTATTGATTAATTACGTAAAATTTGGCATAAGAAAATAAATATATAGGTCATAAGACTAGAAAATTTGCAATTTATGTGTATTTTACACTATGTTTTTACGTTTGTAATTTTACATAACATAAAATATTTTTTATGACGATTATATATTTTCTTACGGTCTCTTTTTACGTCGTAAATAGAACAAAACTTACGGAACGTAAAATTACAGTGCATTGATAGTAAAATAAAGGAGGATGAAGAATAACTATTCCTTATCTAGGGTGACGAATAGCGCGACCCTATATATATGTATTTTAGACTGTTTTTACGATTATTTCAGATATAGATAGTGTTACTATTCATCACCCAGGGTGCATAATAAATTATTCTTCATCTGAGATAATCTTACGATTATTTCATAATTAAATTATGTTTCATAATTAAAATTACAATGCATTGATAGTAAAATATAGGAGAATGAAGAATAACTATTCCTTATCCAGGATGACGAATAGCGCGACCTTATATATATGTATTTTAGACTGTTTTTATGATTATTTATATATATAGTGTTACTATTCATCATACAGGGGGTGAAAAATAATTATTCCTCACCCAAAATGACGAATAAGAAATTCTTCACCCTGGTCCAGCGACCCAGCCAGGTTCTCTCGATCGCACCCGCGCGTTGTGCCTCCGGCCGTCCATCGTTACCCCACGCGTGTTGTAAGTTTTTCCCCTTTCCTTATGTGACAAAAAAACATTTTCTGTTCGTGGGATTAGGACCTAGCCCACTCCGCCATCTCCCCAGATCCTATTCTGCGACTAACAGGCGGTATGGTGGTGAGCGGCAGGCGTGAGCGCGACGGCTCGGTGGTCGGCACGGGGAGCGGCGGTTGACCCGGTGGGGGCGCGACGGCGTGCTGCTCGATGGGCTAACTCGGCGGCAGTATCATTGACCACGGCGGCAAGGTGAGCGAGGCGGGGCCTCGGTGTTGGGAAGCACGGCGTGTGGTGGTCGGCTGGCCATGGCGGCGGTTAAATTGGTGGTCGCGGCCGCACTTGTTAGATCGTGCGTGCTCTCCTCCAGCCATGGCTGCTTGCCCCCGTACGCTCTGGTGAGCTCAATCCAAATCCCTTCAACATCTGTGTCTATGTCCGTTTGTTGCCCTGACTGTACTCTAGAAGCCACATTGTAAGTTTTGACAGGAATACCATGCAAAAATATACTGGCGATGTAATTGTTGTTGGGTTTTCTCTTCTCTTTTCGAAAGCTCATCTTGTGGGAATTGGTTCCCTCTGACGGTCTGACTTGATTCTACAAACTGTGCACTGTTTTGGTCATAGTCTGTTGCATTTTACACTTTGATTCGAATATGAAATGCACTATGTTGAACACTAAGTAACTCCTATCACTCGTCATGTTAGATACACACAGTTCTGTTTTGGGCAAGTTGCTTAGAGTAGACAATTTTTTTGATTAATTTCCCTGGCCTAATACCAATGTGATGTGCAGATAACTTATATCTCCGGCCAAGAGCTCGCCTTGATGTCCTCACGGACTGGAGATTCATGACTAAGAGCTCTCCTCAATGTATGCAGGTACTGCCCAGACCGTAAAGAAGCTAATTGATGTTAATATATAGTTATATCTTTCTGAATTTATTTTGAGGGCAAATGCTCGAGTCGCCGAGTAAATGTCCAACTCGGTCTGTTTTCAGTGCACATATATCATTTCCTCAATTTGATGGAAATTAGCGGCCACTTCAATTTTCTTGTCTGCATTTTCTTTGCAATCAGCAAGGAAACCTAGGACAGATGTACATTTCCTCATGTGAATTCTAGTCCCTACATTGTTTGTGGCTTTGGGCAATATAAAGAATTGGAGAACTTTGCTATATAGGTTTGGATAGAATATCATAGCTGTATCTACAACTGCTTAATCTTTAATTTGTAGTTGAAATTCTGCACACATCTCTCTGTATTTGTTCACCTTATCGGCTATCATGCACCATAACTTTATAAATGAAAATATCCTAGTAAAGTTTCGACAGCACTAACTTTCCAAAAATATACAGTTTCTGTATATCAAGGTTGTCTTCCAGTGATTCGCTCCTTGTTCAAGTGTTGGCATACATAAACTTAAACCACAAAAAAATGTGTACACATGTGTATAGCTCTAAACATAAAAAGCCTTTAGAATCATGCGTAGCTTTACAAAATGCCAGACTGGATTCTGAATATGCTAGATAATACCATCTTCCACACATGATAATATGTTGTACCGCACCACTGTATACACAAGTGTGTAATTTTTTGGGTGGCTTCCTCCACCAAAACAAAAGGCTTGTGCACGACTGATGCTATCCAACTAGACTGTGTAATAATCACTGCTGATTTTGCATGACAGTGGGTTGTCACAGATTTGCAACAGAGCTGAGCAGTCGTGTAGCGTCGCTGGTTCGTGTTCATTAGTGTCAGGTTATGGTAGCCGTTGGCATGTTTCTTGGTGCGGTATGCATCTCCTCCCACCACGGCGGTCGACAACCAAGTCTAGCCGCCATAACTCTTTAGTATCACCCCCTCTCTCCGATTTACATGAGTGTGTGTCAATGTATTCTCCCATGGCAAGTCTCTGTCCATGTTAGGTTACATTAGTAAGAAATTTAGTTATCTGAATTTAGGTAGGTAATTTATATTTAGTATCTCCATGAACTCACTCACGATATAGATAAAATTTTGGATTGAAGTAATGATGTAAACTGCAACTATACAAACCAATACATGTAGTTCAGGTCGAAATTCGAAGGTGGTGTTACACCTTGGCTAAATTTTTGTGTATGCTGCTAACAATTTAGGATTGTTTTACACTATTCTTTGTTGTAAACAAACCAGGTAATGTCGTGAAATCAAAGTGTTTTTCAGATTTCTATTTACGGCATGATTTACCTCCAATTCTTTGCATGCGCGGTTTTCATTTTGATGACTCTCAGCTGCCAGACAAAATAGAGAATGTTGCTGTAAAATGCATGACAACCATATACTCCCTCTGCTCCCAAATATTTGTCTTTCTAGACATTTCAAATGGACTACAACATACGGATGTATGTAGACATATTTTAGAATGTAGATTCGCTCATTTTGCTTCGTATGTAATCACTTGTTAAAATCTATAAAAAAGACAAATATTTGGGAACGGGGGGAGTAAATAGTGACTGCCTGTTGTTTTAATCAATCCATTTTTCTATTGTAGCAACACTTTATTGTTATCCTAGTTGTGCAATAATTTACCGTTTCTATGAATCAATTTCAGGTGCTCCTTTTCATCATGATTACATCATGTGGTAGCCTGCTTTTTAAGGTATTTAAGTTTTGATGCTATGTACTCCCCCCGTGTCCAAAAATAAATCTTTTTAGAGATTCCAATATAGATTACATATGGAACAAAATGAGTCACTCTAAAATATGTCTATACAAATCCGTATGTAGTCCATAGGGAAATCTCTAAAAAGACTTATATTTAGAAACGGAGGGAGTAATTCATATGCATTGGATGGTGTGTGAACAACTTTTAATCTTGATCTCTTTTATTTCATGCTTATCCAATTGTAGCTCGCACAGTTTGATACACGGCATGGTTTAGGTTGCATTGAAACGGTAGTTACAGAGCTCGGCCTCTTTGTCTTGTTTCTCTGTTTACTATTGATTCATACATGTAGCCAGTGTGTTCATGTGATTTCTTGTACGTCCAAACTTCGCTTGCTATATATTTGATATTGATTCTTTTTTCAGTTTAAGGTAGTAAAGCCCCAGTCTACCTTCAAGTGTGATTCATATGTTCTTGTTTGTTCGTGGTCTCTACCTGTTTGTTCTTCTGAGAACTAAACATATTATGTTTCTTCAGGTCTCTATTCAAGTGGATGACAGGAAATGTATGAGGGATAGAGAGGAATAAGTTTTCTGGAACACGTCTTTGTAGTGTATGGTGGGTACAAGTAATGTTAGATTCAAAATTTAGAGCTTTTGCCAATAATAAGTAGCAAAATTCAGGATTGCTGAGAAGGGAGGTGAACCTAATGGCTTCAGTACTATTGTTACGATACTATGCTGATTCCATGCTATCGATGAGAATAGTTCAGTCGCTTTAGAGATTGTTGAACATATGAAATTGATTGTAATCTCTGGGCACCCTCAAGTTAAGCTGCTTGGAGACCAAGTTCAAATATGTGTGAGGGCAGTGTGGTTGGGCATGCGAGTCTATTGCACCTGATGTAATCAGACCATTAGATCTGTTTTGAAATAGTGATCTCTAAATGAATTTTTTTGTACTCGTAGGTATAGTTTTCATTACGTGAGACATTTCCCAGAACCATAGTAGTCTTGTACATTGAATCAATTTATTAGACGGCTTTGTTATTCCTAGGGACATGTTGATTATTTTGCATTACATAGCATTATTTTATGGCCATTGGGCTACCATCCGTTCCTCGAGGCTGGTGATTGTACTGTGTACTTGATGATACATATGTCCCTTTTATGTTCGGTTCTTAGTGTTGTCATCTCAATCAGCGCTGAGCATCGGTTATGGGCTTTTGGATTGTTAGCCTCACTGTAGTGCTGATATGCTTCCCAATTAGAAACAAAGCTTTTGCCTCCATTTTTTTTGGACTTGTGCCTGTCTTGCCCTACAAAGATAATAAGAAATTGTTTCAAGGTGATTATAGCCGAACTACCTAAGGCAAATCAAAATTTTGGAATACAGTTTAAGAATTTGGATCTGTCATTTTCAAGGTAATTTCGTACTATAAAAAATTTCATTTAATTTGCCCATCTCACAGTAAAGTTAACAACGCTCAAGAATCATTGTGTGTGTGTGTGTGTGTGTTCTAAAGCAACAAGATTATCTAGACCTCGCCAAAAAAAGGAGCTGATCCTGTAGATAACTGTCGTGCAAAACATTAGAGGAAAATGCAGACAGGAATTGCACCGTAGACCTTTATAGGAACATAATCTTATCGAACAAAAAAAGTCAGGTGCGCTTCCATACTCACTATAAAATTATAGCAACAACATTTATTGTTTTATGGGGCTTTCTGATGTGCCATACAAAGTTCTCACATGCATGATGTAAGTTATTGGCATGCAGAAGCAGAAGGTAATATTACGTCGCACCTTTTTGCTTTATGGAATGGAGATCGGTTCCTTCTTCATGATGTAATCTTACCTCAAGTGATTTTGTTTTCTTACGTTCTGAAGGTATGGCCGTGGGAGATGGCTAGGGGCTGGGGTGAGGAATAAGAATTCCTCACCCAGGGTGACGAATAACGTGACCCTATATATAGGGAAAAGCAAACCTATGAAACTTCGCTCGGGTGGCTGCAATCTCGGCCACATGCTCTACTTGGGATCTGGTCCCATTTATTTCCTTACAAACTTTTCTATCATTTTGAGAGTGTGGAATTTATTTCCTCTTTGGGTTGATCATGGTCCACAAACGCATGCGTATAGGTAGTAGGCCCAGCCCATAGGCTGACATACCTGCTGTGCGACAGTCTTCGAGGCACGCGCGAATGGTTCCCGGCCCACGAAGGGTTCCAGGCGCTGGAAAGGTTCAGACACTTTATCAGATGATTCACTCAAACAACACTTTGCAGTGTTCCTTCATTGCATGAGCTCCAACTCCACCGTCTTGAAATCAACTAAATTAGATTCACAGGACCGACATCAGTTCATCATCCATGCTGTAATGGCCACAAATTTATAGCTGCTTGTGAAGCGGTTTTGCTGCCATGGCAACTAAACTACTATCTAACCGAAAATGAACACGGTCTGTTTAGCTTATAACAAAACGGATGTAATCTAACATATCAACGATGAAAAATAAGGTCTACTGTAATTTTGTTTTGAGACAAGGTCTACTATAATTTTGCATTGGTGTATTATAATGGATACTGTGGCCCATTGCTGACAACATCTCCGGTAGCCCACATAATCACATGCACGTCGAGACGAGCACCCTGTTCCACGTCCGGGTTTTCATGGAACGTCAGGCTTATCTCGTGATCGAAGGATTCTCCAGCTAGTACGCATGTTTCCTTATTTAGGCATCATGCATGTCTGGTTTCGGAGAGCACCATACAGAGTTTTGCGATCTGACCCATCACAGTAAAATGGCGAGTCAAAGGTCACATGCGTGTTAAGATTCCTGTCTGCTGTCTGCCTTACATACTTGGATGCATTCGAGCAGAAACTGCAACATTGCTTCACGTGTTGATCCGTGGTAGCAGGCACCCCCACTTCGCCCACCTTTTCTAATAAGTTGTTTTGAACTAGCTCATAGTAGTCTTCTGGCTTGTTCATAATGCGTTCCTTTCCCTCACTCCCCTTCCCGGGCATGGCTGAGACAAAGAAGGAACCTCACACCCGAGATCAACTGACGAACAGTAGACGCTCTGACGGCATGGCTCGCAAGGGTGGCGAGGAAGGGAGGAGCTATGGTGGGGTGCGACGGGTGGTGGATGAGCGCGAGCGGAAATGCAAGCTGCGGTGTCGACGCCGACCTCTAGGCCGTGAAACCAGTGGAAATCTTATCAGCCTGATACCGACCTTGGCGGCCAGGGCCATTGAGCATCAAGCCTTCAAGCATGGCCGTTGAGGCCACGTCGAGTTCTACTTCTCGGGCGGGAGGTTACTCCTCCTTCCCCTCTCTCAATTTGGCTGGTTCCTCGGTTGCTTTTGTTCACCTTTTTGTTTTGCACTTGTGGATTGTGTGATTTTCTGAACTTGCTTTGCGTTCAGTTTGATGCTGTAGAGCCATATCTGGTTCCTTCACTTGTGCTTATCTCTTTCTTTTCTTTTTTTCCTTTCATCTACCAGATCCGACTGCGTCGGTGGTGCTTAATTTGTGCTTTGTTGTAATTCAGTGAACATGGATTGCATAAGGGAAAGTCAGGAATTCAGAATGAAAGATTTCCATGTACATCGCCAGCTGCGGCTGGATCGGCTTTGGACGAGCCCCTTGAACAGCGCTTCAGGCTATTGGACAATTTCCGTAGCTTAGATACTCAGCTACTTCGGTTACATATTTTCACTTGCAGCTACTTAAAAAAAGTGGTTATGCACAATTGTAGTGGATGATATGTACACTACGTAGCAGCACATGTGCGTAAGGTTATGAACAGTAGAATCAACACTAGATATTTTACTTGTAGCTTGTGAAAAGAAGTTGAACTCTACAGCTTGCGATCTGTTCTTGATGTGGACCAACCTTATAGATATGTGTATAAGTGAAAGGCTGTTGAGTTTGACCTCCTTTATCTGAATCAAGTTACGTGCATTTAATTGTATGCACATGTTTGCTGCATAAAGACTTATTTGATCCAAGGTATCACAACATGATGCACTCGTACTTCATAAATCATTATTTCTTAATTTCATCAACTGCACTTCGGGTCATAATTTCAGATAGTTTTGGATTCAGAAATTTAATTGCGTGTCATGGCCTGGTCCTGGCTTCAGAGAGCACGCCAGACCGGACGGAGGTGAGAGAACGCCGCCCACACTGCATTAACGCTACATGTTGAAAGGTCCAGACTGCATTTTTCCTCTTCGGCAATAAGACAAGGATTGACTCGGGGAACCCTTGAATCGAGCAGCTGACCAGTGTTTCAGGCTCAGAGAGCACGCCAACACAAATACCAGGCTGCTGTTTTTTTTATCTGATTTTGAATAGTACGCGGAAACACAGAATTTATTCCTCGCCTGGGTTACAATCAAATTGAAAGGTTATGTACATACATCAATTAAGGCTACCTATACCCGAATGATGGCAAAGTTGAGGCCACCAGTCAATGGGCCAGATGCGTTCGGAGCCGAGACAGGCAAAACCAAAGAAGTTTTTGGAAATGTCGCTTGTGCCTTTTTATCTCATGTGGACTCATGCGTCAGGAGCGGACATGGTCAAAAGCGAGTCACAACCTCTTGCTGCATATCTCTCTTGCGTGAGCCCTGCCACTCTAAATACTTCCGCTCTCGTCTAGCTTTAGCACGCCCTTCCCTTTCCTCTCTCTGAAGAAGTCAATTGTGATGCTAATAGCAAAATCATTACATCTTGTTTCTTTCTGGAGAACATCTTGAAAATCATTACATGAATGTTCCTGGTTGGTGCCCACAAAAACACAAATAATAAGTTCGGGGGTTACAATCATCTTGTAATTTTTTTAAGCATTGAAATATGCCATTTTATGGTGCCATGGTACGTCGAGCTCTGCCGTGGCACATGCCACACGGATGACAGTTGCTAGCCGAAATTCGGACGACATGGCATATCGCACCATCTAGGGGCAAGTCAAAACAGCAACAGCCCGTGTCGTTCAGCAGGACGTCGTCTGTCAATAAGTAGAGACGATGCAGTAGAATCACAAGGTCCTTGGAATTATAAAGATAAATTACAAAATCTAATCGAACAATTGATTTTTGACATAGTCAAACAAAGCACAATAATACCTCCGTCAGGGTTTATAGGTCCGGCGAGCCGATTTACAAGTCCCCTGCAATTAACGTGCAGCCTTTTCCCCTCGATTCCCACCCCCTTTCACTGCGTTTGCTGCAGCCGGGTGCATGAAGCATTTCTAAGGTCTTATATGGCGGAGGAAGTCAAGAGAGCTCTGTTCTCTATTGGTGATCTAAAAGCTCCAGGTACGGACGGTCTCAACGCCATTTTCTTTAAGAAATGTTGGCACATATTGGGGGATGTATTAACTGCTGAAGTCTTAAGTGCAATCAATAACAAAATAATCCCAGAAGGATGGAATGATACAGTCATTATCTTGATCCCTAAAGTGGATGAACCAGAAAGAATATCTCAGTATAGGCCGATTAGTCTCTACAGTGTACTTTATAAGGTGATCTCAACAATGATTGTTTTTCGCATTAAGTCTTGCCTTCATGAAATTATTTCTCCTGTTCAAAGTGCTTTTGTCCTGGGCCATCTTATTACGGATAATATTCTGCTAGCCTATGAGTGCTTACAAACTTGATGAAAACGGACCTCACTAAACGACCACCCCCGTGTGCCGCCGCCGTCCACCGCCCAAGACGAAGACCCCACGCGGTGCTGCTCCTCCGAGAAGACGACCCGCCACGCTTCGACAGCCGCGGAGGGGGAAGCGGTGGCCAACAAAGCATTTTTCACGTGGCGATGGCCTAGGGCTGTGAAGAAAAACCATGGCATTTGGACGTCGTTTAGTTTGGTGATTCTTCTCCACGAACGGCACCAACAAGTAGCGTGTGTGCATGGCCTCGCCGGGCCGAGATTCCGCAGGCCGTGATGCTGGTCATGGGAACGAGACAAGCACCATCAGTTCACGGCTAGCACTGCACTCATTGCAGGGTCAGGTTTGAAACAGAAAGCTAGCACAGCACAGCACTTAACCAGCGATGATCCCATGACATGGCATGGCTCGCCGCTCAGTTCGGGAAGGGGAGGGGTGACGCCCGGTCAGTCCCCTTGCCGTCGTCTACTCCTCTGGACTCTGCTCCATGCCTCCATCAAAGCAGTACTAGCACACAGCTTTACCCACTCCGAGTAGACTGCTGTCTGTGTGGCGTGTGAGACAAGGGAAAAGATTGATCCAATCTCTTTAATTTATACTCGTACGTATGTATGACCCAGATTGTTCTTTTGCAGTACTAGTATAGTCCAATTGCATCCATCTTACTACGTACTACTCCCACACCCTCACGCCCTTTCAAAATTCAAATAAGATGGCACTTTTTTTTTTGCGAAAGAAGATGGCATTTTGTTGCTCGAGTGGAAATATCTACCATGCTTGTACTCCAGCACCATCAGCTTCTTTCAACTAGGACTACTTCCATACATCTACCTGGTGCTATATTTCTCTGCCATGTGTTCTAGAATTTGAAATGTGTGTCTCGATAATAATAAGAAGAAAATAATTGAACTTCTAACTCGAACTTTTAAAAAAGTAGCTACTCATAGCCTTTTTCCCGAAAGGAATAATCATTCTTTTCTAAAAAAAATTCAGATTTTAGGCCTCACTTGGTTCGGAGGGTATTTCATAGAAAAAACATAGGAACAAGGATTCCATAGCAAAATTTCCTGGAGATGCATTCGGTTTGTAGGATACATGTACAGAAGTTTAATGGAAATACTATTCATTTCCCGTGTTTTCAAAGAAAGCAACACATTCACTCAAAACTCTTTCTTTTTTGCGTAGAAACGAGGCAAGAAAATTCCTTGGAGTGATAAGTGTCATCCTACCAAATGCATGCTCTATACATCTTGGAGATGCCCTTGGAGATGCGGGGGGTTTACGGGTCCGCCTTGGAGATGCCCTTAGCATCAGCTTTTTTCAACTACTACTTCTATACATCTAGCTGGTGTTATTTTCCCCCCCCTTTCAACTGTTCTAGAAATTGAAATATGTATCTCAATAAGAAGAAGAGAAGAATTGAAACTTTAAAAAAAACTGTCCACTCATAGCTTTTCCCCCAAAGTAATAATGATTCTTTTATGACAAATGGATTTTAACGGCTTAACCCAAAGGATATTAGACGTGTCAAAATTGTAGGAAAAAATCCTGCATTTAACATCTTTTCTAACAGCACAAAACATTTGCCCTTTTTTTAAATCTCTCAGTTGTTCAGTGATATAGACCGGACCTCGTTGGCGAGATCCGATCTGTTGTTGCGGCCCGATCTTTCACGACACTCCACCACCAGCAGTAGCAACCTCTCGCCCGTGCACGTGATGTACACGAAGTAGAGGATTTGAACCTTGCAGCCCAGCACGAAAAAACCAATCTCGACAAAGGTACTCACACGCAAAACAATTTCCACAAAGAGAAACAGCAACACAGAGGTTTTTTAAAGATCCCTCCAAAACTTGATATGGGTGTCTGCCCTAAAAAACACATCGTATCTATTTTATAAAAAAATAACCTCCTCTTTACAAAGGACTAGATAGACTTTATATAATAGCCGCACCCTGACTTGGTCCAAAGACCTCACGCACGCACACCATAAGTAGCTTGGAAAGCAAGCATTTGCTACATATTTAAAAGAAAAGATAACTCCTACGTATATGCTAAACCGACTTGATCTATCTAAGAAAACAATAACTGCTAGTTCTGATGTGGCTTCTTCCCTGTCTGTGGTGGACCCCAGCCGACGTCCTTTAAGCTGAATAATTCCCAAATAAAAAGAATCCTCATGTTTATCTTTTCCTTGCGGGGTAGAAAAATAAACGTAAATAATCTTCTTGTTTTAATTCTGGCGTAGTAGATAATTCTGCCAAGGAAACATTCACGATGGCTCGTGGACTCCTTCATGCCATCTTCTAATCGTGGCTTACCAAAATAATTAGGATGCTCTTTTCCTTGGTTTCCTCCACATGCACGTCTGATACGGTGGCATTTAATCTCAAACTGAACGCCCTTCTTTTCCTCATCTATGCACGTGGTCTCCAACACATCAGTTTGCATGACCATACCATTTACTAGTGCATGTTCATCTTCGTGACTTGGCCGTATGTAATCACTAATCAGGTGTACATGCAGTGTATTTTTGAACATTACCGGCTTCAGGCGAAACATCAAAGACCTCGGAATTTATATTACACTGGGTCGCATCATTCAGTTAACAAGAACAAGTTAAAGAAAATGAAGTTCTTCACGCTCACTAGCTATTGCCTGCTCTCTTTCCGTTCTCGTTACATGCAGCTGGCATGTCTACAATTTTTTCTTCATAGTCAGCATCAAGTCTTGTGTGTGCTTGTTTTTTCTTTTCCTTCTGAGCAACCTGGACTTTGTAGTTCCAAAAGGAATTTCAAGACAGAAATCGCATGCTCCAAAAGTTAGCGTTCACGATTCAAATAAATCCTGGTGTGTTATATCTTTGTTTCTGAACCAACCATATCAACAACACCCCTGTCCTGAATATCATCACTTGTACAGTTTTAGTGTTCTGAACTAGTATTTGAAAAATATGAGACGATTTTCAGACAATGTCTCCGCAATATTATTATGCTTACAGTTGCTCACAGGAAGAGTATATGCTCAGGCTCAGAACTTCGAGCAAGTACCCTCGCCAGAAAGAAATTACTTCCAGTAAGTAGCACTAACTGACGTTGTTCAACATTCACAGTTGTAAATTCCCCTGTGAACACACCAAAAAATAGTTCCAACCTCCACATAAAAAACAGAGTTTTTCACAAGTTTCACACCGCAGTTGCTCACAATTTTCAACCTACTGCTGGTTGGTTACATGATTAGTGCGCACTTGCATCTTAGCTTGCAGCCTGATGTTGTTTCTCAACTCCCAAGGAACAGCATTCTTCAAGTACTACTGATGTTGTTCAGCCTTCACAGCACATGGGGCAACGTGAGCTCCGGCCACACTACAAATGCAACAATGGTGGTTCAGTAAACATGCATGAGACAATCTAGAGAAACAACAGTTCGAAAGTTTCACGGGGATCATATTCAGTCAACTACCTTAGTTCAGAGAGTCAGTAGACGGGGTCATAGCAGATTCTGCATTGTCAGGAGAGGCAATTAATTCTTCTAGCGTGCGGAACCTCTTATGATCGGCTGCCGGTTCTTCCACGGGCCCCTTGCGACGTTCATGCTTCAGTTGAAACCTAGGACTTGTCCTAGGAATGCCAGTATGGTAGTCCTTCCTAGCATGTTTCACCTTCCCCCTCACCAGCTCCGCATCAGCACCATCAGAGGTCAGAGCCTCGGCTGGTAGCTCTTCCACAGGCCCGTTACGACATTCACGCTTTGTTTCAAACCTAGGACTTGTCCGAGGAGTGCCGGTATGGTAGTTCTTCCTAGAATGTTTCACTTCCCCTCTCACCAGCTCAGCATCACCACCTTCAGAGGTCAGAACCTTGGCTGGCATTTCTTCCGCAGACCCGTTATGACATTCACGCTTCGGTTCAAACATAGGACTTGTCCTAGGAGTGCCAGCAGGGTAGTTCTTCCTAGGATGTTTCAGCTTCCCTCTCACCAGCTCCGCGTCGCCAACTTCAGAGGTCAGTGCCTCGGCTGGCAGCTCTTCCACAGGCCCGTTATGATATTCATGCTTTGGTTCAAACCTAGGACTTGTCCGAGGAGTGCCGGTATGGTAGTTCTTCTTAGGACGTTTCATCTTCCCTCTCACCAACTCCGCATCGCCACCTTCAGAAATCAGTGCCTCGGCTGGCCGCTCTTCCACAGGCCCGTTACGACATTCACGCTTCGGTTCAAACCTAGGACTTGTCCGAGGAGTGCCAGTATGGTAGTTCTTCCTAGGATGTTTCAGCTTCCCTCTCACCAGCTCCGCGTCGCCAACTTCAGAGGTCAGTGCCTCAGCTGGCAGCTCTTCCACAGGCCCGTTATGATATTCATGCTTTGGTTCAAACCTAGGACTTGTCCGAGGAGTGCCAGTATGGTAGTTCTTCTTAGGACGTTTCACCTTCCCTCTCACCAACTCCGCATCGCCACCTTCAGAGGTCAGAGCCTCGGCTGGCAGCTCTTCCACAGGCCCGTTATGACATTCACGCTTTGGTTCAAACCTAGCACTTGTCCCAGGAGTGCCGGTATGGTAATCCTTCCCAGGATGTTGCATCTTCTCTCTCACCAGCTCCGCGTCGCCACCTTCACAGGTCAGTGCCTCGGCTGGCAGCTCTTCCAGAGGCCCGTTCCGACATTCAGGCTTCAGTTCAAACCTAGGACTTGTCCTAGGAGTACCGGTGTGGTAGTTCTTCCTGGGACGCTTCACCTTCCCTCTTACCATCTTTGCATCGCCACCTTCAAAGGTCGGAGCCTTCAGAACTGTAGAAGTCGGGCCTGCAGAAGATCAATGTTAATTATTTTTTTCTGGGAAGGGTGCTGTTAACTTCAAATAATAATAATTTGTTGCAATGTTTGCATGATATGGACTGTTTGCAAGATAAACACACAACTGTACTGAGAAAGGGATAGAGGAATATACTGGGGAACGGCGCTGATGTGGGAGAGCGAGGACGGTTGTGCGATTCAGCCATATCAAGAAGTGCTTTTTCAGTAACCAAAGGCGATGCCGTAGCTTCCAAACTATTTCCAGAGTCAGCAGCTTCTTGACTTCCTGGAGTAGCTGCAACAAGCACAGCCTTCACATCTTGGCTTCCTTCACTAGCAGCCTGCACATCTTGGCTTCCTTCACGAGCTGCAACAAGCACAACTTGCACATCTTGGCTTCCTTCACTAGCTGCAAGAAGAGGTTCTTTTTCCGTAACCAAGGACGATGTGGTGGCTTCCAAAGCATGTTCGCAATCAGCCACCTCTTGGCTTCCTTCACTAGCTGCAACAAGAGGTTCTTTTTCCGTAACCAAGGACGATGTGGTGGCTTCCAAAGCATGTCTGCAATCAGCAGACTCTTGTCTTCCTTCACTAGCGGCAGCAAACACAACCTGCAGATCTTGCCTTCCTTCACTAGCTGCAACAAACACAGCCTGCACATCTTGGATTCCTTCACCAGCTACGACATGCATAGTCTGCCTATCAAGCGACGCCGCCCGGTGCTGAGTTGCAATATGATCCTCCTGAACAGTCTCGTCATCGCTGCTGCTCAAGTCAATAATAACATGATCACTCAGATCTATGAAATCTATTACAGTCATGTTGTGGCCTGAAATAGTAAAATTGCGTGGGCAATGATTAATGAAGAATGGTGCAGGAATAAAAAGAAGCTGAAGCTATATCCATCCATCAGACATTTCACCCCTAAGGGAAAAGAAACAAGTAGCAAGGATAATAAAAATAACCAAAGTCACTTACCCTTTTTAAGAATCGAGATATTTGAACATTTATGTAGCTATTATAACATGACTAACTCTTTAACTTGGAGCACCGGCCATGAACTCTCTTTTTTAGTACATGTGGTAAAAAAACAATGAATGTACTATTGAAGACAAATGCAGTAAGATTATTTTCATATAACCCGTCATAAATATTTTAATGTGCAAATTCAAAGAACTCTGATTCCAAAGCTCTAGCGGTTGCTTTGATTCCTACATATTCATTCAGTATATCTTGATTGAAAATGAAGCTATCATTTCCTTCTGTATATTGCTAAATGAATAGATTTCACAAGAGGTCGAGAAGCTCGAGTAGTAGTAAGAATTAGAGTTCTTCCTCAATTATGGATTTTTTTCACATAGCTCGGGTCAATTAGCATCTCCATGTGTTGAGTTAAAAAGTAACGGCGACGTTGCTAAAAATCGAACAAAAATGGCTTTACCGGATCCAAGTGTGACCAAACTGTCGCTTTCTTGATCGTATCCACTAGAATGAGGCTATTTGTGAATCTTGAGACCTGAATTTGATATAACCTTTAGGATAGCAAGAGCTGGAGCTGTTGTAAATAGTACAAGCGCTTGAAGTTGTAATGAGTGCTAATGCAAAAAACTCATTGTAATGCAAAATAATAAGAAAAGAGAAAAAAATAACATTGAATCCTACAGAAAAAGATCATTGGATGATATTATCTAGGTTCACAGTTTTGAGACATAGGAAAGGATAATGTTTGTACAAGTCTTCATTAACAAGAATAATGGGTCAAAAAAATTCAAACAACATTTGTTTCACCAGCAATGAATAATGACAAGGCATGTAAGGCAAGACCAGACTACCTTCAGCTCAAATTTCATCCTTGCAATAACTTGAAGGCCAAGGTTCTTAGCTTTCACCCCATTGACTAGTGCAATTGCAGCAGCACCATCACTGTACAGTGCTGGAAGATAAGAAAGGCACTGCAGTTACACTTTAATGTAACATCGCTTCGCTTAATTCATCTTAACCGTGCAAAAAAGAATAAAATTTGAGCTCTGAAATAATCTAGCTCTTCAGTACTCTCTTAAGATGACACAGAACAGACCGATGATTTATACTACTGAATATATACAACATTGTTTGGCTGAAGCTCTGAAATAATCTAGCTCTTCAGTACTCTCTTAAGATGACACAGAACAGACCGATGATTTATACTACTGAGTATATACAACATTGTCTGGTCATGTAAAAATAAATCTACAATGCTAGACCAAGCAGTATCATAAATCTGAATGAAAGTGTTATGTTAACAAATACTGAATAGCGGCACTTTAAGCACATAGCTCAATTCTAGTAGCTGGATGTTTTTATTCAGGATTATGGTACCATACTGGAATATTGCTGTTTAAACTATTTTGCAAAGTTACCATCTAAGTAAATATCCATATAAAGAAGTAAAACAAATAACAAGGGTACGAAAATTGCAAACCTTATATATAGTAGATAGAAGAAGTGCCAGCAGTTACAGGCCCATTCTTCTTAAACGCTGGCCCAAGTTTCCTCAGTTTCACTGGATCAATCTGCACACGTAGATGACCAGAGAAACCATGAAGAAGCAGTATGGAAAAAAAAAGGTATGCTGATGGTTATGTATTTGCTTTGTCTTGATGTGTTATTCTTCTGTGTACCACAAAACTATATTGAATCTGTAAGTCAAAACGGGACCATGTTGGTCTATCAATAAAAATGAAACCACGTGCAGATGACATTGAAGAAATTCAACACATTCCACAAATTTAGTAATCTGTAAGTTCAACACTAGTATAAGCTGACTACTGGATTTTCAACTAACCCCTGTTTAAGAATGGGGATACTAATATCATATCAACGAAACAACTATCTTTCCTTAATTAACTGCTATTTTCGCCTTTGCATTGAGAGCCTCTCCGACTTTGAAGGACCGGCCATGATGAACTCTCTTCACTTAATACACGTGGTAAAATATTAAACGGTGGAATTACTGTTAATGACAAATGCATTAACATTATTTTCATGCAGCCAATCACAAACATCCCACATGTATTTTAGCATGCGAATTTGAAGAACTCCGATTGTAAAAATCTAGAATTTTCTGCAAGATTTGTTCACAGCAGTTCGTCAATCGAAGTTGAAGACGCGCCTGGTTGGCGGAGAAAACTTTGATGATTGCAATTTAGCTCATTTAGGAGAGCAGCAGGCTCGTTCGTCGCTAAACCTTACTTTTTTTTCTCTGCCCTTGGCCAAGTACTTTGGCTGAAAGGTGTGCTTAGCATAAACAAATCATACTCCTACAGTTAACTAGTACCACCACCAATGTCAGGAGATCTCTGTTTTACTGTTCAACATGCTACTAGTACGGAGTACTAGTTTAAGCTGACTTGGGTGGGAATGGGATCAGTGAGCTCTCGAACGCTACGAGGAAAGATTTCGCAAATCGCAAAGAGGCCATCTGAAAAGAAGAAATCTGGAAGAGAAAGGCGCAGGCGGAGGCAGCAGACCTTGGTTCCTCTGCTTCCCCATCTCACCCCACCTTCAGGCTACTTCCTTGCTCGCTTCGCCCCCCTCCCCTCCGCTTGGCCTCCAACAAAACGGCCGGGAATCAAAGCGCGATCGGTGCTCTGCAAGGAGACCAGCAGAGATCGTTGAGCGGCGACGAGCAAGAACCAGCTTAAAATCAGCTCCAAGAAAAGAAAGACGGGGTTCCTCACCCGCGGGACGGATCGAGCGGAGGCCTTCGCTCTGCGCCCACGGCAGCGCGGTCCACCGGAGGAGGAGGAGGACGGCGAGCTGATCTGGTGGGGTGGGGGATGCTCTCCGAGGGAGCCACGGGAGGATGATCACGTGGGGGTTCCTGCGCCGTGGGACCCACCGAGATCAGTGGGCAGGCCCAACAAAAAGAACATGGGAATATCTTTTTGACAATTAATATTTGTTGACCACAGTAAGTTTAGTTCATAAGCATGATAAATCGACTCTCAGTTTATTTTTTGTCAAAAAAATTGCCGTGCTTGCTAACTAAGCTTGTCATCCTCGCGTCAACTAAAATCACCATATAAACGTTCAATCTACCATGGTCAAATCCCGAACGTTCATAATTTATCAATCCCGAACGTTCATAATCTACCATGGTAAGCAAGTGATGATCTTTAAGAATTAGACTTGCATGGACAGATATGTAGTAACTCCAAATTTTACCGGACCTTGAAGTTTTTTCATACTTCATTGAATTTCCATGAAGTTCCTACGCACATAAGGGAAAACAAGTAATTGTGCTTGTCTTGCAATTAGTAGTAGGTTAGTCCAAATACATATCAAAGTTTGCATAAAAAATAAGATAGTGGCATGAAACATACAAAAAAAAATATAGATACGTCGGAAACTTATCAAGGGCGAGATGTGGCAAGATGCTCACATGTCGCAGAGGTGGTAGGCTGGATGGGATGGCAGGGCCATGGGTTTGGGAGGGGGAGACTGCTGCCAAAAGCCGTGCTCCGACTGAGGCTGGAGTCGTCAATGACGGCGCCTACAGGCACCCTTTTTCCTTGTTGAAGGCATTGATGTTGCGGCCCTCCCTTACTAAATTCGGTCTTCCTTGGACTGAAATAATATGTTAGCATGCATCCACGCTGCTTGAGCACCTTTTTCTCAACTGAGAATATTATCATGCTTGTACAATATTATCAAGGGCTATGCTCAAGGTCAGAGCTTCATATAAGTAGCACTAATAACTGATTATGTTCAACCTTCATATAGCTCCAGCCGTCATGTACCAAACCACATACTCCGCAGAAATTTTACGTTACAGTTGCTCTCACAAATTTCAACCTATTGCTGTTTAGTTACATCTCAGCTTGCAGCCAGGATGAGAAGAACAAACATTTATTTTTCTTAACTGACAATTAAATAACACTACTTATGTGCCTTTTTTATGTACATCAAAACAACACCTTAGAAAATGTGCATGTCAAAACAAGTTAGAAATCTCTTGGAAATATTTAACTGGAAGTTCACCAGCAGCTTGTCGAACAAAGAGGGACATAAACTGATCTGCAATTCTTCAAGGCGAAAATGGACTCATCCACCAAAACCTTTATTCATTCCCATGTTTCCGTGGGCAGCAAGTGTACAACTACATTTTTAACTTCAGCCTCTCCTAATTAATCCATCTCATTTAAACTAATAAGCTGGCTAGCTACGGCTAGGCTACTTCTACTCCTCGATCGTCCAGGCTGCTGCTACTGCTCCAGCAGCTTGTTCATCATGGGGGTCTTCATCTCCCACGCGTGCAGGTTGGTGACCTTGATGTCCGACTCACCGTTGTTGAAGACGAAGAGGTGCGCGTCGTCGCCGATGGCTTTCCTCGGGTAAACCCTCGTCAGGATGCACGTCTTTCCGCCGGCCCCGAAGCTCTCCACCACAGAATGGTCAATCTGAAATGAAGTTCGCGACATGCCTTAGACCCCTCTTTCAACGGTTTAATCCACTCCAGAGCATACACTGATCATGTGGTTACATATATACATATACCAATGTTCTGAGGGCGATCTTCTTGGTCTTGGCTATGTCGACGTTGACAAAGCCGGCGAAGGTCGGCCTGTAGATCTGTGACTCGTACGATGACCTATTTGATAGTGACCATTGGGAATTACTGTTGGATCTGGATGCACGGATAATCCAACATTGCAAGTTTTATACTACCATGTAATGTGACTTACCTTGTCGGGTCATTACACATGAGGATGGCGTAATTGGTGTCGTTGGTCTTGAACACCCTGAAGAAGACGGCTGTCCTCTCCTCGAGGTCGTCGGAGGCCAGCAGCCAGAGCCCGAACGGCCCAACGCCGCCCTTGACGTGCGAGTTGAACTTCTTGCATAGCCCCTGTGCGTCGGTCCGCCACGCCAGGTCGAACTTCTCCGCTTTGTCCAGGTCCCTGATGGCGAACGCCGCCTCCACGTCTGACTGCACGGATTTGAAGCCGGTGATCTCGAAGTACTCGCCGCCCTTGACGGCCTTGTTGCTGACATTTACGTGCTTTGAGCGCAGCGACTTGACCTCCTCCACTGGCCATTGGATCAGCTGTCTCCCGCTTCGCGATAGGAAGATCTTCCTTGGTATCGCCTGAGAAAATCAGCAACAACAATACGTCTCGATCTCAGGCTCTCAGCACATACAGTGGAAAACATACTAGCAAAAGTAATTTTGTTCATGTGCAAGCGTAGCTAGTTCCAGTGACCTGGATGCCGGCCCAGCCCTTGTGGCGGTCCTCGGTAACGGTGTCAGACTCATTGGCCCAGCCCCAGAGCACTCGGCGTCTCTTGGCCGGGTCGAAGAAGGACTTGGAGGCGTAGAAGTCACCATAGTCGTAGCGGAGGTCGTAGTCATTGTCCAGGAAGGCGTGGTCGGGGGTGTACCTCTCCTTGTCGTGGTCGTATGTGCCAATTGTGTAGTAATCGTATCGTGTCAGTTCTAGACTCACCTTGAGCACGTACTTGACCTCCTTGGCCACAACATGGTCGTGCAACTCCACGATGTCCACACCACTCTGGTGGTTACGGCTGCCTCCGGCTACCGCCACAGGGAAGAAGTCAGGGCACTCCCACATTCCTGTGAGTCCCGCGTGCAATGAGTGGCGCGCCTTGACCCACTTCTTGAAGTCTCGGCTCCGGTACAACACCGCGATCCCCCTCATGTTCTCCTTGGTGCCCACCACCAACCTCCAGTGTCTGCACATATATCAGGTACAACATATATTCTTTATGCATACTCACAACACAATATATAGTTTTGGGGGGGGGGGGGGCACCGCCCCCTCCCCCCAAGCTCTGGGCCAACTTGTGAAGAAAATTTGTTCGGAGGATGAAAATAAAATGTACATACCCGTCAGGTCCGTACCACGCTGTCGTGGGATCACGGAAAGCGCTTGCGTTGATGCCGTGGTCGGGGCTGATGATTGGATTGTAATCGGGCTTGACCCACTGCCGGAGGTATGGGTCGGAGAGGTTGGCCGGGTACGCGACGTTCTGCACCTGGTTCTTGTGGGGATCGATGCCGGTGTACATGATGACGGGGACGCCGTTGGGCAGCAGTGTGGCGGAGCCCGACCAGCAGCCGTTGACGTCGAAGGGCATGGTCGGGTAGATCGCAGGCTCCAGCGCCACCCAGTGAATGAGGTCGGTGGAGACGGAGTGCGCCCAGATGATGTTCCCCCACACGGCGCCCTTGGGGTTGTACTGGTAGAAGAGGTGGTACAGCCCTTTGTAGTACATTGGCCCTGCATCCATCCGCACGCACGTAAGCTAGGTTTAGATACATGCTGAGTGCCATGCAAACAAATGTCCACACTAGTTAGTTAGTAAACTACTATACTCCACGTACCATTGGGATCTGATTGGTTGTTGTGTCGTCATGGGAAGTAGAGTCAATGCCATGCAAACAAGAGGCGACCAGAAATGAGTAACAGAAAGAAGAAGATGATCCACAAACATGCAGAGGTGTAGATGGATCGAGAAAACAGTATCTACCATTGATCCAGTTCTTAGGGGGCTGGAAGTGGTAGCCGGTGCGCAGCTCCTGTGCAACCTCCTTGGTCTCCAGCGACTGGAGCTCCGGATAGATGACATGCGACGCGTGCACCGCCGTCGACGCCGTCCAGCACAACAGCGACACAACGGATAGCGCCGCCGCTGCCGTCCCCATTTCCTCTCCTTTCAGCAGTCAGCACGCAACCCTAGCTCGAGAGAGAGAGATGAGTGAGTGAGTGAGCAATGCGGTGTGTGTTTATAGCCGAGTTTGGATAAGCAGTACACATGGGATGGACTGAGGACTGAGGTCCTAGGATTCCACGTGGTGGCCGTGCTGTGTTGACAGTCAAAGACTTGGATAAGACCGCACGCATGGAATGGAGTCCTAGTATTCCACAGGATCAGGGTGGACCGCCCGCGCGCATGGATAGGCCACCAGCTCTCCTCTCCTAGCTAGATGAACCACCCAGCCGGCGGTGCGATTTGACCGTACGTGTCACGACGCCCGGGTGCATGCATGTATCTATCCGCTGGTCCACGGCGAGCGTCGCCGGCCGCCGCCGAGCTCGCCGCGGCGTGCTGCTGCTTTGGATACGGCGACCGCGTAGCCGCCGTAGGTGGATATATGGGTGCACGATGTATATAATGGGTTAACTTAACTCCGCACGTGCCCCTCCGTTTAATAAATGTAAATTCCGTACGTGTAGTGTAATAGCTTAGAACTTGATTGAGAGGGTGCTTGGATCCAAGGAACTTATTTTAGAGAGTGCTTGGATATGTTTTAGTCCCATGACTAAAAGTAGTGGGACTAAAACATGCTAGCCTCACCCATGCTTGGATTCAAATACTAAAAAGGCTAAAATCAAGTTAATGAGCATTTATTATCCTCCAAACCCTCCAATCTAGAACTCGCCTGTGTTAAAGAAGAGGAGTTAAATGAGTAGAGAGAGGACTAATCCACATTTTAGCAGGGGTACCCCTGACTAAAAATTTTTAGTCTCAAGACAAGTTTTAGCCCCTCTTTAGTCAGGGTTGCTTGGAACTTTAGCCTCTTAGTCTGACTAAAATAGTCTCTTTAAGAGGCTAAAGTTCCAAGCAACCCTGACTAAAGAGGGGTTAAAACTAGGGAGATTTTACGGTGCATTATAATACACCAGAGCACATGTATTATATGACCGATCTAACGGATGAGAATAATTGGGCCTTTTTAAGCCCAAGGGTATTTTCAACCTAATTTTTTTACCTTTAATCGGCCCAATTTGGTCCAGGGGTAATATCGTCCTAAATTTTTCGAGTAAATTAAGTGCATTAATAAAGCACTTCATTATAGAGGTCCCATCATCGTGCGTACTCTTTTGAATTTCGGTTCGAACGGTTCGTCCTCTCTCCTCCTCTCGAGCCCTAACCTCGGGCGCCCTCGATCGCCGCCGATCGCCTTCGGCGCCCTCGATCGCCCCCGGCGCCCTCGATCGCCGCCGACCGCACTCGCCTTGTCTACCCCTCCTGCTCCTACTCCCCCTCACTCCCTCCATCGCAAGTCACCCCAGTCGGGTCGCGGCGCCAGATCCTTCCCCGAGCGGACGCCACCTTCCCCGACCCGAGAGGCCACATCATCCTCATCGACGTGCATCAACTTTTTCACGCCGGATCTTCGCTGTAAGTGCCTACCCATCTCAAATCTTTTCTTGTCCCTTCTGCATATAGAACCAATAGGGGTCGGATTTGATTCGGGTTTAGGATATGTCATGTGAGGTTTAGGGTTTATCGTTTCAGAAAGTTGTGAGGAGATTTCGGTCGGATTTGGTTAGGGTTTAGGATATGTCATCTGAGGATTAGGGTTTATCTTTTCAGAAAGTTGTGATGAGATTACGATTGAAAGGAAGTGTAAGTCGGATGTAGCTATGACATATTGAAGGACTTAGTTAGGATTATGTGGCATGAGAAAGTTGTCAGCAGATTTGGATTCAAAGAAAGTTATTTTGGATTTACTTAGGAGGTACTTTTGAATTGAGTTTCAAGATATTTTGGATTTAGTTAGGAGATAGTTATTTTGTATGGAGTTTGGACTTATTTTGGATTTAGTTAGGAGATAATTTGGATTTAGTTAGGACATACTTTTGGATTTTGTTACGAGATAATTTGGATTTAGTTAGGATATAGTTTTGAATGGAGTTTGGAGATAATTGATCTATCAGGGTGGATCTATCAAGGCATTTGAAGGACTCGTGGACTTTGGATTTAGTTAGGAGATCATCAGTTAGAGCTAGTACAATCAATTACAAATTTCTGGATTTAGTCAGGGCATATTTACTTACAGCTTTTGAAGGACCGAGTTAGGTACATGAATCCGATATGAAAAATTAAATCAATTATTTAAGCAGAGTAGTGCATAATTTTGGTAACGTATGCTATCCATCCGTAACATTGACTATCTGTTTCCGCTGACAGCATAACGACATGGATGATAAAGGCAACGATGGCAAAAACTTGGGTGATACAGGCAAGGACGACAAGGACATGGGTCATAGAGGCAACAAAGGCAAATGCATGGACCCCAAAGGAATGGATGGTATGTGCATGGATGATAAGGATAATGAGGATGCAGGCAAGGATGGCATAGACATGGATGATGTACACATACAAGGTAAAGGAATTGATAATAACGGCATGGCTGGTTCAGACCCGAATGAGTGTATGGAATACTTAGAGATTGTGAAGAAGACGTTCAGGACTGAGGAAGAAGCCTACATGTTCTACGTAGGCTATGCGAGAAAAAAGGATTTGGTGTTAGAAAGGATGATCTGAAGTACAGGGGTCCGGGTCTGAAACAAAATGCATACAGAAGGACATACAAGTGCTGCAAACAAGGATGGCGGGCCCTTAAGCACTTTAACAGAACTGAAAGAAAAAGAACACCGAGGGGTCTTTCTCGGTGTGGGTGTCCCGCTCTTTTTCAGGTTGAGCTACAAGATAGCAGTGGCCTCTGGTTCATCAAGAATTTTGTGGAAAAGCATAACCATCTGTTTGTCCCTGCTGACCTGACTCCGTACTTGTCGGCTCATCGTAGAATGACTGACGCACAAAAGGCCGATGTCATCGAGTATGCTGTCGGTGGACTTCGAACACATCAGATTATGAATGTAATGGAGAAGAATGCCAGAGGTCCTGACAAGCTTGGATTTATATATCGAGATCTATACAACCATGTTTCAGTCGAGAAGAAGCGCAAGATAGAAGGCGGCGACGCTAGATATTTGCTCACCTATATGATTGCACAGAAAAAAGCAGACCCAGAATTCTTTTTCAAATACACAAAAGACAGCGAAGGCCATTTGAGGAACATATTCTGGGCTGACTCACAATCCCGCATTGACTATGTTGCCTTTGGTGGTGTCGTGGTGTTCGACAGTACATATCGGTCTAACAAGTACATGCTTCCGTTTGTTCCATTTGTTGGTCTGAACCATCACTGCAGCACAGTTTTTTTTGGGGTGGGTCTAGTGTCAGACGAGACAGTTGCATCATACCAGTGGATTCTTCATGTATTTTTGGAGGCAATGTCCCAGACGGCACCAATTTCAGCAATCACCGATGGGGACGGTGCAATGGCTAAAGCAATAGCTACTGTCTGGACCAGAACAGATCATCGTTTGTGCACGTGGCATATTGAGGAGAATATGGTGATGCACCTCCACAAGGAAAAGCTGGAGCAATTTAGGGAATTCATTTACCGTCGTTGGGATGTTGATGAGTTTGAGAAAAGATGGGAGGCTTATAAGGTTCGGTTCAAAATAAAACCAACGGGCAAGAGGTCGTCATGGGTTAACAGGATGTACAAGCTGCGACACAAATGGGTTGCTGCATACACAAAGGGTAGATATTTCCTAGGCATGATGAGTAATCAAAGGAGTGAGTCTCTCAACTCAAGGCTTCATGTGCACCTGAACAGGAAGATGCAGCTTGTTGATTTGTTGCAGCATGTTGAGCACTGTGTATCCATAATGCGTAAGACTGAAGCAACATTAGACGCAGTAGCAACACATACGATACCCTTCACTAAGCTGAATGCACACCCTTTGGAGATTGCTGCCTATTATATTTATACAACTGTGATGTTTCCAAAGGTAAAGCGTTAGATTGTCGAAGGGACAAATTGGCAGGTCACGGACCGGGTAGCATGTGATGGTTTGGTCGTGTTTGGAGTTTTGCGCAAAGCCTCATATGATAAAGTCCCATATGGCAGGGATGCTAGAGAATTGCAAGATAAGGAAGGTAAGTATGCTGAGGACTTGCATGCAAAAAAATTGGATGCTGAGGATCCCAATGACTTGGAAGGTAAGGATGCTGAGGACTTGCATGCAAAAAACATGGATGCTGAGGATCCCAATGACTTGGAAGGTAAGGATGCTGAGGACTTGCATGCAAAAAACTTGGATGTTGAGGATCCCAATGACTTGGAAGGCAAGGATGGTGTGGACTTGCACGCCAAAAACCTGGATGCTAAGGATCCCAATCACTTGGAAGGTAAGGACAGTGAGGAGTTGGAGGCAAAAAAGTTGGATGCACAAGGCGTGGATGCTAAGCCTGTGGATTTTATATATCACCTGACTTGTCTGTTTACAGGAGCAAGACTGGATGATGCAGCTTGTTGTAAGGACATATTTATCCCTAAGTGTTTTGGTGATTGATGACAACGCATTTGGGGACTAATCGTGTGCCATGAGTATTCCAGACACTTCTTTGCTAGGCACAAGACGATTGGGTGCCCCTCGAAGACTGACGAAGACGGCGTCTTTTCTACGCTTCTTTTTGGTGGATTTGAGTCATAGGAAAGCCGTACTATTAAGAGGGGGTCCGCGTTGGAGAGGTTTGGGTGGAATCATCACGTACACGTCTCCTTCTTATCCCCTCCTTCTTCCTTGGAGCTTCCTCCGTTTTCTTGCCTCCCTTGTCTGGCTGCCGTTCTTGGTTGCGGTACTACTGCTCCTAGGTCAACGGTAGTACCGTGGGCATTCGCGGTAGTACCGCAGGTGCCCACGGTAGTACCGCGTTCGCCGAGCGGTAGTACCGCGCTATGCAGTCAGGCAGTAGTACCGCCCCTCGGCAGTACTACTGTGTCGGGTTTTTGCTACTTCCGTTTCTTTGCGGAAGTAGGCACGGAAGTTTTCCTTCTCCCCTGGCTGGGATTTTTGCCTCACGGTAGTACCGCATGGGGGGCGCGGTAGTACCACGCGTGCGGAAGTACCGCCCCCAGCTCCTGTGCGTCTGTTTATCGGTTCTGTGCTAGGGTTGCGGCAGTACCGTGGGTCGGTACGGTAGTACCGCACAGCCGTGCGGTAGTACCGCTTGGTTGCAAGCAGTAGTACCGCGTGGCCTTGCGATAGTACCGCTGGCCAGGCGCGGTAGTACCGCTGGCCGCGGGCTGGTTGGTGGGTAACGGTTGGATCTGTTCCACACACTATATAATGGGTCCCCTTCTTCCCCGTTGACTTACCTCTTCCACCACTAAGCTCCATTATTGCTCCAAGCTCCATTTTCACCCGATCTCACTCCCTAGCCAACCAAACTTGTTGATTTGCTCGGGAGTGGTTGAGAAGGCCCCGATCTACACTTCCACCAAGAGATATTTGATTCCCCCACTAATCCCTTGCGGATCGTGTTACTCTTGGGTGTTTGAGCATCCTAGACGGTTGAGGTCACCGCGAAGCCATAGTCCATTGTGGTGAAGCTTCGTGGTGTCGTTGGGAGCCTCCAATTGAGTTGTGGAGATTGCCCCAACCTCGTTTGTAAAGGTTCGGTTGCCGCCTCCAAGGGCACCAATAGTGGAATCACGACATCTCGCATTGTGTGAGGGCGGGAGGAGATTACGGTGGCCCTAGTGGCTTCTTGGGGAGCATTGTGCCTCCACACCGCTCCAACGGAGACGTACTTCCTCTCAAAGGGAAGGAACTTCGGCAACACATCCTCGTCTCCACTCTTGGTTATCTCGTGCCTTTACTTGTGGAAGCTTATTTGTTTCATATATCTTGCTTGCTTGTGTTCCTATCCGTGTTGCATCATATAGGTTGCTCACCTAGTTGCATATCTAGACAACCTACTTTGATGCAAAGTTTAAATTGCTAAAGAAAAGCTAAAAAATTTGTTAGTTGCCTATTCACCCCCCTCTAGTCAACCATATCGATCCTTTCAATTGGTATCAGAGCCTCGTCTCTTTATTAAGGACTTTACCGTCCAAAGAGTATGGTTGATACTGTAGACGGTGTGGAGGAACACTCCGGTGTGAATCCGATCTTGTCTACGGGCGATGGGGGAACCTCGGTCTCTCGTGAGGAGTTCAATGTGGCCTTGGAGACATTGAAAACCTCCATGACGACCGAAGTTGAAAGCATGTTTACTAAATTTCTTGAGGGGCTTAAACTATCCACCGCACCGTTGAAAGTGGGTGACCCGCCAACAAGGTGACGGATGCTATCCCCGACAAGGGGGAAGCTAGTAGTGAAAAGGCTCCTTCTTCTAGTGGTAAGAATGGCACCGGCATCTTTGCCCATGTGGAACCACCACTTGTTTATGGTGGACCGGTTCCTTCCACTCATTTGAATCATGCCGGTCCTCCCCCTAAGATTGTGAAAAATGAGGACTTTGATTCTTGGGTTTACCGCTTTAAACGTCATTTAAATCATGTGAACAGTAACCTTTGGAGAATCATTGAAGAAGGTTTTTATCCGCATGATCCAAGCAACTTCACTCCTCGAGAAGCCGTGGATAATCAATTCAATGAGAATGCTCTCTTCATCATTCAAGATGCAATTCCACCCGAAGACCTACCTCATCTTTGTCCCTTCGCCTTGGCCAAAGATGCATGGCATTGTGTTGTCTTTCTCTATCGGGGAAGCGCAAGCATTCAATGCTCCAATTATGAAGTGGTACAAGATGAGGCCGATGAGTTTGCAATGAAAGAAGATGAAGAACCTCGTGAGCTTCATCGGAGAGTAACCAAACTCGCGGTCTCACTACGAGATCACGGGAGCAAGGACACGGATGACAATTGGATCAAGCGCAAATTCCTCAAGGCAATGATGCCCTATCACAAGGCCATGTCCTCTGTCATTCGTCAAAGACTGGACTTCCACACTTTGACCTCAAGCGAAGTGTTGGATGAGTTTGTGGCCATGAACATTTTGGACAAGACTGCCAACAATGCGGTGCTCCGTTCTCAATGGGCAAAGAAGCCTAACCTTGCATTGAAGGCCAAGCTCACCGTGGAAGAAGAAGAAGAGGAAGAAGAGGAGAGCAACCCCAAAGATACGAAGTATGCATATCATGAACACATGGCACTTGCTTTAAGGCAATTTTGGAGCAAGAACAACTCAAGGCCAAACTTTAGCAAAAGCAACTCGAGTGGCACAAGGGGCAAGCAATGTTTAAGGACTTGCTACAATTGCGGCAACGTGAGTCATTTCGTTGCGGAATGCCCGTATGAGAAGAGGGAAGACAATGGTGGCAAGCTCATCCGAAAGGACAAGGCCAAGTCGTTCCCCAACAAGAACAACTTCACCAAGAAGACTCCTCCAAAGGCTTTGGTTGTGCAAGAAGAGTACAATGAGGATGATGACGATGATGAAGATGGTGAGTCGGTTGCCATGGCCTCCGTTGCCATTGCAACAACGTCACGGGTGTCTCTCTTCGACTCACCCAACGAGAGCATCACCGCCAAGTGCCTCATGGCTAAAGCCACCAACAAGGTAACCTCCAACATCAAAACTACCATCATTAATCATCCTTCCCCGATGGATAGCATTAATGAACTTGAGGGAGCTAATGTGGAGGCTAACGAGTTTGAGGCCTTTATGGGCAAACTCAAGGGAAAATCCAAGAAGCACTTTGTTGCTCTCTTGGAACAACTTGGTGAAGCCAATGACATGATCGAGGCTCACGAAGACACCATCTCTAAGATGGAAGGGCATAGTCGTGACTATGCTGATGAGATTTCGGATCCTTCCAATGCTCTTGAGGAAGAGTGTGGTCTTCGTTTGGCTCTTGAGGAGTCACACAACGTTGATCATGCTAAGTTAAAGAAAGATTATGATCATGTCCTCATTGTTTCTCGTGTGCTAAATTCCGAGAAGGCCAAACTCGGGGTTGATCTTGCTAAACTCAAAGAGGAGTTTGATATACTTGACAAGGCCCACAAGGCCTTGAAGGGTATTCACGCTAGTCTCAAGGAGTCTCATGATCAACTCCAAGTGAAGCTAACTAAGGAGAAAGCAACTTTTCCTCATATGGTTTTAATTGATAATGCAAATGCTACTAACCCGTGTTGTGAGCATATACATCTTGTTGAGGAAAATGCTAAGTTGAAGGAGCAACTTGAGAGAGGTCTTGCGACTTGCATACAAGGCAAAAAGAACCTCAACGATCTCTTGATCAACCAAAAGGGAGGTGTGGCCAAGGAAGGGGTTGGGTACGTGCCCGACTCCAAGAACAAGAAGAAGAATGACAAGACCAAACGACCTCCTCCCCTCATGCAAACCTTTGTGAGGGAGGGAGAGAGTGCCCCAAGGAGAAGAAGAAGAACAATGTCAAGAAGGGCAATGTCACCCCTCTCAACAAAGCCGGCGATTTTAACCCTTCTTATGTGTTATGCCGTGCTAGTGATGGGCATGTTTATGCCAAATTTGTTGGTTCTCTTCATGAATACATTGAATGGTCTATTTGGGTTCCAAAAACCCTTGTTACTAACATCAAAGGACCCATTACAAAATGGGTACCTAAAACCAAGCATTGATCTCTTGTAGGTGTTTGCTTCCGGTGGGGGATCATGGTTGCTCGATAGCGGAGCTACAAATCATATGACCGGAAGCAAGGACTTGGTGGTGGACGTGCACAAGGATCCATCTATGCCCATCAATGTCGAGTGGGGTGACGCCTCATCTTCTAAGGTATTGGGACTTGGCAAGGTGGTCATCTCTCATGATCTCACGATCGAGAAGGTCATGCTTGTTGAGTCCCTTGCATACAATTTACTTTCCGTTCGTCAACTTGCTATCATGGGCTTTGCCACTTTCTTTGATATCGATACCGTGGCCCTCTTGTGGAGCAAGACTCTTAAAGTAGCTTTTGTTGGGCATGTCGAGAACGGTCTATATGTGATTTAACTTTTCGGAGCGACCCACTAAGACCGCGACATGCCTAATGGCTAAAGTTGATGTGGGATGGCTTTGGCATCGCCGTTTAGCCCATGTCAATATGAGATCTTTGCAAAGTCTCCTTAAGGGGGACCATGTCCGTGGACTAACGAATGTTAGTTTTGCTAAAGATCGTGCTTGCAGTGCCTGTATCGAAGGAAAGCTACATGAGAAGGCTCACCCTCCCACGACTATCATTTATTCAAAGAGGCCTTTGGAGCTCCTTCACATGGATCTCTTTGGGCCTCCATCCTTTGATAGTTTTGGAGGTAGGAAGTATTGCTTGGTGATTGTGGATGACTACTCAAGGTACACGTGGGTGTATTTCTTCAAGAGGAAGAGCGAGACCCAACAAACCGTCATTGACTTTGCAAATGAAGCACAACGTCAACACAATGCAAAGATCTTGACAATAAGAAGTGACAACGGCACCGAGTTCAAGAACTACACCTTGGATGAGTTTCTTAGTGATGAGGGAATCAAGCATCAATATTCCGCACCCTACACCCCTCAACAAAACGGTGTTGCGGAGAGGAAGAACCGGACGTTGATGGATGCGGCAAGGACCATGATGGCGGAGTTCAAGTCTCCGTACAACTTTTGGGCCGAAGCCATCAACACCACATGTCATGCATCCAATCGGCTCTACCTCCGCAAGGGCTTGAACAAGACTCCATATGAGATACTCACCGGTAACAAGCCCAACCTCAAGTACTTCCGGGTATTCGGGTGTAAGTGTTTCATTCTCAAGAAAGGTGTTCGGTTGTCTAAATTTGAGGCTAGAGCTTATGAGGGCATATTTGTTGGCTATGCTACAAACTCGCATGCTTACCGTGTCCTCAATAAATCCACGGGACTTATTGAGGAGACGTGTAACGTGGAGTTTGATGAGAATAACGGCTCCCAAGTGGAGCAAAGTGGCACTTGTGATGTAGGTGATGAAATTCCTACCCAAGCCATAAGAAGAATGGGTGTTGGGTTTATCCTACCCATTGAGGAACCGCTTGTGGCCGAAGGAGAAGGACAAAGCTCCACTCAAGTGGAGCCATCACCAACCCAAGGCCCATACGCTTCCGAAGAACAACATGAAGGCCCTCATCCTCAAGAACATGACGAAGGGCAAGATCACGCTCAAGACGGTGTTGACACATCAAGTGATGCCCAAGGTCAAGTTCTCTCATCCTCCGAGCAAGTTCAAGAACAAGAACAAGCCCAAGACGACGCTCAAGATGATCAAGTGACCACTCCTCGTCTCACCCCCGAGGAGGAATTAGAGCGTCGTGCCGCCAAGGTTGCTTCCAAGCTCTCCACCAAGGATCATCTCATGACGAATGTGCTTGGAAGCTTAAGAAAGGGGGTAAGCACTCGTAGACAATTAGCAAATTATTGTGACCATCATGCATTTGTCTCTTTTGTGGAACCCCACAAGGTCTATGAGGCGCTAGAAGATCCGGATTGGCTCAATGCCATGCATGAAGAACTCAACAACTTCGAGCGCAACAAAGTGTGGAGATTGGTGCCAAGACCGACCGGGAATCACAATGTCATAGGAACCAAGTGGATATTTAAGAACAAGCAAGATGCCCATGGGATCATCATTCGCAACAAGGCTCGTTTGGTAGCACAAGGCTACTCCCAAGTCGAGGGTATCGACTACGGTGAAACCTTTGCTCCCGTTGCTCGTCTTGAATCCATTCGCATGTTGATTGCATATGCTTCTCATCACAACTTTAAGTTACAACAAATGGATGTGAAGAGTGCTTTTCTTAATGGTCCTATTAATGAATTGGTTTACGTCAAGCAACCCCCCGGGTTCGATGATCCCTACTTTCCCGATCATGTGTATCAACTCGATAAGGCACTCTATGGCCTTAAACAAGCCCCACGTGCGTGGTATGACCACCTTACCGAGTTGTTACAAGACCATGGTTTTGAAGTTGGGCTAATCGACCCCACTCTTTTTACTAAGAAGGTCAAAGGGGAGTTGTTTGTGTGCCAATTATATGTTGATGATATTATCTTTGGTTCCCCTAACAAAGCTTTCAATGAGGAATTTGCCGCTCTCATGACCTCAAAGTTCGAGATGTCTTCCATGGGAGAGTTGAAGTTCTTTCTAGGGTTCGAAGTGAAGCAAAGAAGAGAAGGAACCTTCATCAATCAAGCCAAATATACTCAAGACATGCTCAAAAGATTCAAGCTAAGTGATGTCAAGCCGGCTTCCACTCCCATGCCTACCAAGTGCCAACTTGACATAGATCCCAATGGTAAAGCGGTGGATCAAAAGGTATATCGCTCCATGATAGGTTCCTTGCTTTACCTTTGTGCATCTAGACCGGATATCATGTTGAGTGTGGGAATTTGTGCACGTTTTCAAGCCGCACCTAAGGAAATTCACTATGTGGCGGTCAAACGAATCTTTCGATATTTGGCTCATACCCCAAACTTTGGCCTATGGTACCCAAAAGAAGCAAACCTCAAGCTTGTAGAGTATTCGGATTCCGATTGGGCGGGAGACAAAGTGGATAGGAAGTCCACTTCCAGAGGGTGCCAATTTCTTGGTTGCTCTTTGGTAAGTTGGTCCTCCAAAAAGCAAAGTTGTGTGTCTCTCTCGTCCACCGAAGCGGAGTATGTGGCGGCCGGTAGTTGTTGTGCACAACTCTTATGGATGAGGCAAACTCTAAAGGACTACAGTGTCATTTGTGACAAAGTGCCTCTTTGGTGTGACAATGAAAGTGCCATCAAGATCTCTCTCAACCCGGTGCAACACTTCAAGACGAAGCATGTTGAGATTCGGTATCACTTCATCCGGGATCACATTAGGCGAGGAGAGATCGATCTCAACTACGTCAACACTCATGATAACCTTGCAGATATCTTCATGAAGCCCTTGGATGAAGCAAGATTTCGCGAGTTAAGGCATGAGCTAAATATCATCAATTCGAGCAATGTTGCTTGAACCCTTGCACACCCCACCATAGTCAACGTGTTGTCCTATTTAGATGTAGGCATGGACATAGGGGGAGTGATGTTCTCTCAATGAACTCTCCCTCCCCCCATTATGCATAAATCAATCAAGTCTTTCACATTAGCCATGTTTGATGGCACTTGTGCTTCAAAGACGAGTTTTGGTCATGGACCCAAGGATAATTCTTCGCGGTGCCATACCAATTGACTCAAACATAGGTGGCTACGGCCACCGCCCTCTCTTTTGGAGAGGTGGTGTCTCGTGGTTGGTTCATTTGTCGTGTGTGTTTCTGGTTTTGTGTGTTGCGTGGTCTTGTGGTGTCGTGTTGGCTCGGAGTGTTTTGTGCAAAGATCCAGTTTTTCGTGTGCTCGAAACGTGCATCTTCTTGAGCTCACGGTACTACCGCGTCTGGCCACGGTACTACCACTTTGGGAGGCACGGTACTACCGCGCCACAGCATGGTACTACCGCTCTGGTGCGGTACTTCGGAAGTACCGCACCGAGCGGTACTACCGTGTCTGGGCACGGTACTACCGCGCCGTCGAGGGCGCGTGGGGGTTATGACTCGGGCAGGGGAGTTCCAACTCCCCATACCCATTCTTTTGTCTCTCTCTCCACGTCTCTCTCAAGAACGGCGCCGGAGGCCCTCGCCGGATCTCCGTCTCTGGCCACTCTCCTCGGATTCCGACCGGTGGGATCGTTCCCCACCACTTCCTCTTGCCATGGACCAAGGTTTTTCCCCAAATCCCTCTTTTTCTTGGTTGTTCTCTTGCTTCTAGGTTTTTGGGGAGAAACTTGTCGTTCTTGAGATTTTGGGCCAAATCTATGCAAGAGTAGGATGTAGGAGAGTCGTGATGCATAGGAAACATACTTGATATGCTGTCTTGTGGTAGCTTTGTCCAACCGTAGTACCGCCGTGGTTTCGCAGGCTTTTTCAGATTTGAACCTGTTCAGATCTGACGCGGTGCGGTACTACCGTGCCTAATGTGCGGTACTACCGCTCTTGCGGTACTACCGCCCGTCAGGTGCGGTACTACCGTACCGTGTGGTACTACCGCTCTACTGACGCGGTACTACCGCACCAGCCGCGGCGCTAAGGTCGTACTACCACTCCTACACCCGGTACTACCGTGATCTTGCACGGTACTACCGCGTCTAAGAGCCGTACTACTATCTTAGCTCCGCAGCACTTGGCAGTACTACCGTAGGGATCAAATCTCTCTCTAGGCATTTATCATGTGTGCTTTCTGCTTGTTTCACTTGCTTTGTTGTGGTCTTTGCATTAATCTCTCTTGGCTGTTGTGGGTGTTTTTGCGTTGTGTCTTAGGTGGTGGCTCTCGTCGTTCCAATCCCAGTCGTGACACTGGCTCCAAGTGTCTGCGCAACTCCCAAGATGAAGCCCCAGAGGGCTCCAATGCCCCCAAGCGCAATGTCAAGACCACTGCCAGCAAGCAAAAGGAACCTGCTAAGGGCATGGACGAGATTTCTGTCACTGAGTATGTCGAATGCCGGAGGGTCAATCCCTATGTGACTCCTCAGGCTATGCTCAGAGGCACTGAGATGTTCTGGAAGAAGCAATAGGTTCTCATCTATCTGGATGTAATCAAGAGCAAGCAGAATACATTCGTGGAGGTCAAGTGGATAGACATGCATCACATGCGGAAGGACAAGTTTCGTGACTATTTTGGAGAGGCTCTGGACTTGGTGGAGCAGTTTGCTATTGAGCCGGTGATCTCTTTTCACCATGAGTATGACCCTGAGCTCATCTGTCAGTTCTTTGCCTCAGTGTACTTTCATCCCGGGGAGGAGCGGAGGATGACCTGGATGACCAATGGCCGTCAGCTGTCTTCTACATGGAAAGAGTTCATGGATCTGCTGCACATTCCTGATGACGGGCTTCACACCTCCGTTGGTGTTCGCCCCCATGCCAACTCTGAGTCTGCCAACAAGAACCTGCTTCAGCCCTTCCTTGTTGAGAAGGTACTCCCCAATGGCAAGTCATCTTGGGTTTAAACTCCTTTCTGGATATCATGCATCGCATCTTCCGCAACACTCTGTTCCCACGCATTGGCAACAAGGACAAGGTACATGCATATCTAGTGGACATGTTGCTCATGTGTGCAGAGGCACGTTCTTCTCAGACTCAGCCACTTGATGTCTCACACATCATGTGGTGTGAGCTTCGGTTTGTGGTGTTCACTCGCAAGGTACCCATCTATGGACCGTACCTGTTTCTGCTGCTCTCCACCACTTGGGAGAAGATGTACCCGGGTGATGAGTTCCTTGCTCCAGACTGGATTCACCATGAGTCCATCAGCCTCCGCGTCAAGCCCAACTGGGCCAACACCACTACCCGTGCTGAGGCCTCTTTTGCTAGGAGGGCTGCTGGTGAGGGGGAGGCTGCTGCTGCTGAGAATGTTGCTGAGGACCGTGCTGCTAGGTCCACCACTTCTTCCTCTGAGTCGTCATGGGCCAAGAAGCTAAAGGACAAGATGAAGACTCTCTTCTGCATGCAGGCGAAGGGACAGTACAGGGCTCACGTGGCAGACAAGGAGAGTCGCCGCCGTGACAAGAAGGTTATGAGGCTCTTTGGAGAGGATGTGTCTGGCGGGTCTGAGGACGTCATCACACCTGAGGCTGCCTGGATGTCAAAGCAGGGATACAAGTGGACCAGTTCAGAGGATGACCTCGAGGAGACTATCCCCGCCGCTGAGTCTGACGAGGAGCACGAGGAGCAGTGGGAAGACTTCTCTGCCTGAGCCACCCCGTGTGTGTAGGTGTCCTCTCTGCCTTTTTGGCGTCTCGATGCCAAAGGGGGAGAGAGTGTAGGGATTTGCGTTGTGTCGTGCTTGTTGCATTTATTTGCTTTGTCTTTTGGACCTCGTTTGTGCTTGGTTGCTCTTGTTTGGTTTGTGCTTTCAAGACCTTTCCTTCATATGGTGTAAGACATATACACTTTATCTATCGTAGTTAACTTATATGTGTGCTATCTTGTCTAGTGATAGATATGCCTTGTCTCTACAATATAGGGGGAGCTCTGTTCCTAGTATTCGTGTGCCATGCAGTCCAAATCACTCATCTAGGTGGCACACATCTAGGGGGAGCCCGTCTATATTATAGAGAGGAGGGGTTTGCATTTACTTAATAGTATTTTCTTTGTGCAAATCCCGTTTTGTCATCAATCCACCAAAAAGGGGGAGATTGTAAGGACATATTTATCCCTAAGTGTTTTGGTGATTGATGACAACGCATTTGCGGACTAATCGTGTGCCATGAGTATTCCAGACACTTCTTTGCTAGGCACAAGACGATTGGGTGCCCCTCGAAGACTAACGAAGACGGCGTCTTTTCTACGTTTCTTTTTGGTGGATTTGAGTCGTAGGAAAGCCGTACTATTAAGAGGGGGTCCGCGTTGGAAAGGTTTGGGTGGAATCATCACGTACACGTCTCCTTCTTATCCCCTCCTTCTTCCTTGGAGCTTCCTCCGTTTTCTTTCCTCCCTTGTCTGGCTGCCGTTGTTGGTTGCGGTAGTACTGCTCCCAGGTCAACGGTAGTACCGTGGGCATTCGCGGTAGTACCGCGCGGTAGCGCGGTAGTACCGCAGGTGCCCACGGTAGTACCGCGTTCGCCGAGCGGTAGTACCGCGCTATGCAGTCAGGCAGTAGTACCGCCCCTCGGCAGTACTACTGTGTCGGGTTTTTGCTACTTCCGTTTCTTTGCGGAAGTAGGCACGGAAGTTTTCCTTCTCCCCTGGCTGGGATTTTTGCCTCGCGGTAGTACCGCATGGGGGGCGGTAGTACCGCGCGTGTGGAAGTACCGCCCCCAGCTCATGTGCGTCTGTTTATCGGTTCTGTGCTGGGGTTGCGGCAGTACCGTGGGTCGGTACGGTAGTACCGCACAGCCGTGCGGTAGTACCGCTTGGTTGCAAGCACTAGTACCGCACGGCCTTGCGGTAGTACCGCTGGCCAGGCGCGGTAGTACCGCTGGTCGCAGGCTGGTTGGTGGGTAACGGTTGGATCTTTTCCACACACTATATAAGGGGTCCCCTTTTTCCCCGTTGACTTACCTCTTCCACCACTAAGCTCCATTATTGCTCCAAGCTCCATTTTCGCCCGATCTCACTCCCTAGCCAACCAAACTTGTTGATTTGCTTGGGAGTGGTTGAGAAGGCCCCGATCTACACTTCCACCAAGAGAAATTTGATTCCCCCACTAATCCCTTGCGGATCTTGTTACTCTTGGGTGTTTGAGCATCCTAGGCGGTTGAGGTCACTGCGAAGCCATAGTCCATTGTGGTGAAGCTTCCTGGTGTCGTTGGGAGCCTCCAAATGAGTTGTGGAGATTGCCCCAACCTCGTTTGTAAAGGTTCGGTCGCTGCCTCCAAGGGCACCAATAGTGGAATCACGGCATCTCGCATTGTGTGAGGGCGTGAGGAGATTACGGTGGCCCTAGTGGCTTCTTGGGGAGCATTGTGCCTCCACACCGCTCCAACGAAGACGTACTTCCTCTCAAAGGGAAGGAACTTCGGCAACACATCCTCGTCTCCACCGTCTCCACTCTTGGTTATCTCGTGCCTTTACTTGTGGAAGCTTATTTGTTTCATATATCTTGCTTGCTTGTGTTCCTATCCGTGTTGCATCACATAGGTTGCTCACCTAGTTGCATATCTAGACAACCTACTTTGATGCAAAGTTTAAATTGCTAAAGAAAAGCTAAAAAAATTGTTAGTTGCCTATTCACCCCCCCTCTAGTCAACCATATCGATCCTTTCACTTGTAAATGTAAAATGTTGGAAAGTCAGGATTACCCATGCGCACATATATTCTGCGTTCTGGATCATCTTGGTGTACGCACATTTCCAAAAAAATCTGTCAAGAAAAGATGGACAATGCAGGCCAAGCCAGTGTTCCCCTCTTCGAGGACTGCGAATACTCATGTATGGTCTGATCACATGAATAAGTATCATCAACTACGCAACATGGCTAGTGATGCTTTATTCACAGCCGCAGCTAGCGATTGACAGTCAGAACAGGTGATGGAGTTCCTCCGGAGTATATTGGTTGATGGAGAAAAAACTGATTTGGATGAAGGCCATAAATCGTTTTTTGCTCTGCCGGCATACTTCTCTGCTGCTCGCGAATGTTGCACTGATGACGTGGAAAATCCAATCAAAATAGTTCCAAAAGGGAGACCAACTACCGAAGAATCGAACAAGAGGATTAAATCCAGGCGCGAGCGGATGAGAGGGAAAAAAGCAATGAAGTTAGTGCACATGTTTATCTCATTGTTCATTTCCATACATGCTTATAATGTTAATATGTTCTCTCTTTTTGTTCAATTTACTCAGGAACAAATCGTGGAAATCAAAGGTCACAAGGAGGAAGAAGCGAAAAGACAAAGACTCAGAGACAGAAGAAGACACGGATTCAGATATAGAAGAAGAGGAAGATTAAAAAAAATCAACAAAGTTAGTGCACATGTTTATCTCATTGTTCATGTCCATACATGCTTACAGTGTTAATATGTTCTCCCGGTGAGTGTTCACATGTTTTTCTTCAATTTACGCAGTAAAAAATTGGGGAAATCAAATAGCACAAGGAGGAAGAAGCAAAAAGAAGAGACAGAGTCAGATACAGAAGAAGAGACAGAGGAAGATACAAAAGAAGAGACAGAGGCAGATATAGAAGAAGAGGAAGATTCAGGTACAGAAGAAGAGGAAGATTCAGGTACAGAAGAAGATGAAGATTCAGATGCAGAAGAAGAGGGAGATTCAGATGCAGAAGAAGAGGGAGATTCAGATGAGGAAGAAGAGGAAGATTCAGATGCAGAAGATGGTGGGCTGAGGAGGGCTAGAAAGAGACCATTGAAGGTTGCAGAAGAGGATTACGCAAAACCAAACAAGTGGGCATTAGCACAATTGTGCGTACTTAAACATGTTTTCGAATGCTGGCTGCAGATTCATCTATTTCATTTTTTGCAGGAAACGCAAGGGCGCTCCAAATGTCAATGCTGGGAGGACGAAAAAGAACGATGACAAGGGTGCGCGAGGAAAACCAGTGAAGTTAGTGTCTGTACTTACATGTCCGCTCTAGAAGTCGGGTATTTGCTAGTACTGTGTTGACGTTTCTTAACTTTTCCAGGAAAGACTCTAGTAAGTGTGGTAAAGAACAGGCCAAAGGGGTGATGAAGACAAAAAGGCCTGATAGGAATGTACCACAGGCTGAGCAAATAAGAGCTGTCAAGTTAGCTTCTGTAGCTTTGAAGAGAAAATCAGTGAAGTTAGTGTTTTTTCTGTTATAGTGTACTGTAAATGCTCAAATCTTCTTTGCTATCCTATTAACAAACGTTGTTTCATGCAGGAAAGCTAAAGTGAAGTCGAGACAGGATGTTTAGATGCACAGGGTCAAGCAGAGAAAACAAAAGGATTTCAGGGGTCGAAAAATTGAGAACAAACTAAAGTAGACAGTTTTCCATGTCGTGATCCACCTTGTTTCTCATGTATTAGACCTATTTGATGGACTGCCACTATTTTTATGAATTCCTCTTTTGATTGGTACACCCTCATTTTATTATGGACGAGTCGACATGGTAGGCTAGTTATGATTTATCAACATTGATGAAACAATGCATTTTTAGTGCAGTTGGTTTTCTATATTTTTTTTCATTTTTTACATAATATATTGCTGAAATTTGTTCAAAGTGTAGTCAAATTTCATACTTGAAATATAAAATAGAAACCGAATATATATATAAGAAAATAGAACGTTAATAGAAACCTCGTTTTCAAATAACATTGAAAATCGTTTATTTTCAAATAGAAAATAAGCATACTGATATTTTAAAAATAGCATGCTCATTTGAAAAAAACATGTTCAATTGAAAATAAAATATAATGAATATGCTGATTTAAAAATATCATGCTGATTTTAAAAATAGCATGCTGATTTTAAAATTATGCTACTTTTAAAATAACATGCTAATTTCAAAAATAGCATGCTAATTTTAAAAATAGCATGGTTCTTTTAAAAATATAATGCTCTTTTCAATATGCTACTTTTAAAATAGCATGCTGTTTTTGAAATCAGCATGATATTTTTAAAAAATAGCATGCTTATTTTAAAAATATAATGCTTTCAATATGATACTTTTAAAATAGCATGCTGATTTCAAAAATAGCATGCTGATTTAAAAAAATAGCATGATGATTTCAAAAATAGCATGTTGATTTCAAAAATAGCATGCTGATTTTAAAAAAATAGCATGCTGATTTCAAAAAAATCATGTTCTTTTGAATATGTTGTTTTTAAAAATAGCATGCTGATTTCAAAATAACAGCCTCATTCTAAAAATACAACGCTGTTTTTAAAAATATAACGTTGTTTTTAAAATATAACACTGTTTTTAAACTGATTTCAAAAAATACATGCTTTTTAAAATATGTTGTTTTGAAAGCAGCGTGCTGATTTTGAAATCAGCATGCTATTTTTAAAAACAACATATTCAAAAGAACTCGTACTAGCCAACACACAAACCTCGTTCAAAAATGAAAGTAGTGTCTAATCCATTTGAAACCCGGTTAGATTTGATTCTAAAAATACTAGCATCACTGTGGCAAAAAGGAAATATAATTGCAGTCCATAAAGGTAATTATATCAAGGAGGGTACCAAAGTGCGTTATATATATAGACTTGCATAGAAAGTACATTACACCACATAGGGTTCATACTACCACCAAGTTACTGCCAAGTTCCACTTACTGGACGATCTTCATATCCAGTCGGACCCAAAAGTTATACCACCAAAGTACTAGTTACTACCAAGTACCAATTACTACTAAGTTGCACTTAGTGGACCCTAAAGCTGATACTACCAACTTGGAGTTACTGGCTAGTACATACAGATTATAAAACTAGCGTCAAACTACTGCGGCGGGTCAACGAATCCTCATGCCACTAACCATGTTCACCCTAAGCCCACCTCCACTCCTTTCCATGAACCTGAAGATAGCCATTTGATCTTCTTTCATTCTGGCGCCCTCAACGACTTCTCTCCAGTTCTTCGTCATGATCGCTCGCCCGTCCTTCTTGCCCATCTTGAACAAGACCTTCTTATTACCTTCAAAATGTTCGCTAGTGACACGCACAACCATGGGCTTTCGCAGATAATCTTTGAGGTAGGCCTGACTGTACTCCTTTGAGAAGCACTGATTGCACAGGGAAATAAATAATGTTACATAAAAATGAAGTATAATTTGCACACAAAAAAGTAAGAATGATTTGCACAACCACGCCCGCCCTCCTGTCTGTCTCTACATGATGGCAGTTTCACTAGTGAAGTATGATTTGCAAAAAGAAAAGTCCAAGTGTTTACCATCTTGCTCTTCCCTCTGACGACTGCCGAGCGAGTGATGGTGCTGACATAGTATGGTATGGGAGGTTGGCACTCTTTACTATGGATTTGAGATAGTCCCACCGATCCTCGTTTAGCAATACATGGTTGCCGTAGAAGATGCGATCCTCGAAAGTTCCTTTTCTCACATGGTATCCCGGACCTGTATAAAAAAAATTAAGATGACAGAGTGTAAATAATTTCATATGTAAGATCTAGAACATCAGCACTGGGTTAATGATCAGTGCCTACTCCAATGATCAAGAAATGAAGGACATAGATAACCCAATCACATCCACCCAGCAATATCTCGTAGAAACATGGGCAAATTGAATATTTGATTTATTTAAACTAACAACTAAACACTACTCTATGTAAGATCTAGTTCAGTCAATGTTGGTTTGGAAGGTCATTTAGAACCCAAACAGAGTAATGTGTGGTAATCAAGTGTCACTCAAACATCAACTTTCGATATTTCACGGTTCATTTAATATCTGACCAGCCAAATAGAATTTTACCTCATAGTGCCAAGATAGGATCGTGGTCCACATCAGTGTCATAGTCGCTAGAGGTGTCGTCATCACCGCTATAGCCGTCACTCCCACGTGAAGTGCCATCTGAAGCATCATCTGAGGTGGTCTGGTGATCACTCTCTTCACTACTGATGAGGATGGTTTCCCTTGCCATTCAAACCTGTTGCATGCATTGCAATGAACAAATGTTAGTTATTGATATATGAAATTAGTCTTCCATTATGACTTGTTAGCACCATATACAATGTGAATAATCTTTTCGCATACTTCTTGCTAAGTACGTAGTTCATGTATAAACATCTACACGAAAAAGCTAGTCGACAACTATTCGCACGACTAGTCAAGACTAGTGGTTAGACTCATAATCATTGGGCAGACATAACCAATTAGGATATTTCAAGGTTACAATTTTGTAAGCTGGATAAGAAAACTTGGTAACCAACCAATTAGTAGCCATGTAAAAATGAACCATGATTGACTGCTCTCATCGAGCAATATGTGAAACTATAACTGATCTGCCTTTGATCACTGCAAATTTCCTGATGGGCTGTTGTGTGGTACCATCAGGTAATAAATATAAAGTCTTTAAATTGTCCCAACAAAACAAATAATGCATTTTCTGCTGTACATAACATTTTTAGAGGTAGCTGTGGAGGTTAATTTTCCAATTTCCACTGAGAATAAGGACATGATAGAATCCCTCAAGCAAGATGACAGCATAGTGAAGGCTATGAGAACGAGCAAGGTATGCTAACCAATTGTCACCCTTTTGTATACTTGCTATTTATTTACTCATTACTACCCATACCAACAAGTAAAATCATGATTATGAAGTATAATGTCAGAAAATCCAACATTGAGGAATTTGTTGCAATGTGTACTACTAGCTCACAGGAAATTTTCATTGACCCCAACAAGCCCATACCATATCTTGGAGATAGGCTGACATAATTCAAGTAAGCAGTAACAACGATCAGCAAAAATATGCACCAACCAAAAATATTACATGTGTGCACATATCATCAAAAACATGCACCAATCATGATCAGTCTATACTTGACAAATCCTTCAAAATATGCACTAATCATCGTACTACCATCGAGTAATACATGAAACTATAACTAATCCTCATTCCATCATTACAAATTTCCTCATGGACTGCTTCTGTGCTCGCCTTTTTAGTTTTTAATAACTAAGCATCAGCAAATACATATACACAGTCTTCAAACTATCCCAACAAACCAAAACATGTGTATGCTCCTGTGAATATACTTTTTCTATATCTAGCAGTGGGGGGCCATTTTCCAGGGGAAAAAGTACTTGATAGCATCTGTCAAGCAAGATGATAGCATAGTGAAGGCTATGTCGACGAGCAAGGTATGCTGGCCAACACCCACCTTTTTCTCTTACTTGCATGAAAGTGTTTACCCATTACTACCCATACGAACAAGTAAAACCATGGTTACGCAGTACATTGTCAGATTATCTTGCTGTAAAATTAGTTGTTGCAATATGACCTACTAGTTGACAGTAAATCTGCGAATACCCGAAACATGCACACAAGCAAGTGTCAGATTTTAACTTGGGTGGCACTGCTAGATCGCAAAATTAAGGTCAGATCGACATTAGAAGGGCAGGGAAGATCAATCTTACCTGCGAAGTGGTACCAGATGGGGCTGGAGTAGACTTGTTCGAAGCTGGCACCACCGGAGGTTCGGGCGGCGCGACAAGGATTGGGGAGAAGAGGTGCCGTTGTCGGACCTTGCTGTCGACGAAGCAGTGGAGAATCGTGGCCGGAGCAGGGGGGAGTGGGTGGCCTCGTGGATCCGGCCGATTTGACGACGACGGGGGCGGCCAAGGTGACGGCTTGGCAAACCCTAGCCGTCTCCCTCCGCGTCGCCTCTCTGTCTCTGCAAAGAACGAAGTGTGGTGGGATTGGGAATGGGGGTGGGGTTGGGGTTGGGGCCATCGCTCGCTTTTCTCTCTGCCTCCCACTTGTGCAGGCCCACAAAAGGAACAAAGTGTTGGGCCGGATCAGATGCAGATTTGGCAGCTTTACCAATTCTGGCCAAACACAAAAGATCAGCATGACCACAGGTGTTCTTTTAAAGAAACCCTAAAAATACACTGTTGTTCATATTGCATGTGGATGAGTCTTTCAGTACCAATTGATCTTGAATAATTTTAAGCACTCCACAGTATATATATATATGAAAATAATGGTTAACCAATAAAATGGTAAACTATTAGATGCAAGGTTGCAAATATTTGAAAAAATGAATAATTGAATTGTATGCATTTTATGACTAAATTTAATAAATGTAAATTTTTTGCAAAAACTATGATAAATTAAAATATTCATTGGTATTTTCAAAAAAAACCACGAATGACTACTTATGCCAACCAGAACTTCTTCATGGTTTCGTTTATTCATCTATTCTTTGGCATGCTGGTTCTCATAACGCCTTCTTCGGACCTTCTCTTTGTCCAACAAATTCCTGAGATATTGGGATAGCACCTTGTGTTTCGCCCTCACACCATGCTTCATTTGGTATCCTTTGGCAACTCCTTTGGCGTGCTCAAGAATACTAACGAAAGCCGGGTCCAGATATTTGCCATAGAACGCACAACGATATGCCATACGCTTAAGCACGTTGCACTGTCCATTCTGCAAACCTTCAAGTTTAAATTATGTATGATATAAGTTGCACCATTGTTTACAGTACCTAATATTCCCTAAGTTTCATACTGTAGTGCCTATAAATTATTTTTAAAGTAAATATTTATTAACTTTGAAAATTTAAGGAGAAAAAAGCAATATCAAATCCATATGAAAGCATAAATCATATGATGTACTTTTAAAAAAATTGTCAATAAACATGCACAACCTTTATGATGTCTGACTTTTAGCATAAAACCAAAACGCACTAAATTGTGGAGTGGATGAACCATTAATTTCTCAAAGATTGATTGAATAAATAATGATCAACATTATATTTAGAGCTAGATTCCATTATGCCAATTCAACAATGTATTGATGGTTTAATGATTAACCTCTAACCTTAAACTTGAAGACCTGTCATGCCAATTCAAAAATTAAAATTACCGTAACGGAATTCCAGTCCATGCCGTGTTGTCCTGCTGCTTGTGATCGACGACGGAGTACTGCACCTCGTTGACACGATGCTTCTCTGGGTCGGACACCGAGTAGTCCAAAGCTTTCTCGTGGGGATCCTCATCCATGCGATGGACGACGACGTCGGTGGTTAGCTCCGCAAGTCCACGATCTGTCACGACGGCGTCCATGACAGGCCCCCCACGTCCATGGCCCGCTCTGTCACGACGGCCAATCGACCTCCATGAGTGGATTTCATATCCGGCGGCAGCGAGGCGGGCGTGTGAGCGGCGGCGATAGTATTAGAGCGTGCCCTAGGGGGAGAGATGCGGGGAGTAATTGGTAGTTACCTACTATAGCGGAAATACTTCGGCGTTGGGCACCTACAATGCAGCCGGCTTATTTAGGCGCTTAATTAGGATCCTGGAAAAAAATCACAATCGTAGGCGCTTGGGGTAGGCGCTAGGAACTGGATTTTGTACATCTACGTGATGCAATCCAAAGTTCATGTCCGGGGTGGATGGGTTGGGGATTGAAAATTTTGTACATAAACCCTGGTGCTCAAGACTTGTGAAACATCAGATCAAATTGTCATCAATTGATCTGGAAATTTCAAACTGAGAAAGAAATGTACACAGAGGCCACTATAGTATTACTTGGATCGAGACTTTGTGATCATCATGTAGCCATGACACAACCAACACGATGGTCTCCGTGGCCATGTAGACATCACACCATGAACTGTTGGCCGCCTAGAACCTCTAGCCATGCATCGATAGTCGTCATGTCTCGCATGAATTTGTGATGCTAGCAATGTCATCACGTGATGTCATAAACTAAAAGGCGTGTGACAATAATTTGAAAAAACAACAAGAAAATACTCCGTCCCAAAATTTTGACTAAAACATGATTTGATACGTTGGTATTTACACAAATCAAAGACAAGAATTTTGCGACGGATGGAGTACTAAAGCATCATAAAAGAGCCACCCTGTATTTTGTGTGGTTAGGATCATGGATATTGAAAGTCTCCATGTTATTGTCGTGGCAGATTCCCATGTTGATACCCCGGCCGTCAATGGTCCTTAACTATTCAACATTCTAGATAAGTAGTTATTATGAATTCTGATAAGAAGCGATCCAAAAAAATTTATTTACAAAGAAACTAATTAACAATGCTCAAGTAAAACAGTGATGAAATCCAGCTTCTTTATGCATTAGCCGCTGCTTAGAGATAATCAATGCTTAAAATCATTGTCACAATCACTTAGGTAGATCATTAAATTAAAACCAAAAATCAGTGCTCAAAGAACAAAACCAGCAAAGCATTTACTCAACATTTTAAGACCTTATTTTCCTAGTGCATAACTCGTGCTCAGCGCAAATCAATCTTTATGTTATTATCACAATCATCTGCATAGGAAATTCAATTCCAAGGTGCAGCTGTGAAATAGTATAAGCACAATAACCAACCATAGCCGGATTATTAGTAGAACAATTTATATAGATCAAAAAATGACCTCTAAAGTGCTCAACACATGTAACCTAGCAAGTTAGGTAACACATCTACACAATCTGGATAGGCATCTCATCGATTAAAGAAAAAAAGAAACCCTGTCCTTCCCCAAAAATAGAGAAAAGGACAGACCAGACATTTCCTTTTTGAGTCACCATCTTCCTTCTTGAAAACCACATGTACACACTCATCATGTATACCATAACACATCAGAATCTGTTAACGAGCGCTCACAAGCTTAACTAGCTTCAAACGAACCTAGCCAATCAGGGTTTTATGCTAATTAATCTAAATGAGCCGATGATTAATGAGCACGAGTTTAACAAGCAGAGATGCCAAACCACACACCAATTAACATAGTTTTACCTTAGTTCAACACTTCCATATATACAAAAGCAAGCACCACTTAGTAGTACTGGTGCACATAGTTCGACCATAAACGTTCACCAACAAAGTATAGCATAGGGTAGTACTTAGCATAGTTAAAACCAAAAGAGCATCAGTTCTAGCTGCGAGGGTGCGCACTTCCCTAAAGCCTCAAAGAAGCCTCATCAAGTACTCGGCGTACGCGGCGTGCTTCACCCTGAAAGCGTAGCCATTCTTGATGCTGCCTTGGGAAGTTCCGACTGCATGGTTGATGGTACTTCTTAGGTCGCCTTTCATCAGCTTGTTGCAGTAAGCGCATCCGTAGCCCCCCTTCCGATTCTTGGCCTGATACGTTTCTCGAGCACACCACTGTTCAGCTCCCTCGCCTTCTGCCTCCTGTAGATCCTCTGGGTTTCTTGGTCGCTGTCGACGTCATCACTTAGGACCTACATGTAGTACCAAATGTTGCGTAAGTATATCTAATATGAGAATTCAGCAGGCACAGAGTCTATGAAACATAATGTAATTGATGACAGCGTAAAATATCTTTAAATGATGTTGAAAAAATAAATGCATAACTTATTAGTTGGTACATAATCAACTAAATGGGATAGTACCATATAGTAAAAAATGAAGGATCAATCATACATGTCGAAGAGAGCACTAGCATTGCCACATTTTGCCACACATTTTTCCCAAGCTTGCCTAAGGTTAGTTCATCAAAATGAGAGCCACAAGTTGGCAAGCCTAAGGGAACCTTGCCACACTTTTTGTGTGTATGCCATGTGGGACCCAAGTGTGGCTTGCCTTAGGTGTGGCTGGAACCAAACACTCACTTAAGTTGGTCAAACTTGCCTAACCTTAGGTATGGCAATCTTTTGCAAAGTCACTAACCAAACAGCCTTTAGTGCAACAAAATTCACTTGTTACGTAAAAATGCATGAACTGATGATGTAACATGGCAGAGCAGCATACAGATGTACTAATGCAAAAAAAGACTTATAACTTACATGCATGACTAGATAAAATAGCTCGTGAGCTGTATCTATTTAGGGTTAGAATTTTGTTTGTTTATGATGATGGATATTGAAAGTCCACATGTTATCGTCGTGGAAGTTTCCCCTGTTGATCGATACCCCACCCATCAATGTTCCTGAACCATTCAACGTTCTAGGTAAAGTAGTTAATTATTATGCATTCTGACAATAAGTGATCCCAAACGTTGTACTTACAAAAAAGGGTTTTTTATCATTTATGCCACTAGTTGTGTCCCACAATTAAGTATGACCACTAGGAATTTCTACTGCTAAAAAAGCCATCGCTTCTTTAGACACATGCTCAAAAATACCACTGCATATCATTATTGTGATATCAAATCTATCTTGACATGCTATAATGGCATCAATACCTATGGACCAACATGCCAGCTCTTCCTCTATCTCACTACAATAAAGTGTGGGCCCACTTGATCCCAACAGCGTTCTTATTTTCCTGTAAAATTATTCGCTTACTTACTCCTCACAAGTGGGGCATACTTATCATTGTGAGATAGAGAGAACTGAAATGTGGGCCTGGGCTTTTTTTTGTCATATTGGATGGTCAACAAGTTTTAAATGAAAATAACAATGTCTAATGGCATTATTGAGCAAACATCTAACGGAACGATGGCATTTTTTATACATCTAATGGCATTTCTGAGTAAGCATGTCACGAATCGATGGCATTTTTGAGCGGCTGTAACTTCTAAGGGAAAAACTGAGTAGTGGGATACAACTGGTGGCATAAATAATAAAAACCCTACAAAAGAACTAATTAAAACAACTCAAGTAAAACATTGATGATATCCAATTTCTTTCTAAAATAGCCATTGCTTAGAGATAATCAATGTTTAAAATCATTGCCACAGCCACTTATGGAACATTTAAACTGAAGATCGATCAAGTGCAACCAAACATGTACTCAACATTTAAATACCTTATTTGCCTTGTACTGACCAGAGAAAACCTAGGATATTACAAAATAAATAAATAAATAAATAAAGGGGATAGATGACTAACCTCTTCTTTGTTCTCGTCGTCGACGACCACAGGTGGGGGCAGGGGAGGCAACATCCGCGGCAGACGAACACCCGGCTGAGGCTGAGGAGCCACCACCTGCTCCGGCAGAGGAGCCAGAGGAGCTACCTGTTTCGGATTATTAGCAGAATAATTTATATAGGTCAAAAACTGACATATACATGCCTCAATAAATGTAATCTAGCTACACAGCTGCGGATCCAGGATTTCATACTTGGGTGTTCAAAAATTTATATTGCAAACTAAAACCACAACAATATTTTTCAAATGGAGGGAGTAATATCTAAAATTTTCATGTGAAAAGATTCTTAGTCCATCGTAATGACAGTAGTGACATGAATGACAGAAAATGAAGATTATTTACTTCATGACCATACAATATGACATTTTCATAAACAAGGCATGGTGTTGTTATCCTTAAGTTGCAAAAAATATTTTCACAATCACCTATGTAGGCAATTCAATTCCAAGGTCAAGCTACGTATTTGTATTAGCACAGTCACCAAACCTAGGTGGCTTTATTAGCAGAATAATTTATCTACATCAAAATATTGCCTATACAGGGCTCAACATGTGTAACCTAGCTAGTTATCTAACAAATCTACAGAATATTAGTATGGAGTCCATTGATCAAAGATAAAAAGAAACCCTGGCCTTCCCCAAAAATAGAGAAAAGGACTGACCAGAGCACACCTAGGATTTTACAAAAAACTAAAGGAGATAGATGACTAATGTCGTCTTTGTTGACGTCACCAGCGACCACAGGCTCGGGCATCGAAGGCGTCACCCACGGCAGAGGAGACACCCGCTTCGTCTGAGGAGCCAGAGCAGCTACCAGGGCCCAGATAAATGGCTGTGCAAGGACAGTTTCATGCCAGTCAAGTACCATATATAAGAAATTTTGGCCAAAAAAAATTCGGTTGCAGTACTGTACGTATGTACCGGTGCTGCTGCTATCAAAATTTGGCATCAACACATTTTGGATGCACGAGAACCATGAGATCCGAGTGGTTCCTAGATCTTAAATAAAGATAATCTATACAATGAGGAGCCGACCCCCACACCCATGCACCCATGTGGATCCGCCCTGAAACCTAACGGATCTAACGAATCTAGGTTGACACCTATGATTGACCAGAGAACACCTAGGATTTTACAAAAAATTAAAGGAGATAGATGACTAACGTCTTCTTTGTTGACATCGCCGACGACCACAGGCTCGGGCACAGGAGGCGTCACCTGCTCCGTCTGAGGAGCCAGAGCAGCTACCTGGTCCCACATAAATAGTAGAATATTTTATATAGATAAAAAATGTCATATACATGCCTAAACTAATGCAACCTAGCAACACAGCTTCGGATCCAGGATTTCAAAGTTGGGTGTTCAAAAATTAATATTGCAAACCAAAACCACAACAATATATTTCAAACGGCTGAGATCAAGTTGGCTTTTGAGTCCAGAAGGCATTCTTCTGCCTCTGCTTCTGTTACTCAAGAAATTAAAGAGTTAGGAGTACGTAATAGCTAAAATGTTCATGTGAAAATATTATTTTTTTTCATCATACTGACAGTACAGACATGAATGACAGAAAATGAAGATTATTTAGTATGACATTTTCGTAAACAAGGCATGGTGTTGTTATCCTTTACTTGCAGAAAATATTATGATGAAAATAAGCAACCAAATAATATATTTCAAATAGGGATGATAACAAGTCAATAATATTATAGCCTATGGTAATTGGACTCCAGGAATCAAGCAATTGGTGTAGAGCAAATTGAACGACAAAAAATGTGTCTGCTGGATTAAGCGTAAGAGGCTAGTTTTATACAAATTGACATGAAGTTTAGTGCATAAACTACACCACTTTTAGTACATTTAAAATAAAAGAACCATATATAAGAACTTTGGGGCAAATAATTTCGGGTGGTTGGTAGATCTATCTTAAAATTTGGCATCAACACATTTTGGATGCATGAGAGCCATGGATCGGAGTGGTTGGTAGATCTTAAAAACAAGATAACCTATGCAATGAGGAGCCGACCCCCACACCCATGCACCCATGTGGACCAAACCTACCTGATCTAACGAATCTAGGTACGGATTTCATATATGGAAGAAAAGCAGAAAGCCTAGCCATGCCCAAAAATAGATAAGGGACTGAACAAGGAAACCTAGGATATTTCCTAAAATAGGACTGACCTCTTCTTCGTCGTCGTCGCCGTCGACGTTGACCACGGGCTGCGGCAGAGGAGGCAGAAGGCGTGGCAGAGGAGTCACCTGCTCTGGCGTAGGTGACACCTGCACCGGAGCCTGGACGTGGTCGACGACGTCACGGCCGCCCTGTTGCCGGCTGGACCCCTCGCCGGCGGGGAGGGGTTTCTCCATGTGCAGCTTTGCACGGCGCTTGGATGCTTCGTGCGCCATGGCGTCGGCCCCGGTGTCGGCCCTCCCTCCCATGGTGCACTTGGGCATCTTGACGGCGGAGGTGCAGCGGCGGGAAGGGAGCAGCGGCGGGGTGGGCAGGCGAGTGGTGTGGAGTTAAGATGGTAGAACTACCTATGAGTGTTTGCGTAGGAGATGCGGGAAGGGCATCAGTTGTGTTCTTGACTCTTTGGCAATGCAGGAATAATGTGAGATTACAAAATAAATGGTATAGTGATCTTATGATTCTTGTTTAGCTAATTTGCTTGTGGATCATGGGATGGTCTATATTGCAGATGAAGGTGGTAAACAAAGAGGTGCTGATGTTGGGAGCAAAGAGGTGATGATGGTCTATATGCGCACACTAGAGCATGTAGCAGGTGAATTGTACAGTTCATCGCAAGTGTGGAGTCACAGGGTACTGCGGTGTTGCCGGCGCATCTCTGCCGTAGTTTTATTTTTTGGACCTTCATGTTAAGTCTGGCTGGGCTGGCTACCATGTATGATTTGTGCTGCTAGTTGATTACTTTAGTTTCTAGCTGTAGTTTGTATCAGGGGCTTGAAAGACCATGTGTTCTCTGTTAATGGAAAATCAGAGGGGGCGACCCTTCTTTTGATTAAAAAATGAACTTTCTCTATGCAATTAAAAAATAAAATTTCTCTATTCAAAACCAGTTGAGAACAGTATTCATTATAAATCTGAAATAATCTTTTGGAGAAAATGGCTATCGCATTCTGTGTATTCATTATAAATCTGAAATAATCTTTTGGTAAAAATGGCTATCGCATTCTGTATCGTAGCTAGCGAAACTGAAACAAAATAAACGTCTTAAGTATAATATCTCGTGAACGTGGATCAAATTAGGCAAGACAGCTAGAATAAAGGATGATTCAACTTGCAGGAAATTTGAACTTACGACTTACTAGCAGTATAATAAAGTTTACAGACTATCAGCTAGATAAATAGAAGAAATATTTTATGTTGATTCATTCTTCCTTCCGGACTTCTTTGACCGCCTGGATGGTTTGGCGAGATGCTGGCGCTGACTCTCGAACCCCTTCTGGAAGTTCACCAACCGCCTGTATACGTCGTAGGTGGCATACACGTCCATGGAAGCATAATAGATGTTCTTCAAGGGCAAGGGCGCTTCTGCCCATATATGGTGGTCATCTTCTGTGAGAACGTCCTTCATCTTGTTGTAGCTGTGGTGGATGATGGAACCAGCGTAGTCAGCCAAGCCATACTTTGGCTTAATCGTCACTGGATCAGGCACTCTCCACATATTATGGATATCCACAGAGTTTTGTACCACCAAACCAACATGCTTGAGTTTTTTCTTGTCATTCTCGATGTCCACCCCAACAAAGGTGTACTCCTCGTCGAGCAGGAAGGTGGCAAGCAGGCCGTAGTGCTCATCAGCAACGCTTATGTGGTACACGAGGACGTAGATGCCAACGCATAACTGGACCACGGCCGCCATCTGTGTCGGACAACGAGGCCAGGTGTACTCCACATCCAGTGCAACTATCTTCTAGTCGTCGTTCCGCAGCCAGTATTTGAATCTGCCAATACAGTACTCAACACAGCTAGCCTTGTTCGTGTACTTCACACAAATTTCGGTATTTCCATCTGCCCTAGCATCATAATCATTCTCGAATGCCATGCCGAAGGACTGTAATTGATGAAACCAGTATAAGACATGAAGCATGACAATAACATGATAACAATAAGCCGAGATGAATATGACGGCAGATAGTATAGGAATTCTGGCGCTATTGAAAGTTTATGTAAACAAGTGCATGAACAATTTAAACTAAACAAGTACTCCCTATGTAAAGAAATCACTAAAGCAGTGAACCAAAAGTTGTTATATTTCCTTGCAGAGGGAGTAACAATATAAATTTACGCTCTTGAAATATTTATCTAAACAATTGCGTCAACAATCAAGAATAAACATGTATCTATGTATTGTTCATCATCCATGCAGATGAAATTGTGTGTACAAACTAAAGAAGCAGGAGAAAAACAAGAAATTGACAAGACAACGGACTAGATGTTGCATGCAGATGAATCTGTGTGCAAAATTCTCATAAGGCAACGGACTACATGTTGCAGGCAGATGAATCTGTGCGCACAAAATAAAAAAGCAGGAGAACAAGAAATTGACAAGAAGAAGGCCAACGTATGTGCTGCTACTAGAGAACTACTAACAAAATTGACAGGAAGGAGAACTCACCATTCCAGAAGCCAGATTGTTGGGAGAGTGGGTGACGCAGAGGAAGAGGGAATCGAGAGGACGCAGAGGCAGAGGAACCATTTTTGGAGAATCGTGGCAGTGAGGACGAAGCGCCCTCGCGCATGCCCATCCTAAATAATTGGGATGGGGCTCGTCCCGCCTGCTGGAGTCCTCGCTTCCTTTGTCATGTTCACATTTAAAATGGGCACACCCATAGGCCCGTATAAGAAAGCACAAGAAGCCCAAAAGCTTCACGGTTGAGATTACTGATCTAAACTTGCTAAAAAATTCTCAAAATAAAAATATAGCTAAAAAACTTTACGTGATCTAAAACTACCTCTTCGTGAGATCCCAAATTCCCAATATTTCCTTGTGGTGGGTTGTTAGAGAATCCCTATACATAAACATTACGTGATCTAAAACTACCTCTTCGTGAGATCCCAAATTCCCAATATTTCCTTGTGATCGGTTGGTAGAGAATCCCCTATAAATACGAAGCTTTTCACGGCATAGATCGTATACTTCCACCCCACGCCTCCCACCCCACGATGCCCATACCTAGCCTTCCATGACTACACCGAATTACCACCCCACGCCGCCCAAAGTAGCTCCCAGGTCGGTGAAGCCGACGGAGCCGTCATCTTCAAAGCCTGCATCGGTGAATCCTGAGATGAAAGACAAGGGCACGTCAGAGAAGCCGATAAAAGAGAAGGGCACGTCGGAGAAGCCGGCGAATCAAAAGATGAAAGCGAACGGCAATGGAGTCGGTCGCCATCGAGAGAATCCTCTGGTAAAGATCGAGATCCTTGTATTGTGTATACATCCTCCTTCCCAAGTCTGCATGCAATCCCATTATTTACGGTGCACTTCTTTTTGATCTCTTTTAGTTATAGCCATAACGAACTATCCCTATTTTACCGAAGGGAGATTGGTGTGTCTAGAAAGGCTTGCACGAATCTTAGCATAAAATCAATGACATAGGACTTAGATAAGCAATACTTAGAGCACATCCACATGTGCTTTAGCAAAACTTAAGGGAGATCGTGGATACCTTCCTCTCTTAGTTTTTAGTCGTGAATGCCTCTCTCTGTAATGAAACTTGCGCTAATTTTCGTGCTGGAAAGTTCTACGTGCAACGATATGGAAAGGAAGGACTAGTAATTCAACTTTGTTTAAAACCAACAACCAAATCAACAAAATAATCGTAGTACTCCTAAATGCCTGATCAAATACGCAGTAGACAGAATACAAAGTAGTTTTGTACGTACGTTGCACGCCTCACTTATTTGGCATTGAGAACATCAAATGTATGTGCTATATTAAATTTTAGGTTGACCAGAAATAAAGGAGAAAACTAAAGGGAAAGATGGACAGTAGGATCACATGTTACATTCCTAGTATGGTGATTATCTATAAACTATTGATCTTGTGATCATGTATGCAATTATTTTCATAAGCGTGACGCCTGAAACTTTAGTAGTGTACATAGAACAAAGTCTGCTCTTTGTACTAAAAATCTATACTATTATCAGTCAATTTGCGGACAGAGATAGCTTTTTTTTCTATGTCTGGTGTTCATTATATGGCCTAGAAGCTCTATAATTTCATGCAGCAATGTAGAGCACACTTTTGATATTGGCATAGATTACATCTAGTCGGTTCTATGCGTGTTTAAATGAATACCATACAGAATCTAATCACACTATTTGTACATTCAGGGAACTCAGGTTGCTTCATTGCTGCAATACGAGAAAATCATAAAAGATTTAAACGCACAGCAACTGACGTACATCAAGTTGATTGGACTGGGTGAACTTCTCATGACTCCTGGCATGAGAATGAGACGTCTACTGTGCCAGGCCATCGCTTATTCATATGATGCAGAGCAGGATGCCTTTATAATTAATGGGAGACCATGTAGGATCACACTAAAAGATGTGGAGCATATAACAGGCCTGCCCTGCATGGGGAAGAATCACGTCTCTTCAAATCACAATGATACTTTGGAGTTGTGGAAGGAACCGAAAGACCCCAATGACACAAAAGTAAATTTGAAAGGATTGCTAGCCAAGATGAAAGGCAACCGGACACCTAATTTTGTCAGGCCATTTGTCTTGTACACCATAGGAAAATATGTATGCCCGACAACACAGCAGTATGTGGACAACAGATACCTTGGGATTGTTAGAAACGTTGAGACAATAAAGAGCACCAATTTTGGACAGCTTACACTTGACCATCTTATGACTAGCGTCAGGAAATTTGTAAATGGTGGAGCAAATCTGGAGGGCAACCTACCATTGCTGCAAGTAATACAATCATTATTAACATACAATACATTTAATTTTATGGAAAAATTTCTAAGCTGTTTTTGTTGTAATGCAGACGTGGTACTATGAGAAGTGGAGGGTGCACCAATTGGACTCTACCATCTCGTATGCATCAAGGTTAAGGCCGCTGATCCAAAACTGGAGTGACGAGAAGGCACAAAAGGTTGACAACATAATCAACAAAAATTATATAGGGGTTGGAGAGGTAAAGTGTTAGTACTGTGTGCCTGGATTATCTACCATATGTTTTGAATGATACTAACGACACTAACATACAGTATGTCGATGACCTGCTGTGGCCTTTCAATCCGCCACCAGTTGGGACGCCGGTCAAACCAAAGACTGACGGTCAGGTAAATGATGAACATCAGACACAAATATATATATTGTAACTTTGCAAGTACAATCGAAGTCATATGCTTCTAACTGCTTGTAATTTGTAGGATAAGGCACTCATGGGCCATGTATTGGCTGATTTGAAAGAAGTTGCCTCCATTGTGCGGGAAGCCAGTGCACAACAATTTGATAGGATGAGCACCCTTGAAAAAATGGACGAGTGCCTTAGGCGTACACTTGCGAACGGCAGACGCACGGACGACCTCATCACAGAATTCAATGTAAGTAAAACATTATGAGTTTCTACAAATATTTTTACTATCAATACTCTCCACACTAACACATTTGTTTTAAAGAACCACCGCTATGGAATATTTGATGTTGATCGCCCAAGAGTAGAGGACATATAGCTATCTGACCTGGGAATACCTGCGGACCCAATGGAGGTCCCAGGAGAGAATACTACTCACCAGCAAAAACAAAAAAAGACACGGAGGTCATTGCCAAAGGCATTTCTGCTAAGGGAATACAAAAAGATAACATGGATGCCCCCATGAAGAACGTAGCTAAAGATTTGCAGCCTGCTCCTAGTTTGCAATCGTGAAAGCATTCAAAAACCACCACAAGCCTTGAAGCTTTCATGGTGATACACATTCCACATCTAACTAATTTTGTTTTAAGTTAATGAAGATTCGTAGCTAACAAGTGCTTTATTTCGAATCATAGGATCCTCTGAATTTGAGGCACAATGAGAATGTGGGAAAGGCTGAAGAAAGAAGAGATCAAGATGATGAAGATGTCAGTATTGAGGTGGGGAGAGAGGCAGGTACCAAAAGCAAACACCGGTCTGCCAAGGCTAAGGCAATAAGGGAGCCGGAAGAGACACATGTCTTCCCAGTTGATGAGGACAACTATGATGATTCTTTAGCAAAGCAGCGACAATATAGCATGGTTGATTCCATGCTACAAACTCGTACGAGCATTCGGAAAAGAGTGGCATCTTCATTATTGTGCAATGAAGATTATGTTCTGTACGATAGTGATAAGAAGAGAAAGAGAAACAGGACTCCATCGGAGTCTACCAACGATTCCAAGGACACAAAGAATACAAAGAGGAAAAACCGTGCAAGCATTTTTAAAGATACAGACACAGGTGCTTCGAGGCTGGAGACTGACCTTGACAAGTTTCGATAGAATCACGTGGCCGAAATTGTCAACACCTCAGATCTTGATAAACAATTGGTGGTAATTGATGACATTGTTTTGCTACAGAAGCATTTGCAATGCCACACCATGACAGATGGAGTTTTAGATGACAAATGGTTGGGTGACGAAGTAAGATATTTGCCAAATTATTTTATCAATTTTCTTTTGCACAGTACAATTAACTTGAATTTTGTTTTAGTTGGTTGATGCTGTGATTCAGATCATGCGTCATGATCATCCTGAGGACATAAGGGACGAGCAACTGGTTTACATTGAGAGGGTGGCCGGCGTCTCTATGCTCGAAAGAGATGGTAAGCTAGAGAACTGCCACGATGCCGCTTTGGCGGGCAGTCATGGAACAACAAAAGGAGACAACTACCTCAGACATGATCTGGTACCTTCTAACCATGACATAAACACATTTATTTTTGTAATCATTATGCATGTTGATGTAATCATCTTTGCTGTCCAGGTTTTTCTACCTACGAACATGGCGAACACCCACTGGTTCCTTGTGGTTGTAAACCCCAGAAGGAGGGAGATTCAGATTCTTGATTCACTTTTCAGCTACGTAGTAACACAAGTGGTTCACGTGGTGAGATTTTAAACGTCTTTCAATATAACACAGCATTTAGCATCATACCTAACCTTGAACCGTGAGCAACTTCTCATACCATGGACTTTGGCAGATACGTGGGGTGGAAGCACATCTGAGAGCATCACTGCGAATCAAAGGACCACAAAGCCATGCATGGCAAGACATTAACGTGACCCAATGGACAGTAAAGCATGTTCCCGTGCCAAAACAAGATGACAAGTCAGTCAACAGTATTAGCTTCTCAATATGTTTTGAATTTTTAATACGTGAAATGGTGCTAACAGAATTAATTGTTGTAGTTCTTCTTGTGCACTCTACATGCTGAAGAACATCGAATTCTTTACGGGAGAAGATCTTACGCTGCGTTATGACCAAGTACGTAGAGTAACACCTAAAATTCTGTCAATTTTGTAAACATATGGAACGATACTAACATATCCTCCCATGCAGACATACATTGACAATTATAGAAGAGAGCTGCCTGTTGCCCTTCTTACTTCGCCCTACAACAAATTGAAGTCCATGAAAAGGCCGAAGACGTACATTGCTAGCCTATCGGATGCAGCTGGGATTGAAGATCATGAAGATGCAAGCAATTAGTCCAGCAGTGGTTGATTCTTAGATCTGGAGTGTACACTTGGTTATGAAGCGGTAGAGTAGGGTGTGGTTTGGTTTTAGTCCCGAAGAAGGTTTCCTAGCCATGTTCATAGTCCAGTGCGGATTAATCAAGTTGTAATATTTCACAGTACTGGTTCCAAATACTATTCTTGAAATAAATTTGGTCTGCATGGGAGACGCTGAAACATATATTTTCTTTTTACAACCAGAACTTTTGAAGCTTTTTTTAACATTGCTAGTTAGAAGTTTCAGAAAAATTTCAGTTAGTGCTGAAATATTTTGGCTGAAAGGCAAATATTGCAGTGAGTGCTTAAATGAATGAAGTTCAGTTATTTCATCGAAATCTCACCGAAGTGAAAACCATGGTGTCGTGCCATCTTGAGCAGCAACAGAAATGATTCAGCATTATTAACAAAATTTGGTCTCACAGATACGAGGAAAAAAAGTATGATTTTGAGCATGCAAGATCGGATGGGCAATAAAATAACTTCACAAGAGAGCCAAATACTATTCTTGAAGAAGGTTTCCTAGCCATGTTCATAGTCCAGTGCGGATTAATCAAGTTGTAATATTTCACAGTACTGGTTCCAAATACTATTCTTGAAATAAATTTGGTCTGCATGTGAGACGCTGAAACATATATTCGCTTTTTTCAACCAGAACTTTTGAAGCTTAGGAAGGTTAACTGAATTCTTAAATTTATATTTAAGTGTCGTCGGAGTCTGGACAAGATTCAGAACAATTACATCGCTAGTTAGAAGTTTCAGAATTTTTTAAACATCGCTAGGTAGAAGTTTCGGAATTCTTTTAACATCGCTAGTTAGAAGTTTCAGAAAAAATTCAGCGAGTGCTGAAATATTTTGGCATCGCTAGTTAGAAGGTTCAGTTTTTTTTAACATCGCTAGTTAGAAGTTTCAGAAAAAGTTTCAGCGAGTGTTGAAATATTTTGGCCGAAATTCAGTGAGGCTGAAATATTTTGGCTGGTTTTCAAAGAAACGGGAACAATATCTTTTTGATGATCGTGATTCTCGGGAGACCTACGTGTTGTTACGCAACTTACCTTGGTTTTTTTAAACCATGACTTACATTTGCTAAACTCTCCACGCCCCCCTAATATTCAACCAGGTGGGTCCCCTCCCTTGATTTCCTCCAACCAAAGAAATCTATACGTAGATATATGTCCGGGTTGTTACGATCCCTATAAATAGGGATCCTTTGAAACCTCGTAGATCATAGTTCGTCCTTCTACGCCGCCCAAACCAGCAAGACAGAAGGACGGAGCAACCCAGGAATCCAGCAAGACCGAACGACGGAGCCAAACATGGATCCTCTGGTAACTCCCCACGATCTCAGCCGCTGCTATTTTTCGTGCCACGATCTTCCTCGCATGATCTCTTGCTGCGACCCCACTCGTTGTTTGCATATTCATGTAACTCAGCACGTTTTTAAACAAATTAAGTTGGGGGCGTTAGGGGAGGGTGCTAGGATTTGTTTCCTACCAGATTGGCAGTTCATTGATTAATTCCAGGCTAAATCTTAGCGTCTGGTCTTGTCGATGCCAATTAGTGCAGTGGGTGCTTGCCTTCTTTTTTTCCTTCCGCACGAGTCATGGAAGGCATCGATGGCCCATGTTTTAATTCCATACCACTGACCATGATTAGCGCCTAGAGTTGAGGAGACCACGGTTGGATAGTTTTTTATTTTCCAATATTTATTTTATTTCAGATAAGTGCCTTGCAATGGAGATTACCTTAGATGACCGTTCAAACGTAACCAAGCTGAATCACATGATAGTATTTGCACATACATGGAACTCAGCATGCTTGTACCTCATGCAGTAGCGTAGAGCACAATTTTTATGTTGGTATATATAAGTTGTATTCGTCTGTATGAGTGTTTAAATTGTATACCATGCTGAATCTAATCACACTTGCACATCCATTGAACCCAGGATGCTTCTTTGCCGCCATATGAGGAGTTCATAAACGGATTAAACACGCAGCAAAGGATGTACATCCAGTTGATAGGACTGGGTGGACTTCTCAAGACACCTAGCATCAAAATTAGACGTGTAGTCTGCCTGGCCATCGCTAATTCATATGATGCAGAGCAGGATGCCTTTATCATCAATGGGAGACCATGTAGGATCACACTAGAAGATGTAGCGCATATAACGGGCATGCCCTGCCATGGGAAGAAGCACGTCCCTTCAAATCTTGATGATAATATGGAGTTGTGGAAGAAACTGAAAGACCGTAATGACACCAAAATAACTTTCAAAGGATTGCTAGCCAAGATGAAAGTCGACAGCACACCAAATTTTGTCAGGCCATTTGTGTTGTACACCATAGGAAAATATGTATGCCGAACAAAAGAGGAGTATGTGGATAACAAATATATTGGGATTGTTAGAAACGTTGAGACGATAAAGGGCACAAATCTTGGACAGCTAACGCTTGACTATCTTATGGATAGCGTGAAGAATTTTGTAAATGGTGAGGCAATTCTGTAGGGGAATCTACCACTGCTGCAGGTAATTCGTAGTAGTACAATTATCAGTTACCTAACATACATTACATAATGTACGGGAATGTTTGTAAACTGCTTTTGTTGTCATGCAGACATGGTACTACGAGAAGTTCAGAGTGCACCAATTGGACTCTAGCATCTCGTATGAATCAAGGTTAAGGCCGCTGATCCAGAACTGGAGCGAGGAGAAGGCAAAAAAGGTTGACAATATAATCCAGAATAATTATCTGGGAGTTGGAAAGGTAAAATGTTAGCACATTGCCTGGATTATGTAACATATATATTTTCTAAATCATACTAACGACACTAAACTGCAGTATGTTGAGGACCTGATGAGGCCTTTCATTCCAGCACGAGATGGTACGCTGGCCAAACCGAAGACTGGCGCTCGGGTAAATGAGTTACATAAGGCACAAATATATATTGTAACATTCCAACTAGTATGAAGTTATATGATTCTAACTGTTTCAAAGTCTCAGATTAAGGTACTCGTCGGACGTGTATTGACTGATTTGCAAGAAGTTGCCTCCCTCGTGCGGGAGTCCGGTACAGAACAAAACCATAGGATGTGCACCCTTGAAAAGAAAATGGATGAGTGTCTTAGGCGTACCCGTACAAATGGCAAGCTCATGGAGGACCTCATCAAAGAATTGAAGGTAAGCCTAGAATTATGAGATTAGTATATATAATTGGAAATTTACGTGTACAAGTTTTTTTCTAATTTAGTTTACTATCAAAACACCCCAGACTAACATGTATTTTTTAAAGAAAAAACACGATGGAATATTTCCAGGAGTGGACGACATACATCTATCTGACCTCGGGGCACCTTCACACCCAATGGAGGCCTCTGTTGAGAATGATGAGCAGGCTTATGACCAGGGGAAACAAAAGGATGTCACGGAGGTCGATGCTAAGCACGATTGTAAGCAGGAAATAAAAAATGATGACATGGAGCCCCCCATGAAGAACCTTGATGAAGATTTTGACATACGCATGTTAACTTAATTATGAAACAATCATTGTCGTTTCATAAATAACATTTGATCTCCCACATACAGGATGAAGCATTCGAAAGAGCTGCTGCAAATATCAAACAGGATCTCAGTGGTATTCATAAGCTTTTGAAATAGGTGGATGATATCCAGGGAGCTCCTAGTTTTGATAACCAAATGCATTCCAAAGCCACCACAAGCCTTGAAGATTTCCAGGTGATGCAAATTTTACCTATAATTGAGCAAGAATCTGCTAAAGGCTAACACACGGTTTATTTCGTCTGACAGAATCCGTTCAACAGACGGAGTAAGCAGCACTCTGTGAAGGCTACGGGATCGCGAGATCCTGAAGAGGCCCGTGCCTTCACAGATGATGACAGCCATGATGAATCCTTTGAAAAGCAGCAACAAGTAAGTGTGGTTGGATCGACGCCACCAAATCATGGGGGCGAAAAGAAAAGGGTGGTATTGCAGTTATTTAAGGATGACGAGTATGCTTCGTACGACACTGAGAAGAAAAAAAGGAAAAAAAGAGACTCCATCAGAGTGTACAAATGATTCCGAGGACACAAACAGTAAAAAGAGGAAAATTGGCTCTAGCAACTTAAAAAAGAGGTCAGAAGTTCCTGAAACCCAGAGGGATCAGCTAGACGTGGTTCGACAGGATTTCGTGGCGTCACTGATCAACACTACAAATCGTGAAAAACAAATGGTGTTAGTTGATGACATTGTCGTGCTATCAAAGCATTTGCAATGCCTCACCCATAAAGATGAATCTGAAGATGGAGTATGGTTGGGTGACGAAGTAAGATAGTATTTCACAAATTTGTTTATGAAGTTTCATTTTTGTACAATACAATTAACTTGATTATTGTTGTAGGTGGTTGATGTTGCGATCCAGCTCATGCGTAATGATCAACCAATTGACACAAGGGACGGCCAACTGGTTTACATTGAGAGGGTGGCCGGCGTCGCTAAGCTCGAAAGAGATGGTAGGATAGAGGAGTGCTACGAGGACGCTTTGGCAGGCATTCCTGGAACAACACAAGGAACCACTTACGTGAAACATGATATGGTATATTAAGCTGACGTAGAACATATTTTTTCTTTATTACTATGCACATTGATCTAATTATCTGTGCACTCCAGGTTTTCCTACCTACGAAAAGTTTATACACCCAGTGGTTCCTTGTGGTCGTAAACCCCATAAGGAAGGAGATTCAGGCTCTTGATTCACTTTTCCACTGTATGATACCCAAAGAAGTAAATAACGTGGTGAGAATTTCAACATATTTAATTATAAGAAAGGATTTAACATCGTATGTAAGTATTAGTCGTAGGCAACTTCTCATCCCATTGGGCTTGCAGGTACGTGGGATGGAAGCACATCTGAGAGCAGCGATGCGAGTCAATGGGATTGAAAGCAATGCATGGGAAGACATTAATGTGACGCAATGGCCAGTACGGAATATTAATGTGCCAAAATCCGATGAGACGTCAGTCAACAATATTAGCTTTTGTTTTTGTTTTAGATTGTTAATATCTGAAATGCTGATCTAACAACATAAAATGTTGCAGTTCTTGTAGTGCACTATACATGTTGAAGAACATCGAATTATTTATGGGAGTAAAACTAAGGTTGCAATATGACGAAGTACGTAAAGTAACACCTAAAATTTTGTCATTTTCTGAAACATATGGAATGATACTAACATATCCTCGCATGCAGGCCTACATCGACAAATTCAGAAGAGAGCTACCTGTTGTGCTTGTCGATTCACCCTACAACAAAATGAAATACGGGACTAGGTTCAGGCAGTACCATGCTAGGCAATCGGATGCAGCTGCGGTTGAAGACAACGAGGATGCAAGCAGTTAGTCCAGCATTGTGGTTCATTCTTACATGTGGAGTGTACACTTGGCCATAAAGCGATAGAGTAAGGTGTGGTTGGGTTTTAGTCCCGAAGAAGGTTTCCTAGCAGTGTTATTAGTCCATTGCACATGAGTCAAGTTGTAAAACTTCAATAATATTGGTTACTATATTTTGCTTGAAATAAATTTGGTCTCTACGGGATCTTGTAGAAATCTATATTTGCTTTTTACTACCATGTGACAATAATGGTGCCTGGGGCAACCCTAGAAGAATAATGGATTATGATATGTCTATTTTCATACGAGAGAAAATTTTATTAAGGCATGAGCATAGCCTCACAACAGAAGTCAAAAATACTGCCTGATTCAACACGCAATCCCAGCTATGTCTCGTAGGCAGGCCACAAAGCCAAAAAAATAGAGCATATGATAACAAGAGTAAAAGGACGTACCATAGGGGTCCTCTGCAGGTGCTGCAACGCTAAATTGAAGCGATCACCTTCAGGAGCACAGTGGTGTGGACATGGTACATCCATCCTGCCTCAGGGAATCACATAGCATGTTCTGTCACAGCCCTGCAAAACAGAGGAAAAATTAGTACTTGTACTAACCTTGTCAAGTGTGTGCATGTAACAAATGTTGGACATAACTAAACACGAAAGAATGAAATGCAATATATGGAAGAATCGAATGCTCATTCCTTTCTCTCTGCTTTTTGCGAGGACCATTACTCTCCCTTTAACAAGGCTAAAACACCATAATAAGACTTAACAGCAATCTTGAAAAGGTGGATATCCCATGTGAATCTAATTTTTCATATAAAGCACATGCCAAGTCTGTTGATCCCAGTCCAACAATTGCACAAGAAGAAGCGAGCATCATAAATATTGAGCAACATAAGCTATGAATTGTTTATAGTACATTCCAAAATTAATAGCTTATCATCTCCATTGATCTCCAAATCTCACCTATCAGCCAAATTGAAAGAGTACATGTTGAATGCAACGATTGAACGTTCGTAGATCAAGCAGTCGGGGGTGGACGAATGGGGCTGGCCGTCGAGGCTGGCGGCCAGCTTCATCTAGTCCCGCAGAACATGATCCATACACAACCACCTTGCCATCGGACGAGATGCATGGCCAGATAGAAGCTGCAGCCATGACTGAGAAATGATATGTAGAGGACACAAACAACCAATTGGGGTGTGGGAAAGAGGTTGCCTATAACCTTACGGCTATAGGCACCCGCATGGAGAACTGGGAGGTGGGATGGCGCCGACTCTTCGCCGGCGGCCGCCGCGGGGAGGGTAGTGGGCCTCCTCTCGTGTTCGTTGAAAATGCGGTGCGAGATCGCGAGGGAATTGGGGTGAAGGAAGGGAAGGGCCGCGACGCGCGGCTAGATCCTGCCGGCGACGAGGGAGGGAGGGGCCGCGACGAGCGGCTAGATCCTACCGGCGAGGATCAAAACCGTAGCAGCGGCGAGGCATAAACCCTAGCGAACGGGATAAATATCGAACCGAAAATAGCCCTCAAATTCATACCGAGAATACCCTCGAAATATTTTGGAGGGAAAAACAGATCAGTTCAAAATATTTTTTCTTCCGAAAATGCTCCTCGGGGTCTGACATAATACACGTGACATCAGTGTATTGCATCGGATCTGGACCGTCGATTTCGCTCCGACGGACGGTCCATATCGTCCGGATGCACTGTAAAATGACTCTAAAACTAGTCTTGAGACTAAATTTTTTTAGTCAGGGGTACCCCTACTAAAATGTGGATTAGTCCTCTCTCTCCTCATTTAACTCCTCTCCTTTAACACTTGCGAGTTCTAGATTGAAGGGTTTGGAGGATAATAAATGATCATTAACTTGATTTTAGTTTATTTAGTATTTGGATCCAAGCATGGATGAGGCTAGCAAGTTTTAGTCCCACTACTTTTAGTCATGAGACTAAAACGTATCCAAGCACCCTCTGATTTGTAAAACACCATCAAACTATCCTAGGTACGTGGTCGAACTTAGGTGGTGAAGATGACTTTGTTTTTCATGCGTTTGTGAGTGACCCCAAGGCTCCTGCGTTTCATGTGGCGCTTAGGGAGTTGTGGAATTTACTGGACGAAGAGATCTTCAAATTCTCTGCGCCGGGCAGGTTTCTTGTTTTTAGTGGATCAATTAAGATCGCATGCGCGAGAGCAAACTGTATTCATGTTTTGAGAGCATGGCGCTTGAGGAATGATATGATATTTCGTAAGGGGAAGAAACTTGTTTTTGTCTCTGAGTTTTGTACAAAATTATCGGGCTTCATTTTCTTCTTGTCATGACAACATGCGGTCAGAGGTGAGTAACAAAGGTAAGGAGTTGATGGATGGTTTGCAACCCATCGATAATATGGAGATGACTGCTCTTGCTTGGCAGGCTCCCACCTTGGAGTTTATTAAGATTAATGTTGATGCTAGTTTCATGAAGGCCATTACCGCGGTGAGCGTGAGACGGGTGGCCAGAAACCATACTGGAGAAGTTATTATCTCATCCTGGGACTATATTGGAGTGTGCAATAGCATCGATGAAGCTAAACTTAGAGCGATCCTATCCGGTCTTTATATTGGTATAACTCTTCATAAACCGATTATTTTGGAAACTGATTCCTCTTTTGTGGTTTCCTTTCTTGGGAACAATAATCTTGAAAGGTCATCCCTTGTGGACCTGAAGAGGGAAGCGTCTAAAATGTTATCGAATTTTATCTTCAAGATTAAGATAAAGGCCAATATGGTGGCACACGAGATTGCGAAGTTTAGTTTTGTTAATAGGTCTGCTGGTGTGCTTATTAATAGAGTTTTGCCCTGCATGGCGAAGGTTGTAATGAACAATTGTATGAACATGTTAATCTAATTAATATATGGGTGGGTTTTTTTCAGAAAAATAAGAACTTGATTGATTCGTTTTTATGGGAAAAAACAAAAGAACTCAAATTAATACATGTGCTAGAGTCAATTAATAATGTCAGAATTGGAGGACTTTAGCTTTACATCAAGATTAGTTAGGCTTTTTTTTATTTACATGAATTTTATTGGAATTCTTTGACAAAATATCGATAAAATTCAGTCAGCCCAAGATTACTTCGGTCAGCCAACTCTTGATGGCTTCAATTTTGGCCTCACCCACTTTCAACTCCCGGTGAAGTCACAATATAGTCAAGGAAACACTACCCGACCAATGCAAAATGTGCATTTTATAAGAGAAAGAATAGTTGCACCAAGATGGCCATTCGCCCCCGCGTTGCTCCCCTCAGGGCTACTTGGGTGGCGACTAATCTAGTCGCTGCAACAACTCTTCCTTCCTTCCCCCACCTCGTCGCCACTTGAGAGGGTTGCTAGGCTCACCTCTGAGGCTCCCGAGAGCGGCGGCAGCGGGGCCTCCTCCAAGTGTTGCTTGCGGCTCCATGGGTGGCGCTCGTGTTGCCTAACTGGTGCAGCAGAGTTTGTTCCTGGTGACGGGGTGGCCGGCCCGGTGAACATCAACGGTTGGGCAGTGTTTGGGCTTCAAATCACATGGATCTAGGGCATGAGGGCGGCGGGATGCCTCGGCATGACCGTGTGCACTGTCGCGCAGGAGAGCTACTCCCTCCTTCCATCTATATAGGGCCTAATATGTTTTTCGAGGCTAACTTTGACCAAATGTTAGAGTAACAATATATGACATGCAACTTAAACAAAGCATAACATCAAATTCGTATGTGAAAGGAGCTTCTAATGATATATTTTTCATATTATACATGTCATGCACTATTAATCTTGTCAATAGTCAAAGGCGGTCTTAAAAAATGCATTAGGCCCTATATAGATGGAAGGAGGGAGTAGGTGGCTTCAACTGGGGTCCGACCACCCATTGTCGGTGTTTGCAGTCCTCCGGCCCTGTCTGGGGCGGCTCTGACTGCTTCCTCCCCCTAGTTGTCCTGGTCAGATGTTGTTCATGTCAAATCCGGCAGGTTTCCCTGTTGGGCTTGTTTGCCTCCTTCCTTCAGATCTGGATTTCTTGAACATATAAACCGCGCAACAATCATGATCCCTCGCACTTGTACATCGCAATGAAACCCCCAACGAAACCAAGGTTGAATACAACGGTCACCATCAAATCCACGGAGACGAGCCAATCGAAGGTGGTGGTCGAAGAGACTGAGTATTATCCATTAAGCAGTTGCAGACGCCTTACCAATGTCGCCACTCTTCTTGCCTATGCTCTTGAGAGCCTTCTTTACCTTCTTGATTTTGCCCATAGAAGCCTCATCCGCTAGGATGCAGGCAATCGTCTTGCCAGACCCAGGGCTAGCGGCCTCCAAACCAGTGAGCAAGCGGCAAAGCTTTTTTGCGAAGACTACCTCATCAATACGTGCCATCATACTTTCACGGTCAAAGACGGGCGATCGGATGGTCTTGAACACCGCAGAATTAGGTGCCAAAGCACCTACCTCATCAACCTCGGCACCCACACATGCCACCTGTCCAACACCCATAGGTGGGACAACAATAGCAACATCCAAACTCCCATGGTCCATCGGAAGTACCCCAAAGCTGGGAACACCTGATACTTTCCCTTGGTTCCCTGGCTGCTTCATACGCGCGTCTCTTGGCCAAACACACATCGGCAGAAGATTCATGGCAGGAAGTACGGGGCCAAGCAAGCAGGCCGTGATTGAGCTCGCGGCACTCCTCGACGCGGCAGGACGTCTTGCCATCACACGGGTAGCAAGGGAAGCTGGCGGACGCACGCGGCCAGCTGCCTGGTGGAGTCAGATATGTCATCTGTGGCGTAGGATTGTGAAGAAATTGCTCCAGTGCGCGGCATCGTCGTGGCGAAGGACTAGGGAGTCATGCGACGCACATGGTAGACGTATTCATATGCGTATGCATTAATTAGAATCAATAACACGTGAAAGGACTACCTAAAATTACCAGAATGTCTCTGGGCTAAAATCAAAACGGATTCTTGTTAAAGTCGGTAGTACAATGTTACCGTGAAAAATCCCTGAAGAAAATAGGAACGTCTTACTCAGGATAGCTAACAAGAAACTACTCCTACCTACCTTGTGAGTCATAATGTTCACTTGTTCCTATTAATGTGGAGAGTGTGCCAAATCAAGTTGTATCCGTTGAGGACTTGCAGGCTTCTTGAAGCCGAATTGGCTAGTGTTGTACATGATAATAAAAAGGTTTTACCTATGACACCTATCAAATGATGGCCTTGAATTGACAACAAAAGGTTGAGTTAATAAGCAAAAGAAGAGTGAAAATAATATGATAAAGAGCACAAGAAAAGGGGAGGAAAGGTTTGTCATGATACTATACTGAAATGTAAAACATCTTAAAGATAGGATGATGTCCCATAAGCGGCCCAACAGATATATCGACCGCAAATGTTCCTGACACCGACACCGGCTGTGGTGTCGATTGCTCCTCCATCATGATGGCGTCCAAGTGTGCATGCTCTTGCTCCACGGTCATGCCAGCATGAAGCGGCATGGGAAGGGGCGTCGACTCGTCATCGGAGGGAGCCTTCATCGTCAAAGACCTCCGGGGAGCTCACCGGCATGCCAACCTCTATCCGCCGTGCATGGCGGCCGGCCGCAAGGGTGGCCAACTCGTGCTTCTGCTTGGTCAAGAGTATCTCCCACAACGCTCTAAAGCTCGCTGTCATGGGGAAGGTGGTGCACGGAGGAGGATGGGAAAGATGTGGTGTGGTGTGGACCATGTCGGGCATGACCTCGCTTAAATAGCGGATGTTGACCAGGCCAAATGGTGGATTGTGTCAATGCGGGCGCTAGAGTGGTTTTTTTCTTTTTTGACTATGTACTGCAAGGCAAAAGCCTCACAGTGAACTTTATTAAATAATCGACAAAAGGAAAGTCAATGTACAACAAAGAACTACAAAGCTGTACTACAAAGTTACAAACTAAACATACTTACATAAGCCTACCTATGATTTAAGCCAAAGATGAAATCCAAGCCATATAAATTTCCTTGTATTTACACTTAGATCTATGAACAAGCAGAGTCATGTCATGGATGAAGTTGTGCCTCCAGGTTCAGAACAAAGGTCTCTCATTCTTGAAAACCTCGCCATTCCTGACAATCCAGATGTTCCAAGTTGCGGTAATAACCATCTCAAAATCCCTATGCTTAGGGAATGGGTTAGACTTAAATGTTTCCTAGCGCATCTCCAAGGAAGACCTTCAAAGCTCCGGTATATGTCCGGACCGTTTGTGGCAACTTTTGTCATCCAAAGGGACCCTATCGGTCCGCAAAGTAGTCTGGAGTCTGGATGTCCGTTTTCCGTCGAAACTGAGACAAAACAAGGGGGGGGGGCTATACCATGTCTGAACATCCACTTGACAAACAAAAAGACAACGTGTGGCCCTCCTCTCTTTTCGCTCTCCGCACATGCATGGCCCCCTCTCCTCTCTCTCCTCCTAACCGGACAAATAAAGATTAATCTGTGAAAAGGGGTTGAATGGCTCTCTCATGCATCATGTCCGCGGATCACGTTCAGACAAAAAACGGACATATACCAGAGCTATTTGCCGGTTTGCCTTGGAGATTCCCTTACTATTTAGCTTTTATTAAGGGCGTGTTTTGAAACTCACTAACTTCTCAAAATTCTACAAATCCAGCTTCTTGAGCTAGCCTCTCACTTCACCTGGTTATTTCTCTGCGTCCAGCTCGCTTGGCAGCTATTCCCAGCACATGTTACAGTAGCATCACCATGACTGCCATATGAAAGAAGCAAAGGTGGTCTCACCTTGGGTTGGGGAGAGGGGTCGAGGGCGAGGAGCCTGGCTCATAGGACAACATGGTGACACCAGCATCAATGGCGTCAAGGTGGTCGTCTCCTGCCAGTGGGGTTGTTTCTCCTGGCTGACGCGGGGGAAATGCTCCTTCGGGATGGGATCCAGCGGGAACGAGGCTAGAATGGTCGAATCTACTGGCTGAGAGGCTCGCCGACCGGCGAAGGGGTGGAATCGGGCGCGGCGGCAGCGACCGGTGGCGCTGGGTAGGTTACGAGCGGAAGATATGTCGAGGGTAGAGGGGTTGCTGCGTACAGATTCAGGGAACATCCCTCAGATATGAGTGGTGCGAAACATTTTTTCCAACTTGGTGGTGGCATCCTCTTGTAATTATGCCGAACTCCTCCCTTCTGCATTTCCCGAAGCCGGGCTTGAGCTGCTTCGAAGTTTTGCACTAGAGGAAGGCAGTGCTTCGCGAAGCCCACTCCACAGGGCTCAGCCATTCGGTCCGGCTCTGCGCCTCTGCGCATGGAGTTGGAGAAGCACGGAGTGGGGGAGTTTCAAACAGGCCCTAAGTGTGATTTTTGTAGTCGTTACACTTGTGAGGGGTGGAGGGGAACATTTGTTCTTGCATCTTTCATATCGAGATTCACATTTCAATTTCTAGAAGCCATGCCAGAAAAAACATATGCAGCACAAGCTAGATGGACAAGTAGAAGAAAACGGCTGCAATAACATACTTACCCTATATCAAAGTTAAACTGCAAAAACGTCTTATATTTGGATACGGATAGAGTAGTATAGTAGAAGCAGAAAAAGTACGAGTATAAAAAAGGATGAAACTTCTTTGCTTGATGTAAAATGCAAATGAAGGTTAGACGTGGCCGATCTCTAATTCCAGTTCATGATTAGGATAAATGGAGAACAAGGAACAAGAGAAAGTGAGAGAGACAAGAGAGACAAGAAGCAAAATACGGATGCTATCTCCAGTACAAATAGATGGGAGTGTCTCCAATATCTCTTCTTGTGATATAGGAGTAGATAGCAGTGCAGGTCAGTCAGGGAGGTAGGATCAAGTAGAGGCCTAGTGCAGGAGTAGCCACCCACGTGAAGGACGGAACTGGACCTGCTTTCTTTTTGAAACTCGACCCTGCAATGCAGTGTGATGTGAACCGTGGTTAATAGTTGAGACGACGGCATCACGGTTTGTCCGGCCTCAAAGTACATGGGAGTTGTTGGCCTGGCTCGTAAATAAAAATGTCAATCCCACTCAAAGAATGATTAATACTATATCTGTAATAAAGATATACTCCCTCTGTAAACTAATATAAGAGCGTTTAGATCACTACTTTAGTTATCTAAACACTCTTATATTAGTTTACAAAGGGAGTACTATATATGTCATCCAAGTATCTTCTTTTATATGAGGATCATAATAGAATAAGTTTAAACCACATGTAACTTGTCTTATAATACTCTAAGTCTCTTTCTTTCACATTGTACTCTATGTGTGCTCCCTTCATTTTTATACACAAAGCCACAAACTCAAATTACAGATATCAAGATAAAATTTAATACATGTTTGCAACCTAACCTTTTTTTCTCGTTTATTGGGAACATTTAATACACCGCATGCATGCAAGAAAACTTAATGGAGGAAGTAGCAGAGCGTCATTATGACTAGATGCATGCAAGTATTAAACAAATTTCTAGTATGAGAAAACCTCATTAATGTTTGCCTCGATTACTGTTGGTGGTCTTATATAGAGGCAAAATGTATATTTCATAGTGGCCTTGTATAAGTACATGGAGGAATTACATCATATCGAGAGTCGGATCACTAAAACATAACGGCAATAAAATTATTCTAGGCAGCCTACAATTCTACATTGTATCAGGGCGATTAGTCTAACGACGTCGATCCTAAATTTCTTCACCACTTTCGTAATGTATATCCTTGACAACCGGTTTCCACTCGCAACATAATAACGAAATTCCACGCAACTTCATGACTGTGAAGAAAAAAAAAGAATTCAAACCTAGAAACTTTTGATCATATGCCAAAAAATGTTGAAGGAACTTCGTAATAATTCACTGCAAGGAACACAAGTCATTTAGTGTGCTCCCTGTGATATTGATATTTTTACTTCGAAAAGGTTACAACTAAATCATGTGCACTCGCATGCTATCAGTGGGATCGGGCGACGACCTTGGTGTGTCGTTGCATCTCTAAAAGTGCGTTATATCTACTAGAGGGGGGGTGAATAGGCGATTTTTATGAAAGTCTTCAAAATGTGGAAGTTTCGAAGACAAACGCTAGAAATAAACCTATTACCATGCAGCGGAAGGTAGACTACACTAGGCAAACCATAGTCAAGTATTCAATCAAGTGAGAGCACAATGACTAATAGCAGCAATGTAGTAAGGATCAGGTAGGAAGATATTATGAAGCCAAATAGAACACACAGTCACTCAGTGAAGACAAAAGATAGTGCAAACATACAATGACTTCACAAGGAGTAACAGTAAGTAAAGGGAAGGGAAAGATGAAACCAGTGACTCGTTGAAAACAATGATTTGTTGGACCAGTTCCAGTTGCTGTGACAACTGTACGTCTGGTTAGGGCGGCTAGGTATTTAAACCTGAGGACACCCAGTCCTCACCGTATTCCCCTTGAGCTAAGGTCGCACAGACCTCGCCCAATCACTCTGGTAAGTCTTCAAGGTAGACTCCCAAACCTTCACAGACTTCGTTCACCGGCAATCCACAATGACTCTTGGATGCTCAGAACGTGACGCCTAACCGGCTGGAGGATTCACAGTCCTCAAGTGTAATAAGTCTTCAGATCACACAGACAAGAAGACTTAAGTGATGCCCAATTCTCTTTGGCTCTGGGTGGTTAGGGCTTTATCCTCGCAAGGAATTCTCTCTCAAAGGCTTCGAGGTGGGTTGCTCTCAAACGACAAAAACCGTACTCTGAATCTGAGCAGACAACTGTTTATGGTTGTAGGGGGTGGGCTATTTATAGCCACTAGTCAACCCGACCTGATTTGTCCGAAATGACCCTGGGTCACTAAGGAACTGACACGTGTTCCAACGGTCAGATTTCAAACTCACACGACAACTTTACTTGGGCTACAAGCAAAGCTGACTTGTCCGACTCTGGACAAGATTCGCTCTCATAGTCTTCACTCGAAGACATAGGTTTTGTTTAGGCATCACTTTAGTCATTCTGACTGGTTCTTTTGGACCCCACTTAACAGTATGATGGTTCCTATGACTCAACAAAGAAGAAAAAGAACTACGAAAGATCTAAGTCTCCGAGCTCCATAGGCTTCATGCGGTGTCTTCTCTTGTCATAGTCTTCAATGTGAATATCTTCATATACCACCTTTGACATGAATGTCTTTATACATTTTTAGGGGTCATCTCTAGTAGGAAAACCGAATCAATGAGGGACTTCTACCTGTGTTATCCTGCAATTCTCACAAACACATTAGTCCCTCAACTAGGTTTGTCGTCAATACTCCAAAACCAACTAGGGGTGGCACTAGATGCACTTACAATCTCTCCCTTTTTGGTGATTGATGACAAACTTGTTGAAGTTTTCAACGGGGAATATAATATGTGAAATTGTAAAGGATAAGGAATTGTCTTCATAAGTTGCAATGGCTCCCCCTGAAGATGTGCATATAAGTAATTTGCTTTTGGAATGCAAATGCACATGGCAGGTTGTGCTTGTGGAGATCCTCTTCAACTTATGATGACAATCCACTATGCATGTGAAGGTATGTGAAGATAATGACATGCATAATGGAAAATGGACGTCTGCAAAATGATCTAAGTGCGGAATTTATCGTCGCACATGCGGAATTTATCATCGCATCACAAGGTGGCAAATAAGTAGCAGACGACCATTGAGTTTAAGTGTTACAACTCAAAGAACCAAATGTATCAAAACGAGAGTTGTAAACACGAAGCAAAATATAAAGCACCCGCCCATATGGACCCATTTGAAGACTATCAAACTCGTATGCTTCTCCCCCTTTTTTCATTAAGGACCAAAAAGGTTCGAAGACATAGAGCATCTACTCGTTCCCATGAAGAGTAGGTGAAGCAGCAGGGTCGTCGGTGGTGGTCGGCGGTGCAGAAGAACTTGGAGCAGTGTCGAAGCGTGCTGAAGGAGGTGGCGGTGAAGTAGCATCGTCTTCATCCTCGATCACTCTGGCATTCACAGTTGCAGCAGAGGAAGAGAACTCAGAGTCTTCAAGAGATGGAGTTCGTCGCAGCACTGCCCTTCGAGGAGGTGTGGAGTCAAACTTGAAGCGCTCAGAGAAGCCATCCTCTTGAAGATCATCTTCAGAACACAGCAGCGTCAGCCCTTTCCATGTGCGTCGAGAGGTTTCATGAGCAACAAAGGCATTCTTGGTGGCAAGATTGCGAATGCGATTAACATCCACCAAGAGGCTTTGCATTTGACGCTTCAGCCAGTCATGATGCCTATCCTGTTTCTGATGAAGAGCCACCAGAAGCTCTCGGTCATTGAGAACACGAGTGCGCTTCTTGGGTCGTTGGGCAATGGTGCTATCAGTGGCTTCAGTGAGAGCAGGATGCGGTGCACGTGTAGTGCCAGCCAAAGGATACACATGAGTTACTGCTTCAACGCCTTCAATGTTCTGAGAAAAACTTTGATGCTCTGCATTCTGAAGACTTAGAGGTTCCTTGGCAGGCTCAGGATAGATGGCTTCAATAGACATATCCACATCAGGCAAAAAGATCCGATGATTGTGAGCAGATGGCTGATATGAGATAGCGGAGTGAAGTTTGATCAGCCGCATTACCCATGGGGCGTAGAACTTCAAGCCATACAGATCAGAGCCTGATGCAGCAAGTTGGCGAATGAAGAAGTCCTGTTCATTGAAGCATTTTCCATGAAGAATATAGAAGACCAAAGTCTTCATTGCACCTTCCAGCTTGGCATGTGGAGAATGTCCTTTGATTGGCCAGAGAGTTCGCCTTATGATGTGATAAATAGTCCTTGGCAGATACTCAAGGTCTTCAACGAAGAACTCCGTGGGATAAGCAGCATCTTGGGGCAATGGCTTCATCATACTGAGCATCTGACTCATGTTAGGTTCAGGCTTCTGAAAGATGCTCTTAACAGCTTCACTATGAAGCTGACAGCCATGTTCGTAGAGATCGCCAGGAGTGGGCAAACCAGTGAGCTCAATGATGTCAAAGGCTTTGGCTTCATGATGAACGTTTCCTGTCATCCACTCCAGGACCCAAGTCTTCGGATCTCTGTTATACCCGCGGATGTGAAGTGTGGCATAGAATTGGAGCAGCAACTCTTCATTCCAATGCTCTTGGTCAGTGACGAACGGCAGCAATCCAACCTCTTTGAAGCAATCCAGAGCTTCTTCCAGATAGGGCAGACCAGCTATTGCTTCAATGTCAAGACGCTTGTGTGGGAAGATGTGACCTTGATTGTAAAGAATGCAGGAGTAATAGCTTCACTGCGGATAGCTCCAGAACCGATCAAATGATATTCTTTCCCTTGAGTAGGGGTTCCTGGAGCTATTGAAGAATGTGTTGTCTGCTCTGAAGCCATTGATATTAAAGGAGCCAGGTGCTGATGCAGGACCTGGGAACCTGGGCAATCTTGGGATTGGCTTCTGTACCTGAGGTATGTGCTCAACATGATAGTCGAACTGGGGACCGGCAGTAGACACAGGAACAGAAGCAGTGGGATCAGTGGCTTCGCTGACTTCTGGTGCTTTTGATGGTGAGGGCTCCACATTAGCTTCAGCCATGACAGTGTCAGTGGCTTCAGTGGTGTTGGTGGTGGCAGCCTCAAGATTTTCAACCTCCACTTGACGAGCTGGAGGGTCGGTCACAACCACGTTCTCCTCGAGAACCGCTTCTTGGTGGGACAGGGGAGTAGCAGCTTGTGGGGCTTCTTCTTCATCGGCTGATGCAGCCGGAATATCTTCAGCAGTTTTACCTTCAGACGCAGAGACTGGGGGCCTTGGACCTTTGCGAAGCCTGCGCAACGCGGGCGACGCCTGTGGAGTTGGTGTTGGCTGGGCCTCAAAGTCTTCTTCCTCTTGTGGGCGATCAGCCCATGAAGCATCCTGAGCAATTGGCGTCAGTGGACGACCAATGCTGATGAGCTCGCTGTGCGTTATCACGGGCGATGATACCTGTTGGTGCTCTAGCTGAGGAAGGACTGCATCATCTTCAACATGGTCATGGTGACCAATCTCTTCAGCGGCGATGGGATCAGCTGCTGGAAAGTCTTCAGCTTCATGAGCCTCTGTGAAAGCAGACTCATGGACAGTCAGTTGACGTTCTTGTGGTTCAGCGTCAGGGTGAACCATGGAAATGGGTTCAACAATTAAGGGCTCTGTGGGAGCAGCCCGTTCCTTCTTGGTCTTTCTTTTCTTCTTGGAGGGGGCAGTAGCAGAGGCTTTAGGATGTTTCCTCTTCCTTGCTTCAGCCTTAGCAGTCCTGGTCTTCTTCAGTTCTGAAGCGGTTAACCTGGCCTTTGGCTTTGGGCCAGTCATGCTAGTTGGGAAGACAATGGGATCTGCTTCCTGCCTTGGTGCGTCGGGTTCAGCCATAGTGGGCTTCTTCTTCTTCTTGGCAGTCATCCTGGGGTCAATGCCAGGACGCCCAAGGGCATTGCGCTTCTCAGCCTCATTGTAGGCTTGCACACACCTGTCAGCCAGGACCTTCATGCGCTCACGAGAACCCTGAGCTTCTGCACGTTTCTTGAGAAAGGCTTCCTTGAGCTCGTGCAGCATAATCTTGAAGTTCTTCACGTCTTGCACGCTGAGCTTGGCCATATGCTTCTTGAACTGAGATTTCTCAAAGTCAATCTTCTGCTTCAGTTCAACAATGCGCTGGGCGATGGCTAACTCTGAAGCAATGGCGCCATGGAAGGCGACACTAAGGCCAATGGGTAGTTGCAGATCTTCGAAGCTGATGTTTGGCATGTCAAACCACTCATCAATGAAGTTGTGGATGATTGTTACATCAAAGAGAGGCAGATAATTGAAGATTTCTGCTTCTTCTTTGCTCTTGATGAGTTGCTCAAGAGCGTCATCTGCAAGATCTTCATCACTTGACAGATCAATGGCATCATTACACAGAATGGCAGCAGCTGTTAGCTCTTGGCCGGTGTGTGGCAGAGGCATCTTGACCTTCTGGAGCTTGGAGATGCGTGACAAATCTTCAGGCTGCACACTGTCTTCAGGAGGTGCAGTTGCCAGTGGCTTCGCCCATGAGATTTTTGGTGAAGAGGCAGGCTTTGAAGCTTTAGGCTGCTTCAACTTCTTTGGCTTCGGCGCTGCAGGCGCTTCATCTGATTCAGCGTCAGCTGCAGGCTCATTCACGGCTGTCCCTTGAACCAAGATATGGGTGATGAGACCTTCAAGGTTGTAGAAAGGACCGACGACATTGGGTTCTGCATCTCGTGTGCCGTTAGCCCTTGGAGCAGAAGGACCAGGGTTGAAGTCTAATCCCAAAGACTTCTTATTCTGCTTCGCTGAGTTCTTGGCAAACTGAAAGTTGCGCTTAAACAGATTGTCGTCACGACACCATAGTAGTGACGATGGGTGTGCATCTGCAGGCTGTGGCCCACGGACCATGCAGGGATAGAAGCCTTGTTCAATGGCTTCATCCCTGGACCTGGGTTGAAGATTTTTGTATACGATGTCTCCCCAAGTTCGCTTGATGGCATTTTTCTCAGCATATTCCTGGGTCACAAACCGGTATTTGAACCATTGTTCCGCCCAATATCTTTGAATCCATTGGATTCGGGTCTTGCACTGATTGTAATCCTCTTCAGGATCTGTCTTGTAAAGCTCTGAGAGGTCATCGGGCAAATCTCTTGATGTTCCCCCACGACGCTGTCTGCCACCCTTCCTTACTGATTTCTCTGCAGCCATGAACTTCAAACTGAATGGCTTCAACACGTTCAAAGGCTTCAAAGATTTTCGCTTGCTGGACAAACAGGAACTGGCTTCAGGAGAATTTATATGATGTTGTAAGAATTCTGCAAATGAATGCAGACTATGAGAACCAAGGGATTCTCCCACGGACATGTACCCGTGACAGCATTAAGGTGCGAGGGAAGGGGAAGAGGTCATATGCATTCTCAGAAGATTTTGAAGATAAATCAGTTTAGAAGACATTGACCTCATCGTGCGAAGACATTCACTCATAGATAAGGAGTTGGTTCCAGATTTGTACGAATCCACGGATCAGTACAAGTGAGGAATCTACTACTTTATGAAGCATAAGTGAATATACTAGGCATGTAATGAGATGCAGTATGAAAGAGATCCAACTTGTGTGAATAGAAACTGCTTGTGGTAGAAAGTGATAAAGCTATAGGATCTAAGGGGCCGTAAAAAGAAGGTTTTATTTATCACACGAAGAACTGCTAGACTGAGTGGAAGAGGAGGCCGAGAAGTTCAATCTTCCGTGCCCTAACTTGGCGACGGAGGAGACCTACGGTGACGGCGGAGAGGACGATGTCCGCGGTCGGCGTGAAGACGGCGTCGGAGAGGTTGCGGCAGCGAAGCGCTTCGCCGGCGTAGTCGAGGGCTAGCAGTGGCGCTAGGGTTCGTGCGAGAGTGGAAGAAGAGATAATGACCGCTGTGAGGTGTGTATTTATAGGTACAGGGGCGGCACTGCGTTATTACACAGGTGGCCCTGGCGATTCGCATCTGAGGAACACGTGGCCATCATGCAGCATATTGGGGTTTGTTCCACGTCCCACGCACGCCTGGATTGTCGGGTGGTCGTTCCCACTTCTCCGGGTTTCATGTGAAGGAATGAGCATTCAAAACGGACTTAGTGGTTGTCTCTGTATCTTCTGCTGACAAGGACGCAGAGAAGACATTCGACAGTTTCAATAGAATGCATATGATTTGGAGAGATAGAGTTTGAGATAGATAGCATAGAGAGGTTAGGGTCCGATCACATTCACTTAGTTCAAAAGATTCAACAAGAAGACATAGCTATAAGTGAATGCTGTAGAGGACAGAACACTAGTTTATATATATATAATCAACATAGTGAAGATAATCATGAAGACATGTTGAGATTGAAGCCAAATCAAATGTGAAGACATAGCAAATGTAACGCCATGAGTAAAACGCTTCAAACAGAACTTTTGGTGGTGGCGTTACCCACCGTATAGGAAGTATTAGACCCAGACACGGCGCACAATTATCATGGCGCTCCGAAGTCAAATTCCACATTAATGTATTCACACTTAGAATGTATGTCTTCATTGATTGAAGATATACTTTACTTCGTGTGTTGCACATCTAAGTCATCAATATGCATAAGTGTTAGGGTGTGTGCCTGATCACAGGACATTTGAGGATTCCAAGATATTTAGCTCACACCGTAACTTGCAAAATCTCTTCTCATCCAAGGGATTGGTGAAGATATCTGACAATTGCTCTTCAGTGTTGACGTGTATGATATCAATATCTTCCTTCACAACATGATCTCTGAGAAAGTGATGACGAATTTCAATGTGCTTTGTCTTCGAGTGCTGAACTGGGTTGTTGGCAATCTTGATGGCGCTTTCGTTGTCGCAGTAGAGTGGCACTTGCTCCAAATGAATGCCATAGTCCTTGAGTGTTTGCTTCATCCACAGAAGCTGAGCGCAGCAAGATCCAGCAGCAATGTATTCATATTCAGCAGTGGAGAGAGATACACAGTTCTGCTTCTTTGAAGACCAACATACAAGTGATCGTCCCAGAAAGTGACATGTGCCTGATGTAGACTTGCGATCCACTTTGTCACCAGCATAATCAGCATCCGAGAATCCAACCAGATCAAACTCTGAGCCCTTTGGATACCATAATCCTAGAGTTGGGGTGTGAGCCAAATATCGAAGAATTCGCTTCACAGCTAAGTGATGCGACTCCTTTGGTGCCGCTTGAAATCGAGCACACATGCAAACACTAAGCATAATATCTGGCCTAGATGCACATAGATAAAGCAAAGGACCAATCATGGAGCGGTATACCTTTTGATCGAATTCTTTACCATTGTTGTCAGGACCCAGATGATGCTTGGCTGGCATTGGAGTCGTGAAGCCTTTGCAGTCTTGCATACCGTACTTCTTCAGGCAATCTTTGAGATACTTCTCTTGTGATATGAAGATGCCGTTGCGTTGCTGTCGTATTTGAAGACCGAGGAAGAACTTTAGCTCTCCCATCATGGACATATGATATTGCTCTTGCATCATATATCCAAACTCTTCACTGTACTTCTGATTGGTGCAGCCGAAGATAATGTCATCCACATATATTTGGCACACAAACAGTTCACCTGTTGGGGAACGTAGTAATTTCAAAAAAAATTCCTACGCGCACGCAAGATCATGGTGATGCATAGCAACGAGGGGAGAGTATGATCTACGTACCCTTGTAGATCGCAACGGAAGCGTTGACACAACGTAGAGGAAGTAGCCGTACGTCTTCTTCCCGATCCGACCGATCCAAGCACCGTTACTCCGGCATCTCCGAGTTCTTAGCACACGTTCAGCTCGATGACGATCCCCGGACTCCGATCCAGCAAAGCTTTGGGGAGGAGTTCCGTCAGCACGACGGCGTGGTGACGATCTTGATGTACTACTGCAGCAGGGCTTCGCCTAAACTCCGCTACAGTATTATCGAGGTATATGGTGGCAGGGGGCACCGCACACGGCTAAAGAATAGATCACGTGGATCAACTTGTGTGTCTATGGGGTGTCCCTTGCCTCAGTATATAAAGGATGGAGGAGGAGGAGGCCGGCCAAGGCTATTGGTGCGGCCAGGATGGGAGTCCTACTAGGATTCCAAGTCCTAGTAGGAGTCCATCAAGAGGGGAGGAAGGGAGAAGGAAGTGGAGGAGTAGGAAAGGTGGCCGGCCCCCTTTTCCCTAGTCCAATTCGGACTAGAGGGGAGGGGGGCGCAGCAGCCTTTTTCCTCTTCCCACTAAAGCCCATCAAGGCCCATTACTTCTCCCGTAACTACCCGGTACTCCCAAAAATACCCGAATCACTCGGAACCTTTCCGATGTCCGAATATAGTCGTCCAATATATCGATCTTTACGTCTCGACCATTTCGAGACTCCTCGTCATGTCCCCGATCTCATCCGGGACTCCGAACTCCTTCGGTACATCAAAACTCATAAACTCATAATATAACTGTCATCGAAACCTTAAGCGTGCGGACCCTACGGTTCGAGAACAATGTAGACATGACCGAGACACGTCTCCGGTCAATAACCAATAGTGGGACCTGGATGCCCATATTGGCTCCTACATATTTTACGAAGATCTTTATCGGTCAGACCGCATAACAACATACGTTGTTCCCTTTGTCATCGGTATGTTACTTGCCCGAGATTCGATCGTCGGTATCCAATACCTAGTTCAATCTCGTTACCGGCAAGTCTCTTTACTCGTTCCGTAATACATCATCTCACAACTAACATATTAGTTGTAATGCTTGCAAGGCTTATGTGATGTGTATTACCGAGAGGGCCCAGAGATACCTCTCCGACAATCGGAGTGACAAATCCTAATCTCGAAATACACCAACCCAACATCTACCTTTGGAGACACCTGTAATGCTCCTTTATAATCACCCAGTTACGTTGTGACGTTTGGTAGCACCCAAAGTGTTCCTCCGGCAAACGGGAGTTGCATAATCTCATAGTCATAGGAACATGTATAAGTCATGAAGAAAAGCAATAGCAACATACTAAACGATCAGGTGCTAAGCTAATGGAATGGGTCATGTCAATCAGATCATTCAACTAATGATGTGACCTCATTAATCAAATAACAACTCATTGTTCATGGTTAGGAAACATAACCATCTTTGATTAACGAGCTAGTCAAGTAGAGGCATACTAGTGACACTTTGTTTGTCTATGTATTCACACATGTATTATGTTTCCGGTTAATACAATTCTAGCATGAATAATAAACATTTATCATGAAATAAGGAAATAAATAATAACTTTATTATTGCCTCTAGGGCATATTTCCTTCATCACCATCATATGTCTTCGTGAAGAGAGTGGGGTCGAGGGAACCAGGTATGAAGCCTTTGCTCTTCAGGAAGTATTTGAGTGTGTCATACCAGGCCCGAGGGGCTTGTTTGAGGCCATACAGTGCCTTGTTGAGCTTGTATACCATGTCAGGATGTTTTGGATCTTCAAAGCCAGGCGGTTGTGCAACATATACTTCTTCTTCAATCTTGCCATTGAGAAAGGCGCTCTTCACATCCATTTGATATAGAAGTATGTTGTGATGATTGGCATAGGCCAGCAGTATGCGTATGGCTTCAAGTCTAGCCACAGGAGCAAATGTTTCATCGAAGTCAATGCCTTCCACTTGAGTATATCCTTGAGCAACGAGACGAGCTTTGTTTCTGACAACTTGACCATGCTCATCTTGCTTGTTGCGGTATATCCATTTGGTGCCTATTATGTTGTGCTTCCGAGGATCAGGACGCTTAACCAGTTCCCATACATTATTCAGCTCAAACTGTTGAAGCTCTTCTTGCATAGCTTGAATCCATTCAGGTTCCATGAAGGCTTCTTCAACTTTCTTGGGTTCTGTTATTGAGACGAATGCGAAGTGCCCACAGAAATTTGCTAGCTGAGTTGCCCTTGAACGAGTGAGCGGACCGGGTGCATTGATGCTATCAATTATTCTTTCAATCTGCACTTCATTGGCAACACGAGGATGTACAGGGCGAAGATTTTGCTCTTGCTGATCATTGTCGTTGTTAGAGGGAATGCCTTCAGGCTAAGCATTGTCTTCAGGTTGGTCTGGTGTGGAGATGATAAGTTCCTCTTCAGGTTGAGCTTCAGAAGGTATGATTTCTCCAGTTCCCATTAGCTTGATTGATTCGCTGGATGGAACTTCATCTAGCACATTTGGGAGGTGCTCTCTTTGTGAACCGTTAGTCTCATCAAACCGCACATCCACTGTTTCAACCACTTTATAATGAAAGAGATTGAAGACTCTGTAGGAGTGCGAATCCTTTCCATATCCAAGCATAAAACCCTCATGTGCTTTTGGTGCAAATTTTAAAGTGTGATGTGGATCCTTGATCCAGCACCTTGCACCAAATACTCTGAAGTAACTGACATTTGGCTTCTTGCCAGTAAGGAGCTCATAAGATGTCTTGTTCAGAAGCTTGTGAAGATAAACACGATTGATTGTATGGCATGCAGTATCAATGGCTTCAGGCCAGAATTTTCTTGGAGTCTTGTATTCATCTAGCATCGTTCTGGCCATCTCAATGAGTGTTCTGTTCTTGCGTTCAACGACGCCATTCTGCTGTGGCGTGTACGGGGCTGAGAATTCATGTGTGATGCTCAAGGTATCAAGATATGTATCAAGGCCAGTGTTCTTGAATTCAGTGCCATTGTCACTTCTGATGTGCTTTATCTTGGCGCCATAGTTGTTCATTGCTCGACTGGCGAAGCGTCTGAAGACATCCTGCACTTCAGTCTTGTAGAGGATTATGTGCACCCAAGTATATCTAGAATAATCATCAACAATGACAAAGCCATAGAGACAAGCAGTAGTAGTAAGAGTTGAGTAATGAGTGGGACCGAAAAGATCCATGTGGAGCAATTCGAAGGGTCGAGTAGTTGTCATGATTGTTTTCGAGGGATGTTTGGCCCTCGTCATCTTCCCTGCTTCACAGGCACCGCATAAGTGATCTTTCTTGAACTTGACGCCCTCGATGCCTATGACATGCTTCTTCTTTGCAAGGGTGTGGAGGTTCCTCATGCCAGCATGCCCAAGCCTCCGATGCCAGAGCCAGCATTCTGAAGCTTTTGCTCGAAGACATACGGCAAGTTGTGGTCCTGCTGAGAAATCTACCACGTACAAATCATCTTTTCGATATTTTCCAAACACTAGAGACTTGTCAAATTCCATTAGAACAAGGCAACGATATTTTCCAAATATTACGATCATGTTCAAATCGCAAAGCATTGAGACAGACATTAAGTTGAAGCCAAGGGATTCAACAAGCATGACTTTATCCATGTGTTGATCCTTTGAGATTGCAACTCTACCTAGACCCAATACCTTACTTTTACCAGTGTCAGCAAATGTGATGTGGCTCTTGTCGGATGGACGTAAGGTTGAGTCCATAAGAAGGCTTCTTTTGCCAGTCATGTGGTTGGTACACCCACTATCAATAATCCATTCTGAAGATGCTGGTGTCGTACCCTATAGTGTAGTTAGGGGGATAGGCTTCACGAAGAGAGTTGTGAAGCAAAAACATTTGACGAACCAGTGGGTTATGAAAGCTTAGATCCAGATTAGGACTGATAGGGAGAGTAGCAAGCGATTCAGGAATGAAGTACATAGTAAGACCATTAGGGCATTTGATCTTGCGCCCTACAAGATGTTTAAGGTCCCCAGCAATAGCGTCAGACGATTTTGGTTTTCTGCTGGAGACCTTTCCCTGCAAAAGAGAGTTAAGTTTTCTTAGCCACCCACATCTTCAAGGGTGGCTTAGAAGCAATAAGTCTAAGTGCAGCGTCTGAGAACTTTGGCTTTGGAGCTCTAGCAAAAAGTCTTGCAGGCGGACAATAGTACTCATAAGAATAAGCAGAATAGTTCTTGGTCTTATGAACATGGCGGTTTGATGAACCGCGCTCATATTCATAGGCCTGAGTATGGTTTCCCTGCAAAACATTTGCGTTAGTGCGACTCAGGTGAGTCCTCTGAATGTATGAAGCCTTTGGGCCGTATGAAGCTTGTGGTTTGGGGTTAGTCTTCTTCATCTGTGGTGTCATGACGACATTCACAGGAAGATTTTCCAAACACCTTTTGGGCACCCAGATCTTCTTCATAGGCGGTCCATTCCTGTAGTTAGTACCAATGTACCTGGCAAACACTTCACCATTCTGATTCTTAAACAGTTTATAGTTTGCATCAAAGGATTCATCAATGACAATGGGGTTAGCACAAGTGAAGCCAGATAGATTGGATGGATCTGCTGAAGGTTCCTTTGCAGCAACCCATGTGGTTTTGGGATACTGCTCGGGTTTCCAGTAAGATCCATCAGCATTCATTTTCCTTACGAACCCAACACCCTCTTTCCTCGGGTTTCGATTCAGAATCTGCCTTTTGAGGACATCACATAGTGTCTGATGCCCTTTAAGACTTTTGTACATCCCTGTTTCAAGCAATGTCTTCAACCTAGCATTCTCATCAGCAATAGTAGTGGTATCCTCAGCAGAGGGGTTAGTTACCACATCAACAGTTGAAGATATTGCAACAGTAGCAGCAGTAGAATATTCAGCAACAGAAGTAGCATTATCACGCTCAATGCATTTAAGACATGGTGGTTCAAATCCTTCCTGAGCGGAACTGATCTGTTCGGCGCGAAGTGACTCGTTTTCCTTTTGAAGATCTTCATGAGCCGCTCTCAATTTCTCAAGATCTTGCTTCCTTTGAAGATAATCATAGGAAAGCTTTTCATGAGTTGTTGAGAGCGTTTCATGACGACTTTCAAGTTCCTCATACTTAACGTGAAGATTTTTTATGTCTTCAATTAAGGACTCAGATCGAGTCATTTCAGCGCCCAACAGATCATCGCTTTTGTCTAACAGTTTTTGAATATGTTCTATGGCTTTCTGTTGTTTAGTTGCAATTTTTAGCAAGTGTTTTGTAGCTGGGTCTTGAACCACAATCAGAGTCATCGTCACTAGATGTTCGATAGTGAGTAGTGCGTGTGTTTACCTTGGCACCGCGTGCCATGAAGCAGTAGGTAGGAGCAGAGTAGTCCTTGTCATTTGCATCGGTGTCGGTGGTGAAGTCATTGTCTTCAGTGTTGAAGATGGACTTGGCAACGTATGCTGTAGCCAGACTTGCAATGCCAGAATCGGACTCCTCCTCAGACTCCACCTCCGCCTCCTCAGAAGCGGACTCCTCCTCTGAATCCATTTCCTTGCCAACAAACGCACGTGCCTTGCCAGATGAGCTCTTCTTGTGTGATGAAGACTTTGAGGAAGACTTGGAAGAAGACTTTGAGTATTTCTTCTTCTTCTTGTCGTCAGAGTCATATTCCTTGCTCTTCTTCTTCTTTCTGTTCTCATTGTCCCACTGCGGACACTCAGAGATGAAGTGGTCAGTTTTCTTACACTTGTGGCATGTTTTCTTCTTGTAGTCATGAGCAGAAACTTTATCATTCCTTGAGCTTGATCGTGAAGACTTTCTGAAGCCTTTCTTCTTGGTGAATTTTTGGAACTTCTTCACAAGCATAGCAAGTTCCTTTCTAATGTCTTCAGGATCATCAAAACTGCTGTCAGATTCTTCTTCAGATGAGGAGACAGCTTTTGCCTTCAAGGCACGAGTTCGCCCATAGTTTGGACCGTAGATATCTCTTTTCTCAGAAAGCTGAAACTCATGTGTGTTGAGCCTCTCAAGTATGTCGGACGGATCGAGTGTCTTGAAATCAGGTCGTTCTTGAATCATCAGGGCTAGGGTGTCAAACGAACTGTCGAGTGATCTCAGTGGTGTCTTGACAACTTCATGCTTGGTGATCTCAGTAGCGCCGAGGGCTTGAAGCTCATTTGTGATGTCAGTGAGTCAATCAAACGTGAGCTGGACATTCTCATTGTCATTTCGCTTGAAGCGGTTGAAGAGGTTGCGAAGGACACTGATTCTCTGATCTCTTTGGGTTGAGACGCCTTCGTTGACCTTGGATAGCCAGTCCCAGACCAGCTTAGATGTTTCCAAAGCACTCACACGGCCATAATGTCCTTTGGTCAGATGACCACATATGATATTCTTGGCAGTAGAGTCCAGTTGAACGAACTTCTTGACATCAGCAGCAGTGACACCTTCTCCAGCCTTGGGAACGCCGTTCTTGACGACATACCATAGGTCGACGTCAATGGCTTCAAGATGCATGCGCATCTTATTCTTCCAGTAGGGATATTCAGTTCCATCGAAGATGGGGCACGCAGCGAAGACTTTAATTATCCTTGCAGTCGACATAGCTAAAACTCCAGGTGGTTAAACCGAATCACACAGAACAAGAGAACACCTTGCTCTGATACCAATTGAAAGTGCGTTATATCGACTAGAGGGGGGTGAATAGGCGATTTTTATGGAAGTCTTCAAAACGTGGAAGTTTCGAAGACAAACGCTAGAAATAAACCTATTACCATGCAGCGGAAGGTAGACTACACTAGGCAAACCATAGTCAAGTATTCAATCAAGTGAGAGCACAATGACTAATAGCAGCAATGTAGTAAGGATCAGGTAGGAAGATATTATGAAGCCAAACAGAACACACTGTCACTCAGTGAAGACAAAAGATAGTGCAAACATACAATGACTTCACAAGGAGTAACAGTAAGTAAAGGGAAGGGAAAGATGAAACCAGTGACTCGTTGAAGACAATGATTTGTTGGACCAGTTCCAGTTGTTGTGACAACTGTACGTCTGGTTAGGGCGGCTAGGTATTTAAACCTGAGGACACACTGTCCCGGACACCCAGTCCTGAACACGCAGCTCAGGACACCCAGTCCTCACCGTATTCCCCTTGAGCTAAGGTCACACAGACCTCGCCCAATCACTCTGGTAAGTCTTCAAGGTAGACTCCCAAACCTTCACAGACTTCGTTCACCGGCAATCCACAATGACTCTTGGATGCTCAGAACGTGACGCCTAACCGGCTGGAGGATTCACAGTCCTCAAGTGTAATAAGTCTTCAGATCACACAGACAAGAAGACTTAAGTGATGCCCAATTCTCTTTGGCTCTGGGTGGTTAGGGCTTTATCCTCGCAAGGAATTCTCTCTCAAAGGCTTCGAGGTGGGTTCCTCGCAAACGACAAAAGCCGTACTCTGAATCTGAGCAGCCAACCGTTTATGGTTGTAGGGGGTGGGCTATTTATAGCCACTAGGCAACCCGACCTGATTTGTCCGAAATGACCCTGGGTCACTAAGGAACTGACACGTGTTCCAACGGTCAGATTTCAAACTCACACGGCAACTTTACTTGGGCTACAAGCAAAGCTGACTTGTCCGACTCTGGACAAAATTCGCTCTCATAGTCTTCACTCGAAGACATAGGTTTTGTTTAAGCATCACTTCAGTCATTCTGACTGGTTCTCTTGAACCCCACTTAACAGTACGGTGGTTCCTATGACTCAACAAAAAAGAAAAAGAACTATGAAAGATCTAAGTCTTCGAGCTCCATGGGCTTCATGCGGTGTCTTCTCTTGTCATAGTCTTCAATGTGAATATCTTCATATACCATCTTTGACATCAATGTCTTCATACATTTTTAGGGGTCATCTCTGGTAGGAAAACCGAATCAATGAGGGACTTCTACCTGTGTTATCCTGCAATTCTCACAAACACATTAGTCCCTCAACTAGGTTTGTCGTCAATACTCCAAAACCAACTAGGGGTGGCACTAGATGCACTTACAATCTCGTCAGGGTGGAGGAGGTGGTTGGAGGTAGCAGCGCCGGATCTAGTGTCATCCATGCTCCAAGTAGTGGGGGTGGATGTATCGCATGCGACACTTGGAGGTGGACAATGCTGCCATGACATGTGTGTGGGCCGGCGTGTGACGGTGGGGCTAGGCTTGGTGGTGATGTCGGCACTCGGAGGTGGACTGCATGTGTCCTCGTGGTGGTGTCGCGGTCTCGAGCCCCAGTGTGCTAGAGTGCGATGCTCCGATGCCGCGACGTGCCGGCTCCTTCAGGCGACGCGAACTGACCTCTTCATCGGTGTGGGGCGGGGGTGTGCTCGGGCCAAGCCATGACAGGCAGCCGACGAGGGTACCGCAGGGTCCTCCTGCCCTATTGGCGGTAAATCTAGGGTTAGGTTGTGGTGGGCTCCGAAGGCTGCATTGGATTTGGCCCAAGGAGGGTCCTCTACGCCGGCGGCCTATTTTCTAGGGCTGCCCCAGCGATGATACTGGTTGACCCGAATGCCCCGCGCCAACGGCCGATATGGGGGCTGGTGATCCTCCTGGAGGCAGCGTCGATGAGTGCGATAATCCCTTAGGGCGTGACGGTGTATCTTCTATGCTTCTTCTCGACGACGGGCTAGAGAGGTTTAGTTGTGCGCGTTTGTGCGCCTTTTGCGCTCTGGGATTGCTTTCTGTTTATTTCTCTTCGATCAGCTCACCTTAATAAGTACATTGTGTATTCTATCACTTGGGTGGGTGGCTTTATTAATACGGAATCCTACGTATGTCCGCAAAAAGAAAAAGGAATCCTACATAACCAAAAGAAAAAACATTGTAATAAATGTTGAAAATTTCTTTGATCCAAGTGGCCCTCACAGATTTTTGTGAGGCAAAAATGGCCCTTACCGCCGTTGATCAATCTTCGAATCTTCAAAGGTGCGCTTTTATTTTTACATTTTTAAAAGAAGAAGAAGAAGAAGAAGAAGAAGAAAAGGCGGCGGTCAATTTTGGGTGGCAGTTGTTCAACGCTCTTCTTTGTGCTCGGCCACTGTTCTCGGCGGGTCCCACGGTGGTACAGAAACCCCCACGCCATCATCCGTCGACGCTCCTCCTCTCAGTCTCATTCATCCGTCGACGCTCTTCCTCTTTCCCCCCCATGGAGATGAGATGGAGCAGAGCACCTTCCTGACTGAACCCATCCGCCTCGCCTCCCTCCCTTCCATCCAAATAATCCAGCAGATCCACTCCTCCTCCGCTGGATCGTACTGAGGCGCAGAGCCAAGGCCTCCGGCCGATCTGTCCTGCGGCTGCTGGTGAGGAACCCTCTCTTTCTTTGAATGGGAGTTGATTTTGCGCCGGTTCTTGTTCGCCTCAAACATGCCATCCCTGCGGCGCAGAGCACTGATCGCAGTTTGGTTTGCAGTTTTCTTGGGGCTTGGAAGGGGGCCGAGCGGAGCCGCCGAGGCGAGCCTGCAGGGTGAGGCGGAGTGAGAAGGAGGGGCAGAGGAAGAGGAAGAAGGTTTGCCCCCATGCCCTCCCTCCCAGATTCGTTCTTTAATTTCAGATGATCCCTTCGAGATTTGCGAATTGTTGCTTCTTCTAAGCATTCCAGAGCTCACCCATCCCACCGCATTCAGCTTACACTAGTACTAGTACTAGTACGTTGAAGTTGTACAGTAAAACAGAGATCTCCTGACATTGGTGGCGGTACTGGTACATACTGTACTAGTTAAATGTAAATGCGATTTCTTTAGGCTAAGCACACCTTTCAACCAAAGCACCTGGAACACAGAGATCAATTTGTTTAGGCTAAGCACTCATTTCAACCAAATCACCTGACTAAAGGGCAAAGGCACACCATTTTTTAAGGTTTAGTGACGAACGAACCTGCTGCTCTTGTAAACTGCAGGCAAAGTTGTCTCAGCCAACTAGGCTCATCTTTGCTTGTTGAATTTCTAAACAGATATTGCAGAAAATTCAGAACCCTGAGATTTTGTGACTCTAGTCTTGTGCGAACTCAGCCAACATGCAGTTAACTTATACTAGTGTTTATTTGCAGACTACTGAATTTTTGGAATGTGTTGAACAGAAGGGATTTCTTCAATGTCATTTGCATATGCTTTAATTTCATTTTTTATTGATAGACCATCATGGTCTGGTTTTGACTTGCATATTCAATAGAATTTTGTGGTACACAAAAAAAATAACACATCAACACAACGCCGATACATAACCATCAGCGATTCAGCATACCTTTTCTCCTTACTGTTTTGACATGGTTTCTCTGGTGATCTATGTGCACAGTTTGATCCGGTGAAGCTGAGGAAACTTGGCCCTGCATTTAAGAAGATTGGCTCCGTAACTGCTGGCAATTCCTCTAGTATAAGGTTTGCTATTTCCGTACCCTTTCTACCTGTTTACTATCTTTATGGATATTTTCTTAGAGTGAAACTGAGGTTTATGCAACCACATTTTAGCTTGAACAAAGCATTTAGCTAGTAGATATGGAGCTATGCGACTGAAGTGACTCTTTTCAGTATTTCTATACTCAACAGTGTCATTCGGATTTTTTATACTGCTTGGTCTGACATTGTAGCTTCATTTTACATGACCAGACTACCTTCTGTTTGCAATATCCAGCCAATCTATGTTGTATATCTTCAGTAGTAAAAATGATGGGTCTGTTCTGTGTCATCTTAAGAGTGTACTGAAGCTAGATTATTTCAGAGCTCAAAATTTAGGATTTTTTCATGGTTAAGATGAATTATGCAAAGCCATGTTTACGTTAAATTGTAACTGTAGTGCCATTTGTATGCTCCTATGTACAGTGTCATTCTTATGTTGAACGGTAAAACAGAGATCCTGCATTGGTGGTGGTACTGGTGGTTAAAAGTACATATGATTGTTTAGGATAAGCACAACTTTCAGCCAAATTACTTGGCTAAAGGCACACAAAAAAAGTAAAGGTTTAGTCGCGAACGAACCTGCTGCTCTTGTAAACTGCAAGCAAAGTTTTCTCCGCCAACTAGGCTCGTCTTCGCTTGTTGAATTTCTGAACAAATCTTGCTGAAAATTCAGGACCCTGAGATTTTGCCACTCTGGTGTGAAATTCAGTAAATGAATCAATAAATAAACTCAACCAACATGTATGAATCAACACAGATGTTGAGTTTTGCAATCATAGGTCTTTGAACTCGCAGACTAAATATAGGGTACCCTTAAATATATGTGATGTTTATGACTGGCTGTTGTGGCAATAATTTTAGTAAATTTGCCATCAATAGTACTTTCACCTTTTTATACTTTACCAAGTCTATTAAATGAAGAGATTTCCTGTGTATTAAATAAAGAGAGTTTGTGACTTGTAGAGGCTATCAAGGCAAAATTATTGATATGGTATTAGTATGTCAACTATTAAAGAGGGATAAGTTCACGATTCAGCAGTCAACTTACAGAATTTAAGTTTATGGAATGTGTCTAATGGAAGGAATTTCTCGGTGTCATCTGCGTATGGTTTCATTTTTATTTGATAAACCATCATGATCTGGTTTTGACTTGCATATTCAATACAATTTTGTGGCATACAGAAAAAATAACATATCAATAGAAGGTTTCTATTTTGTCTGAAAAATAATATATTCTGTCTGAATATAACATATCAATATATCCAATACAATTTTGTGGTATACTCAGTTAGCAAATACATAACCATCAGCACACCTTTTCAGCTTTTCTCCTTACTGTTTTTGACATGGTTTATCTGGTGATTTATGTGCACAGTTTGATCCAGTTTGATGGACAGCTTTTCTCCTTACTGTTTTTGACATGGTTTATTTGGTGATCTATGTGCATAGTTTGATCCCGTTTGATGGATATAGCTTCATCTCTTTTTGTTCCTGCACCACTCTTCATTAATCATTGCTCACACATTTTTACTATTTCAGGCCACAAAATGACTGTAATAGATTTCATAGATCTGAGTGATCATGATATTATTGACTTGAGCAGCAGCGATGACGAGGCTGTTCAGGAGGATCAGATTGCAACTCAGCACCGGGCGGCGTCGCATGATAAGCAGGATGTGTTTGTCCTAGCTGGTGAAGGAAGCCGAGGGGTGCAGGCCGTGTTTGTTGCAGCTGGTGAAGGAAGTCAAGATGAGCAGGCCGTGTTTGTTGCAGCCAGTGAAGGAAATCAAGATAGGCAGGCTATGTTTGTTGCAGCTAGTGAAGGAAGGCAAGAGGCTTCTGAGCCCGGACATGCTTTGGAAGCTACCACATTGTCCATGATTATGGAGGAAGCACCTATTGTTGCAGCTAGTGAAGGAAGTCAAGATGTGCATCCTGTGTCTGTTGCAGCTAGTGAAGGAAGGCAAGAGACTACTGAGTCCGGACATGCTTTGGAAGCAACCGCCAAGTCAGTGCGTGTGAAGGCGAAATATCGTAAGAAGAACTACCATACCGGCACTCCTAGGAAAAGTCCTAGGCTTATACAGATGGGTGAATGTTGTACCAGTCCTGTGGAAGAGCCAGCAGCCAATTACAAGAGGTCTCACATGCTCGGGCCAGCAGAAGAATCAGCTGCCTCTACCGACTCAGCTGAAACGGCTGTCCTCACTATGCCACATGTTGGATCAGGGAGTTGTCTTCGTTCTCCAACATCAGCGACATTCGCCGGTAAATTCTTCTCTGCCCCTTTGTCATTACAGTTGTGTGTTTATCATGCAAACGATCCATATCAAGCAAACACCACAACAAATTTCTAGTATTTGAAAAGTTTAGCAGTGGCCTTCCTGAAAAATGTTAATGTTGACCTGCTGTAGGCCCGACTTCCATCACTCCGAAAGCTCAGACTTCTGAAGGTGGCGACGCAAAGTCAGTGAGTGTGAAGACAAAATATCGTAAGAACTACCATACCGACACTCCTAGGAGAAGTCCTAGGCTCATACAGATGGGTGGATGTTGTACCAGTCCTGTGGAAGAGCCAACAGCCGACCACAAGAGGTCTCGCATGCTCGGGCCAGCAGAAGAATCAGTTGCCTCTACCGACTCAGCTGAAACGGTTGTCCTCGCTCTGCCACATGCTAGATCAACGAATTGTCTTCGCTCTCCAACATCAGCGACATTCCCCAGTAATTTCTTCTACATCCTTTTGTCATTACAGTTGTGTCTTTATCATGCAAACGCTCCATATCAAGCAAACATTGCAACTAATTCCTGGTGTTTGAAGTTAACATTGGCCTTCCTAGAAAAATGTTAATAGTGACCTGCTGCAGGCCTGATTTCCACCAGTCCTAAAGCTGTGACTTCTAAAGGTGGCGATGCAAAGCTGTGGAGAGCGAAGGCGAAACATCCTGAGAGGAACTACCATATCTTGTCCTTGGTTAGGGAAAAATCACCTCTCGGTACGGTTGTCCTTGCTCTCCAACATGCTGAATCGCCTAATCGTCCTCGCCCTCCAACATCAGCACCATTTTTGTCATTACAGTTGTGTTTTTTATCATGCAAACAATCCATATCAATGCAAGTGTTGCGACAAATTCCTAGCATTTGGAGTTAACAGTGGCCTTGCCAGAGAGATGCTAACAGTGATCCTGCTGCAGGTCCGACTTCCACCAGTCCGAAGGCTCTGTTCTCAGAAGATGGCGACGCAAAGCTGGTGACTGGGAAGGTGAAACGTCGTAGGAAGAACTGCCGACCCTGCAAACTAACTCCTTAGGCTGAATCTTTCTGTTGTTGTAGTTCCTCTCATAGGTAACCACTCTTGTTGCATCTGTAATGGGGTCGATCTGCGCTCGCGTTGCCCCATCTCTCTGCATCAAATTCGTCTAGGATGTAGGGTGTGGGTGATTTTTGGACTTGTTTGGTCAAGCACATGATTAATTAGCTGGTATTTTGGTGAGCTTGGAAATGCGCGCAGCTGCTGTTTTCTGGTAGCTTAAGAAATTTTTGTAGGAGTTAATCCCGGCTCAAAGCTGAGATGTAACCAAACCAACAATAGATCCAGATTTGTGAGAGCAACTGCGTTTTCAATTTATGTACTTTGTGAAAAAAAGAGGGTGTTTGGCTTTGGTAGATGATGAAGGCTAAAGCGATGGTTTAGCTCTGTTCAACAGATGAACGTACAACCTTTTGGAGCATGGCATTTTATTTTAGTTCTGTTTTATTTTTTGTGAAGACTTGAAAGTTCTTTTAGAATTATTATCGATTTAATGCTAGGTATGATGAGAAAATTGCAGACATGCCACGGCCAGCTAGAAGATATGCATCTGACAGAAACGGGAAGATAGGAGGCAATGGTTTGCGAGGGCGCATAACCTTTTTTTTTCTTGAAAGAACGTGTTGTATTTAACACACTATGAATGGGCCATAGAGAGAGATTTGGAATTTTAAAAAGAAAATCATTTTCTCCATTAGAAAAGCTAACAATGCAGATTTCTTATATTTGTACATGTCTTCTCTTTGACCTGGAAGCCATCTTTAGTGCAGTTGAAATCACATACTACCCTTTCAAAAAAAAAATCACATACTTCAATGATGATGTAGAAGTGATTTTTCATATGAAAAATTAAGAGAATGCGTGGGTGGCATCCAATCCAAAATGCTGCTACGGTGCTTTTTGGTGGAGACCGAAGGGAGCAAGATATGAGCCTCGCCCAGCTTGCAGCTTGCCAATGGCTCCAACAATTCCCTGCCACCTGCCACGCAAGAGCACAGGGCAAAGCAAAAGGCAAAAGCAAAGCTGCCTCCGCTTCTGATCTGATCTGATCCGATCCGATGCAACAAGAGTTATGGCGTAGCACAGGAGTAGAAGTAGCCAACTGGCCATCCACGTCAAGGACCCAACTTTCTTCTTTTTCTCTTCTTTTTGAGGGCTCGGACTCGACCATACTCTCACTGTCTGAAAATACTTATCGAAGAAATGAATGCATCTACATTCATTTTTATCCTTTTGGGCTGGTTTTGGAGGGAGGGTATGATTTTTGATCGGACTGTCCGCTCGAACGCTTGGGAGAAGTGGGTGGAGTTTGAGGAGTTCCGTTGTAGATGCTCTTAGGTCGCGGGTTCAAGTCCCACCCAACGTGTGACAATATTTTTTCCCATATTATGTTAGGTTGGCAGTGTTACGAAAAGTCCACGGTAAAGATTAGTTAATTTGCAAGCAGTCAAAGGTGCGCTGCTGACGTGGTAGTCACGTGGCCGATTTTCTCCCTTCCGAATCAGTTTCCGCCTTATTTGATCAAATGAACGAGTTTGAAACCAATCAGGTCTCGAGTTGTTGTTGTCCTAAAGCCTGCAAAACAATTTGAGTTCATTGAGTAATGGCGCATTTCACTTCTATGTTCATGCGTAGGAAGAATGCAAGGGTAGGAACAATACTCCCTCCGATCCATAATAATCGTTGCGGTTTTAGTTTAAATTTGCACTAAAACCACAACAATTATTACAAACCGAAGGGAGTATTAAATTTCTGTTCGAACAAATAGAATGGTCAATTTGCCATAATATGGATTACTATTATTTTTAACTTTTGCATGCTCATGCTAAGCAGAAACAAATTTATTGGTACGTGGAGCACAAGTTACTTTCAAAATGGAACAAAGATGTGACCTTCCAACTGATCGTACACGCACAGAGTATTTCCTGACATTGAGATTGAGATTGCAAATGGAATGACAAAAAACAACGCAAGTCCATACATTTCTCACCAGAATTAGCACCAGTTCACCCGATAACGTCATTAAAGTTCACTGGTAGTGGTAATACTACATCTTGAATGGTTTAATTCAGCTGGATCTCAGCAAGGAATTTTGAGCAGGAGCTGATCGGAATGCATGGTGGTTTGCCATCAGTCCGACCACGGCGAGCTCTTGTCGATGCGCACGTTCAGGGCCACCTCCATCTCCATGCCACCCCCGTCCGCTCCTGGGACCAGGTACACCGCCGGCACCGCCAGGAACGTCGGCTCGCTGGCGGCGACCACGGCCCCCGGCGAGGTGCTGCTCCTCATCTGCATCTCCACCAGCACGATGTCCATCTTGCCGCCGTTCGACGCCGCCAGGTTCGCCCACATCTTGCACGTGAACCGCGGCCGGGTCGCCGCGCTCGGCCTGGCGCACACCACGGACACGGCGGACGCGGACGCGCCGAGCGCGCCCACGGTCAGGAGGAACACGCAGCCGTCGTCCTCGCAGACGAGCAGCAGCAGCCGCGGGGCCGACACGGGGACCTGGATCCGGCTCACCTTGCCGTACTGGAAGCTGCGCATCGGCACCGAGTGGACGGCTTGGAGGTGGCCGGCGAGCAGGGGCGCCGCGCCGACGAACTCGCAGCCCGGCTCCGTGCAGCGGCAGGGCGCGTGCGGGCACGCGCTCTGGTGCTCGCCCGCCTCGTGGTAGGTCACGTACCTCTGGCACCCCGCGTTGGGGCACTGGACCCTGGTCGACGACACGACGGCGTCCAGCGCGGGGCAGGGGCCGAAGAGCCCGCCGCCGTCCACGCACGCCTTGCACCGGCTGCAGGGCAGCCGGGTGACGCAGACGCCGCAGGCAAAGTGGCCGCCTTTGCACTGCAGGCACACAGATCGGCGTCCGTCGATCGGTAAACCAGCACATCTTGTGCAGGAAAGGAAAGAATCCGGAAGAAGGAAGGACAAGGAGCAGAGGAAGAACCTGGAAGACGGGGGGCTTGAAGGGGAGGGTGCAGAGCGGGCAGTGGAGCACGCACATGTCGATCTTCACCGCGAGCTCCGCCCTCGGGCTGTGCTCCGGCGCCGCCGCAACGATGGCGCCTCCTCCGGCCGCCGCCTCGTGCGCGACGAGCTCTTGCTTCACGAGGTGGCCGTTGGGCGGCTCCAGCCGCGCCTTCTTGGCGCTCTCGTCGGCGTTGTCCATGGCCGACGGCGAGCCCCTGCTCCTCCCCTCGGCCTCGGCGGCAGCGGCCTGCATCCTATCCTACCTACCACCTGGGAAAGGAAAACCCGCTCTGGTCAGTCAAGTCTGTGTGGGGCGAAGCTTTTTGAGACGGCAGACCAAAACGGCCACGCCAAAGGATCGGATATTTTGCACTGACCCTAGCCGATGCCGCACAATCATTTTTAAGAAAGTCCAAAACAAATCTTGAACTTGTAGACGACATCTAAATTGAACCTTGAACTCCTAATTTTTGAAATGAGCACATCAAACTGTCCGATCCCGGTCTATTATAAACCTTAAGAGCGTTTAGCTGGTACTCACTGACGTGGCATGAGAAACCCTGGGATCATTGACTAGGTCGTGTGTTCCTCCATTCGTTCTGATCGCTTCTTGTTTCGGTTTTTTCCTTTTATGCTTTTTCTTCTATTTTTTAATTTCTTCATCGGGTTTTGCTTTTTGTGTTTCTTTCTCGCTTTTTTCAGGTTTTCTTATTTTATTTCACTTCTTTTTAAAATATGGTTTTTTCTGGTTTTCTTCTTCTTTTGTTTCTTTCTCCATTTTCTTTGAGGTTTTTCAAAAACACAAGTCTACATTCTACATATACATGAGGTATATTTTTCAATACATGTTTAACAGTTTTCAAGTAGATGGTTAACTTTTTTTCCCAGATATATGGTTTGATGTCAACTTTCTTTTTGATAGACATTTTATAATTTTTGCATACATCAGGAGTACTTTTATTAAATAATTGTTTTTTGACGTCTACTATTTACATACATCTTCTGCATTTTTTGTATACATTAGGAACATTGTTTTATGGAAATGATAAATCCGAACATTCGGATTTTAAGCATGGCAAGCCGAAAGTTTTTCACGGCAACTTCAGTTCACATGAGATTGGCAAAGATGGAAATTTTCTGATAAAAAAAAATCTGAACTCGGACAACCATGTTTTAACAACTAAAGTTGCCACCTCGCGCCAACTAAAGTTGCCATGAGAAACGTTCGGGATGACATGTTTAAATCCGAACATTCAGGATTTATCAGGGTCCTTGTTTTATACATGTTTAACATTTTTAAAAGACATGATTATGATTTTCTGAAAATGTTTGTTTCTTAGAGAAATGTTCAGAATTCTAAAATTTTGGTCGCGTTCTGAAAAATATGATCAAAGCTTTAAATATTTACTCTCATTAAAAAATCAAATTCCAAAAAATATTCCCATTTTTTAAATGTTCCAGTTTTCAAAAATTGTTCGAGACATTCAATATCATGCAAACATTTTTTAATATCATGCACATTTTTTCAAATCCGTAAGAAAATCAAGACTATTTTGCAGGTTGGCCGCCCATCAAAGGAGCGACCTGAGAGATGTAATCCCAGGATCGTTGCTTTCCCGGTGCACCAAACAGCTCCAGGGTTTGATTTAGACCGGGATTGATAAGTTCGGGATGCCAACTACCCGGATTCGGAGTTGTTGGTTTGATTTAGCTAAACTCTACAAGTTCATGGTTTAAAATGGACCTTTTCCATATGCATTTAACAAACCACACAAAGATAATAGGCCATAAGAGTTTGCGAGGGTGCAAAATTTTCTTAAGAAGAGTTTGTTCTACTTAACTCTAAGTGGACAGTAGAGAGATATTTGAAAGAAAGAAAATGCGAGCTCAGCATTAGAGAAGCTGATAATGCAGGATTTATTCCTATTTTTTTACTCTATAATGCGCTTGTACGATTGCTTGGTTAAGTCCTTTGAACTTCCTGGCTTTGATAGCTATCATTTAGAAAAACATATAGTTTGATTGAATAATGCATGAAAGTCACTTAGGTACTAATTCATCAACAATTAATATGGACCGAAGGGAGTACTTGATTTGTTTCCCGTAAATCTTTTGCACGAAAAATCAATATCTCGTTAGTATGTTCCAAGTGGAAATGAGAGTTGTCGAGGATATTAAGCACATTAACATGCGGGGGAAGGGCGGCCAACTAGCATGGCCACATGGCGCATGCTGATTGGCTGTGGCAAGAAACGTTTTGATTTTTTTTGTAGATTACTTTTGGAAGATGAAAGTGATACTTTTTTTCTTTTCAGAAAAGTTTTTATTTTGGAGATTATTTTTAGAAGATGAAAGTGAGGCTTTTTTTTTCTTTCTGTGATTTTTTTAGGTTTTCCCTTTTTCTTTTTGAGATGGATGTGATGTCCACGGGTTGCCGAGAAAGTTTTTAAAATTTTAGGATGAAGCTGAGATTTTTTTTCTTTTTTTTTCTTTAAGAGGGAGAAATACGCGCATAACTTCCTCTCAAAAGGCCCAACCACTAGTATTATAGAGGTTAGAGACCGTGTCCATATCATCCAAAATATCATCTTTCATATCAGGGTCATGTTAGATGTATATTGTGTTTAAACCGCATATAAGTTGTCTTATACTCCAAGATATACTATATATGTCATCCAAATATCTTCGTTTATATTAGGACCACAATACAATAAGTTTAAACCACGTGTTACTTGTCTTATACTCTAAGTCTCTTTCTTTCGCATTGTACTCTATGTGTACGCCATATACGAGTCGGATCACTAAAACATAGTGACAACAAAATTATTCTAGCCAACCTACAATTTCTATTGTATTATAGAGTTGTTAGTCTAATGACATCGATCCTAGATTTCTTCACCACTTCCCTAGTGTATATCCTTGACAAGTGGTTTCCACTCGCAACATAATAACAAAACACCATTGCTACACACACGACGATTGCTAGCCGATACATGCACGACATGGCTCCTCGCACCATTGATTAGCAATTCCGAACAGCCGTAGGCCCTTGCATTAGCTATCGTGCATATATCGTTCAACCAAAAATCGTCTGTGAAGTAGTTCCGATAACGAAATTCCGTGCAACTCCATGACTGTGCAAAAATAAGAACTCAAACCTAGAAACTTTCGATCTTATGCCAAAAATTGTTGAAGGAACTTCATAATAATTCACTACAAGGAACACATGTCATTTCATGTGCTCCCTGTGAGATTTATATTTTTACTTCGAAAAGGTTACAACAAAATTATGTGCACTTGCAGGCTATCAGTGGGATCGGGCGACGACCTTGGTGGGTCGTTGCATCTACTCTAGGTGGAGGAGGTGGTTGGAGGTGGCGGCGTCAGAGCTAGTGTCATCCATGCTCCAGGTGGTGGGGGTGGATCTGGTGCATGCAACACTTGGAGGTGGACGATGCTGCCACGACATGCGTGTGGGCTGGCGTGTGACGGCGGGACTGGGTTTGGTGGCGATGGTGGCACTCGGAGGTGGAATGCATGTGTCCTTATGGTGGCGTCGCGGTCTTGAGCCCTACTATGCTAGAGTGCGATGCTCCAATGCCGTGACATGCCGGCTCCTTCGGGAGACGCGAACCGACCTCTTCGTCGGTGCGGGGCGGGGGCATGCTCAGGCCAGGCCATGACAGGCAGCCGGTGAGGGTGGTGTGAGGGTTTCCAACACCGTTGGTGATAGATCTAAGGTTAGGTTGTGGTGGGCTCTGAGGTCTGCATTAGATCTGGCCCATGGAGGGCCCGCTACTCTGGTGGCCCATCTTCTAGGGCTGCCCCAACGATGATATTGGTTGGCCCCAATGACCCGCGTCAAATGATTCTTCTCGGTGACGCGCCAGAGAGGTTTAGTTGCGCACGAGTTTGTGCGTTTTTTGTGTTCTAGGATTGCTTTGTCGTCTATTTTTCTTTGGCCAGCCCTCGAGGATTAACTCAATACTTTCTATCACTTGGTCGTGTGGCTTTATTAATATGGAATCCTACAAAAACAAAAACAAAATATCCATTGTAATAAACGTTGAAAGTTTCTTTGATTCAAAAATGGCGCTTTTATATTTTCAAAAAAAAAGAAGAAGAAGAAAAGGCGGCGGTCAATTTTGGGTGGCAGTTGTTCAACGCTCTTCTTTGTGCTCGGCCACTGTTCTTGGCGGGTCCCACGGTGGTACAGAAACCCCCACGCTCAGTTCCATGGCTCCTTCCTCTTCCACTCCACCCCACCCCACCCCATCCCCATGGGAGAGGAACAGAGCAGCTGACCCACCTTCTTCTTCTTGACTGAGCCGATCCAGCTCGCCTTCCTCCCTTCCAAACAATCAGACAGATCCACTCTTCATCCTCCTCCGCCGGACCTCCGGTCGATCCGTCCCGCGGGTGAGGATTAGGAACCCTCCATCTGTTTCTTGGAGTTGGTTTTTTGTGAGGATTAGGAACCCTCCATCTGTTTCTTGGAGTTGATTTTGTGAGGGTTTCTCTAATTTTCTCCGGTCGATCCGTCCCGCGGCCTCGTTTCCATCTTGTTGGGGCTTGGAAGCGGGGCAAGCAGGCGGAGGGGGCGAAGCGAGACAGGAACCAGGCTGGAGGTGGAGTGAGAAGGGGAAGCAGATAAAAGAAAGGTTCGTTCCATGTCTTGTCTTGCAGATATCTTCTTTTCAGATGATCTACTTCCGAATTGCTTATCCCACCCAAGTCACCTTAAACTAGTACCAGCAGTACGTTGAACAGTAAAACAGAGTTTCATCTCCTGACACATAGGTGGTGGTACTAGCTGAATGCGATTTGTTTGGGCTGAGCACACCTTTCAACCAAAGCACCTGGCTAAAGGCACATCATTCTCTAAGGTTCAGTAAAGAACCAACCTGCTGCTCTTGTAAACTGCAAACACAGTTGTAATTTCTGAACAAATCTTGCAGAAAATTCAGACCCCTGAGATTTTGTGGCTCTTGTCTAGTGTGAAATTCAGTAGATGAATCAGTAACAAACTCAGCCAACATGTAGTTTGAATCAACGCGGATGCTAGTGTTCTGCAATCATATATAGGTCTTTGAACGCGCACACTAAAAAATATATATTTGGGGTGCTTGTGACTGGCCGCATGACAAGAATGTTACTAGTACATTTGTCATCAGTAGTGCTTTCATCATTTCATGGTTTACCACGTGTGTTAAACGAAGAAAGTTCATGGCCGGTGCTCTAACTTGGAGGCGCTGTCTAGGCAAAAACAACAGTTAATTACGGGAACACTAGCTGCTCTGTTGACATGGTATTAATATCTCAAACAATTCTTAAAGAGGGATAACTTGACAATATGGCAGTCAACTTATACTAGTGTTTTTTTGTACTTGCAGATTACTAAATTTATGGAATGTCATTTGCATATGCTTTAATTCCATTTTTTATTGATAGAGCATCATGGTCTAGTTTTGACTTGCATATTGAATAGCATTTTGTCGTATACAAAAAATAACATGTCAACACAACCCATCAGAACACCTTTTCTCCTTACTGTTTTGACATGGTTTCTCTGGTGATCTGTGTGCACAGTTTGATCCGGTGAAGCTGAGGAAACTTGGGCCCGTGTTTAAGAAGATTGGCTCCGTAACTGCTGTCAATTCCTCCAGTATAAGGTATCCTATTTTCATACCCTTGCTACCTGGTGCTCTTGTAAACTGCAAGCAAAGTTTTCTCCGTCAACTAGGCCCGTCTTTGCTTGTTGAATTTCTGAACAAATCTTGCAAAAAATTCAGGACCCTGAGATTTTGCAACTCTGGTGTGAAGTTCAGTAAATGAATCAATAATAAACTCAACCAACATGTATGAATCAACACAGATGTTGAGTTTTGCAATCATAGGTCTTTGAACTCGCACACTAAAACATAGGGTGCCCTTAAATACATGTGATGTTTATGACTGGCTGCACGACAATAATTTTAGTAAATTTGTCATCAATAGAACTTTCACCTTTTTATACTTTACCACGTCTATTAAATGAAGAGATTTCCTGTGTATTAAAAAGGGAGTTTGTGACTTGTAGAGGCTATCAAGGCAAAATTAACATGATTGCTTAGATATAGCAACACTTAAAGAGGGATAAGTTGACGATTCAGCAATCAACTTACAGTAGTGTTGACTTGCAGAATACTAAGTTTATGGAATGTGTCTGAGGGAAGGAATTTCTCAGTGTCACCTGTGTATGGTTTCATTTTTATTGATAAACTATCATGGTTTGGTTTTGACTTACATATTCAATACAAGTTTGTGGTATACAAAAAAAATAACATATCCCCACAAGGCTTTCTATTTAATACAAAAAATAACATATTCTGTGTGAAAAAATAACATATCAACATATTCGATACAGTATTGTGGTATACTCAGTTAGCAAATACATAACCAGCAGCAGCATACCTTTTCAGCTTTTCCCCTTACTGTTTTTGACATGGTTTATCTGGTGATCTATGCGCACAGTTTGATCTAGTTCGACGGATATAGCTTCAGCTCTTTATGTTCCTGCACTACTCTTCATTAATCATTGCTCACACATTTTTACTATTTCAGGCCACACAATGACCTTAATAGATTTCATAGAGCTGAGCGATGATAACATTATTGACTTGAGCAGCGATGAGGAGACTGTTCATGAGGATCAGATTGCAACTCAACACCGGGCGATGTTGCTTGATAAGCAGGGTGTGTTTTTCCTTGCTGGTGAAGGAAGCCGAGGGGTGCAGGCCGTGTTTGTTGCAGCTGGTGAAGGAAGTCAAGATGAGCAGGCTGTGTTTGTTGCAGCCAGTGAAGGAAGTCAAGATAGGCAGGCTGTGTTTGTTGCAGCTAGTGAAGGAAGGCAAGAGGCTTCTGAGCCCGGACATGCTTTGGAAGCTACCGCATCGTCCATGATTATGGAGGAAGCACCTCTTGTTGCAGCTAGTCAAGGAAGTCAAGATGTGCAGGTTGTCTCTGTTGCAGCTAGCGAAGGAAGGCAAGAGACTGCTGAGTCCGTACATGCTTTGGAAGCTACCGCAGTGTCCTTGGTTACGGAAAAACCACCTGTTGATACGGTTGTGCTCGCTCTCCCACATGCTGGATCACCGAATTGTCTTGGCTCTCCAACATCAGGGCCATTCGCTAGTAAATTCCTCTCGTTCCCCTTTTGTCATTACAGTTGAGTACATATTTATCATGCAAACGATCCATTTCAATGCAAACATTGCAACAAATTCCTAGTCTTTCAAGTGAGCAGCGGCCTTACCAGAAAAATGTTAACGGTGACTTGCTGCAGGCCTGACTTCCACCGCTCCGAAGGCTCTGACGTCTGAAGGTGGCGACACAAAGCTGGTGAGAGCGAAGGTGAAACGTCCTAGGAAGAACCACTATACCGGCACTCCTAAAGCTGTGACTTCTGAAGGTGGCGACGCAAAGCTCGTGAGACTGAAGACGAAACATCCTAAGAAGAAGAACCATACAGAAAAACCACCTCTTGGTACGGCTGTCCTCGCTCTCCCACATGCCGAGTCGCCGAATTGTCCTCACACATCAGCGCCATTCCCCAGTAAATTCCTCTCTATCCCTTTGTCATTACAGTTGTGTGCTTTATCATGCAAACAATCCATATCAAAGCATACATTGCAACAAATTCCTAGCATTTGGAGTTAACAGTCGCCTTCCCTGAAAAATGTTAACAGTGATCTGCTGCAGGCCTAACTTGCACTAGCCCGAAGGCTCTGTACTCAGAAGGTGGCGACGCAAATCTGATGAGTGGGAAGGTGAAACATTGTAGGAAGAACTACCGACCCTGCAAACTAACTCCTTAGACTGAATCTTTCTAGCTACTGTTGCTGTAGTTCATCTCATAGGTAACCACTCTTATTGTATCCGTACTGGGATCGGAGCTCGTGTTGCCCCCATCTCTCTCCATTCCTCTAGAATGTCAGTTGTGGGTGATTTTTGGGCTGGTTTTGTCAAGCACATCATTAGGTGGTATTTTGGTGAACCTGGAAATGGCGCGCAGCTGCTGTTATCTGGGAGCTTAGGAAACTACTTAGAATTTAGACTTTTTTGCCATCCTGTCTCCAGGCTGAGATGTAACCAAACCAACAATAGATTGCAACTTGTGAGAGCAATTGCATTTTGATTTTTTGTGAAAAAAGTGTGTTTTGGCTTTGGCAGATGAAGGCTGAAGCTATATATATAGTTTAGTTCTGTACATAGATGAATGTACTAGTGTGAGTGTAACTTGCACGCCTGGTAATGTTATGCATGACATAAGTGCTATTTGCTGTGGTTAAGAATACAAGCTTTTGGAGCATTACATTTCTGCCTTGAAATTTCCTTTTTATATTTTGCAAAGACTTGAAAGATCTTTTAAAACTATCGATTTAATGCTAGCTATGAAGAGAAAATTTCAGACATGCCACGGCCAGCTAGGAGATATGCATCTGACAAAAATGGGGAGAGAGCAGACTAGTTTGTGAGGGCGCAGTACTTTTTTTTAAGAGTTTGTTCGATTTAACAAACTACTCCCTCCCTCTGTACAAAATACTTGTAATTGGGGGAACTTGGAGTATAAATGAGCAGTAGAGAGATATTTGAAAATAAATAAATAAATCATTTGCGCCATTAGAGAAGCTAACAATGCATGATTTACTCCTACAAAATTTTAACTCAAATACACTCTTAGGTTGCTCCGTTAACTCCTGTAACCTTCGGGGCCTTGCCATTTTTTTAAAGAAATTGAAGTGTAAGTCTAATCGACTAAGATATAAGATAATCTTGGTCGACTTATTAGGTACATAACATGGAACCATATTTGTAACGGTGAATAAGATGTTATCCCATTATATTTCATAGTCAACAACAACAACAAAGCCTTTAGTCCCAAACAAGTTGGGGTAGACTAGAGGTGAAACCCATAGGATCTCGCAACCAACTTATGGCTCTGACACATGGATAGCAAGCTTCCACGCACCCCTGTCCATAGCTAGCTCTTTGGTGATACTCCAATCCTTCTGGTCTCTCTTAACGGACTCCTCCCATGTCAAATTCGGTCTACCCCGCCCTCTCTTGACATTCTTCGCACGCTTTAGCCGTCCGCTATGCACTGGAGCTTCTGGAGGCCTGCGCTGAATATGCCCAAACCATCTCAGACGATGTTGGACAAGCTTCTCCTCAATTGGTGCTACCCCAACTCTATCTCGTATATCATCATTCCGAACTCGATCCTTCCTCGTGTGGCCACACATCCATCTCAACATACGCATCTTCGCCACACCTAACTGTTGAACATGTCGCCTTTTAATCGGCCAACACTTCGCGCCATACAACATTGTGGGTCGAACCGCCGTCCTGTAGAACTTGCCTTTTAACTTTTGTGGCACTCTCTTGTCACAGAGAATGCCAGAAGCTTGGCGCCACTTCATCCATCCGGCTTTGATTCGATGGTTCACATCTTCATCAATACCCCCATCCTCCTGCAACATTGACCCCAAATACCGAAAGGTGTCCTTCCGAGGTACCACCTAGCCATCAAGGCTAACCTCCTCCTCCTCACACCTAGTAGTACTGAAACCGCACATCATGTACTTGGTTTTAGTTCTACTAAGCCTAAACCCTTTCGATTCCAAGGTTTGTCTCCATAACTCTAACTTCCTATTTACCCCCGTCCGACTATCGTCAACTAGCACCACATCATCCGCAAAGAGCATACACCATGGGATATCTCCTTGTATATTCCTTGTGACCTCATCCATCACCAATGCAAAAAGATAAGGGCTCAAAGCTGACCCCTGATGCAGTCCTATCTTAATCGGGAAGTCATCGGTGTCGACATCACTTGTTTGAACACTTGTCACAACATTATCGTACATGTCCTTGATGAGGGTAATGTACTTTGCTGGGACTTTGTGTTTCTCCAAGGCCCACCACATGACATTCCGCGGTATCTTATCATAGGCCTTCTCCAAGTCAATGAACACCATATGCAAGTCCTTCTTTTGCTCCCTATATCTCTCCATAAGTTGTCGTACCAAGAAAATGGCTTTCATGGTCGACCTCCCAGGCATGAAACCAAACTGAGTTTTGGTCACGCTTGTCATTCTTCTTAAGAGGTGCTCAATGACTCTCTCCCATAGCTTCATTGTATGGATCATCAGCTTAATTCCACGGTAATTAGTACAACTCTGAACATCCCCTTGTTCTTGAAGATTGGTACTAATATACTCCGTCTCCATTCTTCTGGCATCTTGTTTGCCCGAAAAATGAGGTTGAAAAGCTTGGTTAGCCATACTATTGCTATGTCCGCGAGACCTTTCCACACCTCAATGGGGATACAATCAGGGCCAATTGCCTTGCCTCCTTTCATCCTTTTTAAAGCCTCCTTCACCTCAGACTCCTGGATTCGCCGCACAAAACGCATGTTGGTCTCATCAAAGGAGTTGTCTAGTTCAATGGTAGAACTCTCATTCTCCCCATTGAACAGCTTGTCGAAGTACTCCCGCCATCTATGCTTAATCTCCTCGTCCTTCACCAAGAGTTGGCCTGCTCCGTCCTTGATGCATTTGACTTGGCCAATGTCCCTCGTCTTCCTCTCTCGGATCTTGGCCATCTTATAGATGTCCCTTTCACCTTCCTTCGTGCCTAACCGTTGGTAGAGGTCCTCATATGTCCGACCCCTTGCTTCACCAACAGCTTGCTTTGCGGCCTTCTTCGCCATATTGTACTTCTCTATGTTGTCTGCACTCCTATCCAGGTATAGGCGTCTGAAGCAATCTTTCTTCTCTTTAATCGCCTTCTGGACATCATCATTCCACCACCAGGTATCCTTATCTTCGCTTCTCCTTCCCCTGGACACTCCAAACTCCTCTGAGGCCACCTTACGAATGCAAGTCGCCATCTTCATCCACACATTGTCCGCATCCCCTCCTTCCTCCCAAGGGCCCTCCTTAATGCCCCTCTCCTTGAACACCTGAGCTACCTCCCCCTTGAGCTTCCACCACTTCGTTCTAGCGACTTTGGCACGCTTATCCCGCTGGACACGAATCCGAAAGCGGAAGTCAGCAACCACCAGCTTATGCTGGGGTACAACACTCTCTCCAGGTATCACCTTACAGTCTAGGCACGCACGCCTATCTTCTCTTCTCGAGAGGATGAAATCAATCTGGCTAGAGTGTTGGCCACTACTAAAAGTCACCAGATGTGATTCTCTCTTTCTAAAGAGGGTGTTAGCTACAATCATGTTGTAGGCTAGAGCAAAGCTTAAGACATCTTCTCCTTCTTGATTCCTGATGCCATGGCCAAAGCCCCCATGCGCCCCTTCAAAACCTGTGTTAGATGTACCCACGTGGCCATTGAGGTCTCCTCCTATGAAGAGCTTCTCACCAATTGGTACACTCCTAACCATGTCTTCCGGGCCTTCCTAGAACTCCCTCTTGGTGTTCTCATTGTGGCCTACTTGCGGGGCATACGCGCTGATAACATTGAGAACCACGTCCTCAACTACCAGCTTGACCAAGATAATCCGGTCCCCACGTCTCTTGACGTCTACCACTCCATACTTGAGGCTCTTATTGATCAAGATGCCTACGCCATTTCTGTTTGCAGCCGTCCCCGTGTACCACAGCTTGAAGCCGGTATCCTCCACCTCCTTCGCCTTCTGTCCTCTCCATTTGGTTTCTTGGACGCAAAGGATATCAACACCTCTCCTCACCGCTGCATCAACTAGCTCTCAAAGCTTCCCTGTCAGAGATCCTACGTTCCAGCTACCTAAGCGAATCCTCCTAGGCTCGGCTAGCTTCCTTACCCTTCGCACCCGTCGAGTCAAATGCGAAGACCCTTGCTCATTTTCCACTACACCCGGGCGCCGATGTAGCGCGCCACTAAGGATGCGACGACCCGATCCTCGCTCACTTGCCACCGTATCCGGATCAAGATACGGCGCGCCACTTGGGGGGTGACGGCCCGACCCTTGCCCACTTTCCACCACACCCGGGTTCCGATGTGGCGCATCACTGAGAGGGTTACGCCCCAACGAAAATCTTTTGGGTTTCATCTCCATAAGAGTGGCTGAGTTTTTACGTTGGCTCGCCAAGCCTATCACAACCCTCCTCATTTACCCGGTCTTGGGACCGGCTATGTTGAGACAGCATAGGCGGAGTTCCATTATATTTCATAGTCGATTAGTTTAAATTGGGTTATAGTCATTATTTTTTTCTCTACCATTGTAAGAATTCAAACAGCTCAGGTTCTTCCATCGCAAAAAAAACAACAACTCAGTTTTCATATGCTTTACACATTTTCTCTGTGACGTCAAAGTCATCTTTTGCCGCTTTTGTCGTTGTTTGGGGTTATTTGGTTTGAGACTAATTAAGTTTGCCAAAAATTATCACACCTAAGGTTAGGCAAGTTTGACCAACTTAGGTGAGTGTTTGGTTCAAGCCACACCCTAGGCAAGTCATACTAGTGCCTCACATTACATACACATAAAAAGTGTGGCAAGATTTTCTTAGGCATGCCAACTTGTGACTCTCATTTTTGTTGAACTAATCTTAGATAAGCCTGGCAAAAAATGTATGGCAAAGTGTGGCAATGCTAGGCCTAGAACCAAACAGCCCCTTCTATTCCCCTGTGGCGGCTTCCCCGTCGTCAGATCCGCCTCCGCGCCCTAACCATATATGCTAGCTGTGGCGAAGGCCTTGGCTCGTTGGCGCCATTGGAACATCGCCTCCGCCTCCCCAAACCCTCAACTCTAGCATTAGGGCGGTAGCGGCGGGAATAAGTTCGTTTTCGAGATGAGGACCAAACCCCTCGTTGATGGGGGAAATCGTTGCTGATGAGACATTTTATTGTCAATAATGCAGTTAGTTGAATTCACTGGTCAAAAGCCTAGAAACTGTGGTGATGTCATCCAAAATGCCTGCTATTGAATCTTGTAGTCAAAATCTTGTTGAACGGCATCGCCGGAGCACCTCCTTGAAGCCGGAACCTTCCTCCGCTTTGCGCCCGCAGCCTTGCCGGCCGGGATCGCACTGCGGCGTTGGCGCCTGGAGCGCGGGCCATCGCGGCGGGGGCAGCCGGGTTCCCGCCTTGCACGACCACGTTGCCCTGCCGCTTGCAGGCAGGCGCGGCGTGTGCTTGGGCGACGGCGGCGGGGCCAACATGGCCGGCGACGAGATCCACCCGAGGGAAAGGGGCGTGCACGACCTCGACGGTGACGGGGGACAGCATGGGGTCATCCATGGCGGCGAGGGACGGCCGGGTAGGAGCAGCCGGAGCTTGTGGAGGGGGGGGGAGAGGGGGGGCAATGGTGGCGGAGGGTGCGGGGAGCGAGAAAGGGCGCGCCAAAATGTCCCTCCCGCCAAATCTTGCGCCGGATAGGGGTTGAGCTCGGGTCGGCCTCCCAGCCCATGAAGATAGAGGTTGGGGGAGAAGATTTGCCGCGCCCCGTAAAAAAATTTGCGGGCCGGGGCGGGGGTGCGGGGTCTGATCGTGCAGATTTTCTGGCCCCGACCCGCAATTTGGCGGTTATTTTGCGGACCGGGGCGTTTTGCGGGGTCTGCTAGAGTTGCTCTAAGTTCGTTTTCCGGATGAGGACCAAAACCCTCGTCGATGAGGCAAATTGTTGCTAATAAAACATTTTATTGTCAATAATGCAGTTAGTTGAATTCAGTGGTCAAGAGCCTAGAAATTGTGGTGATGTCATCCAAAATGCCTGCTATTGAATCTTGTAGTCAAAATTTCAAAGAACTAGACGATGCCCCGCACGTTGTTGCGGGATTATTTTGCAATATTTTTCTAAGATATTAATAATTTTATGGAAATAAGAATATTCGGAGAAATAATATGTGAGCTAAATCTAAAAATACATATGGTTTATTGTGTTTGATTATTGTATTTTTGTAAAATATTTATTAAATATATCATGCATGTTTGCATGTTGAAGTCAACCTTTTCCTATGACTCATTGAATGTTGAAGTGGGTCTTTTCTATTTGCATGTTGCTTGATGAGGTGGCATGCTTGCATGTTGAGAGAAATAGGTTAGTGGGGGCTAGCTATTTAGATATAGAAGATGCGCAGCCATCCGTGCGTCCACAGGGAATCGTGCTCAGCGGCAGTCCACGAGAAAGCAGTGCAGCGCATCGCAGGAGGTGACGGTGTTGAGATCAGCCCAGTCAGTTCCTTGTCCTTGTCCTTGTCCTTGTCCTTGTCGACACAGGCGCAGTGGAAAGGGAAGTATGTATGCAACGGAGTTCCTTTTGGATCTCGACCCACCCCGTGGTCGTGGGCTGTGATTCATTTCTGAACCGTTCTTTCCCTTGTCTGTCTCCACATCACTCTCTAGGTAAAATCCTCACGTAGCTTTACGTTGGTCTAGCATTACTCAAATTTCCGTGCCAAAAGGACATTCAGTACGAGTTACTCGGTCAAGAATATGCACCAAGAGTTTATACCTGAGCCCATATTTCCTCCCTCCCTTTCTTAGTAATGGAGCCTGGGAGCCCTCCTTGTTGATCAAAAAAAAAAAAAATCTTCCCTCCCTCTCCATCCGTCTATGTATCCCCGACACGCTCCCAACACGATGGCCCTGTCTATCGCGTGAGGCTCCATGTGGCGACGTAGCCGCGCGCGAGGCTCTGCCACTGCCGCAGGCATGCTACGTCGTGCCACGGGTGTATCCAGATCACCGGATCCAGGTGCCTGCTCGCGGTCTCCCTTCATCGACGAGTTAAGAAGTTTTGGCATGTGAGAGCATCTATAGCCGGACTTTGCAAATCTGGTCCATGACTGGTCACCTCAAATTTCCGACCCGTCACTATCCTCTCCCTCACCTTATTGGGTGGTAGTCTGATCATGGCATGGACCGTCCAACTTTACTCTCGGTCCCGGGTGAGGGCGCGCATGTTCCCCCTCTTCCGCTTCTGGAGGATGTTGGCACAACCACAGCAACAACACGGTCGTGCAACTCCACGGTAGGTCGGCCGGCGGCCTCAGCCACAGCACAGTCGTGCAACTCCACGGTGTCCACGATGCAGCTCTGGTGGTGACGGCTGCCTCCGGCCACCGCCATGGGGTAGAAGTCGGGACATTCCCACATTCCGGTGAGCCCCGCGTGCAACGAATGTTACGCCTTGACCCACTTCTTGAAGTCTCGGCTCCGGTACAAGACCGCAATCCCCCTCATGTTCTCCTTGCTTCCCACCACCAACCTCTAGTGTCTGTACATATATCGTGTACAACATATAATCATAGCACAATATATAGTTTTAGGGGGGGGGGGGGCACCGCCCCCCTCCCCTACCCCCAAGCTCTGAGCCAACTTGTGAAGAACATTTGTCGGGAGGGTCAAGATGAGAATTTCTTAGTGGCGACTGGCGTGGACGGTAATCATTTACCTACCCATCTCGACAAAAAGAAAATGTATGTGTACGTACCCGTCGGGCCCGTACCACGCTGTTGTGGGGTCCCGGAAAGCGATTAGCATTGATGTCATGGCCGGGGGTGATGATGGGGTTGTAGTCGGGCTTGATCCACTCGCGGAGGAAGGGGTGCGAGAGGTTGGCCGGGTACGCAACGTTCTGCACCTGGTTCTTATCGGGGTCGATACCGGTGTACATGATGACGAGGATGCCGTTGGGCCAACAACCGTTGATTTCGAAGGACCTGGTGGGGTAGATCGCGGGCTCCAGGGCCACCCAGTAGATGAGGTCGATGGAGACGGAGTGTGCCTAGATGATGTTCCCCCACACGACATCCTTTTTTTAGAAACGTTGGCACTTTATTAATCAAGCAAAACAGTTACAAAGAGTCTCCCGGGTACAATCCGGAATAGAAAGAAAAATGTTTTTTTGGAACAACGTTTGCAGCCATGTTCTGGCTTATAAAAGACCCGTGTGGGGAAATTGTTGCTGATAAAACATTTTATTGTCAATACTGCAGTTAGTTGAATTCAGTGGTCAAAAGCCTAGAAATTGTGTTGATGTCATCCAAAAATGCTATCGAGTCTTGTAGCCTAGAAATTGTGGTGATGTCTTCCAAAATGCTCGAGTGCTTTTTAAGAGCCAAGGAAGCGAAACAGAGAGATGCATTTGGAGCATATACAAGTTGAAACCAGTGATCCTTGCCCAGCTTGCCATGGCTCGCTCGTCAGCACGATTTCCTGCCTGCCTCACGCAGGCAGCCACAAAAGAGTCCATCCGTCCGTCCGTCTCTGATGCAGCAGCAGCAGCAGTCCACGAGAAAGCAGCGCAGCGCAAGAGGCGACGGAGTTGAGGTCAGCTCGGTCAGTTCTCAGTGCTTGTCCTTGTCGACACAGGCGCAGTGGGAAGGGATCAGCAGAAAGTATGTATGCAACGGAGTTCCTTTTGGATCTCGACCCGTGGCCGTGGGCTGTGATTCATTTCTGAACCGTGCTTTCCTTTTTTTTCATGGTAATAATATGTTTAAGGTTATTATTCAGTACGAGTTACTCGGTCAAGAATATGTACATTGGAGTTGTGCTAATTCTTCGCGGGGCTTATTTGTTGCAGCATCTACAACAAAAGTTGAACATGTCGCGGATGTGTTATCGACCGAAATTGCAGCTATGGTTCTGGTTCAAGGCCTAAAATTGGCTAATACTCTGGACACTTTCGAACAAGACTCTGGACACTCAATGGTGGCAGGCCCAATTCTTGAAGAATGCGGTTTACTGTTAGTTAATTTTGAAAAGGTTGTTATTGAGCATTGTTACCACGAATCAAATATTGGTGGCTCATGTGCGCAGAATGGAAGTGTTGATCCATCAAACTTATGGTTGGGCTCACCTCCAAATTTTATTTCTGAATTTCTAGCGGACGTTGTAAGCGTTATTTAATTTTAATAAAGTTAATCGCGATGGCCCTTCCCTAAAAAAACAATATGTGCCACGAGTTCATACCGGAACCTATATTTCCTCCCTCCTTTTCTTAGTAATGGAGCACGGGGAGCCCTCCGTGTTGATCTAAAAGAAAAAAAAACATTTCTTCCCTCCCCCTCCAACTGTCCATGTATCGCCGGCACGCTTCCAACGTGATGGCACTGTCTATCGTGTGAGGCTCCATGTGGCGACGTAGCCGCGCACGAGGCTCTAAGCCACTACCACAGGAGCGGTAAATGGCCATGCGGACGACCATATGCCCATATCCTCCACGTCCCCGCATGGGTCGTCAGCCGATTTCCACAGAGCCTCCACACCACACAGTCCAACACTAGCATAATCCTCGGCGTTCAGCTCAGTTAGTTTCTTGTCGTCATCGATCCCGGCTGAGCTGACCACCGAGCGGGCAAAGTGAGAATACTCCTCTTCCCGAACCGGGGGCTAGCGCTGGTGCAGGCCGAGCCAGTGGGCATGAACACGACAAGGCATGGGTGGTGCTGTGTTGTGCTGTGCAGGAGTAGCCACCCATGTGAACGACTACCGGACCGGCAAGGCAGTAGGCATCTTCATTTCTTCTTCTTTTGGAGACTTGACCCTCCCATGCGATGCATTGTTGTGACTCGACACCATGGTTTGTGAAAACCTGCCCGGACCCCACCGGCGACACTAGTGGCTCCATTATTCCGTGACATTTTGTGACGATGTTGCTTTTTTTGTCAGAAAATCTGCTGATCTATCCGCTTGCTTTGATAGGTACCAGCACTAGCACAGTCCTCGGCGTTCAGCTCAGTCAATTTCTTGTCGTCATCGATGCCGGCTGAGCTGACCACCGAGCGGGCAAAGTGGAGAATACTCCTCTCCCCGGAACGGGGGCTGGCGCTGGTGCAGGCTGAGCCAGTGGGCATGAACACGGTAAGGCATGGGTGGTGCTATGCTGTGTTGTGCTGTGGAGGAGTAGCCACCCACATGAACGACTACCGGACCGGCAAAGCAGTAGGCATCTTCCTTTTTTCTTCTTTTGGAGACTTGACCCTCCCATGCGATGCATTGTTGTGACTCGACATCATGGTTTGTGAAAACCTGTCCGGCCCCCACCGGCGGCACTGGCGGCTCCATTATTCCGTGTCATGTTTGTGACGATGTTGCTTTTTTTGTCAGAAAATCTGCTGATCTATCCGTTTTGCTTTGATAGGTACCAGCACTAGCAAAGTCCTCGACATTCAGCTCAGTCAGTTCCTTGTCGTCATCGATGCCAGCTGAGCTGACCACTGAGCAGGTAAAGTGGAGAATACTCCTCTTCCCGAACCGGGGGCTGGCTCTAGTGCAGGCCGAGCCAGTGGGCATGAACATGGCAAGGCATGGGTGGTGTTGTGTTGTGTTGTGCAGGAGTAGCCACCCACGTGAACGACTACCGGACCGGCAAAGCAGTAGGCATCTTCCTTTTCTTCTTCTTGTCGAGACTTGACCCTCCCATGCGATGCATTGTTGTGACTCGATACCACGGTTTGTGAAAACCTATCCGGCCCCCACCGGCGGCACTAGTGGCTCCATTATTCTGTGTCATGTTTGTGACGATGTTGCTTTTTTTTGTCAGAAAATCTGCTGATCTATCCGCTTTGCTTTGATAGGTACCAACACTAGCACAGTCCTCGGCGTTCAGCTCAGTCAGTTCCTTGTCGTCATCGATGCCGGCTGAGCTGACCACCAAGTAGGTAAAGTGGAGAATACTCCTCTTCCCGAACTGGGGGCTGGCGCTGGTGCAGGCCGAGCCAGTGGGCATGAACACGACAAGGCATGGGCTATGCTGTGTTGTGCTGTGCAGGAGTAGCCACCCACATGAATGACTACCGGACCGGCAAAGCAGTAGGCATCTTCCTTTTCTTCTTCTTTTTGAGACTTGACCCTCCCATGCGATGCATTGTTGTGACTCGACACGACGGTTTGTGAAATCTTGTCCGGCCCCCATCGGCGGCACTGGCGGGTCCATTATTCTGTCTCATGTTTTTGACGATGTTACTTTTTTTGTAAGAAAATCTGCTGATCTATCCGTTTGCTTTGATAGGTACCAGCACTACCATAGTCCTCGGCTTTCAGCTCAATCAGTTCCTTGTCGTCATCGATGTCGGCTGAGCTGACCACCGAGCGGGCAAAGTGGAGAGTACTCCTCTTCCCAAATCGGGGGCTGGCGCTGGTGCAGGCCGAGCCAGCGGGCATGAACACGACAAGGAATGGGTGGTGTTGTGCTGTGCTGTGCAGGAGTAGCCACCGACGTGAACGACTACCGGACAGGCAAAGCAGTAGGCATCTTCCTTTTCTTCTTGTTTTCGAGACTTGACCCTCCCATGCGATGCATTGTTGTGACTCGACTCCACGGTTTGTGAAAACCTATCCGGCCCCCATCGGCGGCACTAGCGGCTCCATTATTCCGTGTCATGTTTCTGGCGATGTTACTTTTTTTGTCCGAAAATCCGCTAATCTATCCGCTTTGCTTTGATAGGTACCAGCACTAGCACAATCCTCGGCGTTCAGCTCAGTGAGTTCCTTGTTGTCATCGATGCCGGCTGAGCTGACCACCGAGCAGGCAAAGCGAAGAATACTCCTCTTCCCGAACCGGGGGCTGGCGCTGGTGCAGGCCAAGCCAGTGGGCATGAACACAACAAGGCATGGGTGGTGCTATGCTGTGCTGTGCAGGAGTAGCCACCCACGTGAACGACTACCGGACCACTAAAGCAGTAGGCATCTTCCTTTTCTTCTTCTTTTTGAGACTTGACCCTCCCATGCGATGCATTGTTGTGACTCGACACCACGGTTGTGAAAACTTGTCCGGCCCCCACCGGCGGCACTGGCGGCTCCATTATTCCATGTCATGTTTGTGATGATGTTTCTTTTTTTGTCAGAAAATCTGCTGATCTATCCGCTTGCTCTGATAGGTAACAGCACTAGCACAGTCCTCGGCGTTTAGCTCAGTCAGTTTCTTGTCGTCATCGATGCTGGCTGAGCTGACCACCGAGCGGGCAAAGTGGAGAATACTCCTCTTCCCGAATCGGGGGATGACGCTGGTGCAGGCCGAGCCAGTGGGCATGAACACGGCAAGGCATGGGTGGTGTTGTGCTGTGCTGTGCAGGAGTAGCCACCCACGTGAACGACTACCGGACCGGCAAAGCAGTAGGCATCTTCCTTTTCTTCTTCTTTTCGAGACTTGACCCTTGCATGCGATGCATTGTTGTGACTCGACACCACGGTTTGTGAAAACATGTCCGGCCCCCACCAGCGGCACTAGCGGCTCCATTATTCTCTGTCATGTTTGTGACGATGTTGCTTTTTTTGTCAGAAAATCTGCTGATCTATCCGCTTTGCTTTGATAGGTACCGGCACTTGCACAGTCCTCGTCCTTCAGCTCAGTGAGTTCCTTGTCGTCATCGATGCCGGCTGAGCTGACCACCGAGCGGGCAAAGTGCAGAATACTCCTCTTCCTGAACCGAGGGCTGGCGCTGGTGCAGGCCGAGCCAGTGGGCATGAACACGACAAGGCATGGGTGGTGCTGCGCTGTGCTGTGCAGGAGTAGCCACCCACGTGAATGACTACCAGACCGACAAAGCAGTAGGCATCTTCCTTTTCTTCATCTTTTTGAGACTTGACCCTCCCATGCGATGCACTGTTGTGACTCGACACCACGGTTTGTGAAAACCTATCTGGCCCCCACCAGCGGCACTGGCGGCTCCATTATTCCGTGTCATGTTTGTGACGATGTTGCTTTTTTGTCAGGAAATCTGCTGATCTAGCCGCTTGCTTTGATAGGTACCAGCACTAGCACAGTCCTCGGCGTTCAACTCAGTCAGTTCCTTGTCGTCATCGATCCCGGTTGAGCTGGCCACCGAGCGGCCAAAGTTGAGAATACTCGTCTTCCCAAACCGGGGCTGGCGTTGGTGCAAGCCGAGCCAGTGGGCATGAACACGGAAAGGCATGGGTGGTGTTGTGCTGTGCTGTGCAGGAGTAGCCACCCACGTGAACGACTACCGGACCGGCAAAGCAGTAGGCATCTTCCTTTTCTTCTTCTTTTCGAGACTTGACCCTTGCATGCGATGCATTGTTGTGACTCGACACCACGGTTTGTGAAAACATGTCCGCCCCCCACCAGCGGCACTAGCGGCTCCATTATTCTCTGTCATGTTTGTGACGATGTTGCTTTTTTTGTCAGAAAATCTGCTGATCTATCCGCTTTGCTTTGATAGGTACCGGCACTTGCACAGTCCTCGTCCTTCAGCTCAGTGAGTTCCTTGTCGTCATCGATGCCGGCTGAGCTGACCACCGAGCGGGCAAAGTGCAGAATACTCCTCTTCCTGAACCGAGGGCTGGCACTGGTGCAGGCCGAGCCAGTGGGCATGAACACGACAAGGCATGGGTGGTGCTGCGCTGTGCTGTGCAGGAGTAGCCACCCACGTGAATGACTACCAGACCGACAAAGCAGTAGGCATCTTCCTTTTCTTCATCTTTTTGAGACTTGACCCTCCCATGCGATGCACTGTTGTGACTCGACACCACGGTTTGTGAAAACCTATCTGGCCCCCACCAGCGGCACTGGCGGCTCCATTATTCCGTGTCATGTTTGTGACGATGTTGCTTTTTTGTCAGGAAATCTGCTGATCTAGCCGCTTGCTTTGATAGGTACCAGCACTAGCACAGTCCTCGGCGTTCAACTCAGTCAGTTCCTTGTCGTCATCGATCCCGGTTGAGCTGGCCACCGAGCGGCCAAAGTTGAGAATACTCGTCTTCCCAAACCGGGGCTGGCGTTGGTGCAAGCCGAGCCAGTGGGCATGAACACGGAAAGGCATGGGTGGTGTTGTGTTGTGCTGTGCACGAGTAGCCACCCACGTGAACGACTACCGGACTAGCAAAGCAGTAGGCATCTTCCTATTCTTCTTCTTTTTTAGACTTGACCCTCCCATGCGATGCATTATTGTGACTCGACATCACGGTTTGTGAAAACCTGTCCGACCCACACCGGCGGCACTGACGGCTCCATTATTCCGTTCATGTTTGTGACGATGTTTCTTTTGTTTGTCGGAAAATCTGCTGATCCATCCCCTTGCTTTGATAGGTACCAGCACTAGCACAGTCCTCAACATTTAGCTCAGTCAGTTCCTTGTCGTCTTAGATGCCGGCTGAGCTGACCACCGAGCGGGCAAAGTGGAGAATACTCCTCTTCCCGAACCGGGGGCTGACGCTGGTGCAGGCGGAGCCAGTGGGCATGAACACGACAAGGCATGGGTGGTGCCGTGCTGTGTTGTGCAGGAGTAGCCACCCACGTGAACGACTACCGGACCGGCAAAGCAGTAGGCATCTTCCTTTTCTTCTTCTTTTTGAGACTCGACCCTCCCATGCGATGCATTGTTGTGAGTCGACACCACGGTTTGTGAAAACCTGTCCGGCCCCCACCGGCGGCACTGGCGGCTCCATTATTCCGTGTCATGTTTGTGACGAGTTGCTTTTTTTGTCAGAAAATCTGCTTATCTATCCGCTTGCTTTGATAGGTACCAACACTAGCACAGTCCTCGGCGTTCAGCTCAGTCAGTTCCTTGTCGTCATCGATGCCGGCTGAGCTGACCACCGAGCGGGCAAAGTGGAGAGTACTCCTCTTCCCGAACCGGGGGCTGGCGCTGGTGCAGGCCGAGCATGTGGGCATGAACACGGCAAGGCATGGGTGGTGCTATGATGTGTTGTGTTGTGCAGGAGTAGCCACCCACATGAACGACTACCAGACCGGCAAAGCAGTAGGCATCTTCCTTTTCTTCTTCTTTTTGAGACTTGACCCTCCCATGCGATGCATTGTTGTGATTCGACACCATGGTTTCTGAAAACCTGTCCGGCCCCCACCGGCGGCACTGGCGGGTCCATTATTCCGTGTCAGGTTTGTGACGATGTTGCTTTTTTGTCAGGAAATCTGCTGATCTAGCCGCTTGCTTTGATAGGTATCAGCACTAGCACAGTCCTCGGCGTTCAACTCAGTCAGTTCCTTGTGGAGAATACTCCTCTTCCCGAACCGGGGGCTGGCGCTGGTGCAGGCCGAGCCAGTGGGCATGAACACGGCAAGGAATGGGTGGTGTTGTGCTATGCTGTGCAGGAGTAGCCACCCACATGAACGACTATGGGACCAGCAAAGCTGTAGGCATCTTCCTTTTCTTCTTCTTTTCGAGACTTGACCCTCCCATGTGATGCATTGTTGCAACTCGACACCACGGTTTGTGAAAACATGTCCGGCCCCCACCGGCGGCACTAGCGGCTCCATTATTCTGTGTCATGTTTGTGACGATGTTGATCTTTTTGTCAGAGGTTCCTGAGTAATTCTACCAGTTGTAGTAGCCACTTTAACAGCACAATCATTTTCCTTACTATTCATTTCATTAAGCACTTCTTTTTGAGCCTTAAGTACTTGTTCTACTTGAGTGGTAACCATAGAAGCATGTTTGCTAACAAGTTTAAGTTTGCCTTTAATGTTAGCCATATAATCACCCAAGCGTCTAATCATATAAGCATTTTCTTTTAATTGTCTACCAAAATAAGCATTGAAGTCATCTTGCTTATACATAAAGTCATCAAACTCATCCAAGCACTGACTAGCAATTTTAGTAGGAGGGACTTCAGCTTTATCATATCTATAGAGAGAATTTACCTTTACTACCTGTGTCGGGATATCTGGATCAGGAGGTTCTTCAGTAAATAAATAATTAAGATCATATGTTTCTTCAACAGGCGGTGAATTAAGACCATGTATTTCTTCAATAGGAGGTAAATTCTTAACGTCTTCATCTTTAATACCTTTTTCTTTCATTGATTTCTTTGCCTCTTGCATATCTTCGGGACTGAGAAATAGGATACCTCTCTTCTTCGGAGTTGGTTTAGGAATAGGCTCAGTAATTGGAGCAGGAGATGGCTCAGGAGGTGCCCAATTATTTTCATTTGTCAACATATTGTTCAATAGAATTTCAGCTTCATCCGGTGTTCTTTCCCTGAAAAGAGAACCAGCACAACTATCTAGGTGATCTCTGGAAGCATCGGTTAGTCCATTATAAAAGATATCAAGTATTTCAGGTTTCTTAAGAGGATGATCAGGCAAAGCATTAAGTAACTTGAGAAGCCTCCCTCAAGCTTGTGGGAGACTCTCTTCTTTAATTTGCACGAAGTTGTATATTTCCCTCAAAGCAGCTTGTTTCTTATGAGTAGGGAAATATTTAGCAGAGAAGTAATAAATCATATCCTGGGGACTATGCACACAACCAGGATCAAGAGAATTAAACCATATATTAGCATCACCCTTTAATGAGAAGGGAAATATTTTGAGTATATAAAGGTAACGCGATCTCTCATCATTAGTGAACAGGGCAGCTATATCATTTAACATAGTAAGATGTGCCACAACAGTTTCAGATTTATAGCCATAAAACGGATCAGATTCAACCAAGGTAATTATATCAGGATCAACAGAAAATTCATAATCTTTATCAGGAACACAAATAGGTGAAGTAGCAAAACCAGGGTCAGGTCTGATTTTATCTCTAAGTGATTCTTTGTTCCATTTAATTAATAACCTCTTAAGCTGATATCTATCTTTGCAAGCAAAAATAGCGGCAGAAGATTCCACATCAAAAAGATAACCCTCAGGAATAACATGCATATTTTCATCATCACTATCATCATCGTATTCAGATTCAATAATTTCTTTTTCTCTAGCCCTAGCAATTTGTTCATCAAGAAATTCACCAAGGGGCACAGTAGTATCAGGCATAGAAGCAGTTTCATCATAAGTATCATGCATAGCAGAAGTGGCATCATCAATAACATGCGACATATCAGAATGAATAGCAGAAGCAGGTGTAGGTGTCGCTAACTTACTCATAACAAAAGGTAAATCAAGTGCAGAGCTAGATGGCAGTTCCTTACCTCCCCTCGTAGTTGAGGGATAGATATTGGTTTTTGGATCTCTCAAGTTCTTCATAGTGTCCAGGAGATATAAATCCCAAGTGACTCAAAGAATAGAGCTATGCTCCTCGGCAACGGCTCCAGAAATTAGTCTTGATAACCCACAAGTATAGGGGATCGCAACAGCTTTCGAGGGTAGAGTATTCAACCCAAATTTATTGATTCGACACAAGGGGAGCCAAAGAATATTCTCAAGTATTGGCAGCTGAGTTGTCAATTCAACCACACCTGGAAACTTAGTATCTGCAGCAAAGTGTTTAGTAGCAAAGTAATATGATAGTGGTGGTAGCGGCAACAAAAGTAAAGACAGCAAAAGTAATGTTTTTGGTATTTTGTAGTGATTGTAACAGTAGCAACGGGAAAGTAAATAAGCGAGAACCAGTATATGGAAAACTCGTAGGCACCGGATCAGTGATGGATAATTATGCCGGATGTTGTTCATCATGTAACAGTCATAACATATGGTGACACAGAACTAGCTCCAATTCATCAATGTAATGTAGGCATGTATTCCGTATATAATCATACGTGCTTATGGAAAAGAACTTGCATGACATCTTTTGTCCTACCCTCCCGTGGTAGCGGGGTCCTAGTGGAAACTAAGGGATATTAAGGCCTCCTTTTAATAGAGAACCGGAACAAAACATTAGCACATAGTGAATACATGAACTCCTCAAACTATGGTCATCACCGGGAGTGGTCCCGATTATTGTCACTTCGGGGTTGTCGGATCATAACACATAGTAGGTGACTATAGACTTGCAAGATAGGATCTAGAACTCTCATATATTGATGAAAACATAATAGGTTCAGATCTGAAATCATGGCACCCGGGCCCTAGTGACAAGCATTAAGCATAGCAAAGTCATAGCAACATCAATCTCAAAACATAATGGATACTAGGGATCACACCCTAACAAAACTAACTCGATTACATGATAAATCTCATCCAACCCATCACCGTCCAGCAAGCCTACGATGCAATTGCTCACGCACGGCGGTGAGCATTATGAAATTGGTGATGGAGGATGGTTGATGATGATGACGGCGACGAATCCCCCTCTCCGGAGCCCCGAACGGACTCCATATCAGCCCTCCCGAGAGGTTTTAGGGCTTGGCGGCGGCTCCGTATCGTAAAACGCGATGATTTCTTCTCCCTGATTTTTTTCTCATCGAAACTCAATATATGGAGGTGGAGTTGGAGTCGGAGATGCAACAGGGGGCCCACGAGGTAGGGGGGCGCGCCCTAGGGGGGGCGCCCCCCACCCTCGTGAGAAGGGTGTGGGCCCCCTTGTCTTTATCTTTGGCGAGGATTTTTTTTATTGTTTTTTCTAAGATGTTCCGTGGAGTTTCAAGTCATTCCGAGAATATTTGTTTTCTGCACATAAAACAACACCATGGTAATTCTGCTGAAAACAGCGTCAGTCCGGGTTAGTTCCATTCAAATCATACAAGTTAGAGTCCAAAACAAGGGCAAAAGTGTTTGGAAAAGTAGATACGACGGAGACGTATCACTGTGCTGTGCTGTGTAGGAGTAGCCACCCACGTGAATGACTACCGGACTGACAAAGCAGTAGGCATCTTGCTTTTCTTCTTCTTTTTGAGACTTGACCCTCCCATGTGATGCATTGTTGTGACTCGACAGCACGGTTTGTGAAAACCTATCCGGCCCCCACCGGCGGCACTTGCGGCTCCATTATTCCGTGTCATGTTTGTGACGATGTTGTTTTTTTGTCAGAAAATCTGCTGATCTAGCCGCTTGCTTTGATAGGTACCAGCACTAGCACAGTCCTCGGCGTTCAGCTCAGTCAGTTCCTTGTCGTCATCGATGCCGGCTGAGCTGACCACCGAGCGGGTAAAGTGGAGAATATTCCTCTTCCCGAACCGGGGGATGATGCTGGTGCAGGCCGAGCCAGTGGGCATGAACACGACAAGGCATGGGTGGTGTTGTGCTGTGTTGTGCAGGAATAGCCACCGACGTGAACGACTACCGGACCGCAAAGCAGTAGGCATCTTCCTTTTCTTCTTCCTTTCGAGACTTGACCCTCCCATGCGATGCATTGTTGTGACTCGACACCACGGTGTGTGAAAACCTGTCCGGCCCCCACTGACGGCACTAGCGGCTCCATTATTCTCTGTCATGTTTGTGATGATGTTGCTTTTTTGTCAGAAAATCTGCTGATCTATCCGCTTTGCTTTGATAGGTACCAACACTAGCCTAGTCCTCGGCGTTCAGCTCAGTCAGTTCCTTGTCGTCATCGATGCCGACTGAGCTGACCACCGAGCAGGCAAATTGGAGAATACTCCTCTTCCCGAACCGGGGGCTGGCGCTGGTGCAGGCCGAGCCAGTGGGTATGAACATGGTAAGGCATGGGTGATGCTGTGCAGGAGTAGCCACCCACGTGAACGACTACCGGACCACCAAAGCAATATGCATCTTCCTATTCTTCTTCTTTTTGAGACTTGAACCTCCCATGCGGTGCATTGTTGTGACTCGACATCACGGTTTGCGAAAGCCTGTCCGACCCCCACCGGCGGCACTGGCGGCTCCATTATTTTGTGTCATGTTTGTGACGATGTTGCTTTTTTTGTCAGAAAATCTGCTGATCTATCCCCTTGCTTTGATAGGTACCAGCACTAGCACAGTCCTCGGCGTTCAGCTCAGTCAGTTACTCGTCATCATCGATGCCGGCTGAGCTGACCACCGAGCGGCCAAAGTGGAGAATACTCCTCTTCCCAAACCGGGGGCTGGAGCTAGTGCAGGCCGAGCGAGTGGGCATGAACCCGGCAACACATGGGTGGTGTTGTGTTGTGTTGTGCAGGAGTAGCCACCGACGTGAACGACTACCGGACCGGCAAAGCAGTAGGCATCTTCCTTTTCTTCTTCTTTTCGAGACTCGACCCTCCCATGCGACGCATCGTTGTGACTCGACTCCACGGTCTGTGAAAAACTGTACGGCCCCCATCAGCGGCACTATCGGCTCCATTATTCCGTGTCATGTTTCTGACGATGTTACTTTTTTTGCCCGAAAATCCGCTGATCTATCCGCTTTGCTTTGATAGGTACCGGCACTAGCACAATCCTCGGTGTTCAGCTCAGTGAATTCCTTGTCGTCATCGATGCTGGCTGAGCTGACCACCGAGCAGGCAAAGCGGAGAATACTCCTTTTCCTGAACCGGGGGCTGGCGCTCGTACAGGCCGAGCCAGTGGGCATGAACACAACAAGGCATGGGTGGTGCTATGCTGTGCTGTGCAGGAGTAGCCACCCACGTGAACGACTACCGGACCACTAAAGCACTAGGCATCTTCCTTTTCTTCTTCTTTTTGAGACTTGACCCTCCCATGCGATGCATTGTTGTGACTCGACACCACGGTTGTGAAAACTTGTCCGGCCCCCACCGGCGGCACTGGCGGCTCCATTATTCCATGTCATGTTTGTGACGATGTTTCTTTTTTGTCAGAAAATCTGCTGATCTATCCGCTTGCTTTGATAGGTACCAGCACTAGCACAGTCCTCGGCGTTCAGCTCAGTCAGTTCCTTGTCGTCATCGATGCCGGCTGAGCTGACCACCGAGCGGGTAAAGTGGAGAATATTCCTCTTCCCGAACCGGGGGATGATGCTGGTGCAGGCCGAGCCAGTGGGCATGAACACGACAAGGCATGGGTGGTGTTGTGCTGTGTTGTGCAGGAATAGCCACCGACGTGAATGACTACCGGACCGCAAAGCAGTAGGCATCTTCCTTTTCTTCTTCTTTTTGAGACTTGACCCTCCCATGCGATGCATTGTTGTGACTCGACACCACGGTGTGTGAAAACCTGTCCGGCCCCCACCGACGGCACTAGCGGCTCCATTATTCTCTGTCATGTTTGTGATGATGTTGCTTTTTTTGTCAGAAAATCTGCTGATCTATCCGCTTTGCTTTGATAGGTACCAGCACTTGCACAGTCCTCGGCGTTCAGCTCAGTGAGTTCCTTGTTGTCATCGATGCCGGCTGAGCTGACCACCGAGCGGGCAAAGTGGAGAATACTCCTCTTCCCAAACCGGGGGCTGGTGCTGGTGCAGGCCGAGCGAGTGGGCATGAACCCGTCAAGGCATGGGTGGTGCTGTGTTGTGCTGTGCAGGAGTACCCACCCACGCGAACGACTACCGGACCGGCAAAGCAGTAGGCATCTTACTTTTCTTTTTTATTTTTTAGACTTGACCCTCCCATGCGATGCATTGTTGTGACTCGACACCACTGTTTGTGAAAACCTGTCCGGGCCCACCGGCGGCACTGGCGGCTCCATTATTCTGTGTCATGTTTGTGACGATGTTGCTTTTTTTGTTAGAAAATCTGCTGATCTATCCGCTTGCTTTGATAGGTACAAGCACTAGCACAATCCTTGGCGTTCAGCTCAGTCAGTTCCTTGTCTTCATCTATGCTGGCTGAGCTGACCACCGAGCAGTTGATGACCCACAAGTATAGGGGATCTATCGTAGTCCTTTCGATAAGTAAGAGTGTCGAACCCAACGAGGAGCAGAAGGAAATGATAAGCGGTTTTCAGCAAGGTATTCTCTGCAAGCACTGAAATAATAGGTAACAGATAGTTTTGTGATAAGATAATTGGTAACGAGCAACAAGTAACAAAAGTAAATAAAGTGCGGCAATGTGGCCCAATCCTTTTTGTAGCAAAGGACAAGCCTGGACAAACTCTTATATGATGTAAAGTGCTCCCGAGGACACATGGGAATATCGTCAAGCTAGTTTTCATCACGTTCATATGATTCACGTTCGGTACTTTGATAATTTGGTATGTGGGTGGACCGGTGCTTGGGTGCTGTCCTTACTTGGACAAGCATCCCACTTATGATTAACCTCTATTGCAAGCATCCGCAACTACAACAAAAGTATTAAGGTAAACCTAACCATAGCATGAAACATATGGATCCAAATCAGCCCCTTACAAAGCAACGCATGAACTAGGGTTTAAGCTTCTGTCACTCTAGAAACCCATCATCTACTTATTACTTCCCAATGCCTTCCTCTAGGCCCAAATAATGGTGATGTCATGTAGTCGACGTTCACATAACACCACTAGAGGAGAGACAAGATACATCTCATCAAAATATCAAACCAATACCAAATTCACATGACTACTAATAGCAAGACTTCTCCCATGTCCTCAGGAACAAACGTAACTACTAACAAAGCATATTCATGTTCATAATCAGAGGGGTATTGATAACCCACAAGTATAGGGGATCACAACAGTTTTCGATAAGTAAGAGTGTTGAACCCAACGAGGATCTAAAGGTAGAACAAATATTCCCTCAAGTTCTATCTACCACCGATACAACTCTACGCACGCTTGACGTTCGCTTTATCTAGAACAAGTATGAAACTAGAAGTACTTTGTAGGTGTTGTTGGATAGGTTTGCAAGATAATAAATAGTACGTAAATAAAAAGTAGGGGCTGTTTAGATTAAGAAATAATAAAGTAAAAATAGCGATTGTGGAAAAGTGGTGGTAGGAGTTGCGAAATTTCCCCTAAGCAATTGACTACTTTACTAGACCGATAGCAAGTATTATGTGGGAGAGGCCACTGCTAGCATGTCATCCCTTACTTGGAATTCTATGCACTTATGATTGGAACTATTAGCAACCATCCACAACTACTAACATTCATTAAGGTAAAACCCAACCATAGCATTAAGATATATTGGTCCCCCTTCAATCCCGTATGCATCAATTTCTATGCTAGGTTGAAGCTTCTGTCACTCTTGCCCTCCAATACATAGTCCTATCAACATACAACTAAACCTATGGTGTGATCCACACGCGCGCTCATATGATGGGCACCAAAGGTCAGCAACATAACCACATGCAAATTAAATCAATCATAGCAATTCATCAACCACCGATAGGACAACGAAAATCTACTCAGACATCATAGGATGGCAACACATCATTGGATAATAATATGAAGCATAAAGCACCATGTTCAAGTAGAGGGTACAGCGGGTTGCGGGAGAGTGGACCGTTGTAGATAGAGGGGGGAAGGTGATGGAGATGTTGGTGAAGATGGCGGTGGTGTTGGTAAAGATCGCGGTGATGATGATGGCCCCCGGCGGCGTTCCGGCGCCACCGGAAGTGAGGGGGAGAGAGCCCGCCTCCTTCTTCTTCTTCCTTGACCTTCTCCCTCGATGGGAGAAGGGATTCCCCTCTGGTACATGGTCTCCATGGCGTGGGAGGGGCGAGAGCCCCTCCGAGATTGGATCTGTCTCTCTGTCTCTCTCTGTTTCTGCGTTCCCAGATTCTTCCCTTTCACCGTTTCTTATATTCCCGGAGATTCGTAACTCCGATTGGGCTGAAATTTTTACACGATATCTATCCAGAAATTAGCTTTCTTGTGGCGAAAGAAGGGCATCAACTGCCTTATGGGGTGGCCACGAGGGTCAGGGGCGCGCCCCCCTACCTCATGGGCCCCTCGAGCATCGTCTCGCGTGGATTTTTCTTCCCCAAAATCATATATATTCCAAAAAAATCTCCGTCAGTTTTTATTCCGTTTGGACTCCGTTTGATATGGATATTCTGCGAAACAAAAAACATGCAACAAACAGGAACTGGCACTGGGCACTGGATCAATATGTTAGTCCCAAAAATTGTATAAAAAGTTGCCAAAAGTATATGAAAGTTGTACAATATTGGCATGGAACAATAAAAAATTATAGATACGACGGAGACGTATCAGGTATTAATATGCATATAGGATCTGAACATATGATCTTCCACCAAATAAACCAACTAGCATCAACTACAAGGAGTAATTAACACTACTAGCAACCCGCAGGTACCAATCCCGGACTTGGAGACAAGAATTGGATACAAGAGATGAACTAGGGTTTTGAGAGGAGATGATGCTGGTGAAGATGTTGATGGAGATTACCCTCTCCCGATGAGAGGAGCGTTGGTGATGACGATGGCGATGATTTCCCCCTCCTGGAGGGAAGTTTCCCCGGCAGAATAGCTCCGCCAGAGCCCTAGATTGGTTCCGCCAAGGTTCCGCCTCGTGGTGGCGGAGTCTCGTCCGGAAAGATGGCTTATGATTTTTTCCTCATCGAAAGACTTCATATAGCAGAAGATGGACATCGGAGGGCCACCCGGGGGCCCACGAGGTAGGGGGCGCACCCAGGGGGTAGGGCGTGCCCCCACCCTCGTGGGCAGGGTGTGGCCCCCCTGGTGAACTTCTTGTGCTCGGTATTTTTTATATATTCTGAAAATGACTTTCGTGAAGTTTCAGGACTTTTGGAGCTGTGCAGAATAGGTCTCTAATATTTGCTCCTTTTCCAGCCCAGAATCCCAGCTACCGGCATTCTCCCTCTTTATGTAAACCTTGTAAAATAAGAGAGAATAGGCATAAGTATTGTGACATAATGCGTAATAACAGCCCATAATGCAATAAATATCGATATAAAAGCATAATGCAAAATGGACGTATCAACTCCCCCAAGCTTAGACCTCGCTTGTCCTCAAGCGAAAGCCGAAATCGAAAAATATGTTCACATGTTTAGAGATAGATGTGTCAATAAAAATAAAATACGGTCATGAGGGCATCATGATCATTCTTAGAACAACAACTTATATAATTCTTGTCATATGATCTCTTATGCTAGAGTAACAATTCAATCACAATTTCAAGTTTGAATCATAAACTTCATTGAAAACTATCAAACTATAATCTCAGTCATTGGAGCAATTGCAATTTATCATAACATAGGAAAGAGTCAATATAAGAGCTTTTCAGCAAGTCAACATACTCAACTATCATATAGTCTTTCACAATTGCTAACACTCACGCAATACTTATGGGTATGGAGTTTTAATCGGACACAGAGAAAGATAGGGGCTTATAGTTTTGACTCCCAACGTTTTACCACAAGGGTAATGGCAACAATAATAGTTCATGAAAACTCACATCCAATTATCCATATATACCAAGATCTTTCCAACATGTTGTGCTTGCCAAAAGATAAAATGTAAAAAGGAAGGGTGAAGATCACCATGACTCTTATGTAAGGTAGGAGATAAAGGTAAAAGATAGGCCCTTCGCAGAGGGAAGCAGAGGTTGTCATGCGCTTTTATGGTTGGATGCACAAAATCTTAATGCGAAAGAACGTCACTTTATATTGCCACTTGTGATATGGACCTTTATTATGCAGTCCGTCGCTTTTATTTCTTCCATATCACACGATCGTATAAATCTTATTTTCTCCCACACTAATAAGTCATACATATTTAGAGAGCAATTTTTATTGCTTGCACTGATGACAACTTGCTTGGAGGATCTTACTCAATCCATAGGTAGGTATGGTGGACTCTCATGGCAAAACTGGTTTAAGGGTGTTTGGAAGCACAAGTAGTATCTCTACTTGGTGCAAAGAATTTGGCTAGCATGAGGGAGAAAGGCAAGCTCAATCATGTTGGATGATCCATGACAATATAATTTATCTTATATGTAAGAAAACATAACCCATTACGTTGTCTTCCTTGTCCAATGTCAACTCTTTAGCATGTCATATTTTAATGAGTGCTCACAATCATAAAAGATGTCCAAGATAGTATATTTATATGTGAAGACCTCTCTTTCTTTATTACTTCCTATTAATTGCAACGATGACCAAAACTATGTTTGTCAACTCTCAACAACTTTTATTCATCATACTTTTTATATGTGAGCTCATTACTCTCCAGAAGATCCATATGATCTCTTTTATTCTTTTTATTATTTCTCTTTTCTTTTATTCACTTAAGATCATGGCAAAATAATCAAGCCCTTGACTCAACACTAATCTTTATTATATATAGCTCACGGACTCGATTACATAGAAGGATCATAAAGCAAAACTCAAAACTAGGTCAAACAAAAAACTTTTATTCTACTAGATCAAGATATTACCAAAAGGATCGAACTAAGAAAAATGGTAAAGATAAAAGTGATGGTGATACGATACCGGGGCACTCCCCCAAGCTTGGCAGTTGCCAAGGGGAGTGCCCATGCCCATGTGATTATGTCTCCTTTGTTGGTGAAGAAGTTGATGGTTTTGTTGATGGCGTAGGCTTGTCGTCCTTCTTCCAAGGCATAGGATCACCATCATAGAAGGATGATCGAGTCTCCTGAAACCTCAAATCTGCAGCCAAACTCATCCTATTGAATCTATATTCATACTCATAGTTTTGATTTTGCAGGTCATAGATCTGGGCTTGGAGGTGCTCGATTTTCTCATGAAGCTTGAAGATGGCCTCCCCAATGTCCTTGACGTCCAACTTGTGGTTGTTGGTGAACTCCGTGGTCATAATGTGATTTGAATCGAGTCCATGCTCCACCATCTCCTAACACTTGAAAATTCTTGCTCCAATGCCTCGAGCCTTGCCTCCGTGCTTCCGGTCTTCCTTGGTCCCTCAACATCACGGATGTGCAACAACCCCTCATGCATCTCAATGGTTTGAAGGTGTTGCAGCACTTCCGCGAGGTAGGGGTTGATGACCTTCTCGAAGAACTGGTCCTTGGGGGCACTTGAAGACGACATGACGACCTGGATCTATTAGAAAAACAACTCAAAACAAAGACAGGAGATTTTTGCGTGATACGGTGGTCAAAATCTTCGGGAAGTTATATAATGAATTTTTACCGACCAAAATACGTGTCGTGTAAGAAAACGGAGTCCGGAGAGCACACGAGGTGCCCACGAGGTAGGGGGCGTGCCCAGTAGGGTAGAGCGCGCCCTCCACCCTCGTGGAGGCCTCGTGTCCATCCCGGACTGCTTCTTATTTTTCTATTTTTCTAAATATTCCAAAATGGAGAAATATTGCCATAAAAGCTGTTTTGGAGTCGGTTTACTTACCGTACCACATACCTATTCCTTTTCGGAGTCTGGAAAGTGTCCCTTATGTATTCCTTATGTATTCCTCCAGGGTTATGGTTTCAATAACATTGGTTTCAACATTTATGGGATTACCTGAGATATAATGTTTGATTCTTTGACCGTTCACCACCTTCGGATTTGTGCCTTCGAAATTGTTGATTTTTATGGCACCGGAATGATGGACCTCCTCGATAACGTAAGGGCCTTCCCATTTGGAGAGAAGTTTTCCTGCAAAAAATCTCAAACGAGAGTTGTATAGCAATACATAATCACCTACATTAAACTCACGCTGTTGTATTCTTTTGTCATGCCATCTTTTAACTTTTTATTTAAATAATTTGGCATTTTCGTAGGCTTGGGTTCTCCATTCATCAAGTGAGCTGATGTCAAATAACCTCTTCTCACCGGCAAGTTTGAAATCATAGTTGAGCTCTTTAATAGCCCAATAAGCCTTTTGTTCTAGTTCGACAGGTAAGTGACATGATTTTCCATAAACCATTTTATACGGAGACATACCCATAGGATTTTTATATGCAGGTCTATAGGCCCATAATGCATCATCAAGTTTCTTGGACCAATTCTTTCTAGATCTATTAACAGTCTTTTGCAAAATTAATTTGAGTTCTATATTACTCAATTCTACTTGACCGCTAGACTGTGGGTGATAAGGAGATGCAATTCTATGATTAACATCATACTTAGCAAGCATTTTACGGAAAGCACCATGAATAAAGTGTGAACCACCATCAGTCATTAAATATCTAGGGACTCCAAACCTTGGAAAAATAACTTCTTTAAGCATCTTAATAGAGGTGTTATGATCAGGACTACTACTTGGAATAGCTTCTACCCACTTAGTAACGTAATCAACAGCAACTAAAATATGTGTATATCCATTAGAGGAAGGAAACGGTCCCATATAATCAAAGCCCCAAACATCAAATGGTTCAATAACAAGTGAATAATTCATAGGCATTTCTTGACGTCTACTAATATTACCAATTCTTTGACATTCATCACAGAACAAGACAAACTTACAGGCATCCTTGAAGAGAGTAGGCCAATAAAAACCGGATTGCAATACCTTATGTGCATTTCTATCTCCAGTGTGGTGTCCTCCATAAGCCTCGGAGTGACACTTGCGTAGGATCTGTTCCTGTCCATGCTCAGGTACACAACGTCTAATAACACCATCTACTCCTTCTTTATAAAGATGTGGGTCATCCCAAAAGTAATGCCTCAAATCATAGAAAAACTTTTTCTTTTGTTGTTATGTGAAACTAGGTGGTATAAATTTAGCAACAATATAATTAGCATAATCAGCATACCATGGAGCAGTGTGAGAAGCATTTATGACATTTAATTGTTCATCAGGAAAGCTATCACCAATAGGTAGTGGGTCATCAAGAACATTTTCTAACCTAGACAAGTTGTCTGCAATGGGGTTCTCAGCTCCCTTTGTATCAATAATATGAAAACCAAATTCTTGTAGCAGGAGAACCCATCTAATAAGTCTAGGTTTAGCATATTTCTTTTCCATAAGATATTTAGTAGCAGCCTTGTCAGTGTGAATAATTACTTTAGAATCAACAATATAAGGTCTGAACTTATCACAAGCAAATACAACTGCTAAGAATTCTTTTTCAGTAGTAGCATAATTTCTCTGAGCATTGTCTAGAGTTTTACTAGCATATTGAATAACATTTAATTTCTTATCAACACTTTGCCCTAGTACAGCACCTACAACATAATCACTAGCATCACACATAATTTCAAAGGGTAAATTCCAATCAGGTGGCTGAACAATCGGTGCAGAGATCAATGCTTTCTTAAGTATTTAAAATGCTTCTACACAATCATCATCAAAGACTAATGGTATATCTTTTTGTAATAAATTAGTCAGAGGTCGAGAAATTTTGGAGAAGTCCTTAATGAACCTCCTATAAAACCCGGCATGACCAAGGAAACTTCTTATACCTTTGATGTCCTTGGGACATGGCATCTTTTCAATAGCATCAACCTTGGCTTTATCAACCTCAATACCTCTTTCAGAAACTTTATGCCCCAAGACAATACCTTCATTAACCATAAAGTGGCACTTTTCCCAATTCAAGACAAGATTAGTTTCCTCACATCTCTGCAAAACTCGATCAAGGTTGCTTAAGCAATCATCAAAATAGGATCCATAGACGGAGAAATCGTCCATGAAAACCTCACAAATATTTTCACAAAAGTCAGAGAATATAGCCATCATGCATCTTTGAAAGGTAGCTGGTGCATTACATAAACCAAAAGGCATACGTCTATAAGCAAAAGTACCAAAAGGGCAAGTAAAAGTAGTCTTGATTGATCATTGGCTGACACAGGTATTTGAGAGAAACCAGAATAACCATCTAGAAAGAAAAATGTGTATGTTTGGATAATCTTTCTAGCATTTGATCGATAAAAGGTAAGGGGTAATGATCTTTTTTAGTAGCTTTCTTTAATTTGTGGAAATCAATTACCATCCTACAACCTATAATAATTCTTTGCGGGATCAACTCGTCTTTATCATTAGGAACGACAGTAATACCTCCCTTATTAGGGACACAATGGACAGGACTTACCCAGTGACTATCAGCAACGGGATAAACTATACCTGCCTCAAGAAGCTTTAGTATTTCCTTTCTTACCACTTCCTTCATCTTAGGATTCAGCTGTCATTGGTGATCACGAACTGGTTTGGCATCTTCCTCCAAATTTATTTTGTGTTGACACAGAGTGGGACTAATGCCCTTAAGATCATCAAGAGTATATCCAATAGCAGCACGGTGCTTCTTCAGAGTTTTCAATAATCTCTCTTCTTCATGCTCTGAAAGGTTAGCACTGATAATAACATGATATATCTTTTTCTCATCAAGATAAGCATATTTAAGAGTACAAGGTAAAGGTTTAAGATCAAACATGGGATCACCCTTGGGTGGAGGAGGATCCCCTAGGATTTCAACAGGCAAATTGTGTTTCAGGATGGGCTCCTGTTTAAACAATACTTCATCTATTTCCCTTCTTTCATTCATAAACATATCATTTTCATGGTCTAGCAAATATTGTTCTAAAGGATCACTAGGAGGTACGACAATAGAAGCAAGACCAATAATTTCATCTTTACTAGGCAATTCCTCTTCACGGTGTTGTCTACGAAATTTAGAGAAATTAAATTCACGCGACATATCACCTAAACCAATAGTAACAACATCATTTTCGCAATCTATCTTAGCATTAACTGTGTTCAAGAAGGGTCTACCAAATATAATGGGACAAAAGCTATCTTGTGAGGAACCAAGAACAAGAAAATCAGCAGGATATTTAGTTTTCCCACACAAGACTTCAACATCTCTAACAATTCCCATTGGTGAAATAGTATCTCTATTGGCAAGTTTAATTGTGACATCAATATCTTCTAACTCAGCAGGTGCAATATCATGCATAATTTCTCTGTATAAATCAATAGGTATTGCACTAGCACTGGCACCCATATCACACAAGCCATGATAACAATGATCTCCTATTTTAACAGAAATAACAGGCATGCCTACCATGGGTCTATGTTTATCTTTAGCACAAGGTTTAGCAATTCTAGCAGTCTCATTACAGAAATGAATAACATGCCCATAAATATTATCAGACAAGAGATCTTTAACAATAGCAATATTAGGTTCAACTTTAATTTGCTCATGAGGTGTATAAGTTCTAATATTGCTTTTACGAACTACAGTTGAAGCTTTAGCATGATCCTTTATCCTAACAGGAAAAGGTGGTTTCTCAACATAAGCAGTAGGAATGATATGATCATTATAAGTGATAGTCTTTTCTTCAACTTTAATAGGTGCAGCTACTTTTACTTCTATGGGAGGATGATATTTAAACCACTTCTCCTTAGGGAGATCAATATGAGCAGCAAAAGATTCACAGAAAGAGGTTCCTATCTCAGAGTCAAGTCCATATTTAGTGCTAAATTTACGGAAAACATCAGTATCCATAAAAGATTTAACACAATCATACTTAGGTGTGATACTTGACACCTTACCTTCGTCGAGGTCCCAATCTTCAGAGTTGCGTTTAATTCTTTCCAATAAATCCCATTTGAATTCAATAGTCTTCATCATAAAAGAGCCAGCGCAAGAAGTATCGAGCATGGTGCGATTGCTATCAGAAAGCCGAGCATATAAATTTTGAATAATTATTTCTCTTGAGAGCTCTTGATTGGGGCATGAATATAACATTGATTTAAGCCTCCCCCAAGCTTGAGCGATGCTTTCTCCTTCACGAGGCCAGAAATTATATATATAATTGAGATCATGGTGAACAAGATGCATAGGATAATACTTCTGATGAAATTCCAATTTCAATCGTTTGTAGTTCCATGACCCCGTATCATTACATAGCCTATACCATGTCAATGCATCTCCCTTCAAAGATAAAGGGAAGAACTTCTTCTTAATAACATCTCCGGGCACACCTGCAAGCTTAAATAATCCACAAACTTCATCCACATATATTAGGTGCTCATCAGGATGCATTGTTCCGTCTCCTGCAAAAGGATTAGCTAGCAGTTTTTCTAACATACCCGAAGGAACTTCAAAACAAGCATTTTCATTTTCATTTTCAGTAGGTTCAGTAGGTTGAGGAGCAACTCTTTGCTCTACTGGTTGGGGTGAAGATACCCCGAACAAGCTCCTCACAGGATTACTTTCCATAGTAACAAGTGACAGTAAATTTCAGCACACTATATAAATTTTTCCTTACCAAATTCCACCTACCAAAGGCGCTTCACTCCCTGGCAACGGCGCCAGAAAAGAGTCTTGATGACCCACAAGTATAGGGGATCTATCATAGTCCTTTCGATAAGTAAGAGTGTCGAACCCAACAAGGAGCAGAAGGAAATGATAAGCGGTTTCCAGCAAGGTATTCTCTGCAAGTACTGAAATAAGTGGTAACAGATAGTTTTGTGATAAGATAATTTGTAACGAGCAACAAGTAACAAAAGTAAATAAGGCTCAGCAATGTGGCTCAATCCTTTTTGTAGCAAAGGACAAGCCTGGACAAACTCTTATATGACGTAAAGCGCTCCCGAGGACACATGGGAATATCGTCAAGCTAGTTTTCATCACGTTCATCTGATTCACGTTCGGTACTTTGATAATTTGATATGTGGGTGGACAGGGTGTTGCCCTTACATGGACAAGCATCCCACTTATGATTAACCTCTATTGCAAGCATCCGCAACTACAACAAAAGTATTAAGGTAAACCTAACCATAGCACGAAACATATGGATCCAAATCAGCCCTTACGAAGCAATGCATAAACTAGGGTTTAAGCTTCTGTCACTCTAGCAACCCATCATCTACTTATTACTTCCCAATGCCTTCCTCTCGGCCCAAATAATGGTGAAGTGTCATGTAGTCGACGTTCACATAACACCACTAGAGGAGAGACAACATACATCTCATCAAAATATCAAACGAATACCAAATTCACATGACTACTAATAGCAAGACTTCTCCCATGTCCTCAGGAACAAACGTAACTACTCACAAAGCATATTCATGTTCATAACCAGAGGGGTATTAATATGCATATAGGATCTGAACATATGATCTTCCACCAAATAAACCAACTAGCATCAACTACAAGGAGTAATTAACACTACTAGCAACCCACAGGTACCAATCCCGGACTTAGAGACAAGAATTCGATACAAGAGATGAACTAGGGTTTTGAGAGGAGATGGTGCTGGTGAAGATGTTGATGGAGATTGCCCTCTCCAGATGAGAGGAGCGTTGGTGATGACGATGGCGATGATTTCCCGCTCCGGGAGGGAAGTTTCCCCGGCAGAACAGCTCCGCCAGAGCCCTAGATTGGTTCCTCCAAGGTTCCGCCTCGTGGCGGCGGAGTTTCGTCCGAGAAGATGGCTTATGATATTTTTTCCATCGAAAGACTCCATATAGCAGAAGATGGACATCGGAGGGCCACCAGGGGGGCCACGAGGTAGGGGGCGCGCCCCCACCCTCGTGGGCAGGGTGTGGCCCCCCTGGTGAACTTCTTTCCCCCAGTATTTTTTATATATTTGGAAAGCATCTTCCGTGAAGTTTCAGGACGTTTGGAGCTATGCAGAATAGGTCTCTAATATTTGCTCCTTTTCCAGCCCAGAATCCCAGCTGCCGGCATTCTCCCTCTTTATGTAAACCTTGCAAAATAAGAGAGAATAGGCATAAGTATTGTGACATAATGTGTAATAACAGCCCATAATGCAATAAATATTGATATAAAAGCATGATGCAAAATGGACGTATCATGAATATAAGCTCCATGTAATAAGCCAACCAGTTCTTTTCATTGCGTTTTCAGCTTATCTTTGGTATGATAGGTGGAAAGTCTAGATTGCATTATATTTTTTTCATTTTGCTGCCCATATGGAAATTAATTTGACTTACAAACATCACAAATTGAACCCGGTGCAGTAATTAATATGATAGAAAAATAGACCATCACTATTTGCTCAAAATGCAAATACAAAGATACCATCTACTTGGCACAATCTACTTTGGTCAATGTTTTCCATAGAGGCCCCATTGCCTAATTTAAACGAAGAACGCATGACCCACATTTAAATGAAGAACAATTATTTATTGAAATTCGATGGTCCAAGTGGCTGGTTATTATCGTATAGCAGCACCACCTGAAAGCATCATATAGCAGTAGCAGCAGCTCATAGCAACTCATCATACAGCAGCAGCAGTCTGCAATTCATCATATACCAGCAGCAGCTCATAGAAATTCATCATATAGCAGCAGCAGGAGCATCTCATAGCAATTCATCATATAGCAGCAGCAGGAGCAGCTCATAGCAATTCATCATATAGCAGCAGCAGGAGCAGCTTGTAGCAACTCATCATATAGCAGCAGCAGCTCATAGCAACTCATCATACAGCAGCAGCAGCTCATAGCAATTCATCATATAGCAGCAGCAGGAGCAGCTCATAGCAATGGATCATATAGCAGCAGCAGAAGCAGCTCATAGCAATTCATCGTATAGTGGATCAGAATGAAAAGTTGGCAAAAAAATCAGAGGAGATCCTCACCTTGTTGGATGAGCTCATCCTTCAACAGCACCTCAAGGCCATGGCCTGGGAGGAGGGGAAGGGAATAAGGTGCCTTCTGCCACAGTGTGGCATCAGTCGTAGTTGTGCAGCGCCCGCCGGAGTAGTGCGTTGGACGAACCATAGTGGAGCAGCTGCTGGAGACCATGAGAATAAGGGGCGGCGCTAGAGGGAGGAGCAGCCAGGGAGATTTGCCCCTACCCGCCGGCCATGTAGCCTAGCTGGACATAGCATCATCGAGGACCAGGCTAGATGGGACCAGTGGCGACGGCTCGCTGGAGGAACCCTAGTGCTGCAGGCAGGGGATCGAGGTAGAGGGAAAGGGGAGAGGAGATGCAAGCGGGCAGGGCAATGAATGCTTGCGTGTTTGTTTTTACTTGAGGGTCAGGTGTGACACGGGCGTCATCAGTTGCATTTTGAGTGTAATATAGGCAGACAACAGAGTCATTTCACCATTCCCCTTCCCTTCAATTTTTAGTGAGGTTCTACCCAAAACACCCCCCTCCAAAGAGAAATTAGTTAATCCCAAGCCCATAATTCAAAAATGACTTCTTTACATATTTTATGGCTTATTTTGACAATATGCCCTGAAAAGGCGGAATCGAACTGGCCCTTAACCTGCAATTCAATTGTGCGTGCAATGATGAATCACTCCTGCCTGCTATCTGTACATTTAGGCATCATCATACATGGCATAACCTAATACATGTGCATTCCATTATAGAATCTGGAATATGCAACGTTTATGTTAGTTCATACGTTGCACATGATGTTTAAATGCCCCTTAAATCTGGTCATTCAAGTGATGGTCTTTAAGCCTACTTCTTTGCTTCTTTTCTTGATATGTAAGATTTGCTCACACATCTGTTCAATTGCTTGTTTGCATCAGCCAGCCATACTAGGACTATTTGCTTTGATTACTTGTTGTTCTTGACCTAACACTCTAACAGAGCTTGTCAACAATTTAAACACTAAGGGCTGCTGTAGTGGGGCCTTGTCTAACTCATAGGTGACATAAAGGTTTGGCTGTACACTACAGTAGGCTCTCGAAGAGTACCTGGAGATCCAGTTCGAAGGTATGCCTAGTTTTTACATAGTGCAGACATAGTAAATGCTCATTTCATTGTGTGCAAGTGCAAGAGATGCGGCATGTTTCATTATGTGGTGTTGTTTTGTTATAATCTCATCCTTTTGTGTTCACAGACTGGAAAGTATGCATATTTATCTTCCAAGGAGACGAGTAATTAGTTTGTGTCACCTTGCAGAGGGGGTGCAATGAAGATAAGATTGAGGATTTCCAAGTACAAGATGTTAGGAAGGAGCCTTGCAAGAGAGGTAGGAGTTGCGCTGAGCCTCTTCAACCTGCTAAGGTAAGTCACTGTATGCAACTCAATAGTTCAATTCCTTGTTTGTTTTAGGCATAGTTAATTTTCGCTTTTCAATTGCTTTATTTGTCCTCAGTTAATGAGATGCCCAAATAATCATGCCTGATGTTCGGTACTTGTATCACTATTAGTTGACATAATTAAAGGCCTTACCATTTAATTACTCTGCCAAAGTGTGCATGAAGCTTTGAAGTCTATTAACCAACTATTATTGCATGATGCTCACAATCTAGTTTATACTACGCTAACGATTGCATAGTTTTGCCTGCTGTAGTATGTTTGTATGAAACCTTCTGCTGTTCATTATGCTTTCTAAGACTTTAATTGAGGCACAGAATGGCCAACTTCTTGCTTACTTATACGCAACGTGCTGTCTAAATTTGTAACTTGTCTGTGTTTTCGATTGGGCCCCAACATCATGCTCCTCTGGTGAGCTAAGAGGAATTTCTGTATGCAGGCTGCACATACTATCTTTTTTATAATTTTTAATATCACCTGCTTATGCTTCATGATGTGTAACATTTTTTTTTGAAAGTGACGTGTAACATTATTATTAGTCCTATTTTGCCATGTAGTACAAAATAGTGTCTTGTTCGCTTCACTGTTGTAACTATATTTTTGCCCTAGTCATGTGTACTTACAGAAACATTTCAGGATGAAGTGACATCAACACAAAGATCTGCGAGCAGTGCGGCATGGCCGTTACCGAATGATTATGGATTGGAATTGGAATGTGCTGATGTTCTCGAGTATCAACTAGAGGTGGCAAGACAACGTGTACATGATTGTCAACGTATAATCAACAAGTTGAGACTGGACATGCAGGTATTAGATGCAGGAGTTAAAAGAATGAAACAAGACACTGAGGTAACCATTAAGGAATTGGAGATTTTGCAGACTAAAATTTGTGCTATCTGAATCCGGCCAATCCTATTTTCTGAAGAGATTATAGTTCAAATGGAGTTAAGTTGATGCGCGTCCATGATGTATGAGCTGTATTTGCCTAGTGTATGTAATTTGCTGTTTGTGTATGCTTTATTATCACCTGTGCCGAACCATAATGCCCAGTGGGTATAATCGGCTGTAATTTCTTTATTGTATACTGTAGGATTATTCTACCTTTCTATGCCTTGATCTCTTTGTTGTATAGTGTATGCTTTTTAGAGGTGATAGTATTGAGTAGGATAATTCTTTGAATATGCTATATCGTTCAAACAGGGGCCAACTCGCCCGACCATGGCCCTTCACGGGCCGTCGGATCCATGGGCCTTCTACGTCTCGTAGGATCCATGGGCCTTGTACGTCTCGTAGGATCCATGGGCCTTGTACGTCTCGTAGGATCCATGGGCCTTCTACATCTCGTAGGTTCCATGGGTCTTCTACGTCTCGTAGGTTCCATGAGCCGCCGACTCATTTATGGGTCTTGTACGGGCCTTTAATGGGCCGTAGACGGGCCTTTAATGGAAATCGTACGTTTTATGGGCTGACCATAACGGGCCGTTAATAAGCCGTATTTGGTGATGCTATGAAAATGGCCCAACAGACTAACGGTCCACAAACGGGCCGACTGTAACGACGGGCTGAATTTGGCGCGATTTATCGTCATGGAAGTGGATACTTCCGTGATGATAATTTTGGTAATGTCATGGAACACTTCTATGACAGCACATGTATGACTATCTTGATTCTGTCATAAATTGGTCATGGATGTACATGCATGACAAAAACGCGACCTACTGTGACAAACACGTATAATCACAGATGTGTACTTTTTTGTAATGACTAGCACAGTCATCGGCGTTCAGCTCAGTCGGTTCTTTGTCGTCATCGAAGCCGGCTGAGCTGACCACCGAGCGGGAAAAGTGGAGAATACTCCTCTTCCCCAACCAGGGGCTGGCGCTGGTACAGGCCAAGCCAGTGGGCATGAACACGGCAAGGCATGGGTGGTCCTGTGATGTGCTGTGCAGGAGTAGCCACCCACGTGAACGACTCCCGGACCGGCAAAGCAGTAGGCATCATCCTTTTCTTCTTCTTTTTGAGACTTGACCCTCCCATGCGACGATTGTTGTGACTCGACACCACGGTTTGTGAAAACCTGTCCGGCCCCCACCGGCGGCACTGGCGGCTCCATTATTCCGTGTCATGTTTGTGACGATGTTGCTTTTTTTGTCAGAAAATCTGCTGATCTATCCGCTTGCTTTGATAGGTACCAGCACTAGCACAGTCCTCGGCGTTCAACTCAGTCAGTTCCTTGTCGTCATCGATGCCGGCTGAGCTGACCACCGAGCAGGCAAAGTGGAGAATACTCCTCTTCCCAAACCAGGGGCTGGCGCTGGTGCAGGCCGAGCCAGTGGGCATGAACACGGCAAGGCATGGGTGGTGCTATCCTGTGAAGGAGTAGCAACCCACGTGAACGACTACCGGACCGACAAAGCAGTAGGCATCTTCCTTTTCTTCTTCTTTTTGAGACTTGACCTTCCCATGCGAGGCATTGTTGTGACTCGACACCACGGTTTGTGAAAACCTGTCCGGCCCCCATCGGTGGCTCTGGCGGCTCCATTATTCCGTGTCATGTTTGTGACGATGTTGCTTTTTGGTCAGGAAATCTGCTGATCTATCCGCTTGCTTTGATAGGTACCAGCACTAGCACAGTTCTCGGCGTTCAGCTCAGTCAGTTTCTTGTCGTCATCAATGCTGGCTGAGCTGACCACCGAGCGGGCAAAGTGGAGAACACTCCTCTTCTTGAACCGGGGGCAGGCGTTGGTGCAGGCCGAGCCAGAGGGCATGAACACGGCAAGGCATGGGTGGTGTTGTGTTGTGCTGAGCAGGAGTAGCCACCCAAGTGAATGACAACCGGACCGACAAAGCAGTAGGCATCTTCCTTTTCTTCTTCTTTTTGAGACTTGACCCTCCCATGTGATGCATTGTTGTGACTCGACACCACGGTTTGTGAAACCTGTCCGGCCCCCATCGGCGGCACCGGCGGCTCCATTATTTCCTGTCATGTTTGTGACGATGTTGTTTCTTTTTTCAGAAAATCTGCTGATCTATCTGCTTGCTTTGATAGGTACTAGCACTAGCATAGTCCTCTGCGTTCAGCTCAGTCAATTCCTTGTGGTTATCGATGTCGGCTGAGCTGACCATCGAGCGGGCAAAGTGGAGAATAGTCCCCTTCCCGAACCGGGGGCTGGCACTGGTGCAGGCCGAGCCAGTGGGCATGAACACGGCAAGCCATGGGTGGTCTTGTGTTGTGCTATGTAGGAGTAGCCACCCACGTGAACGACTACCGTACCGGCAAAGCAGTAGGCATCTTCCTTTTCTTCTTCTCTTTGAGACTTGACCCTCCCATGCGATGCATTGTTGTGACTCGACACCACGGTTTGTGAAAACCTGTCCGGCTCCCACCGGCGGCACTGGCGGCTCCATTATTCTGTGTCATGTTTGTGACGATGTTGCTTTTTTGTCAGAAAATCTGCTGATCTATCTGTTTGCTTTGATAGGTACCAGCACTAGCACCGTCCTCGGCATTCAGCTCAGTCAGTTCCTTGTCGTCATCGATGTCGGCTGAGCGCTCCACCGAGCGGGCAAAGTGGAGAATACTCCTTTTCCCGAACCGGGGGCTGGCGCTGGTGCAGGCCGAGCCAGCGGGCATGAACACGGCAAGGCATGGGTGGTGATGTGCTGTGCTGTGCAGGAGTAGCCACCCATGTGAACGACTACCCGACAAGAAAAGCAGTAGGCATCTTGCTTTTCTTCTTCTTTTTGAGACTTGACCCTCCCATGCGATGCATTGTTGTGACTCGACACCACGGTTTGTGAAAATCTGTCCGGCCCCCACCGGCGGCACTGGCGGCTCCATTATTTCGTGTCATGTTTGTGACGATGTTACTTTTTTTGTCAGAAAAGTTGTTGATCTATCCGCTTGCTTTGATAGGTACCAGCACTAGCACAATCCTAGGCGTTCAGCTCAGTCAGTTCCTTGTCGTCATCAATGACGGCTGAGCTGACCACCGAGCGGGCAAACTGGAGAATTCTCCTCCTCCCAAACTGGGGGCCGGCGTTGGTGCAGGTCGGGCCAGTGGGCATGAACACGACAAAGCATGGGTGGTGCTGTGTTGTGCTGTGCAGGAGTAGCCACCCATGTGAGCGACTACCGGACCGACAAAGCAGGAGGCATCTTTTTTTTCTTTTTGAGACTTGACCCTCCCATGCGATGCATTGTTGTGACTCGACACCACGATTTGTGAAAACCTATCTGGCCCCCACCGGCGGCACTGGCGGCTCCATTATCCCGTGTCATGTTTGTGACGATGTTGCTTTTTTCGTCAGAAAATTTGCTGATCTATCCGCTTGCTTTGATAGGTACCGGCACTAGCACAGTTCTCGGCGTTCAGCTGATTCAGTTCCTTGTCGTCATCGATGCCGGCTGAGCTGACCACCGAGTGGGCAAAGTGGAGAATACTCCTCTTCCTGAACTGGGGGCTGGCGTTGGTGCAGGCCGAGCCAGTGGGCATGAACACGGCAAGTCAATGAACACGACAAGGCATGGGTGGTGATGTGCTGTGCTGTGCAGGAGTAGCCACCCACGTGAACGACTACCGGACCGACAAAGCACTAGGCATCTTCCTTTTCTTCTTCTTTTTGAGACTTGACCCTCCCATGCGATGCATTGTTGTGACTCGACACCACGGTTTGTGAAAACCTGTCCGGCCCCCATCAGCGGTACTGGCGACTCCATTATTCCGTCTCATGTTTCTGTCGATGTTGCTTTTTTTGTCGGGAAATGTTTTGATCTATTCATCAAACATCATGACAGCACAAAGACCACAAGAAATAACAAAATTGCATCCATATTCGTAGGCCACCTAGCGACGATTACAAGCACTAGAGCGAGGCGAAGGCACGCCGCCGTACTCGGTTTCCGCTTATACTTAGATGCTTCGGCCGCCATGGCTTGCGTCTATTTTAATAATATATGATTGTTGTTGAGAGACTTTGATGGTTTTACCAAATTCAATATTTATAACGACACACAAATTTCGGGTGGAATGATACGTCTCCGTCGTATCTACTTTTCCAAACACTTTTGCCCTTGTTTTGGACTCTAACTTGCATGATTTGAATGGAACTAACCCGGACTGACGCTGTTTTCAGTAGAATTGCCATGGTGTTATTTATGTGCAGAAACAAAAGTTCTCCGAATGACCTGAAACTTCACGGAACGTCTATTTGGAAATAAAAAAATCCTTGCAAAAGATGAAGACCAGGGGGCCCACACCCTAGCCATGAGGGTGGGGGCGCGCCCCCTACCTCGTGGGCCCCCTGGAGTTCCTCCGACCTCAACTCCAACTCTATATATTTCCTTTCGGGGAGAGAAAAATCAAAGAGAAGGATTCATCGCGTTTTACGATACAGAGCCGTCGCCAAGCCCTAAAACCTCTCGGGAGGGCTGATCTGGAGTCCGTTCGGGGCTTCGGAGAGGGGAATCCGTCGCCATCGTCATCATCAACCATCCTCCATCACCAATTTCATGATGCTCACCGCCGTGCGTGAGTAATTCCATCGTAGGCTTGCTGGACGGTGATGGGTTGGATAAGATTTTTCATGTAATCGAGTTAGTTTTATTAGGGTTTGATCCCTAGTATCCACTATGTTCTGAGATTGATGTTGCTATGACTTTGCTATGCTTAATGCTTGTCATAGGGCCCGAGTGCCATGATTTCATATCTGAACCTATTTTGTTTTCATCAATATATGAGAGTTCTTGATCCTATCTTGCAAGTCTATAGTCACCTACTATGTGTTATGATCCGGAAACCCCGAAGTGACAATAATCGGGACCACTCCTGGTGATGACCGTAGTTTGAGGAGTTCATGTATTCACTATGTGTTAATGCTTTGGTCTGGTACTCTATTAAAAGGAGGCCTTAATATCCCTTAGTTTCCACTAGGACCCCGCTGCCACGGGAGGGTAGGACAAAAGATGTCATGCAAGTTCTTTTCCATAAGCACGTATGACTATATTCGGAATACATGACTACATTACATTGATGAATTGGAGCTAGTTCTGTGTCACCCTAGGTTATGACTGTTACATGATGAACCACATCCGGCATAATTCTCTATCACCGATCCATTGCCTATGAGCTTTCCATATATTGTTCTTCGCTTATTTACTTTTCCGTTGCTATTGTCATCATCACTACAAAATACCAAAAACACTACTTTTGCTACTATTACCTTTTGCTATCGTTACCACTACCATCATATTACTTTGCTACTAAATACTTTGCTGCAGATATTAAGTTTCTAGGTGTGGTTGAATTGACAACTCAGCTGCTAATACTTGAGAATATTCTTTGGCTCCCCTTGTGTCGAATCAATAAATTTGGGTTGAATACTCTACCCTCGAAAACTGTTGCGATCCCATATACTTGTGGGTCATCAAGACTATTTTCTGGCGCCGTTGCCGAGGAGCATAGCTCTATTCTTTGAGTCACTTGGGATTTATATCTGCTTATCATTATGAAGAACTTGAGAGATCCAAAAGCCAAGATTTATCCCTCAACTACGAGGGGAGGTAAGGAACTTCCATCTAGCTCTGCACTTGATTCACCTTCTGTTTTGAGTAAGCTTGCGACACCTAAACATGCTTCTGCTATTCGTTCTGATATGTCACATGTTATTGATGATGCCACTTCTGCTATGCGTGATACTTATGATGAAAATACTTCTATGCTTGATACTACTGTGCCACTTGGTGAATTTCTTGATGAACAACTTGCTAGGGTTAGAGAGAACGAAATTATTGAAACTGATAACATTGATGAAAGTGATGATGAAGACTCTCCCCCTAATAAATATGAATCTCCTGTTATTCCTAAGGGTTATGTTTTTGAAAAAGAAGCTGCTCTAGCTATTTTAGCTTGCAAATATAGATACGAGCTCAAGAGGTTATTAGCTAAATGGAAGCAGCAATCTCTTAATGCTAGAATGAAACCTGACCCTGCTTTTGCTACTTCACCTATATGTGTTACTGATAAGAATTATGAATTCTCTGTTGATCCTAATATAATTACTTTGGTTGAATCTGATCCTTTTCATGGCTATGAATCTGAAACTGTTGTCGCACATCTTACTAAATTAAATGATATATCCACCCTGTTCACTAATGATGAGAGAACTCGCTACTTTTATATACTTAAAATATTTCCATTCTCATTAAAGGGTGATGCTAAGATATGGTTTAATTCTCTGGATCCTAGTTGTGTGCGTAGTCCCCGGGATATGATTTATTACTTCTCTGCTAAATATTTCCCTGCTCATAAGAAACAAGCTGCTTTGAGGGATATATAGAATTTTGTGCAAATTGAAGAAGAGAGTCTCCCACAAGCTTGGGGGAGGCTTCTCAAGTTACTTAATGCTTTGCCTGATCATCCTCTTAAAAAAATGAAATACTTGATATCTTTTATAATGGACTAACCGATGCTTCCAGAGATTACCTGAATAGTAGTGCTGGTTCTGTTTTCAGGGAAAGAACACCGGATGAAGCTGAAATTCTATTGAATAATATGTTGACAAATGAAAATAATTGGACACCTCCTGAGCCAATTCCTGAGCCTATTCCTAAACCAACTCCGAAGAAAAGAGGTGTTCTATTTCTCAGTCCTGAAGATATGCAAGAGGCAAACAAATCTATGACAGAAAAAGGTATTAAAGCTGAAGATGTTAAAAATTTACCTCCTATTGAAGAAATACATGGTCTTAATTTACCGCCTGTTGAAGAAACATATGATCTTAATCCATTACCTATTGAAGAAATACATGGTCTTGATAACCTGACACAGGTAGTAAAGGTAAATTCTCTCTATAGATACGGTAAAGCTGAAATCCCATTTACCAAGTTTGCTAGCCCATGCTTAGATGAGTTTGATAAATTTATGGCTAAGCAAGAAGACTTTAATGCTTATTTTGGTAGACAATTGAAATACAATTCAAATATGCTTGAACACTTGGGTGATTATATGGCTAATGTCAAAGGTGAACTTAAACTTATTAGTAAACATGCTTCTATGATTACCACTCAAGTAGAACAAGTACTTAAGGCTCAAAATGATTTTCTCAATGAATTGAATAGTAAGAATAATGATTATGCTGTTAGAGTGGCTACTAGAACTGGTAGAATGACTCAGAAACCTTTGTATCCTGAAGGCCACCCTAAGAGAATTGAGCAAGATTCTCAGAGAAATAATATGGATGCACCTAGTCCCTCTAAAAGGAAGAAAAAGAAAAATGATAGGACTTTGCATGCTTCTAGTGAACCTATTACTGAAACACTTGAGAATCCAAATGATATTTCTATTTCTGATGCTGAAACACAATCTGGTAATGAACATGAACCTAATGATAATGTTAATGATAATGTTCATGTTGATGCTCAACCTAGCAATGATAATGATATAGAAATTGAACCTGCTGTTGATCTTGATAACCCACAATCAAAGCATCAACGTTATGATAAGAAAGACTTTGTTGCTAGGAAACATGGTAAAGAAAGAGAACCATGGGTTCAGAAACCCATGCCTTTTCCTCCCAAACCATCCAAGAAAAAGGATGATGAGGATTTTGAGCGCTTTGCTGAAATGATTAGACCTATCTTTTTGCGTATGCGATTAACTGGTAAGCTTAAAATGAATCCTTATGCTAAGTACATGAAAGAAATTGTTACTAATAAAAGAAAGATATCAGAAGCTGAAATTTCCACCATGCTTGCTAATTATACTTTTAAGGGTGGAATACCAAAGAAACTTGGAGATCCAGGAGTACCCACTATACCATGCTTCATTAAAAGAAACTATGTTAAAACTGCTTTATGTGATCTTGGAACTGGTGTTAGTGTTATGCATCTCTCTTTATATCGTAGACTTGACTTGAATAAGTTGACACCTACTGAAATATCTTTGCAAATGGCTGATAAATCAACTGCTATACCTGTCGGTATTTGTGAGGATGTGCCTGTTGTGGTTGCAAACGTTACTATTTTAACGGACTTTGTTATTCTTGATATTCCCGAGGACGATAGTATGTCTATTATTCTTGGAAGACCCATTTTGAATACTACAGGGGCTGTTATTGATGGCAACAAAGGCAATGTCACTTTTCATGTTAATGGTAATGAGCATACGGTACACTTTCCGAGGAAACAACCTCAAGTCCACAGTATCAATTCTATTGGAAAAATTCCATCGATTATTTTTGGAGGTTTTGAATTTCCTCTACCTACTGTCAAGAAGAAATATGATATTCTTATTGTTGGGGATGTGCATATCCCCGTTGAGGTAACCTAGTGTTATTCGAAAATTCTCCGGTTCCATGTTATTCGGAATGAGTTTGTTAACAAGACTTGATCAACCTTGTTAATGGGTTCCTTTTGATGATCATGAGATGGATGAATTTAGAAAACACAACTCTCTGTACCCTCTTTTACTTTCTGTTATTTATGTTAAATAAAATAAAAATAAGTATTTTCCATCTGTTATCTAATTTATCCGTGCAATATAAAAATACCCAAAAAAAGTTCTCCAAATGCCCTGAAATTTAAATATGATTTTTTCTGGAATATTTGAGAATATTTGGCACTAAGAACACAGCAGGGGGGCATCCACCTGGCCACGAGGGTGGAGGGCGCGCCCTATCCCCCTAGGCGCGCGCCCCTGCCTCATGGGCCCCCTGGAGCTCCTCCACTTATTCCTGCACCCACACACTCCTTCTTCCTCCCACAAACACGATTATCCAGTTCAAGCACGAGTTCTATCTCATTTTGCTGCCATTTTCGATCTCCTAGCTCAAAGCACCTCTCACAAAACTGCTTGGGGAGATTGTTACTTCTTATGTGACTCCTCCATTGGTCCAATTAGTTTTTGTTCTAGTGCTTTATTCATTGCAAATTTGTGCTGCCTAGGTGACCCTGTTCTTGAGCTTGCATGTCAAATTTATATGGTTAAAAGTAGTTTTGATGCATGATATATGCTCTAGGCACTTGTAGGAGTAGTTGCTATCAATTTTGTTGAGTTTGGTTTACTTTTATTTTGAAGTTACTAAAAATTTCAGAAATTTTTCAGAGGAAGAAATATGCTTAGGAAAATGTACCAAGGTGGTTCTTCAAGGAAGCAAGGACCCAGGCTTGCAATGCGTGATGCTCATGAAGAGGCACCAAGAGACGCTCCAGTGCGTACTTGTGAATGGCCTTCGGAAAACTTTATGGATCGAGCGGGAATTAAGGAAGAATTTAACGCATATTTGCGTAACGCTGATCTTGTGAGCTTCGAGGAAGAAAAATGTCACCAGTACCACTATCTCACTAGTTCCTTTGTGAGGAGATTTGAATTTTCATCTTCACGTAATTCTCCTACTGTCCTGTTTGATCTTTATGAAAAATCTTATACTATGGACTTAGAGGATTTTACCGCTGCTTGCAAACTTCCACAATGGGGTAGTGTCAGGGAACCTCGCAAATCTGAATTTAGAGATTTTCTTGCTAGTATAACTGTGGGGGAATCTAGAGATATAACACAAGCTACCATAGGGAGCATTCACTTTCCTGCTATACATTATTTTGCTCTCTTCATAGGTAGATGCATTAATGGTAAAGATGAAGCATGTCATATGTGTGTTCCTGACCTCAGTATTCTTAGGAGTGCTGTGTTAGGAGACAAATCTTATAATTTGGGAGCCATTGTTGCACGTAGGTTCACTAGTAGAAAAGGGTCAAACGTGAAGCACATTAGTGCCGGTTTGTATTTGAGCCGGCACTAATGTATACATTAGTGCCGGTTCCAACGGCTAGCCGGGCCGCTTTCATTAGTACCGGTTCATGGCGAACCTTTAGCACCGGTTCGTGCCACGAACCGGTACTAATGAGGGTGGTGGCAGGATGTTGTCAGACTGGGGCCCCTCCAGCCCCTTTAGTACCGGTTCTTGGCACGAACCGGTACTAAAGGTCGTCCTACATAAACCCTTCGTCCACCCGAGCTCGCTCTGTTCTTCCCCTTTCCCCTCTCCTCTCTGTTCTTCCCCTCTTCCTCTCGAGCTCATCACACATTTTGCCCAAAATTTGTCAAGATTTGAAGGCCCCCATCCATTCAAATGATCACAAAGGTTAGCAACTTTGTCCTTTCATCTCTCATTGCTAGATATGCTCTTGCAATGCTTTATATAGTGATTAATTTGTGAGTTTAGTAATTTGGGAGGATATATATGTGTGTGCTAGTATTTGATTTATATGCAATTTTTTCTAGGAGGTATGTGAACCGGAAATTCTAACCGACCCTATTGTCGAGAGGTTAAATTTAGTTGAAAGAGAAAACGAGTACTTGAAAGAAAAATTGAAAAGAATTGAGGGGGAGAAGATGGAATTGGAATTGCATGTTGCCGATGTCGTCGATGATCACAAGATCAAGATGGAGAAAATGCGCTTGAAGATTAGAAAGATTAGAAAATATGCCATCGATAGTGAGGCTTGGTATCATTATGCTGTTGGATCCATTGTTACCTTAGTTGCGATCTTGATCGTATTTGTTGTTGCATTTAAATGCTTTAGCTAGAGAGTTATTTGTTTTTTGCATTTAAGTGTTGTATGAACTTGTATTAATTTGGTCTATTCGGTGTTGTGTAATGAAGATGAGCCGGCAATGGATGTACGATGACCGATGCTCTCCCCAGTTCGTTGAGGGCGTGCATACTTTTCTGCTTGCGGCTGAGGCAAACAAGCGGGCGGGCGGATGGTTTTATGCCTTGTCCATGTGCTCGCTGTAAGAATGGTCACAATTACTCTACGTCAAGAACCATTCACGTCCACCTGTTTAAGTCCGGTTTCATGCCCCATTATAATGTTTGGACCAAGCACGGAGAAAGAGGGGTTATGATGGAAGACAATGAAGAAGAAGAGGACGACGACAGCTATCCTGGCCATGGGTTCCCTGAATACGATGATACAACAATGGGGGAAGAAGCTGAGCCGGTAATGTGGGAAGAAGTTGAGCCGGCAATGCGGGAAGAAGCTGAAGAAGAGGCGTCAGATAAGCCCGTTGATGATCTAGGTCGGGCCATTGCCAATGCAAAGAGAAACTGCGCAAGTGATTTGGAGAAGAAGAAGTTGCAGCGCATGTTAGAGGATCACAAAAAATTGTTGTACCCGAATTGCGTAGGTGACAAGAAAAAGCTGGGCACCACACTGGAATTGCTGCAATGGAAGGCAGAGAATGGTGTATCTGACAAGGGATTTGGAAAGTTGCTGGTAATGATAAAGGATATGCTTCCAAAGGACAACGAATTGCCAGAGAGTACGTACGAAGCAAAGAAGGTTGTCTGCCCTCTAGGGTTAGAGGTGCAGAAGATACATGCATGCCCTAATGATTGCATCCTCTACCGCGGTGAGTACGAGGATTTGAACGCTTGCCCGGTATGTGGTGCATTGTGCTATAAGATCAGCCGCGATGACCCTGGTGATGTCGAGGGCCGGCGCCCCAGGAAGAAGAATCCTGCCAAGGTGATGTGGTATGCTCCTATAATACCACGGTTGAAACGTTTGTTCCAAAACAAAGAGCATGCCAAGGCGATGCGATGGCACAGAGAAGACCGTAAGAAAGACGGAAAGTTGAGAGTACCCGCTGACGGGTCGCAGTGGAGAAAAATCGAAAGAAAGTACGGGAAGGAGTTTGCAGATGACGCAAGGAGCGTATGGTTTGGTCTAAGCGCAGATGGCATTAATCCTTTTGGGGAGCAGAGCAGCAACCATAGCACCTGGCCTGTGACTCTATGTTTGTATAACCTTCCTCCTTGGTTGTGCATGAAGCGGAAGTTCATTATGATGCCTGTGCTCATCCAAGGCCCTAAGCAACCCGGCAACGACATTGATGTGTACCTAAGGCCATTAGTTGAAGAACTCTTACAACTGTGGAATGGAACAGGTGTACGTGCGTGGGATGAGCACATGGGGGAAGAATTTGACCTAAAGGCATTGCTGTTCGTGACCATCAATGATTGGCCTGCTCTCAGTAACCTTTTAGGACAGACAAACAAGGGATACCGCGCATGCACACACTATTTGGATGATACCGACAGTATATATTTGGCTAATAAGAATGTGTACCTGGGACATCGTCGATTTCTTCCGAGCAGGCATCCCGTAAGAAAAAAAGGCAAGCATTTCAAAGGTGAGGCGGATCACCGGACGAAGCCTCGCCACCGTACTGGTGCTGATGTACATGATATGGTCAAGGATTTGAAGGTGGTCTTTGGAAAGGGTCCTGGTGGACAACCTGTTCCGAATGACGCTGACGGATGCGCACCCATGTGGAAGAAGAAATCTATATTTTGGGACCTGCCCTATTGGAAAGACCTCGAGGTCCGCTCCGCAATCGACGTGATCCAGCTGACGAAGAATCTTTGTGTGACCCTGCTTGGCTTCTTGGGCGTGTATGGGAAGACAAAAGATACACCTGAGGCATGGGAGGACCAGCAACGTATGCACGGAAAAGACGGCATACATCAGGGTCATGCAAGCTATGCTCTTACCAAAGAAGAGAAGGAAATCTTCTTTGAATGCCTGCTCAGTATTAAGGTACCATCTGGCTTCTCGTCGAATATAAAGGGAATAATAAACATGGCAGAGAAAAAGTTCCAGAACCTAAAGTCCCATGACTGCCACGTGATTATGACGCAACTGCTTCCGGTTGCATTGAGGGGGCTTCTACCGAAAAACGTTCGATTAGCCATTGTGAAGCTATGTGCATTTCTCAATGCAATCTCTCAGAAGGTAATCGATCCAGAAATCATACCAAGGTTACAAAATGATTTGGTGCAATGTCTTGTCAGTTTCGAGTTGGTGTTCCCACCATCCTTCTTCAACATCATGACGCACGTCCTAGTTCACCTATGCGAAGAGATTAACGTTTTGGGTCCTGTATTTCTACACAATATGTTCCCCTTTGAGAGGTTCATGGGAGTCTTAAAGAAATATGTTCATAACCGTGCTAGGCCAGAAGGAAGCATCTCCAAGGGCCGTCAAAATGAGGAGGTCATTGAGTTTTGTATTGACTTTATTCCTGACCTTAAGCCGATTGGTGTTCCTGAATCGCGGCATAAGGGCAGACTGGATGGAAAAGGCACGCTAGGAGGGGAACAAATAATATGTATGGACGGACATTCTCTCACTGAAGCACACTACACAGTTCTACAGAATTCCGCCTTGGTGGCTCCGTATATGGATGAACACAAGAATTTGCTACGCTCCAAACACCCGGAGCGGTCTGATGACTGGATTACACGTGAACAAACCAGGAGTTTCGCCAGCTGGTTGCATGCACGTACCATGCATGACACCTCTATTGAAGATGACCTGTACTTGCTGTCCCAGTTACCATCTTCGAATATAATGACTTTCAAAGGGTACAAGATAAATGGTAATACATTTTACACGATCGCCCAAGATAAGAAGAGCACCAACCAAAACAGTGGTGTCCGCTTTGATGCAGAAACCAAGACGGGAAAGGAAACATATTATGGTTATATACAGGACATATGGGAACTTGACTATCGACGTGGTTTGAAGGTCCCTTTGTTTCGGTGCAAATGGGTCAATATGACACGAGGCGGGGTAACGGAAGACCCGCAGTACGGAATGACAACAGTGGATCTCAACAATCTTGCGTATGCAGACGAACCATTCGTCCTAGCCAATGATGTGGCACAGGTTTTCTATGTGAAGGACATGTCTACCAAGCCAAGAAAAAGAAAAGATAAGGAAGCGAATGCATCGTACGATGAGCCAAAGCGGCACATAGTTCTTTCTGGGAAGAGAAACATCGTGGGAGTGGATGACAAAACAGACAAGTCAGAATATTATGAAAAGTTTGATGAAATTGCTCCATTCACAGTGAATATTGACCCGAGCATCCCGTTAAATGATGAAGATTTTCCATGGCTACGACGCAAAGGGACACACGCGAAGAAAAAGTTTCACACCCAAAGATCTGGGATGTGATCGGCTTAACTATCATCACTTTCTTCTGTGTTTCACACCCAGGAGGGAATCTCTGTAATAGTTAGGGTAGCTAGTTGTGTGTTTTGGCATTTGAAACGCGAAGAAATTTTATGTGCAAGCAAATTCTTTCATGCATTTACTGATTTTTTCAACTAAATGACCCTGAAATTGAAAAGCATTTCAAATGAACTCAGAAAAGGATGAAAGTTGGCATGGTATCATAATTTCACCCACATAGCATGTGCAAAAAAGTAGAGAGGGTTACCGCAAAAACTGGATGCACTTCGTGTACAAAATGGACAATCTGTTTCGAAGTATCAGGGTTTCGGACGAAAACTCATCCGTTACAAAGGCATTTCATTTTTTAAATAACCTAATCATTACCAAATTGAATATAATGATAAAACACACTAATATTAAACATAAGAAAAAAGAATCACTGAAAAATCTATTTTCAAAGTTAAGTTATTCACAAAAATAAATAAAGCAAAAATAATAAGAAAAAAAAGCCCACCTACTGGGCCACAGCGGCCTGCATACGACTAGAAACCCAAATTCAAGTTGGGCCAGGATGCAGGCCCGCTAGCCCAGTAGGCCCAACAGGGCATCACAGAAGAGGTAGGCCCAGAAGGCCTTCTTAAGAGAGGAGCTCGAGACAGCAGCGACGGCGGGGCTTATAAGCAGGTGCGAGTGCCCCTCGGCTAGCGAGGTGGGACTAAACTTTTGTGCCCCTCGCCTGGCAGCGCACACCCTTTAGTACCGGTTGGTGGCTCCAACCGGTACTAAAGGGGGCCTTTAGTACCGGTTGGAGCCGCCAACCGGTACTAAAGGGGGTGCGGTTCCCGCCGCTTGGCCTGGCCAAAACAGGCCTTTAGTACCGGTACTAAAGGTGCCTTCTATATATACAACACTTACGAAAATTTCATTCTCCCTCTGTTTCTTCCTCTGTTTCCCCATTGAAGCACCGCCCGCGCGCCCCAATCGATCGACGCCGTCGCCGCCCCGTCCCCGTCGCCGCCCCCGTCCCCGTTGCCGCCCCCGTCCCCGTCGCCGCCCCCGTCCCCGTCACCGCCCCCGTCTCCGTCGCCGCCCTGGGCCCGTCCCCGTCGCGCCGTCCCCGCGTCGCCGCCCCCGCGTCACGCCCCGGCCCGTCGCCTCCCCCGGCCGTCGCCGTCACCCCGCTGTGAGCTCTCCCCCTCTAACCCCTCTCCCTCGCCCCCGGCGGCCACCATGGGCGCCGCCCCTCCCCGAGCCCATACACACACACAAGCATGATGAACACACGCACACGCACACGTACATATGTATGAATTAATGCATGTATATATTAGTATATACGTATTTTGTATGTTTAATTAGTTTAGATTTTTTTAGGTTATTATTTTTTCACTAGTATATATGTATGAATGCATGTTAGATGGATATAATTAGTGTTTAATTAGTATGGAAATTTTTTTATATAATGTTGTTTTTCAGTTTTTTAATGGATGTATAAAAGTTGTGTTTTCTGTTTTTAGTGTTAGATGCTTAATTAGTATGAAATAGCATATAGAATTTTGACATATGCAATGATAGCATAATTAGTGTTATATAGAAATGTTAGAAATTTTAGTTATCAAAATCCAATCATTAAAAAAATGTTACTTTTTGCGGGCATATAGCTAGTATTTGTTGTCGACGATGCCCGGCCCGCATCCTCGCCGTCGACACGTCCGCGACGACGTCCAGCTGACCCATGTTCGGGACTGGGCTCCGCCGGGTTGGCACTGGGAGGTGCTGCATAGAGGGGCGCGCCGCTTGATGAGGAACCCGGCCCCGGGTCCCGTCGTCGACCCTGATCTCGTTTGGTGGCGTTCGCGTGGGCCAGTTTCGGTGCGGAGGGAGCCGGCCCCGCCGGAGGTGGTACGTCGTCGTGTCAGGGAGGAGGACGAGCACGTCCATCGCTACATGGTTGCATTAGAGGGCGGCAGGTTCTCCAATACCTGGCAGTTTCTTCAGGGATCTCACTTCAGCTATGATCCTGTGAGGGTTCCTTCTCTTTGGGTGTCCACCGCCTAGCCAGTGATGTACTATTCAATATTATATATTATTCGAGACGATGTATTCGAGATTAAATCTATTATTCGAGACGATGTATTCGAGATTATATCTATTATTCGAGACGATGTATTCGAGATTATATCTATTATTCGAGACGATGTATTCGAGATTATATCTATTATTCGAGATTATACTAAATTGTTTTATATTTCTTTTGGCATAGTTAAATAAAAGCTATGGCGGACAATACCGACAGAGAGAGAGAACAGATCATGTTCGATATCATACGCGGGCCAGATGATGATCAGAATGAAGAAGATTTTGACGGCTCCGAATTTCTAAACAACACCGGAGAGGGTGATATGATATTCGATCGTGACGACCGAGAAGATGAAGTCATGAACTACGACGAAGAACATGTTGATCCTGAAACAACAAACACCGGCGAGGTATATATATTTATATAAGCAGGAATCTGGTGATCATCTCATGTTTTAAATGAGTTGAAGATATATTAACGAATCGATCTTTCTTCTTTCAGCCATCCGGATTGAGCAAATCTTCAGGCAAAAGGACGAAACGAGGCCCGAACAAAAAGTTGAAGGAGGGCGTAAAGTACAATATCGAGGAATTCAAACCTAATGGCGAACCATTAGCGCCTAAGAAGATTGCGGACAAGTTCGTTCGTCAGTGCGGAGTTCTTGTGAAGGACCAACTCCCGATCTCCCTTCAAGAATGGAGAAAGCCAGCAAAGCCACGTCCAAATGTTACTTTTGTCGACGAGAATAAAAAAACTGCTTTGGGATACTCTCATGGAACATTTCACCCTACCAGATCATTTCACAGAAGCAGATGTGCAGAAAGTCAAGGACGCTGCTTTTAGGAAGATGGCGGTTGCATTCAAGAACCACGAGAACGACGTGGGAGAAGTACGTCAAGGGAGGAAGGAAGACTCCAGTATTCGAGGGGATACTAGAGAATCAAAGTGCTCATTGGGACGATTTCATGAAATTCAAGGATTCAGAATTAGCTAAGGAACGGTCGAGAATAAACAAGAAGAATGCCGAAAAAAAGGATAAGTTCCATAAGCTGGGGCCAGGTGGCTACGCGGTGGCAATGCCTAAGTGGGATAAGTCTGAGAAAGAGATGGAGGATGCAAGTGTCACTCCGGTTACTAAGAGCTGGCCCCCCAGGTGCAGGACTTGGTTCCATGCGCATGGGGGGGAGTTGGACCCGAAGACAGGCAATGTTTCGACGAAGGCATGTCTGAACGGAGCCGACGATGCGCTACTTGTTGCAATAGAAGAGGCTCGATCGGGGGTGTTCCAGCCCAACAGAGAGAACGACGAGCTTACGCGTGCCCTGGGAAATCCTGAACACCCGGGAAGAACACGAGGCAAGGGCGCTATTCCGTGGTATGAGGGGTTTTCGGACTGGAACGCCGACTACAGAACCCGTGCGAGAAAGAAGATTGCGGAGGAGAAGAAGAGGAAGATGGAGGAGGAGCAGAGGAAGCGGGACTATGAACGCCTTCAAGGCCTAGAAGCAAGTCAAGCGGAATTGGCAGTTAAATTCCAGCGGCAGCAGGAGCAGATCGACTCACTTAGCCAGCAAAGGGGGTCTCAGCATCTGCAGCAGCTAGCGGATGATCCAGCATTGCATAGCACCGCCCCATCCATGCCGAGAAGCAGCGTGGGTTCCGCCCCGGGCGACGCAGTGCTGGATAGATACCCCGTGGATGACATCACGGAGAACACTAACTGCGAGCTACACTTCAAAATGAAGAACATATCCATGAAGGTGGCGGACGCCGTTGCTTTTTCAAATTCCCCCGAGGCAACCTTCCATTGCAACCCGATTCCAGCGGGCTATACTCGTGTCTTGGTTGATGAGGTGGTGGACCCATATTCGGAGCTACAGCTTGACATTCCTGGAGGTGACGACGAGCACACATTGGGAGAGGCCATACATCATGTCATCCTATGGAGAAAGGATTGCATCATCTTTCGAAGGCCACCGACACCGCGTCACCCGACTCCTCGTCGAAGTCCACCACCGAGTCAGCAGAGTCCCGCTCCAAGTCCACCAACGTGTGAGGCCATTCCTCCTCCTCCAAGTCCGGCAAAGTGTCAGGCCACTCCTCCTCCAAGTCCGACACAGCGTCAGACGTCCACTCCTCCTCCAAGTACGGCACAACCTCAGGCCACTCCTCCTCCAAGTTCGACACAGCTTCAGGCCACTCCTCCTCGTCCAACTCAGCCCCGTCAGCCGTCTCTGCCGCCTTAGCAATCGCAGAAGAGACACCCCGCAGCTATGGTGCGTAGCGGTATGAGTCGAGGTCATAGTACAGGAAGTACAGGCGGAGGCAAGTGATATAAATATGGTCCAAACCTCACTACTCCTCTTCCTGTGAGGGCTTACGACAGGACCGAGGAGCAAACCAATGCCATAGTGCGGGCAGAAGTCGACGCCCATTTTGGACCGAAACCGCCACCGCCGCCAAGGGAGAAAGTGCCTGTGGAAGTAGTTGACCACTTCATTCGTATGGCTCAACCACCAGCTCCTAAGCCTGTTGACACAGACTATGAGCGCCACATCAGGAAGTTACATCGACAACGTCTATAGAAGGAGGCGAGCTCGAGCTCGAGCAAACAACAAGCAGCTGTCAAAAAATGCGGGAAAACCGTTGCCCAGCTGGGAAAACAGGCGGCGCAATCGACCCCCCCGCTTGTTGTGCCGCCAACAACACGTGACAGTACGCGCGCCCAATATTATTGTGGCCAAACAGTTTACGTTCCCGAGGTGGGCGATGTGGTAATAACCCAGGAGCATATAATGCAGGCTGAAGAACTCAAGATCACTGTTGGACAACTCCTCGAGATCGAGGACATGCCTATGATTACAGAGGAGGAAATAAAACGGAAATATGTCTGGGGCCAACCTTTGGTCGAGCCAGAAGATGTCAAGAAGCTCCCAACGAGAATGTATGAATTGCATCAATGGTACATGGACATTACCAAGAGATCCGATCGAGAGTCCCTCATGGTGTATGTCAAGAAGGATGATTACTACCATGAGAAAGTTGTGGCCGTTGAGTATTCTGAACTGTTTCAGTTATACAATCAAGACGCACTCGATAAATCTATCGTCAGTTGCTATTGTCTGTAAGTGATTTCTTTCTGTAATTTAAGTCTCAAGCTAGCTGTAGTGATCCTTTTGATCAATCATTACGTGTAATTATCCTCACTATATTCTTTTCTGTGGTATTATGCAGGATGAAGATGTATGAAATGAGAAAAGGTGGACGCTATGGCATTGGGTTCATTGACCCAAACACCGTTAATGAATACACATGGAAAATAAACAAGCATCATGAAAAAGAGGTAGAGGACAGCATGCTAGAGTTCTTGAAGCGCCTCAAATACAATGAAGATATACTGCTTCCTTACAACTTCCAGTGAGTCACACTCTCTTGTACTACAAATTCTCTGTTTTTGCCTACTAGCTAGCTACATGTTTTTACTTACATATGCCCGCTTAATTAAGACATGCAAACGTGTGTGCATGCATATTTCACTGGATCTTGTGTATCATTAAAGTTGACGCCGGAACAGTTGAAATACTGGACTCGCTACTCAAAGCAAATAGTGACTATAACATCTTGTTTGGGATAGTCAACAGGTAATTTCAATCATTATTAACTATATATCTCGGCCTATTTAGTTCGTCATTTCATGATATGAACTATTTAATAACCCCTTTATTCATTTTATTTGTCGGCGGGCAGGGCTTGGGCAAGGTTCATCAGCGTCACGGAAGGCGAATGGAAACCACAGCTGAAATGGTTTCGATCCAAGGTAAGTAATTAAGTAGTACTAGCTAGCTAGCTAGCTGCCATCTCTTTAATTATCATGCTTGATTAATTATTATCTGATAAAATTAAATTCCATTCTCGTAATAAAGGCCCTGAAGCAGGCGCAGGGGACTGATCTGTGTGCATTCTGTGTTTGCGAGAACATTCGCATGATGGCGTCCGAAAGGAGCAGATGTCAAAGACAGGAATGGGTACGCTTGTCAGAACACTATTCACAATTTTTACACCATTATCGATATCTAGTCACACAACTAATACACATGCATATTGATCTCCTTCTTAACAGTTCAAAGAGGTGCGGGACAAGCTCCTAGAAATGGAGCGCGTAGAAGCACTTCAAGAGGAAATAGCGGGATTTTTGCTCGACCAGGTCATAAATCCGAAGGGAGAATACTATTACCCGCTACCGCCCCCATCGACCAGGTCATGAACCACTTCCAATTGTCATCGTGCTCCGAAGGAACCAATTAGGCTAATGCCACTGGCTCCGAAGGCAACATGCATATGTAGGAGAAATTGTATATAGCTATACATGTGTATGTGTAAATTAATATGGTGGTTTGTGAGACATTGATGATATATATATGATTGGTTCTACTAGAAATTCTATTTATATATATATATATGCATAACGTGTACAATGTGTAGTACCGTAAAATACCAGCAAACGAAAAAGAATTAAAATGGAAAACACAAAATTAAATGAAAAAGAAATCATAAAACCAAAAAAACCCCAAACATTTTAGTACCGGTTGGTGTTACCAACCGGTACTAAAGGGCTCCCGGCCCCCGGAGCTGGCTCGTGCCACGTGGTTTCCCTTTAGCACCGGTTCGTGCTGAACCGGTACTAAAGGGGGGGGGCCTTTAGTGCCGAAACTTTAGTGTCGGTTCCTAAACCGGCACTAAAGGGCCTTACGAACCGGTGCTATTGCCCGGTTCTGCACTAGTGGTTGCATCTTAATAGATTTAATGGAGACTTCTTTGGTGAAATTTATGCAACCCGCTTAGCTGATTTTCTTGGTGTAACTATACGTGATGATGATATTGAATTACCTCCTGCTTACCTAGACTTTAATGCTATGGTTCACCACCAGTTTGTCGAGAGGAATGAATCACCTCTCCAGTATCGCTTAATCTTTGACAGACGTCGTGCTGTCCGTATTACTCTCCCTGCTCCTGCCTTCTTTGATTATTAGGCAAAAGGAAGATATGTTATTACCAGAGAGGAGGTAGATGAGTACGAGAGGAGGGCGGAGGCCGCTCGTCGCCATGCTGCAGCTCAGGAGGCGATAGCCGCTGCATCTCAGTACGACCCCAACTTTTACTATGGATATCCGCCAGGCCAACCGTGGCCATAGACAAACTTAGGCCAAAAGCCTAAGCTTGGGGGAGTACGTATTTCTCACCGACATTACATTCATGTTCACACACTCATTGCTAGATGCCGGTGCTCATACTTTTTCATTGTATCATCCATACTAGTTTATTTCCCTTTTTTATGCTTTCTTCTTGTGTGTTTAATAAACCTTAAGAAAAACCAAAAAAATAGTTGTAGTTTTTAATTAGTTTACTTCCCATGCTTGTAGTAGTAATTAAAAAGAAAGCCCAAAAAGATTTCATGTTCTTCTTTTTGCTTGTTGGGAGCTTTTCCATGTAAATAGTTTTATTTCTTTTCTTTGGGGGTCGATAGGAGAAGACCATGATTAAATTGTTGAAGTGGCTCTTATATGCATTATTGTTGATCTGACAAAAGAGCCCATATTGCCTTGTCTTCTCCTGTTTATTGAATGCTTGCAGATTCCAGCTTAGTCCAATGCACGTGCACTATTATTATTATCCACGTCGTTCGGTCGTGCAAGTGAAAGGCAATTATGACGATATATGATGGACTGACTGAGATGAGAAAAGCTAGTATGAACTCGACCTCTCTTGTTTTTGTAAATATGATTAGTTCATCATTCCTAATTCATCCTATTATGAATAAACATGTTTGCAATGACAACTAGAGATCATAGTTTCTTGTGCCATGCTTGATTAGCTAGGAGCTTATAATGGTTTACCTTGTGTGCCAACATGCTATTAAAATGGTTGTGATGTGGTATGATAGGGTGGTATCATCCTCTGATTGATTTAAGTGACTTGACTTGGCACATGTTCACGCATGTAGTTGAAACAAAATCAACATAGCCTTCATGATATTTATGTTCATGGTGGATTATATCCTACTCATGCTTGCATTCGGTGTTGATTAACTTTAATGCATGTTCATGACTGTTGTCGCTCTCTAGCTGGTCGTGCCCAGTCTTTTGCTAGCCTTCACCTGTACTAAGCGGGAATACTGCTTGTGCATCCAATCCCATAAACCCAAAAGTTATTCCATATGAGTCCACCATACCCACCTATATACGGTATCTACCTGCCGTTCCGAGTAAATTTGTACATGCCAAACTCTAAACCTTCAAATAAATATCCTGTTTTGTATGCTCGAATAGCTCATGTATCAACTAGGGCTATCCGTATCTTCCATGTTAGGCGGGTTATTCTCAAGAGGAGTGGACTCCGCTCCTCACTCACGAGAAAATGGCTGGTCACCGGGATGCCCAGTATCATGCTTTATGCAAACTAAATCAAAATAATTGCAAACAAAACCCTCCCTGGGACTCTTGTTAGTTGGAGGAACTCTTTGTTTCGAGCAAGCCATGGATTGATGCTTGTTGGTGGAGGGGGAGTATAAACTTTACCATACTGTTTGGGAACCGCCTATAATGTGTGTAGCATGGAAGATATCGCCATCTCTTGGTTGTTATGTTGACAATGAAAGTATACCGCTCAAAATAGTATTCATCTCTATTTCAAAACCGAGCTCTGGCACCTCTACAAATCCCTGATTCCCTCTACGAAGGGCCTATCTATTTACTTTCATGTTGAATCATCATCTTCTTATTAAAAAGCACCAGTTGAAGAGCACCGCTATCATTTGTATTCATTACTGTTAGTTTACATTGAGTATGACTTGACTGGATCTCTTTTACCATGAATTACAATGTCTAGTCAGTCCTTGATCTTTAAAGGTGCTCTGCATTTATGTTTTGTGGTCTCAGAAAGGGCTAGCGAGATACCATCTTGTTATATCATATCATGATTGTTTTGAGAAAGTGTTGTCATCTGAGATTTATTATTATTGCTCGCTAGTTGATTATGCCATTGATATGAGTAAACATGAGACCTATGCGTTATTGTGAATATGGTTAGTTCATAATCTTTGCTGAAAACTTGAATGCTGGATTTACATATTTACAACAACAAGAGCAAACAGAGTTTGTAAAAGTTTTTCTTTATCACTCTCAGTTTATCAACTGAATTGCTTGAGGACAAGCAAAGGTTTAAGCTTGGGGGAGTTGATACGTCTCCGTCGTATATACTTTTCCAAACACTTTTTCCCTTGTTTTGGACTCTAACTTGCATGATTTGAATGGAACTAACCCGGACTGACGCTGTTTTCAGCAGAATTGCCATGGTGTTATTTATGTGCAGAAACAAAAGTTCTCGGAATGACCTAAAACTTCACGGAACGTCTATTTGGAAATAATAAAAAATCCTAGCAAAAGATGAAGACCAGGGGGCCACACCCTAGCCACGAGGGTGGGGGGCGCGCCCCTCTACCTCGTGGGCCCCTTGGAGCTCCTCCGACCTCAACTCCAACTCTATATATTTTCTTTCGGGGAGAAGAAAATCAGAGAGAAGGATTCATCGCGTTTTACGATACGGAGCCGCCGCCAAGCCCTAAAACCTCTCGGGAGGGCTGATCTGGAGTCCGTTCGGAGCTCCGGAGAGGGGAATCCGTCACCATCGTCATCATAAACCATCCTCCATCACCAATTTCATGATGATCACTGTCGTGCGTGAGTAATTCCATCGTAGGCTTGCTAGACGGTGATGGGTTGGATGAAATTTATCATGTAATCGAGTTAGTTTTGTTGGGGTTTGATCCCTAGTATCCACTATGTTCTGAGATTGATGTTGCTATGACTTTGCTATGCTTAATGCTTGTCACTAGGGCCCGAGTGCTATGATTTCAGATCTGAACCTATTGTGTTTTCATGAATATATATGTGAGTTCTTGATCCTATCTTGCAAGTCTATAGTCACCTACTATGTGTTATGATCCAGCAACCCCAAAGTGACAATAATCGGGACCACTCCCGGTGATGACCGTAGTTTGAGGAGTTCATGTATTCACTATGTGTTAATGCTTTGGTCTGGTACTCTATTAAAAAGAGGCCTTAATATCCCTTAGTTTTCACTAGGACCCCGCTGTCACGGGAGGGTAGGACAAAAGATGTCATGCAAGTTCTTTTCCATAAGCACGTATGACTATATTCGGAATACATGCCTACACTACATTGATGAATTGGAGCTAGTTCTGTGTCATCCTAGGTTATGACTGTTACATGATGAACCGCATCTGGCATAATTCTCTATCACCGATTCATTGCCTACGAGCTTTCCATATATTGTTCTTCGCTTATTTACTTTTCCGTTGCTATTGCTATCATCACTACACAATACCAAAATCATTACCTTTTGCTACCGTTACCACTACTATCATATTACTTTGTTACTAAACACTTTGCTGCAGATATTAAGTTTCCAGGTGTGGTTGAATTGACAACTCAGCTGCTAATACTTGAGAATATTCTTTGGCTCCCCTTGTGTCGAATCAATAAATTTGAGTTGAATACTCTACCCTCGAAAACTGTTGCGATCCCCTATACTTGTGGGTTATCATGGAACATCTAGATAGAACATTTTTCTTTAAACAGGGAAATAATTTTAGATCGGAGAGATTATACAAAATGAAAAAAAAACACTATTTGTATGCGGAGAGGTTACTACTTGAATATAAAAGTTTACTTCGACCCATTTCACTCCCCGCCGGAAAACTTGAATGGGTGGGTCGGCTCTTGAAGGCATTGTGTTTTTGCTGATGTTTTGGCCGTAACCAATTAGACCGCCACTTGGCAGCCCCGGTGCATGTAGCTTCCGTTTGCGCAGGGTTCGGGGAAGAGTCCAACCACTTTGGGTCTATTGTACGCAGTCTTTCCCTACATCTTTGCATTTTTGCAAGAGGCTATTTTCAGGACTTGAACCCGTGACCTCTTGGTCACAAGACAGCAGCTTTCCAGTGCGCCAAGGCTCCCCTTCCGATTAGACCGCCACTTAGGATAAAAAATTCTTTTAACGAGGGGAGCACTTCCACATAATCATGTATATGGACTTAGTTGTAGATGGTTTTAGTTCCTTATTTTTGTGTCGTGTTTCGGTGAATGTTGCTCATGCCGTGTTCTTGGTTTCCATTTGTAATTAGATGTTTCGACCTCGTGGTGACATGCATCTATTTTTATGAAATATGATTGTTGCCGAGCGGTTTTGACTTTTTTATAAAATAAAATGCTTATAACAAATACAAAAATTTTGGATGGAACATCTAGATAGATCATTCTTCTTAGACAGTGGAAAAAAATTTGATTGAAAAGATTACACAAAATTGAAAATTTTGTATGTGCATGGAGTAGAGATTACTACTTGAACACTTAAAAAAACACTTCACTTCTCGCGAGAGAACTTGAATGGATGGGTCGGCTCTTGGATGACACCCCATCCGATGTGACTCATCACTTCACTTTCTGCATGAAAACTTGTCATCTTGCCTCCATTAGCTAGACCTGACAATGATTAATGACATTGCATTTTTCCTCATGTTTTGGTCGTAATGAGCTAAACTGCCACCTAGGATGAAAGATGCTTGTCACGAGGGGCAGACTTCCACATAATTATATATACGGACTTAGTCGTACGTGGTTTTCGTCTATTATTTTCTGTCGTTTTTCTGTCAAAGTTGCTCAAGACATGTTCTCGGCATCCGTTTATAATTATATGCTTTGTCCACGGTGACTTGCATCTATTTAAAGAAAATATGATTGTTTCGAGAGGTTTTGACATTTTACAAAGTAAAATATCTATACTACTATATAGTGTACCAGCAATATGACATGTGAGCCGTTGGATCTTTATAATCGGACGGCCATAATTAACCGGAATGAATTTGAGGAAATATGGTGTCACATGTGCCGTTAGATCTGGCAATCGGACGGCCAGTATTCAAGGGATTCGCAGTCCTGCCACCAGCCATCTAACCTGACTCTTGATCTCGAACTTTCACGTGAGGTGAGGTTATACATAACAGAAAGAAAAAAAAAATGTGTATGCGGAGCATAGGTTACTACTTGAACATATTTTTTTGTTACCATGTACTCCCTCCGTTTCAAATTACTCGTCGCAGAAATGGATGTATCTAGAACTAAAATACATCTAGATACATCCATACCTGCGACAAGTAATTCGGAACGGAGGAAGTAGAGAAAAATAGAAGTTCCATATCAAATAGCATGTGTGGTTTTCAAAATAGGTTACAAAGTACGTTTCTTGACATCAGTTTGAGCTGTACAAAGATCGACGGTGCGGTAGGTAGAGAAATGTATATGATGCCCCAAAAGGAAAATGAAAATGATGTGCTCAATAGAATGCTAATTTCCAAGGGTGCACACAAAAACAACAACAATAAAAATCCTTTTTTTTCACATGAATTTAAGCTCAGAGAATTATGACTTAGCATCCATGGTTGTGGCATTTCTTAACAGGACCAGTAGCATGCAAATATATATTTCTTATGGAGTAGATGTTACACTACTTGAACATAAAAATATATATTTCACTTCACTTCTCGCGAGAAAACTTGAATAGGCGGGTCGGCTCTTGGATGACCCCCCCCCCCCCCCCCCCCTCCTCGAATCACAACGGTGACTCATCACTTCACTTACCACGTGAAAAGTTGTGATATTTCCTTCCTTAGCTAGACCTAACAATGATGCTACGTTTGTCGTCTCCTAATTAAAGGCATTGCTACTTGAACATAATTCCAATAATTTTACGCTCGAGAGGTTATACAAAGTGGGAAAAAGTTAGAGAGAATTCCTTATTTAATACTGTCTTAAATTTTCTTTCGTTATTCGACACTGGAAAACTTTTCTTCCTTATCTAACACAAAGTCTAAATTTTGTTCCTTTTGTGACACTTTCATCCATTTTAACTACTAAAGGTGTTAAATGACATGTGAAAAGACAGCTTTACCCCTGATGCAAGCTTGTGACAAGAATTATTCACATGACCAGAGAAGCACATATTTACATGGCCGTGGAAGGTAGCGGACAAAAGCAGAGCTGTCTTTACCCCTGATGCACACGTACAAACACACGTACATGTGAAACTGGACAAAAGCAGAGCAAACTTAGCCTGCCCAGCCACGTGCACGTATGCGAAGTTTATGGTGTTACGTACCTGCGTGTGGTATTGATCCAGGAATCAATCAAGCCTTTGAGCTAGCTTTGCATTTCCGCAATTTGTGATGACTTGATTTAGAGTTTTAAGTTGGATGTCGAAACGTGATGCCGGGCAGCTTAGTGGTCGAGTAAGCTAAACAAAGATGCCGACATAATTTAAGTTGGAATGTTAGTGATCACGTGCGCAATCAGGCTGTGACTGACTGGCTGCAGTACATTGTTGTTGCTAATTAGCCGATCAACAAGTCAACCAACCTACATACTGGTGTCTTGCGAAGACGCAGAGGGGTGAAAATGAATATTGCCATTTTAGTCGTGCGAATAATGCACTAGGGGTAAAATCATCTTTTCATAGTCAGAATGGACAAAAGTGTCATAAAGAGAACAAAATTTAGATTTAATGTTATATAAGAAAGGAAAAGTTCTTCGGTGTCAAATAGGAAACAACTTTTAAAATAGTGCCAAATAAGGAGTTCTTTCAAAAAGTTATGTGTACGTGGAGCGGAGGTTACTACTTGAATATAATTGTTTTTTGTTACCATGCACACAGAAAATATAGAAGTACCATCAAATAGCATATGGTTTTCTAACTGTAGAAAAACACACACAAAGTACATTTCTTGACATCAGTTTGAGCTGTACTGTACTCATGACCTAACATCCAGATCGAGATTGCATTCTCTGAATAAATGTTAAGCAGTTCATGGAGCAATGTTCGTGCGGTTGGTGGAGAAAGATGATGCCCCCAAAATGAAAATGATGTGTTCAATAGCATGCGAATTTCCAAGGGTGCACACAACAACAACAACAATAAAAATCATTTTTTCACATTAATTTAAGCTCAGAGAATTATGAGTTGGCATCCATGCTTATGGCATTTCTTAACAGGACCAGTAGCATGCAATGCAAGTGTCTTCAATCATATCGTATCCTTGTCGTCTCCTAATTAAAGGCATTGCATTTTCTCATGTTTTGGGTGTAATGAGTTAGACTGCCACCTAGGTTGAAAAATCCTTGTCACAAGGGGCAGACCTCAACATAATTATGTAGTATATGGACTTAGTCATACTACCTCCGTTTCAGTTTACAAGTCCTAAGCGTATATCTAGGTTGCCAATTTTATCACCTTAATATAAACTATATAACACAAAAATTATACGGTTTGAAAATAGAACATCTGAAGTTTATATTGGTATATTTTTTGTAATATATGACTTGTATTAGGTTAGTCAAATTGACAATCTAGAGGCACGCGCACGCCCTGTAAACTGAGAGAGAGGTAGTAGGTGGTTTTCGTCCATTTATTGTGTGTTGTGTTTCTGTCAAAGTTGCTCACGCCATGTTCTCGGCTTGCTTATAATTAGATGCTTTAGCTGCGGTGACTTGCATCTATTTAAACAAAATATGATTGTTGCCGAGAGGTTTTGACCCTTTTCCAAAATAAAATGTTTATAACAAATACACAAATTTTGGATTGAACATCTAGAAAGATCATTTTGTTAGACAATGGAATAATTTTAGATTGGAAAGATTATATAAAACGCCAGAAAACTTGAATGTGTGGGTCAGCTCCTGGATGATACCCCATTACAACGGTGACTCATCACTTCACTTCCCATGTGAAAACACGTGATCTGGCCTTCATTAGCTAGGCTGCCACATAGGATGAAAAATCTTTGCCACAAGGGGAACACCTCCATATACTTAAGTGCCACATAGGATGAAAAATCTTTGCCACAAGGGGCACACCTCCATATACTTAAGTGTATGGTCTTAGTCGTAGGTGTTTTTGGTACATCATTTTGTGTCATGTTTCTATCAATGTTGTTGAGGCCATGTTGGTTTCGGTTTGTAATTAGATGCTTCGGTCTCAATGGCCAGCATCTATTTTAAGTTTTTAACATATTGCCGAGAGGTTTTGACATTTTTTTCAAGACAAAATGTTTATAACAAATATACAAATTTTGGATGGAACATCTAGAAAAATCATTTCGTTAGACAATGTGATAATTTTACATTGGAGAGGTTATACATAACAGAAAGAAGAAGAAAATGTGTATGCGGAGCATAGGTTACTACTTGAACCTATTTTTTTTTTGTTACCATGTAGAGAAAAATAGAAGTTCCATATCAGATAGCATGTGCGTGGTTTTCTAACCGTAGAAAGACACACACAAAGTACGTTTCTTGACATTAGTTTGAGCTGTACAAAGATCGATCGTGCGGTAGGTAGGTAGAGAAATGTATATATGTATATGATACCCCAAAAGGAAAAGGAAAATGAAAATGATGTGTTCAATAGCATGCGAATTTCCAAGGGTGCACACAAAAACAACAATAAAAATGGGTCCTTTTTTCACATCAATTTGATAAGCTCGGAGAATTATGAGTTGGCATCCATGGTTATGGCATTTCTCAACAGGACCAGTAGCATGCAGTGCAAGTGTCTTCAATCATACTCCAGATAGTTTCAGTTGCATCTCGATCGGTGGACCTCAATCAATCAATCAATCAGTCGGACCAAGGCAGAGCCTTGTCGATGCGCACGTTGAGTGGCACCTCCATGGCATCGCCCCCGTCCGCTCCGGGGACCAGGTACACCGGCGGCACGGCGAGGAACGTCGGCTCGCCGGCGGCCACCACGGCGCCGGGCGAGGTGCTGCTCCTCATCTGCATCTCCACCAGCACGATGTCCGCCTTGCCGCCGTTCACGGCCGCCGAGGCCGTCAGGTTGACCCACATCTTGCACGTGAACCGCGGCTTGGTGGCCGCGCTCCCCCTGGCGCAGACCACGGACACGGCGGTGGCCGCGGCGCCGAGCGCGCCCACGGTGAGCAGGAACACGCGGCCGTCGTCGTCGCCGACGAGCAGCAGCCGCGGCGTGGACACGGGCACCTGGAACCGGCTCACCTTGCCGTAGTGGATGGGGCGCACCGGCACGGAGTGGGCGGCGCTGAGGTGGGCGGCGAGGTCCGGCGCCGCGCCGACGAAGCCGCAGCCGTGCTCCGTGCAGCGGCAGGGCGCGTGCGCGCACGCGCTCCGGTGCTCGTCGGCCTGGTGGTAGGTGACGTACCTGTGGCAGCCGGCGTTGGGGCACTGGACCCTGGTGGAGGAGACGACGGCGTCCAGCGCCGGGCAGGGGTCGAAGAAGCCGCAGCCGTCCGCGCACGCCCCGCACTGCCCGGAGGGCTGCTGGGCCACGCACCCGCCGCAGGCCAGGTGGCCGCCCTTGCACTGCAGACACACAGATCGGACTCCGGCGGTAGATCAGCACATCCGCAGGAAAGAATCGATCGAGTGTAGTGTGGAAAAAAGTAAGGGAGCAGAGGAAGAACCTGGAAGACGGGGGGCTTGAAGGGGAGGGCGCAGAGCGGGCAGTGGAGCACGCACATGTCGATCTTCACGGCGAGCTCCGCCCTCGGGCTGTGCTCCGCCACCGCGACGACGGCGCCTCCTCCGGCCGCCGCGTCGTGCGCGACGAGCTCTTGCTTCACAAGGTGGCCGTCGGGCAGGTCCAGCCGCGCCTTCTTGGCGCTCTCGTCGGGCTTGTCCATCGCCCACGGCGAGCCCCTGCTCCTCCCCTCGGCGGCGCCGGCGCCCTGCATCCCGGCTCTTGCTCTTGGGGAAAGGAAAACCCTCTCCGGCCAAACTTTTCGTGTAGCAGGCGCAAGAACAAATGGGGCGAGGAAAAGGGGAGCTCGGCCGGTACCGCACTACCAAAATGCTTCCTTCATCACTGACCGGTGCAGAGTTCTTCTACTCCCGTCCCTGCGCTTGCCGCTATTCCACACAGCCCCCACAGTAACTGAGCAATTCGATGGTACTCGTTTTCTATTGGTGAGATGGGAGGTGCGCATTGTCTTGTCCCAATGGCATATCCACTTGCGTGCATCTATGTTTAAGTCCATATCTTTCATCAGTGAACTGTTTGTCAAATCTTTGCTTAGGTCCATGAATTTCAAACCAAACTTGAGTTCCGACTTCGAAAGCCGGATATAGTTGGTTCCTCGCTCGACTTCAAGGCGGTGTTACCGGGCGAAGTGGCGGTAGTTTTGAATCCGTGACGGTCTGGTCAACAAAGAAGTAAATAAAATGAAAAAGACGTTAAAGATGACGGTGAATTGGATAATCAAATTTAGAATCCGCTCAAATTTGAGAAAAGTCAACATCTGAAGGCAATTATTGGAAAATCCCAAAAATGCCAAAAATAATAATATGATTAGGAGCATCCATGGACAATCGTGAAACAAGGCTATTGTTCATGAATATCACAAAATATTGGTAACATTCTTCGAATTCCCCGTTTCTCGATAATCCTTGTGATTTTTCTTCTTCATTTCTAGTAGGACCCATATGTTGTTGGTACCTTCTATAGGAACTATTTTTAAAAAAAATCTCAATGTTTTGCTTGGCTTTGAAATAAATTTTGTGATTTGTTAATAAAACAAGACTTTAACTATATAAATTGTTAACAATTTTTTTCGTATGTTTCATTTTTGGTGTGTTTTCTGCTAAGTTGCTACAACATGCAAAACACCAATTTTTCTCTAATCAATCCAACCGCTTTGAGTGGTGTGAGAGACCTCATCTACCTGGTTTAAAAAAATTGTGTGTGTGTGTATGTGGGGGGGGGGGGGGGGGGGGGGCGGGGGTATGTATCATATATTTAAGAAACTGGAAGACAAAGCTAAGCTTACCTAATAGAGAAAGTCGAAATTGTGTCTAGAAAGAAGTTGGTGCAAACATTAGTAACTCTAGTTTGGGTGTTCATGTCGTTTCCCTCCTATATTTTTCTTCCAAATTTTGCATGTAGACTGGAGCTCTTCATTTTTTTCTTAAATGTTTTAATTACTGTTTGGTTTTTTTAATGGAATTGTTGTACCTCTAGCCATTTGACTAGGGACCAAACATCAAAGCCATGCATATACATGGTGTCTATACTGACTTCCTCGCTTTTCGTGATTTACAAAAGTTTATTCTTTTTTGCAGGAAATAGGGAGATTTCATTACTCAAGGCGGCTTTTCAGTTGCACACAAGTTTACAACTTCATCTGTGTCCGTACCAAACCAAATGGCAATACGGGGTGTACTACGCCGGTAGGCTATAGAAGTTTAATCTTTACTAGGGCAAAAAACATCATTTATATATAATTTGCCCTCGAGGAGCAATTTAGTCAACTAACTCAAAAAACAATGCCCTACATACAATAGATACCAGTTTGGGTCGATCTTTCACGTGGCTCGGGTCTCACTTGTTTTTGACAGGAGTGAGGTAGAAGAGGCGCCATGTTAGATTTTAGTGAAACCCACTTCTCTCTCACGTCGTCACACGTGCGGCAACCTCAAAGGTGATGAATGAGCATGATGATGATGAGGTGATTAAACTCCGGCTAGTAGGCGACGGCTCTTCTGTGACGTGAACCTGACAGCGTAGATCCATGGGCAACAATTGCATTTCGCTAGGGTTAAGTGGCTTTGCACTGAGATGTGACAAAGATGGAACTCATGAACCACCTTTTATGTTGATACAGACATGGTTGTGAACTAGCGTGGAAGTATAATATTTTCCTTTAGCTGGAAGGAGTGGGACTTAATGCATTGTACAAAAGATATTTTTCTTCACGAATCACAACAGTCATTACTTTTCTTTTTTCAGTCTACGTGTACGTTAGTCGTTTGAAAATAATTTTCTGGTAAGACGATTTCTGTTGGGAAGGGAGGAGGAGGCGCGCGGAGCACCGATGCCGCCGCCGACATGTTTTATCTTGTCTATCTTAGGAGTGCAGGTTCATCGGGGAATCAACAATATTGGTGTTCTTTGGGAGGAGGAGAGGGGGGGGGGGGGGTTGCAGGTTCATTGGGAAAATTTATGTGGTTCGTCAGTTTAGAGGGATGATTGAGGGTGGCGGTAATCCCGATGGTGGGGGATGGCGGGGCGGCGGGGGCAGCCAGTTAGGTCCGGGCTGGATCGACGGCGGCGAGAGGGAGAAGAGAAGCCGCGCGTGCGTGCGGTTAGAGGTTGAAGATGAAGTACACTGTCCATTGGATATTGATCGAACGGATCCAAAGGTTGGGATAGGAAGGGGGGAAGTCGACTGATCCTTTGCAAAAAATTTATCTAGCCGCTCCTTTTTTTTCACCACTGGCATTTATCTTGACAGCCAGGCACAATCACTTCGCACAACCAGCCCTCACGGAAACCTTGCCTCGCGCAAGCTCTGCTTCCCCATTCCCTGCCACAGACACCTCGGCGCTGCTCCAAGGCGCCCGTCAAGCCCTCGTCACATCCAGCGCAGCCCGCCCATGGCGGAAGAACCTTCGGTGAAGAGGACCAAGACGGAGGACCTTGGTGCGGGGTCAGAGCCAGACGCCGCGGCGGCTCCGGCGGCGGCGGCGGCGGAAGAAGGGGAAAGGCCGGGCGGCGAGGTGACCGTCAAGATACAGTCCAGAGCTCTCTGCTGCAGGATCTGCTCCGAGCCCCTCAAGCCGCCCATCTTCAAGGTGACACCTCCCGCCGCATTCCGTCCCTCTTCTTGTTCTTTAATTTCATTTGCCCGGATGGGTTCCTGAGAGCAGAGTGTGCATCAGATGTGGCCGTAGCTGCTCCTCTCACTGATACCAGTAGGCTGTAGGCCGCTACTACCGCACATGGGCTGTTTTCTCTGAAATGTGTACTATCTGATATGATGCCAGTGGAGTGGATTGGCATTTCCACTGGCTTGAATTGCAGTTGTGCCTTGTCTCCTAATCAAAGGAAAAAGATGCTTCATCTGTTCTTGGTAGGATGCACGAATAGCACCTTGCAGGGTCCTGATTGGTTGCGTGCCGGACCGAGTATGCAACATTTAGGAACCTGTCTCCAATCTAGCTAGTCTGTGTACTAGTGACATGCTTAGTTTAGCACATACTGCATATAGACAACAGGCGAAAGTTTCCTGCCATTTGCTCTGAAATCTAAGTCACTGAATCAACGTTTCCATGGCGTATGTTGCGTATTTCCCATCTATGCTTTCTGAATGCAGTCATTCCTTGCTTGCTCCTCGGAAGGAAAAGATGATGGTCCGTTTACCTTTCTGAATGCCGCGCTTCTCGGTAGGATGAACACATGCCACCTTGTAGGGTCCTGATTGGTTGCGTGTGAAAACTGAATGTCTAGCAGCTAGGAATCGGTTTTCAGTCTACTATGTATCTGTACTAGCGACATGCTGGCCTAGCACATTTTGCTAGGATTCCTAGATGGGACCTTGTAGGACGTTAACTGTTGCTGTCTCCAAGCTAAAAACAAGTGCAGCACTTATGACTGAATTTCTAATCTAGTGGGCAGCAGTGGAGTGCTAGTTTTAGCTGGTCTCATACTAGTAGGATCTTAACTGCTGGTGTCTCAAAACTGAACAGGGCAGCATTTAGGACTCACTTTCCAGTATAGCAGTTAATATGCCAGTGGATTAACGTTTCCATGGCGTAGGTTGCAGTTATTCCTTGTTTGCTCCTCAGAGGAAAATATGTTCCGTTTTAATTTTCTGGATGCTGCTGTTCTTGGTTGGATGACCAAATGGGAAATGGCACATTGTAGGGTCTTGATTCTTTGTGTGTGATAACTGAATGTAGCTGCTGGTATTCTTGCTCGGATAGTAGGATAGTAGTGAGATGCTACTTCAGCACGTAGTGCTTATTGTCATTTGCTCTGAATTTTAAGAGGCATAATGACAGCAGATCGGCATTTCGGTGGCATAAATTGCAACATTTCCAAACATTTATACTTGTTTGGCTGTTGGTATTCTTGCTAGGATATTAGGATTACTGAATGGCACCTTGTAGGATGTTAACAGTTGTTGTATCGAAGCTGAATATGTAGCAGTTGTGACTGAATTTCCAATCCAGTGGGTAGTAATGGAATGCTAGTTTAGCTGGCCTCCTACTACATAGGATCATAATTGTTCGTGTCTCGAAGCTGAACAGGGTAGTACTTAGGACTCGATTTCAGACCTATTGATGAAATGCTAGTTTAGCTGCTCTCTTACTACGTAGGATCTTAATTGTTGGTGTCCCAAAACTGAATATGGTTTTCCATAACATTACTGAGGGGCAGCTTGTTTCTGCTCGCGTTGCACTCTTGTTATGAACTATATTTAAGTGCACTTTCTTCTTTGTAAGAGTATATCGATGTAGATTGCTCCATGGGCACCCGCCGCATTCGATCTCTGTTCCTGAGTTTACTTTTTTTCTTTTCTGGGTGGATGGATACTTAAGAGTATATATCGATGTAGATGCTTCTCTCCCTCATAGTAATTGTAGGCTGCTGTAGCTCGTAGTGCACGCAGAAACATGCCTGCCATTTTCTCTGAATTTTTTGACTGCATTTCTCTGAAATTAGTATGTGATAAGGCAGTGGATTAGCATTTCCGTGGCATGAATTTAAATTGCAGTTATTCCTTGTTTGATTCTCAAAGAAAAAGTAGTTCCATTTACTTTTCTGGATGCTGCTGTTCTTGGTAGGATGAACAAGTGGCACCTTGTAGGGTCTTGATTGGTTGTGTGTGCAAACTGAATATGTAGCTGCTAGGACCCAGTTTCCAATCTAGTCTAGTAGTGACATGCTAGTTTAGCACATACTGCTTATAGATGGTTGGCCAAGTTGCCTGCTATTTGCTCTGAAATTTAGGAGGCATAATGTCAGTGGAACAACATGTCAGTGTATTCCTAGATGGGAGCTTGTAGGATGTTAACTGTTGGTGTCTCGAAGCCGAAACTGTGTCAGTTATGACTGAATTTCCAATCTAGTGGGTAGTAGTGGAATGCTATTTTAGATGGTCTATTTCTATGTAGGACCTTGATTGGTGGTGTGTCAAAGCTGAACAGGGTAGTAGTTAGGACTCAATTTCTGTAATCCTAGTGTAGCTGCTCTCTTATTACTCGTCTGTAGGTTCTTAATTGTTGGTGTCTCAAAAACTGAATACGTTTTCCATAGCATAACTTGAGGGACAGTTTGTTTAGTAAAGTGCGAATTTAGCTATCCCTTACTATGTAGATGATCGATCTTTGTCGAAAAATATGTGGATGATTGATTGTACGCTTCCTGTTTCTGCACGCAATGCACTCTGTTATGAACTGTCTGTATGCTGCACTTTCTTCTTCCGAGTGCATCGATGTAGACGTTTTCCTGATTGTTGTTGGGAGTAAAAATAAGAACCTCTTCTCCCTGGTTACCAGTAAATACTGCATGGGTAACGCCTGCTGTTTTCTCTGAAATTTAAGAATGTCAGTGGATCAACATTTATGTGCCATAAATTGCATTTTCCCTTTTTGCTTGTTGAAGAAACATGTTCTCCATTTACTTGTTTGGCTCATGCTGTTCTTGCTAGGATAACAAAATGGTACCTTGTAGGATCCTGATTGCTGGTATCTGAAAACTGAATTTGTAGCAGTCAGAACACAGTTTCCAATTTGCTGGGTTGTAATCAAATGCCACTTTAGCTGCTCACTTACTATGTACTCCCTCCGTTCCAAATTAGATGACTCAACTTTGTACTAAGTTAGTACAAAGTTGAGTCATCTATTTTGGAACGGAGGGAGTAGGATCTTAGTTGTTCGTTTCACAACTGAATATAATTTTCCATAACATAACTTACGAGCAGCCTGTTATTTCTCTAGTCGTTGGTAGTGAAATGCTTATGATTTACTATGTTGATGACTGGTATCTTTCATGTTTCTGCTTGCATTGCACTCAGTTGTTAATAACTGATGAAAGGACTGTGGAGAGGCATTGCACACTGTTCATTTTTCTCCAGTTCATTATCCTTTTCTTTTTGTTGCTGCTGATCGTTATGCTAATATTCTTATGTTTCTTCAGTGTGCGGCTGGGCACGTTTTGTGTTCTCAGTGCCCGGAAAAGCTCCGTGAGGTTGGGCACGTTTTGAGACTGGGTACATTCTGCGCTCTGTGTTGCAAAAGCACTAGCTATTCCCGCTGCGTCGAGCTCGAGCAGTTCATCGATGCCATGAAAGTGCCATGCTCGAACCAAACATACGGCTGCAACGAGTTCGTCGGCTACCAGCAGAAAGAGAAGCATGAGAGTTCATGCCCACATGCTCCATGCTACTGCCCAGAGGACGACTGCGCCTTCAAAGCGCCGGCATGTTGCCTGCTGGACCACTTCGTCACCGCACACGGATGGTCGCCGACCAACTTGGGTTACAACAAGCCACTGAAGATCCCCTTGGCACGAGACCGCCGGTTCACGCTTCTAGTTGGGGAGGACATGTCCTTGTTCCTCCTGATAAACACCCTGACCAGCATCGGCAGTGCTCTCGCCGTGGTCTGCGTCAGGCCCCATGAGTCTGAACCGAGCTATTCGTGCAACATCTCGGCTGCTGGTGGGAAAACCGATGGGAGGCTTGTGTTCCAGAAGGATCCTCACGTGTCAAGCAGCTCGCTGGCGGGTGGAGTTCAGATGGGCAACTTCTTCTTGCTGGTTCCTCTGGAATTCGCCGAGAGCTCATCTGGTGAACTCACTGTACACATCCGCATCGACAGAGTGGCGTCATAGGGATCTCAACTGGAAGCTATATGTGGACAGAACCTCTTGGGTCAGTCAACTAAGACCACTTTCAATGACTGCATATGGTGAAACAGCTAGCTAGATGTTGCCCCATGCTCTTTAATCACCATCAGCTGGAGGAACTAAAATGTGTTTACAACTCAGTTGTCTTGTTATGTAGCTTGTTGTCAGTTGTAGTGGTAGTAGAATTTATCTTTGCTTAGCTTGTTGTCTTGTTATGTAGCTTATGTAACACAGTTGTCCCAATGGAAGGTCAGTATCTTGCAACTCAAAATTGTACTCATTTGTCAAGTTTGACTACGTATTAGCTAGTAAGATGGACGTTGCCATTGAACTGGTATCTGAACCAAGAACTGTGGCAGGTAAACCATTATTATATCTCCATTTGGTGCTGCATTGCACAGACGCTCACCATTGCCAGATCATTAGCATTGATCTTCAAGATTTTGCATGGTTTCCTCTCTCAGAAAAATCTCCCGTTAACGAAAAAGCGAAGGGAAACCTCAAAGCCTTCCATCTTAGAAGTGTGCATCGCTCGATGCAGAGGCTGGGGGTTATCCTCCTTTTTGAAAAACAAGACAAATTCCTACAATTTTTTGCAGTAACCTGTCCGGATCTGATCAGCTCTACCTATCTATAAGCAGCTAATTGACTGCAGGAAGTAGACTGAGTTTAGAAGACAATTGTTCTACTCTAGCTTGTTGTCATTTGGAATGGTTAGATGTTGGTCTGCTCTGTTACATCTTCGCTTTAACTGGACAGAAATACCTACTCTCTGCATTTAATGTTCCGCATGACAACAAGCTAATACTTTTTTTCATACATTTTTCCTATACGTAATAAACTTTTTTTCTATACACGTTTAACATTTTTCAAATTCTTGGTCAAATGTTTTTATGAAGAGTGTTTTTAAATATATTTATTTAAAATATTTGGAAGTATAAAAAAAGAAATAAAAAAACAAAAAACGTGAAAAAAATAAAACAGAAAACAAGGCCGGTGTATCCCGCGCTTGGGCAGGCCCAACTGGCGGCTCCCTTCAGTGAGGGTTTCATCCTGTCTCGCTGAATGCGAACATAGGGGTGCCTACAGAGGACCTCCTATATGTCGCTCATTGCGGCAAAGAGTCGGCGTTTCACATAAGGCGGGACCTCCTATATGCCGCTCAATGCGGCAAAGAATCGGCGTTTCACACAGGGCGGCTCAGCTGGGCCTGCCCATTTGCAGTGACACGGGGAGGCGTCGTGTTAGCGAAGTGAAAAACGCAGAAAAAAGAGGGCACGGGCAAAGGTATTCCAACAAACGACGTCAGAATGGGTTGCGTGCCGTGCTAGCCACTAAGCCACCATCACTACTGAGATTATGTGTCTAAAATGGCAGCTTCTTTGGACGGAGGAAGTACAATTTTGAGGCTATTGATCGTGGTTCCTAAGAGAAGATGAAAAGAGATTAGACTTTTGTATGACAATGACAAGATCAATAAGAGGTTTTGTGACAATGTTTGAATGACGACGTACACCTAGAGAGATCGAATATGTATTTTGTGTAGAAGTAGAATATGTCTAGAGTTTACGACACCCCTCCGGACGCACACGTTGATCATGCGCAGCCTGTCGTCCGGCACGGTGACGGTGAGCCGATTCCCGTCGTCCATCCCTCGCCGCAGCGAGGTTCTCCGCACCGGCGCCTGCATCCGCCACGCCGTGCCCGATGGGTTCACCTCATACATGAACTGCACCTCCACCCTGGCCGCGTTGTCGGGCCGCATGCAGATCACACCGACATGGACGTGCCCAGTGGCGGAGCTACAAAGAAGAAACTGGGCGGGCCAAGCTAATGAAGAGCAGATTTTTTTTTAAAAAAAATTGAACACTATATACCATTTCAGTAGGCATAGAGCATACTTTTGCTCTCGTTGATTACAAGATCAGCAGATGTGCACAGACACATACATATATACTACCGAGTAGGCGAGTACTAAACAGAAAAAGCCAAATTTATGGGCGTAATCCTGCATTTTGTTGAAGTCCTTCATTTTGGTTTGCTGCTGCTGATATTCCAATTCAACTAAGTCCAAGGGTAGAGGATGATCTGCTTGTGATGAAGGATCTTCCTCGACTTCATTCGCATCGTATCTTTTCCTTTTAAAAACCAAATCAATTCCTCACTAGCTAGCTTTGTCCATGGTAAATGACACCTAAATTACAATTTATAAAGATCAGCTGACTGAGCAACCCATGCTACCAATTCTGCTCGTTGTTCTGCTCCCAATTTTGCTCGTTGCTCCGCTTGCCTCCGCTGCCGGCTGGCCACCACTAGTGCCGCCACATCAGATGGGAGATGGATCGGGGATCTCCACTCTTTGGAGTTGCCGCTAGCTCCCACTGCTGGACCTCCGCCGTCGGCCGGTGCCGTGCCCTAGTAATGGACGAGGCGTAGAGAAAGAATAGGAGATGGATGAGAGACGAGCATGGCTGTGGTCGGAATGATATGCGTGTGGGGCATCTCCAGCCGTTGGCCCCCAGGGAGTGTCTAAAAGCGCCCCCTGGAGGTGAGCCGGCGCAAAAAATGGCCCTGGAGCGAGCCGGTCCCCAGCCGTCGGCCCCAGGGCCGCCCCAGGCGCGTATTAAAAAACAAAAAAAAGAACGTTCGGCGAAGTTATGATAAAAACTAGTTAAATTTTGGCCAAACATGGCAAATTTCGGCGAAATTTGTCCAAACATTACATTAACCTAATCTAAAAAAAGAAAGCGGCTGAAGTCGTCGCCGCCGTCGCTGCCATCGTCGTCGTCGGCCTTCTCCTCCTTGACGCGGGCGCCCCTGCTGAACCCCTGCCCGGCGTCGCCATGGCGAACAGGCGGCGGCGCGTCGTCGTCGTCGTCGCTGTCGCATAAGACGACGACCCCGCCTTCCTCGCGGCCGCGTCGGCGCTCCTCGAAGCGGCGTAGCGGCGCGCTGGCGCTCCTTCTCCTTCTCGCGGCGCGCCTTCTCCATCGCAATGGAGTCCTGGCGCGCCCATTCGAGGGCGGCGTCGCCGTCGTCGGCGAACTCGGCCTTCACCGGCGCCAGCCCCGGCTCCGTCTTTGGCTTGACGAAGCGCGGAGGAGCCGACGAGGGGGCGCGCCGGCCGCCCTCGTTGATGACGATGCCGGCGCTGCGAGTGCGCCGGCCGAGCGGCGTCTCCGCCGCGGGCTCGGCCTTGACGCCGAGCAGCGCCGGAGAGCCGGAGGAGTGTGAAGAAGAACGGGATGATGAGGAGGCGCCGAACCTCTTTGGAGCCCATGGCCCGGCGCGTCGGTGCTGCGCCGGGGGGTACGCCAACGGCGGGTCGTTGCCGCCCTCGAGGTACGTGAGCACGCCCTCGAGTGTGCGGCCGGGGACGCCCCACCAGAGGTAGCGTCCCTCGCTGTTCTGCCGGCTGCCGACCACCGGCGCGCCGTTGGTGGACGCCAAGCGCTGCTGTTGGCGGCGCTCGAAATACGCCGCCCAGGCCGCGTGGTTGTCGGCGGCGTACTGAGGGAGGGAGAGCTCGGCGTCGGTGAGGGACGCGCGCACGATCTCGACCTCCTCGGCGAAGTACCTCGGGTCCGCCACGGCATCAGGCAACGGGGGAATGGGCACTCCCCCGGCGCTGAGTCTCCACCCCGTCGGCCCGGCGCGCATGTCCGGCGGCGCCGGGATGTTCGCCTGGAACAGGAGCCAGGACTCCTGTTTGCGCAGCGAACGGCGGCCGAAGCCGTTGGCCGCCGCCGTATCTCCGGGGAAGCGTTCTGCCATGGCGAAGGCGGGGCTGGGCGGGCTCGGAAGAGGTAGAGGGAGGGGCTGGGCGGCGGCGCTCGGGGAGAAGTAGGGAGAGGAAGGGCTGGACGGCGGCGAGGGGCGGGGCTGGTGTGGGCGCAGGTGAGTGGAGGCCGCCGGCTTTTATAGCCGGGCCGCGCCCGTGTGTACGCGTGCGAGGGAGTGGAGGCGTCGGCGCGCCGTCCTATGAACGCGCCGCCCGTGAGGAATCAATGGCAAGGCTGACCGGCGGCAGCCTTGCCATTGATTCCCCGCGGGAACCGAGGCCGTTGGGGGAAGACAAGGCGCCGAGTCGCTGACGCGGCTGGCCCGCGTCTTTTTCGCGCCAAAACAGCTCGCCCCGGCACCCCCGGGCGCCCCCCAGCGCGCCGGGTTCGGCCTGGGTCCACCGGCGCTGTTTTCGGCCCAAGCCGGTGAAAATCGGGCTCCTGGGGGCGCGACTGGGCCGTTTTTTCGGCGCCGGCGTGAAAAAATCGCCTGGGGAGGCCTTCCTGGGGCGCGGCTGGAGATGCCCTAATGGTCTAGGCTATGGGCTGCCAAGTACCAACCGTGTGTGCTGCATATGTATATCATTTGTATATCATTCTTTTTGGTGATTTGTTGGGCGGGCCACGGCACAGTTTTGCCCGTGAGTAGCTCCGCCAGTGGACGTGCCGCCGTCAGCGTGCACTTGAGGTCAAGGTGAAGTTCGCCGTCGCCTGCCTGTCGCCAGCGCGGAACAGAGTGAGACGGTCCGGGTCCACGTCCACCAAGACCACCTCGCCGCCGTAGGTGAGGCGATGGAGGAGGTGCACCTCGAGCATGCCAACATTGACGCCGGGGAAGAAGCAGGGCTGGTACCGGCAGGTGCGCTCGTGGTCCTCCACACGCAGCCGTGCTTGCGGTTGCGGCAAGCGAAGCGGAAGGACCGGACGGTCCTGACGACGGCGTGCGGCTGCGGGTGTAGTCCTCCGAGCTGCAGTGGGTCACGCCGGTGATATACGTACGCGACTCAACCAACTAGGGCACGGAGAGACTGTTTAGAGCATCTCCAACAGGCGCCGGTCGCGCCACGCGCAAAAAACAGATATGCCACGCGCGCATCGCCTGGTTTGGCGCGGCGCGTAGCGCTGGCTCCAGCAGCCGCGCTAAAATGCAGCGTGCGCGCGCCGTTCTAGCAGCGCGCCAAAATCCAAGTCTCTTGATCGGCCACCGCTTCAAGGATTATAGTGGAACCCCTTTTTTGGCCGTGAAATTGCCCATGCCATGCCTTTGGACAATTCTTCCAAGTCCAATGCATGCAATCTATTGAGCCAAGCATGCCAGGAAAACCGCGAGCTTTGTTCATCGCTAAAAGCCTTGTGACGTCTTTAGCGTTGGGAGATCTCAAATACTCCTCGCCAAACACTTGCATAATTCCGACTGCGAAGCGCTTGACACACATGATGGCTTGGCTCTCACCCATAGCCAAGTGATCATCAACTAGATCAGCCGGTATACCGTATGCCAATATACGCAAAGCGGCTGTCACCTTCTGAAAGGTGTTATGCCCGAGCTCTCCGGCGACATTCCTCCTTTGATGAAAAAAGCGGTCATGGCTCGCTAGTTTTTCTGCAATGCGCCTGAACAACTCGGTGCTCATCCTAAACTGGCGACGAAAATACGACTCGGGGTATGTGGGATTCTCCGCAAAATAATGCCTGATCAATCTGTTGTGGGCATCGATCCTATCCCTCCAAATTTTTTGACGACCCATAACCGAACCACCGTGCTTCGATTTTTTATTAATATGCATAGCTAGGATCATTGCAAGATCCTCCTCCTCTTCCATATCAAATTCTTCTTCGGAAGAATCATACGACGAACTTATCTACAATGTTGAATACTATGCTATAAATACAAAACTACAATCAACATGCACGAAATTCATGACTTTTGAGCAATACATACCTTCTAGACGTTTTGTCGAACACCTTGCGGGCGCCGAGCGGCAGCGAGCGTGCCGGCGCTGTTCGTCGGAGGACTAGCACGCGCGTGGGGCGGCGGGACTAAAGGGGGGCCGGAAAAAGCGCGCGCGGGGCGGGGATAGGCCGGGGAAGCGCCGGAACGGTCGCCGGGTGGCGCAGTCGGCGGCGGCGGCGCGACGAGGGGGGAGGGGGGTGGAGGTGCGAGCGAGCGCGCGGGAGCAGGCGCAGCAAATAAGCGGCGCACGATTGCGTTTTTGCCCGCGCGCTGGACTACGTATGCCGCGCGCGCGGTTTTCGCACGCCGCTTGAGCAACTATTCCGGTTGCGCGCGCACTAAAAAAGGGAATTTTGCGACGCGGCGCTAGTTTGGCGCGCCTATTGGAGATGCTTAAGCAAGCGCACCCTCCTCTCCTCTCCTCTCCTCTCGTGCACCACTTTTTTCTTGTGTAAGCAAGCAGCAAGCACGTCTCGATCGTGCACCACTTGTTTATGCATGCATGATGTCACGTTCCTACTGATATACGTATATCGTCCTTTTCTTTTCTTGGTGATGAACCAATTCCTCATCTTTTTCTTTTTCCATTCCAGTTCAAAGAAAAAAATCACTTTCTTTTTCCTTCTTTCTCCAAGAGACACAGATCGCCCCGCATTCCTGCTAGTAACTGAAGTGAAATAGCCAGCAATTGCTGGACCTTTAAAAAAGAGAAGAAGAAGAGACACAGATCGAGCTCGCCTTCCGTTTGTCCTTTTTTTTTTCTTTCCTTGATTGAGTCCCAATTATTATTAGTTCTTGGTTGCGCTCGATCTCATCCCCAAGTCCAAACCAAACCCCAAGTCCCCAAACCAAACCAGACCAACAAGCCGCGACTCATCTGTCTCTTCCTTTCCTCCGATTGATTATTCCCCAATCCACCCGCCGCCGGAGACGTCCTCTCCGCCAGCCCCACCGAGGGCCTCGTCTCCTGCAGCCCCACGACGACCTCCCTTCTTCCCTCTCTCCATTCCTGCAGCCCCAAGGTACGCCCTCCTCCTTACTTCTCCATTCCGCAAGTCCATAGCCTCCTCTCATGTGCTTGCTTCCTTCATTGGGCAGAATTGCGCTGCAGATCCGACCCCGCGCACGACCACGACGACGCCCACAGGATCTCCTCGCCACGCCGGCTTGCATGTGTCTCCATCTCCTCCCGGTAAGAAATTCCCGTATCTCAACCTGCTACTTCTGCCTCCATCCTGTCGGTTGAATTATGGAAAGTGATTCGTGATTGTATTACTTGCCCACGAAGGGGTTATATGCCATGTCCAGAGGATAACTGCCCGAGCTATACGTACCTAGTGCGTGCACATCCGGCGAGTCTCAGTAGGGGAAATCGTGAGCCTAACTACATAGGACTCGGTCCTGACGTTACATGCGTACCGTTGGTCTTCCAACAGCCCCCCGCAGTCACAACAGGGGCTTCGACCATGTTGAGACTGGACCGGAAGTCGAGGAAGACTGTTGACGGTAGCCCCTTCATCATGAAGATGTCGGTAAACTGCGACGCAGAGGGAACGTGGAGCACACGGACATCACCGAAGGAAACCCGCTCCCGGACAAAGTGTATAGGTCTATCTCGATGTGCTTTGTCCGCTGATGCTGTACAGGGTTGGTGAAGAGGTACATCGCACTCACGTTGTCGCAGTAGATGATCGCCGCCCTGTTCGGCGGGCACCGGAGCTCACGAAGAAGTTGCCTCGACCACGGCCTTGGCCACAGCCTTGTATTCCGCCTCCGCGCTCGAGCGCGAGATGGTCCGTTGCCGCTTCGACGACCATGACACAAGGTTGTCGCCGATGTAGATGCAGTAGCCCGACGTGGACTTGCGCGTGTCGGGGCAACCGACCCAATCAGCGTCCGAGTACGTAACAAGCCAGTGGTCGGGGGAGTGCCGTAGGTGAAGGCCGAGCTGCGGTGTACACCGAACATAGCGCAGGATCCGCTTGAGGATGGTGTATAGTGCGGCTCCCGCGGGTCGTGCATAAACAAACAGACCTGTTGGACCGCGTAGGCGAACAAGGAGGAGATGTGGGCATGACAGAATCTGTGCGACCAGGCGCTAGGGCGGACGTACGCCCGCATGCAGCCACACGACTCATGCATGACGAGACGCTCCCTGATTGGTTGCATGCGTGGGTGGGGTAGGTGGAGCGCGTGGGTTGGTGGTGTCCAGACAGTTGGCAGGTGCAAGGGATCCCCAATGGGATCGGCCTGATGGGTACGAGGTAGGTAGGGCGATCCCGAGATCGTGGCTGGGTGGGTTTTGCGACACAACATTTTCTATGGTCGGGGTGGAGGCTGCATGCGTGGGGCTTTTAGCGAAGGGAAAAGTGAGTTCGTAAAAAATAACGTGCCTGGACGTGATGACTTTGCAGGTATGGAGATCGAGGCACCTATAGCCCTTGTGATCGAGCGGGAGACCGAGAAGAACGCACGGGGTGGATCGAGGGGAGAGTTTATATGGTGTGGTGGCGTAGAGGTTAGGGTAGCACAAACATCCAAATGTCTGTAAGTGGTCATTGGATGGGTGCGTGCCGTAGAGCATAAAGTGTGGTGTGTTCTGTTGGATGGTGCGTGAGGGACGAACATTGAGATGGTAGGTAGAGGTGTGTAGCGCTTCTACCCAAAATTTCGGTGGCATGTGGGCTTGGACAAGTAGAGTGCGGACAATGTCGTTGGCGGAGCGGATGGCACGCTCAGCCTTGCCGTTTTGCGGTGATTTGTGGGGGCACGACAAGCGTAATGAGGTGCCGTGAGCGGCAACGAAAGAGCAGAGAGAGGAGTTGAGGAACTCGGCGCCGTTGTCGCACTTCATGCATTGAATGAAAACACGAAATTGGGTGAGCACAAATTAGAGGAATCGGTGAAGAACACCGGGAGCATCAGATTTTGCACGTAGGGGAAAGTCCATGTATAATGAGAAAAATCATCCATTATGGTCAAGTAATATTTGTAACCGGAACAACTAGGCACCGGCGAGGTCCAAAAGTCACAATGAATTATTTAAAACGGGAAAGTTGTAACAGTGCTAGGATTTGAAAAAGGCAACCGTGGCTGCTTCCCTAATTGGCATGCCTCACATGAATGGGAGGGGGAGGGTTTATTACAATCTAGAAGAAACTTTTGTGCTAAACAGGAAAGGGAGGCACATCCGGGTGCCCCAAACGGTGATGCCAAATCTCGCCGGTGTCGAGGAAGAACTCCGAAGGACTTGAACCATCGTACCGGTAGGGCGTGTCGTAGCTATTTCGTCCCATTAGGGGGTTCTGTGTTGCCAGATCCTTCACAGAGAAGTCAATGGGGTCAAACTCAACAGAGACAGAATTATCAGTGGCTAGTTGTTTAACGGAAATAAGAGCTGGGACAACATTAGGTGAGACTAAAACATTGTTAAGGTGGAGAGAGCGAGAAGAAGGAAGAGAGGTGGAACCAATGGCAACAATAGGTTGACGTGATCCATTACCAACGATAATAGGGGGATGCAACTTTGAAACAGAATGAGATGAGGCGAGGATACCTGCGTTACCGGTGATGTGCACGGAGTCCCCGGTGTCAAGTTACCAGTCACTGGCGCTGGGCTGCTTGAGGCTCATCTGGTTGAGGGCGATCCCATGACGGCTGATGATGTCGTGGAGGCGCGGACGACCCAACATACATCATGGGGTACGCGTGCTATGGACCACTGGGACGATGGACAAGCACGCTCGCTGTGTTGGGAGGAACCCACGGCGGGCGACCCTGCGGCGGAAAGGGGCCCCCACACGGCGAAGTACCCCATCTAGGGGGTTTTGGCCGACGCAGCGGGAGGGGTGGGGTGCCCATGCCTACCAGGGTGACCACGGCCGCGGCCGCGCCCGCTGTTGCCGCCACGCCCACGATTGGGATGTGCACCTCATGACACGCTGCTGCTCCCATGCTCCATGGGGGCCTTGCCGCGGTCAGTGCTGGAAGAGCTGCGGTCGCCAGAGGAGGGTCGCAGCCACCAAGGCCGATGAAGAGGGCAGAGGAGCTGTCGGAGCTATCACGGGCATCCTGGGTGAGTTCCTCAAGAAGAAGCCATGAACGGGCCTGATTGAACGTAGGGAACGGGGTTTGCATTGAAAGGATGGTGGCGATGACCTGGTATCAGCGTGAGAGGTCTCACAGAAGCTACATCGTCAAGGTCCTGTCCATGACGGGCTCTTCGACGTCCGCGAGGGCGTCCACCAACGCCTTGAGCCGCCCGTAGTATTTCGTGACCCGCAGATCGCCTTGGTGAGCGTGGGAATTTGGCGCTGAGATGCACGGCTTGGGCGGGCTGGTTGGCGAGGAAGAATTCACGGAGTTGGTCTAGACGCGGTACGTGGTGTTGCCCTTGCCGCGAACGACCTCATACAAGGCGTCGGTGATGGTGGAGTAGAGGAGCAGAAGGAGGGTCCGGTCATGTGCCGCCACGTCGGTGTCTGTTGCTCGGGGTCAGAGTAGTGGTCGACGTGGCTTGCAACGGAATGCATGGTGAGGATGCAGCGGCAAAGCTTGTGCCAGTTAGAGTAGCTGCCGAACTGGACATCCAGCTTGAAGGTGATGAGGCTGTCGATGTTGTTTAGGTTGTGGATGGAGGTGATGGCAGAGGAAGAAGAAGAAAGAGCCGCAGCAGGAAGAGTGGGCCGCGGCGCAAAAGGCAGCACAATCATGGCGTCTGAGGGGGTTGCGAGCGGAGTGGAAGCTACGGGGTGAGAAGCCCAGAGGTGGGGAGAACCGGCGGCGGAGGAGGAGCAGCACTGCTGGTGAGGTCGCCGGAGGAAGACGTGTTGCCGGTGTCCATGGTAGGTTCGCATGAAGGAGACTTCTGGTGCCAAGTTGAATTATGGAAAGTGATCTGTGATTGTATTACTTGCCCACCGAGGGGTTATATGCCATCTACAGAGGATAACTGCTTGAGCTATACGTAGGGCATGCACATCGTGTGAGTCCCAATAGGAGAGATCGTGAGCCTAACTACGTAGGACTCGGTCCTGACGTTACATGTGTACCATTGTTCTTCCAACACTGTCGACGCGAGCACAAGTACTCGCGGCAACTTGGGCTTTTCTGGTCCTCCTGATTGCGAAGCTGTGCGGTCTTGGTCTAGGGTTTGCGAGAATAGCAGCTGTTGGTAGGATCCACTGATTCGTGTATGCGTGGTTCTTGTTTAGTCGGGATCCTTCTTTTTCTGGTCGGTGGTGAATTTGGGTTGGTCGGGTTGGCGTTGAAACTGACTTTTTTGTGGTGCAATTTGTACAGTTTCTGTCGGTTTCCTTAGTGCAAATTGTGGAACAATTTTTTTGTAAACGATCTTGCTTACGAGTTTTGAGTAGCAGAGCTGCTGTGTATGGTAGGTTTGGACCTTCTCAACCCAATTGCTTGCTGATTAATTGAGTTATTGAATGCTTACATGTTGTTAGGTTGAGCGTTTTAGGTTAATAAAGCCACATCGTCCATTCCATGCATAAAGGCCATGCATACTCACAACACACAGAGTTTCCCAGTTTACGGTTATAGGCCTAACTAAAACAGAACGGGAAACAAACAATAACATTAAGGGGACTAAGTAAGGCGGAGACCCGGTTGCCGCGCGCATCGTTCTAATCCTCTCCATGGCGTGCTCCAGGGCTGTTATATCCGTCATTGTTGGTCCAACATGTAGCTGTCTTATTTGTAGGCTGTAGAGTTGCTAACATTTCTTTTTGTTTTGCCGGCGGCCAGGAAGACGACATGTACTTTACTGGCTGGTGATGGTGAATTCTCACACCTTCGCATTGAAGAAAGTCTCGATATTTTGAAGGAGTTGCATTGGGGACAATCCCCACAGTCACAGGCCAGTTACTCTTTCCATAAAGAAATTGCCAAGCTGTCTTTTTGGATTTCCATTGAAACTTGTGAAGTTGCTGCTAAAAGCCACACAACTACGCAGTTTCAATAGTTGGATAGCATCAAGCTCCGAGTTTTGTTCGGTACACTCTGAGATGTAGATGTCCGAAAGATATATCTTTTGTTGTCTAAAGTAAATAAATTAACTACCATCACGTGCTAGTGATGTTCCTGATACACACTAGTTGTTCGTAGATGCTTTTTATCCTCAATTTGGTGTCTAGTGTTCATAGAAACACATGATTATATTTGTGTGATATAAACTGACTGACTGCCAAGTTACAATTTACTAAGTGAAAGTTTTTTTTATCAGTGGCGTATAAGTGACAGAGAAGTGCCTGTAGCCTGTAGGCTAGAGACTGACATTGTTTCCTGTTACCACTTCTAACACCAATAATGTTTCCTGTTAAAACATGTTCATCTAGAGTAAATATTTTTACTTTGAGCAAGCACAATCCAGTTCTAGGTTTGCATAGATTCAGTTCTCCATTAAAGCTGGGACAGAACTGCAAAAACGTCTGATATTACGGGACAAAGGTAGTACTTATCAGTTTCAGAATAGAACAAGTTCATCTGGTTAGATTTCGAGCCTCCTTTATAGCTCGGGCATTTCCTATGTTATACTTCTCAGTTTCTGAACTGAACAAGCTCATCTGGATAGATTTCGAGTCTCCTTTATAGTTGGGACATTTCCTATATTATACTTCTCAGTTTCTGAATTGAACAAGTTCATCTTGATAGATTTGAGTGGGGAAAATTTAATGTACTAGCAACAATACAGCATGAACGTGGTCTGTTTATATAGTTTTTCTTTTCCTTTTGTCTGAAGAGTGTTTCATGAATTGCTCATTCTGAACCCATAACCTGAATTTATTTATGTTGGCGAACTGAAAATATGTACCGTATGTCCCAGTAACCGTAGAGTGAAAACTTTAACATAATTATGCTTGGCTTGATGTTCACTTCACATCTTGCACATTCAAATGAGATGTAGGTGCCCGAAAGATAAATCTTCTGTAGTCTACAAAAAATACCACCTTCGATCGGAAATAACTGACGTGGTTTTAGTTCAAATTTGAACTAAAACTACGTTAGTATTTCCAAACAGACGGAGTAACTAATTACCATTATGTGCTAGTGATGATCCTGATACACACTAGTTACTAGTAGATGCTTTTTTATCATCCGAGTGGCGTCCAGTGTTCATAGAAACATATGATTATCTTTGTGTCATAACTCATAAACTACTAACTGCCAAGTTACAACTTACTAGTGAAAGTTTATTTTTTATTAGTGGTATAAGTGAAAGACGTGGCTGTAGCCTGTAGGTCTAGGCTGAGAGTAACTCTAGCAGACCCAGCAAAAATTGGACCCGCAAAACGCATTTGCAGTTTCACGAAGATCGCGTTTGCGGGTCGAAAACATGCGCGGCCGATCAGATACCATATCTAAACCTGCATAATTTGAAAAAACACGTTTGCGGGAGAAATTGCACAAACATAGTTCATCACATCACATACTAGAGTCCATACATAATACATTATCAACAAATTAAGCACAGGTCATACTAAATGGTACGGTTAACTAGTAGTAGAGGGGGTCGGATCTGACGGCAGCGAGGTCGCGGCAAAATGTAAGACGCCGTGGAGGCCGAGCGACGCTCAATCCTCCTCGCCGGAGCTGCACAGATCGACGTACTTCGCCGCCTGCTCCGCGCGGATGCGGCACCACTCCTCAACCTTCTCGTTGGCGGCGACGTTGTCGGCGACCGCCTGCCGCCACTCGAGGGCTTCGAGCTTCGAGGCGTGGCGCCGGCGCTCTGCCTCCTCGCGCACGCTCCGCTCGGCGATGGCAGCAGCAACGGCGTCGAAGTCCGTGACGTAATCCTCGGGACCGATGACTCTGCGGCGGCCGAGCGGAGCGGGCTCCTCGGGCTCCTCCTTCACCGGGATGAAGGCGAACAGCGTCGGCTCCTACACCTTCTCGTCGTTGTTCGACCACTCCCTCTTCACGGGAAGAAAGCCCGCGCCGATGGACGAGGAGGATCCGACGTAGGAAGATCTCACGGAGGAGAAGGACGCGCGCCGGCGGTCATACTCCTCCGTCTCGCGACGGTTGAAGCTCGCCGGCAGCGACATCCCGTGGTTGGTCCACTTCTGGGCGCCGCGCTTCCTCGCGCTGTCCGACCGCACGCGCCGCTCGCGCTCCGGGTCCCTCTCACGGCCGGATCTGCTGCCGGAGTCGCGTCCGGAGCTCCACATTCGGCCCCACATGGCGGCTGGAGGCGGGGCGGGTGATCGCCGATGGCGAGAAATGTGGAGAGGGGAAAGGGGAATCGGGTGGCTCGCGACGGCGGGGGGATAGGGTTTGGACCCGCAAAAGGGTTGCGGAATCACAGTTATACTGCTCGGGGCGTGCGGTTGCGGGCTGCGGCAAAATTTTGCGGGCCGGGCGAGTATGCGGGCTCTGTTCTGGCTAGAAAAATGGGCTGAGCCCGCATACTCGCCGGAATTTTTGCGGGCCGTGCGTTTTGCAGGGTCTGCTAGAGTTGCTTTGATATTGTTTCCTTTATCACTTTCGGTTCATGCAGGCTTTATTCAGTTCTTGGACTGGTTAGTGCTCTCTTACTGGTTATATTGGTTGCTTGGGCATATAACTTGTTCTGTTGGGATCCGTTCATTCTATATCCTTGCTAAGACCTGGATATTCGAAAAAGTGAAACAAGAGGTGTTAAGTCTCATATTTATGTATTAGATGTTGTGCAAACCGACACAGAGAATCGAAAATGAGTTGCGGTTCTAAATAATTGGCCATGTATGACTTGATAACAACTACAGACAGTCCACTATCCAGATTCTTCCATCCTAAAATCTTCAGTTAGCATTGCTCAAGTAATCATTTAGGTTTTCTTTCTATTTTGCCGGATCTTACATTATTATCCTCGTTTTGATTAGGGCCTTCCATTTGAGCAACAACATGTTTAATCAAAATGAGATGTGGGGATGGTGATCCAGAGAAGCTAACTCAATATTCATTTTACCAGTTTCATGAAGATTGAGCCCTCCTTGATTTTGAGGTCTGTTAATATGTCTTCTCCAAGGTTAAATCATGTATAAACTGCATAAGCTTTCGCTATTTCTATTACCTTTCTATTTTCTTCCCTCTAGGAAATCAGTTATGTTAACTATTAGGATGCTCGAAAATAATCACCAGATCAGAAGATAATAATATGGTATTGAAATGCTATTTACTCTTAAAATATACCTGACTCTTTACCAGTGATGTTAGCTGCATTTCATCCCCAATCAAGAAAACATTATTCCTGAGAGGTGAAAAGGAATTAGCGACTCGCATTCTTTCAGATATGACGCCTTGTCAATAGCCAAGATTTTCGTCCTCACATCAAGTTTGAACAGATAGAAAGACTTAGAAGAAGTATAAAATTTGAATCTTGCTTCTCCTAAACAGAATTTCTTGACTGAACTATATTTTCCTCTCCCTTCAAAGATAATCATTTCTATAAGATTTTGAAATTGGTGATACAACAAATCGTCACCTTGTGGGCCTCCATTTTTGTAGATCTTAGGTCATTAAACTTGAAAGATCTCTTGTTGAAGGTAGTAAAAAAGACATTTCACTAAAAGAAGACAACTTGACTAACAAATTTTTGGCAGGCACCTCCATTGAACACAACTGACATGGAAGATCTTTTGATAAATTATCAGTAAATTCTTTAAATGCTTCTACCTTGTCCATAAATTCATTAGCTTTGTAGAAGGTGCGGCTATATTTTCGTATACCACTCAGGACATTGTTTTGCCAGCACATTATAAAAATCCTTTTCAATGATCTGTTACTCTCAAAGTAGCCCCTCTCAAGTCTCTTGATACAGTTATTCAGATATATTTGTGACATTTTTTTCAATGTCCATTTCGCTCTTGCTACCAAATAGGACAATATCACTGAGGGAACACTGATCGTCGTTTACAGGCCGATGCTCAATTAGTTTCATAACACGAGAAACCCATTGTACGACCGCCACATTGGTATGAGCACACGCAAGTATATTTTTTCTTCAGAAGTAACTGTAATATAACAACAACAGTCTTTGTTTTGCCTATTCCAGGTGGACGCCGAATCAGCCTCAGAGATGATCTGTGTGAACAATCAACTGCTGAAATGCAACTCTTGAAACTAATTACCTGGTGCACTTCAATTGTTGATTGTTCACACAGGTCATCTCTCAGGATGATTTGGGGTCCACCTAGCACAGGAAAACCAAAGACTATTGCTATTATATTGCAGTTAGTTCTGAAGAAAAAAAGGAATACACTTGCCTATGCTCCAACCAATGTGGCGGTCGTACAATTGGCTTCTCGTGTTATGGAACTAATTTAGCATCGACATGTAAAAGACAATCAGTGTTTCCTCAGTGATATTGTCCTATTTGGTAGCAAGAGCAGAATAATTATTGACAAGGGTCACAAATACATTTGGATGACCGCATGAAGAGATTTGAGAGGAGATACTTTAAGAGTAACGGGTCATTGAAAAGGATTCTTCTTGTGTGCTGACTAAACAATTTACTGAGTGCTATACAAAAATATAGCCGTACCTGCTAAAAAATTAATGATTTTATGGACAAGATGAAAGCTTTTAAAGAATTTCCTAATAAATTATCAATAGATCTTCCGTGTCGGCTGCGTTTAGTGGTGTTGTCTGCCAAAAATTCGTTAGTCAAGTTGTCTTCTTTCAGTGAAAAGTCTTTTCTTACTAACTTCAACAATAGACCTTTCAAATTTAATGACCTAAGATCTATAGAAATAGAGGTTTACGAGGCGACGATTCGTTGTATCACAAATTTCAAAATATTTTAGTAAGGAATATCTTTGAAGGGAGGGAAAAATATATTTCATTCAAGAATTTTCTGTTTGGGAGAAGCAAGACTCAAATTGTGTACTCTTTCTAAGTCTTTCGAACTGTTCAGACTAAATGTGATTAGGAAATCTTGGTTATTGACGAGGCAGCATATCTGAAAGAATGTGAGTCGATAATTCCTCTTCGCCTCCCGGGGATAACTTATGTTTCGTTGATTAGAGATGAAATGCAGCTAACATCATTGGTAAAGAGTCAAGTATGTCTTAAGAGTAAACAACATTTCAATACCATCTTATTATCTTCCGCTCTGGTGATTATCTTCAAACACGAGTAGCTGGGATGAAATGCGGCTACCATCACTGGTAAAAAGTTAGGTATGTCTTAATAATTAATAGCATTTCAATACCATCTTATTATCATTCGATTTGGTGATTATTTTCAAACATCAATTGGTGCTTACAAATAGTTTATATTCACTATTGCTAGATTGCTTAAGAAGATCAATTTGGGAGAAGTCACTTTGAGATATTGCGTGCAATTGGTTACACAACACACTTACTAGATACACAATATAGAATGCACCCTTCAATAAGTCAGTTTCCGAGTAAGAAATTCTACAATAAACTAATTTCTGATGGAGAGAATGTGCATCATAACGAATTAACAAGACATATCTCTTCGGAATTATTCATCATCCTTACTCATTTATTGATATTAAAGGTGTGGAAAGTCTTGGTGATAATTCAATAAATATGGTTGAGGTTGCTGCAGTGACTCATATTATTGAGAAACTCGGGGAAGGTATATCTAGTCTTTCAAATAAAATGTTGAAAACATTAAATAACTTCTTCACATCAGGTTTGATGGATCTAATAGATTTTCTTCGGTCTTAAACTACCATAGAATGCTTAAAGTAGGAGCAAATAACAAGGGTTGTTGTCTTATCACCACATAAAGGCCAAGTAGCTGTTCTACAAGGAAAGTTTGCACCGAAGTTTGAGGATCATGCATATCTTTCTGTTAGAGTGAGTACATTTGATGGATTTCAAGGTGGCGACAGAGATATCATCTTAATTTCAATGGTAAGGTGCAATCATAATGGGCAAATAGACTCCTCTCAAGTCTAAACAGAGCTAATGTTGGAGTAACTACAGCAAAGTATGTTATTATTCTGTGACATCTAAATTTAGTGTTTTGTTTAAACTTTATTTTTAAATTTAAATAACATGATTTTTGCACTGCCTATGTATCCTTGGAGATATAAAAATTGGCTTGTGATTCAGTATGGGCAGAGGTAGTCAAGGACTCTGAATGCCGTGGATTTTTGAGTGATGTTGATTGTTGTGCAAACTTAAAATAAGAAGTGGAGAAATAATAAAAGAGTAAGTATAGGTAATAATGCGAGATTATTGTTTAAAAGGGCATTCACATATTCCTATTGCTCTACTGTTTGTTTTGTTTTTTCTCTCTATCTTCGTATTTTTATATGATCTGAATTATCTGCATACGATGTGGCACCTTTTGTATTGCAGGAACGTGCTAATGCAATATCTGGATCAACTATACCCTGAGAAGCCCACTGTTGGCAGCAGGAATTGGGCTTCTCAGGTTAGTTGATCCATATATTGTATTAGCAGGTTCCTGTAGTAGAAAAGGTGCTACATCATACGCAGATAATTCAGATCATAGAAAAATATGAAGATAGAGAAGAAAACAAAACAAACAGTAGAGCAATAAGAATATGTGGACGCCTTTTTAAAAAATAATCCCACATCATTACTTGTACCTCCTATTTTAGTTGTTTCTCCACTTCTTGTTTTAAGCTCGCACAACAATCAACATCACTCAAAAATCCACACCATCCAGAGTCCTTGACTACCTCTAAAGTTTTTGATATAGATACATAAGTAATACCTATGCAAAAATTGTGTAATTTAAATTTTAAATGAACTGTAAATGAAACACACTCGATCCGACTATAGCTCCCACGTGTCGAGGCACGACTTAGAGACATAATCGCATTGAAGGCATAAGTCGCAAGTTAGGCAATCTTCACAACATCCCATGTAATATAGATAATAAAAGGGGAGATAACATAGTTGGCTTACACTCGCCACGTCAATCAAGTACATAAATAACATTATATCATCCAAACACTCATGGCCCGACTACGGCGCCAAAATAAAAGATAACCCAACAAGCGACACGGTCCCGATCACCCCCAACTGGGCACCACTACTGATCATCAGGAAAGGAAACATAGTATCGTTGAGAGTCCTCGTCGAACTCCCACTTAAGCTCGAGCGCGTCACCTGGAGCGGAATCGTCAGGCCCTGCATCTGGTTTAATAGTAATCTGTGAGCCACAGGGACTCAGCAATCTCGCACCCTCGCGATCAAGACTATTTAAGCTTAATAGGTAAGGCAGGGGTAAATATATGTGGAGCTGCAGCAAGCGACTAGCATATATGGTGGCTATCCTGTTCGCAAAAGAGAGCGAGAAGAGGAGGCAAAGAGCGAGCGAGAAACTAGAGAGCAATCTGCGCAAGCATTACTCCAACACCGTGTTCACTTCTCGGACTCCGCCGAGAAGAGACCATCATGGTAACTCACACTGTTGATTCATTTTAATTAAGTTAAGGTTCAAGTTATCTACAACCGGACATTAACAAATTCCCATCTGCCCATAACCGCGGGCACGACTTTCGAAAGTTCAAATCCCTACAGGGGAGTCCCAACTTAGCCCATGACAAGCTCTCACAGTCAACGAAGGAATAGACCTCCTCCCGAGACGTTCCGATCAGACTCGGTATCTCGGTTCTTCAAGACACTTCGACAGGTTAAAACAAATCCAGCAACACCGCCCGAATGTGCCGACAAATCCCGATAGGAGCTGCACATATCTCTTTCTCAGGGCACACTCAGATTGTCCTAGGTACGGGTAGGCCAGCCCAGAGTTGCCCCTGGTGGCCACCGACAGCTGACAGGTGGACCAACACTCAGAGGAGCACTGGCCCGGGGGGGGGGGGGGTTAAAATAAGATGACCCTCGGGCTCCGGAAACCCAAGGGAAAAAGTGGCTAGGTGGAAAAAGGTAAAACCAAGGTTGGGCATTGCTGGAAAAGCTTTAATCAAGGCGAACTATCAAGGGGTTCCCATTATAACCCAACCGCGTAAGGAACGCAAAATCCGGGAACATAACACCGATATGACGGAAACTAGGGCGGCAAAAGTGGAACAAAACACTAGGCGAGAGGCCGAGCCTTCCACCCTTTACCAAGTGTATAGATGCATTAAGATAACAAGATAATATAATGATATCCCAACAAGTAAATAAATGTTCCAACAAGGAACGGCCTCCAATCTTCACCTGGAACTAGCAACGCTATAAGAGGGGCTGAGCAAAGCGGTAACATAGCCAATCAACGGTTTGCTAGGACATGGTGGGTTAGAGGTTTGACATGGCAATTTGGGAGACTTGAAAGCAAGTGGTAGGCATCGTAGCATTGGCATAGCAAAAGAGCGAGCATCTAGCAAAGCAAAGATAGTAGTGATTTCGAGGGTATGATCATCTTGCCTGCAAAGTTGTTAGAGTTGACTGGATCCTCGAAAGCAAACTCGACGGGCTCCTCGTTAGCGAACTCGTCTCCTGTCTCTACCCAAACAAGACAAACAAGCAACAAGGACACAATCAACCACGTGCAAGGATCAAACAATATGATGCAAGGATGGTATGCTATGCGGGATGCGATGCGGGATGCATATGCAAGATTTGACAAGGAATGCATGAACCTGGCCTCAACATGGAAATCCAAGTGTGCCACTAGAAAGATGAGATGAAATCGCTTGAAAACGATATAAAGAACGCCGGAATCGGAGTTACGGTTTGGAAAAGGCAAGCAATTCAAATATGACCACGTTCTGCGATTTACAGCAAGTAGCCATCTAAATGCAATGAGATGAACAAGCTACAATACTCAAACATGGCATAAAAATACATGGCAGGGATGAATTCAAGATGCTTAACAAAAGTCTAGCTTTAAGCTACGGCCAATTCATCTATTAACAGGTTCAAACAAGCATGACAAAAATGCATATGGCAAACAGATTTCAGACTTAGTGAAATTAACACTTGTCTGGAATTTCAGATCAGGTAGCACACTTAGGAACAACAAAACTACATGCTACAGGACCTGAACATGGCTAAGTAAAGCATGGCATGGAGCTACTCAGAGAGCTTAACAAAAGTCCCTTAGTGACCTTGAGCCAAAAGGGATCAGAAAATACAATTGCAAGCATGTGAACATGGCAAAAACATAATCAGTACTCAGACTTAGTGAAAACTGGAGCATGCTGAAAACAGATATCAAGTAGGCATGTTTACGAGCTCGATGCACTCACTACGGAGCAAGTCATGATAATCTAAGCACACACCCATCATGAAAACACAAAATGCAAGCTAGAGATGGCAAGAACAATAACATAGCATGCACGGATCAACTACAACATCATCGGCAAAATTGCTAACAAGTAGACAATCTGCCCAGATTCACAAAGTAGCAAAAGTAGAGCTCGATTGACTCAAGCTAGGGTGCTCCATAATTGCAAACAAAGACATGGATGGATAGATCATTACAAGGTCAACAAAACATCCTTATTGATCATCCTCAAAAGAGGCACGGATCACTCGGAAACAACATGAACATATGGCAACATGAGATAAACAGGTCAAGGACTTAGTGGAAATGCTAAGTCCCTGAAATCAGCATTACCAAGTGCCTCACTTTGCAAGCTTGTGCTAGTCACCACACACATCACAAAAATACATGGGTTGCACCTCTGGAAAGATGGCAAAACCCTTAACAAAACATATGTAGAGCTCATGGGCATAGCATGCACACAATAATCATGGCAAAAATGACAAATATCTAAATGGAGCAGCAGATCTGACAATTATCTCAAGTAGCACTCTTCTAACAGCATTTTGAGCATCAAGATGAACTCAAATGAAAATGATGCAATGGAATGAAATGATGTGCTCTCTGAGACGAACATTTTGATATGCTATATGTCCAAAACAGAGTTATGGATGCAAAGTTACGATGCGATGAACAGGAGCATATGAACTAGGGTTTCGGGGGTAAAAGTCAACCCAGACGAGATCCAGATCTGGATCTAGCACGTTTCCCGAGGTTGGCCGGAGTGAGCTTGCCGGAGTTTGAAGTCGGCCGCCGGAGTTTGTTGGGGAGGCGGCGTGGGGCTTGCCGGGGTCGGTGGCCGGCTGGACCTCGCCGGATCCGGGCCGGGGCGGCGTTGAGGACGAGGCGGCGGGGCGGTGGTCGCCGGCCAGGGGCGGCAGGGCGCCGGGCGGCGGGTTCGGCGCACCGGCCGGCACGGCGGCGCGGCGAGGTGGTGGCCGGCGCGGGCGAGGAGGCGCGGGCGGCGGGGAAGAAGCAGCCGGGCGCGAGGCGCGCGGGCCGGGAGGGCCCCGCGCGGGCTGCGGCGATGGGAGTCCCGGCGAGGACACGTGTCAGCACCCGGTTGGGCAGGCGGTGGCGGCGGACGCGTCTGGCTCCGTCCAGACGTGTCCGGCGGCGGCGGAGATCCGATTTTTTAGGGTTTCAGAGAGGGGATCCGCGAATTTGGAGGAGGGGTCTTTATATAGAGGTAGAGGGAGCTAGGAGAGTCCAAATGAGGTGCGGTTTTCGGCCACGCGATCGTGATCGAACGCTCTAGATGATGGAGAGGGTTTTGGTGGGTTTTGGGCCAAATTGGAGGGGTGTTGGGCTGGAACACACACGAGGCCTTTTCGGTCCCTCGGTTAACCGTTAGAGTATCAAACGAAGTCCAAATGGTACGAAACTTGACAGGCGGTCTACCGGTAGTAAACCAAGGCTGCTTGTCAAGTCCCGGTCCAATCTAGAAATGTTTAATCCCCACACACGAAAGAAAGGTAGAAATGACAACCGGAGGAGAACGAAGCGCCGGAATGCAAAACGGACAACGGGGAAAATGCTCGAATGCATGAGATGAACACGAATGCAAATGCAATGCGTATGATGACATTATATGAGATGCATGACAATGATAAAAACACATGGAGACAAAGACCCGAACCCGAGATCTAGGACTGAAAGAACGCCGGGTATTCAGAACGGAGGTGATCCTCGCGTTCCCAGGTAGCTTCACGGTCGGAATGGTGTGACCACTTGACTTTGAGGAATTTGATTGACTTGTTGCGTGTCTTGCGTTCAGTCTCTTCAAGAATAGCAACTGGGTGCTCACGATATGAGAGATCTTCTTGGAGCTCAATGTCCTCGAAGTTGACGGTGCGGTCAGGAGTCTTGAAGCACTTTCGAAGCTGAGAGACATGGAACACGTCATGAACATTTGCAAAGTTTGAAGGAAGCTCGAGTTGATAGGCGAGATCGCCTCTCTTGCTGACAATCTTGAAAGGTCCCACGTATCTGGGGTCAAGCTTCCCTTTGATACCGAAGCGACGAGTACCTTTCATAGGAGAGACGCGGAGGTAAACATGATCTCCGATCTCGAAAGCCAAATCATGGTGCTTACTATCATAGTAGCTCTTCTGGCGGGATTGAGCTGCTTTGAGGTTATCTCGAATGACTTAGCACATTTCCTCTGCCTCTATGATTAAGTCATTACCCAAAAGCTGACGTTCACCGGTTTCAGACCAGTTGAGAGGGGTATGGCACTTCCTGCCATACAAAATTCAAATGGGGCCTTGCCCGAACTTGCTTGAAAACTGTTGTTGTAGGAGAATTCAGCATAAGGAAGACAATCCTCCCACTTCATGCCGAAGGAGATCACACAAGCCCTGAGCATATCTTTAAGAATCTGGTTGACACGCTCGACTTGACCGCTAGTTTGAGGATGGAAAGCTGTGCTGAAGCGGATGTTGGTGCTCATGGCCTTCTGAAAAGAATCCCAAAACTTGGAGGTAAAGATGCTGCCACGGTCTAAAGAGATCACTTGTGGAATACCGTGCAGAGAGACAATCCGAGAGGTATAGAGTTCCGCCAATTGAGCTGCAGTGATCGACTCTTTGATAGGCAGAAAGTGAGCCACTTTGGTGAGTTTGTCGATGAGAACGAATATAGCATCATTGCCACGCTTGGACTTTGGAAACCCAGTCATGAAGTCCATCTCAATGTGGTCAAACTTCCATTCTGGAATGGCAAGAGGTTGGAGGAGACCAGCTGGCCTTTGGTGTTCTGCCTTCACTCTTCTGCAGACATCACATTCATTTACGAACTGAGCAATCTCGCGCTTCATTCGAGTCCACCAATAAGCCTGCTTGAGGTCCTGATACATCTTCGTACTCCCAGGGTGGATGGAGAGGAGAGAATTGTGAGCCTCGTTCATGATCACTTTACGGAGGTCACCTTTGGGCACAACAATATGATCCTCGGAGAAGAGAGTATCCTTGTCATTAAGGCGGTAGCACTTGTACTTGGGTTGACTCTTGGCAATCCCAATCTTCACCTTTTTCACCATAGCATCAAGAAGCTGGGCTTGGCGAATCTGGTCTTCCAAGGTAGGAGAGACTTGAACGTTGGCGAGGAAACCTTGAGGAACAACTTGCAGATTAAGTTTGCGGAAAGCTTCACAAAGCTCGGGTTGATAAGGCTTGAGAATAAGACTGTTGCAATAAGCCGTTCTGCTCAATGCGTCAGCAATCACATTGGCCTTGCCTGGAGTATACTCGATACTCGGATTATACTCTTGAATCATTTCGACCCATCAAGTTTGCCTGAGGTTGAGATTAGGCTGTGTGAAGATGTACTTGAGACTCTTGTGGTCAGTGAAGATGTCCACTTTTCTTCCCAATAAAAGATGTCTCCAAGTCAAAAGAGCGTGCACAACTGCCGCCAACTCAAGATCATGAGTGGGGTAGTTCTTCTCATTGGGCTTCAACTGGCGAGAGGTATAAGCAACAACTTTATTCTCTTTCATCAACACTGTGCCAAGACCTTGGAGAGAGGCATCACAAAAGACCTCGTACGGCTTGGATTCATCAGGCGGAGTCAGAACTGGAGCAGTGATCAATTTCTCTTTCAAAGTGTTGAAAGCAATGTCACACTCCGGAGACCAAACGTACTTGACGTGCTTCTGGAGAAGATTTGAGAGAGGCTTCGCGGTCTTAGAAAAGTTTTCAACGAATCTTCGACAGTAGCTTGCGAGACCGAGGAAGCTACAAAGTTGCTTCACGTTCTGAGGAGGTTCCCAATTCACAATTGCAGACACCTTCTCAGGATTCACCGCAATGCCCTTGGCAGAGATGATATGACCAAGATAAAGAAACTCATCGAGCCAAAATTCGCACTTGGAGAACTTGGTGTAGAACTGGTGTTCCCTCAACTTATCGACTACCAAACGCAAGTGCTTGGCATGATCTTCCTTGTTCTTCGAGAAAACCAGAATGTCGTCGAGATAGACCAAAATGAAGTCATTGGTGTAGGCGTTGAAGATGAAGTTCATCATGCGAGAGAACGTCGGAGGAGTGTTGACGAGGCCAAAAGACATGACAGTGTATTCGTATGAACCATAGCTTGTCCTGAAAGCCGTCTTGGGAATATCTTGCTCACGGATTCAAATCTGATGATAACCCATACGGAGATCAAGCTTGGAGAATACTTGGGCACCTTTGAGTTGTTCGAACAGCTCGTTGATGTTGGGAAGTGGGTATTTGTTCTTGATGGTCTTCTTGTTCAATGGACGGTAATCAACACAAAGTCGGTCCGTTCCATCCTTCTTCACAAAAAGAACACCACAACCCCACAGAGAAGAACTAGGCCGGATGAGACCCATTCTCTCTTGAATATCGAGTTGCTTCTTCAGCTCCTTCAACTCTTCAAGTCCGAGCTTGTAAGGATGCTTGCACACTGGTTCCATGCCAGGCTCAAGATCAATAACGAATTCAACTGGCCGGTGCGGAGGCATTCCTGGAAGCTCTTCTGGAAAGACGTCTTGATATTCGCAAACGACTGGAATTTGCGAGATGGCATCGAGTGCACCCTTCTCATTGAGAGAAAACAGACGGATGGTATCATCATGAGCGGCAAACACAATTACATCCTCAGACGAATGAGTCAATTGAATCTGCCTGGCTGCACAATCAAGCTGAGCCTTGTGCTTAGAAAGCCAATCCATTCCGAGAATAAGATCAATATCCGAGTCACCAAGAACCGTTTGAGAAGACAGAAACTTGTAGTCACCCAAGGTGATAGTAACATCCGGAACGATGGAGTTAGCATGCATGCGCTTACCGGGAGAGACAACAGCTAATGGACTAGGCAAAACTTGCGAAACCAATTCATGCCTAGATGTAAACGGTCTCGAGATGAAACAATGTGATGCACCAGTGTCAAAAAGAACTTTAGCTGGAATATCATTAACATGAAGGTTACCCATGATGACATCTGACGAATCCTCTGCCTGAGCCGCATTCATCAAGTTGACCTTGGCGTGCTTGGGGTTATGCTTGACCACAGCTGTACTTGCCGACCTCACAGGAGGAGGAGGAGGAAGACGCCTCTGGTTGAGACACTTGTTGGCATAGTGACCCTTCTGTTGGCACTTGTTGCACGTGACCTCTGAAAGCGGACGGTGATACGGAGCACTCGATCTTGGAGGTTGAGACGAAGTCTTGTTCTGAAAGCCAGGGTTGGGTGGGTGGTAAGATCCACTGCCACCTTTGCTCTTCTGCTGATACGGCTGACGGAACGGGGGAGGAGGAAGCCAATACTTCTGCTGCTTGGCCACTTGAGTAGAGGAAGGAGTAACATCTCTGACTCGCTTCTTGGAAGCATCACACCTCAGTTGAGCGGCCTCTTGCTTCAATGCCATGTTGTAGAACTCATCGTACCTCAAGGGCTCAAAGAGGACAAGAGCGAGCTGGATTTCTTCTCTGAGACCACCCCTGAACTGGTATATCATGCTCTTCTCATCAGGGACGTCCTGCTTAGCAAAACGGGCGAGCTTCTGAAACAACTTGTTGTAGTCATAGACAGACAAAGAGCCTTGCTTCAGGTTGCGGAATTCCTCACGCTTGCTTTCAATCACGCTCTTAAGGATATGGTGAGCTCTGAAATCTTGATGGAATTCATCCCAAGTGATAACACATCCACCTCCGGAATCCTTGTACTGCTGGAACCATTCTGCAGCTTGATCTTTGAGTTGGAAGGAAGCGAACTTGACAAAGTCCTCAGGCCTGACGTTACTGCACTCGAAATGCTTGCACAGATCCACGAGCCAATCGTCAGCATCGGTTGCCTCAACACAATTGCTGAAAGTCTTTGGCCCATTAGCAAGGAACTGGTTGAGTGTAGCAAAGTAATTCTGATTGTTGCCTTGGTTCCCTTGGTTGCCTTGATCACGCTCTTGAAGAATTTGCATGATCAACTGTGTGTTTGCATTGGTTGCGGCCATCACAGCTTGCCATGCCTCCGGAGGAGGTGGAGGTGGTGGCGGATCAGGATTCGGGGTCGTGCGCGTTGGAGGAGCCATCCTGAAGAGGTTGACATCCATTAGCACATTGATAGACAAATATTGAAGCTGAATCCAACGGAATGAAAATTGCAACATATAGTCTTCACATCCGAACAAAATGAACGAATGCACTCCTCTTGAAATGGTCACATATCCATAAATTGAGAAGCCACTTAGAATTTACGTAGAGAAATAAATCAACAAGGTACGGATCAAGAACGAATAATCGCTAAAAAATCCCAATCTCAAACCAACTATCCATGGAAGAAGAACTAGAGCTACTTGAATTCCCACCTATGAAACTCCCGAATCTTTCCGGTTATGCAATTGGGTGTTGGGAATACAGGGGAAGCATAATATCTCACCCAAATCTAGCAAATCCTACATCCAGCTGTATCCATTCTTCAACACATAACCGAGAAAACTTCGGAAACCATCTACCTCAACCTTCGAAAAGCATCCGTTATACAAGTTATGGTGATACTCCCGAACTCCCGCCCTAGTACTGGGTGGCGTCGAGGTTATCTCACCAACGAACTGCATAAAAGAGATTTTCGATGTCGGCGTACTAAACTCAGGTATTCCAGAACTGCAACGATAAAATTATGACGACAACACCTCAGAGCTCAACTCCCCGGGACACTTCCACAAAACCCCTGACAGGAGGCACCAAGACAATGTTCTCGTCATAAAACCATCGGAACGATTCCAAGATACCCGCGTGATCCTAATTTTTTTTAGTGAAATTTGAGAAGAGAAGAGTCAAAACTCTACGTCAGGATGCCTTACCAGAGCGATGAGGAGACTGGAAAGTAAAAAGAATTCCTAAACTCTCCGATATATAATTCCTAAATGACTCAAAACATTTTTCTAGAGACAACTCGGCCGCTAATAACGATCAAGCAATGGGGCTCCTAAGGTCGGGGAAGGCTCTGATTACCAACTTGTAACACCCTCGATGCGACTATAGCTCCCACGTGTCGAGGCACGACTTAGAGACATAATCGCATTGAAGGCATAAGTCGCAAGTTAGGCAATCTTCACAACATCCCATGTAATATAGATAATAAAAGGGGAGATAACATAGTTGGCTTACACTCGCCACGTCAATCAAGTACATAAATAACATTACATCATCCAAACACTCATGGCCCGACTACGGCGCCAAAATGAAAGATAACCCAACAAGCGACACGGTCCCGATCACCCCCAACTGGGCACCACTACTGATCATCAGGAAAGGAAACATAGTATCGTTGAGAGTCCTCGTCGAACTCCCACTTGAGCTCGAGCGCATCACCTGGAGCGGAATCGTCAGGCCCTGCATCTGGTTTAATAGTAATCTGTGAGCCACAGGGACTCAGCAATCTCGCACCCTCGCGATCAAGACTATTTAAGCTTAATAGGTAAGGCAGGGGTAAATATATGTGGAGCTGCAGCAAGCGACTAGCATATATGGTGGCTATCCTGTTCGCAAAAGAGAGCGAGAAGAGGAGGCAAAGCGCGAGCGAGAAACTAGAGAGCAACCTGCGCAAGCATTACTCCAACACCGTGTTCACTTCCCGGACTCCGCCGAGAAGAGACCATCATGGTAACTCACACTGTTGATTCATTTTAATTAAGTTAAGGTTCAAGTTATCTACAACCGGACATTAACAAATTCCCATCTGCCCATAACCGCGGGCACGACTTTCGAAAGTTCAAATCCCTGCAGGGGAGTCCCAACTTAGCCCATGACAAGCTCTCACAGTCAACGAAGGAATAGACCTCCTCCTGAGACGTTCCGGTCAGACTCGGTATCTCGGTTCTTCAAGACACTTCGACAGGTTAAAACAAATCCAGCAACACCGCCCGAATGTGCCGACAAATCCCGATAGGAGCTGCACATATCTCTTTCTCAGGGCACACTCAGATTGTCCTAGGTACGGGTAGGCCAGCCCAGAGTTGCCCCTGGTGGCCATCGGCAGCTGACAGGTGGACCAACACTCAGAGGAGCACTGGCCCGGGGGGGGGGGGTTTAAAATAAGATGACCCTCGGGCTCCGGAAACCCAAGGGAAAAAGAGGCTAGGTGGCAAAAGGTAAAACCAAGGTTGGGCATTGCTGGAAAAGCTTTAATCAAGGTGAACTATCAAGGGGTTCCCATTATAACCCAACCGCATAAGGAACGCAAAATCCGGGAACATAACACCGATATGACGGAAACTAGGGCGGCAAGAGTGGAACAAAACACTAGGCGAGAGGCCGAGCCTTCCACCCTTTACCAAGTGTATAGATGCATTAAGATAACAAGATAATATAATGATATCCCAACAAGTAAATAAATGTTCCAACAAGGAACGGCCTCCAATCTTCACCTGGAACTAGCAACGCTATAAGAGGGGCTGAGCAAAGCGGTAACATAGCCAATCAACGGTTTGCTAGGACATGGTGGGTTAGAGGTTTGACATGGCAATTTGGGAGGCTTGAAAGCAAGTGGTAGGCATCGTAGCATTGGCATAGCAAAAGAGCGAGCATCTAGCAAAGCAAAGATAGTAGTGATTTCGAGGGTATGATCATCTTGCCTGCAAAGTTGTCAGAGTTGACTGGATCCTCGAAAGCAAACTCGACGGGCTCCTCGTTAGCGAACTCGTCTCCTATCTCTAGCCAAACAAGACAAACAAGCAACAAGGACACAATCAACCACGTGCAAGGATCAAACAATATGATGCAAGGATGGTATGCTATGCGGGATGCATATGCAAGATTTGACAAGGAATGCATGAACCTGGCCTCAACATGGAAATCCAAGTGTGCCACTAGAAAGATGAGATGAAATCGCTTGAAAACGATATAAAGAACGCCGGAATCGGAGTTACGGTTTGGAAAAGGCAAGCAATTCAAATATGACCACGTTCTGCGATTTACAGCAAGTAGCCATCTAAATGCAATAAGATGAACAAGCTACAACACTCAAACATGGCAGGGATGAATTCAAGATGCTTAACAAAAGTCTAGCACTGAGCTACGGCCAATTCATCCATTAACAGGTTCAAACAAGCATGGCAAAAATGCATATGGCAAACATATTTCAGACTTAGTGAAATTAACACTTGTCTGGAATTTCAGATCAGGTAGCACACTTAGGAACAACAAAACTACATGCTACAGGACCTGAACATGGCAAAGTAAAGCATGGCATGAAGCTACTCAAAGATCTTAACAAAAGTCCCTTAGTGACCTTGAGCCAAAAGGGATCAGAAAATACAATTGCAAGCATGTGAACATGGCAAAAACATAATCAGTACTCAGACTTAGTGAAAACTGGAGCATGCTGAAAACAGATATCAAGTAGGCATGTTTACGAGCTCGATGCACTCACTACGGAGCAAGTCATGATAATCTAAGCACACAACCATCATGAAAACACAAAATGCAAGCTAGAGATGGCAAGAACAATAACATAGCATGCACGGATCAACTACAACATCATCGGCAAAATCGCTAACAAGTAGACAATCTGCCCAGATTCACAAAGTAGCAAAAATAGAGCTCGATTGACTCAAGCTAGGGTGCTCCATAATTGCAAACAAAGACATGGACGGATAGAGCACTACAAGATCAACAAAACATCCTTACTGATCATCCTCAAAAGAGGCACGGATCACTCGGAAACAACATGAACATATGGCAACATGAGATAAACAGGTCAAGGACTTAGTGGAAATGCTAAGTCCCTGAAATCAGCATTACCAAGTGCCTCACTTTGGAAGCTTGTGCTAGTCACCACACACATCACAAAAATACATGGTTTGCACCTCTGGAAAGATGGCAAAACCCTTAACAAAACATATGTAGAGCTCATGGGCATAGCATGCACACAATAATCATGGCAAAAATGACAAATATCTAAATGGAGCAGCAGATCTGACAATTATCTCAAGTAGCACTCTTCTAACAGCATTTTGAGCATCAAGATGAACTCAAATGAAAATGATGCAATGGAATGAAATGATGTGCTCTTTGAGACGAACATTTTGATATGCTATATGTCCAAAACAGAGTTACGGATGCAAAGTTCCGATGCGATGAACAGGAGCATATGAACTAGGGTTTCAGGGGTAAAAGTCAACCCAGACGAGATCCAGATCTGGATCTGGCGCGTTTCCTGAGGTTGGCCGGAGTGAGCTCGCTGGAGTTTGAAGTCGGCCGCCAGAGTTTGTTGGTGAGGCGGCGTGGGGCTTGCCGGGGTCGGTGGCCGGCCGGACCTCGCCGGATCCGGGCCGGGGCGGCGTTGAGGACAAGGTGGCGGGGCGGTGGTCGCCGGCCAGGGGCGGCAGGGCGTCGGGCGGCGGGTTCGGCGCACCGGCCGGCGCGGCGGCGCGGCGAGGTGGTGGCCGGCGCGGGCGGCGGGGAAGAAGCAGCCGGGCGCGAGGCGCGCGGGCCGGTAGGGCCCCGCGCGGGCTGCGGCGGGCCGCGACGATGGGAGTCCCGGCAAGGACACGTGTCAGCACCCGGTTGGGCAGGCGGTGGCGGCGGACGCGTCCGGCTCCGTCCGGACGTGTTCGGCGGCGGCGGAGATCCGATTTTTTAGGGTTTCGGAGTGGGGATCCGCGAATTTGGAGGAGGGGTCTTTATATAGAGGTAGAGGGAGCTAGGAGAGTCCAAATGAGGTGCGGTTTTCGGCCACGCGATCGTGATCGAACGCTCTAGATGATGGAGAGGGTTTTGGTGGGTTTTGGGCCAAATTGGAGGGGTGTTGGGATGCAACACACACGAGGCCTTTTCGGTCCCTCGGTTAACCGTTAGAGTATCAAACGAAGTCCAAATGGTACGAAACTTGACAGGCGGTCTACCGGTAGTAAACCAAGGCCGCTTGTCAAGTCCCGGTCCAATCCAGAAATGTTTAATCCCCACACACGAAAGAAAGGTAGAAATGACAACCGGAGGAGAACGAAGCGCCGGAATGCAAAACGGACAACGGGGAAAATGCTCGAATGCATGAGATGAACACGTATGCAAATGCAATGCATATGATGACATGATATGAGATGCATGACAACGATAAAAACACACGGAGACAAAGACCCGAACCCGAGAAAATAAAATAACTTAACGCCGGAAACGGCAAGAGTTGGAATACATATTGGGAAAGTCATATCCGGGGTGTTACATTATTGAACTTTCATCAGGCTTAATTCCGGAGAGATATGTCTTGTAAAATCCTTACGACACACATTCTCTCCATTAGAAATTAGTTTTTAATGTAGAATTTTGTATTCAGAAACCGACTTATTAATGGGTGCAAGTGCGGTGTGTAACCCATTGCTCGCAATCTCTCAAAGTGACTTCTCCCAAACTGAGCTTCTTGAGCAATCTATAGAAACTATATATGAGCAGCAATTTATGTTTGAAAATAATCACCAGATCAGATGATAATAATATGGTATACCTGACTCTTTACCAGTGATGTTAGCTCCATTTCATCCCGAATCAACAAAACATTAGTTATCCCTAGGAGGTGAACAGGAATTACCGACTCGCATTCTTTCAGATATGTCGCCTTGTCAATAACCTAGATTTCTGTCCTCACATCCAGTCTGAATAGATCGAAAGACTTAGAAGTGGTACAAAAATTTGAGCTTCTACTAAACATTATTTTTTTGACTGAGCTATATTTTCCTCTCCCTTCAAAGATATTCATTTATAAAAGATTTTTAAAATTGGCGATACAACGAATCGTCGCCTCATAAGCCTCTGTTTCTGTAGATCTTAGGTCATTAAACTTGAAAGATCTCTTGTTGAAGGTAGTAAAAAAGATTTTTCACTAAAACAAGACAACTTGACTAACAAATTTTTGGCAGACACCTCCATTGAACACAACTGACATGGAAGATCTTTTGATAATTTATCAGGAATTTTTTAAATACTTCTACCTTGTCCTTAAATTCATTAGTTTTGTAGAAGGTGAGGATATATTTTCATATACCACTCTGGAGATTGTTTAGCCAGCACATTAGAAAAATCCTTTTCAATGATCTGTTACTCTCAAAGTAGCCCCTCTCAAGTCTCTTGATACGATCATTCAGATATATTTGTGACATCTTTTGAATGTCCATTTCGCTCTTGCTACCAAATAGGACAATATCACCAAGGGAACACTGGCTGCTGTTTACAGGCCGATGCTCAATTAGTTCCATAACACATGAAACCAATTGTATGACCGCCACATTGGTTGGAGCACACACAAGTATATTCTTTTCTGCTTCTTCAGAAGTAACGACAATATAACAACAATAATCTTTGTTTTGCATGTGCCAGGTTGACCCTGAATCAGCCTCAGAGATGACCTGTGTGAACTTTTGGTGTAGGTTCGCCCAACTTACGCAAATCTGGTGTTCCTCAGACTTGTTTGCAGATCTGTCGAGGGCGCGTCGGATGCCGACCACTACTATGGTACCGTCGGGGGCAACTCCGCGCAGAAGGCCTTCTGGGGCAGTTCCAGGCTCCATCGCATCCACCATTGCCGAACAATCAGATGAAGCAGCTAATGGAATTGAACGCATGGCGAGGCCGGCGATGGAGGACATCTGCGTCAACATATGGCACAAGTGCCATTGCTGAGCAGCTACGTCGGCCTGCTGCTGCAGCTTCAAGGCGTCAGCCTCCAAGTCCTTCGCTGGAAGCGCTCTGCCTGCCTGGAGGGTGCTCAATGGGTGTATGCGTCCGTGAGGAGGCATTACACCGGCATCGATGCAACGAAAGTGGCGTCAGCCCCCCCCCCCCCACCTTGTCGGGAAGTGTTAGAATATGCCCTAGAGACAATAATAAACTGGTTATTATCATATTTTTCTTGTTTATGTTAAATGTTTATTATTCATGCTAGAATTGTATTGACCGAAAACTCAAATACATGTGGGCCTCTACTTGACTAGCTCGTTGATCAAAGATGGTTATGGTTTCCTGACCATAGACATGAGTTGTCATTTGATAACGGGATCACATCAGTAGGAGAATGATGTGATGGACTGATACAGACCCGCGTTGGATACAAACCGCGTGCGGACCGCACAGTCCGGACGGTTGAGAGCGGTTTAATGGTCCGCCTTGGAGATGCCCTTAGGCCATATATATGTGGATGGAGGGAGTAACTATTTTTTCTTACCCAATACTCTCTCCGTTCCAAAATATAAGGTGTATTGATTTTCGTGCAAGTCAATAATTTGAATATTTAACCAAGATAATAGGATAAAATAACAACATCTACAAGATAAATAAAATATGAAACTACTTTTCATAATTGATCAACCGATATAAATTGCATATTATGGATATTGATATGTAAAAACACAGTCAAACATGCTCTTGGTTGAGTTAAAAAAACAAATATCTTTACCTAATAATAAAGGACGGAGGCTTTCATAGTTCTCCATAAGTCACCATATTATAATCGTTAATTTTATGTTTACATAATGATTAATGGCTGAGATTCGTTCGTTTGTTTTTTCTGGTCGTTTCTTTGCATGACGCCTCTAAATAGAAACTTTGGAAAGACTCGAACCATGGCTGCTAGCTGAGAACCAGCGATTGATCCACAGCGTTCGATTGGGACACGTCCAATCCGGTTTCCTCCCCGCTTACGTTACACTTTCCAATCCGGTTTCCTCCCATGTACGCTATATAAAATCAAGGCAAAGTGCATTCCTAGACTATGCTCCAGATCCAGCTCTACCAGGAGTCACGAGTCATCGATGCACTTGGGTACATCCTCCTCCATGTTCCGATCAGGCCTCCCCGCCCCCGTCCTCCTCCATGCCTCAATCCAGCCTCCCTGTCCCCGTCCTCCTCCATGCTCTGATCTGGCCTCCCCGTCCCCGTCCTCCTTCATGCTCCGATCCGGCCTCCCCATCCCCGTCTTCCTCAATGCTACGATCTGGCCTCCTCGGCGTCCTCCACACAAAGATCAGAAAGATGAGAACCCGGTGGAACGGTGTCACACAACGATGCTTGCGAAGGGAGATCGGGAGTCTCAGGGAGTCAGGGATCAAAAAAGGAAGAACATACTCCTGGTGGCGCAAGCATCCCAACACACTAGATATTGTCCCCTGTCCTGACTTCATAACATCGGTATATCACATCATGGAGGCTACAAGCTGAATCTCACGGTGGTGGCGGCGCGATTCCTTGGCTACGCGGCAGCAGTGTCTTGTACAGTTCACGTGGCGGTTGTCGCCTCCATGGAGCATCTCGATCTCAGTCATCACGTCACCCGAACAACAAAACCGCGAGCAGAAGTGATGCCGCCGGAAGAGGGGATTGGGTGGCGGCTGATTTGGGCGGCCCAGCCGGGGCCAGTACAGAGGAGCAGCATCGATGATATTTCTCCCGTGTCGTAGCCAACGGCAGCGTCAGCGCTCCCAATAGGCGGAACTATCGATTATGGAGGCCTTCCTGGTGGACCGGTTGTGTTTCTGCACAAGCCAACAAGTTCCTGCCCTACGGGCTATGAACAGGTGCAGGATGTGCCAAACTAGAGGGTTCGGGTGGACGGACTTCGAGATCCGTGTGATCTTCTTCAGCTTGTATCGGATAATATCATAATAGTAAGATGGAAAGAGATATCTGCTGCATAAGAGTACATTTTCCTCCATGATTGCTTCTAGGATTGATGCCGTACTGGAGAAACATGGCAACAGCAGCCCATCATCCACCTCTGTCGACGTGGTTGACACTTTGACACTCACAACATGGTACTCCGTCCTTCTCAATGTACAGATTTATCTCTGTTGCTATTTATGGCTGAAACTGGGGACCACGTATTAGATGCATGCAATGTATTTCTGTACCCATGGGATGTAAATGTACTGCGATTATCTAAAAGATAGTAACAGTGTGCATCACATCTCTCTTTGTTAGTGTCTTCGCATGATAATGCTTGATTGCTTTTAACAGCCGATGCACATGCAGTAGTCTGCAGAGACACTCCATGCAGGTATTAAGCATCATTGGAGGTTTGAAACAGCCTGATCTATTAATCAGCGTACAGACATGGCAATGTGTTGGATACAACCTCTAATCACTTTCATACTCAAGGTACGTACAACTTCTCCAATTAGTTGACCCAGTTTAGTTTTCTTCTTTGCCACCCCATGACTCTTCATTGTATTTTACTAAAAAGAAGTTCATAATTAGAACACAACATATAATAATGAGATATGGTATAAGTTCAAGAAAATATCCTGTGATTGTAATATTTTCCATGTGAGACATTTAGGGACAAGGAAGCTGCAGTTTTTCTTCAGTACAATTGTCAGGCAGATGTTTGTTCAAACACTATATGAGAATGGCTTCTTTTTGCATGCCTTGATTGGTATTTTGCTGCTCCTTTTGGACGGTTGTAACAGGATCTTTATTTTCATATATAGCGATGTTTTTGGGGTATTAAAATAAGTTGGATTGGATCCCTTGAAAAAAAAAGTTGGATTAGTAGCTCCATGGCAGTTAGTTCCATCCATGTTAAAATGAGACTTTTCGTATATTAAGTATAGTTTCTATCATCCATCTCATACAGGTTGCATCCAAGTTTGTATCTGTATGTTATAAGTTTAGCATTTAAAATTTCAAACTATGCATATGATTAGTTCACACATGAAGTTGAGCAATTCGTGTGACTTTTGAGTGAATATAATTAAGATTATGCATGCCATGATTCATATTCATATTAGAGAAAGAGGAAAATATAGAACACGTGAAAGCCATGAACAGATATGCTGATCTCTTATAATTGTCTAAGATTGATTGTCATTCTCATCTAATAAAATTCTACCGTGTATGCCCTCATAGATTATTCTGAGGATGCAACAAGAAACAATATGGGACTGTCGAATACTTGCCGGCCTGAGAAGTTGCCCCGGTATGTTTCTAATCGAAGGATTATTTGATGCTTTAGCCACCAATCTAATTGAAGGATTATTTGATGCTTTAGCCACCAACACGGGCACGTACACAACCAGCTACCCAAGCAGGCAGGTGGATTGATTCCAGCTGGCTGCAAACAAGCAAGGAACGCATGCACACAACGTTGATCAAGATCTTGCTGAAACACATGCACGCGACGCCTGTCTCTGGCCCGAATTTTTATTACCACTTAGATCTAAGATTTACAAGGGGACTGGGATTACAAGGGTATATATAACAGCTAGGAATGCAATGACGGCATGCTGATTTCATTGTTATCTAACAGTTTAGACATTATTTATAAATACCATTGCAATTTTCATATTGTTATCATTATTATTAGTGCAGGCTGGATTGATAGATGGCCGGTAATATGGTTCAACATTGGCTACATAAGAAAAACTAATTGGTGCATCATATATGCCATGCATTTGGGTGATGACTGCTACAGAGTCTCTATGTTGTCTTTTAGTACTAACAAAATATTTTATGTTACTTTTTAAGGTCAGTTCTTTGAATTCTCATTGTTCATCTTCTTTTTATTACTTCATCATTTCAACCTAAATACAACTTTATGTGCCAATTAAGTGGTGTATACAGAATCGCACTTCATCATTTCATATCTCTAAATTTTTCATGATTTATACTCTTGTTTCTTTTTTTTCAGGCCGTAAACTGCACCCTTATTGTTTTCATGCCTTCTCTATTATAGACAATCACACTTCTAAAATATATATTGTCAATTTTAGGCAATGTTGCGTCAAGCAGGAGTTTACTCAGTTCAATAATATATTTTATTTTTTAATAGATATACGAGGAGACATGCAAGAGAAAATGTGTGCAGATGGTTCAATAAAATAGATATTCATAATGCATTGTGATCAGGTGAACGCCGTGGGCATTGATCGAGTACTGGAAGAAGGATAAGTAGGGACACGGGAAGAACATATATCTCAAAATAAGGACATGCGGGTTTTTTTTCCGTTGCAACGCACGGGCATGTTTGCTACGTGGTATAAAAAAGGTTGATGAAATCATCATATGAAAATGATTGACCGTTTCCGTAAATTACATAGTTCAGTATTATCACTTTGTTTTTTGCATTATTACCTGGTTCTCTTGGGGTACTATTCAGCAATCCCGCCTACCAGATAAATGAGTGCTTTTGTTTACTTAACATGGTTGCCTGATTAACAAAGTCGTGGTTTCTGTTAGCTATTTTTTCCCACTACCTAAATAACAACTTATCTTTCAACCTACAATATACGCTACTCCTCGATTGCCTCTCTCACCTCTTAATAAACTCCTCTGTTCTTCTATATGATCCTCCAAAAAATTGGGGTTATAATTTGGTGGAAAGACACACATGGTGTTGATGTTCAGGGCTAATGTTCATTTCTGGAGGAAAATAATCTCAGATTTCTAACTGAACTATAATAAGAGAACGGTTTTTCCTAGCTGGGGCTACACGATACCCCTTATCTCAGCCTTTCAATCGTGCCCATGTGTTCATCGAGATATGTGCACACAGCAGTTGGCGTCACACGCTTAATCCTTAATCATCTGCATGTGAGGGAACTGTTCATGACATGACGTCGCATGTGCCTCTGACTCTCGTTCTTCCCAGCATGCAACTCTTCTCTCTCTTCCTTTATGCTCTCTTCCCTGCTACTCTCTCTTCTCTTAGTTTTTTTAACTCATGTCATGAACAGTACAACATCCACACCCTGGCAGTCACATCTTTTCATGAGAGAGAGTTGTGAGAGAGGGACGCTGAGGAGAGAGAGTTGTGAGAGAGGGACGCTGAGGAGAGAGAGTATGCTTCTGCATGCATGTCACACACCGTGAGAGAGATAGAGCTTCTCTTGTGCATGCCCATGCAGAAATATTTTATGAGAGGGAGGGGGAGAGAGAGAGAAATGTCCAGCAGATGCTGCATGTGCATGCCGAGTATTTTATGAGAGGATGAGACAGGACGTGAGGAGAGAATGCAATGTCCAGCAAAGATTACGGTTCATGCTGAGAGGATGAGACAGCTACAATCTGCTAATTGTTTGACTCTGCCTCTGAGCATTGCACATATCTCGAAGTGAACTGACGCTGGAGATAGTGGGTACCGTGTAGCTCGGGCTAGGAAGGAACTTTGCGCTATAATAATCCATCTACGTACGGTTGTAGAACAAAGAACATATTACACATCGATGTAATCCCTTGTAGATTTGTGTAGCACAATTAGAGTTTATGTCCCGTTGCAACGCACGGGCAATTTTCCTAGTACATTATATAAAGAAACAAAGGGAGTACCAGACAGCCATTGAGTATACTCGGTCTTTGTGCGTGCGGGTCGCGTATATGTCGTACTTATGTTTCTAAGGACAACATCCTGTGCACTTGGGTATTCTAATCGGCAAGTCAGGGAGGGCCTGGCTTACGCCATCTTACTGATCCGCGACACAATCTTCTGTTTAGTTATGGACCACTCAGCTAGTTGCACCCGCTTTTTTTCTTCACCATGCCGCCATCTCTACACAAGTAGTCTTTTACTCATGCGCGGGGTGCGTGTGCGACTTGTGTGCGTGAAATGGGAACTAAGTGCCAGGTAATATAAGGATTAAATCTGTGCTCTGTGTGCTGGATCCCTCCCTGTTGCAGTTGAATTGACGGGGAGGAGATTTTTTAGTAGAGGAGGGAATTGTGTCGCGGAGTCGATGCTGGCCGGGCGGATGGGGAGGTAGCTAGGCCTAGGAGACAAGGAGAGAGATGTGGATTGAGGCGCCTGAGGATCACTGTTAATTGATTCGCCGAAGTGAAGGGTGGCCGGCCGAAGAGGACCTAGCTAAGCCAGCCAAGGAGCGACGACGGGAGATGGACAGAGAAAAGAATCGACTCTAATCCCGTGTAAGTCATTCGCGCGCTCGTAAACATGAACATTTTTTAATCTCAATTAATAAAGAAAAAAGAGCGCTAGTAAACGCGTGCACGACTGGTTCGCTCGCTCCATCATTTTTAATAGTATAATTTTTGAGGAAAGAAATCACGCACGTGAAGGTGATGCTGGTGCACAGGTGCAGCACCTTGCTTGATTCACCGTATCCTCCGTGAAGGTGTTCTTTTGTGGGATTAACTGATTTGCCCCACTTTACAAAGTGTTAGATGATTTGGCTTAGGGTTACCAGTGGCCCCGGTCTCACCCGGCAGTTTGGGGGGAGCAAATTATCTAATGGAGAAGTAAAGTGGGGCAAAAGATCTAATTTCCCGTCTTTTTGCTCCGCTTCTTTGTTTCTGCTCCACACGTGAGGCGCCTTTGTTGGCAAGCAGCAGACGGAGAGGGCGAAGCGAGCCTAACCTGTTATTGTGCGGCCTGGCACGTTTTGTGTTCTCGATCGGTGCCCGGAAAGCTCCGTGAGGTTGGCTTGCCACGTACTGAGGCTGGGTACATTTTGCGCTCTGTGTTGCAAATTAAAAGCACTAACTATTCCCGTCGTGTCGAGCTCAGGCAGTTCATCGACGCCATGAAAGGGCGGTGCTCGAACCAAACATACGACTGCAAAGAGTTTGTCAGCTACCAACAGAAAGAGAGGCATGAGTTGACCCCCGATCTTCTCCCTCCTCATCCCCACCCTCCCGATCTCCTCCCTCCTGATCCCCCTCCCGATCTAATATAGGGCTTCGAGCCGGCCTTCCTCCGCCGCGACTTCGGGATGCGGTTGCGATGGAGATCCTTTCGGGTGTCCTGGGAGTGTGCGTTGTCAAGCATCGGCGGCGCAGTGGTGACGGCCCCTCCACCGTCGATGGCTCACCCAGGCGAGGCGGTGGTGCGGCTCCGGTCGTGCGGTTTCCCGGCAGCAGACGTCACCCACTGGCGTGCTGGATGATGGAGGAGGTTGATCTGGTGATCCAGCCGGGGATGGGCCCGAATTTGCCAGCAAAAGCTTGGTTCGACCTCGGCATACCATTAACGGCGGCACCCGCGGGCGTCCTTACCACGTTGGAGGCGTTGTGGGGCAATTTGCGTTCCTTGTGTGCCCCGTTGTATACACATTTTTAGCGAGTAAGATGAATATTCTTGGTACACATCATTGATCCAAGAGCTGTTGTAGGCAAACTCTTATCCCAGTGATGAATGCATGATCTGCATTGTGCAAACATAGATTGCCATTTGGTAATCGTCAGATCAGGACCATACCTCATCATTATGAACTCTTCAAGATTTTGGGTTGAATTTTTTTGTTTTTACAAAAAAATACCATGCGTTCTAGAAAAAGGAAAGAACAAATATAAATAAAAGAAACTGGAATCACTAAGTTGTTTATATGCTATTTTTTATGCTACGCAGGGAGGGGAGGGGATTTCCCTCTTGCCCCTCATCACCCCCTCAGTTTCTAATTTTTTTAGGAAGGGTTTAGATGGGTCACTCTGCTTGTTAATAGTGGCGTGGACGGCATATCATCTATGTACCCACCTCGATGCAGAAAAAATGTACGTACCTGTCGGGCTCATGCGGATTCAGAAGTCAATGGATGAATGATGCGGAGAGAACGGTGATGTTCCATGCAGGCGCTTGTGGTCGTTTGGGCGGTCACATGGATCCTCTTCGATGAAGGATTTGGTGACAGAGCAAACGACGGCCTATCATGCGACTGGTGTAGACCGTATGGGTGGTTGCATGGGTACATCGCCGTAACAGTTTAAAGAGAGAGAGAGAGCGAAAGGGTATGACAACAGGAGATACGACCAGCCATGCGAGCGCCTCCGCTCGTATGGAAGGCCGTCGATCTGTCTTTCTCCATGATTCTTTCCCAATTTTAAACTACATGAACATTTATTTATGTTGCATAAACATGTTTAGCAAGTAAGATGAATATTGTTGGTGCAAGTAATTTATCCAAGAGCTGGTGTCGGCAAACTCTTATCCCGTGATGAATGATCTGCATTGTGCAAACATAGATTTTGCCATCATGAACTAGTCATTATGAACTCTTCAAAAATTCTGATTGATTTGTTTTTTGTTCTTAGAAAAATACCAGGCGTTTAAAAGCCGAGGGACAGACGCACACTGATGCTGCTCTGCTTGTGCGCCGGCGAGGCGGTTGTGTAAGTGGCGACGGGGACTAAACTACAAATTGGCAGAAAACCACCCAAACCAGCATGAGGGACTAAACTTATCCGGTTTTAAAAGTCGAGGGACTAAGTTTTGCTGGTTTGAAGTTAAAGGACCATTTCTCTACTTTCAATAGAGTCAAGGGACCAAAAGTATACTTTTCTCCTAAAAAAGGAAGAACAATCACAAATGAAAGAAGCTGGAATAAGTAAGTTGTTTATTTCCCTCAATATGCAGACACCCCAAGGACGAGTCCGATCCGAGAATAAATTTTTGAACAAACCCGATCGGATCAAATCAAACAACCTATTTCTAAGCAACTTCCTTCTCTAGTGACCTTCAAAACTTAATGCAGATCATGACGTCATTCGATTGTAAGGCGTTTGCGGAAACCGTGTTCCATCCTCAGTGTGGGGAAGGTAGTAACCAAGACCTGTTCAGACTATTTTTAAATAAGAACAAAAGAAATGATCGCAGGGTGTGTGTGTGTGTGGGGGGGGGGGGGGGGGGGGGAGTTGACCCCTGTGCCATCAGCACATCCCCCCTAACACTGTTTTCAAATACATGTTTTGAACAATTTTTAAATATGTGTTAAATATTTTTCAAATGCGAACTTGTTATGTAGCTTCTTTAGAAGATTTTTTTTATATAGCTTGGTTTTCATTTGTAATGGTAGAAGTTATCCTAATTACGAACTCGTTAGTGTGATGAATGGGGCTTCTCTTGGTTATGCAAAGTAGCTTTGGATGTACAGATTAATTATTAAAGTACCAATGGAAGATCAGTAAATATCTTGGAACTCAAAATAATATTTGCTAAGTTCGAGTAGTTAGTAAGATGAATATTACCGTTGAACTAGTATCTGGTCCAAGAGCTGTGGTAGTACAAACCCTTATAACTTCACCTGGTTTCGGTTCTCTGCATTGCATAAATGCTAAATTTGCCATATCTCCATTGCCAGATCGGTAACATTTAACTTCAAGATTTTGCATGGTTTTCGTCTCTTACAAAAATCAGGGATTTTTCTGTCAAAGAAAAAATCAGTAAAAAAATGGAAGGGAAACCTCAACCCCTTCAGTTTAGAAAACAAAATTCCTACAATGTTTTGAAGAAACCTGATCGGATCCGATCAACTCTACCTATCTCTAAGCAACTGCTCCATGCTCTTTAATTAACTGGAGTAAGTAGATTGAGGTTGTGTTTGGTTCAGCTATGTAGCTGGTTCATTGTTTTTTGATATAGCTCACCATTCATGCCGAATTGCAGCTATGTAGCTTGTTATCATTATAATGGTAGAAGACAGTTGTTATGAGTTTAGAAGACAAGTGGTCTGTTATGTAACTTGTTATCATTTATAATGGTAGACTTTATTCAAACTCCCAAAGAGTGTCATGAATGAGTCTGCCTCTTGGTTATGCGAAACAACTTTGGATGTAGTACTCATTAACTAAAGTACCAATGGAAGATCAGTAAATATCTTGGAACTCAAAATTGTATTTGTTAAGTTTGAGTAGTTAGAAAGATGAATATTACCGTTGAACTAGTATTTGACCCAACAGCTGTGGTAGTACAAACCCTTATATTTTCACCTGGTTTCTGTTCTCTGCATTGCATAAACGCTAAATTTGCCATATCTCCATTGCCAGATCAGTAACATTTATCTTCAAGATTTTGCATGGTTTCTCCTCTCTAAGAAATATTAGTGATTTTTCTGTTAAAGAAAATATCAGTAAAAAAAGGGAAGGGAAACCTCAATCCCTTCCGTTTAGAAGACAAAATTCCTATAAATTTTTGAAGAAACATGTGATCGGATCCGATCAACTCTACCTACCTCTAAGCAAGTGCTCCATGCTCTTTAATTAAGTGGAGGAAGTAGAGTGAGGCTGTGTTTGGTTCAGATATGTAGCTAGTTCATTGTTTTGATATAGCTCACCATTTATGCCGAATGGCAGCCATGTAGCTTGTTATCATTTATAATGGTATAGAAGACAATTGTTATGAGTTTATAATACAAGTGCTCTGTTATGTAGCTTGTTCTCTAGGCCGAAAGGCAAGTCCCAATAATTGTGGCGTTAGACATTTGCATGAGATTGTCGTCAATGGCAGACCTCTGTGCAAAACTCCGCCAAGAAAGTTGTAGTGAATTGGTCCACGGCATCTGAGTTTAGACTCTTGTAAAGACACTATGTGGCAGCTGGATGCGGCTATTGTGTCATGGACGGTTGTGCGTCGATCGGGGCAATTCAGCCCCTTGACGTTCCAGCACAGGAAAATGATAGGGTTTTCTAACATCTCGACACAACAAAGACTCCAGGCTGCATATGGAAGCTGACAATGAAGACGAAGCCTCTCTCTACAATAGCCTTCTTTTTCTTGTCGTTTGCTTATCGTTTTGGTTATGTAATAAGAATTTGATACTGCGATGGTCCTTTAGTGTCTGTGGATATCGGGACTGTAAGTTTAGCCTTGGTCGTCTTCAGGTTAGTGTCCACCTAGCGTCTGTGCTGGGGTAAAGACCTGTTTTGTGTGAGTTGCTGGGAGGGAGGGAGGGATGGCTAGTAGCGCTAGCCATGTCTAGCAGTTCCCTCATGCTTGTGTAGTTCTCTTAAGACACGGTGGTTTCTTTACATGAAAATCAGAGAGAGAGAGAGAGAGAGAGAGAGAGAGAGAGAGAGAGAGAGAGAGAGAGAGAGAGAGAGAGAGAGAGAGAGAGAGAGAGCACACTCTTTTTCAAAAAAGAAGAAGAAAAATATCAAAACACACAGACTGGTACAAGCTTGGGGCTATCCATTAAGGGAAATTTAGAAAAATCTTGTGCTTGATTCAGTCACTTAGATGGTGGTTCCTAACAGAAGATGAACAAGAGTTTAAACTTTTGTATGATGACAAGGTGAACAAGAGCTTTCGTGCATCTCTATTCTAGAGAGATCTTGTTTAGATTAGGTCCGTGCGGGCAGCCTCCAGATGCACACATTGACGAGGTGCCGGTGCCGCCCGGCCTCCGGCACGGTGACAAAGATCCTATTCCCGTCGTCCATCCCTCGCCGCAGTGAGGAGCTCCACACGGGCGCCTGCATCCGCCACGCCGCGCCCGGTGGCTTCACCTCGTACGAGAACTCCGCCTCCGCCGCTGCCGCGTTGTCAGGCCGCATGCGGATCACGGACATCGACGTGCCGTCGTCGTCAGCGTGCGCTCTCCGCACGCGGCTGAGGTCAAGGTGGAACAGCTCGCCGTCGTCGGCGCGGAGGAGGGCGTGACGGTGCGGGTTCACGTCCACCAAGACCTCCTCGCCGTAGGTGAGGTGGTGGAGGCGCCACGCGTGGCGTCCGGTGAGGTGCTCCTCGAGCGCGTCAGGATGGGCGCCGGGGACGAAGGCGCGTTTGCAGACCGGGCAGAAGCAGGGCTCGTACCGGCAGGAGCGCTCGTGGTCCTCCACGCCGAGCCGCGGCAGGGACGCGGCGCAGCCGTGCTCGCGGTTGGGGCATGCGAAGCGGACGGACCGGATCATCGTGGCGACGGCGCGGCTGCGGGTGTACTCCTTGGAGCCGCAGCGGATGCACGGCATGCGGTCCAAATCGTGGCAACGGTGGCAGGTCAGGTGCCCGTCGCCGCACTGCGACATGAAACCATATGATCAGGAGTTCAGGACATGAAAAATCAAGAAAATGAGTACGTACGTAGTAGATGGATTGGTTGCTGTTAGGTTAGGCTCGGTGGATGAAGGTACGTACCTCGTAGACGGGAGAGGAGAGAAGGCCGTGGCACAAGGCGCAGTTGAAGAGGTCGTCGTAGTTGTCGATCCGCACGGTGAACTCGTTGTCAGCGGCGGCACGATGGCTCCGGCTCCTGCTTGGGCTTCTGCTACGGCTGTGTCTCGGACTCCGGCTCCTGCTCCTGCTCCGGTAGCTTCTTCGCGAACGCCGACGGCTGTTGCTGCTACGGCCGCTGCTACTATCGCTACTGCTACTGCTGCTACGGCTGATGCTGGAACTGCTGCTACGGCCGCAGCTACTATCGCTGCTACTGCTGCTCCGACGATGTGGTTCTTCCTCGTCTTCGCTGACATCGCTCCGCCACCGACGGCGGTGGCGCCTCGGCGATCGGGCGCGCCTCATCGCCGGGTAGTCGCTGTCGCTGCTCATCTACCGTAAAATCCGTCTGTAACTTTTCTTCGCGATTGATCAATCTGGGACTTGGTCTCATCGGCACAATCGATTTTATAAGCAGATCCTTAGAGATAGGTCGGTCGATTGATCGGATCCGATCTGGTTTCTTCAAAATTTCTTAAACTATTTTGTCTTCGGGTCGGACTCATCCTTTGGGTGGGCGTTCAGTTCTTCCTTTACTATACGGGAAAATCCATGATTTCTGTACACCGGGAGGCAAGTACTAATAAATAAGAAAGATTCTTGTCGTCTTCTTCAGACAACGTGGTTAGGGCATCTCGTCGTGATGCACGATGGCCAGATTTGCTGTCAGGTACTTCATATTTGTTTAAACGCTCAACACTGACGGCGGCGGCTCCAGAGCATTGGTCCCTAGAGGCTAGATTTTATCGTGTGCAACCAAAAAGACTAGTAAGGTTTGTCGTAACAGTGCTGACAAACCTTACTAGTCTTTCTGGTTGCGCATGATAATTAAAAGATAATGTGCTAGATTTTATTTTTTGTATTTTTGAGTAAACATGACTGAAAAGAAAAGTGTGTATAAAAGTTGGTAGACTGTATGGAGGCTGTTAGGATGATCAAAGAAGGACATAGGAACAAGTCCAAGTATGCTTTCATCATTAGAGGGATAATTAGTAGTATGGGAAAAAGAAGTTCTTGCATTCCTCATACTCGTCGAAGCTGTAATAATGTTAGTAATGTCTTGGCTAATTTTGATAGGGTGTACTGCCAGACTATGGTTTGGCTAGGCTCTGGATCAAATGAGGCCATGAAACTTGTAGAACGAGATTGTAACATTTAAACTCTGAGTAATGCAAGAATTTATTCACACAAAAAATACATAAAAATGTGGTGAGTAACATAATCATTTGAAAATTTTCACAATGACATATTTCATGCTCATGCCGAACATATTAGATGTGTTGATTTTATATAGGCAGTACCTACGATTTCCATAGACAGAGGGATACCCTCTAGATCTTATGGCTAATAGTCTGTTTGTAGGTCGAGATTCTTTCTGCACCATCAAAAATTAAGTGTGAACACAAAGATTCAAGCGTGATGACAACTGTCATATGTAGGGCCCATTTTATTCCTCCTATAAATATTTGCAACAATACACTACAAGCATTTTCCACTTTCTGTCAATGCGGCAGTTTACTTACAAGATTGAATCCAACTAACGCACACCCCTCCCTCTATTGGCTACCAATCTAATCTGGGCAAAAGTAAACAAGCATCCGAAGAGAAATTTGCATTCATAAACCAAACATAAAGGCATCCATAAATCTAAACATTAAGCACATGATCAAGCTCAGAGCTAGGAACTAAATCAGATTAATCATAATTATGTAGCGCATCTCATATGTCTATTGTCTACTAATTATTTTTATACACTTGAAAAACAACTCTTGGCCGACACCATGGATTCGCTTCCTCTCTACTTGTCGGCTGCAAATCCTAGTGCCTTGATTGTGTGTGTGTGTGTGTGTGTGTGTGTGAGAGAGAGAGAGAGAGAGAGAGAGATTGGGGGAGGGAGCTCCGTCAGCTACGTCCAGACTAATGAACTTGAGGAGGATCGAAGCAAGACAAACTCGAAAAAGAAACGCCACCATCTGCCCGAGCGTTGTGTCTGCAAGGACTAAAAAGCCCTAATCTATAAACTACTAATCGGAGCAGAGGCACCGGGATTCACCTCCCCGCCACCAACCGCTGAAGCGGCAGACGAATCCACGACCCGTCGGTGAAGTCTGGAGGAGAGAGTTTGTCCTAGCCATCTAAGGTCAGGGGAAGAAACTATTAAGATGGGTTCTGCATCTCCCGAAAGAGTGTACTTCGCTCTCTCCATCTACCTTGCCATGGGACGGCGCTGCACGTCGCATGAGGCGGTGGGAATTTTCGATCGGGTGATGAGGAGAGACGAACGCATGCGAGACGCCTATGATCTGTCAATTTTGAAAAAGAAAAGAAAATGTATTGCTATTGTAGAAGGAACAGAAACCGCCGAGCGAAGCCTGGCCGGCTGGGCAGCGGCGAGGCTTCTCCCCATCCTTTTCCTCTTGGCTGGCGCGGGACAACAAGATCGAGAGGAGCGTCGGGCGAACGTGGGGTTCGGCGGCACAACAAGCGGGTCTCCCGGCGTCGTCGTGCGCGGTGCGGTGGTGGCGGCCTGCGTATCGCGAGGTGGTGGCTGCGTTGGGCATGCTCGGTGGTCGCGGGTGCCGCCGGATCCAGATCAGATCCATCTGGATCCTGTCTTCGGACTCCGTCGGCCACCGCGGGGTGGTGATGGTCATCACTGGCCACGTCGGACCGCTGGTTTCGGCGTCTGGAGATCTACAACGGGTTCTTCTCGATCCTCATGGCGGGTCGAGCTCAATGGCTCTTGCATCTCCGTAGGTTTTGGATCGTGGCTCGTTGCCGGATCTGAAGCAGACAGAGGTTTGGTGGCATAGGATGGGGACCGGAGAAAACTTTGGTTGGCTAGGCCGACCCGGCATCGGCGACGTCACTCGATGCTGTTACCCTCCGTGGAGGCAAAGCCGAGGTCTCTCCTATCCACCTCCGAACCCCTCCCGGACGAAAGTCCAAAATTCAGTCTGGATTGGGCGGCGGCGGCGGCGTCCTGCGCGTCGTATCCTCCATGAAGGCGCCGTCTTGGGAGGACCTGCTGTTCGGGGGAGAGATGCTATGGATGGTGGGCTCCGAGTACCTCCAGTAGTGGCGACGGTGTGGAGGTTGCCAGGTGGTGCGGCGTTGTATCTACCGCATAGATGACGATGGGTTTTGGCGGCATGGTGCAGCTGCATATCGACGACGGATGCGGCTGGATGGACGAGCGCAGGGCGGTGGAGCTGTCTGGCGCCATGGTGGCGTCGACGGCAGCGAGACCGAGCAAGCTAGATACAGCAGTATAACACTGAAGATGGATTGGTGGCAGGTGGATGCGGCGGCCTCATACCCGGCAGGCATCCTGGTTGAGGAGTGCACCGGACTGGTGGGTACCCCATACCCGGCAGGCGTCCTGGTTGAGGAGTGCACCGGACTGGTGGGTACCCCATACCCGGCAGGCGTCCTGGTTGGGACCTCATGCCTTAGATGTTAGATTTGGATACAAGGTCTGTTTGGTATTAGGCCCATACTATCAGCGCCCCTTCATCAACTGGTTAGGAGTAGCGACAAATGTTGTCTATACGGTGGCTTTAGTATTATTACTGTTGGATGACTTTGTAAGGTCTTGTGTAAACTACTAATAAAATGGATGCATCTACTGTCCAGATGCAGAGGCCAAGGATCCTACTCCTTAAAAAAACAAAACCTCATCCGTATAAGGCTAGAACTCAGGAGCATTTTTTTTGTATATATACAGTTTCCGTCGTGTGCGATCGATCTGTTCGAATTAATTAAGCAGGCCGTGGTACTTGTCCGAGTAGTATAGGAATTCTAATACGATCCGTACGTGGTATATAGCATAAGGCCGCCAGCTTCTGGTACGTACGTACGTGCTCTCGCCGGAAAAGTCGGTTACGATGGACGTCGTCCCCGCGGCGGCATCTCGCAATCTTTACCTGCTCGACCTCGTGAGTTCCGGCCCGAAGCTCATCCACCGTGGCCTCGTTCTCCCGGACGGCGAGGTGGACAACATCTACCTCCCTGTCGACACGTTCCAGCTCTTACGAATCGATGACACTGTCGTGTATAAGAACATCGGCGACATCACGGTGGTTGACAGGAGCCACCTGTACCCCGGACAGGTGGTCGGGTCGGCCTCCGACATGGGCGGCCAAATCGGCGTCGTCACCGGCGTCAACACCATGCTCAACCTGGCCAAGCTCGACAACAAAGGCCTGCCAATCAAGGTCATCAGGGGAGTGTCCCCATCTAGCCTGCGGCGCATCAGGAGCCTCAACCTTGGCGACTTTGTCGTGTCCGGGCCATGGCTCGGCCGCGTCGTGGAGGTGTCGATCGACATCGATGTGTTGTTCGATGACGGAGCCGTCTGCAGGGTCAGCGATGCGGAGTCCAAGAACCTGGTGGGAGTGTGTGTGAACAGACACACCAGGCATCGCTGCCAAATGAACAGTATACTCCACCAGGGGCAGTCTGTCGGCGGGCCAGACGCTTGTTCAATCTTCAAGGCGGCGCGGTGGCTTAATGGCTGTTGGCATCCTGAACAAGACCTAGGAACCATCATGAAGCTGGAGACGTCTGGCGTCCTCGTCTACTGGGTTGCATCAATGCATTGTGGCACTGACAAGGAGCTACTGGAGGCATCCGCTCCTCCGGCCTACCAGAACCCAGACGATCTAACATTCTTCTGTGCCTCGTACAACTGCTGCTGGGGGCTTGCTGACCGCTGTTTTTTTCTTGAAACTAGTTCCAACGAAGGGGGTGGAGCTTGCTCTCCTGATCAACATGATGATGATAATGATGATGATAGTAATGATGATGAGGATGAGGAGGAGGAGGAGGAATATAACGCATGCTCAGAGGACAATCAAGAAGAGTGTGAAGCATCAACCTCTCAGGTGCTACCTCCCACGAAGCAGAAAGATGCGAGGTTTTATCGGAAGCAGCTAAGGAAGCTTGTCTTTGAGGGCCATAGACGGGCGCCACGGTCACAAGTCATGAGACATGTAGAGGTGGAGTTTCCCATGCTCGTCGCCAACACGCGCACCACCGTAGACGTGGTATGGCAAGACGGCACGCGGAAACAAGGCATACCTTCAGCGACCATCTTCCCCTTTGGGATCTGGAATGAGCAAGAGTTCTTCCCCGGACAACATGTTGTCGCCAACGTTCTTCCTATTAATGCCGCCGTTGACGCTACTGCTGACGTGACAATTACTAGTGTCAACAACGACATTGCCGCATCCGGAACTGGACCAGCGGAGCGTGTCGGCATTGTCAAGAGCATGCAACATGAGGACCAGACGGTTTGTGTATCATGGTTCAAGACGCCAGGGCATCCTGATGAGGCTATGTTGGTCGAGTGCGATGATACCGTCAGTGCTTATGACCTAAGATTGGACTCTAATCACTCTGCTTACTATGGTGATATTGTCATTCGTATCATACCATCGGTACCAACAGATGACGGTGAAAGTGCACCCTTGTTACAGGGAAACAAGAAGAAAAATGCCGTTCCCGCCGATCTTTCATGGGTGGGGCGGGTAGTTGAACTTCCTAATGGGCACGTCCAAGTCAATTGGGGTGATGGTAGCATGTCAACGGTACGTGGGTAGTTTCTAGTACCTTTCTTAGATCTACAACTATGTTACATTCTCTACTAAACTCATTAGTTGTTGTTGATTTGTTTGGGCGAGCTGCAGGTATCGCCTCATGAGATCGTTGTCATCAAAGATGAGCACTACATGGAGCTATGGCTTGAAATGGGTGACTGGGTAGAGGACAATGGCATCGATGAAGCACCCGAAGAACCGGTTGCTGCCAACACGGTATATTTCTATCTTTGTAAACATTATCCACTTGGGGACTATTTTGGTTTCTCCTGGTAGGCACCAAATTAAGTACTATTTATACCATGATAGATGATTATATGGATGGATTCACCTCAACTGATGTGCCTACATGTGTTTTTACCCGAAACTGTAGGAATTTCTTCCCACAGTTATTTTTGTACCTCAAATGATGTGGCTATATGTGTTATCTGATTTTAGGACATTGATCTTCAGAATCTAGATAACTATGTCGAAAGTGTCAGCCCGACAATGTCAAGGACAAGACTTTTAGGTTTGTCATTCCGGTCTTTGCTTCAATTGACCAGCGACACGGTGGCTCGAGGTAAAGGATACTTGATGAACTGGCGGTCATCGTCGTCGTCGTTGCCAAGCTCAGAGTTACCCACGCCCGCAAACGATGATAGTATCGGTGGTGCTGCAGTGGAGACCAGCGATGCTGCTGTAGATGTGAGCAGCCACGGTTTTGACGGTGGGCCGAAGGCTGCAGGTGCTACCTGTTGCTTCGATAAATCGTTGTGCTTTCCACGTTTCGATGTACTGCAGATCAGCCCTCTGGATCACCACTACCTTGACACTACGGACCAGGTAATTATATATGTTAGAAAATGACGAGGAACGTAGGTAATTATTAAGGTTAGAGTAAGGAAGGTTTACATGCACAATATGATTAGTCTAACGCTGGAATCGATTTTACGGCATTTGTTTTTTAGTGCAAAACTAAACTCCCTGACTTAAAATTAGTAAATGACCACACAACATGTTGCAAGTCATTACAAAACGTATTTTACTAAAGTATAACTTTAATCAACACTCTTTTTTTCAAGGAAATGCAGGGCGCTAGTCGTGCGAAGAGTTGGGCTAAAGCAGTGCAAAAGGAATGGAAAATTCTGGAGAACGACTTACCAGGTATGTGAGTGTAGCTCAAAATATACGGTCCATATGCATGGATACAAATGAATAGCCACTTATTTAATTGCAGAAACCATTTACGTGCGAGCGTTCGAGGACCGCATGGATCTGCTCCAGGTGGTGATGATGGGCGCAAGCGGGACACCGTATCATGACGGCCTCTTCTTCTTCGATCTGCAGCTACCTCCTTCGTACCCGAATGCCCCACCACAAGTGTATTACCACTCCTTCGGCCTACGCCTCAATCCAAACCTCTACGAGTCTGGTACAGTGTGCCTCAGCCTGCTAAACACATTCGGTGGCGAGGGCACCGAGGTCTGGTCCTCGACGGAGTCAAGCCTCCTCCAAGTTGTTGTCTCCATCCAGGGCCTTGTCCTCAATGACAAACCATACTACAATGAGACTGGCTACGAGACAATGGTCGACAAACCGGAGGGCCGCCGCAATGCGCTGCCCTACAGTGAGAATGCTTACCTGCTCACCCTCCGGACCATGCTACACCTTTTACGTCGGCCACCTCGGGGATTTGAGGAATTCATTAAGGAACACTCCCGCCATCGGGGAAGGTTTGTGCTCGGGGCATGCAACGCGTGGCTGCAGGGAAATATTGTCGACAATGCTCATGCCACTGAAGTGAGTAGGAAGCAGCCGTGCTCGGCTGGGTTAAGGCTTGCACTCACCAAGGTAGTGCCAAGCCTCGTGGCAGCCTTCACAGAGATCCGAGCCGAGGGGTGCGAAGAGTACCAGTAGTTGTGAATCAAATTGCCATGTCCTCTCAGCAACGCACTAGACAGACGAGTTCTGGTTGGCTCTTTTCATTATTTGTTCCTTTTACCGGCTGCATAATTGTGCCTGACTGACCAAGCCAGTTTCCATCTCACACAAGCTGCTAAGCTTGCAGGCATGTGCAGTGTAAAGGCGAGCAATTTCTGCATATATTGATTGTCTCTGCAGAAGAACTTTTTTGGCCTCTACGGTTCTACCAAAAGGATTTGAAGCAAACGCTCGTTGCAATATAGATGATGCTTCTGTATTTATGAAATACTATTACTAATTTTCTTCAACTTTTGCCTGAAACTGTACGTGCAAATAACAAAATATTATGCAGATTCCTTAAAAAACTGCACGTACTTTTGCCTGTCATGGTTGGGACCGCAGGGATGGCCCCCCTCTCGTTGTGCCAAGGTCTAGGGGGAACCGTCGGCCCAACAGCCATCTGATCGGTCAAGACTGAGTCATCGGTGCAGTACTCGAGCCAACTCTCTTCGGCACCTAGCTCACCTGTGTAGCTCCTTAAATAATAAGGCGGACGCTAGCCATCGATCCATCATCTGATCCCCGGAAACAGACTCAAAATGTTGCATGTTGCTTGCTCATTGTTTTTCTATTTTCCTTTTTACAATCAACACTATGCTTCTCCTGGTCGAAATCTAAGTGGAATTAATTCATTTGCTCTTCTGTACTGTGGGTTAATTAGAGAAGATGCCAGGGTGTTTCATGCAAAAGTGAAGGCAACGATCGGTCCAGCCACATGGCTGCCACTACTAAATCATCACATCCAATGCAAGTTGGGGTATGGTGGAGTTGCATTTTATAAGTTTAGGACTAAAACATCACATTCTACACAAGTTAGGGTACCTCGGGTGCTTTTTCCTCTTGCTCTATTTTCTTAGTACTAATATGTCACGAATTTTGCTATGCTTATGTTAGTTCATCTGTAAAGGGAGGTGTTGGTACGGTAAAGTGGGGAAATATGCTTCCCTTCCACAGCTATATAATCACTTCCAAAAGTCATAATTTTTGTTAGCGTGTACATTTCTAGAAGTTAAGAGGGTAGACTGTGAAGGAAATAAGTTTTAATTGAATCATCAGATGGAAAACACTGTTTGGTGTAAAGCTACCATTTAAGATGGTTTTGTTCTTAAAGTAGATCATAACCATGTTATAACAAAAGTGAAGCTATAGGGTGTCGTTCATGCTTATTGTTCTACATTTGTCTGCTGTTAATTTATCATGCTGCATATTATAACAAAAGTGAAGCTATAGGGTGTCGTTCATGCTTATTGTTCTACATTTGTCTGCTGTTAATTTATCATGCTGCATATTATAACAAAAGTGAAGCTATAGGGTATCAGCAATGCATGAAAACAAATATAGAACCACCACAATGATCGAAATTGTACAACATATCACTTTGATCAACAAGGTGCGCCAATACCAGACTCTTCTAAGAACAAGGCTCCATGTAATACAACAATGTTCGGTAGGCCTCGACAAATTTATAAAGAATTTGGGATGCGTTTGGTTGCCCGCATCTACCCCAACTAGGCCCGTGTGGGAAAAGTTTGGCCCGTTTGGTTGGCTGGATCACAAACAAATGTTGGGCCGCACGGAACTTAATGCACTCCTAGCGGGATACGGCTTGCCTGCTCCCTCCCCACGCTCCCATCCGTGCTCCCACTTTATCCTACGGTTATTTTTTTTCTTTTTTCTTTCTAATCTAATTATCTTCCCTTGATTTTAAGGGGGTGGAGCCGGGCCTTATTTTATTCCAATCAAATCAAGCCACGTACGCGGGAGCACGAATAGGCACACGTCGGGGGAGCAGGCAAGTCTCGTCCCTCCCAGCGAGGCCTGCTCGAGCGCATGTGGTGGGTCCCAATATAGGAGGGATGTGATTTCTTCTCCTACCTCCACTAAACTGTTCCCTAATCTCCTTTTGTTCGTCCCTTCTGGTTCCATTCAGACAATCGATTCGTAGTTTCATCAACCGTAGAGGCGAGGTGACCTTTCGGGGCGGCCATGACGTCCTGTGTGGCCGTGAGCACTGAAGAGAAGGGGAAGATCAGATAGGAGTAGAGGAAGAAAAAGCAGGAGAGAGAGAGAGAGAGAGAGAGAGGAACGGGAGGAGGGGCAAGCCGGGGTGGCTATGGCCATGGCGGATCTGGCCACTGCCATGATCCTCCTGGTGACGAATGGGGGCGCAATGAAGGGCAGCAAGGTCGACCTGTCTAGGATGCGCCGGCGCATGTCGTCGTGCTTGTCACTGATCCTCCAGCCGTTATCCTTGTCGTCGTCCGCGGCATTCCGGCGTGCGCGGTCGATGCCATCAATCAAGGCGCTGGCGGCAGCAGGCGCGCTGCAGCAGTGGTGGGAGTTGAGACTTGGTTGGATCATGACCAGGAAACCCTCCTTCACGCGTGCCCTCGAGATGAGCGTGGACGTGGCCGCCGTGCTCGGATGCCACCGCCTCAGCACGCTTCGACACGTCTTCTACAAGGGACGCGTCAATGTGCACCGCCTCCTGGGCCGCGACGGCCTCCTGCTCGAAGGCGTCTTCGTGCAGGACTTCAGGTGCGACTGCATCAACTACGACCAGAACTTCAACAACGGCGACATCGACGCCAGATGCTAGTTGTTGCGCTGGACTGGAAGGAGGCCGCCGCCACGTGGCTCGTCAGGGAGAAGGCGCTGCTCGGACGCGCCCGTGCTGCCGAGGAGGACGCCTCCAGCTCCCGGCGTGAGAACGGCGAGTTCGCCGAGCTGCACCGGGCAGTCGACCACGAGAACGACGGCCTACGGCGCGCGCTCAAGCGGGCGGCAGAGGGGACCAGCACGGCTAGTGAGTCGCTCGAGTTCGTGACCAACATTCCTAGACTCCGGCGGGGTGATGACCGCCGCGAGCCGGAATCGCGTCCATTAGCAACATCGCGGAGCTAAGGTCAGCGGCGGCGGCGGTGGCATTGGTCGACGCCAAGTCCGCCATCGCGAGCACACTACCAAGAACTCCACTGTAACTTAGTATGTCATGTGGGTGTTAAACTCTTAATCACGTTGCATGTATACAACCAAACACCGGTTACTTGCATCTACCAAGGCAATGCACGCAACCAAGTGCCAGACAAAAAAAAAAATGCTCCCCTAATGCAGGCAGCCTATATGCAGGCAACCAAATTAAGTGCAAATAATGTTTTTTTCTTACATTAGCTCAACCAGGCCTAGGTGAGACAAGTATGCAAAGTGCTAAAAAAATGTTGCAGGTAACCAAACGCATCATCGATACACTTGGTAGCGTTCGACCAACCACAAAGTTTAAAGCCTTGATGTAGTAGAACTATTTCTCGCAAACAAGCAAAAATACAAGTATTTGCTTCCGAAGGATATTGCAAAGGAATTACTTTGCCAATCGAACATGACAGATAATGTGTACGATCCTCCCACTCCGGCAAACATCCATATTCCAAGGCAAGTAAGCGTGTCAAGTTTCTCTCTTCCCAATCAGGATTTTTGCGAACACGGTGAAAAATCGATCAAGAACAACGCATATTAGGACATACAAGAGCACCGAATTTTGCTGGCATCCGTTGATTTCACTTCATTATACATTTTCTATTCTTCCTACTGTTTTCGCCTCATCATACATGTTTCATCTCATTATACATGTTCTCTTATTCTTCTTCTTGTTCATCATGGAAAACTACTCCATCCACAAGACTGTTGAGTCCTGCAAGCTTCTCGGCCATGCATGATACCCTCGTTTACGATCACATCATACTGCAAGCTACAAAAGATCGATGAGACTGCCCCAGAGCATGTTTAGGAAAGATTTGTGATTTTTAGGAGGAATTATTTTCCATGCGACAGATCGATTTGATTCTAAAAAAGGGAAAGAATTCTTCGCATGTAACGGATCGCCTGATTTTTTTTAGTGATGTTTAGTAGGAAATAATACTTTTCCCATGTAACAGATGAACTTGTCCCTTCTCAAAAAGCGGAGAGAATTGTGACAGATCCATTAATTCAGGCATTGCCGCGTTTGCGCGTGGTCTTCTCGGCTTCCATTTCTTCTCTTCCACAACTGGCAACCAATCAGCCATGGTCAACCGCATGTTGCCCGCGTCATTGTGATTTTCGGCTGCTGTACGTGATTAGTGAAGGAAGATAATGCGATTTTCAAGTCTCCATCAACCTCCGCTTCAACGTAAATCTTCTCTTTTTTATAGTCTTTTCAAATTGTTCGGTTTCTGAAGTTAACTAATCCTCGTACATACCTCTTTCTCGCACTCCGGTTTCTTGTCGTGATTGGGAATAGAATAGGGAAACTCGGATTTCTGTTCCTGACTCGTAAGCAGCAGCAAAAGCATGCAATTTCAATATTTCTAGCCTTCCAGGTATCTTATTCCATGCCTCTTAATTAGCAGTGTTCTTAATTTCTTTTATCATATGTGTGTATGCTAATTAGCAAGAATGCTATTAATTTAGCAAGATTTATCTATAAATTATCCATGACAATGAGAAAAAAATAGAGAACATGCATATGAGTTGATGGTCCGAGAAAGTACTTCAACTGCTTCCGTGCAAAAAAAAAAACAAAGCACTTCCGAAAACTCCGAGGAATTAGTTTTAGTCGCTGTTGAATAACAACCTAGTGAAACATTATGGGTCAAAAAACATTTGAGTAGGCACAGAAGTGTTACTAACTAGATGATGCCCCGCACGTTGTTGGGGTAATATTTTGCAGTATTTTAGTGAGATTTTGGTTATATGGAACATGAATATTTGAAATAATAGTTTTCAAAATTATATAAGAATTAAATCTAATACCATAATAGAATGGAATTTTACATGCATGCATGTTTGCATGCTGAAGTGGATTTTTAATATGCATAGTTGCATGTTGAGGTGGGCCTTTCCTATGCAAGTTGAATGATGAGGTGGCATGCTTGCATGTTGAGAGAAATATATTAGTGGGGGCTAGCTATTTAGATATAGAAGATTCAACTAATAATTGATTAACAAGAGCTGCCAAATTTTATGTAAATGATTATGACCCTGGTTTTTATAATAGTCGAGATGACATGGCAACATAAATTATAGTGTAAAGTGTATTTATTTGCAATTGGAAGAGCAAAATATATATTTATTTGGCTTTAGGGCCCCTTCTAGTTATCTCACCCCGGGCCCCCGAAATCTCAGGACCGGGCCTAATCTTGGGTTTAGTGACAAACACAGACACACTTGGCCAGAAGTCTGACCAGCCATCCATACAAAAGCTACAATCCACAACTTTGATGTGCGCATCTCTAGGTCCCGAGGTGGGAAGCAAATTTTCCATCATCTAGAAATCACTAAGTTTGGGACGCGGCTTGACAAATGCCAAACGCAGTTTGCATGTCTATTACCTGGGTAAACTAGTTTGTGCTTACAAATTGGACCTTTCCAAAGCATCTATCCGGACTGGGTTTTCTTGGAGCATGTGATGCAAAAGTTGGGTTTCTCTCAGCGGTGGCCCACATGTGTCACATTGGTGGGTGGACTGGATTATCTCATGTGTCACATCGGTGAGATAGTATGTTAAATTAAATGAAACCCTCTTGGATTCGTTTGCACCGTCGCGTTGTCTTTGGCAGGCGACCCACTCTCTTCCTTTTTATTCCTTTTTGTGGTTGATGGATTGTCTGCAATTCTAAAGCATAGTGTTCTTCTGATGATATTACCCCGCTCAAGGTGTGTAGACGTGCTTCGGGCATGCATCTCACATCTTTCATTTCTAGATGACACTATGTTGTTCTTTTTTAAAAGGACGCTATGTTGTTCTTTGAGGCTACTTGCCTGGGCAGAAAAAGTGAAATTTGCTTTGAACCTCTATGATAATGCAACTGGCTAAAGTTTAAACTATAATAAATGTTCAATCTTGTTTGGAGGTGCATGTCCATTTATTGTTCAGGAACAAGTTCATGGTGCATTAAATGTTACTTGCTTGGTATTTGAAGAGAAATACCTAGGGATCCCAGCTCTGGAAGGTTGTATGTCAAAGGGTTGTTTTGAAAATCTTCGGGTGAGTTTGATGACTAAGCAGCTTATACAATGGGGTGATGGTCACCTAGCACAACATGCTAGAGAGACTCATCAAATAGGTAGCCCAGGCATTACCCACTTACACTATGGTGTGTTCAAGCTTCCCTTTTTGGTGTTTGATGAATTAACTAGGATGGTGCGAAGTTTTTATTGGGGCTCTACTGATGGTAAAAGGAAAGTACACTGGCGTGCGTGGGATGATCTTTATTATATAGCCAAAAGCAAAGGTGGTGTTGGGTTCACGGACTTTCATCTCTTCAACCAAGCTCTTTTGGCTCAGCAAGCATGGAGGTTAATTGTTAAACAAGAGTTTTTATGTGCACAGGTTCTTAAGGCCCTATACTATTCGGGTGGTAAACTTGAGGACACGTTTCCATAGGGAACGCTTCTTCTTCATGGCAAGTTGTGAGTTATGGACTTGAACTACTGAAAAAGGTTTGATATGGAGAGTGGGTGATGGAAGAATTATTCGAGTGTTGACTGCGAGAAATTTCATAAAAAATATAAATACATGGATTCAAAAAAGTGGTCATGAATTTAAGAAAATACCATACTAAAAAAAGATCACAAACTTGATAAACAATTCAGGAATTGAAAAAATTCATGAATTTGGCCAAATTTCACAAATTTAAAAACAAACTCGGATTTGAAAAATATTCATGAAATGGAAACCAACATCCTGAAATTGAAAATATTCATGAATTTGAAAAATAAAGGATTTGAAAGTGATCATAAATTGGAAAGTTCTAACAAATTTATAAAATGTGGATGAACTTTAAAAAGTGAATTTAAATAAGTGATCTTAGATTTAATATTTTTTGTGAAATTACAGAAAATGAAGAATTTTAAAATTATTCGTGATTTCCACGAAAGTTCACAATTTGCAAAACGGTAAAACCAAAAGTAAAACCAAAAAGTAGAAATAAACAAAAAACAAAATACTAGAGAAGAACTCAAAAAATAGTAAAACAAAAGGAAAAAAGAATGATTAAAATGATACAAAAAATCCAGGCTGGAAGCTTCACAAACCAGGCCCACATACTACTCAAAGCTTCCCAAAACCCGGACCCCACGCAAAAAGTAGGGAAGCGAGAGATCATATATGGGTCCACCAGCTTATACCGGGCCAAGCGATACCAGTTGTGTGCCTAAGGGCATCTCCAGCCGTTGACCCCCCAGGAGGGGCAAAAAATCGCCCCCTGGGGGCGAGCCGGCGATACAATCGGCGCTGGGGGCGGTTTTGCGCCCAGTCGTCGCCCCCAGGCGTCGAAATTGGCCCACTTTGCAGCCCAATTTCAGCGAATAAAGGGCCCATATGGGCGAGAATAGGCCCATATTCGGCGTGGTTTCGCCATGTCTCGGCGTTCGATTATCAACACAATTATTTCTTATCACATATTTCATCACAGAAAAATCAAATACTTCAACAAAATAGTACAACAACAAATAGTTCAATACAAATTATATAGTTCAACAAATAAAAACTCTTATTTCATCACACGGCGTCCCCCTTGAGCCTCCATAGGTGCTCAATCAGATCTTTCTGCAGTTGATGATGCACCTGTGGGTCTCGGATCTCCTGACGCATACTGAGATAGGCAGTCCAAGTTGCCGGTAGCTGGTGATCAACTTTGGCTAGAGGACCCTGCCTGTAGTATGGTTGAGTGTCAAACACTGGGTCTTCTTGCTCGCTCTCGATGATCATGTTGTGCAAGATGACACAGCAAGTCATGATCTCCCACATTTGATATTTCGACCAGGTCTGAGCGGGGTACCGAACAACGGCGAATCGAGATTGGAGCACACCAAATGCCCGCTCGACATCCTTCCGGCAAGCCTCCTGAACTTTCGCAAACCAGGCGTTCTTGCCTCCTGGCACAGGGTTTGAGATCATCTTCACAAATGTCGACCATCTCGGATAGATGCCATCTGCTAGGTAGTACCCCTTGTTGTATTGGTGGCCATTGATCTCGAAGTTCACCGGAGGAGAATGACCCTCAACGAGCTTGGCAAAAACAGGAGAGCACTGCAGCACGTTGATGTCATTGTGAGTTCCTGGCATACCAAAGAAGGAGTGCCAAATCCAGAGGTCCTGTGTGGCTACCGCCTCAAGCACCACACTGCAACCGCCTTTGGCGCCTTTATACATCCCCTGCCAACCAAATGGGCAATTCTTCCATTTCCAATGCATGCAGTCGATGCTTCCAAGCATCCCAGGAAATCCTCTTGCTGCATTCTGGGCTAGGATCCGAGCAGTGTCTTCCGCATTGGGTGTTCTCAAGTATTGTGGCTCAAACACTGCCACCACTGCCCGACAGAACTTGTAGAAATACTCTATGCTGGTGGACTCGGCCATGCGCCCATAGTCGTCGAGTGAATCACTAGGAGCTCCATATGCAAGCATCCTCATCGCTGTCGTGCACTTCTAGATGGAGGTGAATCCAAGAGCGCCAGTGCAATCCATCTTGCACTTGAAGTAGTTGTCGAACTCCCGGATGGAATTCACAATCCTGAGGAAGAGCTTTCGGCTCATCCGATAACGGCGCCGAAATGTTCTCTCGCCATGAAGTGGAGCATCGGCGAAGTAGTCGGAGTAGAGCATGCAGTAGCCTTGGAGACGATGCCGGTTCTTTGCTTTCATCCGCCCCGGCGCCGAGCCACCTCGCCGCGGCTTTTCATTGCTCGCCAGCAGCTGGGCGAGGGCGGCGAGCACCATGAGATGCTCTTCTTCCTGCACGTCGGCCGCGGCTTCCTCCTCCAGCAGCGCGGCGAGCTCTTCCTCCTCATCTGAGTCCATCGCCGAGGCAGGCAAAACGCCGAACACCTTGCGCTCGGTGGGCGTGTACCCGCCGTTAAACCGCGCCTCCGCGGCCGGAAACGGCGGCCGGAAACGCCCAGCTGCTGTGGGAGGGGCTGCCGCGACGAAGCGCTGCTATTTTCCGGCGGGGAATGGCTATCTAGCGAAGTAGGGCGGCGGCCATCGCCGGGATATAGCTAGTGGTGGCCGAGGGCGCAGGGGGTGCGAGGCGAGTCGGGGGAAGAAAACCTTGACTTTTCCCCTGTCGGTGTGGGCAAGGCGTGCTTTTCCCTAGCGCCGGAGCCTCCAACTGCTCCCCAACGCGCCGGGTTCGGCCTGTGACCGCCGGGTGGAAAAAAGGTCCGAACCGGCGATTTTCGGCGTCCTGGGGGCGCGACTGGACCGTTTTTTCGGCGCCGACGCCGAAAAAGTGGCCTGGGGGGCCCTATTGGGGGCGCGGCTGGAGATGCCCTAACTAAACTATGCGCGTAGGCAGGTGTGGAGCTAGAAATTTTGTGAAGCATGGGCAAGTTTAAGCCTAACTATATATAATCAGAAAAATTAAAATTGGGCGTTTCGATCAAGATTTTTCTTCTTCTTGATACCGGTCTTTTACCGATAGGAGCCGCAAGAACCGCTTTTGAAAACATCTCGGATTTTTTTGCCTTGTTTGAATTCAAATTCCTTTATTAGCGGAATATAGAGTATTTAACCCTCTATTTACGCAGATCTCTTTGCATTCTAGCAGTCAACACTTGTCCTAATGGGTTTGAGTCCTCCGTAACTCACCATGGCCATAGAAAATTTTCAATGCTCTTACTCCCTTCATAGAAAAATATAGAAGTGTTTGATCACTATTTTATTTACAGAGAGGGTAACATTAAAAATCGGGTTGGCAACATTGTTAGTCAATCCCGTAACCTTGAAAGCACTTCCACCAGTCTAGAGGCTATGTTGTGTCAAAATATGCATACACGTTCTATTTGACACTATCTAAACATGTAGCAAGAAACTTCAGGGTCTGACGAAATATCCGATAGCCGATCGGTTTCCAAAATTTTGTAGACCAAAACAAAAACCTTGATTCTAATACATAACGTTTAAAATAGCAAACCACAAATCTACATTAATAATGAAGAAGCAGTATATAACCTGAATGACCAACTCCGGACGCTCTAACCTCAAAATTAAACCATCATAAGTGAATCTTCAAAAATTAGCAATCTCACCTAAGCACAAAAGAGGGGACAAGAAGGCACCGGCAGATGATGCAAGTTGTTCCTGGGATGGATCTGCTTCAGCTCAGCCCATCGCCGGCCACGCGCCCAACCAAGGCCAGCCTCCACCCGCCGCAGTTACCTCTCCAATCAACCCAGTGTGCCGCCGTCTGCAAGACTGCAACAGCCGAACAGGCGGGTCGCGGGGAGGTGGAGCGATTGATTTTTTTTAGAGGTGGTTTTTTTAGACACTTTCTGAGGGGTAATTTTTTAAGGCTATTTTAAGGGTAGGTTTTTTTAGTAACATTTTGAGGTAGGTGGAGCGATCGATTGATCTGGTCGTTTTTTTAGGAATCTCGCAGCCTTTATTCAATCAAAGAAATAGTCATAGGTACATATGTTGGGTCATGAGGTGTGCCCAACCAAACATGACGCCCTATACCTAGCTTACAAGCATATTTTGCGAGATTATGAGCCTCGAAGTTGAAGTTCCTACCCTCATGAACAAAAGAGCAAGAGCTAAAATTATTACAATGACTCAGTATTTCATGCACAATGGATGCATTTGGGCCTCTGGTGCCCCTGTTGATGTCATTAACCACCTCCTGAGAGTCCAAAGCCACATAGATGTTTCCTACTCCAAGGTCGTCGGCGAGTGCTAGTGCCTCCCGACAAGCATATGTCTCCAGAAGAAGAGGATCACGTGTGTGGTGATAAACCACCGCCGGTGATCCCAAGTAGACACAGTCCTGGTCCCAGCATAGAACTGCTACTGCTCCTCCTCTGCTTCGCCTTGCCAACGCCCCATCTACATTGATCTTAACGCTGCCAGTCGGAGGTCGATATAGGCGCTGGATGATACTCCTGTGCGGTAATGAGGCCGAGATCGCTGATGAAGTTGTTAACAAAGTTGACAGTTTGCTGTGGGCTTTGGAAAATTGATTCATATATAGCCTTCCGACGAGCGTACCAGATCGACCATAGAGTGATGACCATACGTGTGAAATTGACATGGTCCGTCAACTCGTGTAGCTGAAATAGCCAGATCCTCGCATCAGCTTCCTCGTTCTCGGTCATGCTGGATACGATGGTGTCTTTCATCAAAGCCCACACACATCTCGACATAGTGCAGGCGACAAGAGCATGTCTCCATGAATCCTCGCATCCACACAGCGGACAAGCGTCTCGGATAGACATGTTCCTCCGGTTCAAAATATCAGTAGTTGGCAGTGAATGGCGTGCCAACCTCCATAAGAACATTCTTATCTTTGAGGGAACCTTGATTTTCCACAGCATGCTCCAGGAGTTCTCATCGATTGATCTGGTCGTGTTTTTCGAAAAACAGCTCGCGGTCCTTCAGAATTGGCCAGTAACAGAATAGGCCTATTATCCCACATCAGGCATGTCCACGTAACCCATTCCTGAACGAAAAATAAAGCCCATTACCTGATTAGCCTCCCACAACCAGCCATTTGCCTGGGTAAAGCACGAGGCGTTGACAACTTTTGCCTGTATAATGGGGCCATCGTACGTGTGCGTAGCTAGGAAGCCCGAGCAAGTGCCCGGGGTCGCCGGGCGCTGGCTCCGCCACCGGGCGTAGGCATGAACAACCCATATGGCAAGGCGAGTCCGAGCCGAGCATATTATTGCTCAGTGGGCGCAATCACTGTTATTGCTCAATGAGCATATGAGCGGGAGTACTAACGTGCAAGCCCGACATCGTCATTTAACATCGTCCTTTAACAACTATATTTTGAATCAACGCAATTTTTCATTAAAAAGTCATGTGATTTTTTAATTGTAGTTATTTTTTAATAGAGTAAGAAATATTTTTTAACATTTCATAGAAAACTTTTTTGACGAATTAAAAATATATTTTGTAATACAGTAGAAACATTTTTTGATGATGTTCAGAAATTCAAAAATATTTTTAATACACCACGAAACATTGTTTTCTGACAATGTCAAAAAATATTTTCGAACGATATGTAATTTTTTTAGAATTATTTAAAGATTTTTAATATAGCGTATAAATAGTTTATAAAATGGCATGTTTAACATTTTTAATATACTATTAAAAATTTTATTTACGGCATAAACATTTTTCAACAAAAATGTTTTTGTATTATATATATTACGAAATATAAATAATCGTTAAATTAAATGAAATGTGAAAAAAAAACAAAAACTTGATGGCGTCAGGAAGGTGGGGAAGCTGGTGACTGGGCAGGCACAGTTCCTACTCAGACTACCCACAATGGGAGTAACATAGATAGTAACATCACATATATCTAGATAAAATAGATGATGTGACAAGCAATAAATGAAGAAAGAGAGCTATGCGGTAACATAGCTAGTTACTACTAATATAAGTAACATCACACATATCAAGGCAAGATTAGTCTATAGCCTAATAAATAAAGTGTTGTATGTTACCACATATATATTACGCCCCACTATAAAGATAGTAACATAGAGTAATAACATGTCCACGTTATTACTCTATGTTATTACCCATTATCTTATGTGGCGAGCTGTTCGTGGGCGGCGCATCGCGCGGGACATAGCCGTGCCCATTGAGTTCTCCAGGACATAAATTGGTGGTACGCGTGCGGCTAGATGGCCCGGAACCCAATAGCGTTCTGGACGCTTGTTTGCTCGCATGAAAGCATGCGCCAGGGTGGATTGCATTCAGAAAATTATCTATGTTACTCCCATCGTGGGTAGTCTGAGTAGGAACTGTGCCTGCCCAGTCATTTTCAAGCTATTTTTTCTAGATTTTCAAGCTATTTTATCTAGATATATATGATGTTACTATCTATGTTACTCATATTGTGGGTAGTCTGAGTAGGAACTGTGCCTGCCCAGTCACCAGCTTCCCCACCTTCCTAACGCCATCAAGTTTTTGTTTTTTTCTTCACATTTCATTTAATTTAACGATTATTTATATTTCGTAATATATAATACAAAAACATTTTCGTTGAAAAATGTTTATGCCGTAAATAAATTTTTTAATAGTATATTAAAAATGTTAAACATGCCATTTTATAAACTATTTATATGCTATTAAAAATCTTTAAATAATTCTGTCGTCTGGCTGTTGACCTTGTTATTGACTATTGATTACCAAACATTTCATGAAAATTATGAATTACATAGATTCAAAAAGTGGTCAAGTACTTAAAAAATACCAAATTCAAAAAAAGATCTCAAACTTCGTAAACAATTCACAAATTGAAAAACTTCATGAATTCAGAAAAAAAGTCATGAATTTGGCAAAAGTTTACGAATTAAAAAAACTCAGATTTGCAAAATATTCATGAAATGGAAACCAAAAATTTGAATTTAAAAATATTCACGAATTTGAAAAATCAAGGATTTGAAAGTGATCACGAAATGAATTTTCTTAGAAAATTTAAAAAATGTGGAAAAACTTAAAAATATATTTTGAATCCTGGCGCCAGTTGTTCATATCTACCGCATGGCCTATGTTATGCGGAGCAAAAATAAAGTAGTAGATTTGATTTCTTGCCCCTTCTTTAACCGGCTAGCTGGTGCGTCGGCTTCTCCTTCTCGTTCAAGTGTCCATGCATAGACGAACTCGATGACCGCTCGACAGTTTGCGTAAGACAGTATTTGGGAGATCAGTTATGCGCATTGACTAACATTTTTTTCTTTCGAAATGGCAGTTATCCTGCATTTATTAGAAAGAAAAGAGTTGCATAGTTAATTAGGAAAAACCGAGCGAATCCAGATTGCCCAATAAACTATTAAGAACCGGACGAAAACCATCACAACCCCTGAGCAGCACATATAAGAAATCCCACGGACACGACTTCAAAGAGGGCCCCGGCGAGATAGCACGCAGGCGTCATTGTCATCACTCCTCCCCTAGAGGCGGCATCCTCATCCCTAAACTCTGAGCAAGCGACTCCAACTTCGCCGTCGGCGATCATATAGCCTCAACCCACACCGTAGCGGACACATGACGGCTGCATGAAGATTTGTAGAGATCAATATGAGAAAAGCATAGGCATTGAATCAGCGATGGGTATTTGTGTTGGATAACAATCATCACATAACATCACAACCTAGAGAGATACACAATAGTTTCAATTCATCAATGTAATGTAGACATGTATTCTATAAATAATCATACGTGCTTAAAATAAGAACTTGCATGACATCTTTTGTCCTACCCTCCCGTGGCAGCGAGGTCCATAAGGAAATCCAGGGATATTAAGGCATCATTTTAATAGAGAATCGAAAAAAGCATGAACACATAGTGAATACATGAACTCATCATAATACGTTCATCACAAGAGTGAATTCTAATTGTTCTCACTTTGGGGTCTGCGGATCATAACACGTAATAGATGCGTACAATACTTGCAAGATAGGATCCAAAACACACTTATATTCATTAAAAAACATTAAAGGTTCATATATGAAATCATAACATTCGGGTCTTAATGACAAATATTAAGTACATCAAAGTCATAGCAACATCACACTACTAGGAAAATGCCTACTAGTGGCGCACCTGTTTTGCCTACTAATGGCGCACTACAGGTGCGCCACTAGTATCACGCCATTAGTATTTTTTTTACTAATGGCGCACCTGTGATGCGCCATTAGTATACCAGATACTAATGGCGCACCATGTAGTGCGCCATTAGTATAGTCCATGGTGCACCATTAGTATGCCTCCGAGGGGCCATATTTACCCATGTGCTTTGGCATACTAATGGCGCACTAGTGTATGATGCGTCATTAGAGTCCTTTTTGCAGTGCGCCATTAGTGTGCTAAGTGGTGCGTCACTAGTATGAATATTAGAGATTTTTCTCTTTTCTGATATTTGCACAGGTTACAAAACATATTACTGCACATAATATAGAGAGCACAACATATAAACAACAGATTTATCGAATACAATAGAAGATTAGTCTCCGAATACAATTCATCATATTAGTCTCCGAATTTAAAATACCGAACAAAGTTAGAACATTACAAGTCTCGAAACCGCGAGTAGCGAGTTTGTCTTCACATTACAAGTCGATATCGATCATCTAAACTACCATCACATAGAAGAGAGCTGCGGTCATCACGATGAGCATCATCGCGATGAAACTGGTCTTCATCCGGTTCCTCCAACGCTCCCTCCTCTCTCCCGCTAGATAGCGCGCGTATCTAACTTCCGCCTCTGCCTTAGTGGTGTACCCTTTGTAATTGTTACCGCTGAAACGGTGAACCTGTCTCCGACACTCCTCCCAGTCGTCGTAGACTCCGGAAACCTTACCCTTGTACACGACATTCGACGACATCTCTATGCACTAGCCAAACAAAACATTAGTAACAATTCACAGACAATACATAAGTGAAAGTGCGTTATATCGACTAGAGGGGGGGTGAATAGGCGATTTTTATGAATTCTTCACTGACGAAATTGCAGATGAGGAAATTTCTTAGCGAAGAACTACTAGCAGCGGAATAAGTACTCAAAAGTAAACATAATAGAACACAAGTATAGTCATCATGATGAAATGAAGACAGGCACAGAGTACAGGAAGCGTAAGCACAGGATAACACAGGATGAAGACAAACAGACTGAAGAAATTGAACTGAATAAATTGAGAAAGTCTTCAGTCAAAGTCTTTAAGCACAAATATGAACAATCACACAACACAGTTATGAGGAAATGAATGCGTTGAAGAAATAGAACCAGTTGGCTTGGTGAAGACAATGATTTGGTAGATCAGTTCCAACTGCTGTCTCAGTTGTACATCTGGTTGGAGCGGCTGAGTATTTAAACTCGAGGACACACAGTCCCGGACACCCAGTCCTGAACACGCAGCTTAGGACACCAAGTCCTCACCGTATTCTCCTTGAACTAAGGTCACACAGACCTCGTTCAATCACTCGTGGTAAGTCTTCAGGTGACTTCCAAACCCTCACAAACTTGGTCACTCGGCGATCCACAATTCCTCTTTGATGCTCTAGAACATGACGCCTAACCGTCTGGAAGAAGTACAATCTTCAAAGGTAGCAAGTATCGGATCCACGTAGGATCCATCTCTTCAGTGATGCTCAATCACTTGGGGTTTGTAGATGTTTGGGTTTGGGTTTTTCCTCACTTGATGATTTTCGCTCAAAGTCCTCGGAGGATGGGTTGCTCTCAAATGACAATTATCAGTTTCTCTCGGAGCAGCTAACCAGCTAGTGGTTGTAGGGGGCGGCTATTTATAGCTTAGGGAGCAGCCTGACATGATAAGACATAAATGCCCTTCAATGATATGACCGTTAGGTGGATAGATATTTTGGGACAGCTGGCGCATAGCACAACAACGGTTGGGATTTTGAGTAGCAAAATCCTCAGGGCTATCATGTTCCTCACTGTGTAGGCAATCCGCACTGGCGAATTCCTAACTCCTCAGTCAGAACAAATTCCTCAGAGACCAGAAGAACTTCGTCTCTGTCACTGAAGAATATGACTGGACTGTATGAGATTTCCAATGGCTTCACTCGAAGGGATTGGTAGGTGTAGGATTTTGAGTTGAGCATCACATGGAAATTTTTCCTTAATATTTCCTCGACCCCCTTTAACAGTACGGTGTTCCCTTTCACTCAAGAAAGAGAAAATGAAACTACGAAAACAAAAAGTCTTCACGCTTCATGTTCCTCGAATGAATACTAAGTCTTCAAGGCCACACCAATTTCTTCACTTTCAAAGTCTTCAGAAAGTCTTCAGAAATCCAAAGTCTTCAGTCGAAGAACTTCATTTTTAGGTGTCGACTTTCTCTATAAATATCAAACTCCTCATAGACTTATAGACCTGTGTACACTCACAAAGGCATTAGTCCCTTAAACTATAAGTCTTCAATACACCAAAATCACTAAGGGGCACTAGATGCACTTACAATCTCCCCCTTTTTGGTGATTGATGACAATATAGGTTAAGTTTTTAACGGGGATAACCATATAAAGTGTAAATACTGATATTGAGGAATTTGATTGCAAGATATAGAAGAACTCCCCCTGAATATGTGCATGGTGCCGGACTATACCTTCAGCCGGACTCCTGGACTATGAAGATACAAGATTAAAGACTCCGTCCCGTGTCCGGAAGGGACTTTCCTTGGCATGGAAGGCAAGCTTGGCGATACGGATATGTAGATATCCTACCATTGTAACCGACTTTGTGTAACCCTAACCCTCTTCGGTGTCTATATAAACCGAAGGGTTTTAGTCCGTAGGACAACATACATCACACCAATCATACCATAGGCTAGCTTCTAGGGTTTAGCCTCTTCGATCTCGTGGTAGATCTACTCTTGTACTACCCATATCATCAATATTAATCAAGCAGGACGTAGGGTTTTACCTCCATCGAGAGGGCCCGAACCTGGGTAAAACTTCGTGACCCTTGCTTCCTGGTACCATCCGGCCTAGACGCACAGTTCGGGACCCCCTACCCGAGATCCGCCGGTTTTGACACCGACATTGGTGCTCTCGTTGAGAGTTCCTCTGTTTCGTCGCCGTCAGGCTCGATGGCTCCTACGATCATCAATAGTGATGCAGTCCAGGGTGAGACCTTCCTCCCCGGACAGATCTTCGTCTTCGGCGGCTTCGCACTGCGGGCCAATTCACTTGGCCGTTTGGAGCAGATCGAAAGCTACGCCCCTGGCCGTCAGGTCAGATTTGGAAGTTTAAACTACACGGCTAATATCCGCGGGGACTTGATCTTCGACGGATTCGAGCCACTGCCGAGCGCACCGCACTGTCCCGACGAGCATGATCTAGCTCTGCCGCTGAACAGTGCCCTGGAGGCCACACCCGCATCAGCTTCGACCCTTAATTCAGAGCCAACTGCGCCGATCGAGGATGGGCGGTTGGACGCCACCTCGGGGGCTGCGATCCCAACGGCGATTGAGCCGAACACCAGCCCCGTACTCTGCGAGACTCGTGACTCCAAGGAGCCAGACTCATCTCCGGACTCCGAACCCTCCGCGCCCCTGCCGATCGAATCCGATTGGGCGCCGATCATGGAGTTTACTGCCGCGGACATCTTTCAGCACTCGCCTTTCGGCGATATCCTGAAGACACTGAAGTCTCTCTCTTTATCAGGAGAGCCCTGGCCGGACTACGGTCAGCAAGGTTGGGGTACAGACGATGAAGAAATTCAAAGCCCACCCACCACCCACTTTGTAGCCACCGTCGATGACTTAACGGACATGCTCGACTTCGACTCCGAAGACATCGACGGTATGGACGCCGATGAAGGAGATGATGAAGAACCAATGCCTACCAGGCCCTGGAAAGCCACCTCGTCATATGACATTTACATGGTGGACACCCCAAAAGAAGGAGATGGCGACGGAACAGCGGAGGATGACCCCTCCAAGAAACAGCCTAAGCGCCGGCATTAGCGGCGCCGCTCAAAATCCCGCCAAAACAAATACGGTGATTCCAGCACGGGAGATAATAATATTCCGGAAAGTGCCGAAGAAAACCCCCTCCAACAAGATTTAGCACAGGAGGATGGAGAAACCAGCCCTCATGAGAGAGCGGCAGACAGAGAGGTCGAGGACGATAATTATATGCCTCCCTCCGAAGACGAAGCAAGCCTCGACGACGACGAATTCGTCGTGCCACAGGATCCCGTCGAGCAAGAGCGTTTTCAATGCAGGCTTATGGCCACGGCAAGAAGCCTCAAGAAAAAATAGCAACAGCTTAGAGCTGATCAAGATTTGCTAGTCGACAGATGGACTGAAGTCCTTGCGGTCGAAGAGCTTAAACTCGAACGCCCCTCCAAGAGCTACCCAAAGTGCAGGTTGCTACCCCAATTAGAGGAGGAAGCACTTGATGCGGCCGACCGGCCACCTTGTGGCCGCGACAGAGAGGCCTCTCGGCCCTCCACTCAAGCCGCAACCCGTACCAAGGCAAAACAGATCCTGGTATGGATCGAGGATTATCTCCTTCATATCCACATGGCCCGCGGTGATGATTTCCACGCCATCAAATACCTCCCACTCAAGCTTAAAGGACTAGCTCGGCATTGGCTTAACAGCTTGCCAACAGGATCAATCAGTTGTTGGGAGGACCTGGAAGCCGCATTCCTCGACAATTTCCCGGGCACTTATGTGCGACCCCCACACGCCGATGACCTAAGTCACGTAATTCAGCAGCCAGAGGAATCGGCCAGGCAATTCTGGACACGGTTCCTAATAAAGAAAAATCAAATAGTCGACTGTCCGGACGCTGAGGCCCTAGCAGCCTTCAAGCACAATATCCGTGACGAGTGGCTTGCCCGGCACCTTGTACAGGAAAAGGCGAAGTCTATGGCAACACTTACGACACTCATGACCCGCTTTTGCGCGGGAGAAGACAGCTGGCTTGCTCGTAGCAACAATATGACCAAGAACCCTGGTAATTCGGATACCAGGGACAGTAGTGGCAGGTCGCGTCGCAACAAGCAGAAGCGCCGCATTAACAGCGACAATGCTGAGGATACGACAGTCAATGCCGGATTTAGAGGCTCTAAATCCGGTCAGCGGAAAAAGCCATTCAAAAGGAATCCTAGGGGCCCGTCCAGTTTGGACCGAATACTCGACCGCTTGTGCCAGATACATGGCACCCCCGAAAAGCCGGCCAATCACACCAACAGGGATTGTTGGGTGTTCAAGCAGGCAGGCAAGTTAAACACCGAAAATGAAGACAAGGGGCTGCATAGCGATGACGACGCGGAGCCCTGGCCGCCGAACAACAGTGGACAGAAGGGTTTTCCCCCAAAAGTGCGGATGGTGAACATGATATACGCAACCCACGTCCACAAAAGGGAGCGGAAGCGCGCGTTAAGGGACGTATACGCGGTAGAGCCAGTCGCCCCAAAGTTCAACCCATGGTCCTCCTGCCCGATCACCTTTGATCGAAGGGACCATCCCACTAGCATCCGTCATGGCGGATTCGCCGCATTGGTTCTAGACCCAATTATTGACGGATTTCATCCGTCACGGCGGCAGTAGCCTGAACCTGCTTTACCAGGATACAGTGCGGAAAATGGGCATAGATCCCTCGAGGATTAAGCCCACCAAAACAACCTTCAAAGGCGTAATACCAGGTGTAGAGGCCAACTGTACAGGCTCAGTCACACTTGAAGTGGTCTTCGGATCTCCGGATAATTTCCGAAGCGAGGAGTTAATCTTCGACATAGTCCCATTCCGCAGTGGCTATCACGCACTGCTCGGGCGAACCGCATTCGCCAAGTTCAATGCGGTACCGCACTACGCATACCTTAAGCTCAAGATGCCAGGCCCTCGAGGAGTAATTACGGTCAATGGAAACACCGAACGCTCCCTCCGAACAGAGGAGCACACGGCGGCCCTTGCAGCGGAAGTACAAAGCAGCCTCTCCAGGCAGTTCTCCAGTCCGGCCATTAAATGACCGGACACCGTCAAGCGCGCCTGGAGTAACCTACAACAAGACCGCCTGGCACGATCCGAGCAGGCGTAGCAATGCGGCCCCAACCCCAACCCTCGCAAAAAGGCGACGCCAGTACTTCGCGTACATAACTATGCTCTAGAGATACCATGGGTACAGGGGGAGGGGCACCATCACGGCACGCCCGAAACACGGCTTAAACCGTACCAGGGGCTGCCAATTTTTAATTTTCTCTTACTTTCAGGACTCCATCCTTCGGAAGGCCTTTTCGCCAGTTCAATTGCCGCACAAACGATGCAAGAACCAGGGAAGCAGACAAGCCATGCCGCATTACGGAACTCCCAGGTGGTCTCTATCACGAGTAGTATACCTGTTCCGCATACTATTCCACAGCTTGCCCCTGGAACGGACATGTTAACTAGTCCAACCTTTCACTTATCGCATTATTTGTATCGTTCTGCTTTGATCGCAGCCCTTTTTAATAAACAATGCATAGCTTTCGTCTATTTTTGCATTACCTTTTTTCTTTATATATGTTCTTAATGACATGTTGCACCCGTACACGTTGGTACGGCCAAAATACGCCAGGGGCTTTAGTACCCCTCAATATGGTGTGAGAAGTCCGAACACTTTAACAAGTGCGGCACCCCGAACTTATAGCATATATGCATCGGCTCCGAATCATGTCTTGGGTCAATAGTTGGGTTTGCCCGGCTCCTATGTTTTGGTGCCTTACGTTCCGCTATATCGGCTAAGGTAGCACTAGGAGAACTACTGCGATTGTGCCCCAGTTGAGCTGGGTCGAGCACCTCAGTGGAGAAAGCTAAAACTGACTGTCATGATGAAGCGAGAGCTGGTCGCTGTTCGAGAGGTTTTTCGGGTCCCTAAAGACTTATGCCGCTTAGGGCGAGGAGCCGGCTCTGTCTGGCCAACGCGTGGATAGCGCCCCGAACTCGGTCTTCCGAATACCAGGGACTTCGCCGAAATTTAAAATTATAGAATTCTATGGCTAAGTGAGAGTGTTCACGCATTATAGTCCGATCGCCTTGTTCGTTGGGCTGAGCGCCTCCCTCGAAGGACCCAAACATGGGAAAAAGAGCGCTCAGGTTTATCCCCGAACACCCCAGCACTAGCGGCATGGGGGCAGAAGCCGACGACTCTCCATCTCTCAGAATTCATAAACAGCCGCACAGAAGGTAATATTTTAAATTCCAACAGCATTGCTTAGCGCATATGAACAAGTTTTCAGCGCACAGGACAAAACGAGCAAGTTTCACTCAAAAATTACATCCCTAGAACATTCATCCGCCACAAGGCAGGCACCCTTTAGAACATCCTTATAGTAATTCTCGGGCTTGCGATGCTCTTTCCTCGGCGGTGGCCCGTCCTTCACAAGCTTCTGAGCATCCAGCTTGCCCCAGTGCACCTTAGCATGGGCAAGGGCCCTACGGGCACCTTCAATGCATACGGAGTGCTTGATGACTTCGAGTCTTGGACAGGCCTCCACCAGCCGCCGCACCAGCCCGAAATAGCTCCCAGACAGAGCCCCTCCAGGCCACAGCCGAACAATGAGGCCCTTCATGGCCTGTTCGGCCGCCTTGTGGAGCTCGACCAGTTGCTTCAGCTGGTCGCTCAGGTGCACGGGGTGTCCGGCCTCAGCATACTGAGACTAGAACACCTTCTCTGTCGAGCTGCCCTCCTCGGCTCGATAGAATGCGGCGGCATCGGACACACTCCGGGGAAGATCTGCGAACGCTCCTGGAGAGCTCCGGATTCGGGTAAGTAACAAGTAACTCACGTTTATGTGTTTGGTTTTCATAAAGAATGCCTTACCCGCCGCTATCTTCTTCACCTCATCCAACTCCTGGAGGGTCTTCTGGGATTCGGCCTTGGCAGACTTGGCATTTTCAATAGCCACCGCGAGCTCGGATGCTCGCGTCTTTGAGTCAAGCTCCAAACTCTCATGTTTTTCCATGAGAGCCTGGAGCTCTTGCCGTACCTTGCCAACCTCGGCCTCATACTTCTCCCGCTCGGTGCGCTCCGAGGCCGCCCTCTTCACGGCCTCGACCAGCGCTTGCTTAAGGGTCGCCACCTCAGATGTGGCCCCTACAATAGCCACGATAATCCTGTCATTCTTTGCAATTGCACCTTTTTATATATATTTAAAAACAAGGTATTTCTTACCTTCATTGTCCTCGGGCTGCTTCTTGGCACACCCGAGCTCTTGCTCGGACCGCTCGAGGTTCTGCTTTAGCGTGTCCACTTCCGCAGTCAGTGCGGCGGACGCAAGCAGGGAAGCCTGCATACACATATTGAATCATTTTTGTTAGACTCCTGTGAGTTTTATTTGATCCTCTATTCGGCTTTTCTTCCCGAACACCAAACAGAGCATCAGGGGCTACTGTCTATGCGGTAATATTATTTACACATTCTTTACTTACCTCAAAGCCTGTTAAAAGGCTAGTACAAGCTTCAGTCAGTCCGCTCTTGGCGGACTGAACCTTCTGGACCACCGCACTCATAATAGTGCGGTGCTCCTCGTTGATGGAGGCGCCTTGGAGCACCTCCAACATATTGTCCGGCGCCTCCGATTGGACGGGGGCCACCGGCACGGTGGGCTTGCTCCTCTTGGAAGGAGGTCCCCCGCCGGACTCTGGAACCTTTGAAGGTTCCGGAGCGGTGTTCGGCCTAGAGCCGGACTTGGAGCCCTGGGGGGTTTCATCCCCTTTACTCCTGGAGTCCGGGAGGTCGCCTTGCGGCACCTCCAGGACCACCTCCTCCCGGCTTGGAACATGTTGGGACAACACTTTGGTGTCGTCCGTAGGGCGGGGGGGAGGAAGCCGTCGGAAGCGAGTTCACATCCGACGAGTCCAGTGAACCGCTCGATGACGCATTGAGCCGGTCTTTGGGTGGGCTGCATAAACATATTCGACGTAAGGGAAAGCTGTGCAATAAACGAATACTATGAATTACTCTGGTATCCGGATACTTACGATTTTGCCAGGGGCTTGGCCCTGGGCTGCCACTCCTCTCCGCCGTCGTCGGCGTCAGTGGAGTAGTCCGGAGGAAGGGTTTTCCCCTTCTTGGACCCTCTGGCCTCCCCAGAGAGGGCGGCCTTCCTTTTCTTATCTCCTCTCGCTGGGGGGGGGAGAGGTCTCTTCTTCTTCCTCCTCGTCTTCACGGGAGGAATGCGCCTCGGAGCCGTCGGATGATGGATCCGACACCTCCTGGCGCCGGGCACTCTTTCGAGTCCCCGTGGCCTTTTTCGCGGCCTTCTTCTCCGGCACCACGTAGGGTGCCGGAACCAGCAGCTTCGCCAAGCGAGCGTCCGCTGGGCCTTTGGGCAAAGGAGCCGGACAGTTGATCTGTCCGGACGTCACCTACCAATCTTGTCAAAGGTAAGGGAGTTTAGATCCTGCATGGAGTCGAACTATGAAAAACTGATACCATGTCAAAGGAAAAAAAACAGCTTACCGCATGAGCGTGACGCTGCGTACTGAATCTGCGATCCTCGGTAGCGGATGCGGGGGCCTCAACGCCCTTGAAAAGCACCTTCCAGGCATCTTCGTACGTCGTGTCGAAGAGCCTGCTCAGCGTTTGGTGCTGCACCCGGTCGAACTCCCACAGGTTGAAAGCCCGTTGTTGACACGGGAGGATCAGGCGGATGAGCATAACCTGGACAACATTGACAAGTTTGAGCTTCTTGTCCACCATGGTTTGGATGCATGTTTGGAGTCCGGTCAGCTCTCCTTTTTTACCCCACGACAGGCCCGTCTCCTTCTAGGAGGTGAGCTGCGTAGGGGGTCCGGATCAAAACACGGGGGCTACGACCCATTCAGGGTCGCGCGGCTCGGTGATGTAAAACCACCCCGATTGCCACCCCTTCAGGGTCTCCACAAAGGAGCCCTCGAGCCATAAGACGTTGGCCATCTTGCCCACCATGGCGCCTCCGCACTCCGCCTGGTTGCCGCGCACCACCTTCGGCTTGACATTGAAAGTCTTGAGCAATAGGCCGAAATGGGGGCGGATGCGGAGGAAAGCCTCGCACATGACGATAAACGCCGAGATGTTGATGACAAAGTTCGGGGCCAGATCATGGAAATCCAGGCCATTGTAGAACATGAGCCCCGGACAAATGGGTGAAGAGGGAAGCCCAGTCCGTGGAGGAAATGGGGGAGGAACACCACCCTCTCATGGGGCCTAGGGGTGGGGATGAGCTGCCCCTTTTCGGGAAGCCGGTACGCGATGTCGTTAGACAGGTATCCGGCCTTCCTCAGCTTTTTGATGTGTCCCTCCGTGACGGAGGAGACCATCCACTTGCCTCCCGCTTCGGACATGGCTGGAGAAGGTTGAGGTGGGGAGTGCGGACTTGGGCGCTGGAGCTCGAGTGCGCAAGAATGGATAGGCGAGGGAGGAAGAAGGCGTAGGTGAAAAGGTGGATCCTTAGCCCCTTATATGGGTGGACGCAACTACATGTCCTCACCAGCCTGGTAAAACTCGCTTATCTCCAAGCGCCGTAATCAATGGCGCGGTTGGGTTACCCACGCCCGTATTGATGAGAATCCCGGGATAAGGGGACACGATCTCTGCTTTAACAAGACGTGCCAAGGAAACCGCCTCGCATAACGCGCTGAGGTGGGATAATGAAACGACTCGGATAAAGGCTTGGTCGTGGTGTGTCACGCTACGGAATACGTCAGCAGATTAGATTGGTGTAAATATTATTCTCTCTATGGCAATATGTGGAAACTTATTTTGCAGAGCCGGACACTATCTTTGTGTTCAAAATCTTCTATGAAGTACTTGGAGGAGGAACCCGCCTTGCAATGCCGAAGACAATCTGCGCGCCGGACTCGTCGTCATTGAAGCCTGGTTCAGGGGCTACTGAGGGAGTCCTGGATTAGGGGGTGTTCAGATAGCCGGACTATACCTTCAGCCGGACTCCTCGACTATGAAGATACAAGATTAAAGACTCCGTCCCGTGTCCGGAAGGGACTTTCCTTGGCGTGGAAGGCAAGCTTGGTGATACGGATATGTAGATCTCCTACCATTATAACCGACTTTGTGTAACCCTAACCCTCTCCGGTGTCTATATAAACCGGAGGGTTTTAGTCTGTAGGACAACATACATCACAACAATCATACCATAGGCTAGCTTCTAGGGTTTAGCCTCTTCGATCTCGTGGTAGATCTACTCTTGTACTACCCATATCGTCAATATTAATCAAGCAGGACGTAGGGTTTTACCTCCATCGAGAGGGCCCGAACCCGGGTAAAACTTAGTGTCCCTTGCCTCCTGTTACCATCCGGCCTAGACACAAAGTTCGGGACCCCCTACCCGAGATCCGCCGGTTTTGACACCGACACCCGCCCTGCATCTTTGAACTCACCATGCCGTCTTCTTCCCTACACCGCGTGCGTTTCAGCTTTCCTCTTGGCCTTGTCCCTGCAATCTGTACTGTTGATTTCAATCCAAAATAAAAGAACAAGTAGTGTAGATTTGGTTCCTTTTCTTTTCTTGCCTGAGCCAATATTTGTAATTTATACAGTTCTTATATTTCCAAAAGGGAGATGCAATCAACGATGGCAGGGGAGTCAGTTTTTCCAGGTCACGTTTGAGTGGTCGAATGACTCACAGGGCATCACTAGCGCCATTCCGAGTTCTTCCTCAAGACGCCCACCCTCGACGGCGTTCTCGCAACAAGAGTTCTCGCGTGTGTTTCAGTTTGCCTCTGGCATTCTCGCGACAGTCTGTACTAGCTGCCATCTGTGTTGATTTTAGTTTAAAAAAAGATGACCTGTATTGATTTTGATTCGTTTCCTTTTCTTGGCGGATGCACGACCTGTTTCCTATGTATGTATAGGTACACTTACTATGTTTTCAAAGTTGGTGGGCTTAGAGCAAAGTCATCAACCAATGCCATCTTGCAGTCATTCTTTGTTTATCTGAATCACTCACTGTAATTTGTAGTACTTGGAAACTTACTTGTGGCAGTCTGAAGCTTTATTTTAGTAATATACTTGGAGAATTCCAAATTGATTTTGAGAGCAGACCATGTTGATAAACTATAGCACTTCATCTTGTCGTTCCTACTCAGACCCCCCCCCCCTTGCTGACATGCTTCCTTTACTAATCTAATCAGGGATTGAAGGTTGTCAACAAAGAAAGGAAAAAAGAAAGAAAGATCCATTTCTCCATGGAAGGAGGAAGGGACATCTTGATCGCAAGTGACTGACTGGAAGCAACCGAGGGAGGTAAGATGCATACATATTCAACTTGCTGGTTTTCCAAGTTTTTGTTTAATCAACTTGTGGGTCGACATGGCCGGTGTTGCTGGATGGCATGGCATGTCATGCCCGCGCATGCAAGTCCTGTGTGTAGCAATGGCAAACTTAGTGGATCCTTTTAATTTAGGATCTATTCTCCTACTCTCTGAATATTATTTCCATAAGCTCCATTTTATCTTCAGTTTCCTCAACTTGTACAATGTTAAGTGAGTTATCAAAACGGTGAATTACTGTATTTTATACAATGTTGGTTAACACTTAACTTGACAAGCCAGTTACCTCCTTTAGTTTTGTGCAGGGAGGGAGCTTATACTTGCTTTAATCAAACCGTTGGAGCTGAAGAATTCCGTTATGGTTCTAGAATAGATCACATCCTCATTTCAAAACGCACACACTGTCGAGATGAGGACCCTATGGCACAACGAGCCGCACTGGACGGTGGCGCAATGCATGAGGTACAGAACTTAAACTCCTTCATCGTCACAACAATCACAACATTTATGTCACTAAATAGTTGATTTGTTAGGAATAGAGCATGTCTCCTTGGGCTAAACTGTAACAAAGTTCAGAATATTAAAGTTTAGATTATTAACCTTAACTTTCATTTATCAAAGATCTGCACACTTTGTTTTGGATCCACACACCTAGGCTCGTCTAATGTGATCAGATCTGGCCAGATTCCTTTTGATGCATCACCTGTTACTCTTTTTGGTGAATTATGTTAGTAGTAATCTTGATTAGCTAGTTGCATGTGTGTTGTTAGCAGGATTAGCGTGGTCGTAGCTTAGGTCAAGCATGTACCTTATGTTTTGTCTCATGTAAAAAGCTTAGGACTGTGTTTACTGAATAATTAAGTTCTTCTGACAGGGAACTATGCATCCTGAATGGCAGACTCTTGGCTTCATGAAATGACCCATGTCTATGATTCAAGGTATCTTAGATCTTCGATGTCGGATGCAAATAATTGCTCAATTTCACTTCTCTGCAATGTTCATTCTCACATATTTCTATCATTCTTTGCTGGGATAAAGTAAAGAAAAAGAAGAAAAGATTACTAGAAGATTAGTTTTAGAATTTCTTTTATTTCCTTGTAATTTTCCTTTTATTGGAAACTTGTAAAGACATTGTAATATTCTTACTATAATAAAAATTATGATTGTATTTCATTTTTTGTTTTAAATTATTTTCCTTATAGGTTGTTTTCTGTAAATTTGGAATTTTTTTTGTTTTCCAAATACATTACTAGTGGCGCATTTCAGCCCTTATTAGTGGCGCACCTATAAGGCTATTAGTGGCACACCTAGAGGGAATACCAGTGGAGCACCGAATGGTATACTAATGGCACACCACATGGTGCGCCATTAGTATATAATACTAGTGGCGTGGTACTAGTGGCGCACCAGTAGTGCGCCATTAGTAGGCAAAACTGGTGCGCCACTAGTAGGCCTTTTCCTAGTAATGCATCACGACCTCAGGAATCTCAATCACAGGTTCTTCAGGCTGAGAAATTTCTGGTTCCTTCTCAATGGCAGTCTGCATCTTCAGATGTTTAGCATCAGCAGTTTCTTCAGCACTAGTGGCTGGAATTTCTTCACGTACAGATGAAGTGGGGTGAGTTTCTTCAGAGCCCATTTGAACAGTTTGTGCAGGGGACTGAGGTATTTGCTGCAATGGCGTGAACATTAGAGAGTTTGGATGCTGACTTTTCCAGAATTCATCACTCATCACTTGTGTGGAGCAGCCAACGTCCACATCTTCATCTTCCATTTCTTCAACGCCAGCCTCTTCAGCAGTGAACTGAGGCAAAGGCGAGGAAATGACAGGTGTTGAAGGGATCTCATCCACTTCAATTTCTTCATCCAACTGCTCTGACGAAACAGCAAAAGGAGTTTCTTCATCAGATCCACCGGGGACCACATATTCTTCATCAAAGGAACAAGGTCCTTTGATGGCATGGTAGAGAGAGGAACAACATCAATGGGATTTTCAAACGAGCTGGTCAAAGACTTCATCTTCTTCGGAGCTGAAGAATCTGAAGTAGCTGATGCTTTCCTTTTCTTCACTGTTGCACGCTCTGCAGCCTTGGTTTTCTTCACATCTGATGCAGATGGAAGGATCGGAGTTGGTGTAGGCGCAGGAGGAGCAGAGGAATCTGGTTGATTTTCTTCAGGCACAACTATTGCAGTTGCCCTGATTTCTTCATCTTCTTCAAGCACACCACTAGTGGATGCCTTGGCAATTTCTTCAGCGGCTGGTATGCAGACATTAGCCCTGGAACTCACATTTTCTTCAGCAGCCTGATTTTCATCAGCGGTGCTGGCATGCTCTTCAGTCGGCTGAGCAGATGCTTCAGCCCGAGGAACTTCCTGTTGCGTTGGGGCTGCAACATTTGGGGTGAAGTTATCTGCAAGTTTCACAAAGTGCACCTTGGCTCCAAGCCATTCAGTGCGGTATGCGTCAAATTCATCACTGAGTTTCTTGATCTCAGTTTGAACAGCGACAAGTTCTTCAGTTGTCATAGAGACAACGTTTTTCTTCAGATAGCGCTCCTTCTTGTACCGCGCTTTCTTGATCTGCCTGACCTTCTCAAACTTCCATTTTTCTTCTTGTATGAAGTGGGTCAGCATGTGACTTTGGCCAGGAGTTAGCTTGAAGTCAGGCATGGGAGTGTTGGGGTCCTTGTGCCAAACGTCACTGTATTCGAGGATCAACTTTGGATCCAAAAGTAGTGGCACATTTGTTCCCTTGGCTCTAGCGGCCCTGACTTGCCTATCTCTGATGATTTCAGCAAGTTCATCATCATCAGCATCGTCTTATCTAGACAACACTTGGAAGGCGACCTGCTTCTTCTGAGGAATAGGGCAAGGACCTCGTCTAGCAGTGGCCTTTGTCTTCAGTAGAGAGGGTCCCGTTGAGGAATTTGGTACAACTGAGGATAGCTGAAGCTCTTGAGGCAATAGAGATGCATGTAGTCCTTTGACACGTGGCGAGATGCACAGGTGCAAAGGACTTTGTTGGAGCAGCTGAGGACTTGTGAGGAGCTAAAGATTTGGGAGGAACAGAAGCAACATGTGAAGTTGACCTTGATGGCTTTGAAGATTCTGGCCGTGAGGGCATTGTTGAGGAACTTGGCCTTGAGACCACTAAAGGTGAAGCACTTGGCTTGTGCGCAGGCTTTTTTGACATGGCCTTCTTAGGCTCGACAGAGGCCTTAGTGGCAGCAGCAGCAGAAGAGTCTTCGTTGAATTTCCTCATAGCTTCTTTGGCTTGTTTAGCCAACTTGGCTTGGCGCTTGGCCCATTCATCAGGATAATCCTCACCACGCTTGAGGCTGGCAGGATCAGCTATTTGGCCAGGTGCCAATGGAGGTCTTGACCACGACGAACAGTGAGGTGGAGAAGTGATGTTCGTCTGTGCAGATCTTCCACGCCCTAACTCGGTGGAGGAAGATGACTACAGCGGCGGCGGAGTGAAGATTTCCTCACCGGCGACGATGATGTAGCGGCGGCGCTAGGGTTTGAGAAGCTCGAGATGGAGAGAGGTCGAGCAGAGTAAAGGAAGTGAGGAAGGGGAAGGGGGTATTTATAGCCATGGTGAAAACCGTTCGCCCGAAGAAATTGGACGAATGTGCCCCTGACCCTTCTCATTCGCTTGACATGTGTCACCCACGTACTGAGAGGTGGAGATCGTGTGCGATCGTGAGTGAAAGGATAAGTATATCGTGGGATGCGGAACGGTTTGAGCGGCACAACCGAAAATTTAGATAAGATAGGTTTTAAAGGTCCGTTCGCAATTTCTTCAGCTGACAAGGACACAGTGAAGATTTTTAACGAGTTTCAAAATAGAACGCACATGAAGAATTTGTGAATAGATTGGGTTGAGTTTAGCATAGAGGGGGAAGGGTCCGATCACATTCACTTAGCAGAAAAACCAACTTTAAGAATTAACAATAAGTGAATGTTGTAGAGGACGTAAACTCATATATATATATATATATATATATATATAGCCAATGAAGAAAAACGACGGAAACAGTGAAGACAATGCAAAGTTGAAGAATATGAACAACTGAGGAATTTCAACTTTTGTTGGTGGCGTGACCCACCGTATAAGAATGATTATTTCAGACGCCGCATACAATTATCGTAGGGTTCTGAGAATCAATTCTTCGTTAATTTCTTCACACTTAGAGTGTTATTCTTCATTGATTGAAGAAAAACGTTTCTTCATGTGTTGCACATCTAAGTCATCAATTTTTCATAAGTGTTAGGATGAGTGTCCTTTTCAAAGAACATTCGAAGATTCTAGGATATTTAGCTCACACCGCAACTTGCTAAATCTCTTCTCATCCAAGGGCTTTATGAAGATATCGGCTAGCTGTTCTTCAGTCTTCACATGCTCAATAGAAATGTCACCCTTCAACACATGATCACGAAGAAAATGATGACGAATTTGAATGTGCTTTGTCTTCGAGTGCTGAACTGGGTTGTGAGCAATCTTGATGGCACTCTCATTGTCACAGAAGAGAGGCACATTCTTCATGTTGATGCCGTAGTCCTTGAGAGTTTGATTCATCCATAGCAATTGAGCACAACAAGAACCAGCGGCAATGTACTCAGCTTCAGCAGTAGATAGTGATACACAGTTCTATTTCTTCGAGGACCAACAGACCAAAGATCATCTGAGGAAATGACATGTACCAGATGTTGACTTGCGGTCCACATGATCACCAGCATAATCAGAGTCAGAATATCCAATGAGATCAAAAGCCGAGCCCTTGGGGTACCATAATCCAAGTGTTGGTGTGTGAGCTAGATATCGAAGAATATGCTTCACAGCCTTATGGTGTGATTCCTTCGGTGTAGCTTGAAATCGGGCACACATGCAAACACTAAGCATTATGTCTGGCCTAGATGCACTTAAGTGCAATAAAGAGCCAATCATGGAGCGGTATACCTTATGATCGAAGTCGATACCATTTTCATCAGTGCACAGATGGCCATTTGTGGGCATAGGAATTTTGATGCCTTTGCAATCTTGCATGCCGAATTTCCTCAGTACATCCTTGAGGTATTTCTCCTGAGATATGAATATGCCATTGCGTTGTTGATGAATTTGAAGACCTAAGAAGAATTTCAACTCTCCCATCATAGACATTTGATATTCTTCACTCATCATATAGGCAAATTCATCACTATAACGTTGGTCAGTACAACCAAAGATAATATCATCAACATATATTTGGCACACAAACAATTCACCATCATAAGATTTAGTGAAAAGAGTAGGGTCGAGTGAACCGGGTTTGAAGCCTTTCTTCATGAAGAATTCCTTCAAGGTATCATACCATGCCCGTGGGGCCTGCTTGAGGCCATAGAGGTCCTTGTTGAGTCTGAAGACTTTGTCAGGATTCTTTGGATCTTCAAAACCTGGGGGTTGACCAACATATACTTCTTCCTCAAGCTTACCATTGGGGAATGCACTTTTCACATCCATTTGATATAAAGTGATATCATGATGGTTAGCATAAGAAAGTAATATGTGAATAGCCTCAAGTCTAGCAACAGGTGCAAAAGTTTCATAAAAATCAATTCCTTCAACCTGTGTGTAGCCTTGAGCTATGAGCCGTGCCTTATTCCTCACCACAAGGCCATTTTCATCTTGCTTGTTGCGGTAGATCCACTTTTTGTGCCAATGATATTGTGCTTGCGAGGATCTGGACGTTTGACCAGTTCCCAGACATTGTTGAGCTCGAACTGATGTAATTCTTCTTGCATGGCCTGAATCCACTCAGGCTCCAGAAATGCTTCATCTACCTTAGTGGGCTCTGTGATAGAGACAAAAGCATAGTGCCCACAAAAGTTAGATAAATGTGAAGCTTTTGAGCGTGTGAGAGGACCTGACGCTTTGATGTCATTGATGATCTTTTCAACTTGCACGTCTTTTGCAATGCGAGGATGAGCTGGTTGTCGTTGAGGAATTTGATCAGCATTCTCTTCAGCACCATTTTCTTCAATAGTTTCTTCAGGTGCATTAGCTCGACGTTCTTCATGTTCTGGAATGAATTCTTCAGCAGATTCTTTAGTAGGAATGACATCCTCAGTAGCCTTGAACATGATACTTTCCTTAGGTGTTGGTTCATCTATCACAGTAGGTAGGTGCTCTCTTTGCAAGTCATTAGTTTCATCGAACCGCACATCTACAGTTTCAACAACCTTGTGAAGAACGTTGTTGAAGACTATGTAGGTTTGCGAGTCCTTTCCGTAACCAAGCATAAAACCTTCATGTGCTTTCGGTGCAAATTTTGAGTTGTGATGAGGATCTCTAATCCAATATTTAGCACCGAAGACTTTGAAATAACTTACATTGGGTTTCTTGTCAGTGAGGAGTTCATAGGCAGTCTTCTTGAAGAATTTGTGAAGATATACTCTGTTGATGATGTGGCACGCAGTATCAATTGCCTCAACCCAGAACCGACGAGGCGTTTTGTATTCATCAAGCATAGTGCGAGCCATCTCAGCAAGAGTTCTGTTCTTGCGCTCCACGACACCGTTCTGCTGAGGAGTATAAGGAGCAGATAACTCATGAGTAATACCTAGTTCATCAAGGTAGTCATCTAGACCAGAATTCTTGAACTCAGTTCCATTGTCACTTTTATGTGCTTGATCTTCACACCAAAGTTGGTTGAAGCCCTCGAGGAAAATCGTTTGAAGACTTCCTGCACTTCATGTTTGTAAGTAACAATGTGTACCCATGTGTATCGAGAGTAATCATCAACAATAACAAAGCCATATTGAGATGCATCATTTGAAACCGCAGAATAATGATTAGGACCGAAGAGATCCATGTGAAGAAATTCAAATGGACGAGTGGTGGTCATGATAGTCTTTGCTGGATGCTTAGCCTTTGTCATCTTCCTAGCTTCACAGGCTCCACATAGGTGATCCTTGAGGAATTTGACATTCTCGATGCCGATGACATGCTTCTTCTTCACAACCGTGTGCAAATTCCTCATGCCTGCATGACCAAGTCATCGATGCCAGAGCCAGCCTTCTGAAGCTTTTGCAAGTAGGCACACGGCTGGTTGTGGTCCTGTAGAGAAATCAACAATATACAGGTCTTCTCTCCTAAAGCCTTCAAAGACTTTGGAATTGTCAGCTTCCATAACCACAACACAATGGTACTTGCCAAAGACAACAACCATATCAAGATCGCAAAGCATTGAGACAGACATGAGGTTGTATCCTAAGGACTCGACAAGCATGACTTTGTCCATGTGTCGATCCTTTGTGATCGTAACCTTACCTAGACCCAATACCTGACTTTTGCCTTTGTCGGCAAAGATGATATGCTTTAGATGCGACGGAGATAATGGAGCATCCATCAATAGATTCTTGTCACCAGTCATGTGATTTGTACATCCACTATCGAGGACCCACTTAGTTGCTTTGGGTTGATCATCCTGCAAATGAATTAGTGCAACTTACAAACTCATATACTTCATCAGTGAAGAATATGACATCAATTCATCAGATCAATTTCATCAAGCAAAAGAACAGATAAAGCAGTATGAGGACGTGAGAAATGAAAGTTCATTTCTTCATGATTAGCCTGCGTCCTTTCAGGCACACTCAGGTCTCTAGCAAATTCTTCAGACGATTACGTACGTCTGGAGACCTGACCCTGCAGAAGAGATTAGTTCTTTTTCTTCACCACCCACATCTGAAGGGGTGGCAAAGAGTTCATCACTCTGCGAGCTCCATACGAGAAAGGTGGCATAGAAGCCACTCCATTTCGTTTAACATACGAGGAGTTAGGATAAGCATATGAATAAGCAGAGAAATTCTTCGAGGATTTATGAACATGATGATTAGAATAATAATGCTCATATTCATAGCCCTTAGCTCTTCCCTGCGATACAGAGTTGTTAGCACGATGATATTCATGTGAGGACTTTGATCCTTTTGAGGAATTTGGTCCATGTGAAGAATTCGATCTGAGGTTCCTATTCTTCATAGGTGGTGTCCAGAGGACATTCACCTGAAGACTTTCAAGGCACCTTTTGGGAACCCAAATTTTCTTCATAAGGGGACCGTTCCTGCAGTTAGAGCCAACATATCTAGCAAATACTTCACCATTCTGACTTTTGAACAGTTTATAGTTGGAGTCAAATGACTCATTGTCAGAACGAGGAGATTCACATGCAAAACCAGATAAGTTAGATGGATCAACTGGAGGTCCCTTTGCAGCAACCCATGTAGTTTTGGGGTACTACTCAGGCTTCCAATATGTACCATCAGCATTGAGTTTCCTCTCAAAGGCAATACCCTCTTTCCTAGGGTTCCTGTTGAGGATCTGCTTTTTAAGCACATCACAAAGAGTCTGATGCCCTTTGAGGCTTTTGTACATGCCTGTCATGTACAATTCCTTCAGCCCTGCATCGTCAGTGATACTAGTAGTGTCCTCATATGAGGAATTAGTGATAGCAGAGGCATGTGAAGAATTTGAAACAATAGCAGCATTTGAACATTCAGGTGAAGAATTAGCAGATTCACGTTCAATGCATTTCAAACAAGGAGGAACAAATTCTTCCTGAGAAGCGCTGATTTGTTGAGCAAGTAATGAATCGCGCTCCTTCTAAAGATCTTCATAACTCACTCTTAGCTTCTCAAGATCTTGCTTTCTTTGAAGAAATTCATAAGAAAGCTTCTCATGATCAGATAAGAGAGTGTTATGATGACCTTGAAGGTTGTCAAACCTAGTCTGAAGTCTCTGAAGATTTTCAGTCAAGGGTTTAGTGCGATCCATTTCTTCACCCAACATATCATCACTTTTGTCTAGCATGTTTTGAACCTTTTCAAAAGCCCTTTGTTGTTTTACAGCAATCTTAGCAAGTTTAGAATAGCTAGGCTTGAGGTTTTCATCAGATTCATTCTCACTTGATTCAGAGGAGGTGTATTTGAGTACCTTGGCACCCTTTGCCATGAAGCAATAGGTGGGACCGTAGTCATCATTGCCTTCATCAGCCTTGTTGGTGAGGTCATTTTCTTCAGAGTTGAAGATAGACTTGCTGACGAATGCAGTAGCGAGGGCTAGGCTTGCCACACCGGATTCGGATTCCTGAGATCCCTCTTCTTCCTCATTTTCTTCGGATTCAGCCTCAGCGTCCATTTCCTTGCCAATGAATGCCCGAGCCTTTTTGGAGCTGCTCTTCTTGTGAGATGAAGACTTTGAGGATTTTGATGATGAGGATTTTGTGGATTTCTTCTTTTTCTTCGCATCATCAGAACTGTAATCCTTGTATTTCTTCTTCTTTGATTCCTTTTCCCACTGAGGACAATCTTGAATGTAGTGTCCAAGTTTCTTGCATATGTGACAGAACCTCCTCTTGTAGTCACTGGATGAGGAATCATTGCTCTTTTAGGGTCTTCCAAAGCGACCACGTCTTGAGAACTTTTGGAACTTCTTCACAAGCAGGGTTAGCTCATGGCTTAGTTCTTCAGGATCACCAAGGCTGCTACCAGAGTCTTCATCTTCGGACTCAGATACTGCCTTGGCCTTCAGTGCATGTGATCTGCCATAGCTCGAACCATAGAGATCTCTTTTTTCAGCAAGTTGGAACTCATGAGTGTTTAGCCTCTCGAGAATATCAGCGGGATCAAGTGACTTGTAGTCAGCACGTTCTTGTATCATCAATGCCAGAGTGTCAAATGAGGAATCAAGCGATCTCAACAATTTCTTCACCACCTCATGGTCGGTCATGTCAGTGGCACCAAGTGCTTGAAGCTCATTTGAGATGTCAGTGAGGCGATCGAAGGTTTGTTGAACGTTTTCATTGTCGAGTCTTTTGAAGCGGTTGAAGAGATTGCGAAGAACGTCAACTCGAGAGTCACGCTGTGTTGAGACTCCTTCATTCACTTTGGACAGTCTATCCCAGATAAGCTTAGCAGTTTCCAAAGCACTCACTCTTCCATACTGTTAGGGCTGGAAAAAAAGCTCGAAGCTCGTGAGCTAAACGAGTAGCTCGTGACTCGGCTCGAATTGACTCAAACTTGAAGAATAACGAGTCGAGCTGAGCTTTAGGTTAAGATCGTTTATAGACCAAGTTAAACGAGTGAATCTCACGAGTACTCGTGTAACTCGTTAGACTCGGTACAAAAGATCAGCCACTCTCAATATAAAAAAAGATCAGCCACTCAGCATCCTATGTCCCAGGCGCACAACACAAGGCCTAGCCATTGAAGGCCCAACCGCCTAGGAGACTCATGCGTTACAAGCAAATTACTATTGTTTAGTGATATATATGTTTAATATATACATAATAATTTTATAGTGTTTGAGGGTTTTATGTTCAAATCTTTAACGAGCTTAACAAGCTAAACGAGCCAGCTCGCGAGTTATACGATTTGAGCCAATCTTGGATTTGAGCTCGTTAATAATAACGAGTCGAGTCGAGCTAGCTCGTTAATGAAACGAGCTCTAGAGAGTCGAGCCGAACTGGCTCGACTCGGCTCGAATTCCAACCCTACATACTGTCCTTTGCTCAGATGGCCACATATGATATTCTTCGCTTGAGAATCGAGTTGCTTGAGTCTCTTCACATCAGCAGCATTCAGAGAAGGTGTGACAGAGGGAACACCATTTTCCACAACATATTAGAGATCGTTATCAATTTCTTCAAGATGCATTCGCATCTTATTCTTCCAGTAGGGGTAGTCCGTCCCATCGAAGGTACGACACCCAGCAGAGACCTTGATCATACCTGCGGTCAGCATAACTAAAACTCCAGGCGGTTAAACCAAAATCACATAGAACAAGGGAGTACCTTGCTTTGATACCAATTGAAAGTGCGTTATATCGACTAGAGGGGGGGGGGTGAATAGGCGATTTTTATGAATTCTTCACCGAGGAATTTGCAGATGAGGAAATTCCTTAGCGAAGAACTACTAGCAACGGAATAAGTACTCAAAAGTAAACATAACAGAACACAAGCATAATCATCATGATGAAATGAAGACAGGCATAGAGTACAGGAAGCGTAAGCACATGATAACACAGGATGAAGACAAGCATACTGAAGAAATTGAACTGAAGAAATTGAGAAAGTCTTCAGTCAAAGTCTTGAAGCACAGATATGAATAATCACACAACACAGCTATGAGGAAATGAATGTGTTGAAGAAATAGAAACCAGTTGGCTTGGTGAAGACAATGATTTGGTAGACCAGTTCCAACTGCTGTCTCAGTTGTACATCTGGTTGGAGCGGCTGAGTATTTAAACTCGAGGACACACAGTCCCGGACACCCAGTCCTGAACACGCAGCTCAGGACACCAAGTCCACACCGTATTCTCCTTGAACTAAGGTCAAACAGACCTCGTTCAATCACTCGTGGTAAGTCCTCAGGTGACTTCCAAACCCTCACAAACTTGGTCACTTGGCGATCCACAATTCCTCTGGGATGCTCTAGACCATGACGCCTAACCGTCTGGAAGAAGCACAATCTTCAAAGGTAACAAGCGTCGGATCCACGCAAGATCAATCTCTTCAGTGATGCTCAATCACTTGGGGTTTGTAGATGTTTGGGTTTGGGTTTTTCTCACTTGATGATTTTCGCTCAAAGTCCTCGGAGGATGGGTTGCTCTCAAATGACAAGTGTCAGTTTCTCTCGGAGCAGCCAACCAGTTAGTGGTTGTAGGGGGCGGCTATTTATAGCCTAGGGAGCAGCCCGACATGATAAGACATAAATGCCCTTCAATGATATGACTGTTAGGTGGATAGATATTTTGGGACACCTGGCGCATAGCACAGCAACGGTCAGAATTTTGAGTAGCAAAATCCTCAGGGCTATCATGTTCCTCACTGTGTAGGCAATCCGCACTGGTGAATTCCTAACTCCTCAGTCAGAACAAATTCCTCAGAGACCAGAAGAACTTCGTCTCTGTCACTAAAGAATATGACTGGACTGTATGAGATTTCCAATGGCTTCACTCAAAGGGATTGGTAGGTGTAGGATTTTGAGTTGAGCATCACATGGAAATTTTTCCTTAGTATTTCCTCGGCCCCCTTTAACAGTACGATGTTTCCTATGACTCAAGAAAGAGAAAATGAAACTACGAAAACAAAAAGTCTTCACGCTTCATGTTCCTCGAATGAATACTAAGTATTCAAGGTCTCACCAATTTCTTCACTTTCAACGTCTTCAGAAAGTCTTCAGAAATCCAAAGTCTTCAGTCGAAGAACTTCATTTTTAGGGGTCGACTTTCTCTGTAAATATCAAACTCCTCATAGACTTATAGACCTGTGTACACTCACAAACGATTAGTCCCTTAACCTATAAGTCTTCAATACACCAAAATCACTAAGGGACACTAGATGCACTTACAATAAGCAATATATAAGTATGCAACAAAAGGACCGGAAGAGAAAAACAACACATTAATAGCATGATTCATGGTCCTACTAATAAATAGCATCGATTACATATAAGTTCAACGACTGTCCAAACCAAAGAGACATGCCAGTTCATTAAAGTTTAATTACAACATGAGCCAATCGATGTTTCAGAAATACACATAGCATCACTACTTTCGACTCGACTCAGGGACCGAAGCATGGATGAAGCCGCCGTCTCTCGTGATGGTCATGAAATCGCGGGCGTTGTCAGCCTGCATTTGTAGCGTTGTGTCTATCTCACTGTTGGACGATTGATATCTAAGGTAGAACTGCCCCGAGGTACGAAGGACATCTTGATGGATGATTTCCGCAAACTCCGACTGGATGTGAAAGAATTCTTGTCTGATGTCCGCGTCCTGGATTGCCGACAATCTTGCGGCCCAATCTTTGAGATTATTTGGTAGCAGAAGGTGATTATGGTCCCGTACGATCGCCTGCATGTGATGGAGGGCGTAGTAGGCATCCTTATGATCGCCAGTCGGCTGCTTGACGCAGGGGAACATCGTAGTGTGGGCAAACACGTGCTTGCCGTACCTACGAACTGGCCTTGTGAAGGTGCCTCCAGATCTGGGCGTAGCCGAGGGGAACATCATCAAGAACTTTCTTGATATTTGTGTAGTTTTTCTTCGACTGACGGTTCGAGTCGAAATACATGGCCATGGAATATTTCGGGCTTAAGAGGATGAGTGCGCAATGTGTGTCACTGCACAAAACATGGGATGTTAGAAAAAAAGAACGATCGAAATCTAAGAAATCATATGTTACGGGGCGGTGACGGGATGACTTACTCGGGAAAGTAAGGCACGAGGAAGTTATCCTTATCTGGGTTTGCCAGAATGATGCCTTCGAGGTAAGAACTCGCGACTTGCCGGTCCCCAGCGCTGCCCAAGATCTTGGCACGTATGTAGAAGGGGTCGACTATCACGATGTCCGGGGTCTTGTCTCTAATGATCCGCATCTCCATACTCAGCGAAAATAGCCGAACGAAGGTGTAGTGCAGCGGATGAAGGATAAACATAGCGAAGATGTCATCAAACCGCAGGACGATCGTACCCCCGATGGCGGTATCCACAAAGCCCTTGCTCTCTGGCACCTTGGCCACGAAAACCGGGTATGCCACATCATTCTCGGAGAGACGCTGCTTCTCCAAAGAAAGAACACTGTCATGCAGATTCCGCATAGCACCGGTTGCAGCATTGAGCAGATTAGTCCGTAGCATTGGCCTACCCGCCACATGCACCCTCCTCGAGATATCCTTAGGTGAAGGTGGACCGTCCTGAGCACGGATTGTACTCGGTGTCGGCTGGCTGGCACCCTTGTTACTCTTTCTTTTCCTTCCCTTCTTCTTCTGCTATAATGGGATTGAGTTCTGCTCACAGAACGCCTTCTTGAGTGTGTTGGGGCTGATAATATTTGGCACCTTGGCTATCTGAGGCTCGGTGCAGGTGGCAGCTGGAGGCGTCTCCTGAGAACTGAATGCCAGACGACGCCTGTTGCAATTTGATTTCTCCGTCATACCAGCATGATCGCGATCGTCTTTTTCAGGGTTGGGTTCTTGAGAAGGAGGACCGAAGAATTCGTCACCGTACCCATGTTCGGCAAGGTACTTATCGACGTTGGTAAATGTGCTGTCGTCATTGTCATTGTCGTCCGGATCCTATGCCATATTCATGTTCGGATCCTGTGCCATAGGGATGTCCGGCATGTCCGGTAGCGTTGCGGCGGTCTTGCCATGGCTTGGCACCGGCACGACTGGCGGTGTTGTCTGTGGGGTGGTGTCCCTCGCCCTCAAACGAATCTGGCTCTTTGGCCAAAGTAGGGGCCAGCTTACGCAGGCGCTGAGGGTCATCACATCATCTTCGTCGGCCACAGCGGGTCGAATCGGAGGTAACAACTCGTCGCAGCCTGGCAGCACCCGAACCAGTTCAACCCTATAAACGGTGGGTGGCATCGGATTACCGTGGAACACGGGGTTGCCCAGTTGAACGATTCTGCCCTTGGCGACATCGATCAACTCGCCGCCCACGAAGTGCAGGAGAGTGCATCGAACATCGGCGGCGAGAGGGATGCCCAGTCAAAGGCAAGGAGATGAAGTCATCGGCCGAGAGGCTTAATTAGTTACCGTGATGGCGTCGAGCTCGGCTAATGTCGAGGCACCGCCAACGGCGGGCGTGCAACTGACGGAGGGGCCGCTTGCTGCCGAGGTGCCGGCCGGCGTACACCCGGGTGCATTAAGCTCCAATGCTCGTGCCGGCGTCGGAGACACCAATACCGCCTCGGCCGGAGACACCAATGGCGCCGCCTGCGCATTGTGCGAGTTGCTGGCCGTGAAGCTGGGAACCGGGGCGGCCCCTGTTGGCCGCCCGCAATCCACGTCATCAGCCCCTGAATCAAGGTAGGCACAATGGCGGTGAGCATCGATCCCAGTTGTTGTTGCACTTGCTCTTGGACAATCTCCGGAATCCGCGCCACTTGTGCCTTGGGTTCTTGAACCTCGCGCGACAGGATTTCCGAGCTGGTCTTTCTCTCCTTTCGCCCACCAGCGTTATAGTATGACGACCATTTTGTGGACAAGCCTTTGCCGGCCACACGACCAGCTGACGATGACTTACTGAGCTTATCCTTATTTTTCATTACGTTCAACGCCCTATTTAGAGTGCTGTCCCAAGGGGTGCTCTGAGATGACCCGGCGCTACTGCTTTCAGTCTCCTGCGGAAGGAATGTGAACAATTTATAAATGGATTCATTAATTAGAATGCAACCATATGGAGCTAATTACGCGGGGGTGTATAACTTACCAGAACAAGCTCAAGCGCCCTGGTCTTCGGATCCGTGGTAAGCTCCTTTGTTACTGTGTCCTCCTTGTACCGGGCCCTGACATAGTTCCTGGTCTGCTTGTCACGGTATTTCTCGAAGCGGGGCGGTAGGCCTTGCTCGGCACGCTCCGCGTCCTCCTTGTCCCATATAGGCTCCGCCACTCTGTAAGCGCCGGGACCGAGTTTGTGCTCCCCTAAGTTCAACTCCCGCATTTCTTTCCCCCACTGACTTGATTCGGAGGTTGCGCAGCTCTCGCACTTGATCCTGAACTCCTTGTAGTCATTTTCGCTGATCAAAGGATTTTTCGCCTTGATCTTCTCATAACTATCACCCTTGCCAATCATTCTCTTCACCGCGCTTCTCCAAGTAGATAGGGCCGTGCTCATCGTCGTGAGGGCAGCACTGTTCACTGTATTCCCTGAGAGGCGTGTGTTTGCAAAGTCAGCGGGGAACTTGTATCGTTCGTGCAGCTTTGTGAAGAGGAGGTTGCGCAAATTCCCTCGGTCCTTATGCCTTAGGTTCTCGGTGTTGATCGAGACGGTGCTCCGGAGAATGCACCCGAGCTGAAGCGATGTTAGGGAACGTAGTAATTTCAAAAAAATTCCTACGCACACGCAAGATCATGGTGATGCATAGCAACGAGAGGGGAGAGTGTTGTCCATGTACCCTCGTAGACCGAAAGCGGAAGCGTTAGCACAACACGGTTGATGTAGTCGTACGTCTTCACGATCCGACCGATCAAGTACCGAACGTACGACACCTCCAAGTTCAGCACACGTTCAGCCCGATGACGCCCCTCGAACTCCGATCCAGCCAAGTGTTGAGGGAGAGTTTCATCAGCACGACGGCGTGGTGACGATGTTGATATTCTATCGACGCAGGGCTTCGCCTAAGCACCGCTACAGTATTATCGAGGTGGACTATAGTGGAGGGGGGCACCGCACACGGCTAAGAGATCAATGATCTAATGTTGTGTCTCTAGGGTGCCCCCTGCCCCTGTATATAAAGGAGCAAGGGGGGTGCGGCCGGTCAGGGCATAGGCGCGCCAGGAGGAGTCCTACTCCCACCGGGAGTAGGACTCCCCCCCCCCCCCCCGATACTCCGGTAAAATCCGGATTTCACCCGGAACACTTCCGATATCCAAACATAGGCTTCCAATATATCAATCTTCATGTCTCGACCATTTCGAGACTCCTCGTCATGTCCGTGATCACATCCGGGACTCCGAACAACCTTTGGTACATCAAAACATAAAGCTCATAATATAACTGTCATCGTAGCGTTAAGCGTGCAGACCCTACGGGTTCGAGAACTATGTAGACATGACCGAGACACGTCTCCGGTCAATAACCAATAGCGGAACCTGGATGCTCATATTGGTTCCTACATATTCTACGAAGATCTTTATCGATCAGACCGCATAACAACATACGTTGTTCCCTTTGTCATCGGTATGTTACTTGCCCGAGATTCGATTGTCGGTACCTCAATACCTAGTTCAATCTCGTCACCGGCAAGTCTCTTTACTCGTTCTGTAATACATCATCCCGCAACTAACTCATTAGTTGCAATGCTTGCAAGGCTTAAGTGATGTGCATTACCGAGAGGGCCCAGAGGTACCTCTCCGACAATCGGAGTGACAAATCCTAATCTCGAAATACGCCAACCCAACAAGTACCTTCGGAGACACCTGTAGAGCACCTTTATAATCACCCAGTTACGTTGTGACGTTTGGTAGCACACAAAGTGTTCCTCCGGTAAACGGGATTTGCATAATCTCATAGTCATAGGAACATGTATAAGTCATGAAGAAAGCAATAGCAACAAACTAAACGATCAAGTGCTATGCTAACGGAATGGGTCAAGTCAATCACATCATTCTCCCAATGATGTGATCCCGTTAATCAAATGAAAACTCATGTCTATGGTTAGGAAACTTAACCATCTTTGATTAATGAGCTAGTCAAGTAGAGGCATACTAGTGACATTCTGTTTGTCTATGTATTCACACATGTATTATGTTTCCGGTTAATACAATTCTAGAATGAATAATAAACATTTATCATGATATAAGGAAATAAATAATAACTTTATTATTGCCTCTAGGGTATATTTCCTTCAGTCTCCCACTTGCACTAGAGTCAATAATCTAGATTACACAGTAATGATTCTAACACCCATGGAGCCTTGGTGCTGATCATGTTTTGCTCGTGGAAGAGGCTTAGTCAGTGGGTCTGCAACATTCAGATCCGTATGTATCTTGCAAATTTCTATGTCTCCCACCTGGACTAGATCCCGGATGGAATTGAAGTGTCTCTTGATGTGCTTGGTTCTCTTGTGAAATCTGGATTCCTTTGCCAAGACAATTGCACCAGTATTGTCACAAAAGATTTTCATTGGACCCGATGCACTAGGTATGACACCTAGATCGGATATGAACTCCTTCATCCAGACTCCTTCATTTGCTGCTTCTAAAGCAGCTATGTGCCCCGCTTCACATGTAGATCCCGCCATGATGCTCTGTTTAGAACTGCACCAACTGATAGCTCCACCGATCAATGTAAACATGTATCCGGTTTGCGATTTAGAATCGTCTGGATCAGTGTCAAAGCTTGCATCAACGTAACCGTTTACGATGAGTTCTTTGTCACCTCCATAAACGAGAAACATATCCTTAGTCCTTTTCAGGTATTTCAGGATGTTCTTGACCGCTGTCCAGTGATCCACTCCTGGATTACTTTGGTACCTCCCTGCTAGACTTATAGCAAGGCACACATCAGGTCTGGTACACAGCATTGCATACATGATAGATCCTATGGCTGAAGCATAGGGAACATCATTCATTTTCTCTCTATCTTCTGCAGTGGTCGGGTATTGAGTCTTACTCAACTTCACACTTTGTAACGCAGGCAAGAGTCCTTTCTTTGCTTGATCCATTTTGAACTTGTTCAAAACTTTGTCAAGGTATGTACTTTGTGAAAGTCCAATTAAGCGTCTTGATCTATCTCTATAGATCTTGATGCCCAATATATAAGCAGCTTCACCGAGGTCTTTCATTGAAAAACTCTTATTCAAGTATCCCTTTATGCTATACAGAAACTCTATATCATTTACAATCAACAATATGTCATCCACATATAATATTAGAAATGCTACAGAGCTCCCACTCACTTTCTTGTAAATACAGGCTTCCCCAAAAGTGTGTATAAAACCAAATGCTTTGATCACACTATCAAAGCATTTATTCCAACTCCGAGAGGCTTGCACCAGTCCGTAAATGGATCGCTGGAGCTTGCACACTTTGTTAGCTCCCTTTGGATCGACAAAACCTTCGGGTTGCATCATATACAACTCTTCTTCCAGAAATCCATTCAAGAATGCAGTTTGGACATCCATCTGCCATATTTCATAATCATAAAACGCGGCAATTGCTAACATGTATCGGACAGACTTAAGCATCGCTACGGGTGAGAAGGTCTCATCATAGTCAACTCCTTGAACTTGTCAAAAACCTTTCGCAACAAGTTGAGCTTTGTAGACAGTAACATTACTGTGAGCATCAGTCTTCTTCTTGAAGATCCATTTATTCTCAATTGCTTGTCGATCAACAGGCAAGTCAACCAAAGTCCACACTTTGTTCTCATACATGGATCCCATCTCAAATTTCATGGCCTCAAGCCATTTAGCGGAATCTGGGCTCACCATCGCTTCTTCATAGTTTGTAGGTTCATCATGATCTAGTAGCATGACTTCCAGAATAGGATTACCGTACCACTCTGGTGCATATCTTACTCTGGTTGACCTACGAGGTTCAGTAGCAACTTGATCTAAAGTTTCATGATCATTATCATTAACTTCCTCACTAATTGGTGCAGGCGTCACAGAAACCGTTTTCTGTGATGAACTACTTTCCAATAAGGGAGCATGTACAGTTACCTCATCAATTTCTATTTCCCTCCCACTCACTTCTTTCGAGAGAAACTCCTTCTCTAGAAAAACTCCAAATTTAGCAACAAAAGTCTTGCCTTCGGATCTGTGATAGAAGGTGTACCCAACAATTTCCTTTGGGTATCCTATGAAGACACGTTTCTCTGATTTGGGTTCGAGCTTATCAGGTTGAAGCTTTTTCACATAAGCATCGCGGCCCCAAACTTTTAGAAATGACAACTTTGGTTTCTTTCCAAACCATAGTTCATAAGGCGTCGTCTCAACGGATTTCGATGGTGCCCTATTTAACGTGAATGCGGCCGTCTCTAAAGCATAACCCCAAAACGATAGCGGTAAATCTGTAAGACACCTGGCTCGGATGCCACTGTTAGGGAACGTAGTAATTTCAAAAAAATTCCTACGCACACGCAAGATCATGGTGATGCATGGCAACGAGAGGGGGGAGTGTTGTCCACATACCCTCGTAGACCGAAAGCGGAAGTGTTAGCACAACGCGGTTGATGTAGTCGTACGTCTTCACGATCCGACCGATCAAGTACCAAACGTACGGCACCTCCGAGTTCAGCACACGTTCAGCCCGATGACATCCCTTGAACTCCGATCCAGCCGAGTGTTGAGGGAGAGTTTCGTCAGCACGACGGCGTGGTGACGATGTTGATGTTCTACCAACGCACGGCTTCACCTAAGCACCGCTACAGTATTATCGAGGTGGACTATAGTGGAGGGGGGCACCGCACACGGCTAAGAGATCAATGATCTAATGTTGTGTCTATAGGGTGCCCCCCTGCCCCTATATATAAAGGAGCAAGGGGGTGCGGCCGGCCAGGGCATAGGCGCGCCAGGAGGAGTCCTACTCCCACCGGGAGTAGGACCCCCCCCTTTCCTACACTACAACAAAAACTGCATGTAGAGACGTCATATTCCAAAGTTAGACACGTGTTATTTCATCTCTAGGCAACCATAGAGTCGACTTAGTAAAGCGTCTTTAGAGTGTCTCCCCAGGACCGTCTCAAAACATATAGACATGCTGGCTAAGTGTCTGTACGTGGCATGAGACGCTATATTGGGACGTACGAAGGCGTCTCTAGATATGACACGCTATATTTGGACGTTCAAAAGCGTCTTTGATATGTAGAGTCGTTATGTTAGCCGCGCTCATACATCTCTACTAATAGAGCCATTTCATTCATCATAGGCCCTAGGCCCATTCCTATACACGCTATATATAGACGTTATATTCGTCTCTAAATATACAAAAGCTTATTTTAACCACGTAATATTTTGCTTTAAATAATATTTGATTTATTCCAAATTTGAACTTCGCCATTTCAAATCCAGTAACTTTATCATGCCGTATGCTTGAGCAGAATGATCAACAAATATTGTTATATAAAAGCATGCACCCATATCACCAATCACATTTGTAAGCAACAAATATCATTATATGAAGGTATCCACCCGTATAATCGATTGTATCCATAACCATCCCATTCACACAATTTCATTTAGTAGAAGTAAACACCTTAGGTTCACAACTGAATCAAATCAGATCTTCATATAAAAAATGCAAATAATTAAGAAGAGATCATACAAACTAGAACTAATTTTCCTGTAAAGGTACAATATGTATATAAAACATAATATTTGTCCATCTAAAGACTAATTCTTCTATAGTTGCTCCTGGCTCCTGCAATGAACTCCTTTTCTAAATCTTGAACTACCCTGAAAAAGAAAGATAACAGAGAAAATTTTAGTACATAGCTTTGAGACTATTATGAGAAGGAATGTACTTTGATGATGTACGATAGCAGTGTTTGGTGGCTTGTTTTATCTCTATTCACATTACAGCAGTACCACGTATGTTTTATCTCTACTCACTAAAGTTCCTTCGGCCACAAATTTATCTTTGCTTCTCAGGTTCAACGATACCAAAAAGACTTTCATTTTATCCTATTTTTTCAAGAAATGGAACATTCATTATCACAAACCATGGGAGATTTCACTTTACACAGAAAGGGACAATTGCACATGGAATTAGACCAACTAACTATTCTAACCATTGTCATTCAGATATATACAATGTACCTTCTTAGTGATGCGATGAAGTTGTACCCTTGGTTCAGGACCACCTTGCTTGGTCGCATTGTTATTTTCAGCATGGCCATTCTTTGCTTCAGGACCATCATGTGCTTTTTACAGTTGAGGTTCAGTTTAGTTGTAAGTAAACTTATAGAAAACATAGACATTGTTTGATAACACAGCAGAAATCTATGCGCGCATGCACACACACCTTAGCAACCGTGGGTTCATGTGGTAAAGATAAACTGGTGCAGCCCTCTTTGGTTCTTGCGCAATTGCTAGGATGCAATTCCTGGTTAGTCTTGTCCGGTAAAGTTGATTCTGTACAGCCTTGATTGACCCTATCAATTTTTCCAATGTGCGTTTTCTACATTTGAGGTTTAGTTCAGTTGCAAGTAAACATACACAAAACATAGACATTGTTTGACAATGAATCAGAAGTTTATGCGCACACACACACACCTTAGCAACCATGTGTGGTAAAGATGAATCAGTGTAATCCTCCTTGGTTCTCGAAGAAAAGCTAGGATGACAATCAGCAATGTGAAGTTAACAGTCTTGAACAGTGCTATGAAATTTTTACCTCCACATCTGTGATCATCTGCCCATGCTTTTGAAGAAACAATTCATTGTCCCATCTCTGAATATGCAATGGTGCAAATGTTGAGTTTTCTACAAGCCAGGTAAGATGCTGACCGAGAATGGCAGCCGACCTTCCATTTGGAATTCCACTAGCATCAGTCTCCACAATTATCTTCCCCCCACGTAATTCCGACAAATTTTTACCTCGGAATTCCCCTATAATCTGTCGCACATCTCCATTTGGCCCTGCATGCACGATTATCACAGTGGCATATGACTGGACCATATACATCACACTAGATATGTGTTTGAAAAAGAAAAGTGAGCTTACAAATTATTTTAATTTGCCTAGTAGATTCAGGAGGCTTTTTTGGTACTAGATCATCAGTCTCTAGAGGGCCTTCTAAATTTTCTTCATCTGGTTGTACACTTTCAGAAACTTGCTCTGGGATGTTTAGGCTTCGAAGCCATCGAGGTACCCTCGACATGATATCTTTACCAAACAATGTTAAATCATATGTTAATATCAAGCATAGAAGCATATGTCAAGGTCATGCATATGATTTCACATATTTCTTGGAACCAAACAGCCTTCCGCACAAACGAAAGACTCAAAATTACTGCATTATGTGTGCGTTTTTCATGAATCAGTTACCAAGTAACTCAATCCTTATGTCTGTCTCGCAAAAGATGTGTAACAAAAGTTATCTCCCAAATGCTAATAACATAACACTGCCAATAAACTCATATAGTTGGTCTAGTCCTAAATACCAACAATAATGTAACAGACAACACACTCCAGTTTATCTTACAGCTGCTAGATAAGTTGCCTCTTTATGCTATGCAAGTATTTTTAAAGAGAATCTAGTTGTAGCAAATGGTACATGTTGGACTCAAGTGGAATAAGGTGATCTTGTAGTAATATGACCCATACATGCATGTAACTGAAAAGGCACCCAAAAAGCACTTCAGAAGTTACTGTAAATCTGTAACACACATAGCAGCATACAAACATGTAAACAAAAAACTTTTAGTGCAAAATCTAAGAGCTGCTGATTGAACCTCCCTTCAGCTAAGATGCAAGAATCAAAACTAATGAAATAGTGGGACTGCACTAAGATGAGGTAGGAAATAGGACAGACTAAAATTACTACAAAATAGCAGAGTACATTGCAGCCTGTACAACCAGACACTACCATGTTTTATGCTCCAGCGTAAATGGAATGTGAGGTTATTTGGCCAATCTATATAACACCACTTGTACTACTTTTGAGTTTTACCATATAAAATTTGATTGGACCAAATAGTTGCTCACATATTTTTAAGAACATCTGTCAGCATTGATTTCTAAGCAAGCAAGCAATTCAACAAACACTTAGTGTGCATTGCCTACATGAAAGAAGAAAGGAGACGACGCAGAAGAGGATCAGGACTTGAGATGCATATAAATGAAGGAGCCCACTTCGGTTGATTTAATGGTAAAATTGTAGGGGCTATGGGATTTAAGAAAGTACCTGCTTGACGTGGTGGACGCTGAAGATAATGGATGGAGGCGAGAGCTCCTTGCGGGCTGTGTACCGACGGAACACGCGCGCAGCTTCGAGTGAAGGATGAGACCTGCGTGGAGCCGGCCGCTGTGTGACGGCTTTGTGACGGCCGGGACGACGGACACCGACAGGGCTCTGATTAGCGAGCTTGTCGATGGAGGAAAACGGGAATCGGCGGCAGGTGGCGATAGCGGCAGAGGGCAGCGCTTGAGGGTGAGGCTGCCACCGCGTCTGGTGCAGGAACGGGCGGCGCGCGGGGTGGTGGTCACGGCGCAGATTGGGATCGGAGGTTGGATAAATGGGGAGGTGGTGGGGGGAGATGGCGGAGACGCGGGAAGTATGCGCGGTAAAGAAAATAATCCGTAGCGCCAAAACTTTTATAAGCGAAAATAGTCCGGGAACGTGAAATTTGATTTGGTGGGAATAGTTTGGGATCTTTTATTGGATAAATCCGTATGCTTTGTTTTTTTTCAAAAAACATCAAACTTTACTCGGTAATATTCGTATCCAAGTAATATCGATATACTTTAATAATAAAAATAATAGAGGCCAGTGGTAGATCGAAGTTGGGCTTCTCCTCCGCCGCACGCTGCCCGTGTCGACCGCGGACGCCCCCCCCCCCCCCCCCCCCATCCTTTCACTTAGCCCTTGCCGGCGATGGTGCGGTGCAGCGATTCCTTCAAGCTAATCTTGACCAGCTGGTCACTGATGCGGTGTCGGCGTCCGATGTGGCGAACATGGCCTGACATTGCGTCGCTGCTCCTCTTGCGCCGCCCTCTCGGTCGTCATCAAGGTATTGTGTGATGATGTGTCGTCTCCACAACGAGGTAATGGAGGAGGCACATGGGAGGGCTCCTCTTCCTTCATGGACTTCGAAATAAACTTGCCGCACTGGTTCCAACAAATTGTGTGGCTGGTGCGAGCGTCCAGCATGGCCGTCGTTGCCATTTCCAGCTCCCTGCATGCGCACTTGCAGCATCTTGCGCCACAGTGTTTTTGTTAACGTGAGGCGCTCCCGTAGCTTCCTTTGGTTTTGGAAAAACTGTGCACACACCCTCCCCTCGGTATGTTATAAATGGTCGGCCTGCAAACCAACCTTTGGTTGGATGGCTAGGAGGACATTGGTATCCCATGCCCATCAGAGTGCAAGTCTTGAATTTGGCATTGGTGTTTGCATTTTTCCAGATTTATTTCAGACATTCCGACCGTGTGCGTGGGAGAAGACGTTTCCGTCAACTACAAAGGAGTCTGTGACGACTTCGTCAATCTTAAGATGATGTGCTGGATCGGTCTCTTGGAGTCTTGTGGGAGGGGTAGGATGTGCGTGCGTGTATGCGTTCATACGAATGAGTGTATGTATGAGCGTCTGCGTCTATGTTATGTTAAAAAAAAGACCGGGCCAACCAAGGCACAAACGCGAACCTCCCTCCTACTCCTGATTTTGGAGGTGCCAGAAGCTTCCATGTTCGGGTTTTAGGAAGCATCCGAAAGCTTGCTAGGTTTTTAAGTCGGGTTATCTTTATCTTGTTTAGGTTCATTTCGGCCAAGTTTTACTTTGTTTCCCTGGTTTTACCCTTTCTTTTTTATTGTTTTTTCTTTTTTAGAATTTTATTTATTTATTATTTCCCTTTTCTTTCTATTTTTTCAAATTCTTGAAGTTCTTCCAAATTTTTTAATTGTTTTAAATTCCCAAACTTTTTTAATTCGTGGATATTTTTCTTCAAACAATGAACGTTTTTCAAATTCACAGTAAATTCAAGTCTGTGAACATTTCTTGAATTTGTTAATTGTTCCCTAATTCATGTACTTTTCCAATTTGTTGCAAAAAAGTTTTGAACCCATCCACCTTTTTCAAATTCACGAAACTTTTTCATATGCTTGAACTTTTTTCGAGGTCATGAACATTTTTAAAGTCTTTTTTAGTTTGTCAATATATTTCTTTGAATTCGTGAACTCTTTTTCAAATTCATGAACATTTTCAGAAGCTGTGAACGTTTTGAAATTCATGTTTTTATCAAGGTTGTGAACATTTTCAAATTTGATTACCCCCAAAGTTTTGAACCTTTTACAAAAGTCAACGGCCACATATGGCGGTTCCCAGGATTTAAGAATAACAAAAAAATGTATTGTACTAGTTACTGTAACACTTAACTGATTTTACCAAATATCCCTTATTGCTTTTGATTTTTATGACTGGGATGTCAATCGTGCAAAGTCGATGTCATGCACTTGCAAAATATTATTGAAATATTGACTAGACTACTTTCGTTTCCTATAAACTAGCACAAAGAAGCATCCAATCAGGAAGTGAACCTGAAGCACACTTCATCAGAACGTTCCAAAATTTAGCAGTACTATTGTCATGTGAAAGTTAAAAAAATAATTTAAAAACTATTCAAAGAACTGAACGGATAGCCATAAATTCATTTATAACATAAGGGAAAATATGCATTAAAAAAGACCATGGACTCGTTCATTACAGAGTAACACAGGGAACAATATATTCTGAAGAAGATCCGCCCAGCTGGAATAGTTATATTGGAGCAACTCTACCTAGGAGCATGGATGACAAGTGCTCAACCTATATCTTAGCTGCCGATAACAAGCTGAAAGCACAAAGACTAATCTGTTTCATCAGAAGATGGTTCTCCACCCATGTCAAAAATATCACGAGGTTCGAATTTCACCATGGTATTCCAATTCTCACTTCTCGGATGTTGGATATAAAATACCTGGTCCACTTGGGAAGAAAATACAAAAGGATCATCCTCTAACTTCTCCCATGTATGTATTTTGCGGGAGAAGTTCACATGAGTGAATCCAAACTCATCTCTTAAATACCAGCTTTGTGATGAACATCATACCAATCACATTTGAAGAGCACCACCTTGTAATCTCTATATGACAATTCGAAGATGTCAGATAACCGGCCATAATAGGACACCATTTTCAGCAAGGTTCACGACACCACTATTTTGTGTCACGCATCCTGTCTCGCGATTGATATTATGAAACTAGAAGCCATTAATTATATAGCCACTATAGCGCACCCCGCATTTGCTTGGTTTTGTGGCTAATGCTCTTATCTTTTCTGTAATATCCGGTCCATCATCTAGTATAACCTGTATGTAAGAGTGGTTACATTGAGTCCATATGGAACTAAAGCGAAGGAACATGCTGAAGGAGAATTATACCTTTTGTTCCAACCAGTCAGCAAAGTGTCTACTAATCAAATCCTCATTGTCATCATCCGTCAAATTTAAGTTACCCGGCTTCCTCTTCTCTTGATCCACAAATTCTCTGTAATAATAAGAAAAATAACATCATGATTTTTTCCAACTTGTGAAAAACAACAGAAATAGAAGATAGCACTGAAGCACACCTACGGAGATCATCAAGCTCATCACAGTGTCGCAAGACATATCGATGTGCTTGAACTAGAAGCTGATCGTCCAACTGGCCTACAGTGACAGCCTTTCCAATTGGCTCACCAACACTATCAAACATGTACATGCCCTTTGTATTATCTGAAGGATCAGGGTTCCTAGATGTTCTCGTGAAACGTGTGGTTCCTTCTAGAAATCTTAAACAAAAGGTCAAGCATTCTTCAACAATATATCCTTCAGCAATAGAACCTTCAGGATAAGTTCTATTGCGCACAAGTGACTTTAGCCAAACAAATGATCTGAACATCATAAAACAACAAGGTTATATGATCACGGGAAACAATAAATCAAATCATATACTTAGATGCACCGTGGAAAATAACAAATAAAATGAAAGTAGCATACCTCTCTAGAGGGTACATCCACCTGTAATGCACCGGGCCACCAAGTTTAGCTTCTTCAACTAAATGCACCATCAAATGTACCATGACAGTAAAAAATGATGGAAGAAAAACTTTTTCCATATTACAAAGTGTCTTCACAATACTCTCTTGCAGTTTGTCAAGCTCAGAGACATCTAACACTTTGGAGCATAGCTTCTTGAAGAAATTAGCCAGCTCAACAACTATTATCATGACATCTTTACTGGGATAACAGTTTAAAAGTGCCACAGGAAGGTTGTCTTCTAGAATAACATGACAGTCGTGGATTTTGTGGCCAGTCAATGTTAATTCTTTCATGTTCACACACCTCGAAAAGTTTGATGCATAACCATCAGGTGTCCTACAATTCTTAATCACTGTACAAAGAATCTCCTTCTTTTCTTTATACATATTAAAAGGTGCATGCGGCAATTTAGTTTTACCCTTATCACCTTCATCAGGTTGAAGGCTAGATCGAATTCTAATTTCTCCCAAGTCAAGTCGTGCATTAAGGCCATCCTTTGTTTTAGAATCAATATCCAGTAAGGTTCCAATTAAATTTTCACAGATGTTTTTTCTCAATATGCATTACATCTAGATTTTGCCTTAACTTGTTGTACTCCCAGTATTCCAAATCAAAGAATATTGACTTCTTTTTGAAACAATCCTCAGGCTTCTTCTCAGGTTTACGTGCGACGTTACCTGATTTCTTGTTAGGCGCTCTTTTACGCTTCTGTTTTTCAGGACCTTCAGTTGCTTTTTCACTGTCTTTGCCCTTCTTTTTCCCTTTCCCTTTCTTTGCCACAACAACCTTTTTTCCTAAGAGAAACACTCTGCCCTGCAACATTCTCAAAGCTGAGCTACCACTCATAGTAATGAAAGCAAAATCGATCAGTTTGTAATTTCCATATGCTCTTGTACATTAAACATAGGTATATATGAATATTTTAAACTGTGCAATAGATACTAAGGTTCAAATTGTATAATAGGATCTACCCAATCTTTCATCTTACACTGGAAAACATAAGTGGAGATGTGTCTTTACTAGAGTAATAGAATTTATGTGAAGTACATAAAGAAAATATCATAAATGACAAATATGGATGTATATTCCCCAATGCTTGACAAACAGCAGAACAGAAGGCTAGCTGGTATAACCAGTTACTAAAAATCTAAGTAATATCCAGTGGTTTCTCTTGCTAAAACAAGAAAAATACTCTTGTGTGGCATGACATATGCAGCTCCCCCTAACCAGATCAACCTCAAAAATATCATGTCATCAACAATTGCCATCCAATCAACAGTCCCCACTGTTATTAACAACAATTCTCATCCAATCACCAAAAAGTATTCACTGATTTTATCAACATTTGTCAAATTTCACCAATACAGTGTATCACTGCAAAGACAGAAAGGGAAAACAGAGGTGACATATCGCAATTTGAGCTATATTTCACATGATATGGAGATAGAAAAATGAGAAGAACAACCTGCGGACAAGCTCCTAGCAGCAGAGGTGTGTCGGCGAGCTCATTGCCAAGGTCGGCAGCAAAGCGAGAGAGGAGTCGTCCGGGTAGAGTATTCTGCGGCCGGCGGAGCCTGGCGTTGGGGGGAGCGGTGTCGGGCTGCAACCGGCGTCAGGGGATCGGGGAGCTTGGCCTGGGGCAGACCGGCGTCAGGTGGCAGAGGAGCTTGCGCTGTAGGGAGGCGACCAGCGTCGAGCGGCGGGGGAACTTGTCTGGGAGGAGTGGTCGAGCGGCGGTGGAGCTCTGGCCGGAGGGCCGGCGGGGGATCAGAGTCGGGCGACGCCGGAGTTCGGGCTGGGGGCGAGTTGCGGCGGCGTCAGATCATTGGCCGGGGGAGCGCGACGGCGTGAGATCTATGGTAGAGGGGGCGAGCGACGACGATGGCTCTGGCTGGGCCAAACGGCGGCGGGAGATCGACTGCTGTTGCCGAGGCGCCGAGCGGCGGCGGCCCTAACTGCTGATTTCTTTTACCATTTTAGGGAGTTGCGTATCACAGCGGTAGTATAATATATTCCTCCTAAAAAAGTACGTAGTATAATATACATCAGCCCCTTTTTTTCAATCAAATAATATACATCAGCCCTGCTACATCTACGACTGTTCTTTTACGAATTGTATACGACCTGGCATAGCAGCCGTCCATTGCATTCACTGGGTGATTGGGATGGCTTTCTGAATCGTATCTCAGTCCTTGGTGGAGTCTGAAAAGTTTTCCTCATGTAGCGAGGCCTAACCGCCGCCACAGGAGAGCCGCTCCTTCCTGCGCCGTCTTCTAGGGGGCTCTTCTCGGCTGACGACTTTTTGGTCGTCGGTGGTGAGGGGTCACCTGAACCCGCACGTGTGGATTGTTTTACCTTTAGGTTTTATGGCCCAAAAAGTTTAGGATTTTGAATCGTTCGACGTCTTGCCTTCAGCGGTGGCGACGATGATGCTGAATAAAGAAGCTCCGGATTCTTCTTCGGCGAGGCAATCATCTCTATTGTCGGTGAAGGATCTGGGAATCGGTCTGTTCAAGCGGGGATGTCGTGGCGGCGGCGGCATCCTTGTGGTGGACATGTATCCTCGTGCTCCGTCGTTGCGCCGGCGTATGCTCCAACGTCGGCGCGGAGCTTGGGAGGTAGTCGAGGAGCGGATGCAGATTGTGGTCTGCAACAACGGCATCTGAAAGATGGAACGTGTGCTGGGCCCGTGGTTCGTGGATGGCAGGTATGATTTCCTCCTCCGACATCTTAGTCATGTGGGTGCCAGATCTGGAGTTCGATGGCGTGTCCGGGGTGTTGCCTCGGTCTGATTCATTCAATAGTAATAGTTTCGTCTATGGCGAGCCACCTTGAAGGTCTGCAAAGCTGCATATCAACGATGTAGTCGTGTCGATCTCAGGTGAGAAGGTGATCCGTCATTTTTTCTTTCGGTGGCTGATATGGTGGTGCTGGAGACAGGTGACGGATGTTGGTGTTAAGCTTAGAGACGTTCTGCTGTCTTTTCACTTTTGTCTTGACGGTTTTTATGTGACTTGTATTTTAATCTTTATGATATAAATGAGGCATACATTAGCATGCAAAATATTTTTGAGATGGCTTCATATGAAAATCCAATGGGCTTTCCTCGTACGTACACCAATTCACAAATATACATAGACGAACAACTTTTTTTGCAGGGACATAGAAGCACATCACAGAGGGGATGTTTAAAGTCACAATCAAATAACAAAGTAGCATTATCCAAAGTTTAGTACAGCTAATTTTCATAGATATCTGGGTTGAAAAAATAATTATTCAAAGTTTTCTTAAATCTATGATAAGAACAGAGTCGCACATTAAGACGTTTCACAAATCTTCTCGAAGAGCAGAGGCGCACATAAAGCGTCTCACAGATTGTCTTTTAAAGTTAACTAAAACTAAAATACTTATTTTTTAGCCTAATTAAAATCAAAAGTTTGTGGCGCTTTCTAAACGTCTTAAGAAACGTCTTTAGGTTGCCAGTGTTCATGAGCGTAGAGACGAATAAAAAAGTGCCCCAGAAAAAGTGACCATACCTGGTGTTTTTGTTGTAGTGCTAGTTGGATTAGGACTTGGGAGGGGGAAGAAGGAAAGAGGGGGGGCGGCCCCCTTGCCCTAAACCAATTCGGTTTGGGCCTTGGGGGGGGCCCACACTTCCTTAGCTTCCCTCCTTTTCCACTAAGGCCCATGTAGGCCCATTAAGCCTCCTCCCCCCCGGGGGGGGGGTGTTCCGGTAACCTCCCGGTACTCCGGTAAAATCCCGATTTCACCCGAAACACTTCCGATATCCAAACATAGGCTTCCAATATATCAATCTTCATGTCTCGACCATTTCGAGACTCCTCGTCATGTCAGTGATCACATCCGGGACTCCGAACAACCTTCGGTACATCAAAACATAAAACTCATAATATAACTGTCATCGTAGCGTTAAGCGTGCGGACCCTACGGGTTCGAGAACTATGTAAACATGACCGAGACACGTCTCCGGTCAATAACCAATAGCGGAACCTGGATGCTCATATTGGTTCCTACATATTCTACGAAGATCTTTATCGGTCAGACCGCATACCAACATACGTTGTTCCCTTTGTCATCGGTATGTTACTTGCCCGAGATTCGATCGTCGGTATCTCAATACCTAGTTCAATCTCGTTACCGGCAAGTCTCTTTACTCGTTCTGTAATACATCATCCCACAACTAACTCATTAGTTGCAATGCTTGCAAGGCTTCAGTGATGGGCATTACCGAGAGGGCCCAGAGATACCTCTCCGACAATCGGAGTGACAAATCCTAATCTCGAAATACGCCAACCCAACAAGTACCTTCGGAGACACCTGTAGAGCACCTTTATAATCACCCAGTTACGTTGTGACGTTTGGTAGCACACAAAGTGTTCCTCCGGTAAAAGGGAGTTGCATAATCTCATAGTCATAGGAACATGTATAAGTCATGAAGAAATCAATAGCAACAAACTAAACGATCAGGTGCTATGCTAACGGAATGGGTCAAGTCAATCACATCATTATCCCAATGATGCGATCCCATTAATCAAATGACAACTCATGTCTATGGTTAGGAAACTTAACCATCTTTGAGTAATGAGCTAGTCAAGTAGAGGCATACTAGTGACATTCTGTTTGTCTATGTATTCACACATGTATTATGTTTCTGGTTAATACAATTCTAGCATGAATAATAAACATTTATCATGATATAAGGAAATAAATAATAACTTTATTTGCCTCTAGGGCATATTTCCTTCAAGCGAGTACCCCTTGACTAATTCTTTGGGCGCCGTTGGATGCCCGTCGGAGTTCACTTGAGTAAATTCCTCCTTGACGGTGCGGAGCACGTTCGGGCGCCGGTCCTTCCGTTGCCTCTTCGGTTGGCTGCCTTCTGTGCGTGCGCTGCCATCATCAGTGGTGGCATCCTCGTCGGCACCATCAGTGGTGTCATCCCCGACGCCACTAGGGGTTGTGTAGTCAGGATCGGTGTCTTCCGCGGCGTCCTCATAGCGGTGAGGTTCTTCCTCCATCTCCTGGGACAGCTCCCAGAATTGCTTTCCCGAACCGCCGGCCTCATCGTTATGGGCCATATTTCGCTCTAAATAGGAAAAAAGTTTGGTCAAAAAGTTGGTTATTGTGAAGGAACAAGAACATGGTCTCATCATTTAGGGTTTGTCAACACCGAGGCATCCTAAAAGCTAAGCTTTTATCATTTAGGTTTCTCGACGCCGAGGCACCCTAAAAGCCTAAGCTTTCATCATTTAGGTTTTTATCGACACTGAGGCACCCTAAAAGCCAAGGTTTTATAATTTAGGGTTTGTCGACGCTGAGGCACCCTAAATGCTAAGTTAAGTTTTCATCATTTGGGGTTTATCGATGCCGAGGCACCCTAGCTAGGTTGACGCTGAGGCAGTTGATCCTACTTAATTAAGTACTAAGATACCCCGGCCCATGCATTAGTCACAAGTACCCCATATGTCCTATTTTTAGAAAAGTCATGCTAAATTCACGGAAAATTTCAGCATGACCTTTGCTGAAAATAGGACATATGGAGTACCCGAATTTGCCGGAACGGAAGTTAATCGACATTCCGGCAAACTCAAGGGCCTCTTGGGGTACCTGCAAAATCATTATCCCCACGTAATGAAGTCGCCAATGGGTCATTTCAGAAGATCACAAGTAGCATCCTCACAAGTACAACATCATCACAAGTACAACATCATCACAAGTACAGCAGCAGCAGTGAATACAGGCATAACAGCAGCAGCAGGTTTATTCTTCTTCTTCACAAACATTAATTGGTGTGGGTGACTCTATCTGCCCTCTAATGACTCACTCAACTTAATAGGACAACTCACAAGCATTGTTTGGATTCCAACAGCTACTGTAAAATACATCCAGCAAAGGTGCTCTAAAATCAGAAATACTACCCCCCAAATCTTTAGCTCAATTCTGAAAATACATGGCTAGGACAACGGTAGCATTCAACCAAAAGCCCAAGCCTATACTTAACTAGGCCCAGGTCCATTAAATTCTTACAGAAACCAAGAAATGGAATCAACTCCCCTTGTTGCTGATTCAGTCATGGGAGAAGCCATGTCTCAAAAATATCAAGTAGCACCATCATGTTCGATTTCAATATAAGGAATATTACAAAATTAACAGTTAAGATCCCAGGTGAGTAACACACTTTGGTCTTTTAGTTACAAAACAAAACTGACATAACTCCTTAATTACTATTTCAGCAAGCAGCAGAGGAGGTTTAAAGGAAAGGAGCATATGTAGAAATACACAGCAGAAAAATACAAGAAGCCTTTGACACTCCGCTGCTCAAGGTACCACTACCACATGCACATGTATTTGGGTAAGTAGCAGAGCAGAAGACGAGGCCATTTAATCAGGTAAATTGTGCATTTACATATTCTTTTCTCATGGGAAATAGAAGAAAATCTCAGTCACTGAAATGGACACACAGGGCAACAAAACTAGTGCCTAAACTAAACTAACTAATTAGACTAACTAACTAAACTAGTCCCTAAACAAGGAGCCTAAACTAACTAATTAACTAACTAACTAATTAGATTAACTAATTAGACTAACTAACTAACTAATTAATTAGACTAACTAACTAAACTAGTGCCTAAACTAAACTAACTAATTAGACTAACTAACTAAATTAGAAGAAAATCTCAGTCACTGAAATGGACACACACGGCAACAAAATCTCAGTCACTGAAATGCAGCAGCAGTTAGTAGCAGAGGAGAGCGGGATCAAGGAGCAGCAAGGCAACCCGGACGGCTACAGGCGCAGGCAGCAGGAGCTTCGACAAGCAGCGGCAGCAGGAACACTCGATGTGGACGAACGGGCGAGAGGCAGAGGGCGGCTAGCGCGAGCAGGGGATGGCCTGGGGGTCAGGGGAAGGCGGGCATGGGCGCAGGGTTACCGGCCAGGTGAGGCGGGGCTCGCGGCCAGGGACTTCAGAGGCGCGGCCGGGCGCGGCACGCGTGCAGCAGGACGGGACAGCAGAAGGAAGCCCGGCGCGCGGCGAGGCCATATGCCCCGCAGCAGCAGTAGGGTTCGGGCACGATGGAGTCGGCGTCCTACGACATCTAACTCGAAGGGGGAAAGGGGGGCCAGGGAGGAGCTCACCGCGGTGGCGGCGGTGAGTTGGGGAGCAGCGGTGGCGACGGCGAGCGGAGGAGGAAGAAGTGATTGGGCCTCCTCTCCTGGTGGACGCAGGCCTCCTCCTCCTAGTGCTCCAGCGACGCAGTGGGTCAGCGCAGTGGGTCGGGCTGGTAGTCGTGGCGGCAGGCCGTCGGCGGCGAGGACCCAGATGGCGAGGCGGGGTGCGGGGGCTCGTCGGCGGCGGTGGAGCGGGGGAGGGTGCGGGGGGTCCTCGGCGGCGTTGGAGCGGGGGAGGGTGCGGTTGGTCATCAGCGGCGGTGGAGCGGGGGAGTCCTCGGCGGCGGTGGAGCGGGGGAGGGTGCGATGGGTCGTCGGTGGCGGTGGAGCGGGGGAGGGTGTGGTGGGTCGTCAGCGGCGGTGGAGCGGGGGAGGGTGCGGGGGGTTCTCGGCGGCGGTGGAGCGGGGGAGGGTGCGGTGGGTCGTCGGCGGCGGTGGAGCGGGGGTGTCCTCGGCGGCGGTGGAGTGGGGGAGGGTGCGGTGAGTCGTCGGCGGTGGTGGAGCGGGGGAGGGTGCGGTGGGTCGTCGGCGGCGGTGGAGCAGAGGAGGGTGCGGGGGGTCGTCGGTGGCGATTGAGCGGGGGAGGGTGCGGGGGGTGCTCGGCGGCGAGGGGGATCTGGCGAGGGGGGTAGCGATCGAGATGGAGGGGAATCGAGATCGAGTGTCCTCATGAATATTCAATATTTTTCCATATTGAATATGAAAAAATATCATCAAAATTGAAAATATATTCATGAATTCAAAAAATGCCCATGAAATTTAAAAATATTCATGAGTTCAAAAAGTGCCCATGAAATACAATCGAGAAATGAAGACTACGATTTAAATACAATCGATCTTAGATAGCTATCTTTTCACAATCTTCTTGCCCTTCTTTTTCGCAAATGGAGTTCTTCTGTTGAACGGACGTCCTTTAAGTAGGGTGGTTCTGCTTCTTCTTGTGGTGTATGGCACTTCATCGTCGTCGTCATGTTCCATCTTCGGGTCGTCATACTTGTCAAAGTCTTGCTCATTGGCAACTCCATCCATTCCGATGATCTTCGTTTTGCCTCTCCTCACGACAACACGGCTAGGCTTTGACGGGTCGGTAATGAAGAAGCATTGGTCCACTTGGGAAGCCAGTACCCATGGCTCATTTTTCACGGTGACGTTTGCACCCGCGGTCTTGGATCTTCCTTCGGGTATAACCATGGTGGTGAAATACCGGTCTTCTTTTAGGACGCTCTTGGCCCATCTGACACGGAACATCGGGACCTTCTCTCCGGTGTAGCTCAGCTCCCAGATCTCCTCGATCCTTCTGTAGTATCTGTCCTTGTCGTTACCGGTGTAGGATTCCATCGTTACCCCGGAGTTCTGATAACCATCGCTCTTCATGTCCTTGTCCTCGGTGTAGAATGTGTAGCTGTTGATATCGTACGCCTCATAGGTCATCAGGTTGTGCTCGACGCCCTGTGACAAGGCGAATATGAGTTTTTCTTCCGCGAAAGAATCCTCATGTAAAGGGTACGACAGAAGCTTCTCCTTGAACCAACGCGTGAAACATGAGTTGTGTTCTTTGATCATATCTCCTTCCGTCCTCTGTTGGCCTCGGTCATTGTACGTCTTCTCAATAAAGGTTTTGTGCTCTACCACCCAAGGATCGACCACGTCTATGTGTCTACCGCGACTAGGTTTGCTCTTTCAAAGTCGGCGAGTCGACCCTCGAAGTCGACATGCATTTCCCGGCGACCCTCGCGGTGACCCCATCCAGCGAGCCTGCTGAGGTGCCTGTTGACGGGCAGACCAACGGGGTTCTCGATGCCTAGATAATTCATGCAGTAGGAGATGCACTCTTCGGTCAGAAAGCCCCTAGCTATGCTTCCCTCTGGACGTGACATGTTGCGAACGTATCCTTTGATGACACCATTCATCCTTTCGAATGGCATCATGCTATGCAGGAACGTCAGCCCGAGTTGGATGATATCCTCCACGATATGGACCAGCAGATGCACCATAACGTCGAAGAATGCGGGCGGGAAGTACATCTCAAGATCGCATAGTATCACCACGATCTCTTCCTGTAGCCTTCTGAGTTGCCTCACGCCAACCGACTTCCGAGAGATGACGTCGAAAAAGTTGCATAGGCCAAATAGCGTTTCACGAACGTGCGCGTCCATGATCCCACGGATTGCAACTGGAAGTATCTGCGTCATCAGCACGTGACAGTCGTGAGACTTCATCCCGCTGAACTTCTGCTTCGCTGGGTCTAGGTATCTGCTTATCTTCCTCGCGTAACTGTAAGAAAGTTTTACTCCTACGAGGCAGGTGAAAAACTGCTCGATCTCCTCCTGACTTAGAGTGAAGCACGCGGGAGGGTAGTCATTTCCGGTCTTATTGGCCTTTTTGCCTTTGCGACGACTTTCCGTGTCCTGCTTCGCCTCATCATCATCATTAGCGTGAAGCTCCTCCCTGATGCCCATTGATTTCAAGTCTGCCCTTGCTTTTGGCCCATCTTTGGTCCTCTCTGGCATGTTGAGCAGGGTACCAAGCAGACTCTCGCACACGTTCTTCGTGATATGAATGACATCAAGGTTGTGAGGCACACGGTGGATCTTCCAGTATGGCAAGTCCCAGAAAATAGACCTCGTTTTCCATACCTTCAGCAGTGGCTCGGCGCCTTTCGCTTCTTTCCCGGCTCTGGCGCCTTTTGCTTCTTTCCCGACAGTGGGCAATCTTTCCAATTTTTCAATAGCTCGTCTATTTCCTCGCCGCTCCTCGTACGCGGGCGTCTTCGGGGTTCGGTTTCACCATTGAACAGATCCTTGCGTTTTCTCCATGGGTCATCGTTGCGAAGCCACCTTCGATGTCCCATGAACACGGTTTTCGAAGACCCGGAGTCTCTATCTAGATGGCGATACGTTGTGTCATCCATGCACCTGACGCATCCAGAAAATCCATGGACCACCTGCCCCGTGAGATATCCGTAACCGAGATAGTCATGCACCGTCGTGAGCAGTGCGGCTCTCATAGGGAAATATTCTTTCTCTGCGGCGTCCCACGTATTTGCTGGCGTTTTCCACAGCATGCCTAGTTCCTCTTTCAGCAACCCCAGATACAGATTGATGTCGTTCCCTGATTGTTTTGGCCCTTTAATTAGCATACTCATGTGAATGTACTTCCTCTTCATGCACAACCAGGGGGGAAGGTTGTACATCCACACAAACACGGGCTGGGTGCTATGTGTGCTTGTCTGGCTGCCAAACGGATTGACTCCATCGCTGCTCGCGCCCAGCACGATGTTCCTTGGATCGTCCCCAAATTTTGGGTGTTCGAAGTTCAACGCTTGCCACTGGCTCGCATCCTTAGGGTGACTCAGCATCTTGTCTTTTTTATTTATCTCCGGATCATTTTCGCCATCTTCTCGCTTCTTCTCCTCCCTATCCGCGTGCCAACGCAGGAGCTTTGCTAGCTTAGGGTCCGCGAAATACCGCTGCAGACGAGGAGTGATCGGAAAATACCACACCACTTTTCGAGGAGCTTTCTTCCTCTTCTTGTATCGAGTGACACCGCACACCGGACATATGGTAGACTCCGTGTGCTCGTTCCGATGAATGATGCAATTGTTCATGCACACATGGTATTTCATGTGCGGTAAATCCAGAGGACGCACGATTTTCTTCGCCTCCTCGAAACTGGTCGAAGCATGCATCGGTCATTTTGTGTTTTACCTTCATCTCCAGAGCCATGAGCGTTACTTTCAGGCAGGTGTCCTCGGGCCTGCATCCTTCATACAATGGAGTAACCTCGTCTATCTCCAGTTGATCCAGCTTGGCTTTCTCTCGGGCGGCAGCTCTTGCGTTATCCGTCTGCTTGAGAAGCAGCTCTTGAATATGAGGGTCCTGCACCCAGCCTCCATCGTCGTCTGCTCCGACATCTTCATCTTCATGATCATGCCCTTCGTCTTGATCTTCCTCATCATCATGCCCGACATCTTCTACATGATGACTGTGTACAGCATCACCGTCATGATCATGTCCTGGAGATTCTTTGTCTTCTCGCACGCCATCGCCGCGGTGGTTGTCTTGCTGCCCTTCCTCATTTCTTGCCCGGCCCCCATGGACGACTTCATAGTCATCTTCATCACCTTGCCACCGATAGCCATCCATGAAATCACGCAAGAGCAAGTGGTCCCGCACCTGCCCGGAATCCGGGTCCGCAATAAGGATCTTCAGCTTGCATCTTCGACACGGACATCTTATATCCGTCTCGTTCTTTTGAAGCATCTCGGCCTTCGCGGAGTTTAAAAACCTAGTCACGATGCCTTCGGTTATCGTGCGGACGATGGTCGCCTGCGGGGTAGAGCAAAACGATATTTTAGTACCAAGAAAAAATTTGGCATGACTTTCCCTAAAAATAGGGCCAAAAAGAATGCATAGTGCCAAAATTCTCGCCGAAACGGAAATGAATCAACATTCTGGCAAAATATTGGCAACTATCACATTTCAAATACCGGTACCTGCAAACACAAACATATATGCAACACCACAAACATATGCAACACCACAAACATACATAGATCTAGCTAGGCCATAAAAAGTGCATGTGCACGTTGTTGGAGGGAGAAAAAAGTAGATCTACAACATAAAGATAGCTTTCCCCTTACTTACCTATCAAAAAAAGGTAATTTAACCACTTAATTTTGATGAATCTATGGTGCAAATGAGGTGAGGAGGAGGCAACCGAGACAAGGTTGGAGGAGGAGGTGGAGAGAATGAAGTGGGGAAAGTGAGTGTGTAGGTGTGGCTATCCAAAATATCTAGCTGGTCCCAGGTTACTAATGGCGCACCACCCACAAATGCGCCATTAGTAACCCTGGTTACTAATGGCGCACCAGCTTGTGGTGCGCCATTAGTAGTTTTGCAAAAAAACAAAATGATAGTAGTGGCGCACGTGGTGAGTGGTGCGCCATTCACTAGTAGAAAAAGGGTCAAATGTGAAGCACATTACTGCTGGTTTGAATTTGAGCCGGCACTAATGTGACCATTAGTGCCGGTTCCAACGGCTAGGCGGGCGTGCATCATTAGTACCTGTTCGTGGGTAACCTTTAGTACCGGTTCATGCTACGAACCGGTACTAATGAGGCTGTGTCAGGCTATGGTCAGTCTGGGGCCCCCACGAAGACCTTTAGTACCGGTTCATGCCATGAACCGGTACAAGAGTTTCTTTGTAAGCTGATTTTTAGTCCCACCTCGCCAAGAGAGAGGCAGTATGAGCGGTTTATAAGTCATGAGTGCACAGACAATGATGAAGAGTTGCAATGCTCACCTACATGTTGATTAGCTTCAAGCCTTGCGGAATAGCATAGATTGCACTGAGCTATGTGCAGTGCGGTCTACACTATTCCGAATGGCTTGAAGCAAATTAACCAGCATTGCACCTCTTTTTTATTTTTAATAACTTATTTGAACTCCGGACATCTTTTGTGTTCAATATGCAGCATTCAAAGCGACGTCATCAATTTCCAACATGTTCTGACATCATTTGTTGTTTTTCGGTCATTTACCTAATTGTTTTGAGAGCTAAATGACCGTGAAATTGAAAATCACTACAAAATGAATCCTGAAAATGTTGAAACTTGGCATGGTATCATCATATCACCCGCATAGCATGCGCGAAAGAGTAGAGAGGGTCACGGCAAAAACTGGACGCACTTCATGTACAAACTGGACAAACTCTTTCGGAGTATCAGGGTTTTGGACGAGAACTCATCTGTTACACGGCCACTTCAATGTTTTTTAAACTTATTTGAACTCCGGACTTCTTTTGTGTTTAGTATGCAGCATTCAAAGCGACGTCATCAATTTCCAACATGTTCTGACATCATTTGTTGTTTTTCGGTCATTTACCTAATTGTTTAGAGAGCTAAATGACCGTGAAATTGAAAATCACTACAAAATGAATCCTGAAAATGTTGAAACTTGGCATGGTATCATCATATCACCCGCATAGCATGCGTGAAAGAGTAGAGAGGGTCACGGCAAAAACAGGACGCACTTCATGTACAAACTGGACAAACTCTTTCGGAGTATCAGGGTTTCGGACGAGAACTCCTCTGTTACACGGCCACTTCAATGTTTTGTAAACTTATTTGAACTCCGGACTTCTTTTGTGTTCAGTATGCAGCATTCAAAGTGACGTCATCAATTTCCAACATGTTCTGACATCATTTGTTGTTTTTCGGTCATTTACCTAATTGTTTAGAGAGCTAAATGACCGTGAAATTAAAAATCACTACAAAATGAATCCTGAAAATGTTGAAACTTGGCATGGTATCATCATATCACCCGCATAGCATGCGCGAAAGAGTAGAGAGGGTCACGGCAAAAACTGGACGCACTTCGTGTACAAACTGGACAAACTCTTTCGGAGTATCAGGGTTTCGGACGAGAACTCATCTGTTACACGGCCACTTCAATGTTTTCTAAACTTATTTGAACTCCGGACTTCTTTTGTGTTTAGTATGCAGCATTCAAAGCGACGTCATCAATTTCCAACATGTTCTGACATCATTTGTTGTTTTTCGGTCATTTACCTAATTGTTTAGAGAGCTAAATGACCGTGAAATTGAAAATCACTACAAAATGAATCCTAAAAATGTTGAAACTTGGCATGGTATCATCATATGACCCGCATAGCATGCGCGAAAGAGTAGAGAGGGTCACGGCAAAAACTGGACGCACTTCGTGTACAAACTGGACAAACTCTTTCGGAGTATCAGGGTTTCGGACGAGAACTCATCTGTTACACGGCCACTTCAATGTTTTTGAAACTTATTTGAACTCCGGACTTCTTTTGTGTTCAGTATGCAGCATTGAAAGCGACGTCATCAATTTCCAACATGTTCTGACATCATTTGTTGTTTTTCGGTCATTTACCTAATTGTTTAGAGAGCTAAATGACCGTGAAATTGAAAATCACTACAAAATGAATCCTAAAAATGTTGAAACTTGGCATGGTATCATCATATCACCCGCATAGCATGCGCGAAAGAGTAGAGAGGGTCACGGCAAAAATTGGACGCACTTCGTGTACAAACTGGACAAACTCTTTCGGAGTATCAGGGTTTCGGACGAGAACTCATCTGTTACACGGCCACTTCAATGTTTTTGAAACTTATTTGAACTCCGGACTTCTTTTGTGTTCAGTATGCAGCATTCAAAGCGACGTCATCAATTTCCAACATGTTCTGACATCATTTGTTGTTTTCGGTCATTTACCTAATTGTTTAGAGAGCTAAATGACCGTGAAATTGAAAATCACTACAAAATGAATCCTGAAAATGTTGAAACTTGGCATGGAATCATCATATCACCCGCATAGAATGCGCGAAAGAGTAGAGAGGGTCACGGCAAAAACTGGATGCACTTCGTGTACAAACTGGACAAACTCTTTCGGAGTATCAGGGTTTCGGACGAGAACTCATCTGTTACACATCCACTTCAATGTTTTTTAAACTTATTTGAACTCCGGACTTCTTTTGTGTTCAATATGCAGCATTCAAAGCGACGTCATCAATTTCCAACATGTTCTGACATCATTTGTTGTTTTTCGGTCATTTACCTAATTGTTTTAGAGAGCTAAATGGCCGTGAAATTGAAAATCACTACAAAATGAATCCTGAAAATGTTGAAACTTGGCATGGTATCATCATATCACCTACATAGCATGCGCGAAAGAGTAGAGAGGGTCACGGCAAAATCTGGACGCACTTCGTGTACAAACTGGACAAACACTTTTGGAGTATCAGGGTTTCGGACGAGAACTCATCTATTACACGGGCACTTCAATGTTTTTTAAACTTATTTGAACTCCGGACTTCTTTTGTGTTTAGTATGCAGCATTCAAAGCGACGTCATCAATTTCCAACAAGTTCTGACATCATTTGTTGTTTTTCGGTCATTTACCTAATTGTTTAGAGAGCTAAATGACCGTGAAATTGAAAATCACTACAAAATGAATCATGAAAATGGTGAAACTTGGCATGGTATCATCATATCATCCGCATAGCATGCGCGAAAGAGTTTAGAGGGTCACGGCAAAAACTGGAAATAATGCAGCATTCAATTTTCAGAAGAAAATAAATAGAAGAAAAGAAATAATGCAGAAAATAAAAAACTATACAAAAAAATTACTCAAAAATAAATAGAAGAAAATAAATAATGCAGAAAAGAAAAACTATATAAAAAACTACTCAAAAATAAATAGAAGAAAATAAATAATGCAGAAAAGAAAAACTATATAAAAAATTTGTTGGCGCGCTGCGCAGTGGGCCTGCCAGACCTAGGGTGTGCAAATGCAGGCCCAGAAGGGCCAGCAGGCTCACAGGGCAGCGCGCCCTAATTAATTAGGTCCAGAAGTCTGCTATATAGAGGAGTTCGAAGAGGTAGCCGCGGCTGCATTTATAAACTAGTGCGGCTGCGCTTCGCCCGGCGAGGTGGGACTAAACTTTGGGGTGGCTGTCTTTAGTACCGGTTGGAACCACCAACCGGTACTAAAGGCCTGCTCTTCCCGCCTCTTGGCCTGGCCAAAGTTGGCCTTTAGTACCGGTTGGTGGCTTCAACCGGTACTAAAGGCCTCTCCTATATATACAACACTTACGAAAATTCAGTTAGATCTCCCCACTTCTTTCGTCTCCAACCTCTCGTGTGTCGCTCGAACCCGTCCTCGCCGCCCGTCGCCCGTTGTCCGTCGTCGTCGACGCTGTCCCCGCCGCCGCCCGTCGTCGTCGCCGTCTCGCGCCGCCGTCCGTCGTCGTCCCGCCGCGGTCCCGTACGTCTCTCGCTCTCGCGTATACCCGCCGCGCCGCCGTCCGTCGTCGTCGCACCCGGCCCGTACGGCGGCGCCCCCGCCCGTACGTACGCCGCCGCCCCCGCCCCGTACGCCGGCGCCCCCGCTCATACGTACGTGGCGGCGGCGTACGGGGCCGCACACATACACACATACACACACATATATACGTACACACTACACACACACATACACACACACACATTTTTTTACTTATTTTCTGTTTTTTAGAAAAGTTAATTAGATGATCGAATGTTTGATTAATGTCGAATGTTAGATGAATTAGCTAGATAGAAAATTGTCGAACTAGAGATTTGAACTAGTTGAATAATTAATATAACTAGTTTATTCTTAGTAAGAAAATTATCGAACTAGTTTATTTAGGTATATGAGATTTGAACTAGTTCAATAATTAATATAACTAGTTTATTTTTAGTAAGAAAATTGTCGAACTAGTTTATTTAGGTATATGAGATTTGAACTAGTTCAATAATTAATATAACTAGTTTATTTAGGTATATGAGATTTGAACTACTTCAATAATTAATATAACTAGTTTATTTTTAGTAAGAAAATTTAGGTATCTGAGATTTGATGATCTAATTAAAATATTATTTGTTAATGAGTTTTTCTGTTTATTTAATTTTATATATATTTTGAGTTTATATAAATGTTAGATTAATGTTGAATGTTAGATGAATTAGATAGAAAAGTTAAATATATAGTAATGTCAATTGTTAGAGATGAATATAGTTAGATATATTAATGTCAAATGTTAGATGAATATATATTTGGCTAGATATTAATTAATGTTAGATAGTAATAGGTGTTTAATGTTTCACCTATATGAACATAGGAAATGTCATCTGACGACGAAAAAGATTTTATTATGTGCGAACACTGTGAAGACCAGCGCGGCCGGTGCGACAGAAATTTCCTTGTTGATGGTAGGCGCTTCAGCATCAAGCTGGATGAGACATTCGATGTTCATACAGTAAGTCACTTTGTCAATTATTATTTGAATGCAAAACTTCTTCTTCATTGCTTCAACTTATAATTTTAAATTTTCACTATTCTACTAGTGCATCCCCTGCCATGCAAGAATTTTTGTCTTGGATAAGATAGGTTTTAGTGCTATAGATGATATGGAGGTAAAGAGAGTTTACTTGAAGACGGAGCATGGGTATACTTTCAACGTCAAATTATATAATGGAGACACATACACCCATTTTGAATGCAAAACTTGGCAAGCATTATGCAAGGCTTATGCATTTGAGTCTGGTATGGTTGTCACCTTTGATATTCGTCCGGAAGATGATATTGAAGGTAATATAGACATCTGGGTCGATGTGCAAACGCCTCCAGTTCTACCATTATGTGAGTTTTTCTCAACCATGCATGCATATGTTTATGTCTTTGATATAGTTTATTCAAAAATAGTTGACAACTAATTTGTATTGTCAGCTTATTTCGGTTCAAGCAAACATGTCCGGCGCTTGGTAGACAGGACCTACTACTGCCCCAGGGCTCAACTAAACTGCGAGGAGATAAGTCATTATGTTTCATGGCTTGAGGATATTAATACTGTCAAGACAATTTTTTTCCTGAACTTAGAAATGTTAGTACTCAAAATGTGCGACCAATGGTGATCGTATTGAACTACGGTCACATCTATAATCGAAAGATGGTAAGATTTTAACTATTTGTCCTTAATTAGTGCATCTTTTGCATACATTATTTTTTAAGCTAAACTTTCATTGCTTAGTATATTAATTATTATACGATGTTCTTCAACAGGGACTTCCGATGACAGTTGTGCCTCAGTGGATCGAGACTAAAGGTGACATGTCAATGGTTAGCTTACGGCCAAGATATCCTACATTGCACATGAGTGCATTCAGGATTTCTGAAAGCGAAGAATGCTTAATAGTGAAAGATTGGAGCAAAATTGTTAACGATCGCAGAGAAGTACTAGGGGGCAGCAAGGAGAAGCGCAACCCAAGATTAGGAGACAGATTCATCTGCATGCTCCAGTATGATGAATCAGGAGAGCTATACATGTTCATGCTCTTAATAGGTGTCTCATGTCCGTGTCCTAAACTTCGATGTTGGTGATGATTATGTTGAACTCGATGATATTTTTGCTTCTGTTACAAAGTGAATGTTTCCTCTTTAAGCTAGCCAGTGTTGGTGATGATTAGATAGCTAGCGGTAATGACTATGATGATTAAATAGTGGTAATTAGAGGACTAAGATGATTTTTAGCTAGCTAGAGTTTATTTATTTATTAATATGCGATGATGATGATGATGATGACGACTACAACTCATTATAACGTAAAACAATCCTAAATTAAATTGATAACACAAATTTAATTGAAAAATACAAAATAAAACAAAAACCCACAAACAATTAGTACCGGTTGGTGTTACCAACCGGTACTAAAGGGCTCCCGGCCCCCGGAGCTGGCTCGTGCCACGTGGTTTCCCTTTAGCGCCGGTTCGTGCTGAACCGGTACTAAAGGGGGGGGCCTTTAGTGCCCACATTTTAGTGCCGGTTATGGAACCGGCACTAAAGGGCCTTACGAACCGGTGCTATTGCCCGGTTCTGCACTAGTGATTACTAGTTTCCCCGGTGCGCCATTAGTATTTTTGGAATAAAAAAATATGTTAGTAGTGGCGCACCATTGGTGTGGTGCGCCATTAGTGTGATAGACACTAATGGCGCACCAGCACATGGTGCGCCACTGCTATATAGTAGTGGCACACCACATGTCTGGTGCGCCATTAGTGTCCATATTATCTATAGCCCTTTTCCTAGTAGTGTCAATCTCATAACATAGTGGATAATGGGGATCAAGCCCTAACAAATTAACTCGATCACATGACAAATCTCATCCAACTCCATCGTCCAGCCAGCCTATCAAGGAATTACTCACTTCCGGTGGTGAGCATCATGAAGTTGTTGATGAAGAAGGATTGGTGATGATGAGGGTGACGAATCCCCTTCTTTGGAGCCCCAAACGGACTGCAGAACAATCCTCCTGACAAAGAACAGGAGGTGGTGGCGGCTCCATATCGCAAAATGCGATGAAACGTCTTCTCTTATTTTTCTCTCTCTCGGAGAAACGGAATTTATAGCTAGAATTAGGTCACACGGCCGCCTGTGGGCCCCACAAGGTAACATGGCATGCCCTGTTGCCTTGTGGGCAACTGGTGGCCCCCTTCGGCGGACCTTCATTTCATTATGTTTTATATATTCCATAAAATATCTGCAGAAAGTTTCGCCCGATTTCGGGAACTTTTATATTTGCACAAAAAACAACACTATGATAGTTCTGCTGAAAACAGCGCCCGTCCGGGTTTGTTTCATTCAAATCATGCAAATTAGAGTCCAAAATAAGAGCAAAAGTTTATGGAAAATTAAGTAGATATGACGAAGATGTATCACGCCCCTCCTCCTCTCCCACTTATATATATATGTATGTCGGGATGCCTCTCTCTTGAGACAGATCAAATAAAAGGGCCTCTCTCCCGCATGGCTCCACACTCTCCCATTGTAATTGGCCTAAGTGTTTAGGCTCCTAATTAGATGGGCTCTATTCTTTGTCTAATTAGTCTAAGAGAATTAGACTCCTAATGAGATGAGAAGCGCCGCTAGGCTTTCTCTCTCTGGTTTTCTCGCAGTTCTTCTTTCTAGACGTCGAAGCTCTGCGGAATACTACCACCAAACCCCTGGGTACCTCTGAGGGCTCGTCTACTTCGAATCTCGTCTCGGAGAACTCTTCTCGAGGCTAGGAGGAGTAATCTAGCTACGGGAATCGATGGGATCATTGATACGTCTATTTTGCATCATATTTTCGCACTATTATTTATGATGTTTCTATACATAATAATACTTTTTGGAGTAATTCTAATGCCTTTTCTCTCATAATATGCAAGGTTAACACAAAGAAGGAGAATACCGGCAGCTGGAATTCTGGACCTGAAAAAGCTACGTCAGACTATCTATTCTGCACATCTCCAAATAAGCTGAAACTTAACGGGGATTTTTTTATGGAATATATAAGAATTATTTGAGCAAATAACTTCTAGAGGGGGCCCACCAGGTGGGCACTACCCACCTAGGCGCGTCATGGAACCCAGGCATGCCCTGGTGGGTTGTGCCCTCCTTGGCCCACCTCCGGTGGTCCTCTTCGGTATATAAGTCATTCTGACCTAGAAAAAAAATAAGGAGAGGACTTTCAGGATGAAGTGCCGCCGTCTCGAGGCGGAACTTGGGCAGGAGCATTTCTGCCCTTCGATGGAGCGATTCCGCTGGGGGAACTCCCTGCTACCTCTTGAGCATGCGTTGGTTTTCCCTTGAAGAGGAAAGGGTGATGCAGCAAAGCAGCGTAAGTATTTCCCTCAGTTTTTGAGAACCAGGGTATCAATCCAGTAGGAGACTACACGCAAGTCGCCTCGTACCTACACAAACAAATAAGAACCTTGCAACCAATGCGATAAAGGGGTTGTCAATCCCTTCACAGCCACTTGCAAAAGTGAGATCCGATAAAGATAATAGGATAAATATTTTTGGTATTTTTATGATATAGATTGAAAGTAAAGATTGCAAAATAAAAGATAGCGGAAATAGTAAATTGATAGGAAAGCAATATGATGGAAGATAGACCCGGGGGCCATAGGTTTCAAGCTCATCATCGGTTTCAACAACATCATGTTGTCTTACTCTAGCAATTTGTTCATCAAGAAAGTCACCTAGTGGCACATCATCATCATCAAGCAAAGTACTAGCATCATCATAAGTATCATTCATAGTAGAAGTAGCATCATCAATAACATGCGACATATCAGGATTAATAGCATGTGACGGTGTTGTAAGTTTACTTATAACAGAAGGTGAATCTAAAGCAGAGCTAGACGGCAGTTCCTTACCTCCCCTCGTCTTAGAGGGATAAATCTTAGTCTTAGCATCCTTCAGATTCTTCATAGTGATAAATTGATAATGATCCCAAGCAACTCAACAAATATAGCTATGCTCCCCGGCAACGGTGCCAGAAAAAGGTCTTGATAACCCACAAGTATATGGGATCGCAACAGTTTTTGAGGGTAGAGTATTCAACCCAAATTTATAGATTCGACACAAGGGGAGCAAAAGAATACTTGCAAGTATTAGCAGCTGAGTTGTCAATTTAACCACACATGGAGATTAATTATCCGCAGCAATGTGATCAGTAGCAAAGTAATATGATAGTTTTGATAATAGTGACAACATCAATGGTAACGGTAATAGTGATATCAGTAGTTTTGTAGAAAGTGCAACAGTAACGATAGCAGTAGTAACTTAGCAGAAAAAATATAAGATAAATTCATAGGCATTGAATTGGTATTTTGTTGGATGATATTCATCATGAGACAGTTATAACCTCGGGCGATACGGCACTAGCTCCAGTTCATAAATATAATGTAGGCATGTATTCCGTAAATAGTCATACGTGCTTATGGAAAGAACTTGCATGCCATCTTTTGTCCTACCCTCCCGTGCCAGCGGGGTCCAATTGGAAACTAAGGGATATTAAGGCCTCATTTTAATAGAGAACAGGAACAAAGCATTAACACACGGTGAATACATGAACTCCTCAAACTACAGTCATCATCAGGAGTGGTCCCGACTATTGTCACTCCGGGGTTGTCGGATCATAACACGTAGTAGGTGACTATAACTTGCAAGATCGGATCTAGAACATGGATATAATTGTGATAACATAAACGGTTCAGATCTGAAATCATGGCACCTGGGCCCAAAGTGACAATCATTAAGCACGGCAAAGTCAAAGCAATATCAATCTTAGAACATAGTGGATACTAGGGATCAACCCTAACAAAACTAACTATATTACATGATGAATCTCATCCAACTCCTCACCGACCAATGAGCCTACGAAGGAATTACTCACTCCCGGTGGGGAGCATCATGGAATTGGCGATGGAGAAGGGTTGTTGATGATGAAGATCGAAGATCCCCCTCTCCAGAGCCCTAAATGGACAACAGATCTGGCCTCCCGATGAAGAACAGGAGGTGACGTCAGCTCCGTCTCGTGGAACGCGATAATTCTTTCTCCCTCATTTTTTTTGGAAAAATGGATTTTATAGCGTCGGTTTCAGGGTCCGTGGGGCCACCAGGTGGGGACTACCCACCTGGGCGCACTTGGGGGGGCAGGCGCGCCCTGGTGGGTTGTGCCCACCCAGGTGCCCCCCTTAGGTGGTTCTCAGCTCCAGAAATTCTCTTTTATTGTATAAAAAATCCTCCCAAAGTTTTGTTCCATTCCGTGAACTTTTATTTCTGCACAAAAACAACACCATGGTAGTTCTGCTGAAAACAGCGTCAGTCCAGGGTTAGTTTCATTCAAATCATGCAAATAAGAGTCCAAAACAAAAGGAAAAGTAGATACGTTGGAGACGTATCAATGCAACACCCTCAAGCCATCGAGATGCGTGAGGGGGTGCTCCACATCCGTGATGTCCAGGGCCCCAAGGGGACGGGGACGGTGGATGCCAGGCTCGTGGCTATGGAGCAGGAGGTCTTCAAGTGCAAGGGGATGGTGGAACATATGGACTCAACGCCAATCACCTCATGATCGCGGACTATAGCCGTGATCTCAAGGTGGATGGAAAATCCATGATGGACATCGTCTTCACCTTCAACGAGCAAATCAACTTTCTGCAAAGCCAAATCTATGATTTCCAAAACCAAGTCTTTCAATATGAGGCAAGGTTCAAAGGTATGAGTTTGGCTGCTCGTTGCAGGACCCGTGAGACTCACTCCTCCTCCTATGATGGTGAGCCTCTTCCATGGAAACGTGAAGATAAGATCGCTACTACTTCATCACCATCACCACTTCCTTCATCACCAAAGGATACTTGAGTATCGGGTATGGGCACTCCCCTTGGCTTGTGCCAAGCTTGGGGGAGGTGCTCCGGTATCGTATCACCTTCACTATCTTTAGCCTTTACTTATCTTAGTTCGATCCTTAGTTATCTTTTGCTTTAGTTGAATAAAAGTTTAGTTTGGTCCTTTCTTTTTGAGTGCTTGCTTAATGATCTATCCTTGTAATCGTGTGCGAGATATATAACAAAATTTAGTTTGAGTTTTTCTTTCTTTACTTTCTTGCTCAATAAAAAGAAAGGAAATAAATGAAAAAGATCATATGCTAATTAATCTTATAGTAAGTAATGACATCACATAAGGAAGAGTATAAGTAGGAAATTTTATTGGAGAATTACAAACATAGCATTGGTCAATGATGCAATCCATGAAAGAATTAATAAGGGAAGAGAAGATTCACATGCAAATACACTATCTTGGACATCTTTTATGATTGTGAGCCCCCATCAAAATATTATATACCAAAATTTTTGATGTTGGACGAGGAAGACAACGCAATGATTTATGTTTGTTCATATTCACACAAAAGTATATTATCATAGATCCTTTAACATGTGGTGCTTGCCCCGTATCTTTGCTAGCCAAAAAATCCGAACTAAGTAGAGATACTACTTGTACATCCAAAAATCCTTAAACCCAAATCTTGTTTTGAGAGTCCACCATACCGACCTATGGATTGAGTAAGATCCTTCAAGTAAGTTGTCATCAGTGCAATAAGGAAATAAAAATTAATTCTAAATGTGTTAGATCATTTAGTGTATGAGAAAATTAAGCGTTGTACGAACTTATGATGGCAAAATAATAAAGGCAACAGAATGTATAATAAAGGTTGCTATCGTAAGGGGCAATATAGCGTGACGTTCTTATGAACTAAGATATTGAGCATACAACCAAAAAGCGCATGGAAGCCTCTGCTTCCCTCTGCGAAGGGCCTATCTTTTACTTTTATACAAGAGTCAAAGTATCTATCTCTATTCCTTTTTATTTTCTCTTTTGGCAAACACCATGTGGTGAGGAAAGATCTAGGCACATATATCCAATTGGATATGGGTGGGCATGAGTTATTATTGTTGACATCACCCTTGAGGTGAATATGTTGGGAGGCGAAACTATAAGCCCCTATCTTTCTATATGTCTGGTTGAAACTTTTTGCTCATGTGTATGCGGTGAGTGTTAGCAATCATACAAGACTATATGATGGTTGAGTATGTGGACTTGCCAAAAGGCTCTGATACGTGACCCTTCCTGAAAAGATGATGAATTCTAGTTGTAAAGTTGACTGAGAACATAGTTTGTTGATTTTCAATAGAGTTCATGCTTTATACTTCGATGTTGTGATGAATTGTTACTTGTTCATGAGATGTCTATGATAAAAGTCTTATAATAGAGTTTGTTGTTGTTATAATAATATACATGATGCTTCTATGTCCGCATTTTGTTTTTATCGACACCTCTCGCGCTAAGCATGTGGACATAATTTTTGATTTCGGTTTTTCGCTTGAGGACAAGCGAGGTCTAAGCTCGGGGGAGTTGATACGCCCATTTTGCGTCATCTTTCCCTACTGTTATTTATGATGTTTTCATACATAATAATACTTTTTGGAGTAATTCTAATGCTTTTTCTCTCATAATATGCAAGGTTCACACAGAGGGAGAAATACCGGCAGCTGGAATTCTGGACCTAAAAAAGCTAAGTCAGGCTACCTATTCTACACATCTCCAAATGAGCTGAAACTTCACGGGGATTTTTTATGAAATATATATATGAATTATTGGATCAAATAACTACCAGAGGGGGCCCACCAGGTGGGCACAACCCACCTGGGCGCGCCAGGGAGCCCAGGCGCACCCTGGTGGGTTGTGCCCTCCTCGGCCCACCTCTGGTGCTCCTCTTCTGGTATATAAATCATTTTGACCTAGAAAAAATAAGGAGAGGACTTTTGGGACGATGCGCCGCCGTCTCGAGGCGGAACTTGGGTAGGAGCACTTTTGCCCTCCGGCGGAGCAATTCCGCCGGGGCAACTTCCCTCCCAGAGGGGCGAATCATCGTCATCATCATCACCAACAACTCTCTCATCTTGGGGAGAGCAATCTCCATCAACATCTTCAACAGCACCATCTCCTCTCAAACCCTAGTTCATCTCTTGTGTTTAATCTTGGTACCGGAATTTTAGATTGGTGCTTGTGGGTGACTAGTAGTGTTGATTACATCTTGTAGTTGATTACTATATGGGTTATTTGGTGGAAGATTATATGTTCAGATCCATTATGCCATTTAATACCCCTCTGATCTTGAGCAGGATTATCATTTGTGAGTCGTTACTTTTTTTCTTGAGGTCACGGGAGAAATCGTGTTGCAAATAATCATGTGAACTTGATATGTGTTCGATATTGTGATGGTATGTATGTTGTGATTCCCTTAGTGGTGTCATGTGAACGTCGACTAAATGACACTTCACCATATTTGGGCCTAAGGGAATGCATTATGGACTAGTTATTAGATGATGGGTTGCGAGAGTGACAGAAGCTTAAACCCTAGTTTATGCGCTACTTCGTAAAGGACTGATTTGGATCCAAAATTTTAATGCTATGGTTAGATTTTATCTTAATACTTTTCTCGTAGTTGCGGATGCTTGTGAGGGGGTTAATCATAAGTAGGAGGTTTGTTCAAGTAAGAACATCACCTAAGCACAGGTCCACCCACATATCAAATTATCAAACTAGCGAACATGAATCAAACCAACATGACGAAAGTGACTATATGAAATACCGTGTACTCTCAAGAACGCTTTGATTATCATAAGAAACTGTTTTGGCCTGTCGTTTGCCACAAAAGGATTGGGCTACCTTGCTGCATACTATTTGCCGTTACGGTTACTTGCTCGTTACAAATTACCTTGCTATCAAACTACTTCCTACATACAATTTCAATGCTTACAGAGAATACCTTGCTGAAAACCGCTTGTCATTTCCTTCTGCTCCTCGTTGGGTTTGACACTCTTACTTATGGAAAGGACTAAGATTGAGCCCCTATACTTGTGGGTCATCAATCGTTAAGCACTTAAGTTGCACCGACTCGTCACTGCTTCCGCTACTCTGCACCGGCGGTGATTTTGATCGTTACCGCCATCTTCATAGTGTTTCTGTGTGTGATTGTGTAGCATAAATTTTTGTTGCATAGCACGTTTCCTACATGGCATGCTTAGCACATGTACACTATGGAGCACTGGAAAGGGCCTAAGACAGCTTCCTTTGCAGTGGGATGCTTTTTGTGATTTTTGGTTTGACCGTCTCCTGATATCGCATGTATACCTTTGAAATTGAATGAGCAAAATCCCCTTCTCTTGTAAAAAAACTTGTGATGGTTGTTCATGTATATTTAATAAGATGTTCATGGTAGGAGTTTTGTAAAATGTTGTACATGAAATATTCATGTAAATAAAAACAATGTTCGTAAAAAATGTTAATGTTATAGTATAGTAATCTTTTCATGTTTTATAGACATATGCATGTTTCTTAGAGAAAAGCATAGACTTTCCACACACACACACACACACACACGCACAAAGGAAAAATAGGACTAAAAAACTTAAATAAAGTAAAGAAATCAAAAAACATAAATTAGTAATAATAAAAATAATATTAATGAAGACGATCAAGCAGTTAAACAAAGAAACTCTTCATTCCCTGCCATGGATTGCTCCCCTTCCGTTCTTTGCCATGGCCATCGGTTAACCCTCCTTCTCCATCTGCTCCTCCTATGAGCTCGGCTACGAAGAGCTCGGAGGTTGGACGCCATGTGGGTCTAGCGTCGGGCGTCCGCAGGCACGGTCCTCCGCCATGATTCAGCGAGGCGCCCCCAATAGTTGCTTTAACCACAAAGTCATGGATCCAAGTGTTTCAAATGCGAAAATAGACATAGATGCGAACTAGGGTCATAGTCAACGTAAATGTGGGTAGGCGAATGTCGGTCACATCTACATCAATGATGCGGAGACAACATAGATGCGACTAGGGTTGGTCACAGTCAAGGTAAATGCGGGTATGCGAATGTCGGTCGCATCTACGTCAATGATGCGGAGACAAGACACAAATGCGAACTAGGGTTGGTCAGAGTCAAGGTAAATGCGGGTATGCGAATGTTGGTCGGATCTATGTCAATGATGCGGAGTAAGACATAGATGCGAACTAGGGTTGGTCACAGTCGAGGTAAATGCAGGTAGGCGGATGTCGGTCGCATCTACGTCAATGTGCAAAGGGTTCTAGAGAGGAACAATCGAAGGAGGTTTTTTTGGTTTGGTCCGCGGGGTGTATGCGTTAGACGCGGCGAAGCGTACAAGCTCCCTCGCTTTGCAGTGGCGGAGATAGGGGGTGCTAGCCAGGACCCGGGCCCAGGCCAACATGCAAATATTTCCACTAGGACAGTAAGTATTTCTACTGAAACAGTGTATTCGCTTTGTATTTCATTGGTCTGGCCCTCCCCAAGCAAGTTTAGCAGCTCTTGGCCATGTCTATTCAGATTTCCTGGCTCCGCCACTGTCGCTTTGGGGCTGGTATTCCGAGGGCCTAATTTGGCCATTTAGGTTTGAATTAGAGGTGTCCAAAGCGTAGAGAAACCAACTGAAAAAAGTGGAGTGGAATTGGCCTACCTAGGTATGCCAACACACTACCTCACCGGCGGCACAAGTAGAGCAAGAAGGACCAGGCCGACGCAGAAAAAGAAGCACCGGAAAGAAGGTACAGTAGGCGGCACCGGCCGTCGCGATGCACGATCGACCGGCCGGCCGGGTCCGACCTGGAACTGGAGCTTGCTTCCGTACGTGCTTATGTATGTACGGGGCTAGCCAAGTTAAGCAACGATACTACTACTAGTATGTGGACGTCGACAAGTAATTAGCCGCGTAGTAACTCGGAAGCTTAGGATCTTAATGCATACAGTAGTAATTTATTTGCCACAATCAACTGATACTAAAATAAACTTGATCAAAATGTACTCTACCTACTACGGGAGCAAAGAAACCCATGCTCAGCCTACTCCGTCCAAAGAACCTACGGCCGGGGATGGATCCCATCGGGAACCCACGGCCCGGATGTTCTCGCGGCCGGCGCACGGACGTTTCTTTGCCCCCAAGCAAAACGGGAGCCAAAGGCTGCCACCGTACAGACGGACTGAACAGACTGGCCCCTCCCTCCTCCCTCTCTCTCTCTTCTGCACAGCGGAGAGAAACGGATCAGCCGACCCGTCTCTGGAAGCATCCAGACCCGTCTCTGCATATGATTCTGCCCGTTTCTGATTAGTAGTCACCGCTTTACAAATTCGAGATCAAAGCCCAAACGTGGCATGTATCCAGAATTCCAGATCTAGAAATTCAGTCTATCAACGGGAATCCTAGAAATTCTGCCATGTCTCTCTTATTTGATCCGTTTGCCTGTTTCGTTCGATCCGTGCGCCGTGCTTGTTGGTGCGCTTTTGTATTTGCGGTCCGTCGCCATGGATGGGGCGGTTCGTTGTGACCTTGTCCTCGTTGCTCTCGATCGATGCTCTGGATCAACTTTTCATCTCCGTTTTGCTTCTGGTGCGTGCGTGCCTGCTGCGTGCAGGTGCAGGCCTGATTTCGCTCTGCGAGGTGTGATCCATCGCCGCCACAACCTCCCCTCCATCCGGCCCGCCCCGTGCCCTTCGGGTTCTGGCCCACACCGGCGGGCTTCGGCGACCGCAGCCTCTGCTCCCCCACCGGCCAATGACGTTTATGCAATGTTTATGCAATTTGTGGTTAATGGGGGGACAAGGGCGCACAGGACCGCCAGCCAGCAACCGAACTCAGGTGTGCGGTGGGGTCCACCACCTTGACCACAGTTTGGCTGATTTGTTTACCTATGCCCCCAAGGTGCAGATAGTACTAGTTGTAGATGTTGCAAACGTGTCTAATTTAAATCTAAAAAAAACATGCCTAATTTAAGCTAAAATTCTACAAGCTAAACGAGAAACAAATTTTGTCTGGTGCAAACGGTCTGCAGTGCAAAACATTTGCATTGGATGCCCGAAAAATCCACTAGAAAGAATGCTAGAAAATCCAAATTTTGGGTGCAACACTAAAGAAATCATGAGCTCATAATTTTTGAACGAGAAATATACAGGGATGTGTTGTACAATTTTTTTAGAAAAGAAAAACTATGGACTTCGACACGCATGGTGGTGCAGCGAGAGGGCCTTCTTGCTCCCGGCCGGGGCGTTGATGATGAACTTCATATGGAGGATTACGCCGCTCACACTTGGAGGTTTGGTATGTGTGTGTTGTCATGGTGGTTCATTGGCGGTGTTTGTGCAGGACTGGGACGGGGAGCCAACTAGTGCATATGGCTACCATAGTGCGGTCGGTTAGGCAGACCAAAGCGACAATGGGTTTCGTGATCTAATGGTGATAGTTTAGGTCGTCCTCGTTACATGAAAGCATCGGCGATGCCCTAGGACGCCATTCCTCTCCTTGGAGACATCATTATGGAGCTCTTTCGCCTTTCTTGTCAACGGAGTATCTCAGGGAAAAACCCAAGTTCTTGCCTAAGTTGGAGCGGACAACGACGATGTTTCCATAACTTCCTCCAAGGGAAGATGCCTTGGGAACCTTTTAATTTCGGCACCATCCAGGTGGGTGCATAGCCTCAGGAAGGTGAAGGAGCTCGATGACGACGCCTCCAACAAAGGTAACGGCATCCAAGGACAATATCATTGTCGGCATCGACCTAAGTGGGTGCTAGACTTTCACCTATAGATCACTAAACCCATCGTTGTCGCATGATGCCCATTTATTCACCAAAGCCGCAATAGCATTACGTACATCACAGGCCGATTGTCATCGCCATCAACCATCAACATAACCAACCGGCCCCAGATGGCCACATCATCCCAGCCAACAACCACTAGTAGAAAACAGGGCTTTGGTCACAGGGCAATATTCACATTAGTCCCGGTTCAGTCACGAACCGGGACTAATGTGAGCATTGGTCCCGGTTCGTGCGGCTAAGGCATTAGTCCCGGTTCACCTGAGCCCTTTAGTCTCGGTTTAAGACACGAACCGAGACTAAAGGGTGCGATGCCCTTTAGTCCAGGTTTGTGTCTCAAACCGTGACTAAAGATTAGACCTTTAGTCCCAGTTTGAGACACAAACCGGGACTAAAGGGTGCGATGCCCTTTAGTCCCGGTTTGTGTCTCAAACCGGAACTAAAGGTCCCATTTTCAAACTCTACCCCCCCCCCCCCCCCGGCCTGTGGATCGCCTTTTTGTTTTGAAAAAATCAAAAGAAAATGATAAAAACTTCAAAAAATAAAATCCTTCGAGAGGTAGTTATATTACTACATCTACTAGTTAGGAAAATTTAAAAACTTAAATTTGGACATGTTTTGCAAAAAGTGCAGGGAAAACGTAAAACGGCTATAACTTTTGCATACGATGTCGGAATGTTCAGCACGAAAATCCGCATCCGATTTTGACAGCCTACGGCCTGTTTGCAAATTTTTAGAATCCTCAAATTCTAAAAGGAAAAAAAGTTATGCTCAAATTTCAGTTTTTTTTGTATTTTCGTTAAATCTGGTCAAACTATGGTCAAACTACTTATTCAAGAAGTATTAGTGTTACTAAATAATTATTCAAGAATATTAGTGTTACTAAATAATTATTTTAGTTTTTTTGAATTTTGGTCAAATCTGGTCAAACTGTGGTCAAACAATGGTCAAACTACTTATTCAAGAAATATTAGTGTTACTAAATAATTATTTCAGTTTTTTTGAATTTTGGTCAAATATGGTCAAACATTGGTCAAACCGTGGTCAAACTGTGGTCAAATTACTTATTCAAGAAATATTAGTGTTGCTAAATAATTATTGTTTTTTAGAACAATAGTTTCAAACTCAAACAGTGAAATGTGTGACTTCATGCTCAAACTAAATTCCTGAGGGTTAATAGGATTGGCATCTTACTATTGCTCAGGCTGGAGTAGTGAGAGGATGGGTGACCGTCCGGGAAGTTAGATGATTTGAAATGATGAGGGGTGATTAGAGATTAGAGGTTAAATTGAGCAGTGATGAGGGGTGATTAGAGATTAGAGGTTAAAATAATTCAGAAATTTGAAAATAAAAAAATTCAAAAAAAATCATAAAATTTTCTTTAGTCTCGTGGAGGGCCTTTAGTCCCGGTTTAGTCCCGGTTCGTAGGGGGAGGCTTTAGTAACGACCCTTTAGTCCCGGTTCCAGAACCGGGACTAAAGGCCCTTTATGTACTAGTGAACCGACCACCCCCACGCAATGCCGACATGTCACACACGCCTTTGAGGGCCGAGAACCTTGCCCTAGGGAGTTCATGCCGCCACAAATTTGTGGTTACCACGTCGGCGTATGTAGCTTATTCACATCCTGTTGCCTTAGCTTCCACCATCCAATCGACCAGCCCGGTGTCACCATGTCCACAAAAGGCTAACATCCTAAACCCATGCGAGAACAGGGCAACACCACCCCCAGCCGCAAACACCAAATGTTCAACCCATTTCAAACCGATCTTTAGAAAATGACAAAATTCATGCTAACATGATGATATTTGTTAAATTTCAATACAACCAAAGATGGATGAAATATAACAAAGTTTCAGCTAAATCGAATGAAATTTTAACTACGTAAACTAAACTAAGCGAGGCACCAGACGGCGACCTCATAGGCATGACCTCCAAAGCCGTCTTCCTTTCAATGGCATATTCTTACGTTTACTCAGACAACAACATGGCAGCAGAGAATTTTAGTCGAACACACTAAAATCGAGGGGAATGCCTTTATTTCTGGGTTAACTATGTAGTACATTCCAATTAAGCACCTCCTTCATTGGGCTGGCTCCTCGCCGTCGATGGAACCATTCCTATTATTTCGCAAAAATAAAAAGAACCATTCCTATTGCATTCTACAAATCAAACAACACCCATAGAAAAAAAAATCGTGGATCACAATCCTATAAAAATTCTAGTATGAATGAAAGCAGCCCTTAGGAGTAGTATGAGTGGGATTTCGTATTACTCCTTCTAAAAGTACTAATCAACACAAAACCAAAAATAGATGGATGGAGTCCTGGCCATGGGAGAATGTCAGATCCCAGAAATGGGGTCCTGGCCACACACACACACACACTGTACTTTGTAGTACTATATGCTGGGCATAAAAAAAAGCCACAAAAAAGAACAAAAGAAGAAAGAATGTGAAAAGCAAAGGAACAACCACACGGTACTGCTCTTTGTAAGGATGAGAAAAGGAAGAAAGAATGGGAAAAGCAAAGAAAGAAACAGATGCTTTCCATCCTGCAGGTACGTGCCGGGGATCGGAAAGGTTTTCTTTCAGTCAAGACAAAACCAAAAGCTGCAGCGTAGCCGCGCCTCTCTCCTTTGGGTTACGCCGTCTGCTTCCTCCGTTACAGCCGTTACCCTACCCCAAGTCTGTGGGCGGGTCGTGGGTAGTAGTACAGTTTAATTTATTATTGGAAATAATTGTCCAAGTACTCGGGCAGTTAATCAACGCTCTGGACCCGACCCCACAGGTGCCCTCCGTCGCAAGGTGGGCCCGCATGCACCCACCACGAAGAGTCTCTCCTCCTGTCCTGTGCCCCATGCGGCATGGATTTTCACGATAGAGTGGGTGGATTTGGGTGCACTAGAAGAGAGCGATTTGATCGCCCTTACTCCGGGTTTATTTGATGCCTTTTTAAAAAAAATTAGGCTAAAATCGATAAATTAACTAATAAAATGCCAAGTGTATTGCAATTATACCATCGCAAAAGACCTTTCAAATACAAATTCAACAACGTACTTAGCATATATTTTATATTTTATTAGTCAAAGTCTGGCCCAAAATACAAAATGGGCCAATAAACCCGGACCGGGTAGTAGGAAATATAGGAATTTTTTTTCTGCAGTCTAATGTCTTGTGTCTGTTTCAAATGGTTCTCTTTTCGGTACAACTTCTAGTAGCTCTACGTTTTCACTCGTTCAGAAGAGATTTCACCTGTCAATATAAAAACTGAATAAAAATCAACACATGTGCATGAAATACATGACCAATCGTTCTACCAGCAAAGCAACCAGAACCGACAACCTCGGGCATATTTCGAGGGTTGTTTCTTCGGCATCCACACCGGCTCTCAGGCCATCGGCTGCAAACTACAATGCGTCCAAGGCATCGTCCCTAGGAGGGAGTGAAGGGAACGCCGTCAACGTTCACTCAAACCTAGGCCAAAATTTCGGGTTTCACCCTTGAGAGCCCAAACTTGTTGGGGAGGGAGGTGGACGGGCTTCATAGTGATGTCTCCAAGGAGAGAAATGGTATCCTAAGGCTCATAGTTGATGTTGGTACTTAACGTGATCGAACAAGATTTTCACCCATAGCTCACCAAACTCATGGCCACTCTAGCCTCCTACCCAACCATAGATGATATCCCAGCTACTGATCTGCAGTAGCCATACACGTCAGTCTGCTCACCATCCCATCCTCCATCAACCTAGCTAGCAAACCACCACGATACCACACACCCCACGACCTCCCCCACCCTCCAAGCGCGAGCGGCGTAGTCCTCCATATGTGGTTCATCGTCAACACCCCAGCCAGAAGCAAGGAGTCCCTCGCTACACCCACCATGCGTGTCTAGGTCCACACGTTGTCCTAGCTCCAGCAACATCTGGTAGTTCCAGCTCGGATCCGGCTTGTGTGGGTCTCTAATATATCTCCATCACACCTCTTCTACCTCTAGCTACAGCGTCAACTCTATTCTCGTCGTCTCCCCCTTGCGGGTCACGGCTGTCCAGCCTGACAAGAAAATCACTATTCTTGATCTATCAAACCGGCTTGACGAAGATTTGCCACACATTGTGTTCTAGCATTTGCAGCCCCAAAGAGATCGATGTCAGATCACCCCCAAAACTCGGCCTAGACTAACATCTTGCCACCATGGCAAGCATTAAGTCACTCCGGAATAAGGCCTCCTCTGCTTTGGACTTCTATCCACATTCCATAGTTACTTTCTAAAAAAATATCCACACATTCCTATATATTTTTCCTTCAAAAATACAACCCGAGTGATTTTATCTTGCGTTGTGCACTCAAATTTTGCTATTTCTAGCATTTTTCCAGTACCTTTTCTTTTACGTCATATTACAAATGTTTTGTGCTGCAGATCGTTAGTATCTAGCACAGTTTAGACAAAGTTTGCAAACATCTAATAGTTGTAGCTTGGGACAAAGAGTAAACCGTCAGCCAAAATATCGTCAAGGTGGTAGACCCACCGCACTCGTGAGTTACGTACCACTTTGCAGTAGGGGTGCAAGTAAAGCTCGAGGCTCGTGAGCCACTCGAGATCGACTTGTATTTTAGCTCGTCTCGAGATCGACTCGAAAAGAAATGAGCTGAGTATGAGCACTTTATGTAGCTCGATGGAGAAACGAGCAGATCTTGAGTCAGCATTGGCTCGCTCGATTTTAGCTTGATAGCTCGATATCATATACGTATATTAAAAAAAACTCATGTCTATTACAAAGAATTAGGATCATCCATTGTCATATATGTTCTGTACGGTTTGCTTTCTTCATTTTACCTACTAGCAAACATGGAAATTAAGCGTGTAGAAAATTTAGCCTCAATATGACACGTGGCCAACCGTGTGTTCAATACCTTCTTGTTTTGGCCAAAGTTAGATGCACTTTCGTTGTCTTCTATCCACGATCTATTGTTATTAAATAGTAGTCTTAAGTTGACAAAGAATAAGTTAAGTTTTATAGTGTTTATTTGCCATATCTTACTTTAAATTTTGCCTTAAAATAATTCTAAAATTCATCTTATTTAGCTCAGAACTAGCTCGAGATCGACTCGAGATCGTTATAAGCTGAGCACGAGCCACTTTCTATAGCTCAACCTTGAACTTAGCACATTTTGAACTCGCTCTAATATTTGTATGAATTTGTATGAGTTGAGTGGAGCGTAGGCCACTTCGCTTGAACTCAACTCGTTTGCAGCCCTACTTTGTAGTACTCCTCTGATTAGCACTGATTAAGTATTGTTTATGGAATTATTAACCAGTGATTTCCATCATTAGGGGTCTTTTTTTACTCCTTGATTAACTGTTATTTAAGTGCTTACCAATTGCCCCACTGATTAGGAGTTTGGAGTAGTACTACTAATTGAATATTGATTAATTAGTACTACTACTCAGTTGCGTAATTAACGGTAGTACAACCGAGAACTGCGATCCACACGACATTGTGTGTTCCTGCACGACAGCATGCATCACATCGTCCATGCATGTAGTATAAAAATGCAGGCAAACGGCTGGGTTTCCTATTGTGCAGCTGTCGTGCAGTTCCAATGTCTCTGCATGCATGGATAGTTGATCCCCACATTTTAAATGACGGGACGTCTCTGCATGCATGGACCGCATCAAGATCTGCTCGGAAATACCCATTGGGTCCCAGCTCCAATGAACCTAAATTTAAAGTAATTTTATTTTTCAAAAAGAGTAAAAAACTACTTCAACTTTTTAGAATCAAACATTGTCGGATATGTGAAGCAACTTGTGGTTGGATGGTTATAGGTGGATAGTGGTATCTCCAGCCCCATCAGGGTTCAAGTCCTGGTGCTTGCCTTTATCCTGGATTTATTTCAGGATTTCCGGCGATGTGCGTTCAATTGGACGAGACGTTCCCGTCGATTACGAGGCGCCTAGATGACTTCGTAAAATCTCAAGATGATATTGCCGGCTCAGTCTCTTGAAGATGCTCGTAGGAGTAGGGTGTGCGTGTGTGCGTTCATAGGGATGAGTGTATGCACTTATATATGAGCGCTTGCGTCTGTACTGTGTTAAATAAACATGTTCAGATATTACACTCATGTGAAAAGTTTCACAAAGGAATAGCTTCAAGTAACTCCATAGCCAAGCAAACAAATTTTGAAGTACAAAATGGGTGAAATAGTAAAATTTTATAGTGGCGAACCCAGAAAACAATGAAATTCATTCATTCACAAAATATTTCACACTAGTGTAACATCTCATCAAGTTTGATTCCAAAAAGTGTCACTTTTTTTTTACTCTTTTTGATTTTTCTAAACTAAAATTTTCAGTTATGGTACGGTGGCACGTGAGGAAAGAATATGTCCAAATAGGAATAGGGAGAATTATATATTTTGACATGCATATATCTCACGTACGTGTCCTATCAAAATGAAAACCATGCATATACTAAGTACAGAAAATGACATGATGTGCCGACCATTGCATCACTCCTCTCCACTACTCAAGGGAGAAACCCTAGCTTGCACCGGCCTTCCGCCGTCCCCTACTACCGATGCCGCCGTGATGGCGGCAGGCCCCGTCCCTCAAAGGGGGAGGGTATCCTCTGGCTGTTCTCACATAGTGGAGTCAGAATGCCAAGGCGGTTACCCCGGAGACGGTGAAGGCAGTGCGGCCTGCTTGGAGACGATATGTAAGGATGGTCATATGGAGCAAGGCAGCAGGAGGAATCAATCTCGCGGCGATGCGATTAAGTTTGGGGGAGGGGGTCGACAACGGCTCGTCTGGTGCCCTATGTCTCCCGTGTAGTGGACGTGCAACAGGTGGGCTCCGTCACTTGTCTCTAGTGTTACGGGTCCACTGCTCGGGGCGCCCGGGGGTGATGTGGCCTTGTTCTCGCAAGGGTTTAGGATATTATCTTTTTGTAGACGTGGTGACACCGGGCCGGTCGACTGGATGGTGGAAGCCAAGGCAATGGCCTCGGGATATGAATAAGCTACGTACCTCGATGCAGCAACCACAATTTTGTGGCGGCATGAGCTCACTAGGGCGAGGTTCTCGGCCCTCAAAGGCATGTGTGACATGTCTGCATTGTGTGGGGTGGTGAGTTGTTGGCTGGGCTGATGTGGCCATCTGGGGCCGGTTGGTTATGTTGATGGTTGTTGGCGATGACAATCGGCCTGTGATGTAATGCTAGTGTGGCTTTGGTGGATAAATGGGCATCATGCGACAACGCTGGGTTTAGTGATCTACAGGTGAAAGTCTAGCACCCACTAAGGTCGGTGCCGACAATGACGGCATGCTTGGATGTTGGAAGCGTCGTCGTGGAGCTCTGTCACCTTCCTGAGGGTGTGCGCCCACCTGGTTGGTGCCGAAATTAAAAGGTTCCCAAGGCATCGCCCTTTGGAGGAAGTGGTGTAAACATCGTCGTTGTCCGCTCCAACTTAGGCAAGAGCTTGGGGTTTCACCCGAGATACTCCGTTAACAAGGGATGTGAAAGAGATCCATAACGATGTCTCCGAGGAGAGGGATGACGTCCTAGGGCATCGCCGATGCTTTCATGTAACGTGGACGACGTAGACTCTCACCAATAGATCACCAAACCCATCGTCACTTTCGTCTGCCTAGCCGACGGCACTATGGTAGCCATGTGCACTAGTTGGCTCCCTGTCCCAGTCCTGCACAAACACTGCCAATGAACCACTACGACACCACACACATACCAAACCTCCAAGTGTGAGCGATGTAATCATACGTATGAGGTTCATCGCCAACGCCCCAACAGGGAGCAAGGAGGCCCTCTAGTTGCGCCACCATGGGTGACTAGGTCCACATGCAGTTCCAACTCCGGCAATTCCGTTGCTTCCCACTCGGATCCGGCTTGTGTGAGTCTATTATGTCTCACATGGCACCTCTTCTGGTTTTAATTAGATATAGTGTCACCTCCCCCCCCCCCCCCCCCCAAATGGTCGTCGGACATCCTGCCCGACAAGCAGATCATTACTCTCGATCAATCGAATGGCTTGACGAAGAATTGCCACACATTGTGTGCTAGGGCTGGCATCCCCAGAGCGGTTAATGTTAGATCACCCCAAATCTTTGCCAAAGTTGACATCCTGCCACCATAGCGAGCACCAATACACTAAGGAACATGCCTCCCCCCATGTTTTGGACTTGTACCCATAGTTTTTTTTTAATGTTTGTACAATATATCCCTATATAAGAAATACAAGCTTGTGATTTATCTAGCGTGCCACCCGAATTTAGTAATTTCTAGCATTTTCGCAGTGAATTTTCTTTATACATCGTAATGCAAATGTTTTGCGCTGCAGATCATGTGCATTAAACAAAATTTGCTTCTCGCTTAGCTTGGAAAATCTTGCACAAATTAAGGTATTAGAAAATTGTACAAAAGATACATAGGATTGTGACAGAAAGTAAACAAGCAATCGTCAAAGTGTTGGGCCGCACTGCGCACGTGTGTTCGGCTGCTGGCTAATGGTCCGGTGCCCCCCTGATCCTTCGAAGCAGATAAACAGGAATTAAGGACGTTGTATCGGCCAGGCATGACACTCTGCCTCATGAATCGATGGCCAACGCCGTTTTGATGTGTTAACCAGTGAGTAGAATGTATGAAAGAGCACACAAACACAATACAAGGTTGATACAAGTCTCTGGTGCTTGTGGTCAATTACTAGTGGAATTATTATCCAGATTAAAGAATGAAAGACATATTTCCTCCATCCATTTTTAGAGGGCATAATTTAAAGTACGAATATATCATGAGAAGTGGACGAGAGAAAACTAGAAATTAGTTAAATACTATACTTTTGCATGCCAAGGCACATATCATAATATTGTTGATGTTATGTTATTGTTATGAGTTATGACATACCAATGTCTCGATCAATTTACACACTTCACATAGTTTCTATCAATGTTCAATTGTACTTTTCTAAGCCTACTATCTTTATCAATAATAATGTATTAGCCAAGTAATTCAAAACCCAAAAATTAATCTTGATTTATTTTGGCTTCAAATTTCAGTAAAACTTTAAATATACAATACAAATTAATGCATCAAAGTTTATGGCTAATACAATAAACAAATACCCAACACGAATGCACATTCATTATGCTAGTAAATATACCAGTAATGGCATATGTGGTAAGCTATCTAAAAACCCAATATATCCAAGATAAAAAAATAAAGCATTAATATTCAAGGGTATTAGTTATACTAATCTAGCAAGACAAACTGCCCGACCCGAGGACCTGAGTTAATTAGCATTGGATACATAGAAAATCGTGTGCATTGGTTGTTCCCTATGTTTCGGAATTCATGTTAGTACTTTTTTTGCGGGCTAAAAGAAAGTTTTATTCCATAATGATAGAGTTACAAACCTACATATGGTCTGGTACTCCCTCCGTCTAGGTGTACAAGTCACCTTACAAAAATCAAATAATCCAAAACACTTAGGCACGGTACATTAACTCCCATATCGTTTCTTGTTTCGTGACATATCAACCAATAAGAGATGTGGACCGTGCATGCTTTCAATGACTTGAGACTACCAAACACGACATGCAATGGTTAGTTCATTGCATGCAATGCTATTAATTAGCAAAAAAACATTATGTTATCTCATTTTCCCCTCCGCCTTGGTCGCGGTGCACAATCTAAGATGACTTATACACCTAGACAGAAGGAGTAGGTAGGCTGGAGTGGCGATGGGTTTGGTGAGCTATAGGTGAAACCCTAATTCGAGCACGTTAATACCAAAATCAATGATGCCCTAGGTGAAGGAAATATGCCCCCTAGAGGCAATAATAAAGTTATTATTTATTTCCTTATATCATGATAAATGTTTATTATTCATGCTAGAATTGTATTAACCGGAAACATAATACATGTGTGAATACATAGACAAACAGAGTGTCACTAGTATGCCTCTACTTGACTAGCTCGTTAATCAAAGATGGTTATGTTTTCTAACCATGGACAAAGAGTTGTTATTTGATTAACGGGATCACATCATTAGTTGAATGATCTGATTGACATGACCCATTCCATTAGCTTAGCACCCGATCGTTTAGTATGTTGCTATTGCTTTCTTCATGACTTATACATGTTCCTATGACTATGAGATTATGCAACTCCCGTTTGCCGGAGGAACACTTTGTGTGCTACCAAACGTCACAACGTAACTGGGTGATTATAAAGGAGCTCTACAGGTGTCTCCAAAGGTACATGTTGGGTTGGCGTATTTCGAGATTAGGATTTGTCACTCCGAATGTCGGAGAGGTATCTCTGGGCCCTCTCGGTAATGCACATCACTTAAGCCTTGCAAGCATTGCAACTAATGAGTTAGTTGCGGGATGTTGCATTACGGAACGAGTAAAAAGACCTGCCAGTAACGAGATTGAACTAGGTATTGGATACCGACGATCGAATCTCGGGCAAGTAACATACCGATGACAAAGGGAACAATGTATGTTGTTATGCGGTCTGACCGATAAAGATCTTCGTAGAATATGTAGGAGCCAATATGGGCATCCAGGTCCCGCTATTGGTTATTGACCAGAGAGGTGTCTCGGTCATGTCTACATAGTTCTCGAACCCGTAGGGTCCGCACGCTTAACGTTCGTTGACGATATAGTACTATGTGAGTTATGTATGTTGGTGACCGAATGTTGTTCGGAGTCCGGGATGAGATCACGGACATGACGAGGAACTCCGGAATGGTCCGGAGATAAAGTTTGATATATATGATAATAGTGTTTGGTCACCGGAAGGGTTCCGGAAATCACCGGAAGGGGTTCCGGATGTTTCCCGAAATGTTTGGGTACGAGAACACTTTATTTGGGCCAAAGGGGAAAGCCCATAAGGTTTTTGGAAAGCGCAAAAGGAAGTTTTGCGGAGTCCAGGGGCCAGACGCCAGGGTCCCTGGCGTCTGGGTCCAGACGCCGGGAACCCTGGCGTCTGGCCCTGGAGTCCGAGAAGGACTCTTGCTTTCGGGTGAAACCGACTTTGTGGAGGCTTTTACTCCAAGTTTCGACCCCAGGGCTCAAGATATAAATAGAGGGGCAGGGCTAGCACCAAAGACACATCAAGAAACACCAAGCCGTGTGCCGGCAACCCTGTCTCCTCTAGTTTCTCCTCTGTCATAGTTTTCGTAGTGCTTAGGCGAAGCCCTGCGGAGATTGTTCTTCACCAACACCGTCACCACGCCGTCGTGTTGCCGGAACTCATCTACTACTTCGCCCCTCTTGCTGGATTGAGAAGGCGAGGATGTCACCGAGCCAAACGTGTGCAGAACTCGGAGGTGTCGTGCTTTCGGTACTTGGATTGGTCGGACGTGAAGACGTACGACTACATCAACCGCGTTGATATAACGCTTCCGCGAACGGTCTACGAGGGTACGTAGACAACACTCTCCCCTCTCGTTGCTATGCATCACCATGATCTTACGTGTGCGTAGGAATTTTTTTTGAAATTACTACGTTTCCCAACAGTGGCATCCGAGCCTAGGTTTTTATGGTTTGATATTATATGCACGAGTAGAACACAAGTGAGTTGTGGGCGATATAAGTCATACTGCTTACCAGCATGTCATACTTTGGTTCGGCGGTATTGTTGGATGAAGCGGCCCGGACCGACATTACGCGTACGCCTACGTGAGACCGGTTCTCCCGACGTGCTTTGCACATAGGTGGCTTGCGGGTGACAGTTTCTCCAATTTTAGTTGAACTGAGTGTGGCACGCCCGGTCCTTGTGAAGGTTAAAACAGCACCAACTTGACAAACTATCGTTGTGGTTTTGATGCGTAGGTAAGATTGGTTCTTGCTTAAGCCCGTAGCAGCCACGTAAAACATGCAACAACAAAGTAGAGGACGTCTAACTTGTTTTTGCAGGGCATGTTGTGATGTGATATGGTCAAGACATGATGCTAAATTTTATTGTATGAGATGATCATGTTTTGTAACCGAGTTAACGGCAACTGGCAGGATCCATATGGTTGTCGCTTTATTGTATGCAATGCAATCGCGCTGTAATGCTTTACTTTATCACTAAGCGGTAGCGATAGTCGTGGAAGCATAAGATTGGCGAGACGACAACGATGCTACGATGGAGATCAAGGTGTCGCGCCGGTGACGATGGTGATCATGACGGTGCTTCGGAGATGGAGATCACAAGCACAAGATGATGATGGCCATATCATATCACTTATATTGATTGCATGTGATGTTTATCTTTTATGCATCTTATCTTGCTTTGATTGACGGTAGCATTATAAGATGATCTCTCACTAAATTATCAAGAAGTGTTCTCCCTGAGTATGCACCGTTGCGAAAGTTCTTCGTGCTGAGACACCACGTGATGATCGGGTGTGATAGGCTCTACGTTCAAATACAACGAGTGCAAAACACTTGCACACGCAGAATACTCAGGTTATACTTGACGAGCCAAGCATATACAGATATGGCCTCGGAATACGGAGACCGAAAGGTCGAGCGTGAATCATATAGTAGATATGATCAACATAGTGATGTTCACCAATGAAACTACTCCATCTCACGTGATGATCGGACATGGTTTAGTTGATTTGGATCACGTAATCACTTAGAGGATTAGAGGGATGTCTATCTAAGTGGGAGTTCTTAAGTAATATGATTAATTGAACTTTAATTTATCATGAACTTAGTCCTGGTAGTATTAACATATCTATGTTGTGGATCAATAGCTCGCGTTGTTGCTTTCATATGTTTATTTTGATATGTTTCTAGAGAAAATTGTGTTGAAAGATGTTAGTAGCAATGATGCGGATTGGATCCGTGATTTGAGGTTTATCCTCATTGATGCATAGAAGAATTATGTCCTTGATGCACCGCTAGGTGACGGGCCTATTGTAGGAGCAGATGCAGACGTTATGAACGTTTGGCTAGCTCAATATGATGACTACTTGATAGTTTAGTGCACCATGCTTAACAGCTTAGAATCGGGACTTCAAAGACGTTTTGAACGTCATGGACCATATGAGATGTTCCAGGAGTTGAAGTTAATATTTCAAGCAAATACCCGAGTTGAGAGATATGAAGTCTCCAACAAGTTCTATAGCTAAAAGATGGAGGAGAATCGCTCAACTAGTGAGCATGTGCTCAGATTGTCTGGGTACTACAATCGCTTGAATCTAGTGGGAGTTAATCTTCCAGATAAAATAGTGATTGAAAGAATTCTCTAGTCACCATCACCAAGTTAGTAGAACTTCGTGATGAACTATAATATGCAAGGGATGACAAAAGTAATTCCCAAGCTCTTCGTGATGCTAAAATCGACGAAGGTAGAAATCAAGAAAAACATCAAGTGTTGATGGTCAACAAGACCACTAGTTTCAAGAAAAGGGCAAAGGGAAGAAGGGGAACTTCAAGAAGAACAGCAAGCAAGTTGCTGCTCAAGTGAAGAAGCCCAAGTCTGGTCCTAAGCCTGAGACTAAGTGCTTCTACTGCAAAGGGACTGGTCACTGGAAGCAGAACTGCCCCAAGTATTTGGCGGATAAGAAGGATGGCAAAATGAACATAAGTATATTTGATATACATGTTATTGTTGTGTACTTTACTAGTGTTTATAGCAACCCCTCAGTATTTGATACTAGTTCAGTTGCTAAGATTAGTAACTCGAAACGGGAGTTGCAGAATAAACAGAGACTAGTTAAGGGTGAAGTGACGATGTGTGTTGGAAGTGGTTCCAAGATTGATATGATCATCATCGCACACTCCCTATAATTTTGGGATTAGTGTTGAACCTAAATAAGTGTTATTTGGTGTTTGCGTTGAGCATGAATATGATTTGATCATGTTTATTGTAATACGGTTATTCATTTAAGTAAGAGAATAAATTGTTGTTCTGTTTACATGAATAAAACCTTATATGGTCATACACCCAATGAAACAAGTTCGTTGGATCTCGATCGTAGTGATACACATATTCATAATATTGAAACCAAAAGATGAAAAGTTAATAATGATAGTGCAACTTATTTGTGGCACTGCCGTTTAAAGTCATATTGGTGTAAAGCGCATGAAGAAACTCCATACTGATGGGCTTTTGGAATCACTTGATTATGAATCACTTGATGCTTGCGAACCATGCCTTATGGGCAAGATGACTAAAACGCCGTTCTCCGGAACAATGAAGCAAGCAACAGATTTGTAGGAAATCATACATACTGATGTATGTGGTCTGATGAATATTAAGGCTTGCAGCAGGTATCATTATTTTCTGACCTTCACAGATGATTTGAGAAGATATGGGGATATCTACTTGATGAAACATAAATCTGAAACATTTGAACAGTTCAAAGAATTTCAAAGTGAAGTGGAAAATCATCGTGACAAGAAAATAAAAAGTTTCTACGATATGATCGCAGAGGTAAAATATTTGAGTTACGAGTTTGGCCTTCAATTAAAACAATGTGAAATAGTTTCACTACTCACGCCACCTGGAACACCATAGTGTAATGGTGTGTCCGAACGTCATAACCGTACTTTATTAGATATAGTGCGATCTATGATGTCTCTTACCGATCTACCACTATCGTTTTGGGGTTATGCATTAGAGACAGCTACATTCACGTTAAATAGGGCACCATCTAAATCCGTTGAGACGACACCGTGTGAACTATGGTTTGGCAAGAAACCTAAGCTGTCGTTTCTTAAAGTTTGGAGTTGCGATGCTTATGTGAAAAAGTTTCATCTCGATAAGCTCAAACTCAAATCGGAGAAATATGTCTTCATAGGATACCCAAAGGAGACAGTTGGGTACACCTTCTATCACAGATCCGAAGGCAAGACATTCGTTGCTAAGAATGGATCCTTTCTAGAGAAGGAGTTTCTCTCGAAAGAAGTGAGTGGGAGGAAAGTAGAAAACTTGATAAGGTAATTGTACCTTCTCCCTTATTGGAAAGTAGTTCATCACAAAAATCTGTTCTTGTGACTACTACACCAATTAGTGAGGAAGCTAATGATGATGATCATGTAACTTCAGATCAAGTTACTACCGAATCTCGTAGGTAAACCAGAGTGAGATCCGCACCAGAGTGGTACGGTAATCCTGTTCTGGAGGTCATGTTACTTGACCATGACGAACCTACGAACTATGAGGAAGCGATGATGAGCCCAGATTCCGCGAAATGGTTTGAGGCCATGAAATCTGAGATATGATCCATGTATGAGAACAAAGTTTGGACTTTGGTTGACTTGCCCGATGACGGAAAGCAATTGAGAATAAATGGATCTTCAAGAAGAAGACTGACGCTAACGGTAATATTACTGTCTACAAAGCTCGACTTGTTGCAAAAGGTTTTCGACAAGTTCAAGGGGTTGACTACGATGAGACCTTCTCACCCGTAGCGATGCTTAAGTCTGTCCGAATCATGTTAGCAATTGCCGCATTTTATGATTATGAAATTTGGCAGATGGATGTCAAAACTGCATTCCTGAATGGATTTCTGGAAGAAGAGTTGTATATGATGCAACCGGAAGGTTTTGTAGATCCAAAGGGAGCTAACAAAGTGTGCAAGCTCCAAGGATCCATTTATGGACTGGTGCAAGCCTCTCGGAGTTGGAATAAGCGCTTTGATAGTGTGATCAAAGCATTTGGTTTTATACAGACTTTTGGAGAAGCCTGTATTTACAAGAAAGTGAGTGGGAGCTCTGTAGCATTTCTGATAAGTATATGTGAATGACATATTGTTGATCGGAAATAATGTAGAATTATTCTGTAAAGCATAAATGAGTGTTTGAAAGGAGTTTTTCAAAGAAAGACTTCGGTGAAGCTGCTTACATATTGAGCTTCAAGATCTATAGAGATAGATCAAGACGCTTGATAAGTTTTTTCAATGAGTACATACCTTGACAAGATTTTGAATTAGTTCAAAATGGAGCAGTCAAAGAAAGAGTTCTTGCCTGTATTACAAGGTGTGAAGTTGAGTAAGACTCAAAGCCCGACCACGGCAGAAGATAGAAAGAGAATGAAAGTCATTCCCTATGCCTTGGCCATAGGTTCTATAAAGTATGTCATGCTGTATACCAGATCTATTGTATACCCTGCACTGATTTGGCAAGGGAGTACAATAGTGATCTAGGAGTAGATCACTGGACAGCGGTCAGAATTATCCTTAGTGAAATAAGGATATGTTTCTCGATTATGGACGTGACAAAAAGGTTCGTCGCAAAGGGTTACGTCGATGCAAGTTTTTGACACTAATCCAGATGATTCTAAGTCTCAATCTGGATACATATTGAAAGTGGGAGCAATTAGCTAGAGTAGCTCCGTGCAGAGCATTGTAGACATAGAATTTTGCAAAATACATACGGATCTGAATTTGGCAGGCCCGTTGACTAAATTTCTCTCACAAGCAAAACATGATCACTCTTTGGGTGTTAATCACATAGCGATGTGAACTAGATTATTGAATCTAGTAAATCCTTTGGGTGTTAGTCACATGGAGATGTGAACCAATCACATAAAGATGTGAACTATTGGTGTTAATCACATAGCGATGTGAATTAGATTATTGACTCTAGTGCAAGTGGGAGACTGAAGGAAATATGCCCTAGAGGCAATAATAAAGTTATTATTTATTTCCTTATATCATGATAAATGTTTATTATTCATGCTAGAATTGTATTAACCGGAAACATAATACATGTGTGAATACATAGACAAACAGAGTGTCACTAGTATGCCTCTACTTGACTAGCTTGTTAATCAAAGATGGTTATGTTTCCTAACCATGGACAAAGAGTTGTTATTTGATTAACGGGATCACATCATTAGTTGAATGATCTGATTGACATGACCCATTCCATTAGCTTAGCACCCGATCGTTTAGTATGTTGCTATTGCTTTCTTCATGACTTATACATGTTCCTATGACTATGAGATTATGCAACTCCCGTTTGCCGGAGGAACACTTTGTGTGCTACCAAATGTCACAACGTAACTGGGTGATTATAAAGGAGCTCTACAGGTGTCTCCAAAGGTACATGTTGGGTTGGCGTATTTCGAGATTAGGATTTGTCACTCCGAATGTCGGAGAGGTATCTCTGGGCCCTCTCGGTAATGCACATCACTTAAGCCTTGCAAGCATTGCAACTAATGAGTTAGTTGCGGGATGATGTATTACGGAACGAGTAAAGAGACTTGCCGGTAACGAGATTGAACTAGGTATTGGATACCGACGATCGAATCTCGGGCAAGTAACATACCGATGACAAAGGGAATAATGTATGTTGTTATGCGGTCTGACCGATAAAGATCTTCGTAGAATATGTAGGAGCCAATATGGGCATCTAGGTCCCGCTATTGGTTATTGACCAGAGAGGTGTCTCGGTCATGTCTACATAGTTCTCGAACCCGTAGGGTCCGCACGCTTAACGTTCGTTGACGATATAGTACTATGTGAGTTATGTATGTTGGTGACCGAATGTTGTTCGGAGTCCGGGATGAGATCACGGACATGACGAGGAACTCCGGAATGGTCCGGAGATAAAGTTTGATATATATGATAATAGTGTTTGGTCACCGGAAGGGTTCCGGAAATCACCGGAAGGGGTTCCGGATGTTTTCCGAAATGTTTGGGTACGAGAACACTTTATTTGGGCCAAAGGGGAAAGCCCACAAGGTTTTTGGAAAGCGCAAAAGGAAGTTTTGCGGAGTCCAGGGGCCAGACGCCAGGGTCCCTGGCGTCTGGGTCCAGACGCCGGGAACCCTGGCGTCTGGCCCTGGAGTCCGAGAAGGACTCTTGCCTTTCGGGTGAAACCGACTTTGTGGAGGCTTTTACTCCAAGTTTCGACCCCAGGGCTCAAGATATAAATAGAGGGGCAGGGCTAGCACCAAAGACACATCAAGAAACACCAAGCCGTGTGCTGGCAACCCTGTCTCCTCTAGTTTCTCCTCTGTCATAGTTTTCGTAGTGCTTAGGCGAAGCCCTGCGGAGATTGTTCTTCACCAACACCGTCACCACGCCGTCGTGTTGCCGGAACTCATCTACTACTTCGCCCCTCTTGCTGGATCGAGAAGGCGAGGACGTCACCGAGCCAAACGTGTGCAGAACTCGGAGGTGCCGTGCTTTCGGTACTTGGATCGGTCGGACGTGAAGACGTACGACTACATCAACCGCGTTGATATAACGCCCGCGAACGATCTACGAGGGTACGTAGACAACACTCTCCCCTCTCGTTGCTATGCATCACCATGATCTTGCGTGTGCGTAGGAATTTTTTTTGAAATTACTACGTTACCCAACACTAAGATGCCGTTCCTCTCCTTGGAGACATCATTATGAAGCCTCTTCATCTCTCTCGCTAAGGAGTTTGGGCTCTCATGGATGAAACCCAAAGTTTTGGCCTAGGTTGGAGCGGGCCGATGACGTTCCCAGTACTCCCTCCTAGGGATGATGCCTTGGAGGCATTGTAGTTTCGCCAGCGACCACATGGACTCATGGCCTTAAAGCCAGGGTGGATGCCGGTGCGATGACCCTCGAATACCGCCAGAGGTTGTCGACTCTGGTTGATTTGTGGGTAGAACCACTGATTCCAATACACCTTTAGTTGCAGTTACCACACCTTTAGCATTAGAATTAATGCTAATAATTGTATTGTTTAACTTTACTGTAACAAATCCCATTAATAATCCTACTAACTGAGTGAGGCATTTTGGCTGCACCTGCGCTAAATAAAAAAAATCAAAAGAAATACTAGAAAAATTTAAAAATAAATCCAATTTTTTTTGCATGGTAGCTAATTTGGTGCGTGATGTCCTGTCCAAATTTCAAATCATTTGGACATATGAGTAGCTCTCGGCAAAAAAGACAAATTTAGAGTCTGTTAAATAGTATACTGTTTGTATACTGTTCTGACCCAATTTGTCTTTTTGGCTGAGAGCTACTCAAATGTCCAAATGCTCTGAAATATGGAGCGCACCTCACGTACCAAATTATCTACCATGCACAAAATCTTTGGATTTTTCTGAATTGTTTTGAATTTTTTATGAATTATTTCTTGACCGGGTGCAGATGAGTCCGGGCTCAAAATTGGATATTCGCTACTAAGGGCATCTCCAGCCGCGCCCCTAGGAAGGCCTCCCCAGGCGATTTTTTCGTGCCGGCGCCGAAAAAACGGCCCAGTCGCGCCCCTAGGAGACCGATTTTCGCCGGCTTGGGCCGAAAACAGCGCCGGCGGACCCAGGCCGAACCCGGCGCGCTGGGAGGCGCCCGGGGGCACCGGGGCGAGCTGTTTTGGCGCGAAAAGGACGCGGGCCAGCCGCGTTAGCGACTCGGCGCCTTGTCTTCCCCCAACGGCCTCGGTTCCCGCGGGGAATCAATGGCAAGGCTGCCGCCGGTCAGCCTTACCATTGATTCCTCACGGGCGGCGCGTTCACGGGACGGCGCGCCGACGCCTCCACTCCCTCGCACGCGTACACACGGGCGCGGCCCGGCTATAAAAGCCGGCGGCCTCCACTCACCTGCGCCCACACCAGCCCCGCCCCTCGCCGCCGTCCAGCCCTTCCTCTCCCTACCTCTCCCCGAGCGCTGCCGCCCAGCCCCTCCCTTTACCTCTTCCGAGCCCGCCCAGCCCCGCCTTCGCCATGGCAGAACGCTTCCCCGGAGATACGGCGGCGGCCAACGGCTTCGGTCGCCGTTCGTTGCGCAAACAGGAGTCCTGGCTCCTGTTCCAGGCGAACATCCCAGCGCCGCCGGACATGCGCGCCGGGCCGACGGGGTGGAGACTCAGCGCCGAGGGAGTGCCCATTCCCCCGTCGCCCGACGCCGTGGCGGACCCGAGGTACTTCGCCGAGGAGGTCGAGATCGTGCGCGCGTCCCTCACCGATGCCGAGCTCTCCCTCCCCCAGTACGCCGCCGACAACCACGCGGCCTGGGCGGCGTATTTCGAGCGCCGCCAACAGCAGCGCTTGGCGTCCACCAACGGCGCGCCGGTGGTCGGCAGCCGGCAGAACAGCGAGGGACGCTACCTCTGGTGGGGCGTCCCCGGCCGCACACTCGAGGGCGTGCTCACGTACCTCGAGGGCGGCAACGACCCGCCGTTGGCGTACCCCCCGGCGAGGGTGGCCGCCCCGGCGCAGCACCGACGCGCCGGGCCATGGGCTCCAAGGAGGTTCGGCGCCTCCTCTTCTTCCTCCTCATCGTCCCGTTCTTCTTCACACTCCTCCGGCTCTCCGGCGCTGCTCGGCGTCAAGGCCGAGCCCGCGGCGGAGACGCCGCTCGGCCGGCGCGCCCCCTCGTCGGATCCTCCGCGCTTCGTCAAGCCAAAGACGGAGCCGGGGCTGGCGTCGGTGAAGACGGAGCCGGGGCTGGCGCCGGTGAAGACGGAGCCGGGGCTGGCGCTGGTGAAGGCCTAGTTCGCCGACGACGGCGACGCCGCCCTCGAATGGGCGCGCCAGGACTCCATTGCGATGGAGAAGGCGCGCCGCGAGAAGGAGAAGGAGCGCCAGCGCGCCGCCCTACGCCGCTTCGAGGAGCGCCGACGCGGCCGCGAGGAAGGCGGGGTCGTCGTCTTATGCGACAGCAGCGATGACGACGACGCGCCGCCGCCTGTTCGCCATGGCGACGCCGGGCAGGGGTCCAGCAGGGGCGCCCGCGTCAAGGAGGAGAAGGCCGACGACGACGATGGCGGCGACGGCGGCGACGACTTCAGCCGCTTTCTTTTTTTTAGATTAGGTTAATGTAATGTTTGGACGAATTTCGTCGAAATTTGCCATGTTTGGCCGAAATTTAACTAGTTTTTATTATAACTTCGCCGAACGTTCTTTTTTTTGTTTTTTAATACGCGCCTGGGGGCGGCCCTGGGGGCCGACAGCTGGGGACCGACTCGCCCCCAGGGCCATTTTTTGCGCCGGCTCACCCCAGGCGGCGCTTTTAGACGCCCCTGGGGGGCCAACGGCTGGAGATGCCCTAACTTCCCTGCATTATCCGAAAGTAGAACGCCTTTCCATCCATTTCTAATTGTTTCCATCAGGTCTCTTTCTGTACGTACTCCATCTACATATATGCATGGTTTTCATTCTCATATGACACGTATATGCATATGGATTAATCACAAGTATAAACTTTTCCTATTCCTTTTCTGGCATAGTCTTTCCTGAGTACCCCAACAAACGGAAAGTAGGCCACCACATCCGTTGATATCGCTTGGGAACAGATGCTATCCATGCATGCAAACATGCAAATTTGTCGCATTATTAAGAAGGAGAATGCGACCCATGCATGCATGCCATTAACAAACTGAGTTAATCAAGGAGCATGTTATTAACAAACTTAGTTAATCAAGGCGTTCTCAAGGCCGGCTAATGATTGGCGCATGCACTGGTTGAGTATATTAATTGCATGAACACTGGAGCACATAGCAGTGTCAATCAGAGGAGTACTACAACTGTTTTTTTAGTGGAAGTACTACAACTACAAGTGGTAGGTTTCCTGTTTCTCCACTTCGAGGGACCGGGCCCACCAGCCAGCAGCCCGAACCCACGTACGCCGGGCGGCCCACCACTTTGACGACATTTTGGCTACTCGTTTCGTTTCTGTCGCAATAATCCAGATCTTTTGTATGTAAACTTTGTCCAATACCTTAATATGTGCCAATTTTACAAGCAAATCCAAAAACAAAATTTATTTAGTGCAAACGATCTGCAGCCCGAAGCGGTCGATGAGAGTACAGAAAAAATCATTACGAAAATTCTAGGAATTGATATTTCGAGTGCAACGCTTGATAAATCACGACCTTGTAATTTCTACATGACAAACATATAGGGATACGTTGTACAAACATTTTAAAACGCTATGGTTACATGCCCACAACATAGCAGACTTGTCCAGAGTGAGTTAATGATCATTATGGTGACGGGATGTCAACTTAGGCCAAGATTTGGGGGGTGATCTCACATCGACCGCTTTGGGCTGCCAACACTAGCACGCGATGTGTGGCAATTCTTTGTCAAGCCATTCGATTGATCGAGAGTAATGATCTCACTGATAGAAAAAGGGCATGTTGTCCCGGTTCGTAACGGTCTTTAATCCCGGTTCCTGAACCGGGACTAAAGGGTCGGTACTAATGCCCTGACCCTTTAGTCCTGGTTCAAACCAGAACCGGGACTAAAGGCCCTCCACGTGGCCGGTCCACCTTTAGTCCACTAAAGGAAATTTTTTGATTTTTTTTTGAAATTTTTTTATTTTCAAATTTCTGAATTATTTTAACCTCTAATCTCTAATCACCCCTCATCACTGCTCAATTTAATCTCTAATCACCCCTCATCATTCCAAATCATTTAACTTCCCGGACGGTCACCCATCCTCCCACTCCCCCAGCCTGAGCACGCTTAACTTCCGGGTTCTATTCTCCCTCGTTTCCAAGTCTGCACTCGTTGTTTTCCTCACAATAGTAAGATGTCAATCCTATTAACCCTCAGGAGTTTAGCTTGAGCATGAAGTCACACATTTCACTGTTTGAGTTTAAAACTATTGTTCTAAAAAACAATAATTTTTTAGTAACACTAATATTTCTTGAATAAGTAGTTTGACCATTGTTTGACCACAGTTTGACCATAGTTTGACCAGATTTGACCAAAATTCAAAAAACTAAAATAATTATTTAATAACACTAATATTCTTGAATAATTATTTAGTAACACTAATGCTTCTTGAATAAGTAGTTTGACCATATTTGACCAGATTTAATGAAAATTTAAAAAAACTGAAATTTGAGCATAACTTTTTTTCCTTTTGGAATTTGAAGATTCTACAAATTTGCAAACAGGCCATAGGCCGTCTCCATCGGATGTAACTTTTCGAGTAGATGATTTTTCATATAAAAAACTTTTTAATCCGAGTTCGTATGCAAAAGTTATGCCCATTTTACAAATTCCAGAGAGATTTTGTAAATAAAGTCAAAATTCATATTTATAAATTTTCCCAACAACTAGACCACATATCACATGGGAAACTTATTTTATTTTATTTTTTTGACATTTCCATCATTTTGTTTTGTTTTTTCTAAAACTGAAAAGGCGGTCCGGGGGGAGTTTGAAAATGGGACCTTTAGTACCGGTTCGTGCCATGAATCGGTACTAATGCCTCAAAGCTCATTAGTCCCGGTTGGTGGCACCAACCGGGACTAATGGGCATCGCACCCTTTAGTCCCGGTTCGTGGCACGAACCGGGACTAAAGGACCCAGGTGAACCGGGACTAATGCCTTAGCCGCACGAACCAGGATAAATGCACCCATTGGTCCCGATTCTGGACTGAACCGGGACTAATGGGCTTACCCGGCCTGGACCAAAGCCCCCTTTTCTACTAGTGTCTGCATGTCATGCTGGATGCGAGACGACTAGTAAGGGGCGCGAGAAGAGGGGCAACACTACAACTAAATGCAGAAGAGGTGCCATTGTAGACAAAATAAACTCACACAAGCCGGATTCGAGTGGGATCCATTTGATGTTGCCATAGCTAGGACCGCATGCGGAGCTAGTCATCCATGGTGGGCGACTGGA